>NC_056055.1:212584420-213834420 GCF_016772045.2 Ovis aries
ACTAGACATAGAAAACCCTAAAGATACTATCAGAAAATTACTAGAACTTATCAGTGAATTTAGCAAAGTCACAGGATACAAAATCAATACACAGAAATCACTTTCATTTCTATATACTAAAAATGAAAAATCAGAAAGAAATTAAGAAATCAATCCCATTCACCATTGTGATAAAAAGAATACAATATCTAGGAATAATCCTATCTAAGAAGACAAAATAACTATATACAGAAAATTATAAGACACTGATGAAAGAAATGAAAGATGACATAAACAGATGGAGAGATATTCCATGTTCCTGGATAGGAAAAATCAATATTGTGAAAATGACTGTACTACCAAATGCAATCTACAGATTCAGTGAGATCCCTATCAAATTGCCAGAAGCATTTTTCATAAAACTAGGAAAAATTTTTTCACAATTCATATGGAAACACAAAAGACCACAAATAGTCAAAGCAGTATTGAGAACGAAGAATGGAGCTGGGGGAATCAACCTTCCTGACTACAGATTATACTACAAAGCCACAGTCATCAAGACAGTATGGTACTGGCACGAAAACAGAAATATAGACCAATGGAACAAGATAGCCCGGAGACAAACCCACGTCCCTGTGAGTACCTTATTTTTGACAAAGGAGGCATGCAGAATCTTTAGTTGCAGCATGGGAACTCCTAGTTGTGGCATGTGGAATCTTGTTCCCTAACCAGGGTCAAACCTGGGATCCCTGCATTGGGAGTGCCAAATCTTAGCTACTGGGGTACCAGGGAACTCCCTGAACTGATTTTACTTTTTTTTTGGTATACATCTTAAAATACTTTTGGATTAAGATATCCCTTTTCATCAACTGACACCTTGGATGAACTTGGGTATATTTCACACTGCCAAAGGCTTGAATTCTCTTGGGTCATTTATATTAATCTTGAGAGTTGGTCTTCCTTTTCTGGTGTTGAATATTCCAACCATTTCCCAATTTTGCCTCACCTGAAATGTATTTTGCTGTAAGTCCTTGAAACCTTAGTTTTTGGAATTGATATAGATGTTCCTCTTTAAATATATCTTGGGGAATTTAATGACAGAAATGATTTAAATACAACAAAAGAAACAAAAATCTAAACTAGACATTCCAAATAGTATTTTAGTAAAACCAATTCAACCTAATTCACCTCTTTGACTCCAAAAGTCAGTAGTGCAACCAAGAAGCATTTAACCCAAAGGACAAAGAAAAGAATATAGTATTGAAAAATAACAGCTCAGGAGAGCTAACATAATTTCCTTCCTTGTAAAAAAAAATTAACCTGAAAAATGAGGGTCTTTTTTAAAGAGCAATTTCTGTGTTCTGTGTACCATATTGATGAGATTACATGATAAGTTCTCTCCAGTTTTAGGTCTAACATTCAATGAGTTTGTATATAGAAGATGTTTGTATTTATGCATTTTGACCTGAAAAAGTTCTGCAAATTCATTTAACCAGTGAGATGACCAGAGGAAAACTTCATTTCATGATCTTGCAGGAGATGTTTTAAATAGTTCTGTTATTGTCAGTTCAACCTATCACAGCTCATCTGTGAACACTGCAATGCCTCAGAGCCATTCTGGGTTCTGGAATTTTGATAAATACAGGCTCCTGATATAAACCACACTGTCAGGAATTTGCTTTGCTTCAGCTATGTATGTACTCTGACAGATCATTTTGTGGGTATAAGTACATAGAGTATGGATAAGCTCAGAGGCACCTCAAATATGCACTTATTTTTTTGTAATTCCTCATGTAGATCTGATTAAGAGCAGATGAGGGCATCCTAAAATAGTCTGTGATCTTGCTACTCAAACTGTGATCAAAGAGCAAAAGACTAGTATCATTTGGAGTCTTCTTAGGAAAGTGGATCCCTCCCCAGATCAACTGAGTAAAAACTGGTGTATTAATATGATCTCCAGGTGATGTGTATGAATACTATAGTTTAAATACCACTGCCCCGGTAACTTATTCAGATTCTCCCCTACTGTTGAAAATGCAAGGATACAGTGAACAATAAGAACTCTGATATATTTCTCTCTCAATTTCTTCCAACTGTATACTCCTAGTAATTCTGAAAATGTGTATTAGCCTTTCAACCTGACCATTAACTGAAAAGATAATCTCATTCCTGCATCCTTTCTTTTTTTTTTGAGGTGAAGGCAGACCTGTTCTCATTACTCTTGATGAGGTCTTTGTTATCCCTAACACATGCTAATAATAGGAGCTTCTTACTTTTAAGATTACTTTTCACACAGCTACTAGACATACATCTGAAATGAAAATCCATTTCTGTCAGTTCAGTTCAGTTCAGTAGTGTCAGACTCTTTGCGACCCCATGAATTGCAGCACACCAGGACTCCCTATCCATCACCAACTCAAGGAATTCACTCAGATTCACGTCCATCAAGTCAGTGATGCCATCCAGCCATCTCATCCTCTTTCGTCCCCTTCTCCTCCTGCCCCCAATCCCTCCCAGGATCAAAGTCTTTTCCAATGAGTCAACTCTTCGCATGAGGTGGCCAAAGTACTGCAGTTTCAGAGTTAGCATCATTCCTTCCAAAGAACACCCAGGGCTGATCTCCTTCAGAATGGACTGGCTGGATCTCCTTGCAGTCCAAGGGACTCTCAAGAGTCTTCTCCAACACCACAGTTCAAAAGCATCAATTCTTCGGCGCTCAGCCTTCTTCACAGTCCAACTCTCACATCCATACATGACTACTGGAAAAACCATAGCCTTGATTATTCTATAATGTCTCTCTATAACTTTCATGATGAAAATACAAATTCTTGGTGTGTCTTCTAAGGACTTTTATCTCCTTCCTAGCCTGTGAATTATAACCAAACTTAGTATAGCAACTGCTACTGATGCTCCCCTATATCCTCTCAGCCCACCTGAGTGTACCTCTTAGCACTCTGTTGAAATTTTTCTCCTTCCCTCTCCTGGGCCACTCTTCTCTGCCTGAAGAATTTCCCTTCAAGACTAGAGCTTGGGGTGCATCACTAGGAACAGCATGAAAATGCTAGGATTTAGCCCTCTCCCCCACCCTGGGGCACTCTCAAACAATTAGGGGCTTGAGCTCATAGATAAATATTTCAGTCTCACTATTCTCTTATGGAGAAATCCTTATATTGTTTTCTGATGGTTTCTCCAAGCTTCTCTGGTGGTGCTGAGGTTCAGTTGCTCAAATTGTTGGCACAGTAACATGTTTTTTCTTCATTTTTCTCTCTTTTCAATTGCCTACTCCTCTCACTTGTTTCTTGGAATCACTTTATGTAAGTACTTGAACCTCAGTGCTTTCCTCAAGGCCTGCTTTCTGAGGAAACTGAAGCAAAGATAGTTAGTACTGATTGTGACCCTTTAAAGCAGAATCTCAGCACTGGATTCTGAGAAAGGATCACTTACCAGTGAAATAGAAACAGGGGTCACTTTGGCAGTGGTGAGTAGGGTGGTGATGACATTTGGCACTGGAGTAAATGGGGACCAGGTGGAGGTGGAAAGGCAAGCACTCGCTTATGCAAGAGTTCCAGCACTTGGAACATATGAAGTCAAGTGTAATGAAAAGGATAGTGGCTGGCATGTGTTAAGCACTCTTGGGATCCTTGAAGGAGAAGAATGTAAGGCTTACATTAGCAAGCTATCTTTACAGAGCATTCTGTGAAATCCAGAATGCTTCAATGCCAGCATTTGAATTTCATATAATTTTTATGTGTCACAAAGTATTGTTTTTCCTCATCCCCTCCTCCAAATGTTTTTAAAAGTATAAAAATTACTCTTAAATTACAGGTCACACAAAAATAGGAACTGGACCAAATTTGACCCTCAGGCCTTAGTGTTTTCTCCCCTTTCTAATGATTTTGCAGAGAGATTGCTTTATCAGGAGTCAGGATATTTTGGTGCTCAAACCTAAGTTGCATGACTGACTCACTCAGATAACATATGGAGGTAAGGCCTATATGAATTTCTAGTGTGCACCCAATAAACATATTTTGTTTGTATACTTATCTGTTTTCACTTGAGCAGAGGGTCTTAATCTTTAAGAGAAAGAAAGTACCAGTGACTTCACCAGTCACTCCAAAAGGAATAGGGGAGTAGACTCCAAATAAAAAGTGGCAGTCTTACTGGACTAAAGAGGAGAGGTGGAAGTCTGGGGCAACAAAAGCAGTTGAAACTTAAGTCCCAAAGAGAGAGAATCACTTGGACTTTAACCTCAAAATCTATAGTCAGGTTCCCCTAAAGTCATTGGCTTCTAAGATACACACATGCAAGAGAAGATTCTAAGAAACCCAGAAGAATCTGAGCAGCGATTCCAGCATGCCCCAGTACCAGTGTGGCAAAAGTTTAAGTTCAGACTTTACAAAGTAAAAGAGGCTATACTGTATCCTGAGTTTTCCACTGAGACCTCCATCATGGCCAAGATTGAGGAAAAATGAAATAGTTGAGTTCAGTTCAGTCGCTCAGTCATGTCTAACTTTTTGTGACCCTGTGGACTGCAGCATGCCAGGACTCCCTGTCCATCACCAACTCCCAAGTTTACTCAAACTCATGTCCATTGAGTTGGTGATGCCATCCAACCATCTCATCCTCTGTTGGCCCCTTCTTCTCCTGCCTTCAATCTTTCCCAGAATCAAGGTATTTTCCAATGAGTCTGTTCTTTGCATCAGTTGGCCAAAGTATTGGAGCTTCAGCATCAGTCCTTCCAAGGAATATTCAGGACTGATTTCCTTTAGGATGAACTCCTTGCAGACCAAGGGACTCTCAAGAGTCTTCTCCAACACCACAGTTCAAAAGCATCAATTCTTCAGCACTCAGCTTTCTTTATAGTCCAACTCTCACATCTATACATGACTACTGGAAAAACCATAGCCTTGACTAGACGGACATTTGTTAGCAAAGTAACGTCTCTGCTTTCTGATATGCTGTATATGTTGGTCATAACTTTTCTCCCAAGAAGTAAGCATCTTTTAATTTCATGGCTGCAGTCACCATCTGCAGTGATTTTGGAGCCCCCTCAAAATAAAGTCTGACACTGTTTCCACTGTTTCCCCATCTATTTGCCATGAAGTGATGGAAACAGATGCCATGATCTCAGTTTTCTGAATGTTGAGCGTTAAGCTAACTTTTTCACTCTCTTCTTTCATCAAGAGGCTCTTTAGTTCCTCTTTGCTTTCTGCCATAAGGGTGGTATCATCTGCATATCTGAGGTTATTGGTGTTTCTCCCAGCAATCTTGATTCCAGCTTGTGCTTCATCCAGCCCAGTGTTTCTCATGATGTACTCTGCATATAAGTTAAATGAGCAGGGTATGAAATATACCAGCACTCAAGAAAATATGGGTGCATCCTTGCCACTCTGTCTGCTGCTAAAGGAAACAGTCTTCTATGGAGGAAGATGTCATATAAAACTACAATTTTTCATCCATAATCAAGTATTTCATTCAGTGAAATACTACAGGAATGGTAACATGATCAATTGACCAGAGAAATCAAGA
This sequence comes from Ovis aries, assembly GCF_016772045.2. NCBI lineage: Eukaryota > Metazoa > Chordata > Mammalia > Artiodactyla > Bovidae > Ovis > Ovis aries. The sequence continues at coordinate 212,589,929 of NC_056055.1, forward strand.
GGAAAAAAAAACATGTAAATCCACCTTATATAATTCATATATTAGAGATATCACACAGACTTTAAGATAACTGATTTAATATGCTCAAGCTAAAGAGGAAAAGAAAATTTACCCTGAAACTAAAATTAAGAAGTTGGTAGTTATGTTTACATACTAGCAAATTAGAAACAGCAGTATAGAGGAGTAGTAAACTAGGTGGGGAAATAGTTGAGTAGAAATTCTGCAGTGTTGAGAGAGAAAAAATGGAGGGGGAATACAGAAAGAAAAGCTTCCCTGGTAGCTCAGGTGGTAAAGAATCCACCTGCCATGCAGAGGACCTGATTCAATTCCTGAGCTGGGGAGTTCTTCTAGGAAAGGAAATGGTAACCCACTCCAGTATGCTTGCCTGGGAAATCCCATGGAGAGAGGAGCCTGGCAGGCTACAGCCCATGGAGTTGCAGAGTCAGATCCAATGGAGCAACTTTTACTTGTGTCATGCAGCTAGAAGGTTTATCTGCCTAGCCTCATTACCTAAATAGATAGAGTGGGATCTCAGCATAGCACAAGCAGGGGCATATAGTCACTGCTGTACCAATTTCTAGACCAAGTCAGCTTTCAGACTCAGGGATCATCAAGCTGATTGCTTCCTTCTTTAAGTACTTGACTCTCACTTTGTGCTCCAGGGTTGTCTTTCTCAAATTCATTAGTAGTAGTATGGTTTTCTGAACTTAGATAACTTGGAAGTGTTTGGACACGTGGCATGGGAAGATGAGCCACCCAGGATGCAACCCTCAGTAATGGGAGATCAAGGTTATGGATAAATGACCCAGTCTCCCACCACTCAGTGAGAATCCTGGGGTGGTCACTGTAGGATTTAACGCTGGTCACGAAAACAGAACACTGCTCATGAACATATCCACTTTTGGAGTTTCTCTCCCTTTCCCATCCTGTTTTCCCCTTTATTCATTTGTGCTTCCATGTTCTTACTTCTGCGGAGAAGGCGATGGCTCCTCACTCCAGTACTCTTGCCTGGCAAATCCCATGGACGGAGGAGCCTAGTAGGCTGCAGTCCATGGGGTCACGAAGAATCGGACACGACTGAGCAACTTCACTTTCACTTTTCACTTTCATGCATTGGAGAAGGAAATGGCAAACCACTCCAGTGTTCTTGCCTGGAGAATCCCAGGGACGGGGGAGCCTGATGGGCTGCTGTCTATGGGGTCCCACAGAGTTGGACACGACTGAAGTGACTTAGCAGCAGCAGCAGCAGTTCTTACTTCTGAGGCTGAATTTGCGGGGGTGGGGAAGAGTGTCGAAACTAAGGCAGTGAGGCTCTCACAGTTTCTTAAACACAACAGCTTCATATTCAAAATGTTCACATATTTGTCAGGAAGGGGCTGAGTGTGACTGCCAGAGTAAAAGATTCTTGGGTTTTTTCTTTAAGAGACCTCATTGGGAGAGAGCTATTACTCTGCTGAATTCTCTATGATAAAATATCTGTTCCTTAGCCTTTCAAGCATAGAACTCTGATTTTGTGTGCTAAGAAGTATTGCATCTGTTCAATATTTCTTCCCTTTTTCTTTGCCCTGTGTTTCCAGGGAAGACTAAAACCTTCCTTCTTTCTTTATGTATACTAACGCTTTCAAGGAAAACGCAGGTAGTTTTTCTTGAGAATCATTCAGTTTTCCTTGAATCCTTTGCCTTTATATAGCTCTTTGAATTTCACTTTTATAGTTTGACTCTTAACAAACACATTCATCTCCTCTCTTTCTATATTTCTACAGGGTACCACCATAATCTCTAAGTATTAACTATTCTCCACTACCTTTTCTCAGCCCTCCAAGCTTTTGCTTATGAGGTTCCTTACTAGAAGGTTATTCATCAACTTTATACCTCACCGACTTAGACTCATAGAATGGCAGCAGCTTTGGTGAACTTTCTTTCACCATCAGGCAGTTAAATCTCCCCCTACCCACTTTTTTTTTTTTTTTTTGCATCCTCCATATATTTTATTATGAAGAATCCCGTTGAGTTGCAGTTTTCTGTATGAATGCCCTTGAGGACAGAACCTAGGTCTTACTCATCTTTGTATCCACCAAACATAATAAGCATGCCTTGTAAGTTTGTGGAACTAATGATCATGTGCATTGTAAGAAGAAATAGTAGTAAAGAATATGCACAAGCTTAAGATACTTTTAGCACGACACTGATGTTGAACTGTGGTTTAAATCATTTTGAGGGGTCTCCACAATCTCACAGTAACAATCTCCAAATCAGATGCCTTCTTGACTATGAACCTTGGTGAGTTCACAGAGACATAAAAATATAAATGGCATATGCTATATAGTTCTTGCCCTATTTCTCAATAGCATAGTTTTACAGGCCATAAGGGTAGCTTTCCAGCTGATTCTTTTATGTGAATCATCCTTTTTTTTTTTTGCATAAAAATTGGCAACATAATGAGTTAAACACTTTCTGCAGTAAGAGAAATTTTCACTTCAAAAACATCTAAAAATTACACAGGTAACAAAGACTTACGCCTTGTATTGGAATCTTAAGTTTCTCAGTTCAGTTCAGTCGCTCAGTCATGTCTGACTCTTTGCGACCCCATGAACTACAGCATACCAGGCCTCCCTGTCCATCAGCAACTCTCAGAGTCCACCCAAACCCATGTCCATTGAGTCGATGATGCCATCCAACCATCTCATCCTCTGTCATCCCCTTCTCCTCCTGCCCTCAGTCTTTCCCAGCATCAGAGTCTTTTCAAATGAGTCAGCTCTTTGCATCAGGTGGCCAAAGTATTGGAGTTTTAGCTTCAACATCAGTCCTACCAATGAACACCCAGGACTGATCTCCTTTAGAATGGACTGGTTGGATCTCCTTGCAGTCCAAAGGACGCTCAAGAGTCTTCTCCAACACCACAGTTCAAAAGCATCAATTCTTCAGCGCTCAGCTTTCTTTATAGTCAAAATCTCACATTTATACATGACCACTGGAAAAACCAGAGCCTGACTAGATGGGCCTTTGTTGACAAAGTAATATCTCTGCTTTTTAATGTGCCATCTAGGTTGGTCATAGCTTTCCTTCCAAGGAGTAAGTTTCTCACTGGCATTCAAATTGAGACATGGGCTTACCCACTGTGCTGTTCATTTGATCAGCAAAAAAAAAAAAAAAAAAAAAGACAAAAAAAATCAAGAGGATGAATACAGCACCAAAGTGCATGAAAGTACCATACGACATAGGGTAGCTATATTAAATATTGTTTCCTTAGACTTTTAACAGCAACATAAGCTTTTAGAAAATGATTAATATTGAACAAAGAAACAAATCAGGATAGAGTATCAATTTAATTAAGACTCAGAGTTTTCTTAGGAGGGTATCACAATATAGATAACTTTTATTATAAAGCTTAAAATTACATATTAGATAATCTAATAAAATTTTAATGAGCACCTAGTGTGAATCAGGTATGGTAGTAGGTATTCAACATGGAAAAATCAGACAATGCAGACAACATAACAATAGACAAATTATATCATTAATAGATAACACTGTTCAAAATATTCTCTCTCTGTTTCTGTCTTACATACACACATATATTTCTCAACACCTGCAGATAAAGAAATCCTATTTGTCTGTCTGTTGCCATAAGGCAGCTATACTTTATATAAGGGAGTTTTCTTAATTTGTTTAAAGGACGATTTATCCTGACCGATGTGGATACACACATACACACACACACCAGTTTTGGAAGTTCCTTTTGGTTGTCCATTTCTCACTCACCTAGGAGTCTCAACATCCCCAGCACTGTGGCAAACTAATTTGCTAGCCTGAAGCACTGTTCAGTCTCAGACCCTACAGTTCTTGGCATTTTTCTTTTCACTTTTGGCCATTGTACAATATCCTGTGAAATTGTGAGAGCAGGCTGTAGCAACCACTTCATGATCATGAAGATTCAAATCCGAGGACAAAAAAGTCAACACTATGTGTCGGCAGAGCAAAAAAAAAAAAATATATATATATATATATATATATATATATATATATATATGGAGAGAACCTGGGTTATTGAAGATAAATCTATGATAACAACTTTTATTCTACATCTAAATTCATTTTAGTTGAAATAGTATATTTTGCCTGTTTTTAAAATCAAGTACAATTTTCTGTTAACTGTGACAAAAGCATTTAATCTAAATCATCGAAGAATGTAGAACAATTTTAAAGTCCTAGTTACTGCCAAAGAACACAATAACATCCAACATTATCTGCAACATACATGAAAGCTTAGTAATAAGTATCGGAAAGTGAAAGTGGAAGTGTTAGTCACTATCATGTCCTACTCTTTGCGACCCCATTGACTATAGCCCACCAGGCTCCTCTGTCCATGGAATTCTCCAGGGAAGAATACTGGAGTGGGTTGCCATTCCCTTCTTTGAGGGATTTTCCCAACCCAGGGATTGAACCCAGATCTCCTGCATTACAGGCAGATTCTTTACCATCTGAGCCACCAGGGAAGCCCAATAAATATTTGGGGTACATTTAAAAATTTAATCCTTAAGCAATGTTTATGCATGGTTGTTACTATTATTTTAAGCACAGAGAATCTGAGCCCCAGAGTTTAAGGAATAAGCCTAAGATAATTCAGATAATAGATGACAGAAAGTGAAAGTGAAAGTCCGATTCTTTGCAACCCCATGGACTAAATAGTCTATGGAATTCTCCAGGCCAGAATACTGGGGTGGGTAGCTTTTCCCTTCTCCTGGGGATCTTCCCAACCCAGGGATCACACCCAGGTCTCCCACATTGCAGGCAGATTCTTTACCAGCTGAGCCACAAGGGAAGCCCAAGAGTACTGAAGTGGGTAGTCTATCCCTTCTCCAAGGGATCTTCCTGACCCAGGAATTGAACCTGGGTCTCCTGCATTGCAGGCAGATTCTTTACCAACTGAGATATCAGAGAAGCCCAGATGACAGGACTGAGATTCAAATACAGGTCCACATAGTAACAAGCCTATTTTGCTAACCCTGATACAGTGTCTCCCAAGTTGTTATGATGCTCAGTATTTGTCCCTTTGGTCCTTACTTTTGTGCTAAGCAGTTAACAACGGATTACTATTACATAAGTGGGGCATGAATTTGGACTGGTTATATAAGTCTCTGTGCAAATAAATGCCAGAAAACATTCTTCTTGAAAACGAACTTCCTAATTTGTCCCCAAACAGTCATTTTAAATCAGAGGTCTGCTAGGTTTTCTGATCAGAACTGAAAATTACATGCTGACGAGCTATTACTGAAAGTGAATTTGTCCCACTTGCTGTGGACTAATTTTGTCAACATATATCATGCTTGTAATTGCAAAACATGTTGTACTGTAAGGATAGATAACCAAAAGAGAGATTAACATACCTCCAATCAATCTCTTGTTCAGTAGTTTATTGCTCAAAAATTGCTCCAACCTTCACCTAAACCTGAAACCACAGACAGAAACAATCCCCCAGACTGTAGGATTCTAAGTTTTATGCTATCATAGGCCATGTTTAACTAGTTGAGATCACTATCACCTAGGCTAGTGTCTACTTTCAACTACTGACATGAATAGTAAATTAACAAATAAAATCCAAGGAATTACAATACAGGTATACATGTACACATATACACATATAAATGTTATTGTTTAGTTGCTAAGTTGACTCAACTCTTTAGAAACCCCATGGACTGTAACCCACCAGGCTCCTCTGTCATGGGATTTCTCAGACAAGAATACTGGAGCAGGTTGCCATTTCTTTCTCTTGGGAATCTTCCCAACCCAGGAACTGAACCTGAGTCTCTAACACTGAAGGTGGATTCTTTACCACTGAACCACCAGGGGATTCCATATATATATATATATATATATGTATATATATATATATATATCCTGAATATATAGAGCAACAGTGTTCTCTAAATTTCTGTATTTAAAAAAACAGATGTATTTTAAAAAAACTCATGAAACAGAACATTTCTTAGTGTATAACTTGCTTATTGAACTGTAGTTGCTTATACTTAGTTACTTAATATGATCACTGATTTTCTATTATAACTGAATGTGATATAATGATAACCCATCTAGCTTCTTAGGGTGGTTGAAAAAGGTAGAAATAAATATTCAGTGAAGATTTTAAAGTGTTGGAGAGTATGATTGGAAATAAAAAGATGAATAAATCATCCTAAAGATTTCTCTTCTGTGTCTGTAGTACCAGGAGTGGCATCAGAATATAACCTACTTCTTAACTGTAATATAGTTTTTAATATAAAAGTTAGTTATCATTCACTACCATGGCCCAGAAGAGAAAGATAATCCAAATACATTATCCATTGTAATATAGCTTTGACATGCATTTCCCTGGTGCAGTTGTTTTCCAGGGAACCTAATCCTAATTATTTAACACTTTAAAAGTCAATAAATTATTCGAGGGAAGCAAAAAGCCTGTTGGTGGGTGAAATTTCTCTGTGAAATGAAAGTCGTTTCATGAAGTGGGAAGTTACAACAAGGTATCATTTAATAATAGCAAGTAATATTTTTAAATTACTGTTTAGAAATGTATTGCCTGATATTAAAATGACTTTATATAAATGCTGTGTCCTCAATTTAAAAGGACATTGGTAAACCCCCTAGGACTAAACAGGCCTTTTCTCTATCTAATTAAATTAAGTGCAGTGTACAGTACCTCTCTACAAAGATTAACAGAATGCATTCCTTGTCAGTTTAAGTGTTGCCTGTGGCGGTATTTTTTTTCTAATTTAATTAAAAGCTGTTCTTTTATGAAGAACCAAGCTTGCAGCATAATTCCTCTTACGTTTACATTTCTAAAAGCTGTTTGGTAGAAAGTAGAGAGTGAAGAGAAAGAAAAGACAAAGGGAGGAGAGGGGGCCAAATAAAGATATACAAGAGGAAGTTAACAATATTTCCTGGTTTTCAGGAAACCTTAAAAGTCAACATGACTGGAAATAAACCAGGTGTCTGGGAAGACAACAGTTTTCTCTGTGATGTGTTAGATTGTGTCTCCATCTCAAGCCCAGTCAGCAGCCTTGATAAGAATATCGTGCATTTGTAATAGAAGGAGGTAATTACACCACAAACTCCCACGTATTCAGGTTCCACACAATGGACTGTTATTCGCTTATAAGAAGTGAACCAGATGGCATCGGTGGTAAAGAGTCCACCTGACAAAGAGGAGAGTCAGGAAAAGCAAGACAAATGAGTTTGATCCCTAGGTTGGGAAGATTGCCTAGAGGAGGAAATGGCAACTCACTCCAGTATTCTTACCTAAAAAACTATGGGCAGAAGAGTCTGGCAGGCTACAGTCCATGGGGTCACAAAGAGTCAAATATGACTGAGCAGACAGACAGTCACATATGCAAGAAGTGAAATCTCAAGTCACATAAAACATGAATGAACCTTAAATGCCTGTTAAGTGGAAGAAACCAGTCCAAAAATTTTGCATTGTTTAATAGTTTTGATACTAGTATTCATATACGTTGGTAGTAGTTGAGTTTTTCCTATTGATTACATATAAGCTAGGGGAGGAAGCTAGAATGATCCATGTGGTAATAAATTAGAGTTGGAGACATTAGTATGAATTCATAGTTAGCTTACAATAGGTAGTTACAGATGGAAATATTTATTGATGCATGTATATACACTGGATAGTACACATAAATATACCCTTGCTCTGTGTGGGAGGATCTAGAAACAACGACATCTTAGAAGCATCCATATCTTGTTTTCTGATTGCTGTTTAGTCACTAAGTCATGTCCAATTCTTTTGCTTCCCCATGGACTGTACCTCGCCAGGCTCCTCTGTCCATGGGATTTCCCAGGCAAGAATACTGGAGTGGATTGCCATTTCCTTCTCCAGGGGATCTTCCTGACTCAGGGACTGATTTTCTGCTTGGCAGAAGGATTCTTTACTGCTGAGCCACCAGGGAAGCCCATATTTCATTCTCCAACAAAAAGACCAGGGCTCCCTGGGAAATGTACTGATACCAGTACTGGGGGCGAAAAATATACAATGTGAGCCTGGAGTATCTTGTAGTAGCATAAAGTAAGTTAAGTGCTAAAAAGTAACTAAGAAAGAAATAACCAACAAACAATAGTGGAACATGTCAAAGGAGAAAGCTTCCAATGACCAAAGGTGGAACAAAATGAGCCAAAAAAAAAGAAAGAAAATGAAATTGTATTGGGTTATATCCCAAAGTGTAAAATAAATATCCATGATGAGTCCATGATATAAATTATTGAGTAATTAGATAAGTGGAGGGGAAAGGAAAAACATTCTGTATAGGATAATCCCAAAATATTTATGAGATATTTCTCCCTCAAACAGGGGGAATACACCTCCTCATTTTTTAAATATGGGTTTTCTACAGTGACTTCTTTCCTAGGGGAACTTGGTGGAAAGGGGGAAATGAATAACTTGACAATGGAGGAAACAGATAAAAACCACCTCACCAGAGGCTCAAAGTTGCCCAACAATTATAAGTCACATTATAGTATGTGTTCTTGATAAAACATGAGGAAAACAGTACTTTGCCTTTGAGGTTTTCCTCACAAAAATAAATAAACTCAGTCTAATCACAAGAAATATATCAGGCTAACTTCCAATATTGAGAGACATCCTGTGTAAAATGACTTGTTCTCAAAATTCTCAGGTCTAAAAAAAACAGAACAAATTGAGAAACTCAAGAGGAGCCTAAGGAGGAATGACTCCTGTACAAAATGTGGCATCCTGGATGGGCTCCTGCAACATAAAGCCAAGGGAATTTGAATCAAGTACTGACTTTAATGAAAATAATCTATCAAAATTGGTTCATTCAGTTCAGGTCAGTCGCTAAGTCGTGTCCAACTCTTTGTGACCACACGACTGCAGCATGCCAGGCTTCCCTGTCCACCACCAACTCCCAGAGCTTACTCAAATTCATGTCCATTGAGTCAGTGATGCCATGCAACCATCTCAACCTCTGTCATCCCCTTCTCCTCCCGCCTTCAATCTTCCCCAGCATCAGGGTCTTTTCTAGTGGGTCAGTTCTTCACATCAGGTGGCCAAAGTATTGGAGTTTCAGCTTCAGCATCAGTCCTTCCAATGACTATTCAGGACTGATTTCCTTTAAGATGGACTGGTTGGATCTCCTTGCAGTCCAAGGGACTCTCAAGAGTCTTCTCCAATACCACAGATTCTTTGGTGCTCAGCTTTCTTTATAGTCCAACTCTCACATCCATATATGACCACTGGTAAAAAACCATAGCTTTGACTACATGGACCTTTATGGCAAAGTAACATCTCTGCTTTCTAATATGCTGTCTAGGTTGGTCATAACTTTTCCTCCAAGGAACAAGCGTCTTTTAATTTCATGGTTGCAGTCACCATCTGCGGTGATTTTGGAGCTCAAAAAAATAAAGTCTCTCACTGTTTCCATTGTTTCCTCATCTATTTGCTATGAAGTGATGGGACTGGATGTCATGATCTTAGTTTTCTGAATGTTGAGCTTTAAGCCAACTTTTCACTCTCCTCTTTCAATTTCATAAAGAGGCTCTTTAGTTCTTCACTTTCTGCCTAAGGGTGGTGTCATCTGCATATATGAGGTCATTGATATTTCTCCCGGCAATCTTGATTCCAGCTTGTGCTTCTTCCAGCCCAGTGTTTCTCCTGATGTACTCTGCATATAAATTAAATAAGCAAGGTGACAATATACAGCCTGATGTACTCCTTCTCCTATTTGGAACCAGTCTGTTGTTCCATGTCCATTTCTAACTGTTGGTTCTTTACCTGCATACAGATTTCTCAGGAAGCAGGTCAGGTGGTCTGGTATTCCCATCTCTTTAAGAATTTTCCACAGTTTTTTTGTGACCCACACAGTCAAAGACTGGCATATTCGTTAAAGCAGAAGTAGATGTTTTTCTGGTTCATTAGTTGTAAGAAATATGCCATACTAACACAATATGTTAATGCACTGGATATGGGCATATGGGAACTCCACATACTAACTTCAAAACCTTTCTGAATAACAAAAACTGTTCTAAAAATTTATTTTAAAAAGCAAAGTTAAAAAGGCAAATATTACCTAAAGATTAAGAGAAAAATTTTGGAAACAATTTCAGCATTGATTTTAGCTTACAGATCTGTCATTTTGTAATCAAAAATCTGCTTGTTGGGAAGATGGAAAAAGTACAGAGAAAACAGAAGGAAGAAAAGGCTTAATAGCATGGTTTTCTTAATCCCATTCTTCTGACCCAGCTTTTGGTTCAAGGGTATAAATGAGTAACAGATGTGCAACTTGGATCTTTTTCAGCCTTAAGAAGAGTGTGGTGTTCAACAAAGATTCCAGACACTAGTTCCTCCAGTCTGCCAAAAATGTCCACCGGGGACAGTCCAAACATGAGAAGATCGTTTCAACACACCAACCAAATGGGGTGGTGTAAGATAAAAGAAAGCCATGGCAAAGCTTAAATCAAGGAATGAAAAATTCACCTTTTGGAGGCTAGTGTCATTACAGATAAGTCCTGCCTTTTCTTTAATGAGATCATAATATGAGTCATCTGTCTATTGCGTATATTTTGAACTTCACAGGTCTAATAAACTGGTATGGAGAATCCTTTATGGGAGGCTACAGGATTTTTAAAAAGTGTTTTTTTCTGAAATAAAAAGCATGCACAAAATGAACATTTTTCTTTTTTTAAGAGATGTTATGATGAATTTCTGCCTGATGTTATTGTTTTGTAATGACAGAATTTTATTCTGTTTTGCTTACACAGTTGCTTGCCATAATGATTTAAGAGAGGAAGGAGGTTAATAGAGTAATTTTGTAACAATAAGAGCAAACTTGTGGAAGGTCATATCACTTCTCGATTCTTATTTCTCAGTATAGGACCCTTCCAGCAACAAGCATAGTTGCTGAAAGAGCTGGACTCAGTAGTTGGAGAAAAGTTACTTCCTACAAGTTATTGGATATGATCTTGTACATAGAAATTGAGTAGCCTTTTGTTAAAATGGCTACTGGAGGCATATTGCTTCCTAGGATTTATTTGGTGTGAGTTTTTTGTTCTATCTTAAGGTAAAACCAAAATAAAACAAATAAAAGGAGCCATAAAATGTGTTGGCTTTTCAACAGTTTTATGGAGCCCCAAAGTATACTACAATATTTTCTTTATCTGCAGAAATTTAAGTTTTCAAATTAACTGAAATAATGTTTTTAACTCTACAGAGTAATTTCCAAAGAGTTTTAAATTCTACCAATTGAAATCAACAATTTACCAGAGGTCTTACTGCTTCTGGAAAGCCTAACTGTTGAAAAATTGAGATTCTAAAGAAAAGCACCAGAATTTATTGAGTATTCTTTACATGAAAAACACTGTAAAAGTGTTATTTTACTTAGTTCTCAAAAAGCTTTCTGAAATAATCTTGGTTAAAATTTACAAATGAAAAAATTGAGGTCAAGAGTAATTAACATGTTCTGAAGATCACATAGTTGTGAAGATTGACTTCTGAACATGACTCCAAAGCCAAAAATAAAAACATATACATGTTTACACACTATATATACATATATATAATTTACTTATCATGTATATAATATGTAAATATATATATAATATATATATAATTAATTTAAAATGATAGACTAATCTAGCATTCAAATTTAGCCCAAATTAGAGTATTTCTAGCTGTAATATCTAAATTTCTTGAGGGCATGGACCATGACTTGTTACTTTTCCATCCAGCTCAGTGCCCAGGAAAATGTGAACACTCAACTCTAATCATTGACAGACTGAGTGAAAAATGCTGAAAATTGTGTTTCTCATTGATTAACATTTCCCTGACATTCTACCAGAGGAAGCAGTTGTATTAAAATTTTCTAGTGGCTCAACATTTTGAGACATGTCTCACATGGTTTCTACCTCAACTTAGACAATTTCTTCTGAGAAAAAAATAGGAATATATTCAGAGTTTGGCTTTATCAGTACCAACTCTATTCTCACTTTTGTCAGAGGAGTTTGCTGTTTTCCCACTGGGAACTAGATCAGGTGCCCAAAGTTCAGATGACTTCATTTCAGTTCAGTCACTCAGTCAGGTCCAACTCTTTGCAACCCCATGAACTGCAGCACGCCAGGCCTCCCTGTCCATCACCAACTCCTGGAGTCCACCCAAACCCATGTCCATTGAGTCAGTGATGCCATCCAAATATCTCATCCTCTGTCATCCCCATCTCCTCCTGCCCTCAATCTTTCCCAGCATCAGAATCTTTTCAAATAAGTTAGCTCTTTGCATCAAGTGGCCAAAGTATTGGAGTTCCAAAGAACAGCCAGGATTGATCTCCTTTAGAATGGACTGGTTGGATCTCCTTGCAATCCAAGGGACTCTCAAGAGTCTTCTTCAACACCACAGTTCAAAAACATCAATTCTTTGGTGCTCAGCTTTTTTATAGTTCAACTATCACATCCTTACACCACTACTGGAAAAGCCATAGCCTTGACTAGACAGGCCTTTGTTGACAATGTAATGTCTCTGCTTTTCAATATGTTCTCTAGGTTGGTCATAACTTTCCCTCCAATAAGTAAGTGTCTTTTAATTTCACGGCTGCAATCACCATCTGCAGTGATTTTGGAGCCCCACAAAATAAAGTCAACCACTGTTTCCACTGTTTCCCCATCTATTTGCCATAAAGTGATGGGACTGGATGCCATGATCTTCGTTTTCTGAATGTTGAGCTTTAAGCCAACTTTCCACTCTCCTCTTTCACTTTCATCAAGAGGCTTTTTAGTTCCTCTTCACTTTCTGCCATAAGGGTGGTGTCATCTGCATATCTGAGGTTATTGATATTTCTCCTGGCAATCTTGATTCCAGCTTGCACTTCCTCCAGCCCAGATTTTCTCATGATGTACTCTGCACAGAAGTTAAATAAGCAGGATGACAATATACAGCCTTGACGTACTCCTTTTCCTATTTGCAACCAGTCTGTTGTTCCATGTCCAGTTCTAACTGTTGCTTTCTGACCTGCATACAGGTTTTTCAAGAGGCAGGTCAAGTGGTCTGGTATTCCCATCTCTCTCAGAATTTTCCACAGTTGATTGTGATCCACACAGTCAAAGGTTTGGCATAGTCAATGAAGCAGAAATAGATATTTTTCTGGAACTCTTGCTTTTTTGATGATCCTTTAGATGTTGGCAATTTGATCTGATGACTTAATAACCATATTTCCAATATCAGGTTTTTTTTTTGTGTGTGTTATTTTTCTTAGCCTTTTTTTCTCTTTTGTTAAAGCGAAGTTTTATTTTGTTTTGTTTGTTTATTTTGTAGAACACATTGTAGTTTGAGACTATTCAAAATGAGTTATGAACGTTTTATCAGAGACACCATGGGTTACTTATGCTTCTTTTTACCTCCTCCACCTTCCCAATAAGCAGAATAATAACTGCAAAATGACATTCCAAATATTTTTAAAGGAAATCCTTCATCCAAAAGGCTTATTTTGAGATGAAAGACTGAAAAATTCTCAACTTGAAAGTCCACATATGAATGAATGATCTGGGTTATCAGGAAGAACTGCCAGTATGTAAGTACTCGCAGATTTATCATGTGTAGAGACTACAAAGATGAGTAAAATTCAGGTTTCTATACTTAAGGAGTTTTGCGTTATTGTGATATGACCAGGCAAAGCAATTTTAAATGTTTTGAACCTGAATGTATTTCTGCATTTTAGAAATCATATATATATATGATAAAATATCTAAAATATCTCTGTTGTTGTTATTTTTAAGGGAATCAGATACAATAATTACTTGCTCAATAGTATCTTATTGTATCGGAGAAGGCAATGGCAACTCACTCCAGTGTTCTTGCCTGGAGAATCCCAGGGACAGGGGAGCCTGATGGGCTTTCATCTATGGGGTCGCACAGAGTCGGACACGACTGAAGCAACTTAGCAGCAGCAGCAGCAGCAGCAGCAGCAGCTTACTGTATGCAGCACAGCTTAAGGCAAAAAGGGTAAGTATAGATCTGTTTTGCTTCTGTCACCAACCAGCAAAGGGACCTTTGCAGGACATTTTAACTTTACTGAGTCTCAGATATTTTTTGTTAAATTGTTTGTGCTCATGAACCAGAGGTCAGCATTTATGTGTATCAAGTACCCACTATGTATACAATAAAGGAAATATCTGTTGTATATCAACTCAGTTAACTCAGTTAATTAAGTGGTCTTAAGCAATTCATCTGTCTCTGTGTTACACAAGGTACTGTGGGATACTGGATCCAGTATATCAGAATGGGTTTGATTCTCAGCATTGCTACTGCCAGGATCAATGACCACTCATATTATTTTTATGAACCTCATACTACCCATCTGAGGAATGATAATAAAAATATGGGTGTTCATAATAAAACTAATAATATTTTTCTTATGTAATGCTCTTAAAGTCTTCCTAGTGTAGACACACTTTATTGCATGGACTTTTTGGACATAATAATTACCATTTTTTGTGTGATGGAATAAACCAGTGTTGTGTTGGAGGTAACTATTGGTCCTCAAATGTTTCATACAGTGTTCAGCATGTGCTAGTCTATACACTATTCATTCTCTTCCTTTCCTTTCTCAAATGTATTAGCCTGTCTAAAATGTGTACAAGTTTGCATTGCAAGCTTGCAGCAAAAAATATATTAAAAATAATTGAAAAAATATAGAAAAAACTACTTCTTCTTCATTTCAAAACCCTAAGCTGAAGTTGTAATGCAGAGTATTCAATCTTTATGATCAGATTGAAGTTTCCTTGATATTACCAGTATGCTATTTATATCCTCCCCAAATGCATCAAGATGTATCTGCTTTTAAAATGCCATCACTGATTCATTTCTAGGATAGTCTTCAATACTGACTGTACTGCACTCTATGCTGTTTCCCTTCTTTCTCCTGCCCAGATAGCATTTATCTAATTGGGTATAGGGGCAATGGAGTTTTAAAATTCTAAGAAATAATTCTGAAGAAACTGTTTAGCATTCATCTTCACACCAGAGAGGTCACAAAAGTCTCTTGTCTTTTAGTAGAGGATGCAGTTTCTTATGCCCAGGGACACTTGAGTACCCTGTTGTGGCTTGGCATTAAAACAAATTCACTGATGTTCTTCTGTAGGACTACAGGCTAGCCTTTTGTTTATTATTGTTGTATTTTATTTGTATAGATATCCCGCCATGCTCCGTGCTATAAATAGTGATGTTTTTATTGTTACTACCGCACACTTAATAAAGCTGCAGTTTTCCTGGCAATTAATTGTGCTGACAATCAATGCAGGGCTGCAGGCAGTGTGTTTATGTGCCGAGCTTTTGATGAGTGAAGCCCTAAGAAGTTGGGCTGTCAAAATTAAATACACTGTTCAGACATAAAGCCACATTCTGTTCTTGGTCTGACCAAATGACAGTTGATTACAGACTGAACCCAGACTCAGTTTTGCTTATAAAGTAGAGAACATTTGGTCATCTTTAAGCAATAAGGTTAAACTTTTCTTTAGGACAAAATAGCATGAGAAAATTACTCAGGTCTGCCTTTGCTCAGGGTGTAGTCTATTTTTGATAAACTTTTCGTCCTTTGAAGCTCCTTAGCAGCTTTTGGAAAGCTTTTTGTTTTCTACTAAGATAAGATACACTTATATATTTGGCATTTTTGGTAGATATTTCCAATTTATTCAGATAATTCCCTTGGATTAAATATGATTGATGACTTGTGTTTTTCTCTCCATTTTTTTCTTTTTCTATGAACTAAACAACACTTTTCTGTGGCATTTGACTTTGTCCAGTGATGATGACAGTGACAGATCAAAGACATTTGACTATTGGAATGGAAAGAATTTTCATTTAGCAAATGACTTTGAGAAACTTGTTCTTCTATTATCTTTTATTATCCAGCATAAAACCTGTTTTACAGATGTAAGGGTGAACTATTATTTTAACAATTCTCAAGTTATCCAGAATTCTTATTGTCATTTTCCTCAAAGTATCATTTAGACAATAGTAAAACTCTTCCCTGGTGGCTCAGATGGTAAAGTGTCTGTCTACAATGTGGGAGACCTGGGTTCGATCCCTGGATTGGGAAGATCCCCTGGAGAAGGAAATGGCAATCCACTCCAGGACTATTGCCTGGAAAAATCCCATGGACAGAGGAGCCTAGTAGGCTATAGTCCATGGGGTCGCAAGAGTTGGACACGACTGAGCGACTTTACTCACTTAGTAAAACTCAAAGTCCTTGCTCCTTCACAGATTATAATAAGTATGTGAAACTTATTCATGCTGAATTCCAGTAATTTTTCAATCAAACATGGATGTTAATCAAATTAACCTTTTCATTCACATAAGCCCATATATTGATAACAGAAATAATGTTGAGATTCTTATTTTCCTCTTCTTGTTATAACTCTTAAAATGCTTTCATATTCATCATCTCGGATTTACAAGAAGTTACTCTTCTATGGCTTAGTGATTTGTTGAGGACAAATCTTGATCAGAACAGGGACTAAACAAATATTTGGTTACTGACTGATTTAACAAGTAAACAATAATCTTATAATAACAAAGACTATTGGTGTGTACTGTTTTATAATCTTTTCTCTATAGACTTTGATGTTACAATTAAAAGTAACAATATTGAACTTCTGATTTCCATTTAGGAATGTTGAAAGTTAGAAAGGGCATTGCTCTAAACCATACAATAAAAAATAACCTGACAAATATCATGTTCATGACTTTTCTTGAATCCATGAAGTTTGAAGTCACAAGATAATCAACTGGTTCAAAACATGAAGAGGGAAAATCACTTGCAGTGGGAAGTGAAGCATAAATCCTTGTTTACCTGAACAAGATGCAGCCAGACGCTGATAAGCAGAATTTAGCTAGGATGACTGACAAATTGATAGAGAACAGTCAAATGTACACTGCAAATATAGCTGCAAAAAAGGGAATTGTTTACACTCTCTTACAGACTTTTCCTGCATGACCTCCATCAGATAATCATAACCATATACACACACACAGAGTATTTTAAGAAAGCTTCCCTACAGTAAAAACTTGAAAAAAAGAATCAGCTGTGAAAAAGGCACAAAACCCCATCAAAACAGGTTACATTTCATTTCCCTAAAGAATAACACTCTTAATCTCCGGAGAGAGGGATAAACAAATGCTGTTGTCCTAAGAGCACTGGAGAAAATCTGTGGCATCCAGGAAAAGAGAATAGGAGGGAAACTCCCCATCACTGGGGGAAGAATAGGAATATCTGATAGGTTAATGGAGGGAAGAAACACTGAGAAAACTAAACACTCAAGATCAGGACATGATATCTACATGAAGTTATATTAGAACCACAGAGAATTCTCTTCCATTCCCTACTGCCAGGCTAACTTCATGTCTCACTCATTGCAACTCATCGTCAGTCTCCTTTGTCCATGGGATTTTTTAGTATTCACTTCAGAATACTGGAGAGGTTGCCATTTCGTCCTCTAGGAAATCTTCCCAACCCAGGGATCAAACTGTATACAGGATCTCCTATATCTCTGGACATTAAAAAGAGAAACTAGAAGTAACTATATTAATATCAAGCAAAGTGAAAGTGAAAGACAGTCGTGTCTGACTCTTTGCCACCCCATGGACTGTAGCCTGCCAGGCTCCTCTGTCCATGGAATTCTCCAGGACAGAATACTGGAATAAGTAGCCATTCCCTTCTCCAGGGGATCTTCCTAAACCAGGGATTGAACCCAGGTTTCCCCACATAGCAGGCAGATTCTTTACCATCAAATAGGAGATACCAGAGATATCAGATAAAGAGAACATTTTTTGTGTTCTCTATGTGTTTTACATAGTGACAAAGGGTTCAGTTATTCAAAAATACATTATCCTTGATGTGTAAGTATAAAAATGTAATAGAAAATATTCTAAATTCATGAAGCAAAATATATGAGAATTACATTTATAAATAAATCTGCAAGTTTAAGGATTTAAATACCCTTCTCCAAATGATTGCTCACTTTTATTCAAAAAATATATTTAAGCAATACAATTCTGATCAAGTACCAGTAGGGTTTTGGGGATTACTGAACAACATGAATCAAAAAGTCATCTATGAGCATAAATAGGAAAGAACAGCAAAGGAATCATGCAACTAAAGAATAATGATGTGGGAGGAGAGGAATGATTACTTTGTAGGTATTAAATAAAAGCATAGATTTCTAGAATAAAGAGAGCATGATAAAACTGGTATGAGAATGAGAATTCATAGAAATAGACCAGAAAGTCAAGAAAGAGATTAATTATGTGCATTGTACCTATTTACAGTCTGATAATCTTACTATGTAACATAAATTAGAACAAATAATGTTTACAATGTTAAATGATGCTGAGATAATTGCATAACTTTTGGAGATAATTTTTTAAAAAGGATTCTAACTTCACTGCTTATAATAAAATTAATTCTAGATGCTTTAATGCTACAAGTTCTAAAAATTAAGTTTAAAGTTCATTTCATCTTAAAAGGGGCTGCTGCTGCTGCTGCTGCTAAGTCGCTTCAGTCATGTCCGACTCTGTGCGACCACAGAGACGATAGCCCGCCAGGCTCCCCCGTCCCTGGGAATCTCCAGGCAAGAACACTGGAGTGGGTTGCCATTTCCTTCTCCAATGCATGAAAGTGAAAAGTGAAAGTGAAGTCGTTCAGTCCTGTCCGACTCTTAGCGACCCTATGGACTGCAGCCCACCAGACTCCTCCCTCCGTGGGATTTTCCAGGCAAGACTACTTGAGTGGGTTGCCATTGCCTTCTCCTGAAACTGTCACTAGTAATACTCAAAGGAAAATAAAATCCTAGGGGAAAAATAGCTGTGACATATGAAAATGGTTGGATATTTTTTCTTATTATGTCAAAAATGTCTACAAATCAAAATAGCAATAAACCTAATTCTTGTCTAATCTTACTGTAAATATACTAATAACACATCTCTTGGCAAATATCATTGCATTGTGATATTTACAGTGCATGAGTGTGGAATGCTTTAGCAGGGTGTACTTAGTCTAGGAATACTTAAGGGAATCAAATCTGTAATCTATGCACTATGTGGCATAATTCTCTAGAAAATATCACATAATTTATATAATTGAGTATTAAAGTGGCAGTGTTTCAGAGTCAAATCTTATCCCGTAGTTTAAGTCATGTCCTGTTGGCATAATTTGGAGGCCTCACATGTTAGATCTGGGTAAGAGCAGCATGCATACAGTAAAAGAGGGACCTGGGGAGTGGGTTGATAGTTTTAGGCTTCTTTGTGCTTTGTCAGTACCTTGCAATTACCTGTATCCTTGATATAATTAATGAAGCTTAACACTAGATAGAAGTCAGACAGTGTCTGAATCAACCTTGGAGGGAACAGTAAGAAAAGGAATAAAAATGTAGCAACAAGAAAGATTCAAGACTTACAGGTCAGTGTTTGTTTCCAAGCTGGTTCTCTGAGTGTAAGAAGTCCAAAGTTCCCTGGTGGTAGTTGTAGCCTGTAATTCAATGAAACTCCTTCTATGTGCCACCAACCCTTCTAACCCTACAAAGCTTAGAGTCATGGTGATGGGACCCTCAATGTTCCCCAGGGGATCACTGAGATTAATAAGGAATGGGGTCACTTCTTTCACCCCAATCCTGGAACCACCTGTTTCAACGTGGGCTCTTCAAGATGCAGATGCCAAGATTGAACCAGATTGACAGGAGATTTATGGGGTAAATGCCAGTGGAAGATGAGAACAGGAGCAGGAGTAGGCAGAGTAAGATCCCACATCTCAGCAGTAATGATCAAAGGAAGGGTGGGATAGAAAGAGTCTCAGAATTCACTGCTGAGCTGAGAATTTCAAGCAGGCTGTTAGAGAGTCACCCAGCTTAAGATGTGGGTTAGATGAAACCCATGAAGTGAAGTGAAGTGAAGTCACTCAGTTGTGTCCAACTCATTGCGACCCCATGGACTGTAGCCTACCAGGCTCCTCAGTCCATGGAATTTTCCAGGCAAGAGTACTGGAGTGGGTTGCCATTTCCTTCTCCAGGGGATCTTCCCAACCCAGGGATTGAACCCAGGTCCCACACGCTGCAGGCAGACACTTTACCGTCTGAGCCACCAGGGAAGCCCATATCTTATAGGAATTCTCGAGTGGGTGGGCATTCTAGTGCTTCCTTGATCCCTGCCACTGCCCAGTCATTGCCTGTGAGTAGACTGGAATGAACATTGTGGTGGGTTCAAGGTTGTAGCATTTTCAGGGTGTCAGTTGCCTGTGTTTCCTAGGTAGCTTCTCTTAAAGGGAGATTGGAACAGTCTGCTTCAATGACTACTACAAAAAAACTCTGGGTTAATTCAAAAGAAGGAACGTGTCCTTAAATATGTACAGTTTGACTGATAAAGGATTCCCTAGTGGCTTAGATGGTAAAGGATCTGCCTGCAATGCAGGAGACCAGGGTAGAATCCCTGGGTCAGGAATATCCCCTGGAGAAGGAAATGGCAACCCATTTCCACACTCTTGCCTGGAGAATTTCATGAACAGAAGAGCCTGGCTGTAGGCTACAGTCCATGGGGTAGCAAAGAGTTGGACATAACTGAGCAACTAATACGCACAAATGAGTGACAGAGGGAAGGAGACAGTTTGAGATACATTCACACTGTGTGCAAGATTCTACACGTGGAAGTTTTAATCCCTACTCCACTGTGAAGGTTGTACTTTGAAATATGCTTGGCAAGCAAAAGATGTTAGGGCCTTCTTTATGGCAGGAACATACGTAGAAATCTGTGAGATAGACTGAGGGTGCTAAAGTTATCTTAACCAATATTTGTTTTCTTTGCTCAAAATATTTTATTATCAAAATCAATATTCAAATGTAAATATTGAGAATAAAATTTTACTCTTCTGTGGATTTTTTTTTCACTTTAGATATATTTCAGTGATATTTTCTCTAGGACTTTTCATTAGCATTTTCATGTTTTATTGATTGTAAACACTACCCAAAATACCGCTAACTGTTGTCAATGTTTTTACAAATATTTAATTTTATTTTACTTGTCAGTAGAGAAGCTACCAAAATTTTATAAAAATTGTGTGGGAGCTTGACACGTTACATGTATTGACTGACTGACTGATGTTTGCATTCAAATGTATTTATACACGATGAGGTCAAGAATGTTTTAATATTAGTGTGCTGACACTAATTTACAGAACCACTCAAAATTGAATTCTTATAGACCGAAAATCCTTAGAAATTTCACTCACTCCCAACCTTGATGAACTGTCATAATAATTGATTGTATTAACAGAAATAAATAGACCAAATTTGACTCACCCTCACAACAACCCCGTTTCAACTGACACAGATGAGAAATAAGGTTATTTCACATTGCCCTAGTCAGGTCAAGGCTCAAGGAAAGCTTTGGCTCGTGCCTTTAATGTGATTCTGCAGACATGCGGATAAATCGGCTTTGTCAGTCTCTTTCTGTTTGGCGTGGACACCAATAACCTTGTTTCTCTTTCCTGTTTCTCCTAAAGGGAAAGGATTTTTGGCAGAATACTGCTTACTTTTTCTGTTACACAGCTACAGAGTTTAAGGAATGAACAGTAATTACATGCCATTAAACGCAGAAGGCCATCGGCATAGACGAACGTTCTGAAGAGGACACAGCCTTCAATCTCAGTACAAGATGATTACCAGAGCGTATTAGTAGAGTGCTGGTGAAGGAGAGGAAGGGATAACTCTGAAAATATGCTAAGGCAGCAAAGCCATGAAAATGCAGTTAGACACGGCAGTGACTGCATTGATTATGCCAGGAATGATTTAGCAGAGGTGTTTCACACTTGCCATTAAACAAAGAGCCGTAATGGGGTTTAAAATGTACTCAGTTTCTACTTGCTCTATCCAGCTTTAACCACAGAGGTGTCACTTACATTATTTCTTCATATTGGTTTGTGGGAAAAATCCCTGGCTTTTTGTGACAGGACTGTTTTTCCTCTGGATTCAGCAATTGTAGAACTTTCTGTTTTCTTCTTGTCAATCAATGACTCTCTTTTGGTTAAACCACATCTTAAAATTGACCTTCTCCAGGAAGCTTTCCTGATTAATTGTATTTAGTTACTTTCTTTTAATATCTTCCATTTGTGAGTGAGCACTGTTTTAACTAATATTTCTGATATGTTGGTTTGAAAGGCTTAAAATATGTAAGTGTATATATATATACACACATATATATAGATATAGATATTTTAAACTTTCAAACCAATGTGGATAGTAATGTAATATATACTTAGATTGTGATAGGGTATAATTATCTTCATAACTAGATCATTGACTCTGACTAAACCAGAATTTTTTATTTCTTTTATACACATAAGTATTATGTCATTTTGAATACAGTGTACAAAAGTCAGGTGACAAACCCTGCAGATTCAGTAGGAGGTGTTTGTTTCTGACACAGATGAAAAGGAAAAACATCTGAATACCCAATGTAGGTTGGTCATTTTCCCACTGCCTTGAAAAGGACAAGTGTTATAGCATTTCTTTTTTTCATCCTGATTATACAAGAGACTGTTCTTTATGTATGCTCTAAGAGAAATAAAAAAGTAAAAATCTAACCTGCTGTCAAGCAAAAGTAGTTTTCATTATTGAAATTATATGACCAAGTATGTTAAGATAGATTTAAGTAAAATACACAATTCTAAGAAGTGGGAAAAAAATTAGGCTACTCTCAATTGTGCCTTGCTCAAGCCCCCATCTCCTTTAAAGCAGCCTTCTTTTTGATTCCAGGATAAAATTCTACCCAGTGTCATCTATAGTCCTACTCTTCACTTCCTAACACAATTCCTAATTAGAATGCACATATATGGTGGGAATTCAAATGACTAAATCATCCCTATGATTACTAACTATATTAAGTTTCTATCACTTCTATTAAAAACAAAACAAAGACTTGCTGGCTTAAAAATACATACACACACAAATTTATTGTCTTAGTGATCAGAAGTTCAAAATCACGGCTGAGCTCCCTCCAGTGGATCTAAAAGAGAATCTCCTTGCAGGCTTTCTCTTATCTTCCAGAGCTTCATTTCTTGCATTCTTTGGTTCCTAGCCCCTTTTCTATCTTCAGAGCCAGTGGGAAGCATCTTGCTTCAGTCACCAAATTGCCCCTTCTTGTGTCTGTAGTCCTATTTCCCTTGACCTCCCTTTTGTAAGGATACCTATGATTACATTTTAGACTTACCTGGAAAACTAAGGGTAATCTCCCCATCTCAAGGTCATTAATTCAATCACATATGCAAAGTCCATTTTGTCTTATAAGGTAACATTTCCAAGTTCTATATTTTAGGGTAATACTAGACACTTCAGGCATTATGGTGGGATAGTGGGGAAATATATTTTTGTTCTCAGGGTGGGAGCTATCTTTTAGGATCCTTTGAATCACATCAGTTCAGCAGTTGCCTTATCTGCCCACTTACGCCTGACCTAAGCAATATCATGTTTATTTAAACTTTCAAATACTCATCATGCAATAAAACATGTGTTTTCTATTCTCAGGAGTGCTGTGAAACTTGGATGTGGGCTGTTTATAATTTCAAGGCAAGTCTTTAGTTCCTCCTTTCTATGTATAAGATGTTCTGTATTTTCTTGGGCTTCAAAATTACTACAGATGGTGACTGCAGCCATGAAATTAAAAGACAATTTCTCCTTGGAAGAAAAACTATGACAAACCTAGATACCATATTAAAAAGCAGAGATATTACTTTATCGACAAAGGTCTGTATAGTCAAAGCTATGGTTTTTCCAGTAGTCAAGTATGGATGTGAGAGTTGGACCAAAAAGAAAGCTGAGTGCCAAAGAATTGATGCTTTTGAACTGTGGTGTTGGAGAAGACTCTTGAGAGTCCCTTGGACTGCAAGGAGACCCAACCAGTCAATCCTAAAAGAAATCAGTCCTAAATATTCATTGGAAGGCTGATGCTGAAGCTGAAGCTCCAATACTTTGGCCACCTGATGCAAAGAACTGACTCACTGGAAAAGACCCTGATGCTGAGAAAGATCGAAGGCGGGAGGAGAAGGGGACGATACAGGATGAGATGATTGGATGGCATCACTGATTCGATGGCAATGCGTCTGAGCAAGCTCTAGGAGTTAGTAATGGGCAGGGAAGCCTGGCATGCTGCAGTCTGTGGGGTCACAAAGAGTTGGACATGACTGAGCAACTGAACTGAACTGAATTGAGGTATGAACTTCCTAGCTTTCAAGTCCTTCCGAATATACAGCCAATAGCTCAGTAAAAGCAAGAAAGAAGATAAAAGTTAAATGTAAAGGTTAAGCTTAGTGCTCAGTTGTTCAGTAATATCTGATTTTTTGCCAGGTTATGGAATTTTCTAGGCAAGAATACCGGAGTGGGGTGCCATTTCCTACTCCAGGGTTTATTGCCGACATAGAGATCAAAGTCTATTGAGTCTCCTACATTGGCAGATGGCTTCTTCACCACTAGCACCACCAGGGAAGCCCTAGGGTTATATATATATATTTTACATAAATATGTAAAATATTTATATAATGTAAATATGTAATTTTTATATATTTATAGAAGTGTAAAATATCCCTTGGACTGCAAGGAGATCCAACCAGTCCATTCTGAAGAAGATCAGCCGTGGGATTTCTTTGGAAGGAATGATGCTAAAGCTGAAGCTCCAGTACTTTGGCCACGTCATGCAAAGAGTTGACTCATTGAAAAGACTTTGATGCTGGGAGGGATTGGGGGCAGAAGGAGAAGGGGACGACAGAGGATAATATGGCTGGATGGCATCACTGACTCGATGGACGTGAGTCTGAGTGAACTCCGGGAGTTGGTGATGGACAGGGAGGCCTGGCGTGCTGTGATTCATGGGGTCACAAAGAGTCGGACACAACTGAGAGACTGAACTGAACTGAATATATATATATATACATAAATATATATGTGTGAAAGATTCCTTTTAATTTTCCTACCAAAAGGAAAGAGTTATAGTTATGCTTCTCCTAACATTTTGTGGTTTGTCATGGGACTTCAAGCAAACTATTGTCTGGTATTCTGATTATATTACCAGATAAACTTATTATGAGATTTATATAATTTAACAACATCCATTATGGATAGCTAGTCTCATTAAACCATGTAAACTGTGACTATTTATTGGATGAAACAGATTAAATTTTTTCACTAGTATAAAAGATTTGCCACAAACTGCATTTTTTCCTGGATAGGAAGATTTCAAAAATGATTTTTTTTTGACTAAGAAACAGCAAAAGTTATGTAGGAAAATAACTGGTTACATTAAATGTGAATGAGATAAAGTACTCAATATATACTAAAAAGAATAAAGAAAATATTCTTCATTATTGAAAATGGTGATCAAAGAAAACGTCACATTGGTGAATAGGAGAAAATGACATGGAATAGTCACTTAAAATTTTGAGTCCAAGTGAAAAAAGAAAAGATAAAGTTTCATTCAAATGCTCAGGACATTGTTAACCTTGTAAATTATAACTGCAAAAATATTCTGTTTAAAGCAGAGAAGGCATGAATACGTATCTTTAGAGATACATGATCAGAGATGATGGACCTCATGAGTCTAGGTACAAATCTGGACAAGTCAATGGTTTGAGTTCACTGAGTTGTTGAGTTGCTCCTTATTTTTGATTCATTAGTTTTAGAATAACATGGATATTACTGATCATTTAGGGATATTATGATATGTGTTTTGATTACTTTAATAAACGGAAGCTCTGGGTCTAATGACCAGTGTATTCAAATTGAAGACATAGCTTAGATCTTGCTTGTTTCATAAACTGCAGTTGCTAAAAGTTCTGTTTATCAAACTACAGAACCCTTAATGGAATAACTGAGTCACCTAAACTAACTTTTTCTGTAGCTAAAAAAAAAAAAAATATATATATATATATATATATATACACATATGTTAGGACTAAATCATAGGCTAGTGCTCTCACTAGTGACAAATGAATTTATTTAGGCTGTTGACTTTTTTTTTTAACAATGATGGTTTGAATTTATATTGTCTCCATTAAAATTATTGGTACCTCTAGTTAAAGTGCTTGGATCTATAAAATTATTTTGGTATATTACAGGATTTTCCCTCAGAATGAGGATTAGTTTTAGTCAAGCAAATATTTACATAAGGATTTTTGTGAGACTGTCTCTGTTTAATTGATGATCATCCCTCCTAGTATCATAGTACATAGCTTTATGTTGTTGTTCAGTTATTCAGTTGTGTCCTACTCTGTGACCTCACGACTGCAGCTTGCCAGGCTTCCTTATCCTTCACTATCTCTCAGAGTTTGCTCAGCTCGTGTTCATTGAATTGATAATGCTGTATAACGATCTCATCTTCTGCCCCTGAATTCTCCTCCTTCCCTCAATCTTTCCCAGCATCAGATCTTTCCCAGTGAGTCGGCTCTTCCCATCAGGTGTCCAAAGTATTGGAGCTTCAGCTTCAGTATCAGAACTTCCAGTGAATATTCAGGGTTGATTTCCTTTGGGACTGACTGATTTGATCTTCTTGTAGTCCAAGGGACTGTCAAGAGTCTTCTCCAGCACCACAGTTAGAAAGCTTCAATTCTTTGACTTTCAGCCTTCTTTATGCTACAGCTCTTACATCCATACATGACTACTGGGAAAACCATAGCTTTCACTATATGGGCCCTTGTCAGTAAAGTGATGTCTCTGCTTTTTAATACACTGTCTAGCTTTGTAATAGCTTTTCTTCCAAGGAGGAAGCATCTTTTAATTTCATTGCTGCAGTAACTGTCTGCAGTGATTTTGGAGCCCAGGGAAATAAAGCCTGTTACTATTTCCTCCCCCCCCAACCCCCTCATCTATTTGCCATGAAGTCATGGAACTAGATGCCATGATCTTACTTTTTTGAATGTTGAGTTTTAGGCTAGTTTTTACTCTCCTCTTTTACCTTCATCAAGAAGCTCTTTAGTTCCTCATTGCTTTCTGCCATTAAGGTGCTGTCCTCTGCTTATCAGAGGTTATTAATATTTCTCATGGAAATCTTCATTCCAGCTTATGATATAGCTTTATAATTCATAAATTTGTAGATATTTTTTCATGTAATTAGGCATTATTAAGAACAGTCACACATTTATACAGAAAGCCATTCCCTACTCCCTGGAATTCACATATACTGGGGAAGAAAAGGGATTTTGTGTTGCTGTTGTTAATATTGGCAGAAGGATATTGTATTGGAAATAATAATTGCATTGTGCATTTATTAATGTTTTATTCTTGGAATTTCAATGCTGTTGTTTCCTATTTATGAAATGTGAATTCTAAAATACCTCTCTTAAATCAAGAACTTTAAAAAAAATCAGTGATTTCAATTCTGTTCAATCTACCATTTGTATATAAACTTTCATTATTATCGTGGAAGTTAGATATGAGCATCTGGTATGTTTTTACTTCAAGGAACAGATATTGATTTTTGTCTTCCACACTTTGGTTCTGAGGAGAAGGCAATGGCATCCCACTCCAGTACTCTTGCTTGGAAAATCCCATGGACGGAGGAGCCTGGTGGGCTGCAGTCCATGGGGTCGCGAAGAGTCGGACATGACTGAGCGACTTCACTTTCACGTTTCACTTTCATGCATTGGAAAAGGAAATGGCAACCCACTCCAGTGTTCTTGCCTGGAGAATCCCAGAGATGGTGGAGTCTGGTGTGTTGCCGTCTCTGGAGTCACACAGAGTCAGACACGACTAAAGCAACTTAGCAGCAGCAGCAGCTTTGGTTATGAACATCAGCTGTAATATTCAGAGTGAGTAAATCCATACCCATTACATAATTCTATCACAGTTCTGTGGTTGATCTTACCTGATCAGGTTGGCTAGATCAAGAACAAATGTGGTGCTGGTGATATGTACATAGGCATTTTTCATCATTTGGGCAAATAACTTTGTATTTTAAAAGTAACTAATAATTTTCAAAAACATTTAATGTATGCTCAGAATTGGAACCGTGTATAAGTTTCTCTCTGAAGCTATGTTGAAGCTTTTTGAAAGGACTGCAGTATTTCCTCTGTGGTAATTGGAATTTCCTTCTTTTTCTATGAAAACAAATCTATTTAGATTATCTTCTATCTTGAGTAAAATTTAGTAAAATTACAAGTTAATGGAATACTATTCATTTTATTTGAGATTTCAGTGGTATTAGCAGAGTTGAAAAAATAGTTCTATATGACTTTAAAAAAATTTTCTCTCTGGCAATTATTTTTCTTACTTTTGACATTTATTTAATTTTCACTTTTACCTTGTTTTTAAATTTTAAATAATTCATAATTAATTTTATTATTTATTTTTGGCTGTGTTGTGTATTTGTTGCTGCTCAGGCTATTCTCTAGTTGCAGTAAGTGGGCTGCTCATTGTGGTGATTTCTCTCATTGTGGAACACGGGCTCTAGGGCCTGTGGGCTTCAGTAGTTGTAGGACATGGGCTCAGTTGATAGGGTTCCTGGGCTCTAGTGCACAGGCTAAATGGTTGTGGTGCTGGGGCTTAGTTGCATGTGGGATATTCCTGGACCAGGGATCTAACCTGTGTCCTGCATTGGTAGGCAGAGTCTTTACCTCTGAGCCACCAGGGAAGCCCCTCTTTACTCTTAATAAGTTTGATTGATGATTTACTTATTTTACTTTTTCAAAAAAAAGGTTATAAAATTTATTATCAATACTAGTTTTTAAGTTGGTATTTTCTTTCTTTAAATTTTTATTGCATTTAAAAAAAGTTTTTCTAACTTTTAAGTCAAATATTTATGTTTTTATCCTTTATAATATTAATATTACTTAGATGTATACTCTCAATTCTATAGCACCTCTAAAATAGCAACAGCAAAGAATAATATCTAGTAATTCAATAAAGGAAATAAAATGGAACCATAACAACACTCAACCCAAAAGAATTAAAAGGTGCAAAAAAACAGAAAGGATAAAGAGAAAACTAACGACAAAGTTATAGGTAAAAACCAACTATGTCAATAATTCTACTAAATATAAATGTTCTAAAGACCCAAATTAAAAGACAGTAATTGTCCAATTAGTTAAACTAAGGCCCAACTATATGCTTTCTGTAAAAAATGTACTTGGAATGAAAGTGAAAAGTCAAAGTCACTCAGTCATGTCAGATTCTTTGCAACCACATGGAATCCTCCAGGCCAGAATAATGGAGTGGGTAGCTTTTTCCTTCTCCGGGGGATCTTCCCAACCCATGGATCAAACCCAGGTCTCCCATATTGAGGGTAGATTCTTTACCAGCAGAGCCACAAGAAAGCCAAAATGTACTTCAAATAAAATATATGTAAATAGGTCAAAAGAAGAAAAAAAAAAGGGAAAAACACAAGCCATAAAAACACCTATCAAAATAAAGCAAGAATGGCTATATTAATATCTGTGAAAGAAATTTCCACCAACTTTAAACATATGCTGACTTATGTCTAATTCTTTGGACCCCATGGACTGTAGCACATCAGGCTCCTTTGTTTTCCACTATCTCCCAGAATTTGCTCAATTTCATGTCCATTGAGACCCTGATGCTATCTAACCATTTCATCCTCTGCTGCCCCTTTCTCCTCTTGCCCTCAAATCTTTCCTAGCATCAGAGTCTTTTCCAGTGAATCAGCTCTTTGCATCAGGTGGCCAGAGTACTGGAGCTTCAGCTTCAGCATCAGCCCTTCTAATGAATAGTCTTTAAAAAAACTTTAAAAGATTCTTTTAAAATATTTTAAATATGTATATACCTAAGTAAGCTGGTAGATCAGCAACATTTTAGAATGCTTTTGAAATCTGAATCATTTGTTCAATCTCACTGCATCCACAGCATTCACATAGCCCCCACCCGTCCGTCATCTCACAGCTGCTTTGAGTTCGTAGTTCAGACGTGGCTGACTCGGTTCATCAGGACTCCTCACATTTTGGAACTGTGGGAAGTACAAAATGGAGGTTGCTTCTGATGAAAATTTTCTTCAAAATTGTTGCATCAGTCTCGAGCTCATGCCTCAGATATGGGGCACAGCTGAGGACCTGATCAGGAGTAGTGGCTGCCACCGTTGACCAAGTGGCTGCCTGCTGTCACCATCAACCGCAGTTCTGTCTGATTCTGAAGTTCAGCTCAGGAGGGATTTCTTATATCGCATTTTCTGAGCGCATTCTGCTGTTGACTGTTTTGATCCTCTCCTAAGTGGGTATTCAGATAATTGGAACCTCAACTGCATATACCTAATTAGATAACTTTTAGTGTTTGAAATAGCTCAACTGAAATTCCATCACCTTCACTAGCTTTGTTCGTAGTGATGCTTCCTAAAGCCCACTTGACTTTGCATTCCAGGATGTCTGGCTCTAGGTGAATGATCACAGCATCCTCGTTTTCTGGACCATGAAGATCTTTCTTGTATAGTTCTTCTGTGTAGTCTTGCCACCTCTTCTTAATATCTTCTGCTTATGTTAGTACCATACCATTTCTGTCCTTTATTGTGCTCATCTTTGCATGAAATTTTCCCTTGGTATCTCTAATTTTCTTGAAGAGATCTCTAGTCTTTCTCATTCTATTATTTTCCTCTATTTATTTGCACTGATCACTGAGGACTGCTTTCTTGCCTCTCCTTGGTATTCTTTGGAACTCTGCATTCAAATGGATATATCTTTCCTTTTCTCGTTTGCCTTTTGCTTTTCTTCTTTTCTCAGCTATTTGTAAGGCCTCTTCAGACAACCATTTTGCCATTTTGTATTTCTTTTTCTTGGCACTGGTTTTGATCACTGCCTCCTGTACAACGTCATGAACCTCCATCCATAGCTCTTCAGGCACTAAGTCTATCAGATCTAATCCCTTGAATTTAATTGTCACTTCTACTGTATAATCATAAGGGATTTGATTTAGGTCATACCTGAATGGTCTATGGTTTTCCCTACTTTCTTCTATTTAAGTCTGAATTTGGCAATAAGGAGTTCATGACCTGAGCCATAGTCTGCTCCCGGTCTTGTTTTTTCTGACTGTATAGAGCGTCTCCATATTTGGCAGCATAGAACATAATCAATCTGATTTTTGTGTTGACCATCTGGTGATGTCTGTGTGTGGAATCTTTTCTTGTGTTGGAAGACGGTGTTTGCTATGAACAAGAGTGTGTTCTCTTGACAAAACTCTGTGAGGTTTTTACCTGCTTCATTTTGTACTCCAAGGCTAAATTTTCCTGTTACTTCAGGTAGCTCTTGAGTTCCTACTTTTGCATTCCAGTCCCCTTTAATGAAGAGGACATCTTTTTTGGGTGTAAGTTCTAGAAGGTCTTATAGGTCTTCATAAAACCATTCAACTTTAGCTTCTTCAGCATTACAGGTCAGGGCATAGATGTGGATTGCTGTAATATTGAATGGTTTGCTTTGGAAATGAACAGAGATCATTCTGTCATTTATGAGACTGAATCCAAGTACTGCTTTTTGGACTCTTTTGTTGACAAAATTCTTTGCTAATGTCAAAGAATGCTCAAAGTACAGCACAATTGCACTCATCTTTTGTGCTAGCAAAGTTATGCTCAAAATTCTCCAAGCCAGGCTTCAACGGTACATGAATCTTGAACTTCCAGATGTTCAAGCTGGATTTAGAAAAGACAGAGGAACCAGAGATCACATTGCCAACATCCATTGGATCACCAAAAAATAAACAGAGTTCCTTGAAAACATCTACATTTACTTTACTGTATACATCAAAGCCATTGACTGTGTGGATCACAAAAAACTGTGGAAAATTCTTCAAGAGATAGGAATACCAGACCACCTAACCTGCCTCGTGAAAATCCGTATGCAGACAAAAACCAACAGTTAGACCTGGACATGGAACAACAGATTGGTTCCAAATAGGAAAAGGAGTACGTCAAGGCTGTATATTGTCACCCTGCTTATTCAACTTATATGCAGAGTACATCGTGTGAAATGCTGGGCTGGATGAAGCACAAACTGGAATTAAGATTGCCAGGAGAAATACCAATAACCGCAGATACACAGATGACACCACCTTAAGGCAGAAAACGATGATGAACTAAAGACCCTCTTAATGAAAATAAAAGAAGAGAGTGAAAAAGTTGGTTTAAAACTCAACATTCAGAATACTGAGATCATGTCATCTGGTCCCATCACTTCATGGCAAATAGATGGAGAAATGATGGAAACAGTAACAGACTTTATTTTGGGGGAGGGGGCTCTAAAATCACCGCAGATGGTGACTGAAGCCGTGAAATTAAAAGATGCTTGCTGCTTAGAAGAAAAGCTATGACTAACCTAGGCAGAATATTAAAAAGCAGAGACATTATTTTGCCAACAAAGGTCCATCTAGTCAAAGCTATGGTTTTCCCAGTGGTTATGTATGGATGTGAGAGTTGGACTATAAAGAAAACTGAGCACTGAAGAATTGATGCTTTTGAACTGTGGTGTTGGAGAAGACTCTTGAGAGTCCCTTGGATTGCAAAGAGATCCAATCAATCAATCCTAAAGGAATTCAGTCCTGAATATTCGTTGAAAGGATTGATGCTAAAGCTGAAACTCCAAACTTTGGCCACCTGATGGGAAGAACCAACTCACCAGAAAAGACCCTGATGTTGGGAAAGACTGAAGGTGGGAGAAGAAGCAGATGACAGAGGATAAGATGGATGGATGGCATCACCGACTCCACGGACATGAGTTTGAGTAAACTCCGGGAGTTAGCAATGGACAGAGAAGCCTGGCATGCTGCAATCCATCAGGTCACAAAGAGTTGGACATGACGGACTGACTGAACTGAATATGATAACTTTAAAACTGTTGAAGCAAAATTTGACAAAATAGAAATTAAAAATAGAGGTTAAATTATATATTTTATAATACCTTTTTCACTAATTGAATGGTCAAGCCTACTGAAAATCAGTAAAATTTAAAACATAAACTGTCATCCAAATTAATTTACTTTTTTAAATCATTCCACCTAAAAGTAAGAAAATATACATCTTTTTTAGTTCACCCAGAATATTTACCAAGATAAACTATATTTTGGAATATGAGTCTGTCTTAGTAAATATAAAATAATTCAAGTATTATAAGCTATAATTTCAGACCACATGAAATTGTGAGATAAATAACCATAAGATATATGGAAAATTCTGAAAGAGATGGGAACCAGACCACCTAACCAGCCTCTTGAGAAATCTATATGCAGGTCAGGAAGCAATAGTTAGAACTGGACATGGAACAACAGACTGGTTCCAAATAGGAAAAGGAGTACGTCAAGGTTGTATATTGTCACCCTGCTTATTTAACTTCTATGCAGAGTACATCATGAGAAACGTTGGACTGGAAGAAACACAAGCCGGAATCAAGATTGCTGGGAGAAATATCAATAACCTCAGATATGCAGATGACACCACCCTTATGGCAGAAAGTGAAGAGGAGCTAAAAAGCCTCTTGATGAAAGTGAAAGAGGAGAGAGAAAAAGTTGGCTTAAAGTTCAACATTCAGAAAACGAAGATCATGGCATCCCGTCCCCTCACTTCATGGCAAATAGATGGGGAAACAGTGGAAACAGTGTCAGACTTTATTGTTTTGGGCTCCAGAATCACTGCAGATGGTGACTGCAGCCATGAAATTAAAAGATGCTTACTCCTTGGAAGAAAAGTTATGACCAACCTAGATAGTATATTCAAAAGCAGAGACATTACTTTGCCGACTAAGGTCCGTCTAGTCAAGGCTATGGTTTTTCCTGTGGTCATGTATGGATGTGAGAGTTGGACTGTGAAGAAGGCTGAGCACTTAAGAACTGATGCTTTTGAACTGTGGTGTTGGAGAAGACTCTTGAGAGTCCCTTGGACTGCAAGGAGATCCAACCAGTCCATTCTGAAGGAGATCAGCCCTGGGATTTCTTTGAAGGGAATGATGCTAAAGCTGAAGCTCCAGTACTTTGGCCACTTAATGCAAAGGGTTGACTCATTGGAAAAGATTCTGATGCTGGGAGGGATTGTGGGCAGGAGGAGAAGGGGATGACTGAGGATGAGATGGCTGGATGGCATCAAGGACTCGATGGAAGTGAGTCTGAGTGAACTCCGGGAGATGGTGATAGACAGGGAGGCCTGGCATGCTGCGATTCATGGGGTCGCAAAGAGTTGGACACAACTGAGCAACTGAACTGATATGGAAGATCCTCAACTTTTGAAACCTAATACTAGGTCACTTTCCTTATAGTTATCTTAAGTTTGAAGACATTTCAACAATGTTGTCTGATTTCTCCATCATACTAAAGTTCAATAATCAATAATTAGAACTTAATAACCAAAATATGTCTGGAAAATCCCCCAATTTTTAGATTAATAACTCCTCTATAATTATTACTATAGGTCAAATAAAAATTAAAGTTAAAAATGAAAGTACTTGAATGAATGTGAAAATGGAGTCATATAAAAATTTGTGTAATGGAGCTAACTAAATTTGTATTTAAAGGGAACTTGATAGCACCTATATCCTATATTAAAAAGGTAGAAAATTCTAAAATCTATCTTCCAGCTTCCTTACACTAGAAAATAAGAGCAAATCATACCCAAATAAAGCAAAGGAAAGGAAAAAAATTAAACAAATATAAATTAAGAAAGGAAAATATAAAAACAGAAAAAAGTAAAATAGAAAACAGAAAAAATAATCACAAATTCCATGAATCCAAATGTTGGTTCGTTGAGATGATCAATAAAATTAAAAACAAACAAATAAACAAAAAAACTCTTCCTAGACTGATAAGAATAAAATAAATTAACTGTATCAGGAATGATAGCAGTGATACACAGTAGATTCTAGAGATATTAGAAATAATGAGAGAGCGATTATTATAAATAACATTATATCAGAAAATTCCTTATACACACAAGCACATAATTCTCCAAAATAAAGAAATAACATGTATCTCTTTTTGCAGACAGAAAAGGGTAAATAGTTTTCAGCTTATTTTATGAGGCTAGTACTATTTAGATGCTAAACCAGACAAAGACAAGACAGGGAAAGAAGACTACAGCCCAGTATGCCTCATGAACGCCGATGCAGAAATTCTAAACACAACTTAGCAATTTGAATTGGTCTCTTCAAAAGCCACAGAGTATCTCTCAAACTATCTGACCAACATAAAACAATGCTTTGGGAGAACTGTGGCCAATAACCTCATTAAGAATAAATGTAGTATGTATGTACTACATTTGAATAGGGCCTTCAATAGAGTTGAATCCATATTACATGGTACTTTATGTTTTCCCATCTCTTATTTCTTTTCAAGGTCTTTTATATATAAATACACACTATATATGTATATACTATAATTTCTTTATATATATATATATATATAATTTCTTTGAAGTTCATAGCCTTTTTAACTTTAGTCCACTGGTGGTTATGAGAGGAAGGGTCTTCTCCCCTGGAACCAGAAATTGATATGCAATAATATTTTACTAGAGGAGATGGAATGATAACTTTTTACTTTGCATAAGTCTTTTATTTTATTCACTAGTTGGAGTGATAGAAGATTTTACTACAACTATTCTCTACCTTGGTGTCTTCCATGAAAGTCTCAAAGTTAGTGCTTTTCAGTTTGTACGAGTGCCGCTTTCTAAAAGGGCAGGAAATTGAAATCAGACTTTCAACTCTGATGAAGCAGACCAACTTTTCCTGATGGTGACCTTAGGCACGAAGAAGTTTCAACAATCTGGTCTGATTTCTACATCTTACTGAAGTTTAAATTTGCCACAGGAGATACTTTTCCTGTGAAAATTTGGGGAGGAATGAATAATATAAAACTCTTACTCAAAGGTCCTAATTCCAATGACTGAAGTAACGATGCATTCTTTTTGGACATGTCACTTGCTACATCAGTTTTAAAGGATATATCAGTTAAATACAGGACAAGATTAAATGGAATGTAAATGTTAAGTTATCAACCCTTATTATGTGGTAAACTTTGATAACTACAATAAGAATCCTGAGTTTGGTACTATATGCCATAGAAACTGAAACTTTTATGTGAAATTCAGCAAGAATGTGAGATGAGCAGTAAGTATGATTTATTTTCTACAGTAAGTGTGGTTAACTGGAGGCCACACAGGAAGAAACAACTTAAAGTTGAAAAAGTAAACTATGACTCTCTTTTTTGTTGTCTTGTGCTGACCCACTGAAAGCTCTGGTCTAAATATATGGACCCCACCACAGAACAATAGAATTTTGTGCCTCTAAAAACTCTCGTATGAAAAATCGATTTAAACTTTCCATTTACTTTTATCATTTAAACTTCAAGGTCAATATCAACAAAATAGAAGCCACTTTGGTGTCCTATTCTACTTTAATATTGTGTATGGTAGTGGTCAAGGATTTCTAATACATTTGGTGTGGAAAATAAGACTGGACAACCTTAGCATGCATAAGCTGTGACTGACTCCATGAGAAGCAGCCTTGAAATGTATTCTATGCACTGAAAGGATTTTAAAGGACTTTGGAGTCTTTCTGTAGCACAAAGCTTTTCCTCTGGTCTTAAGCAGTTTGGTTGACTCTGTAAGCTTTGCGTCAAACAAACTGGGACAAAACTGTATCTCTGGAGGACAGAAGAAAAACTTTATTATTTAAAGAGTTACAGAGAGTACTTCTAATTCTGTAGCCAAGGCAGTACTCTTCTTTATTCTCAGTGCCGATGTCTTACATCTTTATTAGTATGAAGAGGTTTCCAGGTGGTTCACTCCTTGTTGTTCTTCTGATATCCACAGATTCAAGATCTAGAAAAGAATGGTCATATATATTTGTAATGCACACACAACTTCAACTTGCTAAATGGTTAATGCCAGTAATATAAACAGAATAAAAATTTTAAGTGTCTTAAGTATTTCAGAAGTGTTCACTTTTAAATAAAAAACAGTGACCTGAAAATAATGTACTAATAGCTATTTGTTAAATCAAAACACCTAAAGAATAATAAAAATTAATTTTCCTCCCAGTAATGCTTATGCTCCACAGTAATGGTACTATATAAACTTCTAATAAACACTTTAAATTCTAGTATTTTATTAATTTAAATGTTTTCAGTAGCTAATATGCATTTCACTGTACCTTTAATATCAAGAATAATTCCACTTTTCTTATGAAGTAATAAGCTACATAACAGTAACTTTCTACAGAGCTCAACATAGTCTATCCACAAAAATCTGAGTCTAGTTAAAGGCAATTCTTCTTTATACTTCCTTAGAATAATATATGTAAGGGAAAAAAAAAGATTTAAGCCAAAAAGGAAAAAAAAGCAAGCTTTAGATAATTATGAAAATGCTTTTAAAATGTTTTTGAAAAGCACAAAAGCTAAAAATTTATTATCATTTGACCAAAAACATAAATTTAAAGGTAAAGATTAAGGCAAGTTGGGTTGCTCCAAAGCCTAGTTTTGTGATTAGTAGAGACACTTGCTGGGGTGGGTTGCTCATTTCCAGAGCCCTAGCAAATCACTGGGGCTGCTTTTCCTGTCATTTGCAGGTTGCATTTAATAATCAAATGATACTTTGGGTCCTGCATGGCGAGAAAATGACTACGTTCCTCATGGGGTTTACGCCTCTTGTGCCTTGTTTTACCCACTCGAGGCATACAATAATCACCCACAGTATGTAACTGAATGATCACATCGACTGTGTTTTATAGCTAGAAACACCACAGGACAACCTTTCTCACACATTTTAGACTCAGGGTGGCAAATTGAGCTCAGAGTAGTCTCACAAATCATAGCTGAAATGCACTTGTTTCTGAAAGTGAGATGAAACGAGCCCAATGTTCATTCCCAAAGACTTAATGATACTGATTTTAATTTTTCTTAAAAGTTAGCTAGGTGATAACAAAAAATCATTTTCTCCAGGTTAGTTTATACTGAAGAAATTTTAAGATGACAAAGATTAATGTTTTATACCTATGCCTAAAAACATGTGGTTATAGATATTTCAGGTACCTATTTTCAAGGAGAACCATTTCATAAATTAATAGTATCATTTAATGATCAATATAGGCTTGCTGCTGGGATTAAAGTGTAACAAATCTTTATGTTAAGAAAAGTGACAGTACCTTTCATAGATAATAATGACAACTGGACTCAGTTCGAACTTTAAATCATTGAATAAAATTTTATATTATTTGTCTAACTCATGTCACATCAGAATTCCTTTCTCCCCTACATATTCCTGAGATTGGTTTAATAAATCTTTTCTCTCAGAATATAGGCTTTCAGTATTTATTTTAAATACTTGCTTTCTAAGTATTTGCTATACTTTTGTTCCCTTTACCATTAATTAGGCACATCAGTTGTGTCCAGTGTTTGAAATACGGTCCCCGGGACATCCTTTTTTCTAATACACCGTAAGAGAATTCACCTGATTTTCTCTGCAAAAAAATACCAAGTGTTGGGGCTTGATATATTGTTTTGTTCTGCTCTGTTGTCTAATAATATGATAAACTTCTTTCAGCCTTGAGATAAGCTGAAAGAAAAATGAAAGGTCTGGAAGCTTGGCAACACTGGGAATAGAAAAAGTCACCTCGGAATTGGAATTTTGAGTCACAGACTGAAAAAGCTTGAATCTATTTACCATGAATTGCACAAAGGAAAAGCAAAAACACCTTGTGAAATATGTATCTCACTTTATATCGAACACATTTTCTAAATTTGAAGGACTTGACAGATTCTACTCAGATTCTTTTCTTGTCAGTAGCAATGGTGTTGTCAACTGCTACTGTAGCAGAGACATTCTGTTGTGATTTTCCTGCTTTTCTATCCCATCAGTTAGCATAATTCAGGTGAAGCAATTAGAAATACCTGAGTGAGGAGATCTTTTTGCCCATCAATCAGCATTTTCACCAAACACCTTCTAAATATCTTGTACTCTGCTTAGAAAGTGACAACTCTCACCATCCCCAGGAGTTAGCAATCTCATCATTTCATCATGCCCTGCCAATATGTGCATTTTTTCAGTTAAAATAATCAAGATTCAT
This sequence comes from Ovis aries, assembly GCF_016772045.2. NCBI lineage: Eukaryota > Metazoa > Chordata > Mammalia > Artiodactyla > Bovidae > Ovis > Ovis aries. The sequence continues at coordinate 212,628,991 of NC_056055.1, forward strand.
GGACTCTGTTGAGGTAGAAAATAATTCTAATTTGAAGTAATAATCTTGAAATTTAAAAAAATCTTAGTTTCTGTCCTTTTCACTCATTTTCTAAATCTCACTTTTATTCTCCTTCTCCTTATCACCACTGAACACTCACCACTTGCAAGTCCTTTTTTGTACTCCACTTAGAGATTCCTTTCTCCATCTTCTGCTTCCAGGACATTCTTTCACTTTTCCCACAATCAAGAATTGCTCAAGAAAATAATAAAATGAGGCTGATGTGGTCACAACTGAGTGAGTATGGTTTGACATCTGGTAAATTATTTTTGTTGCTTCTATTTTTTTTTTTTCAGTTTTCTTTCCAGACTCATGATTACATTCCTAAAACTGTCTATAGAAAATGAATAAGACATGCTGCCTCCTCTCAAGGACCTCAAAATAAGTTTAGTGAGATGGGTATGTGTTTTCATAATTATAATGCAGTGAAATAAATATAAATAGAGTATCCGTGACTGAGAAAAAAGAGGCTACATAGCATATTTGATCATTTATTAGAATTTTAGGGGATGATTTTGGGGGAGACTGGGAAAGAACATGAGGCTCCTTTTATCTTTCCATCTTTCCTCTTCTGTTTTTATCTCACATTTCTCTGAATTCTCTAAAAAAGAAATAGTTTGCCAAATTATGACCTATAAGTTAAGTCTGGTCTGCTGTGTTTTGTCTTTTTTAAAATAAAATTTTATTTCTAATTGGTTGACACTGGAGTCAGACTCAAAACCTTCTCCTGGACCTTTCTCTCATAATACAAAAATTTACTCTTCTGAGAATGAGCAGGAAACCCTCCCATCCCCAGAACCCAGACAAAGAGCCACTGCTTTTAGTGAAGTAGAAATAAGACCTGGTTGCCACTGGAAAGGGTTAGGAAACTTTCTGGCCATCAGGCTGCAGGTAAAGATCCATTGCTCTAGAAGAAGTTAGAAGCAAAATGTCTGATCCTGGGAAAGGGACAGAAAATATTCGTGGGTCCAGAATAATACCCAGAATAAGACCTACAGAGCATAGGTCTTCCACCAATGGGAGAGGGGCAGGAAACACTCTTCTGTACAGGAGCCCAGGATACAAGCAGAGGTTAGCTGCTACTGGGTCTAAGGGGTGTGAACAATGGTGTATCCCCATCCCAAGATTCCAGATGCAAGAACATACCTGAAACTGAAGCTGGACCAGGAGAACAGGAAAATTCCTTGTTCCTACAACTGGTCTAGTGCTGAGTAACAAGTAACAGCAAGTTGCCTCTGGCTCATAAAAAGCAAGGTAAGATTATGGATACCCTTCTCTGTGGCACCAACCTGATGGTTGTCCCAAAGGCAAAGGGTGGGGTGGAGCAATGACATTGAAGAAAAACCTTCAGTGCCACACATTGCCCAATAAACACGAGGTCATGGCAGCCCATCAAGGAGAAATCTGAAGCCTGTAGGATACTGAAGTTGACTGCAGCATTAAAACACACAAGTGCTGTTTAGTTAACTGTCTACTGTCCACTTAACTGCTGTCAAGATTATTTTAATCTCCTGTACTATCTAGATTTGGAGAAGACAATGGCACCCCACTCCAGTGCTCTTGCCTGGAAAATCCCATGGACGGAGGAGCCTGGTAGGCTACAGTCCATGCAGTGGCTAAGAGTCAAACACGACTGAGCGACTTCACTTTCACTTTTCACTTTCATGCACTGGAGAAGGAAATGGCAACCCACTCCAGTGTTCTTGCCTGGAGAATCTCAGGGACGGGGCGGAGGGGTGGCGGTGAGGGGGGGGGGGGGCCTGGTGGGCTGCCGTCTATGGGGTTGCACAGAGTCGGACACGACTGAAGCGACTTAGCAGCACTGTCTAGATTGATTTAATCTCCTGTGCTGCAGTCTGACAGAAGTGAAAGAAATGTGCAACATTAGCAGGTATAATCCCTATTTACCTTAATCTTTACTGTTAAATATTGCCACAGACTCAAAAAAGTAGTAGTAATAATAATAACTATAGTAACAATAGAAAAAGAGAACAAATGGGAAAAAAATCAACAACTTGTTGTTAGGAGATAAATCAATAAAATCAAACTAAAAGATGATACAGATATTGAAACTGTCAGTCAGATTTTTCTGGACCCATAGGCAGTGAAAAATTGGAAATGTAAAGAAATTTAAGTAATAACTACCATATACATTGGAGAAGGAAATGGCAACCCACTCCAGTATTCTTGCCTGGAAAATCCCATGGACGGAGGAGCATGCTTGGCTACTGTCCATGGAGTCGCAAAGAGTAGGACACAACTGAGCAACTTCACTATTACCATATACATTATAATCAAAATATGAAATGCTTCAGGATGAAGAGGCAAGATGTTTAAGATGAAAATGATAAAACATTGAACAACTAAAGAAAGCCTAATAATGAAAAGATATACTGTGTTCATATATCTAAAGACTCAGTGTTGTCAATGCATCATTTATTCCCAAACTGTTCTATAGAGTTAATTTAATCTCTATCCAAACAGCAGATTTTTTAATAGACTCTGGAAAACTAATTTTAGTATTCATAAACAAATAAAGTATTTGAAATAGCCAAAGCAACTTTGACAAAAAAGTTGGAAAAATTAAAACCACAGTGAATTACTAGACAAACTAGTTCAATGGCCAAAGTAAAAAATACAACAGTACTAAGTCTTGGTGGGATGTAGAGAAACTTGAATGCTCGTGTGTTACTGGTGATGGCATTCCCTTGTTCAGCTGCTTTGAAGAAGTTGGGCAGTTTCTTAGAAAGTTAGTCTTTATTTCCCATTTTCCATCAATCCCATTCATATATATTTACCCAAGAGAGGCGAAGCAATACGGTTTTGTGGGTTTTTTTTGTTGTTGTTGTTATTCATGGAGTGATTGAGAGATTTCAACCAGATAACATTGTCTGCTCAGACACAGAAAGTACTTATGAACTTGGAACAGTTCTAAAGCACACTTACAGCTTTGCGGGATAGCAAATGCCCTTTCCCCATTTGCATTCTTGCCCCTAAACTGCAGTGAAAGAAAGGGCCTCGCTGGTGGCACAAATTGTAAAGAATATGCCTGCAATGCAAGAGACTCAGGTTAATCTTGTGTATTGTCCTAATTGCACAAATAATTTTATAGATTTATAGTAATGCAATGTCTGTCTTGAAATTACATATCAGTGTTTCCAATATTTTTATTTATTAATCTTGCCTACAGTGCTAGTATCACCCTTTGCTTTCTTGCCTTCAGTTTTTTCTTAAAGTACTTATTCGGGGCTTGATTCCCTGTGCATCCCAACTGTAACACATCAAAACTCTTTCCTTCATATATTCTTGGGGGACTGGTTCCAAGACCCCTGCTGATATGTAAATCCTGGCATGCTCAAGTCCCTTACAAAATATAACATACTGTGGTCAGCCCTCTGCGCTAGGGGTTCCTCCATATCCAGGGGTTCTGCATCCACTGATGCCTACTGAGGGCTGGCTGTATTGGAATTCATGTGCCAGGTTAATACATGCTACTGTTTGAAAAGGTAGAGGAAGAGTTTCAACGCACAACTCATCTTTTCTCTGTTTTCTCTATGCTAGCTTTACAGTGACATTTATGTAATTTTACTTGTATGCAAATTTATGTTAATGACACCACTGATGCTTGGAATCTAAATTGACAAGGAGTGAAAACAAAGTACTATAATTAAAGCTTTGTGAATACTGGCTATTCTGAAAGGAACTTTGAAATATCATTGAAATTTAATTTTGGATCCAGTGTGTCTGGTCTATGCGTATTGAGTATTCCAAGATTTCTTTACATACTCCTTTGCCAGCATCAGGTTTGAAATAGATGTGAGAATGTAAGTGTTTCTTTACAAATATGGTTTAAAAATAAAAATGAATGGGCAGTGTATTCCTGAGATTGCTATCCTCAAAATATTTCTACTATTTTCTTCTTAGGTAGATGGTTGGAAATTAACGTTTATGTATGTATGTGTGTGTGTGTGTGTGTGTGTGTTCTCAGTCACTCAGTCTTGTCTGACTCTTCACAGCCCCATGGACTGTAGCCCACCAGTCTTCTCTGTTCATGGGATTTTCACAGCAAGAATTCTGTAGTGGGTTGCCATTTCCTCCTCCAAGGTATCTTCCCCACCCAGGTGAACCCACGTATCTGGTGTCTCCTACACTAGCAGGGGGATGCTTTACCACTGAGCAACTGGGAAGCCCATATGTTTTATATATATATATATATATATATATATATATATATTTGCCAGTAATTAACTTTTGACTTCTAATAGTTTATTTCATACAATTTAAAATTAACTTTGGGGCTTCTCAGGTGACTCATGGGCTTCCCTGGTAGCTCAGTGATAATGAGCCCACCTGCCAATGCAGGAACCATAAGTTCAATCCCTAGGTCAGGAAGATCAGCTGGAGAAGGAAATGGCAACCCACTCCAGTATTCTTATCTGGAAAATACTGTGGACAGCGGAGTCTGGCAGGCTACTGTCTGTAGGGTGGCAAATATTCGGACATGATTTAGTGACTAGACAACAATAGACCTCTGAAAAATAATTAACTCTAGACTGGACTCCTATGTAAATAATGTTCAGTCCCTTACCTGTTTGTTTTCCTTGTGAATATTTTTTCTTGATTTACCTGTGTCTATTTCTACCCATACATCACAGCTAGTATCTTACAAACTTCATGTCACCTTTATATATCATTAAAGAGGCTGCATTATTATATCTAATGATAATTAGTTTTGATCACTTACTGTTTTGCAAAATTGGATTGCTATGAATCTCTAACACAGTGAGCACATGCCTATTTCTACTCCTGTATGTAACAGACTTTAAAAAATATATTCTAGAGCGCATAAGTCATTGATCAGTAAATAAAGGGATACTCAATCATTTATATTCACCTACCATCTGCTTTTAGTATAAATCCCAAATGGGCAAATATTTCTCTTTGCCTTTTGTGTTAGAATAGTCAGTTGTTGGCAAGATCTTCTTTTGCTATACCTGTTATCATTAACTATCACCTACTTATTTGTAAGCTCTTTATTGTGGCAGTGACTTTCATGGAAAAAATAACCTGTTCTACTGATAATACGGTGAATGTGAATAGATAAGCAAATGCTGGATTAACACTTATTTGTATAGAATTTTTCTAATGCACCATGCAGATAGTACTATTACCATGGTTATGTTTTGTGAAACATATACACCGTACACACAAACAAAAACTAAAACAAAAATACAAAGAACAGCAAAATCAAAACTCTGGTTTACAGTAAAGCTTATACTGAACTAACTCTCCTGTCAAAAGCAATGATCTACTCTGGACAAAATATATATAAAACACATAAAACCACAAACACAGCTATTTAGGGGCACTGGAGAGTGACCAAAATCATTAGAAACAGGAGGGAATTCACTCTTTGAAAGAAAGAAATCTTATTGGGTGAAAGCCACATTGATATGACATGCTGTGAATAGAACTCAAGCAGAAAGCTGCAGCCTTATTACCTGAGAAGTCAGCAGTTGGAGCTTAGGGTTGAAAGCAGCTGGAAATTGAAAGGCAATATCACAAAAATGTGAAAGCTTCATAAAGGCTAGCCCACATATCTGTATTTAACACCCCTCATATCTTTGACTGACTCCTAATCTATGCATTAATGGGACAGACTCCAAGTACTTCAGGAAAAAACAACAACAACAACAACAACAACAATTGAATAGATGAAAGTACTGAACAGAAATTTTAATAGCTGCTCCCTGTAGGGAAAGAGAGCTCAGTATTGAGTTAAACAGACTCTAGGATGAAGGGAACTACTAAATTACATCATTCTTATGAAGCCTTCATTCCTTATAAAACCAACCCTTCAGAAGGTCAAGATGATTCTTAGCAAATGTAATTGGTTGATAGGACGAAATTCAATAATCATTATAGGAAGACAACAGAATCCAAATTCACTAAAGCATATCATTGCAATTACAAGATTTGCTAATATATAACCCTGAAAATCAGTGCAGATGGTGACTGCAGCCATGAATTAAGACTCTTACTCCTTGGAAGAAAAGTTATGACCAACCTAGACAGCATATTAAAAAGCAGAGACAGTACTTTATCAACAAAGGTCCATCTAGTCAAGGCTATGGTTTCTCCAGTGGTCATGTATGGATGTGAGAGTTGGACTGTGAAGAAGGCTGAGTGCCAAAGAATTGATGCTTTTGAACTGTGGTGTTGGAGAAGATTCTTGAGAGTCCCTTGGACTGCAAGGAGATCCAACCAGTCCATTCTAAAGGAGATCAGCTGTAGGATTTCTTTGGAGAGAATCATGCTGAAGCTGAAACTCCAGTACTTTGGCCACCTCATGCGAAGAGCTGACTCATTGGAAAAAGACTCTGATGCTGGGAGGGATTGGGGGTGGGAGGAGAAGGGGACGACAGAGGATGAGATGGCTGGATGGCATCACTGACTCGATGGATGTGAGTCTGAGTGAACTCCGGGAGTTGGTGATGGATAGGGAGGCCTGGCATGCTGCGATTCATGGGGTTGCAAAGAGTCGGACACGACTGAGTGGCTGAACTTAACTGAACCCTCCCCAAAGAAAAGTCAAGAGAAAAATGAGTCAATAGAAATACAATCACAGATTAACTCAATATTGAAGTTATTAGGTGTAGAATTTAAAAGAACTTTGATAAATATATAATAAAAAAGATGGTTTTTTGAAAAAGATAATTTGAGAAATGGAGATTTAAAGAAATATATAAAAATTATTAAAAAGAGCTATATGTAAATCAACTGCAAAACAATCAGTATATGAAATAGAAATTAATAGAACACTTTAACAACAGATTAGAGAAACATGGGAAATGGATCAGTTGACTTGAAGAAAGGCAAATAAAAGTCATCTGAACTAGAACATAGAGAGAAAAATATTTGAAAAATATATTAATAAACAATAATATAAAGGATAATATAAAATATCTAACATATGATATTTAAAACTCTAGAATAAGGGAAGGAAATAAAAATAAAATATGAAAAAAATTCTGAAATGAATTATAAATTTGATTAAACACAACTGCTAACACATCCAGGAAGATCAGTTAACCCCAAGTAGGATGAATACAAAGGAAATAAAAGTTAGTCACATAATATGGTTAAAAAGAAAGATAAAGAAAGCCAAAACCATAAAACATAAAGCCTTATAGGCATCCAGAGAAGAAAATATAGAATATTAATGACAGGTTTTTTTTTCTTTTTTTACTATAAAGCAGTAGTGGGCAAAAATAAGTTAATAGAGCATCTACAAACAGATGTGGGGTGGGGGGGAGCAAAACTGTGTTAAACCTAAAATTCTACCTCCAGAAAAAAAAGTTTTCCAAAGTGAATCAGAAATAATACAAATATGTTCAAATAAACAAGGACTGAAAAAAAAGATTACAGTAAGTATTACCAATTAATGGCAGAAAGTGAAGAACCTCTTGATGAAAGTGAAAGAGGAGAGTGAAAAAGTTGGTTTAAAGCTCAACATTTAGAAAACTAAGATCACAGCATCCAGTCCTATCACTTCATGGCAGATAGATGGGGAAACAGTGGAAACAGTGGCTGACTTTATTTTTCTGAGCTCCAAAATCACTACAGATGGTGATTGCAGCCATGAGATTAAAAGACTCTTCCTCCTTGGAAGGAAAGTTATGAGCAACCTAGACAGCATATTAAAAAGCAGAGACATTACTTTGCCAAGAAAGTTCCGTCTAGTCAATGCTATGGTTTTTCCAGTAGTTGTGCATGAATGTGAGAGTGGGACTATAAAGAAAGCTGAGTGCCAAAGAACCGATGCTTTTGAACTGTGGTGTTGAAGAAGACTTTTGAGAGTCCCTTGGACTGCAAGGAGATCCAGCCAGTCCATCCTAAAAGAGATCAGTCCTGGGTGTTCATTGGTGGGACTAATGTTGAAGCTGAAACTCCAATACTTTGGCCACCTGATGCGAAGAGCTGACTCATTTGAGAAGACCCTGATGCTGGGAAAGATTGAGGGCAGGAGGAGAAGGGGACGACAGAGGATGAGATGGGTAGATGGCATCACCTACTCAATGGATATGGATCTGGGTGAACTCCAGGAGTTGGGGATGGACAGGGAGGCCTGGCTTTGCTGCAGTTCATGGGGGTAGCAAAGAGTTGGACACAACTGAGTGCCTGAACTGAACTAAACTGAACTATCAGTTAAAGAGAAATGATGCTAAAAGTCCTCAATGACCAAATAATTGCCCAGATAAAAAGGAAATATGAAGGAGAAAGATCGAGTAGCACAAGAAATAATAGAAACCAAATAAGATGATGGCAGTTTTAAGTCCAAATAGATCAATTATCACATTAAAATTAAGTGAACAAAGCACTACAATTAAGGATAGAGTTTCTGCCATTAGAGTCACATCTTCTACGTATATGAGGTTGTTACTATTTCTCCAAGCTATCTTGATTCCAGCTTATGATTCACCAACCTGGCATTTCCTATGATGTACTCAGCATATAAGTTAAATAAGCAGGGTGACGATATGCAGCTTTGTCTTACTCTTTTCCCAATTTTGAACCAATCGGTTGTTGGCAATTTGGTATCTTGTTCCTGTGCTTTCTCTAAACCCCGCTTGTACATATGTAAATTCGCAGTTCATGTAGTGTTGAAGCCTAGCTTGAAGAATTTTTAGCATAACCTTACTGGCATGTGAAAATAAGTACAATTATCATTGCCCTTCTTTAAGATTGGAATGAAAGCTGACCTTTTCCTGTCCTGTGGCCATTGCTGAGTTTTTTAATTTGCTGACTTAATGAATGCAGCAGTTTAACAACATCATTTTTTAGGGTTTTGTTTTTAATGTTTTATTTTTAAAAATTTTTTAATTTAAATTTATTTATTTTAATTGGAGGCTAATTACTTTACAATATTGTATTGGTTTTGCCATACATCAACATGAATTCGTAGCTCAGCTGGAATTCTATTACATCCACTAGCTTTGTTCATAGTAATGCTTCCTAAGGCCCACTTGACTTCACATTCCAGAATGTCTGGCTCTAGGTAAGTGATCACACAATCATGGTTATCCATGTCATTAAGTCTTTTTTCTTTCTTTCTTTCTTTTTTTTTATAGTTCTTCTATATATTGATGCCACCTCTTCTTAATATCTTCTGCTTCTGTTAGTTCTGTACCATTTGTCTTCTATCCTGCCCATCCTAGAATGAAATGGTTCTTTGGTATCTCTAATTTTCTTGAAGAGATCTCTAATCTTTCCCATTCTATTATTGTTTTCCTCTATTTTTTTTGCTTTGTTCACTTAAGAAGGCTTTCTTATCTCTCCTTGCTAATTTCTGAAACTGCATTTCATTGGGTATATCTTTCCCTTTCTCCCCTTCCTTTCACTTCTCTTCTTTTCTTAGTTCTTTGTAAAGCCTCTTCAGACAACCAATTTGCCTCCTTGCATTTAATTTTCTTTGGGGTGCTTTTTGTCCGTGCCTCCTGTACAGTGTTACAAACTTCCATGCATAGTTCTTCAGACCCTCTGACTACCAGATCTAATCCCTTGAATCTGTTCCTCATCTCTACTGTATAATCATAAGGAATTTGATTTAGCTCATACTTGAATGGCCAAGTGTTTTTCCTTACTTCAATTTCAGCCTGAACTTTGCAATAAGGAGCTCATTGTCTGAGGCACAGTCAGTTCTGTGTCTTGTTTTTGCTGAGTGAATAGAACTTTTTCACCTTTAGCTGCAAAGAATATAGTCAATCTGATTTTGGTTTTCCCCATCTGCTGATGTCCATGTGTAGAGTCATCACTTGTGTTGTGGGAAAAGTGTTTGCTATGTATGACCCAGTGTGTTCTCTTGACAAACTCTGTTAGACTTTGTCCTGCTTTCTGCTGTACTCCAAGGCCAAACTTGCCTGTTACTCCAGGAATCTCTTGACTTCCTACTTTTGCATTCCAGTCCCCTATTATGAAAATCACTTTTTTCTTTTTTTGGTGTTAGTTCTAGAAAGTCTTGTAGGTTCGTAAAACTGGTCAGCTTCAACTTCTTCAGCATTAGTGGTTGGGACATCGGCTTGGATTACTGTGATGTTGAATGGTTTGCCTTGGAAACACACCGGGATCATTATGTCATTTTTGAGATTGCATCCAAGTACTGCATTTCAGACTCTTGTTGACTATGAGTGTCACCCCAATTCCTCTAAGGGACATGAACTTGAACAAACTCTGGGAGATAGTGGAGGATAGAGGAGCCTGGCGTACTGCAGTCCATAAGGTCACACAGAGTCAAACATGACTTATGAGTAAAAAACACTGACAACAAAATAAGATTTGCTGGGCTAAGAATTAGCAGTCTGAATATGGAATCTCAGTCTCTATCAGAAAGAAATCATGAGAAAATTATGCTATATTCTTATTTATCCAAATAATAGAAATTGGTGTCAGAATTTCATGTTTTTAAAGTTCAGTTAAATTGTGCTCTATTTAGATGTGGTTTCTGTTTTCTGATTTTCTCAAAAATTGAAGAGTAGCAGAGACTGAGAAAATGCATAGGGATGATGTTTATTCCCTTTGGAAGAAGGATTTAGTAAAGGTGTCACTGCTCTGTTTGTATCCCTTGGACTTTTTAGTATATTCCAGCCACCTTCCAACTGCCAAGATCTGTACACTCCAGAAACTCATCCTGCCCATGTATGCAGCAAGTTCGCAGTGTCAAGGAATTAACATTCTCTCCCAGCAACTCTACTCAAATGACTTCTGGGACTTGTATAAACATCACAGCTTACTTGTCTTTTGGGTGGGGAAAATTTGAATCAAGCTTTGCTCCATTTTCCAGAATTAGCCTGTAGAATTAAGGTTTATTCACCCTCAGTGGCATCTAATTTAATAAAGCACACTTTCTTGGCTTGCATCCACATTACACTCTATTTATTCTAATGTTCGGGATCACATTGAGGAAACATCTTTAAGAGGTTCTGCAGTGATTATGCTCACAGGATGAGGCAACAGTCTTCTGTTATCCTTATATGCGTTCTGAAAACAATTTCAAAACAACCTAGAAGTCAACTCAAGTGATAGACAAGGTACCCTGAAAGACTGTGCCTGATTCTCCACAATGTAATTTGTATGTGAGTCAATATTGTACACATTGTATTGTTCAGTTCAGTCGCTCAGTCATGTCCGACTCTTTGCAACCCCATGAATCGCAGCACGCCAGGCCTCCCTGTCCATCGCCAACTCTCGGAGTTCACTCAGACTCACGTCCATTGAGTCAGTGATGCCATCCAGCCATCTCATCCTCTGTCGTCCTCTTCTCCTCAAGCCCCCAATCCCTCCCAGCATCAGAGTCTTTTCCAATGAGTCAACTCTTCGCATGAGGTGACCAGAGTACTGGAGTTTCAGCTTTAGCATCCTTCCTTCCAAAGAAATCCCAGGACTGATCTCCTTCAGAATGGACTGGTTGGATCTCCTTGCAGTCCAAGGGACTCTCAAGAGTCTTCTCCAACACCACAGTACAAAAGCACCAATTCTTCAGCGCTCAGCCTTCTTCACAGTCCAACTCTCACATCCATACATGACCGCAGGAAAAACCATAGCCTTGACTAGACGGACCTTAGTTGGCAAAGTAATGTCTCTGCTTTTGAATATGCTATGTAGGTTGTATTGTTACATGGATATGTTATTTAATCCTGAATATTTTTCATGATTCTGAAATCTTCTCAGTGGCAAATAGTGAAGTATGAAAAGTATTTGAGGGCAAAGAATTTATCATTATAACATTATGTGCTGTCCATGAAGTTCCAAAAAGCTATTTTTTGGAAGGCCAACTTAGAGGACTTAAGGGACTTGTGCACATTTATATTGATAATAGCACACACAAAAATAAAGTTACAAATATTCCCTTATCTCAGTGATAGGTTTCTTAGAGATACCCACACCACCCTTTCAATTATTATGGTAACCATTCCTGGGATGCCTTTATAAGAATTTTCTTTAATCTATCTTACTTGCCATCAAGGCACAATGTACCCATGGTAGAAATAGCCCTTGGTCTCATTTGTTTATACTATTGTTTTTTAAACTTGTAAAAATATGACTAGATGGGTATGATTTTCATGTCAAATAAAACCATAGTTATATACAGACTAATCAAATGTGTGGATGCCAAATACCATTTCATTATAAGACTTCTGAAATCGGAAATCCTCTTTTTTGTAAAGCATTAATCAAATCAATCATTAATTATTAATCAAATATTTTCTTTCAGAAACTGAGATACCAGTCTCTAATATTCCTTTTTTATAGTGACTGATGCCTCCAGCATGTACTAACGTCTTGTTATAAAAGTATTTTTTCTGTCTTGACATCTGGTTTAATCTGAGCAGAGGGGAAGATTTTTTTTTCTTTCTTTTTTTCTTTTTTGGGAAAACTGGGGGAGATTCTTTTTCAATGGTGGAGTTGTTCTGCTAGATTTCTATTGCCAAACCCTTGTGCTGCATTAATCCCCAATTTCATGTAATGCATTCAAATGTATAAGGTCAACTGTTAGCTCCTTTATGAAATGTGTTGGGAGTATTTAACCACATAAAGCTGATTTTACAGAAAAATTTGTAACAGCACACCATTTTTATATTCCTGTCAATATTTTAATTTGGTGTTATCTGTCTCACACTCTCTTCCTCTCCACACTGATGGCTAATGTGGATCTAATTTCTTTTAAACCGTATTTAAATTGAGGGTTTTTTTTTTTTTTCAAGTCGCTCTGCCAGAATTGGAACTGCATCTGTCACCCATTCCATTCTAGCACTGCCCAGCTTTGCTGTTCATGTCATCAATAGTGCTGTATGTAAAAGCTGAGTGTCATTATGATTTAAAGACCCGCCTCTGGCAAGATGCCAAATAAGTCTAATTTCGGATCTGGGGGATGATAGACAAGAAAATTGCAACTAGAAGATATGTACACTGAATTCTAATTCAAAACAGAAGATTTGGGCTGTTACACTTTTATTTTTCATTTTGTTGCTGTTGTGGGATTTTAAAAACCTTTGGTTCCGTTACAAAAAAAATAAATAACACAAGGCAGGTGCACAATTGTATATTTTGATTCATTTTCAGGGATAACAGCCTCAAAATATGTTGATCCATTTTATTGATATATATGTGAGCTAAACTCCACTCAAAATATTGTCTCTTTTTAATATCTGTTCTCTCTGCTGCCGCTGCTGCTAAGTTGCTTCAGTCGTGTCCGACTCTGTGCGACCCCAGAGACGTCAGCCCACTAGGCTCCACCGTCCATGGGATTCTCCAGGCAAGAATACTGGAGTGGGTTGCCATTCCCTTCTCCAATGCATGAAAGTGAAAAGTGAAAGTGAAGTTGTTCAGTCATGTCTGACTCTTAGCGACCCCATGGACTGCAGCCCACCAGGCTCCTCCGTCCACAGGATTTTCCAGGCAAGAGTACTGGAGTGGGGTGCCATTGCCTTCTCCGCTGTTCTCTCTACCTAAATCCAATTTAACTGATAGTTATTGGTAGAATAGCTAAAAATATAATTACTAAAGTAACCATTTATTTTCTTCTAATTTCTCTATGAGCTAAGTCTGAATTCACCCACTCTTAGAATTTTAACTCCTAACCCTCAGTGAAAGTTTAAATACTTGGATCTCTTGTGTTCTCAAATTTAACATGCCCATGATCAAATTCACTTGCCCCTTTATTGCTGTTCAGTCACTAAGTCATGTCCAATCCATTGTGAGTCATGAACTGCAGCATGCCAGGCTTCCCTGTCCTTCACTATCTCCTGAGCTATGCTAAAACTCATGTCCACTGAGTTGGTGATGCCGTTGAACTATCTCATCCTCTCTCACCCCCTTCTCCTTGTGCCCTCAATCTTACCCAGCCTCAGAGGGTTTTCCAGTGAGTTGGCTTTTCACATCATGTGGCCAAAGTATTGGAGCCTCAGCTTCAGCATCAGTCCATTCAATGAATATTCAGGGTTGATTTCCTTTACTTCTCTTCAAATTGACTATTCTTGACTGTGGCAATATCCCAATTTTTGCAGAAAGTCTTGAAGTTATTTCATTTAATATCCACTTAGAACTATTTATAATTCTTTACTCTCATTTCCCATATCCAATCTTGTACATCTTTTCAGACCTTCTGAAATACACTAGTACCCACTAACTTCTCTCCATTCTGACTCTTCTCTTACTACATAGATTTTAGTTTAACCCACATACTCTATCCATTAGTTATTGTACTTCTCAACTGATTCCAATCTCCTTCCCTTTCTGGGCCCTGCTGATTTTCCTGAAACTCCTCTTTCATCTCACAAGAGTATACAATATCTCTGTATTGCCTACTTCCTAAAAAAGCCCCAGCTTCCCTGACAACTTTTTAATACTTAATTTTTTAGAGCAATTTAAATTCACAACAAAAGTGAGAAGGTATAGATATTTCCCAAATAACCCATGTCTCTTCAGAGTGGTACATTTGTTACAATTGATGAAGCTTTACCAAATCATCATAATCATAATCCATAGTTGACACTAAGTTTCACTCTTGGTGTTTTACATCCTATGTGTTATTCTCAGTTGCTCAGTCATATCTGACTCTTTGCAACTCCATGAGGATTATCCAGGCAAGAACACTGCAATGGGTTGCCATACCCTCTTCCAGGGTATCTTCCCAACCCAAGGATCGAACTCAGGTCTCCCACATTGCAGGTGGATTCTTTACCGTCTGAGCCACTTAGGAAGCCCTTTACATTTTACGGGTGTGGACGAATGTATAATGGCATGTATCCATCATGGCAGTATCATACATAGTATTTTTACTTTCCCCCGAATCCTCTGTATTCCACCTATTCAGCCCTCCTCCAGTCTAACCTTTGGAAACACTTATAGTTGTATTGTCTCAATAGTTTTGTCTTTTTCAGAATATCATAATTGAACTCAAACAATATTTAGTCTTTCAGATTGGTTTGTTCTGACAAGTTTTAAACCCCTCATGACTATCCTTAGGCTGCGTAGACTCAATTCACATTACTATAGAGATTTCTTTGGTTTTCTTATCTTCCTACATCCAATGCCATTTACAAGGATTCATAGGCTTGGATCTAATATTAGTGTCTTGGACCAATCTAGAATGTAGGAACTTATATAATATGGGTCTCTACCGCAGTGTAGTGTGGTTCTAATTGCTAGTTGATCCCTAATTTTATATCTAGGCTACCAATTTGATTATTGTTGCTATTCAGTTGCTAGGTCATGTCTGACTCTGTGACCCGATGGACTGCAGCACAGCAGGCTTCTCTGTCTATCATATCTCCTGGAGTTTGCTCAAACTCATGTCCATTGAGTCAGTAATACCAACCAACCATCTCATCCTCTGTTGCCCCTTTTTCCTCTTGCCTTCAAATCTTTTCCAGCATCAAGGTCTTTTCCAATGAGTCGGCTCCTTGCATCAGGGGGCCAAAATATCGGAACTTCAGCATCAGTTCTTCCAATGAGTATTTGGGGTTGATTTCCTTTAGGATTGACTGGTTTCACCTCTTTGCCATCCAAGGGACTCTCAAGTGTCTTCTCCAGTACTACAGTTTACCTTGTCCATAAGAATTGGTCCCCAACATGTGTCCCAGCTTCCATAAGTGGGCTTCTATGTGACTCTCTAATTTACTCCCTCTCATTTGACTTGTACATTACCCTAGCTCCTTTGGGATTCTTTCTTTATTTGCCTCTTGGAGGATTTTCCTTTAACACCTCTCTCAGAGATTATATTCGTGTGCTCAAATAAGGAATCCCACTAAATTTCATCTCAGTTGTGTAGATACTTTGAGAATTAGAACAAATTATTAAAACTCAGTCATGTGGAGGAGTAAGTGAACCATCACAAGCAAAGGCACCTTGCATACAGTAAACCAGAGATCAGGATTTCTCAATATTCTTTGAGATGCTTATAAGTATTTTGAGGTGGAAAAAAGGTAATCAAATAATTTGTAAAATATTAGTCAATGTTATATGACGTATTCACTTTAAGATATTTCATAACTTTAATAGATAATAAGCATTAGGCTTCTCTGATGGCTCAAATGCTATAGAATCTGCCTGCAATGCAGAAGACCCAGGTTGATCCCAGTTGGGAAGATTCCCTGCAGAAGGAAATGGCAATCCACTCCAGTATTCTTTCCTGGAGAATTCCATGGACAGAAGAGCCTGGCAGGCTGCTGTCCATGGAGTCACAAAGAGTAGGACATGACTGAGTGACTAACACTTTAACTTTCAAGCATGAGTCAAGAGGGGTGACTGGGTCACATTTCCAACTATATTGCTGGTGAAATGCTTTCTCCATGGAACATCTGGTACAGATCATTGGACTTAGTTTTGGAGGAACAGTTCAAATAACGGTGCCTTAGCCAACTATTGATCTTTTCTGGTCCCTCTTCCTCCCACTGCTCCACTTCTTGACTGGGATAGCCTTCTTGGACTTCCTGGTACTACCCCATGTAGTTCTTTACGTCTCTGTTATCATCTTGTCCAAGGCTGACACTAACATATTTTCCACTCAATTATTTTAGACTGCGGTCTTCATTTCAAATTTGAGCTTCTGTCTTTGTTTTTGCTTTTTGGCTGCACTGGGTCTTTGTTGTGGCATGCAGGCTTAGTTGCTCTGTAGCATGTGGGATCTTAGTTCTCCAACCAGGGATTGAACCCACGTCCCCTGTATGGGAAGGCAGATTCTTAACCACTGGACCACCAGGGAAGTCCCTCCATTTAATTACTGAATCATAATTCATGAGTAGTGACTGAGAAAAGGAGTTTTAGAGAGTTCTGTTCTGCCAATTCACAATCACTAAACTCATATAAAACTGTGAATAAGAATTTTTTATATAGAATGTTATGTATAAAGTGCGTCTACTTTATAGGATAATGTCTGTCTTTTATCTACTTGAGATACTTGGGAAAAGGATGCACAAAAATGGTCACTCTCATTGATATTATTGCTCAATATTTATATATATATGTGTGTGTTTATGGTTCTATTTATAACAGAGTAAGTCCTCCTGTACAAAACAGTAATTTGATATTGAGATAGAAATCTTGAAGTGTCTCTCAGGAGTACCACTTTCTGATTTGGTGCCAAAGTATGATGGACAGTCACTCCTGTGCATTGTTTGACAATGTGGGTGAGATCACACCAATTACAAAGGTTGTAACTGCTTTGCTTTGACATTCCTTGGGCTTTCCAGTTATTCAGCATCCCTTTTAGAGTCACACACCAAAATCTAACAAATATTTCCAAAAATTACTCTTTTTCTTATGCAATCCTATGTTTCATCTACAGGTCCAGATGTCATGGGCATGAATAATTACTTTTTAAATATTTTGCAGAGCATAATTTTATATTATTAAATACTGAATTACTTGAGACAAACCAACCATCCTCTTTTCCTTAATTCCAAAAAGGAAGAAAAGTAACTTTATTTGTGTGATAGAGCACAGTTTGCCAGAAAATCCATGCTGTGGGAGATGTTAAGTGTTTTTCTAGATAACAACAAAATGTAATATAATTTTTTGACTGTATATATTCTATGAATCTTGAAAAGAGGAATCTTGAAGGGATCAGCTATAACATTATTGAGACATGAGGTTAAATAATAAATGATATGATGGGAAATCCCTTGCCATCTAATTTTATACAAATTTACATTTGGTGTTTGTTTAGACCATTTTATAGTGCTATATAAATATTCAAGATCTTACAAGAAATATAATTTCTGTGAATTTATTTTGTCTTGGGAATATGACCCATGTTTTCATTGGAATCAGTTTTGAATAGTTCTTAAATAATATTATCAGGGCCTTACTAAGTGAAAGATACATTTAGCCATGTAGGTGATAAACATCTAGAGATCAATTTTGCATTAGTAAGACAAATTTGACATGGTACATTTATTGATTTGTGTCTATTATTGATGTAGCATCTTTTCCCCTTTGTTTAGTAGTTTTGTGATCCAAGTGAATATTCTTTCTTAAAACAGGTGCTAAGGAGTGTTTATTATCCAGATAGTTCAAACACTGAGACCCAATAGCAGTATTTAAAACCTGGAACCTTAGTGCATTTCATAGTGTTCTCAATGTTTTAATGATTATACAGATATGCTCAGAATAAAAATGGAGTCTTTTGGATGCTATGTTTGGATCACCTCTATAATTCACAAATTGAAATCACAGAAATTTGTTTTAAAATCCTTCTATGGAACAATATGATTTTTTTGCCACCCACTACATTTATTTGCTAAGTCATGTCTAACTCTTTGCAACCCCATGGACTGTAGTCTACCAGGCTCCTCTGTCCATGGAATTCAACCCAGGGATCAAACCCAGGTCTCCCACATTACAGCAGATTCTTTACCATCCATGTTCCATCCCTTGGTTGAGAAGATCCCCTGGAGAAGGAAATGGCAACCCACTACAGTATTCTTGCCAGAAGAATTCCTGGACAGAGGAGCCTGGCGGGCTACAGTCCATGGGGCTGCAAAGAGTAGGACACAACTAAGTGACTACAGTTTCATTTTTCATGGAACAATGTGTAGAATGCTAAACTGAGAGTTCTGATATCCGTTATCAAGGTGGTTTTTTGAGGGGGGGTCAGTTCTCTTCATAGAGACTGGTATTCCAAATTCGTCATATGCTTGTTATAATAATGAGATCATATCTGGTATGCTTAGTGTTGGAACTAACAAAAGCAGACATATTTTTTCCTCCATTTTATCTATTCCTTTACATTTATTGCCTTAAGCTAACAGATTAAATGGTGATCTCTGTATCAGTTTCTCCTAGCTGAGTGGTTGCAGGGAAATGACAAAAACACAGAGCCAAATACAAAGCCCGTTTTATCAGCTCAGCTTCTGTGTGAACCCATGAAAGATTGCCCTGACAGTGGGGCAAGTCTTGCTTTATGAGTCAAGGAACATCACCAGTACCCTGTGATGTAAGATTTTCTTAGTCACAGAAACCCAGTGATGTAAAATGATGATGCAATCTTTAAGTTCTTATTTTTGGGTGGCTCTGCTTAAGTTCAGTCGCTCAGTCATTTCCGACTCTTTGCGACCCCATGAATTGCAGCACGGCACTACCCCCAGCCATCACCAACTCCCAGAGTTCACTCAAACTCACGTCCATCGAGTCGGTGATGCCATCCAGTCATCTCAGCCTCTGTTGTCCCCTTCTCCTCCTGCCCCAATCCCTCTCAGCATCAGGGACTTTTCCAATGAGTCAACTCTTCTCATGAGGTGGCCAAAGTATTGGAGTTTCAGCTTCAGCATCATTCCTTCCAAAGAACACCCAGGACTGATCTCCTTTAGAATGGACTGGTTGGATCTCCTTGCAGTCCAAGGAACCCTCAAGAGTCTTCTCCAACACCACAGTTCAAAAGCATCAATTCTTCAGCACTCAGCTTTCTTTACCATCCAACTCTCACATCCATACATGACCACTGGAAAAACCATAGCCTTGACTAGACGGACCTTTGTTGGCAAAGTAATGGCTCTGCTTTTGAATATGCTATCTAGGTTGGTCATAACTTTCCTTCCAAGGAGTAAGCATCTTTTAATTTCATGGCTGCAATCACCATCTGCAGTGATTTTGGAGCTCCCAAAAATAAAGTCCGACACTGTTTCCCCATCTACTTCCCATGAAGTGATGGGACCAGATGCCATGATCTTCGTTTTCTGAATGTTGAGATTTAGGCCAACTTTTTCACTCTCCACTTTCACTTTCATCAAGAGGCTTTTTAGTTCCTCTTCACTTTCTGCCATAAGGGTGGTGTCATCTGCATATCTGAGGTCATTGATATTTCTCCCAGCAATCTTGATTCCAGCTTGTGCTTCCTCCAGCCCAGCATTTCTCCTGATGTACTCTGCATAGAAGTTAAATAAGCAGGGGACAATATACAGCCTTGACATACTCCTTTTCCTATTTGGAATCAGTCTTTTGTTCCATGTCCAGTTCTAACTGTTGCTTCCTGACCTGTGTATAGGTTTCTCAAGAGGCAGGTCTGGTTGTCTGGTATGCCCATCTCTTTCAGAATTTTCCACAGTTTATTGTGATCCACACAGTCAAAGGCTTTGGCATAGTCAATAAAACAGAAATAGATGTTTTTCTTAGTTTTAGGAAATAGGGTACCTATTGCTCTACCTGGCTGAGGAAATCTGTTCACCTGGCCCTGGCCCATTGACCTGTTGTTTCCACTGCCAGACTTAATAGGCTCTTTAAAAAAGACCTGGCAGATCTTTATCTATAAACCATTAGCTAAAGCTACACCAAACCTATGAAAATCAGTCCCAGCCTACGTGAGATTTTAATTTTATGGGCCCAAGAGTCAATAATGAATATTATCCCTCAATGTGACATGAGTGCAAAGGCTGCTCACTTCTTTGACCATCTGAATTATTTCAAAGTATTTACTCTCTTCTTGGCAATCCCCAAACTATAGTGAAGGCAACTAAACCATTTCTAAGACATCAAGTTGTTGATTTGTCTAGAATGATTCAGCTGAGTTTTCTTTTGTTTGCTTTGTTGCTTGAATTAAATTTTTTTCACTCTTCCAAAGGGATTTGCTAACCTGTTCTTTCATATTAGAGAAAACACTACATATCTAACATCATACCTATTATATCTATCTTTTGACTTGTACTAATTCTATCTTCCTTAGTAGAAGAAAAACTTGTCTCTTTCTACTATAGAAGTAAGCCTAGAATATTCCTGAATATAGGAGCTAGTGTTGTACAAGTCTCTTGTAGCTGAGTATTCATAATGCTGCATTCTTGCCAGTATTCTTTTCTATATAAATCCATAGAGAACAAACTTCCCAGTGCCGATCCAAGGAAGGGGTCCTACTTGGGGTGACAGCCAACACTTTAGCTCTGTCAAATTATTTTTAGATTTATTATTGGCTTTGAAATATGCCTATTGCCCACAATATAAATGACACATATTTAGATTTAAATATATTTCTATAGAATAGAAATTATTTTCATAGTATTCTCTAGGATTTTCTATGCATTTTGTGATCGCGTAGAAACTGGTAATACTAATTGCATTATCTTTAGAACTGGACCAAAGGCCCCAGTACTTCCTAAAGTTGCGTTTTCAGTCTTATTTCCCAGCCCGCTGGCAGTTTGGTAGCACCACACATTTAGTTCTGAGCAGGAAGCTACCGGTGTCAGAGGCATCTGTCACATGGTGACCTTTCAGAGCTCTATCTTCTCCTGTCTCTGCAAACAAGGAAACTGTGTTAAGAGGATAGAGGCAGAGAATAAGAACAGTCCGGTTTTCTGAGTCACTGCATGAAAGAGGAGTTAACTTGTGAAGTTGCCTAAGTCCATAAAGAATTTCAGTGTAAGAAATGGACCCTTTATAATATTAAGCACCGATAGTGTGGGGTTGTTAGTAAACTAAAACCTAGCTTAGCCCTGACTCTTTGTGAGCACTTAGTAATTTATGAAGACTGTTTGCAGATTTTATTTCAGTTGCTGTCTGAGAGCTACTGTGAAGATAAAGAACTTGATCCTCAGGGAAGGCCTTTTTGGCTCTGGTCACACTCCTAGTAAACGGCAGTGACAGGTGTTACGTGTACAGCTCCCGTTACAAGGTTTACAGCTCACTATACTACACCAATTGTCTTTCTCTCAAAATGAAATCCCTTTTGTTCACATACAAAAACTGACCTTGAAACGTCATCTAGTCTAATTCTTTCTTCTTAACCAGGGTGGCATATCTGAGTTACTGTAATCAAGAAAGAGTCTCTTCAGTGTATAAATATATCTTTTAGTATTCAGAATTGTGTGTACAAACAATCCTCTTATTCAGTAGATATTACTGCAGGGAATTATACTTTGTCTTAAGGACATAAAGCATATGAAATTATTATGGGAATCGCAGCATATTTTAAAAATGAGTTGTTTGTGTGGAAGAAGTGACATTGAGAGATCTACAAGAGAAAATTTTTTCAGAAAGCCTGTTTCACATTGTTTTTGCTGCTGTTTGAAGTTTTTCTCAAATTTCATTGCTGACAGTAAAAATATCTACCTGGTAATGAGTAATATTGAAATCAGGTTCTCTGTCTAGAATTGTGTTGAATGAAATGAAAGTGAATATAAATGAAAGTCAATATAAAGTTGAAAATCTTTGCCTTTTAAAAAGGCTGTATTGTTCATATGCCTGCAGAGTTTAGGCTATTGTGATTTTGTTAAATATGCTTGATTTCTGAACCTCATTTTAACCTGGTTACTGTAAATCTCTCTGTGTAATTACTTATGCTATTTTAACCTGCTGACTGGAATAAAGTGGCATGTTGGGAAGACATTTGAAAACTGTTCAGAAGCAGAAACTAGAGTATTTTAGTAGATACTTTAAAGTATTTAGTGGAGTAGTAAAATATTTAGTAGATACAGAAACTAGTAGATCCTTGGATTATTGTTACATTAAATTTAAATATTTTTTCCTATTGCTTCAAATTAGCACCAAGCATCCTATATCTCACTAGAAATTAAGAGGAGAAAAAAATTATAGAAGAGATTAATTATTTTGCATGGCAAAAGAAAGTTGAAGACAAATCTTGTCAAATAGATCATAAATATATTCTCTTATTAATAAAATATAATTGAAAACACACACTTGTTTGGGTAGAATAGAGATCTATAGAAAACAGTTACAAATACTTATTCTTTTGAAATTAATGCTGCACATGATGCAAATTTTGAAATCACAAATGTTAAGAAATATCCTGCTTATATCACAAATACAGCAGTAGAAAATGAACAAAGGTAAAGAGCTTCTAAATTCTCACCTCAAGCAGACTGTGCCGGAAGAGACAGCTCTGTGATGCATTTGTGATTTTATGTTATAAAAGATTAAAAATATATTTTGATACTTGGAAAGTGTTCATATGTAAATTTTTCAGGAATATCTTTTGTGTGGAGCTCCCAAGAATAAATCATTTCTGAAAATGTTCCATCTACAAATATACACATGCACACGCCCATGTGAATTTCCTCACCACCTGGAGTGTATTTAGTTTTGCTTATATCTATACATCCAAATCCTTATCTCAAAAACAGAAAACAGCAACTTGCAGTTGAAATAATCTTTTCTGCATAAAACTTGCCTGCTGCCTCTGTATTAAGGCATTGCTTAGCAAGGCAGTAAAAGCATTTCTGGACTTAGTAAGCATATGGATTCAGAGTTTTCCTGGTGAGGTATCTATGTCATGCTCAGATTGGTTGTTTACCGTGGGCTTGACTTGCATCCTTCAGGTTTTAGTTACCTGGGATTATTCCAACCACTGCCAACTGCCATTTGTTAATTTACTAATCCCACCTCTTTGAATCTTCTTTTTCAAGAGAAAGATGCAGTGCCATGCAGTTTTGTCACAAATCTTTCTAAATTCTTTGTTATTAACAGACTCCAGGCTAACACAACCTAAATAAATATGGAGTATAGTTCCAACATTGTGATATGCTGTATTCGTGAATAATATGCACTATAGATATTCTGTCATCAAGTTTTTACCACTCTGTTCCTTGGTGAGATTATTTGCTTTTGTATTCTTGTTGTTTATCAGCGAATGTCATCCAGTGCCTTTATTTTGGGGATCATAAGGAATACAGTTCATTTGTATTTACTTGTTTATATATTGAGGTATATTTGATTTACACTGTTGTGTTAGTTCAGGTGTACAGCAAAGTGATTCAGCTATATGTACTTATGTATTTTGTTCAGATTCTTTTTCCTTTCAGTTATTACAAAATACTGAGTATAGTTTCCTGTTCTTTAAAATTGTATCTGTTCAATGACTTATTGTTATAAAAAAAATGAAATAGAATCACTGAGAGAACATGGATGGACTTAGAGGTTACCATCCTAACTGAAAAAGCCAGACGTAGAAATGCAAATACCATATGATATCACTTACATGTGAAATCTAAAAAATATATATATACAAATGGGCTTATATACAAAACCAAAATAGCCTGTAACATGCATGCTGAGTCATTTTAGTCTACTCTGACTCTTTGCGACTATATGGACTGTAGCCCGCTAATCTCCTCTGTCTGTGGGATTCTCCAGCCAGGAATACTGGAGTGGGTTGTGATACCCTTCTCTAGCGGATCTTCCCAACCCAGGGATGCAATTGTGTCTCTTATGTCTCCTGCACTGGCAGGTGGGTTCTTTACCGCTAGTGCCACCTGAGAAGCCCAGATATAGGCCTTATTGTCATTCAGTTGCTAAGTCATGTGCGACTATTTGCTATCCCATGGACTGCAGTACACCAGGCTTCCTTGTTAATCACCATCTACTGGAATTTGCTCAAACTCTAGTCCATTGAGTTGGTGATGACATCCATCCATCTCATCCTCTGTTGCCCCCTTCTTCTATCATCAATCTATCCCAGTATCAGGATCTTTTCCAAAGAATTGGCTCTTTGCATCAGGTGGGCAAAGTATTAGAGATTCAGTTCAGCATCAGTCTTTCCAATGAATATTCAGGATTGATTTTTCTTTAGTATTAACTGGTTTGATCTCCTTGCTTTTTACTGGGCTCTCAAGAGTCTTCTCTACCACCACAGTTGGAGTTCAACATTCTTTATTGTTCAACTCTCACATCTGTACAGGACAACCGTAAAAACCATACATTTGACTCTATAGATCTTTTTTGGCAAAGTGATATCTCTACTTTTTAATATGCTGTCTAGGTTTTCTTTTCTTAACTTTTTTATAATTTTTTTTTCCAAGGAGTGTCTTTTAATTTCATGACTGCAGTCCCCATCTGCAGTGATTTTGGAGCCCCCCAAAATAAAATCTGCCACTGTTTCCATTTTTCCCCATCTATTTGCCATGAAGTGATGGGACTGGATACCATGATCTTAGTGTTCTGAGTGCTGAGTTTTAAGTCAGCTTTTTCACTCTCTTCTTTCACCTCATTGGGAGGCTCTAAAGTTCCTCTTCACTTTCTGTCATTAGAGTGGTATCATCTGCATATCTGAGGTGTTTTTTTTTCTCCCAGCAATCTTGATATCAGCTAGGGTTTCATCCAGCCCAGAGTTTCACATGAGGTACTCCATGTAAATTAAATAAGCACAGTGACAATATATATCCTTGATGTTCTCTTTCCCAATTTTGAATCAGTCCATTGTTCTGTTGCTTCTTGACCTGCATGCATGTTTGTCAGGAGGCAGGTGAGGTGGTCTGGTATTCCCATCTCTTGAAGAATTTCCCACAATTTGTTGTGATCCACACAGTCAAAGGTTTTAGCATAATAAAACAGAAGCAGATGTTTTTCTGGAATTCCCTTGCTTTTTCTATTTCCAGGCAAGAATACTGGAGTGGGTTGCCATTTCCTTCTCCAGGGGTTCTTCCCAACCCAGGAACCCAACCAGGGTCTCCTGCATTGCAGGCAGATGCTTTACCATCTGAGACACCAGGGAAGGCCTTATGATCCAACAGATGTTGGCAATTTGAACTCTGGTTCTTCTGCCTTTTTTAAATCCAGTTTGTACATCTGGAAGTTCTCGTTTCATGTACTGTTGAAGACTCACTTGAAGGATTTTGAGCATTACCTTGCTAGCATGTGAAATGAATGTAGTTATATGGCAGTTTGAACATTCTTTGGCATTGTCCTTCTTTCGGATTGGGATAAAAACTCACTTTTTCCAGTCTTGTGGACACTGCTGAAGTTCACTATCATATGGACTCTCTAAATGATTTTAGCAGTCCCTTGGAGTCTTAATATTGTAAGGCTTTTATCATGGAGGAACATTTAATACAAATGTCAATATATATGGCATATATAACTAGAGACTACTAGAATTAGCACCTATGTGCCACTGCCTACTTCACAGAGTAGAACTGTTTTATGTAGGTACCTGTGTGCCCCTCCTGATTTCATCACTCTCACCCCTTCCCCAGTGTTTCATACTTCTGAATTTTGTCTTCAATATTATCTTCACTTAAATGATATTGTTCTACACTTGGATGGATCCTTACCAATCTGTGATTAACTTTTTATTCTTCTAACTTTCTACATGAATTCTTTGTATTCTTCTCCAACTTGCTTTCCTCCTTCATCATTATGTTTCTGACATTCATCCATGTTGGTTTGTATAGCAACAGTTGTGTTATTTATTTTCATTGCACATCGACTCAATGGACATGAGTTTGAGAAAGCTCTGGGAGCTGGTGATGGAGAGGGAAGCCTGGCATGCTGCAGTCCATGGGGGTGCAGAGTCGGACATGACTGAGCAACTGAACTGAACTAAACTGATGATTCATTTTATTGATATTTGGAAATATCTTTTTGCTTAATTTTCTTATTAGTTGATATTGGATGGATTTAATTTTCTTGTAATGGAAAAAAGTGATGTCATGAATGTACACATGATTTGCCTTTTGGAAGTTACCTCAGTGTGTAAACAAGAATCCTAGGTATGTATAATCTGAGTTTCACCTGACGATGTCAAAAAGACTTACTGCTCCATTTCTCCCCAATGTTTGAAACTGCCAAACATTTTCATTTCTGCTCATCTTGTGTACATAAAATGGTGTCTCTTTGTGGTTATAGTTTGATTTCTCTGATTAGTTCTGAGTTCGAACATCTTTTTATGCTTATTACACATGTGGGCATCTTCTATAAAGTAGTTGCCTATGATTTTGTGCATTTTCTATGGGGTTATTAGTCTTTTTCTTATTGATTCAAAAAACGTTAAACCTTTTGATCATTCATGTTACAGATATTTCCTCTCAGTTTGTGATTTACATTTTACTGTCTTCATGGTAAAGAGTAAGATGATTTTTTAGTAAAGAGCAGTAAAAAGAATTTTTTTATGGCTTGTGCTTTTTGTATCATGCTTAAGAAATCATTTCCTCCTTTTTTTCTTGTAAACATTCTTCTGAATATTTAAAAGTTTTGTTTTTCACTTTTTGGTCTTTAGTAGACCTGGAATCAATTCTCATGAGCAGTGTGAGATATGAATTTATTTTTCTTTCCTAAGTAGAAAACCAGTAGTCTAAGTACCATTTATTATTGATTATTATCCCATGACCTGCAATGCCAACTTGGCCGTAAATCTACTTTCATATATATTAGTCAGGTTTAATACAAATTAGACTTTCTTCATGTGTACAATTGTCAAGTTCTGCACAATTAGGACACTGTTTTAATTCTTATAGCTTTATAAATAAGCTATGCTAGCTGTTTCTCCACAGTGCTTCTCTTCTTCAAAGAGCTTTGTCTCTGCTTGGCCCTTTGATGTTTCATATAATATTTAGAAGCAGCTTGCCAAAGTCCACAGAAACTCCTACTGGAATTTTGATTGGAATTCCAATGACTCTACAGATAAATCTAAAGAGAAAGGACCTCTGAGATTTTCTATCCAGGAGCAAGTATGTCTATTTATTGATGTTTTCCCTAAAACTTTCAGCAAAACTTTATAATTTATATCAATAATGATCTTTCACAGCTCTTGCAGACATGTTCCTAAGTATCTTATATTTTGGATGTTGTTATAAATGGAACCTCAAACTATCATTTATTTATTTCAATTTTCATTGTACCGCTCAAGACCTCTACTTCAATTTTGAATAGAAATAGTGATAGTGATAGAATGAGCTATAGGCTAAATATCTGTTTCCCACCTCAAATTCATGTGTTAAAGTCCTAAATGCCCAATGAGATGGTATTAGGAGGCAATGGGAGGTTTTGGGGAAATGACTAGTTTGTGAATGCAGAGGCTTCATAAATGAGATTAATAGTTGTGAAAGAGGCCTGAGAGAAATCCCTTGCTCCTTCCACCATATGTGGATACAGCCAAAAGTCTATGATCTGCTGACCATGCCAGCAGCTTGATTTTGGACTTCCAGCTCTAAAACTAGAAAAGAACATTTCTTTCTTCTTCTTCTCTCTCTTTTTTTTTAAATATAAGCCAACCAGTCTCTGGCATTTTGTTATAGCAGTCTAAACAGACTAAGACAGACTGGTTAGATAGAATCTTATTATTGACCCGACATGGAGGGAGAGCCTTACAAATAAATGGAATAATAGTTATTTCAACAAAATTAGCTGAAATAAAAACACTCCTTGAAAATACATTTTCTGCTGATTTTTCATTCTACCTAAAATTTTAGCCTTTGTGAAACATTGTTTAGATATGATTAAATTTAGAGAATATGTAAGTGTTTAAGCATCTTAATAGTAATTGGCACCTTAGCAAAGATTAGATTATATCAGATAGTAAAAGAATGAGGGTTAAATTTGACTAGGGGAAAAAAGAAAAAAATATTCTCCATCCTCAGTCATCTGGGGCAAAACATCCAGTGGCCAATTTCCCTCATCCTATTTTTGGGATGACTCAGGATGGAGAATTTTTTTTTGTTCTACAGATCTGGCATAAGTAACTAATAGATCTTTGCAAGAAGCACATTTTCTAAGCTGCCAAGCCACGTGCATCGCACAATCTGTCTTTTGAGGGGACTTTCTTTGAGCAGTGGAAACAGATGTCTGCCTGAACTTTGCTTTGAAGGATGTGTAACCAAAACCTCTAGAATTACCAGGGGAAAATATAGGGTGAAGTAATGTACACATCTAAATATAAGGGCTGGTAATAGCAGCCTGGCATGAATATAGATAGACAGGGAGATAGATATTGATATTAGCATATTGTATTATACTTTATGGACTTCCCTGTAGCTCAACTGGTAAAGAATCATACCTACAAGGCAGGAGATC
Source organism: Ovis aries (assembly GCF_016772045.2). Taxonomy (NCBI): domain Eukaryota; kingdom Metazoa; phylum Chordata; class Mammalia; order Artiodactyla; family Bovidae; genus Ovis; species Ovis aries. Next base: position 212,657,815 of record NC_056055.1, read on the forward strand.
CCAGTTTGATTCCTGGATCAGGAAGATCTGCTGGAGAAGGAGGGATAGGCTACCCACTCCAGTATACTTCGGCTTTCCTGGTGGCTCAGATGGTAAAGAATCTACCTGCAATGCGGGAGACCTGGGATCAAGCACCAGCTTGGGAAGATCCCCTGAAGAAGGGAATGGCTACCACTCCAGTATTCTGATCTCGAGAATTCCATTTACAGAACAGCCTGACAGGCTACACTCCATGGGGTCACATAGAGCCAGATACGACTGAGCAACTTTCACTAAAATGTATCTATGATTTATTGAATTGAATGGAATGTATATATATGTGTTTGCATATGTCTAACACATCAATACATCTAGATTGTGTTTTGCATATATGTGCACCACTTATGAGTTTTATATAAATATGAGCATCATTGATATCAACTATCATTGATAGTTAGTTATCATACCTTCCTTTATCAGGTAAAATATATGAGTAAAGATAAGATAGGGAATGCATTGAGTTCAAGATGAGTGGTAGTTAGGGCACCTGAAGCACCCATACTTTAACCCCATATTAGAATTTATTAACAAATACATTACAGTTAAATTTGCAAATTATTTTCTGTAATACCCAATCTAATGTCCCCTTTGAGAGACAAAAGACTCTTTAAATGAGAAAAAATGACCGACTAGGAAATATCAAGGAGAAGTAAAAGGCAGTTATTTCACTTATAATCATTATTTCACATCAGTTCTTTAACATGAAAAGGGCATGGTTTCACAATGCAATGAGCCTAAACAATGAATTTCTAAGATGATTTCTAAGACAACAGGGGACAGAACAGTTCTCAGAGCTTTGTGTCACCTAGGACATATATCTGGATGTGGAAAAATTTCAACCTTCTTGCCATATCACCACAAAGAAAAATGAGAAGAGAGGCCAGGTTACCCCAGAAATCAACTCTAGACTGCTAGAGGTTTACAGCTTCATTCTGCCCCAGTGACTTTTGGAGATGAGAAGAGGATAGAAGGAGTAAGAGAGCAAATTCTTTTCTGATATTTTTATTTTTTGCAATAAAGATAATAAATTGCATTGCAGACCTTTTCAAGTGAATACAAATATGTTTCAGGAAGAGTTCTGCCACTGAATAACGATATATTATCAACAGCTCATTTCACAATGCATTTGTCCTCACCATGGATCATATTCATAGACCAAGGTTCTCCATGAATCTCAGGTGCATAAAACAACAGTAGAGAAAGAGCATTACTAGCGCTGACCTGAGAACATAACAGAAGAGGTAGGTTTGCTCAACTCTATACCACCTTTTTTTTAAATCCTTCTGGCACCAGGCCTTACCTCAGAATGTGATGTAAAATAATGAGAGAAACAATAAAATAAAATTATGAGAGAAATTGATATTATTAATATAATTTGCACTATATCAAGTACATTCACATCATGTATATATGCATCACCAATTTGACCTTTTCAACCACCCTGAAAGGTAGATAGTAGTTATTTCATAGACCAGAATGATTTAGTCCTCCCCAGATTACAATCTGGTATTATGGTGATTGGCAGGACAGAGATATACACCAAGTCTTCTGAATGCAAGATAAGTGCTCTTTCTAATGGGGATTATTTATTTGGTTGATTACACAATTAAAACTGGATCAAAGGTAGAAAAAGCAGTTCTGCTTTCAGTTCCTTGTTATGAATAACTAATGATAAATTCAAAAGGCAAGTTTGTAAATTATTTTTCTGTAATATCCAATTCATCCTGAAGGGATAGCTGGATGGTAGTTTACGTATTTGAGCAAGTCCTGCAAGCACAGTGAATATTATTCTAATTCTAGCAGGTCATTCACTTTCATGCATTGGAGAAGGAAATGGCAACCCACTCCAGTGTTCTTGCCTGGAGAATCCCATGGATGGCGGAGCCTGGTGGGCTGCCTGCTGTCTCTGGGGTCACACAGAGTCAGACACGACTGAAGAGACTTAGCAGCAGCAGCAGGTCATAAACAGTTGAAGTATTAACAAATAATAAAGTGCAGTGTTGAGAATAAAAATTACATTTCTGTCTTTCTGGAAGAATGCTTGCTGAAGTGGAAACAGGATTAATCTATGCTGCTGGATTCTTTGAAATAAACTGGGCAATTTTGTAGTCAAAGGCATTTTCCTGTCAGTGTCCCATATAGTCTGTTGACGAATGGATTTCTAATCACCATCATTGTTCCAGTTGGGCAGAGATCCATGGTTCTAGAAAATTCCATAAAGCCAAGTTTTGTTGTGTTACACTTAGCATCAAACATAGCCAGTGACCCAGAAAGAGATTGAGAGTATGCTGAAGTCATAATATGGCTGTTTCTAAGCTTCTGTTGAATAGGATTCACTGATTACCCTTTAGTAAAATTCCCTATCTCTTGTATGGAGACAATGGCTTTGCTAATGACAGAGCTAAACAAGGATGAGTTTAGAAGAATTGATGCCTTTGAACTGTGGTGCTGGAGAAGAGTCCTGAGAGTCCCTTGAACAGCAAGAAGATCAAACCATTCAATCTTCAGGGAAGTCAACCTTGAATACTCATTGGAAGGGCAGATGTTGAAGCTGAAGCTCCAGTATTTTGATCACTTGATGTGAACAGCCAACTGATTGGAAAAGTCCCTGTTTCTGGGAAAGACTGAGGGCAGAAGGAGAAGAGGGCATCAGATGATGAGATGGCAGGATGGCATCACTGATACAATGGACATGAACTTGGGCAAATTTAAGGAGATGATGAGGGACAGGGAGGCCTGGTGTGTTGCAGTCAATATTGCAAAGAATCAGACATGACTTGGTGACTGAACAACAACAATGACATTCATACTGGAACAATTCTGGTGGATTATTGCTCTGGTGGAACAATTCTGGTGCCACTGGAGAGAATTTTCACAATGATTGTGGTATTTGCCATATAAATTTATTGATAATATTAATGAAATTTGGCAACTTCATTAGGCCTCCCTACTTGTCTCCCTTCCTTCATTCCATGTTTTCTATATTTCAGCAGCTGTTTACTGAGCACCAACTATGGAGCAGTCAGGCTACATGTCAGGCTGGATGAAGCACAAGCTGGAATCAAGATTGTGGGAGAAATATCAATAACCTCAGATACACATATGACACCACCCTTATGGCAGAAAGTAAGGAGGAACTAAAGAGCCTCTTGGTGAAAGGGGAGAGTGAAAAAGCTGACTTAAAACTCAACATTCAAAAAACTAAGATCATGGCATCTGGTCACATCACCTCATGGCAAATAGATGGGGAAAGAATGGATACAGTGAAAGATTTTTATTTTCATGGGCTCTAAATCTGTGCAACCATAAAATTAAAAGAAGCTTGCTCCTTGGAAGAAAAGCTATGATCAACCTAGACAGCATATTAAAAAGCAGAGACATTATTTTGCCAAAAAAACTATGGCTTTTCCATTAGTTATGTATGGATGTGAGAGTTGGACTACAAAGAAAGCTGAGTGCCGAAGTATTGATGCCTTTGAATTGTGGTGTTGGAGAAGACTCTTGAGAGTCCCTTGGACTGCCAGGAGATCCAATAAGTCAATCCTAAAGGAAATCATGAATATTCATTGGAAGGACTAATAATGAAGCTGAAACTCCAATACTCTGGCTACCTGATGCGAGGAGCTGACTCATTGGAAAAGACCCCGATGCTGGGAAAGATTGAAGGCATGAGGAGAAGGGGATGACAGAGGATGAGATGGTTGGATGGGATCACCAACTCAATGGACATGAGTTTGAGCAAGCTCCAGGGGAGCTTGATGGACAGGAAAACCTGGCATGCTGAGAGTTGGACATGACTGAGCAACTGAATTGAAATGTAGCAGTCAATCTTGTAGATGCTAAGGGTATAAACATCATTGCTGCTGCTGCTGCTAAGTTGCTTCAGTCATGCCCAACTCTGTGCAACCCCATAGATGGCAGCCCACCAGGCTCCCCTTTCCCTGGGATTCTCCAGACAAGAATATTGGAGTGGGCTGCCATTTCCTTCTCCGAGGCATGAAAGTGAAAAGTGAAAGCAAAGTCGCTCAGTCGTGTCCAACTCAGCGTTCCCATGGACTGCAGCCTACCAGGCTCCTCTGTCCATGGGATTTTCCAGGCAAGAGTACTGGAGTGGGGTGCATTTGCCTTCTCCAAAGTATCATTGAACCAAACATAAAGTTAGTACCCTCATGGAATTTCCAATTCATATGGAGCAAAAAGGACACTAACAAAATAAAGCCATATTTACTATGTTAATAGATAAGTGTTGTGAAGATTCAAGCCAAGGAAGATGTAAAAAGTCATGGACAGGACAGTATTTTAGATCTGTCAGCAGAGAAATTCCCACTGCTTAGCCGATACTGTATGAGCAGAAATGGAATGAATTAAGGGAGATGCATGAAGGTATCTGGGAAACAAACTTTCTAAGATCAGAAAGCATCAGTGCAAAGGCTCTATGAGTTTCTTTGTGTATTTGTTTTTTAAGTGTGATTGAGATTGAGGGGGGTATTGTAGAAAGTGAGATTAAGAAAGGCAGCTCAGGGTTGTGTTGTCTATAAAAAGACTGTGGGTTTCCCTGTTTAAGATGGAAAAGAATCAGTATGTTTGGGAGAGTAGGCTCATGAGATGATTCGTTTAAAAGGATGACTCTGACAGTGGTGTGGGGACTAGAATGCAGAGAACCAAGAAAAAAATCAGAAGGACCAGACTGATGGGTGAATTTAACTTTTCTAGTGCATGCATGCTGTCGCTACAGTCGTGTTCGACTCTATGACACTATGTCCTGTAGCCACCAGCTTCTCTGTTCATGGGATTCTCCAGACAAGAATACTGGAGTGGGTTGCTGTGACTTCCTCCAGAGGATCTTCCTGACCTAGGGTCAAACCTGCATGTGCTACACTGCAGGTGGATAAAGGGGAATTTGCAACATTTGCCTGATGGCCCTTTGATTAAACTGGGTTAAAACTGATTCTTTTTTAATCCCAATAATTTAAGGGGAAATTATGATTGAATGTTACATGATGCACAATTTCTTCTGTAGAAAAGGTAGTAACCTGACCTTGACTGTGGCTGTCCTTGAAGGACCTTGCCTATGGGCTAAAGACAAATTTCTGTCATTCCAGTGTTGGAGTATTTGGATTAGCCAAGAATTCTATCTTCAGTGGAGAGTTTCCTATGTATTCAAGGAAAAGTGAAACTTTTTGACTGCTCTCTGTCTTTTGGTCTCCTGTAATTTACCTTCTTACTGCTCAGTCCCTCACTTGTATCCAACACTTTGCAATCCCATGGACTGATACTCCAGGCTTCCCTGTCCTTCACCATCTCCCGGAGTCTGCTCATACTTGTCCATCAAGTCGGCGATCCCATCTAACTGTCTCATCTCTGTCATCCCCTTGTCCTACAATTGGAGGAGTTGGTGGTGGACAGGGAGGCCTGGAGTGCTGCGGTTCATGGGGTCACAAAGAGTTGGACACAACTGAGCGACTGAAATGAACTGAACTTAACTGAACTAGGTTTGTCATTGCTTTCTTTCCCAAGGGGCAAACATCTTTTAATGTCATGGCTACAGTCACTGTCCACAGTGACTTTTAAGTAAAATGCCGATCTAGTTTCACTTAAAAAAGAAAGAAAATAAATTAAGATCCACCTTAAAAGAGAGTAATAGCTAAATACCTAGTAGGACCTAAATCAGACATTTAATAAAATTATTAATATAAAAATATTAAGTGGAAATGTTAGATAAACAACATTATGGTGATCATATCTCAAATGTAGAATATATGTTTACCCCTATAGGAAAAGAGAGTGAAAGTTGTACTAAATTGTTAACAATATTCTTCCATGGTTATTGAGATTAAAAGTATATTTATCCTTGATTATTTTTTCTCCAGTACTCCAGTTCAATTCAGTTCAGTTGCTCAGTCATGTTCGACTCTTTGTGACCCCACGGACTGCATCATGCCAGGCCTCCCTGTCCATCATCAAAACAAAGAGTTTACTCAAACACATGTCCATGAGTCGGTGATGCCATCCAACCATCTCATCCTCTGTTGTCCCCTTCTCCTCCTGCCTTCAAGCATTCCCAGCATCAGGATATTTTCCAGTGAGTCAGTTCTTCACATCAGGTGGCCAAAGTATTGGAGTTTCAGCTTCAGCATCGGTCCTTCCAAGGAAAATTCAGGACTGATTTCCTTTAGGATTGACTGGGAAAGCAAAGGGACTTTCAAGAGTCTTCTCCAAGACCACAGTTCAAAAGCATCAATTCTTCAGCACTCACCTTTCTTTATTGTCCAACTCTCACATCCATACATGACCACTGGAAAACCATAGCCTTGACTAGATGGAATTTGTTGTCAGTCTCTGCTTTTTAATATGCTGTCTAGTTTGGTCATAACTTTACTTCCAAGAAGTAAGCGTCTTTTAATTTCATGGCTGCAATCACCATCTGAAGTGACTTTGGAGACCCAAAAAATAAAGTCAGCCACTGTTTCCAGTTTCCCTATCTATTTGCCCTGAAGTGATGGGACCGGATGCCATGATCTTAGTTTTCTGAATGTCGAGCTTTAAGCCAAATTTTCACTCTCCTCTTTCACTTTCATCAAGAGGCTCTTTAGTTCTTCTTCACTTTCTGCCATAAGGATGGTGTCATCTGCATATCTGAGGTTATTGATAGTTCTCCCAGCAATCTTGATTCCAGCTTGTGCTTCATCCAGCCCAGCATTTTGCATGATGTACTCTGCATATAAGTTAAATAAGCAGAGTGACAATATACAGCCTAACGTACTCTTTTCCCTACTTGGAAACTGTCTGTTGTTCCATGTCCAGTTCTGACTGTTGCTTCCTAACCTGCATATCGGTTTCTCAAGAGGCAGGTCTGGTGGTCTGGTATGCCCATCTCTTTCAGAATTTTCCACAGTTTATTGTGATCCATAGTGTCAAAGGCTTTGGCATAGTCAATAAAGCAAGTAGATGTTTTCTGGAACTCTCTTACTTTTTTGATGATCCAGCAGATGTTGGCAATTTGATATTTGCTTCCTCTGCCTTTTCTAAAACCAGCTTGAACATCTGGAAGTTCACAGTTCACGTTTTGCTGAAGCCTAACTTCGAGAATTTTGAGCATTACTTTACTAGTGTGTGAGATGAGTGCAATTGTGCAGTAGTTTGAGCTTTCTTTGACATTGCCTTTCTTTAGGATTAGAGTGAAAACTGACCTTTTCCAGTCCCGTGGACACTGCTGAGTTTTCCAAATTTGCTGGCATATTGAGTGTAGCACTTTCACAGAACTGTCTTTCAGGGTTTGAAATAGCCCAGCTGGATTCCGTCACCTCCACTAGCTTTGCTCGTAGTCATGCTTCCTAAGGCGAGTTGACTTCACATTCCAGGATGTCTGGCTCTAGGTGTGTGATCACACCATCATGATTATCTTGGTCATGAAGATTTTTTTGTACAGTTATTCTGTGTATTCTTGCCACCTCTTCTTAATATCTTCTGCTTCTGTTAGTTCCCTGCCATTTCTGTCCTTTATTGAGCCCATCTTTGCATGAAATGTTCCCTTGGTATCTCTGATTTTCTTGATGAGATCTCTAGTCTTTCCCATTCTATTGTTTTCCTCTATTTCTTTGCATTGATTGCTGAGAAAAGGCTTTCTTATCTCTCCTTGCTATTCTTTGGAACTCTGCATTCATATGGGTATATCTTTCCTTTTCTCCTTTGCCTTTCAATTTTCTTCTTTTCTCAGCTATTTGTAAGGCCTCCTCAGACAGCCATTTTGCTTTTTTTGCATTTCTTTTTCTTGGGGATGGTCTTGATTCCTGTCTCCTGGCAGTGATTTTGGAGTCCCCCCAAATAAAGTCTCTCACTGTTTACATTGCTTCCTCATCTATTTGCCATGAAGTGATGAGACCAGATGCCATGATCTCAGTTTTCTGAATGTTGAGTTTTAAGCCAACTTTTTCACTCTCTTCTTTCACTTTTATCAAGACACACTTTAGTTCTTCTTTGCTTTCTGCCATAAGGGTGGTGTCACCTGCATATCTGAACTTATTGATATTTTTTCCCGCAATCTTGATTCCAGCTTGTGCTTCATCCAGCCCAGCATTTCTCATGGCATACTCTGCATATATTTTTTCTCCAGTACTGCAGTACGAACATATATTACTTTTATGGTGATAAAACATACTATTATTTAGAAGTTCATTTAGAATTCCTCCTTGAGTAGCTAGACATAATGTCTCTTTTGCTAGTGTTAAGAATATGAGCTCTATTCTAGTGGCTAAGGAAGAAGAGATCATTGAAAGCAATGGCTTCTGCTGTAGTGCAGGATACTAGAGAAAATAGCTCAGAGGCATGTATGAAAAATACATGCCTGATTGTTGCCTCCTGTTCAGTTCCAGACAGAAAACGCACACTTTTCATGAAGTTTTCTAAAGACATTTAATGTGATACAAAGTTTCTAAGATAAATTGAAATCAGCATTATTAAAATGTTTATATTCTGAGCCTCATAGGCCTGAAGATTGAATTATTTACTGGTTTGTTATAGCATTTCCTTCTCACTTTAGAGGTGTATATTTAACTATGACCTGGACATTCTTTCTGAAAGTGAAGATTCCACTATTGGTCCTTTTCATCCTTTATATGGTGTTTCTGGTTCTTTTATCTTGTATAAGGAAAGTGTCTATATACTCCTCACACTGAGTTCCTGCTTTCCATTATAAAAAAAGAGTGGAGGATGCACATAATATTGATATTATTGAGTCATTTGTTACAAAAAATGATGGTTGCAGATTCAGTCACTCTAGCAGAAGGCAAAAGGTAAAAGTGAAAATCATATATTCAATACAGTCGTGTGAAAAGAATGGGCCACTTCTTACAAGTGGTTAAGGATATATGCAAATAGCAGATGAACCGATTTTACTATTTTATGAATGAACATCTTTTTGGCCCCTATTATCACAGCCCTGCAGATATCATATCTAAACTTATTCTGTCACAACTGTTTTGTTTGTCCTGTCTATATAATGTAAAATAAAATTTGTAATGAGATTCATATTGAAAATATATTTCCTTTCATGTCAAATGCTGTATTTTTATATTATTTTAAAATTTGCTTTATAACTTCTAATTTAATTCTTACAAGTGAAACACACATTAAATATAGAAAATAGAAATAAGAGAAAAAAAATCAGCTTTAACCCCATTACTCTGGGAGGCTCATTTTTAATGTTTCAAGATGTGTATAAAGGAGAGGTACACCAGGAAAGATAGTTAAAGTTAAAGCTAATCCTTGATGGAGATGCATAGCTATTTAACAGTTTTGGGGATTACTTTTTATTAAGGCTCAGTGGGCCACATTTTTACCAAAGAAAAGCTCTGTATTTATGGAACAGATGAACTCTTCCTGCTGCTGGAGCTGGGGCTACTCCAGAACCCCTTAGCACCACTAAGAGACTGCTTAGTGGGGGCTCTGGCCCTTGTCCAATGCTCTACCAGAGGTTGTGCTGCTGGATGAAAGGTGCATAATTTTTTTTTTTTTTAATAAATTGACATCTAAGAATGTTGGGTCACTTTATATGCCTGCCAGGAGAGTATTTTTTCCTTGGCTCCTTAATTCTGTGTTTACTGATTTTTTTTAAATGTCTAGTAGCTAGAAATGACATTTCTTTCTTTTAATTAGCAATGCTTTTATCATCCCTGAAGATAAAAATTGTAATATGTTTGTTGACAATTTTCTACTCTTGTGAATTGTCTGTAAATGCCCTTTATACATGATATCTATTTTAGTATTTCTTTATTATAAATGTTAATAGCTCCTTAAACAATTAGGAATATTAATCCAACAGTTCATTTTTAATTCTTTATAGGTTTATTATTTGATTTGTGTTTGTATTTTGCTTGCAGTGTTTTGAGGATTGGGTCAAAATTTTAACCAATGTTTTTCTTTATTGCTTCTATTTTTGATCTCTTCTTTAGAAGATTTTCATCAGCTCCAATATTGTTTGCATATTACTTTCTTTTTTTTAATGTACAATTCTCATTCTTCTGGAACTTGGTTTGGATTGGGTTGTAAGGTAAGGAGCTAAACGGTTTTTACTCTAGTTCGGCAGTTGCTGTTCTATGTGCGTATGTAGCGCAGTGAAGAAAAAAAAAAAATCCTGTCTCACGGAGCTTCCATTCTTGTGATCAGAGACAATTTATAAGTAAATATTTCTTTTCAACAATGATAAGTACCCATGAAAAATCAAACAGTAAGGCAGATGGATAGAGGGTACTATCTTCTAAGAGATGGTTAGGACATATTTGCACTTGCAATGACTTAAGGGACAGGGGAGCCTGGTGGGCTACTGTCTATGGGGTCTCACAGAGTCAGACATGACTTAAGCGACTTTGCATAAAAATAAATATTGGAGTGTAATTGCTTTACAATATTGTGTTAGTTTCTGCTGTATAACAAAGTGAATCAGCTATATGTACACGGATAGCCCCTCCCTCTTGGACCTACATCCCATCCCTTCCATTCCACCTATCTAGGTCATCCCAGAGTACTGAGATGAACTTTCTGTGCAACTTTCCACTAGCTGTCTCTTTTACACGTGGACAACATTAAACACATCAACATACAAATTATAGGGATCCCAGAAGAAGAAGAGAAAGAGAAAGGGTTTGTGGTGACTTTTGAGCAAAGAATAAGTAAGGGAGTTAGCCAAGGGATTTTTCTGGGTGAAGAGCATTCTTAGCAGAGCAATAATCAGTGGGAAGGACTGAGGCAGAAGTGTGCTTAGCTGGAATAGTGAGTGGTAGGAAAGGGCCAGGTCATGTAGTGCCATGAGAACATTTTGAAGATTGCATCTACTTGGAGTGATTAGGAAGGCATTAGAAGGTTCTGAGCAGATAGTAATAGGTTCTAGATAGTTTTCTAAAGGATCATTTTGACAGTTGCAAATATGTATACCTGGCTTATCTCTCATGCTGTATTAAGGCCTACTGCTCTGCTGTCGACCTATATACCTCACAGTTTAACAGTCAGGGTTTATATTTTATTTCCTCTAATCTGACAACTTTCTCGCCATTAGACTTTGAAAAATATTGTTTTGCTTGGTTTTGTGCATTTTCCCAGATAATATTTGGGAATACTTTTATATTAATATAATTAATTGAATTAGATCTATAGATATATTTTGGGATCTGTTAATTATATTTATTCTTATGCAGCCTAGGCTCATTTCCTGTCTTGATCTGGGTGTTATTTTGTCTTTCTTGAAAGGATTGTATTGTTTACATAGTTTTTTTCATTCGAAAGTGAACGTCACTTATTCCTGTCCAGCTCTTTTCAACCCCATGGACTATACAGTCCATGGAATTCTCCATGGACTAGAATACTGGAGTGGGTAGCCTTTCCCTTCTCCAGGGGATCTTCCCAACCCAGGAATGGAACCCAGGTATCCCACATTGCAGGTGGATTCTTTCCCAGCTGAGACACAAGGGAAGCCCAAGAATACTGGAGTGGGTAGCCTATCCCTTCTCCAGTGGATATTCCCAACCCAGGAATCACACTGGGGCCTCCTGCATTGCAGGTAGATTCTTTACCAATTGAGCTATCAGAGAAACCTTTAATTTTTCCATACTTATTATTAAATTTAATTTTAGAAAGTTTATATTTGTATTGTTTCTGTGGAATGCTATTTTTTGGTTATATTTTCTTACAGATTCTTTCCGGTTCTAAAAATACTGCTAAAATGAAAATACATATGATCATATCTGATCACTTTTTAAATCTGTCTTACATACTCTATGGCTTTTAATTAGATTCTCTTCTATTTTGGAAAAAACTGTCTTTACAGAAAGAGTTTAAATTTTCTTTTCCAATATTTATACTTCTCTTTTTATATTTGTATATTGAATCAACTGGAATGACAGAATGATATTGTTTTGACAATAATGGATATACTTTTCTTGAATCTTTGTATGTAAAGCCCTTCAATATTGAGATATCAAGTGGGTTTAATCTCATGTGCTAACTTCAGTCAAATGGTAGTGACTGGTTTTCTGAAGTTCTGTTCTGAAAAAATTTGGGTTAAACACAAACAGTTCAATGTACAATTAACGTTTTGTGCAATGAACTAAAAGCAGTTGTTACTAGTCTAGACTTTAGTATAATGCTGCTGCTGCTGCTGCTAAGTCACTTCAGTCATGTCTGACTCTGTGCGACCACATAGACGGCCTCCTACCAGGCTCCTCTGTCCCTTGGATTCTCCAGGCAAGAACACTGGAGTGGGTTGCCATTTCCTTCTCCAGTGCATGAAAGTGAAAGTGAAGTCGCTCAGTTGTGTCCGACTCTTAGGGACCTCATGGACTGCAGCCTACCAGGCTCTTCCATCCACAGGATTTTCCAGGCAAGAGTACTGGAGTGGGGTGCCATTGCCTTCTCCGAGACTTTAGTGTAATACTAGCTATTAATTTGCGATCATTTTCATCATGGAGTGCAATATATGTAGAAGTTGTAAACAAAATCAATTCTATCAGATTATACTTCACCCACACTTTCTTACATGATCAAGTTCTCATGCTTGTTAATTTGTACTAGAAGTTGGGGGAACATATGACACTAAAGAAGTAGACTTGTATGAGAATCTTCCAGTTTTACCAGGGAGAAATAATACTTCAAAATCTAGTAAGCAGAGCAGATTTTTTAAAGTTCTTCCAAAAAAAATGAGAATTAAGGTTATTCTCCATCTTTTTTTCAAACCCAACCATTCTGTCTTGCAGAATGTGATATTGTAAGGAAATAATTCATGCCAAATGGAAATTAAACCACATATATCTTGATTTTCAGCATCCACAGAACCTGAGGCTCAGCCCTTCAAAGGTAAGGTGGAGGATTTTAACGCAGCTCATAACATCACACATTCTTACAGTTAGAATGTCAGTACAAAGAAGGAGAGAAGTTTGAGACACACATCCTGGCAGTTTGGGCTTCAAAATGCATACAGGGTTGTTAAGACTAGGGAAAGGGTGAGCCTCACCAGAAGTTGTTCTACAGAAAAAATTATATTTTACCAGATTTCTGCTTGACCACAGTCCCACTCTATATTTACCAGAGTAAAGAAGCAATTTTTAAGAGATGAGTGAATTAAAATTTGACTTATCTCTTAGGCAGATGATTCACCTGGGTCTATAGAGGGAGTAAATTAATTTTACATTTTAAATTCTATCTCACACAACCAGTTGAATACATAAAATATATCATTTTCATTTAAATCAGGAAACATAACAAAAGTAATTATGAAAATTCTTAGCTCAAGCTGCATATTAGAATGCTTTTAAAATACTGATATTTGGATCCCAGCCCAAAAAATTCTGACTTAATTAATATGGTGTGAGATCTTTTGATTTCATACCCCCTTGAGAAACCTTTTCAATTCTAATTGGAGCAAAAGTTGGGAACTATTACACCATTGCTCCATCTCAAAAGATGTCCCTTTTGCTATCAAAGTCATTATGTGTGCCAATATACGAAGAATATCACCAGATGGTCAATGCTGCAATCAGATTGTTTATATTCTTTGCAGCCAAAGACAGAGAATCTCTATACAGTCAGCAAAAACAACAACGGGAGCTGACTGTGGCTCAGATCATGAACTCCTTATTGCCAAATTCAGACTTAAATTGAAGAAAGTAGGGAAAACAACTAGACCATTCAGGTATGACCTAAATCAAATCCCTTATACAGTAGAAATAGATTCAAGGAATTAGATCTGATAGACAGAGTGCCAGATTAACTATGGACAGAGAGAGTTTTGTGACATTGTACAGGAGACAGGGATCAAGACCATCCCCAAGAGAAAGAAATGAAAAAAAAAAAAAAACCAAATTGGCTGTCTGAGGGGGTCTTACAAATAACTGTGAAACAAGGAGAAGCCAAAAGCAAAGGAGAAAAGGAAAGATATAAGCATCTGAATACAGAGTTCCAAAGAATAGTAGGGAGAGATAAGAAAGCCTTCCTCAATGATCTGTGCAAAGGAATAGAGGAAAACAACACAATGGGAAAAACTAGAGGTCTCTTCAAGAAAATTAGAGATACCAAGGGAAGATTTCATGCAAAGACGGGCACAATAAAGGTCAGAAATTGTATGGACTTAACAGAAGCAGAAGATATTAAGAGGTAGCAAGAATACACAGAAAAACTGTACAAAAAAGATCTTCATGACCCAGAAAATCACGATGGTGTGATCACTCACCTAGAGCCAGACATCATGAAATACAAATTCAAATGGGCCTTAGGAAGCATCACTACGAACAAAGCTAGTGGAGGTGATGGAATTCCAGTTGAGCTATCTCAAATCCTAAAAGATGATGCAGTGAAAGTGCTGCACTCAATATGCCAGCAAATTTGGAAAACTGAGCAATGGCCGCAGGACTGGAAAAGGTTAGTTTTCATTCCAATCCCAAAGAAAGGGAACGTCAAAGAATGCTCAAACTACCGCACAATTGCACTCATCTGACACGCTAGCAAAGTAATGCTCAAAATTTTCCCTGACAGACTTCAACAGTACTGAACTGTAAACTTCCAGATGTTTAAGCTGGATTTAGAAAAAGCAGAGGAAATAGAGATCAAATTTGCAACAACCATTTAATCTTTGAAAAAGCAAGAGAGTTCCTAAAAAAACATCTACTTCTGGTTTATTGACTATGCCAAAGCCTTTGACTGTGTGGATCACAACAAACTGAAAAATTTTTCAAGAGATGGGAATACCAAACCACCTGATGTGCCTCTTGAGAAATCTGTATGCGGGTCAGGATGCAAGTTAGAACTGGACATGGAACAACAGACTTGTTCCAAATTGGGAAAGCAGTACGTCAAGGCTGTATATTGTCACCTTGCTTCTTTAACTTATATGCAGTACATCATGAGAAATGCTGGGCTGGATGAAGCACAAGCTGGAATCAAGATTGCTGGGAGAAATATCAATAACCTCAGATATGCAGATGACACCACCCTTATGGCAGAAAGTGAAGAGGAACTAAAAAGCCTCTTGATGAAAGAGAAAGAGGAGAGTGAAAAAGTTGGCTTAAAGCTCAACATTCAGAAAACTAAGATCATGACATCTGGTCCCATCAGATCATGGCAAATAGAGGGGAAAAAGTGGAAATGGTGACAGCCTTTATTTTGGGGGACTCCAAAATCACTACAGATAGTGATGGTAGCCATGAAATTAAAAGATGCTTGCTCTGTGGAAGAAAAGTTATGACTAACCTAGACTACATATTAAAAAGCAGAGACATTACTTTGCCAGCAAAGGTCCATCTAGTCAAAGCTATGGTTTTTCCAGTAGTCATGTATGGATGTGAGAGTTGGACTATAAAGAGGGCTGACCACCAGAGAAGTGATAGTTTTGGAGTGTGATGTGGAGTAGACTCTTGAGAGTCCCTTCAACTGCAAGGAAATCTATCCAGTCCATCCTAAAGGAAATCAGTCCTGATTATTCATTGGAAGAACTGATGTTGAAGCTGAAACTCCAATACTTTGGCCACCTGATGTGAAGAACTGACTCATTTGATAAGACCCTGATGCTGGGAAAGATTAGGCAGGAGGAGAAGGGGACAGTAGAGGATGAGATGGTTGGAAGGCATCACCAACTCAATGGACATGAGTTTGAATAAACTCCAGGAGTTGGTGATGGACAGGGAGTCCTGGCATACTCCAGTCCATGGGGTCACAAAAAGTCGGACACAACTGAGCAACTGAACTGAATATTAATTATTTGTTTAGGTTTCAGAAATGTACTAAAATGACCTCCAATTAAATCACCTGGAGAAACATTATAAAATTCCTCTCCAGTAATTTGACTTACAACAGTAATAACAAAGGACTCCACAGCATCAATTCAGGTCACAGATGTGAAATAATGTAATGGTTTAAAAATTTTATTTTTTCAAACTCATACTTTAAATTTTATAATTTTTAATGAGGGCATTGTCAGAAAATTACAGCAAAAGTGGATTATTTTTATTTGAGGAAACAGTGGAAACAGTCTCAAATTTTATTTTGGAGGGCTCCAAAATCACTGAAGATGGTGACTGCAGCCATGAAATTAAAAGATGCTTTCTCCTTGGAAGGAAAGTTATGACCAACCTAGATACCACATTAAAAACTAGAGACATCACTTTGCCAAAAAGGTCCGTCTAGTCAAGGCTATGGTTTTTCCAGTGGTCATGTATGGATGTGAAAGTGGGACTGTGAAGAAAGGTGAGCCCCGAAGAATTGATGCTTTTGAACTGTATTGTTGGAGAAGACTCTTGATAGTCCCTTGGACTGCAAGGAGAGCCAACCAGTCCATCCTAAAGGAGATCAGTCCTGGGTGTTCATTGGAAGGGCTGATGCTGAAGCTGAAACTCCAATACTTTGGCCACCTCATGTGAAGAATTGACTCATTGGAAAAGACCCTGATGCTGGGAGGTATTGAGGGCAGGGGGAGAAGGGGACGACAGAGGTTGAGATGGCTGGATGGCATCATCGACTCAAAGGACATGAGTCTGGGTGAACTCCAAGAGTTGGTGATTGACAGGGAGGCCTGGAGCGCTGTGATTCATAGGGTCGCAAAGCGTCAGACACTACTGAAGAACTGAACTGAACTGAAGAAAATTATTAAAATTATAAACTATAGTTTCATAAATCCAATAATTTTAACTTACAATTTTATAAACTATATTTATATAAGTTATAATTATATACTAGCAAAATACACATAATGAAACCTCAGTTATATCACAAATACTTATTGAGTTCTTTCGTTGTCACGCTCTTTTAGACAACAAACCTAAGATAAAAAGAAAAATACACCCACACATCTCTCTCTGCTGGTGTGTACATTTAAGGGGAGGAGATGGAGAATAACCAAATGACCAAAGGGAAGTAGTCTCACTTTAAAATCATAACCTCTCTTAAGAGGCTTTTAGCGCTGAGCCACAGCCATGCTATGTGTGCCTTTACTATATAGGCTCCAAATTTCACCTCTTTCTCCTTCCCAGTTTTATCACTCAACCAAAAACAGTTTTTCCCTCTCCACTGCCTATTTCCCATCAAAGTGCAAAATATCTGTAATTTATCCAATCTCGTAAAACAAAGATATTAAAGCCACTCTTAGTGTGATCCACTATCAACTACATTGAAAGTCCCATGTCCCAGGAAACTCTTCTTACCTATATGAGTGGGATGGTTGGTGACTACTTGAGACCACATTTCTCTCTAGTCACCATTTCAGTTTTCTGCTCCTTGTTACTGAAAAATTCATAAATTTTTAACATTCACACACTCTAATTCTTTTCCATTCTCTGCTGCCCATAGGCTTTCATCTCAACTGCTTTACTGGAAATGCTCTTCTCAAAGTCATCAACAATGACTATATTGCTAAATCCAATGGGCAATTTTCAGTCATCACCTTACTTCATCAGCCAGTTGCACTTGGTGCTGTTTGATACTCTTCTTGTTGAAACACTTTTGTCACATGGCTTCCAGACAACTGTATACTTCTTCTGGTCATTTCTTTATATTTTTCTTTTATGTTTCCTTATTGTAGGATCTCTAAATTTGAAGTACTCCCCCAAAACTCAATCTTCAGACCACTTCTTTTGTTCATGACATAGTCAAAACTAACATGGACTTTTGAAGGAAATAATGAGATAAGAAAGAGCTCATGGAAGATATTAAATGCATTATTTTAATTGTTAAATTAAGGTATGTTTATAAGTCATTATATTCTAGATATAAATGAAGAAATATGACTTGTTGCATTGTGTATATTGTGTAATATATTAGGGGTATGTTGTATTCAAAATAAACTAGGACAGAAGAATTTTTTGTTAAAAGGATGACAACTGAGTACTCACATTTTAAATACTATTTAAAATATTCCTTTGGAATATTGGAAATCAATGAATAGTAAATGATGCAAAAGCAATAAAAAACAGAACAATATTTTTACAATACTCATAATGCCATTGTATAAATTAATTATATAAAACTTAATTAGAAAGATGATTAATAATTAATTTGCATCATAGGATAGGAAAATATACATTGATAGAGATCATTTTAATTGCCATCATTTGTAGTTTTGTGTGCACTCAGGCATGCCAATCTGTCTTTGTGTTTATATTTTTAATGCTTGATGTACTTGGGTTAAGATTCTTTTCATGAGGCAGTACAATCTAGCGGTTAAGATTCAAGTTTTTGGAGCCAGGCACACTGGATTTGCATCCCAGCTCTATCACTTATTTGTTGTGCAATCATGGAAAAGTAACTTAACCTCACTAAACCTCAGATGTCTTACAAGCAACATGAGAATAATAACTTATTCAGTAGGTTATAGTAAAATGCAACAAATAATGTGTTGAGCACCATGCCTGAAATTCAGTAAGTACTTAGCAAACATGGGCTGTTCTGATATTCATGATCCAAAGAAAAATATTTTGAAATTCACTTTAATTTTTATCATGTCTTCTTTGATTCCGTTATGTTTTACTCTCTTGTACAAACTTTACTTTGATTTTTTAAAAATTTCAACATTCAGAAGAAAATATTTTAAAAACTCAAGAATTATTTGATTTGGTACTTATTAAGGACAGAAACATGTTTTTATCTACATCTCAGATTTTTTTTTAATCCTACAATGTGAAAATGTCAGTTAACCAGAGTACTGAACCTTATGTGTGTTTGTCACTATCTGGAAACAGAGATCTTTTTTGAAGGGACAAGATGTGAGGCAGTTTAGTCCAGAGCAAGTGTGGATAATATCTTTTTAAAGTTGCTGCCAGTGATTAGTGGCACTAACAGGAATTAGTCTAGACTGGTGTTAGTGCCCACGCAGGGTTGGATCCATGAGGAAATGTTAGCTGATATAAGATGTTCTGGTTCACACTGTCCAGACATTTATCAGTGAGTAGGATTATAGAAAAGGCAGTGAGTCAAGAAAACTTCTTTCCTGTCAGCAACTCTGTGTCACAATTCATTGCTCTTATTTAAAAATGGAAGAAAAGTAATCTAATAGTGGTATTCATTTCACAATATAAATGTATATCAAATCATCACATCATAAACTTTAAACTTACATGTTTATATGTAAGTTGGCATATATAAACTTATATGCCAACAATATCTCAATAGAACTGGAAAAAAAAATGGAAGAAAAGAAGAAAGAAATAAAAAGTTTGGCTGATTTCTTTTGCCTCCTCACAGACACAAGACCCGCTTGCCATCTTTTTTTTTTTCCCTTTCATCATCTTTTTTCTCCAAAAAATCATTTTCTGGCTAAAAATTGACCCTAAATTACAAAATCAGATTTATGTGATACCATTATTTGATAGAATGATTTTGTATACTTAAGGAGAATAACAGGGGTGGTTCCAACAATTTAAATATGTTCAGATTGTGTCAACTCTCATTCCTCACACACACAAAATCTAGATTTTTGATGTGCTTTTACATGTTATCCTTATTGAATAATGAAAAATAAAGCAGTCCACTCATTGAGGTCTAAATATTTTTAAAAATATGAAATATTGATATAGAAAAATTTATCAGGAAGTGCACTAGAATGACAAGTATGTTTCACCTCCCCCAAGGTCAGTTTTTACGCTAAGAAAATATAGACCTTGAAATTCACAATGTATTGTTCTTTTTATATCTTGTTGAATTCAATTTGCTAAAATTCTCTTAATAATTTTTACTGTTTATGAATTATAATGGTCTATAGGTTTCTTTTTTTTTTTTTTTTTGGTAAGTTCTTTGATTCTGTATCAGAGTAATGCTAGCCTCCAGAACTCACTGGAAACTTTCCATTCCTCTATTTTCTAAGAGACTTTGTATTAAACTGTTATTTATTCTTTAAATGTTCAATAGAAACCAGCACAAACCATTTGTTCCTATCTGGGAAAGTTTTTAACAACAAATTTAATTTCTTTAAAAGATATAGAGACTTTTATTTATGTGTTAGATGAGCTTTACAAAATTGTAAATTCCAAACACTTTCAAATATACTGGCATAAAGCTGTTTGTAATATACTCATTATTTTTAATGTTTGTAGTAATGTCTCCTCTCTCATTCCTGATATTGGCCTGATATTGGCAATTTGTATTTTTTCTCCTTTTTTTTTTTTCCTGATTAGACTGGCTAATTTAAGATTTAATCAGTATATTGATATTCTCAAAAAGCCAGTTTTTAGCTCATGATTTTCCCAATTAGTTTTACTTCTTTGATTTAACCCAGGTCTCCCCCTCATGGAATATTCCTTCTGCCTAAATACTTTTCTTTAACATTTCATATAATTCTGGCATGCTAGTACTGAAAATTTCTAGTACTTTTAAATGTCTGGGAAAATCTTTTATTTACTTCTATTTAAAAAAATAATTGGGAATTTGCGACTGTTTTTCTCTTTTAGGATTTTAGAGATCTTACTCCACTCTTTTCCACCTTGCATTTTTTCCTATGGGAAGTCTGTTGTCATTTGTATAGTGATGACTTTATATAATGTAATTTTTTCTTTGATTACTGAGAGTATTTCCTCTTTATCACTGGTTTTGCCATTTAAGTATGATGTATGCCACTTAAGTATGTTTATGCCATTTAAGTATGTTTAATTGAGATGCATTGTACTTATATGTTTCTATAAATATAATGCTCGCCAAATTTGGAAAACTTTTCATAATTGCTCATATATTTTTATTTTCTTATGCTCTACTCTTTTTCAGTGAGACCACAGAAGATTTTCCTACAGCTCAATAATTTTCAGTTCTTATGTGTTTTTATTTTTATTTTTTCTGTGTTTCATTTCAGATGGTATCCTTGTTAGGTTTTTAAAATGAATTATCTTTTCTTTTATAGCAGCAGTCCCCAACCTTTTTGGCACTAGGGATTGGTCTTATAAATGGCCATATTTCCCTGAATGGGTAGGGTAGGGGGATGTTTTAGGTGGTAATGCAAGTAATGGAGAGCAATAGGGAGCAATGGAGAGTAGCAGGTGAAATTTAACTTGCTTGCCCACTGCTCACCTCCTGCTGCCAAATTCCACTACTGGTCAATGGTCCAGTGTTGTCAATCCCTTTTCTTATGGGTTTTAATCTGTTCTTAATCCAATCCCCCCCATTTTTTTTCACCTTAGATGTTGTATGTTTCCATTTCTGAAAGTCCGACATTTTATCCCACTCATGCCTTCTTAAATGAGTTCATGTTTTTCTCTATATTGTTGAAACATAGGGTATTTTATAATAACTATGCAATATCTTTTTCTAATAGCTTCATTATCTCTGCCTTTTCTGGGTCTTTTTCCATTAATTGTCCTTATATTTATCATTGATCATACTTTTCTATTTGTTGCATATGTGATAACTTTTTAATGGATTCCAAATAAATTTCGCCACTGGACAATGATTGTTTTTTTTATATGCCTTTGAATTTTTTGTAGCTCTGTTCTCAGGCACAGTAACATTACCTGAAAACAAGTTTATCCTTTGAGAGCTTATTTTAAACTTTTTTTTAAGTGGGAGAAGAAAAGTTTCTATTTTAGGATAAATTTAGTCCTATCACTGAGGATATCCTTGGAGCATCCCAGCCAAATGCTCTTATTATGAAGCTACCCATCTCTGATCACTGAAAACATTAACAATTTCAAGTCCTGTGAGATAAAGAGGTTATTCTGCATACTCCTTTTTATTTTTATTTTTCCCAGACTTTGGTTGACTTATTTTTATGTCTGTCTTTATGTGTATTCAGTCTGTCAAATATTTAAGCCACCTGATGTGAAGAACTGACTCATTGGAAAAGACCCTGATGCTGGGAAAGATAGAAGGCAGGAGGAGAAGGGAATGACAGAGGACGAGATGGTTGGATGGCATCATCGACTCAAAGGACACAAGTCTGAGCAAACTCTGGGAGATGGTGAAGGACAGGAAACCTGACATGCTGTAGTCTATGGGGTCGAAAAGAGTTGGATATGACTGAGTGATTGAACAATAACAACAACATATATGATTCTGTAGATCTATGAGAGTGCTTCATATCTGCAATTTCAGTTTCTACTTGATAAGCTGTGACCTGTCAGAAGCAAAATATCTTTGACTAATGGTATGCCTTGTTTCAGTAGAGCAATATTCATACTTTTATAGATTTATATTACAAATTTTTTGAGGTCAAAATCCATCACTTTCCTTTGCTCAAATGAAGAAAAATATAGGGTTGCTCTTATACACCTAGTACAGTCTAGTTTAATTATTCATAGAAAAATAAGTGAAATAAAAAACATATTTTGTTTGTATTTTATAAACTGAACTCTTCCAGAGAGAAGACTATGTCTCCTGTTTGCTCTAGCTAAACAAATATATCACAGTTATAAATATTTCAATTGTTCTTAGAAACAACCAAAGAGAAAACTATTTGTAAGCAGCTTAGAATTTTATATATATATATATATATATATAAATATATATATATATATAAATTGTTTATGGGCATATGTATAAGCAAGATGTTTATCTATATAAGGGTGAGTGTGTGTGAGAGGGAGAGAAAGTGCATGACAGAGAAGGGATTTGGGGAAGCAGGTGAAAGCAGAAGACAGGAAAAAGGTCTGATTAAGAAGTTACTATTTGTTGTTGCTAAGATTGTAAGAATATTTGAAAGTCTTTGTGAAAGCAGTTTTCATATTATAAATTTTACGCAAATATATGGTGTTATTTTACCCACATTTTAGACAGACTTTATTTTTGGGGCTCCAAAATCACTACAGATGGTGACTGCAGCCATGAAATTAAAAGACGTTTACTCCTTGGAAGAAAAGCTATGACCAACCTAGACAGCATATTAAAAAGCAGAGACATTACTTTGCCAACAAAGGTCCATTTAGCCAAGGCTATGGTTTTTCCAGTGGTGATGAATGGATGTGAGAGTTGGACTATAACGAAAGCTGAGTGCTGAAGAATTGATGCTTTTGAACTGTGGTGCTGGAGAAGACTCTTGAGGGTCCCTTGGACTGCAAGAAGATCCAACCAGTCCATCCTAAAGGAAATAAGT
Organism: Ovis aries; assembly: GCF_016772045.2. Lineage (NCBI taxonomy): Eukaryota > Metazoa > Chordata > Mammalia > Artiodactyla > Bovidae > Ovis > Ovis aries. The sequence goes on from NC_056055.1 coordinate 212,680,895, forward strand.
CCTGAATATTCACTGGACTGATGTTGAAGCTGAAACTCCAAAACTTTGGCCACGTAATATGAAGGGCTGACTCATTTATAAAGACCCTGGTGCTGAGAAAGATTGAAGGCAGGAGGAAAAGGGGACGACAGAGGATTAGATGGTTGGATCGCATTACCAACTCAATGGACATGTGTTTGAGTGAACTCCAGGAGTTGGTGATGGACAGGGAGGCCTGTCCATGTGGTGGGAAATAGTCAGACATGACTGAGCAACTGAACTGAACTGAACTAGATACAGCTTAAATTATAGTACAGTGAACATTGAACCCCTGTTGAATGGTTTCTAAGTAATTTAGGGATGATCCTGAGGGGATTTGCTTATTGATTTTAAACTTCATATTTTTGATCCCAGCACATATTACATACTTACTGTAACAGTTCTGAGTTTTAATCCTAAATGGTTATATCCTATGATAAGGATTTCTAAAACCTTTTCCAACAAAGGATTATTTCAACACTGTTACTATATTTTAAAAAATTATTCTGTCAGCCTCCTGAATCTTTTCCGCTATATATTCAATCTTTGAACTTTGTTTAATTTTTTTTATAAGGTGAATTTCCAGTCTATTTGACCCACCTTCAAAGTCAGGTGATGTTCATGTATATTTTATTGTGAGAAGATTTTGTGATGGTGAAATATAATGCATCTATCTAGGATTCAAGCTCTGATTAAATTTTCTTTGCCTCATACATTACAGTATACCAGAAAAATGGGTCCTAGAGGGGATCAGAAGTTACTTATTTGAGATGAATGACTAAAATTCCTTGTATTTTATTTGGTAATATTTTGCTATTTTATGACAAGACGTATATGTATCCTAAAACTAATTCTTTAATGCAGTATTATTACAGAACTTTTCCAATGTTTCTTTCTAAATTTAGGAGGAACTGAATATTATATTAACTTATTTGGGCTTCCCTGGTGGCTCAGGCAGTAAAGAATCTGCCTGTAATGCAAGAGACCTGGGTTTGATCTTTGAATTGGGAAGATCCCCTGGAAAAGGGAATGGCAACCCACTCCAGTAATCTTGTCTGAAGAATTCCATGGGGAGAGTCACCTGGTGGACTAGTGCTTCTTAAAAGTAGCTGAATCTTTTGTTTATATAGGTGCTCAGGATATCGACTTTTTAGTATTATCTTTTGCGTCTACTACATGCCAGAGCTAATTCTAGTTGTTTTCACACATTCACTTTATTTGTTGTTCTATCAATTACTCACTTTCTTCCTTTTTCTCTCTCTTTTTTCTATTGCCCTGTCTCTATCTTCTTCTTTCTCTAATTGCCTTTAAAAGCAAATATTTTGGAACACTTTCACATTCACAGAAAAATGGAGCAGAATGTACAGAGTTCCCAAATACCCTATTCTGACACATATATACAAGCCAGGTACCTATATAGACACATCATTATCATCTGAAGTTCATAGTTTACCTTAAGGTTCACTCAATTATACACTCTGTGAGTGCTCAGTTGCTTCAGTTGTGTCTGACTCTTTACAACCCCATGGACTGTAGCCCTCCAGGCTCCTCTGTCCATGGGATTCTCAAGGAAAGGATACTGCAGTGGGTTACCATGCCCTCCTCCAGGAATTATACACTTTGTGGGATTTGACAAATGTGTACTGATATTTATATACATCATTATATTACAGAGTAATTTGACTGCACTAAAAATGCTTTTGTTGCACCTATTCATTGCTTTTTCTCATTAATGTGCATCAAGCACAAATCTTACGATATCCATATCTTTGTCTTTTCCAGAATGTTATATAGTTGGAATAATATGATATATAGCCTTCTCAGACTAGCTTCCTCTACATCCATGTGCAGTTGTTTTTGTGGACATAAGTTCATAGCTGTTTTGGGTAAATACCAAGGAGCATGATTGCTAGGTTGTATGGTATGAGTATGCTTAGGTTTGTAAGAAACTTTCAAACTGCCTTCCAAAGTGGCTATAACATTTTGCACTCCCACCAGCAATGAATGAGACCTTCTGTTGCTACACAGCCTCCACAGCTTTTGGTGTTGTCAGTAGCCCAGATTTTGGCCTGTTATTTTCTAAGGGTTTTATAATTTTGCATGTACCATTGAGTTTGGTGGTGGCTTTTTAGATACAACCCTAAAGGAACAATTCAACATAAATAACAGGAGTTTGTTTAATAGAGTAACTTCTGCTTTATGTATCAGTAGGGAATCATAAAACAAAAATAAGATACCACTATACACCTTTTTTCTCGCCTGGATATTTCCATGGACAGAGGACCTTGGAAGGCTATGGTCTGTGGAGTACAGAGTCTGACACAACTGAGCGACTAAGCACAACACACAGAGCACACACCTTTTAGAGTGGCAAAGCCTTTATCTTTTAGTAATGATTTCAGTAAAAAGAAGAGCTTATGAGACAGGTTTCAGGGATCACTGGGGAAGTTTATAGAAGTGGAGGTTGAAAGCACAGATCTCACTCTCTTTTTTTATTTTTAATAACTTTGCCTGGAGTTAGAGAAAGTATCAGGGCAAATCAAAATGCTTTGTTTAGCTAAGGTAGGACTGAGTGTTTTAAGGTAAGCATAAGTGTAATAGAATCTTTTCAACAGACGGTGTTGGAACAAGAGGATAGCCACATTAAAAAAAAAAAAAAAAGAACCTAAACACAAACCTTACACTCTTCAAAAAAACTTAAACCTGAAATAGATTAATACTGATACAGAGGGCTATGCTTTTCCTTATGTGAGCTTATGTTCTTTGCTTCCTTTGATGGTTCTTCTCCCTCTCTTCTACCCCTAAAGATGAAAATTGCAAAAGTTTATATTTATTTTCATTCTCTTTCTATTCTGTATCCCACGGGCCTTTCATGAATTCAAAACTCATTCAAATAACCATGGGCCTGCCTCTTTTCCTGTCCCATAACTCCAATTGCAGTTGATTTTTAACGACCTGGATAACACACAAAAATGTTGTGCTTAATGTATACAGGGGAAAACTCATTATTTTCTTCTCCAGAAGGTAATGTTCTTCCAATTTGAAATGTGAAAATTTCTTCTAGGATGGATATATAAACCCAGTAAAACAAACAAACATTGAAAAATCTCCTTTTAAAATCGGCATGTTGTTCCTTTGTTCATTCTCAATTAGCTACCAAAGGTGGAGACAAGTAAATTGTTTGGATTGCTGTGCTGCTGCTGCTGCTGCTGCTGCTAGGTCACTTCAGCTGTGTCTGACTCTGTGTGACCCCAGAGACGGCAGCCCACCAGGCTCCCCTGTCCCTGGGATTCTCCAGGCAAGAACACTGGAGTGGGTCTCCATTTCCTTCTCCAATTTGGATTGCTGTGGTACATGTGTTTTCATTTAATACTGTAACTCACCTGTGATTCTTCTTCAAAAGGTGATAATTGAATTGTAAATATGGCTACAAAATTATTCTGAAATATAACTGAAGCTGAATCCCTGTGTTGATACCTGACTTCATTACATGGGTACAGGTGCAAGTAAAAATTTTAGGAGAAATCACAAGTCAAAATATGTTATCAACATAGTTTGTCATCATTCATTCTGAGTTAAAACTTTTAGCCACTAGAGAAATTTCTTCCAATTTGTACTAAAATGGAAATATTCTTTGATACAAAGAATATCTGATACTGTGAAAGTGAAAGTGGCGTCCCACTCTTTGCTACCCCACAGACAATACAGTCCATGAAATTCTCCAGACCAGGATACTGGAGTGGGTAGCCTTTCCCTTCTCCAGGGGATCTTCCCAAACCAGGGGTCGAACCCAGGTCTCCCACATTAAAGGTGGATTCTTTACCCAGCTGAGCCTCAAGGGAAGCCCAAAGTGGGTAGACTATTTCTTCTCCAGTGGATCTTCCTGACCCAGGAATCAAACCTGGGTCTCCTGCATTGCAGGTGGATTCTTTACAGACTAAGCTATCAAGGAATCCCTATATTTGACACTAATTTATATCAAAGAATATTTCCTGAGGAGCTTTAAAAATAATTTTAATATTTTATATTAAAATATTTTAAAGAACTTTAAATTGTGAATTTTAGAGAACTTACATTAATATATCAATATCCTCATGTGAGAATTATTCAGAAAACTTAAAAAATGCTGTTTTTGAAATAATTTCTTACCTTTACTACATCTCATTCTGGTATCTTTCCTGTGAACATAAGAATTATGAACTGATATGTGAAAAGCATTATCAAGCTGAATAATCATCAGTAAATAAAGTATATGGATGTAACGTGTAAGAGATCCACTTTAATAATAAATTAGTTTAAATGGAAAGGATGGAAAAATATGTGATGCAAAAATCAGCCTAAAGAAGTTTGAGAAATCCCCAAATAATATTTAAAAAATGAAGTAATTACTAAATAAATTGAGCAAACTCTTGCTAAATTAATATGAAATTAATATGAAAAGAGATTATATTTCATATAAAAATAGAAATATAACTTAAATGAAATGGTTTTGCTTAAATAGCATAAAAACCAAAAAGTATCGAAGAATAAATCTAATAAAATATGTAGAAGACTGCTAGATTGAAAACTATAAAGCATTCAGTTCAGTTCAGTTCAGTCGTTCAGTTGTGTCGACTCTTTGTGACCCCAGGAACTGCAGCATGCCAAGCCTCCCTGTCCATCACCAACTTTCAGAGTTTACCCAAACCCATGTACACTGAGTCAGTGATGCAATCCAACCATCTCATCCTCTGTCGTCCCCTTCTCCTCCTGCCCTCAATCTTTCCCAGCATCTGGGTCTTTTCAAAGGAGTCAACTCTTTGCATCAGGTGGCCAAAGTATTGAATTTTCAGCTTCAACATCAGTTCTTCCAATGAATATTCAGGACCGATCTCCTTTAGAATGGACTGATTGGATCTCCTTGCAGTCCAAGGGACTCTCAAGAGTCTTCTCCAACACCACAGTTCAAAAGCATCAATCCTTCGGTGCTCAGCTTTCTTTATAGTCCAACTCTCACATCCATACATGACCACTGGAAAATCCATAGCCTTCACTAGCTGGACTTTTGTTGACAAAGTTATGTCTCTGTTTTACAATATGCTGTCTAGGTTGGTCATAACTTTTCTTCCAAGGAGTAAGCATCTTTCAATTTCATGGCTGCAATCATCATCTGCAGTGATTTTGGAGCCTAGAAAAATAAAGTCAGCTATTGTTTCCACTGTTTCCCCATCTATCTGCCATGAAGTGATGGGACTGGATGCCATGATCTTCGTTTTCTGATTGTTGAGCTTTAAGTCAACCTTTTCACTCTCCTCTTTCACTTTCATCAAGAGGCTCTTTAGTTCCTCTTCACTTTCTGCCATAAGGGTGGTGTCATCTCGCATATCTGAGGTTATTGATAGTTCTCCCGGCAATCTTGATTCCAGCTTGTGCTTCCTCCAGCCCAGCGTTTCTCATGATGTACTCTGCATATAAGTTAAATAAGCAGGGTGACAATATACAGCCTTGATGAACTCCTTTTCTTATTTGGAACCAGTCTGTTGTTCATGTCCAGTTCTAACTGTTGCTTCCTGACCTGAATACAGGTTTCTCAAGAGGCAGGTCAGGTGGTCTGGTATTCCCATCTCATTCAGAATTTTCCACAATTTGTTGTCATCCACACAGTCAAAGGCTTTGGCATAGTCAATAAAGCAGAAATAGATGTTTTTCTGTAACTCTCTTGCTGTTTCAATTGATCTCTGGTTCCTCTGCCTTTTCTAAAACCAGCTTAAACATCTGGAAGTTCACAGTTCACATATTGCTGAAGCCTGGCTTGGAGAATTTTGAGCATTACTTTACTAGCGTGTGAGATGAGTGCAACTGTGTGGTAGTTTGAGCATTCTTTGGCATTGCCTTTCTTTGGGATTGGAATGAAAACTGACCTTTTCCAGTCTTGTGGCCACTGCTGAGTTTTCCAAATTTGCTGGCATATTGAGTGCAGCACTTTCACAGCATCATCTTTCAGAATAACTGACAAATTTATAGAGTACTTGAGTGGATGAATATAACATATTAATGGACAGAAAATTTCAACATTGAAAAAACAATTCTTTCTGAATTGATTTATAGTTTTAAACAATCTCAATGAAAATGTCAGAAGCTTCACAAAAATTCAAGATTATTATGAATGTTTATGGAAATGAAAACATACAAGAATATAACTAAGGTAAACTGAGAGAAAAGAAAATGAAGCACAGCATCATATGTCAAATCATAGAGCATTTTTTTAAATTAGAATTCTATTGTTTTAGGTATAGAAAAGAGACCTCATGAAATTAATTGACAATTTACAAATAAACCCACACTTATTACAAACACCTCATTTAGGAAAACGTGATACTGATGAGCAGTATCAAACACCTCTCAACAAATGGTTCTGGGTACATTGTATATTTATATGGAAAAATGAATAAATTCTAATCACTCTTTCCAAAGCTTCCAACAATTAATGCCAAATGAATCTAAATATAAAAAATAAAATTCACTGAAGCAACAAAGTTACCAGGAGACTATATTAGCAATACGTGACACCAATAAAAGACTGGTTACAAAAATAAATAATTTGTAAATCAGTAACAAAATGACAGAAAACCCATTTTTAAAATGCTTGAAATATGTGATCTTCACCTAAGTGCATATACAAATGGACTAAAGTAATATTAAAATAGACTTAATGTGATTTTTCATCTGGGAAACCCAAAATGAAATGCCATCGTTACTACAAAGTGCATCTACCAAAGAAAGTAAACTGACAAAACAAGTAACTGTTGATGGCATCTGGAAACTAAAGCAGTGTTCATAGGAATGTAATTGAGAAAAATGAGAACCACCCTTAGAAAACATTTTTTAAGTATTTACTATAGCTAAATATACTCATACCAGAGCATTCAAAGGAAAGAAAATGAAACTTAACTATGGTTTGCCTTCTGTTTATTTAATATAATGTCATCGTCTCCTTTCTAATCTGTCTCCCTTTAACCTTCTCTTCTACCTCAATCTTCTATTTCAATCCTTCATCCTCATTCACCTCTTTATGTTAAATTAATAGTTTTCTTTTTTCATATTTTTTGCCTACAGTCACCTTCTAAGCTTACATATTATCTGATGGCTGTTGTCCTGCTTAAATCAATGTGGTCCAATGGCACTTTCTGTAAAGACAGTAATGTTCTCTGTGTTGTGCAACATCCTAGTCATACATCTGAACACTTGAAATATGGCTCATGTGACTAAGAAATAAAACTTTTAATTTGACTGAATTTTGATAATTTTAGCTAATATGCTTTTATTTTTCCTTTTCCTTTTTGATAATTTTAGCTAATATACTTTTATTTTTCCATTTCCTTTTAATTTTCCTATTTTGATACATAATAAACATTGCATACTTAATGTGTGATTTGGTAAGTTTGGATGTATGTCTACACAAATGCACAAAGAAAGAATGAATTTAGCATCTCTCAAAAGTCTCCTTCTGCCCATGGTAACCCTTTTCTCTTGTTCTTTTCCAGGATAGAAAAATCACTGCTTTGACTATAAAATTAGCAAGGATTTACTGATTTAAAGGTCAACTAGTTACTGGTGCTGACAGTTGACATAAGGTTTCTTTAGCTCAAAGAAAAATAAGGGAAATCTATAATGGGAGGCAAGAACACTAATAGGAATGAAATATAAAGAATACTTACTCGTAAATATATTTTACTAGTATCCATGGATTGTTGAATGTGAAAACTCTGGGTTAGGGTGATATTTTCTCTAAAAAAGAAATGAACACATGTACACCCGTGGTGGATACATGTCAATGTATGGCAAAACCAATACAGTATTGCAAAGTAAAATAAAGTAAAAATAAAAATTAAATAAATAAATGAATAAAAGAAAAAAATAAAAAAGAAATGAGTCAGGGAAAGGAGACCATTTCCAAATATATGGTATTAAAGATACACCCCTCATTTCACTAGGACTGGCCCTGACTGTAGCATTCTCTGCTTTGTTGTGGTCAAAATCAGGTGTGCGCTTTTTGCTTATTACAACTGATAGTTATTACCATTAAGAAATATGTGTCATAATTTATTTTCCATGTGATTCACTGACTGTTTTAGAGCTACTAATGAGGAAGTAAACCGTCAATTTATGGAGAAGTTCTTTTGCCCTCTAACATTTTATACTCTGCTTGACTCAACCACAATACTGTTAATTCCCATGAGGGTTTCCTTGTCTATCAACAATGCAAGAATTTAATAGACACATGCTAGGTAAAGCTTTAAGAGTTCATAATATTGAAGACCATATTGAGAGTCACTTTACATTCACATACTAGGCACAGAAATGAGAGTAAAAAGGAGGTCCAGATAATTTTTTATCATCTCAAGGAAAAGACGATCAAAAATCCTTTTTTATTCTGGCTGTGAAATCCTTCTGTGTACCTTGAAGCAGTAGCAGCTTGTTTTTTTTTCTTTTTTTTTTAAAGTTATTTTCAAGAAGGCTGTACTCAGTGTGAATAAGTGACATGTGGTTTGTGTTTTTTAGTGTCCTCAAGCAGTCACACTGTTAGACCTTAATTATTTGTGTTTACCATGCCTTGTCATAGTGTTAGAAGATTTTTCTGCCTGTGATTCCAGGAATGTAATTAAAAATGTTGTTGCAATGGAAGAAAGAGAACAAAAATCATAAAGTCTTCTTGCCTTTTATTTACTTTCCATTTTTAGACTCAAATTATCATTTATTAATTGTTATTAAATTTTAATTCTTGACCTTTGTGTTGTGATATTAGAAGGAAAAAGTAGAAATAAATATTATAGATTTGACTTAGATACTTTCAGTAATAGCAAACTTATATCTACCTAAAACATTTTTTATAAATGATTATTTGAAAATATCTAAAGAAAATTAAATAATAGTCCTGCCAAAGATATGCCTATTCAGGAAACTCTGAACGTGATCATATTTGGAATTAGGACCTTTGCTGATATAATTAAGGTAAGGATCTTAAGAGGACATCACCTTAGATTAGGGGAAGATTCTAAATCCAATAAGTACTTTTCACAAAAGACCAAAAAAAAAAAAAAAAAGAGAGAGAGAGAGAGAGAGAGAGAATGCAGAGGCACCAAGAGAAGGCTTTGTGAAGATGGAGACAGGAAGTTGAGCTATGCTGTCACGAGTTAGACAACATTTGAAACACTAGAAGCTGGAAAAGGCAAGGAAAGTTTCTTCTCTAGAGATTTTGGAGGTGAGAGGGAGCTGCTAACACCTTGATATCAAACTTCTGGCTCCAAATTTTGAAAGAATGAATTTGTTTTCAGCCATTACATTGCAGTTATTTATTGTGTTATCCCCATGAAATCTGTACTGATTTTATTACTGGAAGTAGAATGATAATGTAACAATGCCTAAAAATGTAAAGATGACTTGGATTTGGATAATAGATAAATTGGAGGCTTGTGATAGAAAAAGTCTTGGCTGTCTTAAAGTGATTGTTGGTAGAAATGTGAACATTAAAAAGTATTTTGGTATGGCCTCAGAACAGCATGACAGAAAAGGTTCTGTCATAAAAAGAATGTTGATAGAAATATGTACATTAGAGGTGTTTATGCTGAGGTCTCAGGACAAAATGAAGAACATACTGTTGGAAATTAAAGGAAAGGAAACCCTTGTCATATAGTGGCTTGTTATAATTTTGTTGAACTGTATTCTACTATTGGAGGGAAAGCAGATCTTGTAAATTATAAATCTGGATATTCAGATGAGCAGTTTTCCAAGCAAAGTATTGAAGATGCAGCAAAAGTTTGCTACTTATAGTAAAATCAGAGAGGAATGAGAAAAATTGAAAAAGAAATTATTAAGCAAAGATGAATCAGAATTTGATGATTTGAAAGATTCACTGTCTGTTCAGATTGACAAAGATGCTAAAATTAGGAAATTCACTGTTGGAAAAATGTACCCTAGGGAGAGAACCAAGGTTGTGGCTGTATAAGCTTTTGCAGAAGAGATGAGGTGTGTGACTAACAGATCCTCATTAGAATACATCTGAGCAGATGTCAGGAATAGAGGTAGGATTATCCAGGAAAGTTCTGTGGAGATATTTTTGTTTAACCATGGAGATTTCCATGATATACCTGGGAAGTTTGCAAAGTTTTAAGAATGTTATACCAGCAGAACATTGCCAGCTTGAACTAAAAGGGACAGTTTAGATGAACTATAAGAAGGTTGTCAGACTCTCAGAGTTCTGTAGGCAGGAAACAGACCGATAGGGCTCCTCAGCTGCAAACATATGTTACTTTTCAAGGAAAAAAGAAATGACTTTGAAGCAGAGCCTTTGGTATAGAAGCCAGGGCCATGAGCCTAGAGGCAAGGCTTGAAGATGGATTCAGAGGTGGAGGTTGGCAGATCCAAGGACAGAGGGTGATGGGTTGCTAGGGTCACAAGCCCTGTGAAGGACAAGAGAGTCCTGGGAATAGAATGTGAAATCAAGAGCCATAGAGGACACACTGGATACAGTGTCTGTGTCTAAAAGCAAGTGAACACACGTCTAAGGAGACTATTTCCATTATATAGCACCTAAAGTGAACTCCGGGAGATGGTGATGAACAGGGAGGCCTGGCGTGCTGTGATTCATGGGGTCGCAAAGAGTCGGACATGACTGAGCAACTGAACTGAACTGAACTGAAAATTAAAAAGTAAACATATACGAAAATTCTTTTTGTAAACCAAGTCAGATTTAGAGCTGTAAGCAAGCTGTGAAACTGGCATTTCTTTGAGGGTATATGTCAATCCATAGAGTAGATTTGAATGTATATATGTAAAAGAGATAGGAAAGAAACTTAGGAGCTACTGGGGAGCTGAATCAGAAGCAACCCGAAATACTAGAAGGTAATGTGACGATTGAGTAAACTAGGGGAGGGTGTAAACTTTACTCAGCAATGAGATATGTGGGGGCATTTTGTTTATCACAGAAGTAAAACTAATACAAATAGTGTTCAGTTCAGTTCAGTCGCTCAGTCGTGTCAGATTCTTTGCAACCCCATGAACCGCAGCACACCAGGCCTCCCTGTCCATCACCATCTCCCGGAGTTCACTCAGACTCACGTCCATCAAGTCCGTGATGCCATCCAGCCATCTCATCCTGGGTCGTCCCCTTCTCCTCCTGCCCCCAATCTCTCCCAGCATCAGAGTCTTTTCCAATGAGTCAACTCTTCATATCAGGTGGCCAAAGTACTGGAGCTTCAGCTTTAGCATCCTTCCTTCCAAAGAAATCCCAGGGTTGATCTCCTTCAGAATGGACTGGTTGGATCTCCTTGCAGTCCAAGGGACTCTCAAGAGGCTTCTCCAACACCACAGTTTAAAAGCATCAATTCTTCGGCTCTCAGCCTTCTTCTCAGTCGAACTCTCACATCCATACATGACCACTGGAAAAACCATAGCCTTGACTAGGCGGACTTTAGTTGGCAAAGTAATGTATCTGCTTTTGAATATGCTATCTAGGTTGGTCATAACTTTTCTTCCAAGGAGTAAGCATCTTTTAATTTCATGGCTGCAGTCACCATCTGCAGTGATTCTGGAGCCCCAAAAATAAAGTCTGACACTGTTTCTACTGTTTCCCATCTATTTCCCATGAAGTGATGGGACCGGATGCCATGATCTTCATTTTCTGAATGTTGAGCTTTAAGCCAACTTTTTCACTCTCCTCTTTCACTTTCATCAAGAGGCTTTTTAGCTCCTCTTCACTTTCTGCCGTAAGGGTGGTGTCATCTGCATATCTGAGGTTATTGATATTTCTCCCGGCAATCTTGATTTCAGCTGGTGCTTCTTCCAGCCCAGCGTTCCTCATGATGTACTCTGCATATAAGTTAAATAAGCAGGGTGACAATATACAGCCTTGATGTACTCCTTTTCCTATTTGGAACCAGTCTGTTGTTGCATGTCCAGTTCTAACTGTTGCTTCCTGACCTGAATACAGATTTCTCAAGAGGCAGGTTAGGTGGTCTGATATTCCCATCTCTCTCAGAATCTTCCACAGTTTCTTGTGATCCACACAGTCAAAGGCTTTGGCATAGTCAATAAAGCAGAAATAGATGTTTTTCTGGAACTCTCTTGCTTTTTCCATGATCTAGCAGATGTCGGCAATTGATCTCTGGTTCCTCTGCCTTTTCTAAAACCAGCTTGAACATCAGGGAGTTTACGGTTCACGTATTGCTGAAGCCTGGCTTGGACAATTTTGAGCATTACTTTACTAGCATGTGAGATGAGTGCAATTGTGCGGTAGTTTGAGCATTCTTTGGCATTGCCTTTTTTTGGAATTGGAATGAAAACTGACCTTTTTCAGTCCTGTGGCCACTGCTGAGTTTTCCAAATTTTCTGGCATATTGAGTGCAGCACTTTCACAGCATCATCTTTTAGGATTTGAAACAGCTCAACTGGAATTTCATCACCTCTACTAGCTTTGTTCGTAGTGATGCTTTCTAAGGCCCACTTGACTTCACATTCCAGGATGTCTGGCTCTAGATTAGTGATCACATCAACATGATTATCTGAGTCGTGAAAATCTTTTTTGTACAGTTCTTCCGTGTATTCTCGCCACCTCTTCTTAATATCTTCTGCTTCTTTTCTGTCCTTTATTGAGCCCATGTTTGCATGAAATGTTCCCTTGGTATCTCTAATTTTCTTGAAGAGATCTCTAGTCTTTTCCATTCTGTTGTTTTCCTCTATTTCTTTGCACTGATCGCTGACGAAGGCTTTCTTATCTCTTCTTGCTATTCTTTGGAACTCTGCATTCGGATGCTTATATCTTTCCTTTTCTCCTTTGCTTTTCACCTCTTTTTTTTCACAGCTATTTGTAAGGCCTCCCCAGACACCATTTTGCTTTTTTGCATTTCTTTTCCATGGGGATGGTCTTGATCCCTGTCTCCTGTACAATGTCACGAACCTCATTCCATAGTTCATCAGGCACTCTATCTATCAGATCTAGCCCCTTAAATCTATTTCTCACTTCCACTGTACAATCATTAGGGATTTGATTTAGGTCATACCTGAATGGTCTAGCAGTTAAGGGAAATCAACGTGAATATTCATTGGAAGGACTGGTGCTGTAGCTGAAACTCCAATATTTGGCTACGTAATGTGAAGAGCTAACTCACTGGAAAAGACTCTGATGCTGGGAAAGACTGAGGGCAAGAGGAGAAGGGAGCAACAGAGAATGAGATAGTTGGATGTCATCACTGACTCAATGGACATGAACTTGAGCAAAGTCCAAGAGATAGTGAAGCACAGGGAAGCCTGGCATACTGCAGTCCGTGGGGTTGCAAAAAGTCAGACAAGACTGAACAACAACAATATAAATCAGTAGCAATTCTGTCCAATGAAAGGGTTAAAAATTAAGGTAAAAGTATGCAATCATATCATACCCTAGGAAAGTGATGCTTAAAATTATCCAAGCCAAGCTTCAGCAATACGTGAACCATGAACTTCCAAATGTTCAATCTGGTTTTAGAAAAGGCAGAGGAACCAGAGATCAAATTGCCAACATCTGCTGGATCATTGAAAAAGCAAGAGAGTTCCAGAAAAACATCTATTTCTGCTTCATTGACTATGCAAAAGCCTTTGACTGTGGATCACAATAAACTGTGGAAAATTCTGAAAGAAATGGGAATACCAGACCACCTGACCTGCCTCTTGAGACACCTATATTCAGATCAGGAAGCAACAGTTAGAACTGGACATGGAACAACAGACTAGTGCCAAATAAGAAAAGGAGTTCATCAAGGATGTATATTGTCACCCTGCTTATTTAGCTTATATGCAGGGTACATCATGAGAAACACTGGGCTGGAAGAAGCACAAGCTGGAATCAAGATTGCTGGGAGAACTATCAATAACCTCAGATATGCAGATGACACCACCCTTATGACAGAAAGTGAAGAGGAACTAAAGAGCCTCTTGATGAAAGTGAAAGAGGAGAGTGAAAAGGTTGACTTAAAGCTCAACATTAAGAAAACTAAGATCATGGCATCCGGTCCCATCACTTCATGACAAATAGATGGCAAAACAGTGGAAACAGTAGCTGACTTTATTTTTCTGGGCTCCAAAATCACCACAGATGATGATTTCAGCCATGAAATTAAAAGATGCTTACTCCTTGGAAGAAAAGTTAAGACCAACCTAGACAGCATATACTCTTGCCTGGAAAATCCCATGGATGGAGGAAGCTGGGTGGCTGTAGTCCATGGGGTCACACAGAGTCAGACACGACTGAAGTGACTTAGCAGACAGCATATTAAAAAGCAGAGACATTACTTTGCCAACAAAGGTCTGTCTAGTCAAGGCTATGGTTTTTCCAGTGGTCATGTATGGATGTGAGATTTGCACTGTAAAGAAAGCTGAGTGTTGAAAAATTGATGCCTTTGAATTGTAGTGCTGTAGAAGACTCTTGAGAGTCCCTCAGACTACAAGGAGCTCCAACCAGTCTATCCTAAAGGAGATCAGTCCTGGATGTTCATTGGAAGGACTGATGTTGAAGCTGAAACTCCAATACTTTGGCCACCTGATGCGAAGAGCTGACTCATTTGAAAAGACCCTGATGCTGGGAAAGATTGAGGGCAGGAGGAGAAGGGGATGACAGAGGATGAAATGGTTGGATGGCATCACCGACTCAATGGACATGGGTTTACGTGGACTCTAGGAGTTAGTGATGGACAGGGAGGCCTAGTGTGCTGCAGTTCATGGGGTCTCAAAAAGTCAGACACAATTGAGGGACTGAATTGAATTGATTGATACTCTTGAACTAAAACTGCAGATATATTGAAAAATGTAAACAGAGTTCTGAAGAAGGAAATGGCAACCCACTCCAGTATTCTCGCCTGGAGAAGCCCGTGGACATAGGAGCCTGGTGGGCTGCTATCCATGAGGTCTCACAGAATCAGACAGGACTGAAGTGACAATGTATGCATGCATGCATTGGAGAAGGAAATGGCAGCCCACTCCAGTATTCTTGCCTGGAGAATCCCAGGGACAGAGGAGCTTTGTGGGCTGCTGTCTATGGAGTCGCACAGAGTCAGACAGGACAGAAGCAACTTAGCAACAGCAGCAAACAGAGTTCAAGTGTTTCACAATCCTTTTATATTAATTAACTTTAGACCATTTCTAGTTAAATAGGCAAGATACAATTGTTTAAAGTGTACAAATCGTATAACTTCCAAGTTAGTGAATGGGAACGGGATAATAGCTAGTACTTATATGACAGTTACTATGTGCAAAATGCTGTTCTAAATGATTTACATAGTTTAAATTATTTAATCCTAAGCACAGCCTTAGGAGAAGGAATTGAAGTGAAGTGAAGTTTCTCAGTTGTGTCCGACTATTGAAGACCCCATGGACTGTAGCCCACCAGGCTCCTCCATTCATGGGATTTTCCAGGCAAGAATACTGGAGTGGGTTGCCATTTCCTTCTCCCGAGGATCTTCCAGACCCAGGAATCGAACCTGGGTCTCCCACATTGTAAGCAGACACTTTACCGTCTGAGCCACTGGATGCTGTTTTTATTCCCACAATCAGATAATTGAGGCACAGAAAGATGCAAAGTTGTGAACTGGTATGTACCAGAACTTGTATTTGAACCCATGCAGGAGTCCATGGGGTCGCTAAGAGTCGGGCACGACTGAGAGACTTCACTTTCACTTTTCACTTCCATGCACTGGGGAAGGAAATGGCAACCCACTCCAGTGTACTTGACTGGAGAATCCCAGGGACTGGGGAGCTTGGTGGGCTGCTGTCTCTGGGGTCACACAGAGTCAGACATGGCAGAAGCAACTTAGCAGAAGCAATAGTCTGACTTCAGGGCATGTTCTTAATCATCACAACTTTGCCTCTCTATAAACATGCAACAGAGTAGACATAAACTCAAGTGAAGCATAATCATTCGTTCATTCATTCACTCAACAAATGTATACTGAGTTCTTACTCTGTACAATATGCTATTATTCTAGGACTGGGGGGATCTCAATAAATAAAGCAATAAAACTTAATGATTCCATGGAACTTATCTTCTAATGTAATAAAGTAAATGAAATTAACACTGCACTTGAAAGACAAAAATGTCCTACTGAAAAAAAGAATAGGGTGTTTTTTTTTTTTTCAATCATGTGTTCCTTAGAAGTGCCAGGAAGTACAAGAATGTAAAATGTTTGAAATAAACCAAAAAAGCATATTCAGTTCAGTTCAGTTCAGTTCAGTTCAGTCGCTCGGTCGTGTCTGACTCTTTGCGACCCCCTGAATCGCAGCCAAAAGCATATAGGATAGGCAAATATGTATGGGCGACCTATATGATAGGTAAACAAGAACTAAAATAAATCCAACACTTCTATTTTAATCCTATATTAAATAGATTTTTGGATAAAATAGAATTAATTTAGATAAAGAGGGCCACTCTGTTTTGATAAATACTGTTTTTCAGGATGATGTTTTGATCCTAATGTACTAAGGACCTAAATAACATAGCTTTGAAATATATCAAGTGAAATTGAAGGAATTAAAAGGAGAAACTAAAAAAAAAAATTGATTTTAACATGCCTCTCTTACTTATTGATAGATCAAGCAGACAAGAAAAAGTCAATGAGAATATAGATTTGAGCAGTGCAATTAACAAGGTTCGTCAAATAGGACATGTAAAGAACATTGCAACCCCAAACTTTTCAAACACTTATGGAATATTTATAAGATTTGATCACATTCTTGGCATAAACAATTTTTTTTTAAATCCAAAGTGCAGATAATGCAAGCCACATTCTCTGAGCAGAGCAACATTAAATTAGAAACCAAGTGAATGTTTTAAAGATAATATTTTATATTAAAAATACTTCTAAATATATAATGGATCAAAGAGGAAAAATTCTCAGTGGAAATCATATTTAGAATTGCATGAAAGGAAGAGACTTCTTATCTAACTTATAAAATGCAAAAAGTATAGATTTCCCTCTACTTATGGTGGAATTATGCCCCAAATAAAATGCCAAGCATTTTAAGTCAAAAATGCATTTAATGTGAGGATTTTTCTACCACTGAGTCACCTGGGAAGCCCAAACATGCTCAGAACATTTATGTTAGCCTATGTTGGGGCAAAATCACCTAACAGAAAGTTTGTTTTATAATAAAGTGTTGTGTATTTCATGGGATTTATTGAATACTGTATTGAAGGTGAAAATCAGAGTGGTTGTATGAACACAGAATGGCATAAATGTGTGGTCTCTGCCTCTGCACAGTATTAGGAGACAGTATCATGCTACACATAGTTGGCCTGGGAAAAGGTCACAGCAAAAATTCAAAGTACGATGTCTACTGAATGTGTATTATTTTTGTAACATTGTGGAAGATCCCATGGGGAAGGGAATGGCTGCCTGCTCCAGTATTCGTGCCTGGAGAACTCCATGGGCAGAGGAGCCTGGCAGGTTATACAGTCCATGGGGTTGCAAAGAGTGGACAGGATTGAGCCACTAACACTTTGACTTTCAAAGTTGAAAAAAATTATGTCAATTCATTGAGTCGTGCCTGTGTGTAGGTTTTAGGAGGAATTTATAACCTTAAATTCATAAATTAGGAATAAAGGAAGTAAGCTAAGCACCCAGTACAAGAAGCTGATATACTAATAATTGTGTAGAGTCAAACAGAATAAGACAAAAGTAGATATATTAATACACAAAAATAATAAAGGGCATTATCAAAATTATTTTTTTTTCTTTAAAATTACCAATAATGTTGACTAAACTCCAGCAACAAAGACAAAGGCTCTAAGACAGGAAAGTCTCTGATTTGTGTAAAGACCTGAAGACTAGAATGGCTGTGGCAGAGAGAGAGGGGAAAGAGTAGGAAATACCATCCCTGAAATGACAAAGGGCTGTGTTATATTAGAGTTTATAGGCCACTAACAGAATTTATTCTGGTGAAACTGGGAGACACTGGGATGTTTGTAAATTCCGCTATGACAGGGCTTCTTCTGTTGTGACTCTATTTAGAGAAACTATGTAGGAACCCAGAAGATAATTTATATACAATGAAATTGTATACAAGTAGCTCCATTTATTACCATAGAACATGGCAATAAATCAATAAATATTTAATAAATACAAGTAGGAAAAGCATACAGTTATACATTTTAGCTTAAAATTTCAACAAATATTTGAATGCCGTGTGAGACTGTGAAATGACCACAGAATTTTGAATCAGAGAGACCTAAGTCTGAGTCTCTGGGCTTACCTCACCAAAGTAACTTTCTGTGAGTCTGGCCTTCTTCATTTGCACAATGGGAATAATACTGTGTT
Source organism: Ovis aries (assembly GCF_016772045.2). Lineage (NCBI taxonomy): Eukaryota > Metazoa > Chordata > Mammalia > Artiodactyla > Bovidae > Ovis > Ovis aries. The sequence continues at coordinate 212,699,230 of NC_056055.1, forward strand.
AGCTAGGCCTTTATTGCAATAGTGTCATTTAAGAAATAATCCAAATGTCTCAGTGATTTAGAGCAATAGGCATACATTTCTCACTCAGAAATCTGCAGGGCCTCTAGGACAGTTCTTTTTCAGGTATGAGTTATGCCAGGACTGCTCTGTGTTTCTTGTTCTGGGATGCAGTCTTGAAAGACATCAATTACTTGAGGTATTTTCTTCTCATAGTAGACAGAAGCTTCTCAACGAACCAGCAGACATACATGATGTCTAAGATCTAAGAACTAGTATACCATCACTTCTGCCAATATTCATTTGGCTAGAGAAACTCACTGAAAATCTGTTCAATGGCCTATAAACTCTTAGGTAATCCAGCCCTTTGTCATCTTTGTGATTGTATTTCCTCTTCTCTCCCCTCTCATCATGCATTCATGTAAGAGTTGGACTATAAAGAAAGCTGAGTGCCAAAGAATTGATGCTTTTGAACTGTGGTGTTGGAGAAGACTCTTGAGAGTCCCTTGGACTGCAAAGAGATTCAATCAGTCAATCCTAAAGGAAATCAGTCCTGAGTATTCATTGGAAGGACTGATGCTGAAGCTGAAACTCCAATACTTTGGCCACCTCATGCGAAGAATTGACTCATTGGAAAAGACCCTGATGCTGGGAAAGATTGAAGGCTGGAGGAGAAGGGGTTGACAGAGGATGAGATGGTTGGATGGCATCATTGACTTGATGGAGATGAGTTTGAGCAAGCACTAGGAAATGGTGATGGACAGGGAAGCCTAGCATACTGCAGTCCATGGGGTCGCAGAGTCAGACATGATTAAGTGACTAAACTGAACTGACTGAGAGAAACTCACAGTGCAAACCCTCTTCAAGATGAACTGGATTTGGAAAAAAAAATAAGACTAAACAGAAGACTTTTGGTAATCCAGAAATAAACAATTTTCTTGAACTAAGATGGTAAGTGGGACAATGAAAAAATTAGGCCCTGAATGGATGAACCAAACTACTGAGCCAGCTACACTTATTCAGGAAGTGTTAGGTTAATGTATTTTCAGAGAGTACAATTTTAAGAAGAGGATACTCAGCAATGACACTCAGAAAACAGAGAAATATATGAGGGGACACCAACCAGGTGTAATTGTTAGTCATTGGTGATCTTTGCAAGGGAGCTTCAGTTTACTTTTATGAACTTTGTACAGATTTACAAGAAGCTTTATTGTCTAACAAAATCACAATATTGAAAAAATCAAAGATGAAGTAATTTATTTTTATACTTCTGTCTGAAAATAAGTACATAATCTGTAAACTTAGACTTTTAGTAGTGATTGTCGTTGGTAGTTCTGACACCTACTAAGTAGCTTCCTAAATCTCAGGTAACGTAATAAAACACCAGTTAAATAGACTGCATATGAAACAGGTGCTCGGATTAAGATTATTTTCTGGTAAATCAGAAGACTTTTATTTCATTCCTTATTGTTGGCAATCTTCATAAACTGCATATATTTATTTTCTTTTGAATGGAGGAGAATGAACATAATTTACCTTCACTTTCCATTTGATATAATAAAGCACACATGTGGGGTAGAAATTTGAGTGGGATGTAAATTCCACTTAGATCATCATTTGGATTGAATAGATCTGATAACCTTAATTTTTGGAGGTCATTCAATAAAACAAAATAAGGTTAAAGTTTTAGAAAATGGATCTGCTGAATTGGGCTGTGGCTATTACTTGTTTTATGCAATGTGCATTAAAGATAATTTTCTATTTCTTTAAAGCTCTGGATAACAGAAGAAAACAGTTCTTAACACACACAAAACAATATGACATTATTTTCTAAAGCAAATCAGATTGGCATATAGTTTCATAATATTCACAAATGATGCCAGCCTTTAAAGAAGACTAAGAAATATCTTTTTTAAAGCGATTTCTCTTCTGTTCTCTTATTTTTTATGAATCTAAGGGAAGTTTCTGCTGATAGAATGTCTCTATGTTCACTCTGTTTCTAAATTTTATAATACTGCTATTTCCAGACGAGTTACAGGGGCTCATCTTAAAGATGGTGTGGATGGCAATGACTGTTCACCTAATCTGGATGCTATAAAGCTTTAACCTTTTGCATGATTACTTCCAACTCAACAATCAATCTCTCAAGACAGACTGTCTTCATCTATAGATCAAATGATCATCTTCTAAAGAAAATCCCAAATCAGTGTCTGAAACACACCAGGAAATAGTAGCATGGATGATGTTTTCTTTTTTTCAACCATCTACTAGTGTCTTTGAGTGCACAACTAACTAAAAGTCAGCTTCAATGATTTTTTGAGGATTTGCATAGAAGAGAGTCCAATTCAGTTAAACCTAGTGAAACAAAGTAAAAAGTCAGAACGTTTAAATGAATAAGTGGTGATACCAGAGAAGCTTAAAACTAAGATAGGATGTAGACTATTAAGGTCTGGAAGATAAATGGAACAGATTTGTGATTTATTGCTGCCTCTGAGCACAATGGAGCCAGGAGATGATTTACTCTTAGTTTTTATTTACAATCTTGGAGAAGAGAGACTCATTTGGTCAAAATGATAAGTTTAAGTACAGTTTGTATTTAAGAAGAGTGACAATTTTAAACATGCGGATTGAACATCAAACAGAATAGAAATGAATTCGGCATCAAGTTATACAGTGCTTTTTGCTGGCTGGGGTTGTGTGACTGAAATTCTCCTAAAAGCTCCTCCAGTTTAATAAGCATGCCTTCCTACATTCCACGTGGAAAGGAAAGCAATAAACACTGAATCCACTGATAGCAAGAGGGTGTGTTGGGGGCAGACCTATGCTTCTTTTTAAAATCAATTTGGCATTCAGCCTCTGCTCTCCTCCACTGGGTTTGTCTTACTAAGTTGCATTTTATTTCTTTCTCCCTCAACTATTGTTCTCTCTACTGCACTTTCCAAACTGCAGGTGACCTTGCTGTTTCTACTCAGAGATCTTGCAACCCTTAACCTTTTAAACTCAAATATTCTCCCACACATACAAAGGCAATGGAAACGTGTTTTGAAATGCTACATAGAGAGATAACTCTCAGGAGTGAGGAATAAATTGCACTTGACAGTAATGAGTATAATATTTTAATATTAACTAGACCCATGCAGAATCTTTGTATATTGAAAGTGATGTATTATAAATGTGTTCCCATGATAACTTAGCTTAAAAATTAGATTTTTTGTTTGTCTTCAAAACATATTGACTTGTAACCCTCTCACAAAAATGGAATTGAATTCACTATCTCCTGCTTGTTACCAAGTGCTCTGGGTTGGTTATATAGCATGATTAGTATTGATCCTGGGGGAACAAAACTAACAGTGCTCTTATTTGCAGAGCAAAAGATAAATTTTTATTTTTAACTATCAGTTTTTAAAGGTGAACAAATCCGTGGGTTCAGACTCATATTGTACATTTTCCCTGTCAGGCTTTCTTCGTGGAAATATTGAGTGAAACATTGGTCTAGATAAAGTTCTGTGATGAGACCTGTCACTCCAGAGAACTTCACCCTTTCAACATTTGTTCTCAAAAAATAAGAGTGGGATATTATTCATATTGCTACTGTAACTCTTAAAGCAAAACTTTAAAAAAAACCTGATTTTTCTGAAGGTTTGGGCAGTTTGAAATGTTTAGCAGTAATCAAAAGACAATACTACTGCTATGGTAATTCTGGGTGACAGAAATGGTAACACTATTAATATTAGAGAAGAGGCCAAGGAGAGTGTGAATTGAAAAAAAAAATGGTAGATTAATTTAGTTCTGTACCATATGCAAATGTTTTGGATATCTTTAATAAGTGAGTCTGAGTGAACTCCGGGAGTTGGTGATGGACAGGGAGGCCTGGCATGCTACGATTCATGGGGTCGCAAAGAGTTGGACATGACTGAGCGACTGAACTGAACTGAACTGAACTGAACTGAACTAATAAGTGTTCATCTGAAAAAGCTTAGGTTGCTGGTAAATTTTAACAGTTGACTTTCCCTGCTTTAACCTTTTCCAAATTATTCTGGTAAAAAGGTGAACTAATGCCTTAAAAAGATTATATTTTAATGTTTCAAGTTCATAGCATAGATTACTTTAAAATGAATCTTTTTGACTCATTCTTAAACTGCAGTGTATTATAAGGGCTTCCCTGGTAACTCAGCTGGTAAAGAATCTGCCTGCAATGTGGGAGACGTGGGTTCGATCCCTGGGTTGGGCAGATCCCCTGGAGAAAGGAATGGATACCCACTCCAATATTCTGGCCTGGAAAATTCTAGTCTCAAAGAGTATTATAGGGAGTTTGAATTTAAAATTATATTATTTGAACTTCTTACATATAAAGAATATAAGAAATGACTCAGGGAAAGATTATGTTTTCTCCTGTTGATTTTGTTTAAAGAAAAGGGAAATTCAGAGTAGATAATAGGAGTCAAGACGGCACAAATCAGACAGACAAAACCTCGGGACTATAGGATTTTGAAATGTTCTCTCTGAAGTTCCAGAGAATAAATCAGGACAAGTCTTTGAATGCTTCTATCAAGAGTCCACTTCCTGCTTAACTTCAAGTCATCTTATGCTGAGCGTGCTAGAAAGACATAGCAGAGTTTCCCGAACTGTGCAATCCAAATTCTTGGCAAAAACAATCACCAAGGTTGTCTTACATCTTTCAAATGAATGTGATCCCTTGCAGCACTGGTTTCTTTCTCTGCCAACATAAAAAAGCAACTCTGCAATTACTGCAATGTCCTCTTCATTGCCCAAAGTATTCACCTTTTCTCAGGTTTAATCTTCTTTGGCTCTTCTTTAAGATATTCTGTTCTTTTCTGGACATCCCATTTTCTCTAGAGACTGACTCTTCAGAATTATTTCCACAGGCTTCTTTTCTATTTGACATCTCCAAATTGTAGTTGCTCCCTGAGATTCTGCCCAGGGACTACTTCCCTTTGTTTTCTCAGTAGTCTCTCTCTGATGGTCTTTTCTTCTTTCACTTACTAATTTATCAATTTATCTGTTTTTACCATCTTTCTGTATCAAACCTATGCAAGATGTAAGTTACCATTTTCCAAGGACCATCTTTTTAAAATCACAAAATCTACTACATGTGCACACACATTCTTTCAGTTGTCTGGCTCTAGTATGGGTATTTCTCACTTCCATTGTATAATCATAAGGAATTCAATTTAGGTCATACCTGAATGGTCTAGTGGTTTTCCCTATTTTCTTCAATTTAAGACTGAATTTGGCAATAAGGAGTTCATGATCTGAGCCACAGTCAGATCCTGGTCTTCTGATGGACAGGGAGGCCTGGCATGCTGCAATTAATGGGGTCGCAAAGAGTAGGACATGACTGAGTGACTGAACCAAACTGAACTGACTGTAGGTATGATCTTTATCATTCCCATTCTGCCCTATCACCATACTAACCACCAATGTCACATATCACCTGAGCTTGTGGCATTCTCCACTAATTGATTTCTTTTAAATCCATTTCTGTTTCTATATCTAAATACAACAGCAATAAAAGCTGTGTTCTGGTAAAAAAAACTTTCAGTGATTCTCCATTACTGAATGAAAAACTGTCTATTCTTGTTTTGATCAGCCAAAGTTCTCTACCTACTGCACTCAATCTACCTTTTCAAATTTACTATGAGAAAAGCTGGAGTGGAAGAAACACAAGCCGGAATCAAGATTGCCAGGAGAAATATCAATAACCTCAGATATGCAGATGACACCACCCTTATGGCAGAAAGTGAAGAGGAGCTAAAAAGCCTCTTGATGAAAGTGAAAGAGGAGAGTGAAAAATTGGCCTAAAGCTCAACATTCAGAAAACGAAGATCATGGCATCTGGTCTCATCACTTCATGGCAAATAGATGGGGAAACAGTGTCAGACTTTATTTTTTTGGGCTCCAGAATCACTGCAGATGGTGACTGCAGCAATGAAATTAAAAGACGCTTACTCCTTGGAAGAAAAGTTTTGATCAACCTAGATAGCATATTCAAAAGCAGAGACATTACTTTGCCGACTAAGGTCCGTCTACTCAAGGCTATGGTTTTTCCTGTGGTCATGTATGAATGTGAGAGTTGGACTGTGAAGAAGGCTGAGCACCAAAGAATTGATGCTTTTGAAGTGTGGTGTTGGAGAAGACTCTTGAGAGTCCCTTGGACTGCAGGGAGATCCAACCAGTCCATTCTGAAGGAGATCAACCCTGGGATTTCTTTGGAGGGAATGATGCTAAAGCTGAAACTCCAGTACTTTGGCCACCTCATGCGAAGAGTTGACTCATTGGAAAAGACTCTGATGCTGGGAGGGATTGGGGGCAGGAGGAGAAGGGGACGACAGAGGATGAGATGGCTGGATGGCCTCACGGACTTGATGGACGCGAGTCTGAGTGAACTCCTGGAGTTGGTGATGGACAGGGAGTCCTGGCATGCTGCGATTCATGGGGTCGCAAAGAGTTGGACACGACTGAGCGACTGAACTGAACTGAACTGAACTGATGAAACATATCATACATATGCTTGTCAAAAGGCATTCCAGCTTTCTAAAATATTTTCAACACTTTGTTTTATCTGTTTAAGTTTTATTTTCTTATGTATCCATCAGTGTATCTATATCTATTTTTTTCTTGCTTTTGGATTTTACTCCCCTAGAAATGCTTTCCTCCTACACCCCCTATTTTTAAAGACCTGACTCTGTCCTGACCTGGTTAAATATCTGTTTTTTACTATTATAATGTTTACTTGTGTACCTTCCGAGGCATTTTGTAGTTAAATAAGGAAGAAGAGATACTCATGAAACTGTTTTCCTGCATTAAAATTAGAACTTGCCTAAGGTATCTTAGAAGAAATGGAGTAGCCATCATGGTCAACAAAAGAGTCCGAAATGCAGTACTTGGATGCAATCTCAAAAGGACAGAATGATCTCTTTCGTTTCAAAGGCAAATAATTCAATATCACAGTAATCCAAGTCTATGCCCCACTAGTAATGCTGAAGAAGCTGAAGTTGAACGGTTCTATGAAGACCTATAAGACCTTTGAGAAATAATATCCAGAAAAGATGTCTTTTTCATTATAGGGGACTTGAATGCAAAAGTAGGAAGTCAAGAAACACCTGGAGTAACAGGCAAATTTGGCCTCGGAATATGGAATGAAGCAGGGCAAAGACTAATAGAGTTTTGCCAAGAAAATGCACTGGTTATAGCAAACACCCTCTTCCAACAACACAAGACAAGACTCTATACATGGACATCACAAGACAGTCAACACCGAAATCAGATTGATTATATTCTTTGTTGCCAAAGATGGAGAAGCTCTATACAGTCAACAAAACAAGACCAGGAGCTGACTGTGGCTCAGATCATGAACTCCTTATTACCAAATTCAGAATTAAATTGAAGAAAATAGGGGAAACAACTAGACCATTCAGGTATGACCTAAATCAAATCCCTAATGATTATACAGTGGAAGTGAGAAATAGATTTAAGGGGCTAGATCTGATAGATAGAGTGGGTACCTGATGAACTATGGATGGAGGTTCATGGCATTGTACAGGAGACAGGGATCAAGACCATCCCCATGGAAAAGAAATGCAAAAGAGCAAAATGGCTGTCTGAGGAGGCCTTACAAATAGCTGTGAAAAGAAGAGAAGCAAAAAGCAAAAGAGGAAAGGAAAGATATAAGCATCTGAATGCAGAGTTCCAAAGAATAGCAAGAAGAGCTAAGAAAGCCTTCGTCAGCGATCAATGCAAAGAAATAGAGGAAAACAACAGAATGGGAAAAACTAGAGATCTCTTCCAGAAAATAAGAGATACCGAGGGAACATTTCATGCAAAAATGGGCTCGATAAAGGACAGAAATGGTATGGACCTAACAGAAGCAGAAGATATTAAAAAGAGGTGGCAAGAATACACAGAAGAACTGTACAAAAAAGATCTTCACAACCCAGATAATCATGATGATGTGATCACTTACCTAGAGCCAGACATCCTGGAATGTGAAGTCAAGCGGGCCTTAGAAAGCATCACTACGAACAAAGCTAGTGGAGGTGATGAAATTCCAGTTGAGCTATTTCAAATCCTGAAAGATGATGCTGTGAAAGTGCTTCTCTCAATATGCCATCAAACTTGGAAAACTCAGCAGTAGCCACGGGACTGGGAAGTGTCAGTTTTCATTCCAATCCCAAAGAAAGGCAATGCCAAATAATGCTCAAACTACTGCACAATTGCACTCATCTCACACGCTAGTAAAGTAATGCTCAACATTGTCCAAGCCAGGCTTCAGCAATACTTGAATTGTGAACTTCCAGATGTTCAAGCTGGTTTTAGAAAAGGCAGAGGAATCAGAGATCAAATTGCCAACATCCACTGGATCATGGAAAAAGCAAGAGAGCCCCAGAAAACATCTATTTCTGCTTTATTGACTATGCCAAAGCCTTTGACTGTGTGGATCACAATAAATGGTGGAAAATTCTGACAGAGATGGGAATACCAGATAAGCTGACCTGCCTATTGAGAAACCTATATTGGAGAAGGCGATGGCACCCTACTCCGGGACTCTTGCCTGGAAAATCCCATGGACAGAGGAGCCTGGTAGGCTGTGGTCCATGGGGTCGCGAAGAGTCGGACATGACTGAGTGGCTTCCCTTTCACTTTTCACTTTCATGCATTAGAGAGGGAAATGGCAAACCCCTCCAGTGTTCTTGCCTGGAGAATCCTAGGGACGGGGGAGCCTGGTGGGCTGCTGTCTATGGGGTCACACAGAGTCGAACACGACTGCAGTGACTAGGCAGCAGCAGCAGCAGCATATGCAGGTCAGGAAGCAACAGTTAGAACTGGACATGGAACAACAGACTGGTTCCAAAAAGGAAAAGGAGTACATCAAGGCTGTATATTGTCACCCTGCTTATTTAACTGATATGCAGAGTACATCATGAGAAACGCTGGGCTGGAAGAAGCACAGGCTGGAATCAAGATTGCCGGGAGAAATATCAATCACCTCAGATATGCAGATGACACCACCCTTATGGCAGAAAGTGAAGAGGAACTAAAAATTCTCTTGATGAAAGTGAAAGCGGAGAGTGAAAAAGTTGGCTTAAAGCTCAACATTCAGAAAATGAAGATCATGGCATCTGGTCCCATTACTTCATGGGAAATAGATGGGGAAACAGTAGAAACAGTGTCAGACTTTATTCTTTTGGGCTCCAAAATCACTGCAGATGGTGACTGCAGCCATGAAATTAAAAGACTCTTACTTCTTGGAAGGAAAGTTATGACCAACCTAGCTAGCATATTCAAAAGCAGAGACATTACTTTGCCAACAAAGGTCCATCTAGTCAAGGCAATGGTTTTCCAGTGGTCATGTACGGATGTGAGAGTTGGGCTTTGAAGAAAGCTGAGCACCGAAGAAATAATGCTTTTGAACTGTGGTGTTGGAGAAGCCTCTTGAGAGTCCCTTGGACTGCAAGGAGATCCAACCAGTCCATTCTGAAGGAGGTCAGTCCTGGGATTTCTTTGGAGGGAATGATGCTATAGCTGAAACTCCAGTACTCTGGCCACCTCATGCGAAGAGTTGACTCACTGGAAAAGACTCTGATGCTGGGAGGGATTGGGGCAGGAGGAGAAGGGGATGACCCAGGATGAGATGGCTGGATGGCATCACTGACTCGATGCACATGAGTTTGATTAAACTCCGGGAGATGGTGATGGACAGGGAGGCCTGACGTGCTGCGATTCATGAGGTCGCAAAGAGTTGGACATGACTGAGCGACTGAACTGAACTGAACTGAGTATCTCTCTCAGAGTGACTGTAAATATTTGTCTAATTAATTGAACCACCACAAAGTGGTCTATTTTTAACTGCTTTGTCTAATTGTTAGGATGTGGTTTAAGGTCACACAGCAGAATGTATTGTTTTCTGTGCAATGTATTCTTAAATAATTGAAAATAAGAAACTTCTATAACATCACTGGAAATCACTTCCGAGGATATTAAAAATAATGTATAAAATATACTGGGAGGAAATGTAGCAGATAACTCTTTAACCAAGTGATCAAATTACCATCAATATTCAAATTAATATTATGTACTTCTGACATGTTGAACTGTGAAAGATACAACATCATTTCTGCATTAGGCGTGTTAATCTCTAAAATGAGTACACTGTACACTTTAATAATGTCAAGGTCAAGTGAGACAAAAAAGACTGAGGCTATGTTTCAGATTAAAGAAAACTAAAGAAACTTGACAAATAAATGTAGTGTATTAATCTGGAGCATTGACCAGCTATTTTATTTATACAAATAAAGTAGTATAAAACATTACACAAATAATTTAAAAAGAAATATAAATTTTAGGTTAGATATTATTGTGTCACTCAATATTGTGATTTTTATATTAAATTTTGATTGGGTCAATAATGTCTAGTTTTAAGAAATATATTCCAACATACTTAGAAATGAATGGGTACATTATTTCCAACTTTTCTAAGTGGATTGGAAAAAGGAATATATACATATATAGTTGAATATGTATTTGTATATAGATATAAAGAGAGATTCAAAGATGAGAGAGAGGGAGAGAGAAAAGGTGGAGGAGAAGTGAGGGAGAAAGAGACATAGCAAATTGGGTAATAACAAAACAAGAGACAAATCTGGGTGGAGTGTATATGGGAGTCCTTGTATTATTCTTACAAATTTTTCTGTAAGTTCAAAATTATATCAGAATAAGAATTTGTTTACAATGTTTGTTCTGAAAGTGAACTGAAAGTGTTAGTCATTCAGTACTGTCTGACTCTTTGTGATTGCATGGACTGCAGTCCTCCGGTTCCTCTGTCCATGGGATTCTCCAAGCAAGAATACTGGAGTGGGTTGCTATTCCCTTCTCCAAAGAGTCATCCTGACCCAGAGATTAAAACGGAGTCTCCTTCATTGCCAGCAGATTACCATCTGAGCCACCAGAGAAGCCCATTTGAAATGTTTTTTTTTTATGTACAAATGGAGTTACAAGATAAATTATACCTCATTTGTCCAAAGCTCCTTTGCCTCCTATAGTAGACTTTTGCATATTCTGTCTTGTGACCTGATGGAAACACTTAAATCGTCATTTGCATTTTTATTCTTTTCTCTTAAGATTTATGATTTCTGTTGACTCCATTTTGGGCTTAATGTTTGTGTCTCCACTATATTCATATGTTGAAGTCCTGTCTCCAATGAGATGGTATTTGGAAGTGAGGCTTTAGGGAAGTAATTAGGTTCAGATGAGGTCATGAGGAATGAGCCTCCAGGATGGAATCAGTGCTCTTATAAGAGCAGGAGGCCAGAGCCCCTTCTGTCTCTGTGTGCACACAGCTAGGAAAGGCCATGTGAGCACACAGTGAGAAGGCAGCTGTCCACATTGTAGGAAGAGGATCCTCAGCAAAAAACAAATCTGCTGGCACCTTGATCTTTGACTTCCCAGCTGCCAGAGAAATTGTCTGTTGTTTGCCACCCAAACTGTGATAATTTGGTATAGCACTAAGCTAACTGAGCTAAGTTGATTCTTTCTAGCTGAAGTAAGGCACTGGTGAAACTATGCTTTTGGTCTAGTAAGTAGAATCACATAAAAATAATATTATTAGAGTGAAATAATGGAGAGCTGGTTCTAGTGTTTGGAATCATCTGATACTTTCTCAAAGTTTTAATTTTAAAATTCAATTTAGAGCATTCCTCTGAATACAAAATTGTCACTAAACATTCAAGCTTAATGATTTTAAAAAGAAAAACTTAGCAATACCCATTATTATGTAACCACATGTTTTTTTACATTTATTTTTCTCTATAGCCTCACCACAAAATGTGCTAGTTTCTTGTTTCCTCCCTCACTTTTAATTTTTCTCTAAAAACAAAACCAAATTTTACAATATCATGCCTCTTAAAAAGGAAGTTGAAAAGGTAACTTTCTCTTTGTGGGGTGTAATGGAATTTATTATGGATTTTTACCTCAAGTTGTTGTGACTCAGTATACATTTTATGTCATATTTTTATTATTCAAGTATATACTTTGTCTTGCACTTTCTGGCTCATAGTTTCATTTTCCAGGGTCTTGCACACTGAAGGGTATTAATATTTTCTGAACAAGTGCATGCATAAATAAATGAATAAATGATGAATATTTTTTCTAACTTCAGCTCAAATCATCACAATTGAAAGGCACATCCAAGTTGAAGTTTAATTATGTTATGCTTGAATTTGTTAAAGTGGTTATTTCTGAGTATCCTATGGTGCTTTACAATGGATTTAAAGTGTCTGTGAGGTTTAAGTATATGGCTGTGACATTTAGAAAAATACAGGAATATCATTCAGTGTTTCCCAAGACAGGCAGAGAATTAGATCTAGTTTTATAGTGTTGTGGCCAAGCATGAGTGTAAAAGAGGAAGGTGAAAATTAACTTTGAAATCCAGGAACCCATTTAACTTGGCATTTATGTTAAGGTGTTGGAGAAGACTCTTGAGAGTCCCTTGAACTACAAGGAGATCCAACCAGTCCACTCTAAAAGAGATCAACCCTGGGGTTTCTTTGAAAGGAATGATGCTAGAGCTGAAACTCCAGTACTTTGGCCGCCTCATGAGAAGAGTTGACTCATTGGAAAAGACTTTGATGCTGGGAGGGATTGGGGGCAGGAGGAGAAGAGGACGACAGAGAATGAGATGGCTGGATGGCATCACTGACTCGATGGACTTGAGTCTGAGTGAACTCCGGGAGTTGGTGATGGACAGGGAGGCCTGGCATGCTGCGATTCATGGGGTCACAAAGAGTCAGACACGACTGAGTGAATGAACTGAACTGAACTGAACTGATGAGATGAGTGAAGGAAAAGAGTAAAGATATTTGAAAATGGAGGTGTCTGCAGATACTCTTCATGAGCACTGTGATGACTGAAACATTGTTCTACCTTTTGAGGCAAGGATGTAGATGAAGGGATTTTTTTCTTTTCATTTTGGAAATTATATTTCTTTCTTTCTTATCAATTACCACTTTATACATCAGCACTCAATAATTTGATGATTTTAAATCATTTCCAGAGGTTAGTTCTTTACAAATATTTCTCTAAATTTTATAGGACATGCAAACTGCATATTCTTTTTTTTTTATTATTTGAATGCACTGCACTGCATGCAGGACCTTAGTTTCCCAAATAGGGATCAAACCTGCGGTCCCCACATTGGAAGCATGGAGTCTTAACCACTGGAACACAAGGGAATTCCCCTACTGTATATTCTTAAAATATGAATAAACACAAATTGAATATGCCATGATCAACTCATCACTCAGAATGGCGTGAGCCTAGCTGTGGTCCACTTTGTCAGCTATTGTTGTTATTGTTTAGTCGCTGTTGTGTCTGACTCATTTGCAACCCTATGGACTATAACCCACCTGGCTCCTCTGTCCACGGGATTTCCCAGGCCAGAACACTGGAACAGGTTGCCATTTCCTTCTCCAAGGGATCTTCCTGAACCAGGGATGGAACTGTGTCTCCTGTGTTTGCAGGCAGACTCTTTACTGCTGAGCCACTTGGGAAGATTTGTCAGCTATTACAACTGGTTTTTCCAGTGGTCATGTACGGATGTGAGAGTTGGACTGTGAAGAAAGCTGAGCACTGAAGAATTGATGCTTTTGAACTGTGGTGTTGGAGAAGACTCTTGAGAGTCCCTTGGACTGCAAGGAGATCCAACCAGCCCATTCTGAAGGAGATCAGCCCTGGGATTTCTTTGGAAGGAATGATGCTAAAGCTGAAACTCCAGTACTTTGGCCACCTGATATGAAGAGTTGACTCATTGGAAAAGACTCTGATGGTGGGAGGGATTGGGGGCAGGAGGAGAAGGGGATGACCCAGGATGAGATGGCTGGATGGCATCACTGATTCAATGGATTTAAGTCTTAGTGAACTCCGGGAGTTGGTGATGGACAGGGAGGCCTGGCGTACTGCGATTCATGGGGTTGCAAAGAGTTGGATACGACTGAGTGACCGAACTGAATTGAACTGAACTGAACCGCTAATATAATAATTTTGCTGTTTGAGATATTTCCCTTTAGAATGCCAAGATAGTGGAGGGAGGGCAGTTTTGTGAGGGACTGAGCACACTGCCACCCCCACCATCTCATGGAAACCTACTAACCTTTGCTCACTGTAGTAACTGGCACCACTCAGGGGCCAAAGACAGAAAATAAATCATCTCGCATGTCTCCTTACTGACACCCATTGTACTACTAATCCCTAAATGCGGCTAATTATACTTTTGAACTGTGGTGTTGGAGAAGACTCTTGAGAGTCCCTTGGACTGCAAGGAGATCCAACCAGTCCATTCTGAAGGAGATTAACCCTGGGATTTCTTTGGAAGGAATGATGCTAAAGCTGAAACTCCAGTACTTTGGCCACCTCATGCGAAGAGTTGACTCATTGGAAAAGACTCTGATGCTGGGAGGGATTGGGGGCAGGAGAAGAAGGGGAAGACAGAGGATGAGATGGCTGGATGGCATCACTGATTCGATGGATTTGAGTCTGAGTGAACTCCAGGAGTTGGTGATGGACAGGGAGGCCTGGCGTGCTGCGATTCATGGGATCACAAAGAGTTGGACAAGACTGAGTGACTGAACTGAGCTGAACTGATACTTTCTCTACCCATCTTGGATCTTTGCTCTCCTTGCCTTTACTTCTATTGTTTCTAAGTATCTCAACTAAATTGTAGCAACAGCCTCCGGTAGGACTTTCTGCTTCATGTCCCACTGAATTCATCTTCTGCAATACTGTGGGAGGAAGAAGGATCTTTCTAAACTACAATCTGAATCTGTCACTCAATTCTTACATTACTTTAGTTACTTACCTTGAGGATGAAATCCAGACAGTTTGATGTGATATACAAAACCCTAGTCATTTTCCTAGAGAATAGTTTTGCCATTGTCAATGGAGAGGTGGGTAGGGGAGGGATGGATTGGGATTTGGGGATTAGCAGATGCAAACTACTATCTATAGAACAGATAAACAAGGTTCTACTAGGGAACTATATTCAATATCCTTTGATAAGCCATAATGGAAAAGAATGTATGTGTGTGTACATGTATGTATGTGTAGCGCAGTGCTCAATTATGTCTGCCTCTTTGAGACCTCATGAGCTATAGCTCAGCCTCCTCTGTCCATGGGACTTTTCAGACAAGAATACTGGAGTAGATTGCCATTTCCTCCTCCAGGGGATCTTCCTGACCTAAGGATTGAACCTTCATGTCCTGTGTCTCCTGCATTGGCAGACTGAATTTTTATGACTGATCCACCAGGGAAGATATATATAAATAATCCCTAGTCATTATTGTTATTGCTTTACCATACTGGACAATCAGGAGAAGGAAATGGCAACCCACCCCAGTATTCATGCCTGGAGAATCCCATAGACAGAGGAGCCTGGTGGGCTGCTGTCCATGGGGTCACACAGAGTCGGGCAAGACTGAAGAGATATAGAAGCAGCAGCAGCAGTAGACAATTGTGTATACATATATATATTTTTTTCTTGACCAACATTAATTCTCTCTGTCTCATTTCTTTGATAACAGCCTGCTCTTTTCATCAAATAGTATCGATGTTATTTTCAATCATGATGTTCTGCTCTCCTTTAGCCAAGTAGTGGGTGTATGACCCAAAATAGACCCAAACAGACTTTCTGAAAATTTGGATTTCAGATGACTGTGCTAAACAGCATATCCCTGCGTTCATCATGTCTCCTTGCATTTGAATATGTTTTGACTCTTAGTGTAATAACCTCTCATCCCTGCCCTTCAAGTCAAATATCACCCTTTTGGAAGCTTTCTTAGCTCTACCACTGTGACATGGAAACTCTCTTTGTGTCCTTTCACTGCACTTAAATCTCTGTCTACTATTTCTCACTTACATGCCCACATCCTCCTCCAGAATGTTAGCTCTGGGAACACACAGAGTAATGGAAGTGCAATGAAATAGAAGAAAGAACATGAATTCAGTGATAAACTAGGAAAATTAGAAGAATGAACAGAAAAATAGGATGCAGAGAAATATCATGTGCTAAGAGTCTCTAGTAATTGCAGCAAACTAAGCTGTTGTTTTCTCAAACCAGGAGAAACTTTTGGAGAAAGCATATGTGGCAGTTACTACTATTATTCACTAAGTATTTCCAGGTTACTCCCCTCCCAGATATGTGATAAGACTGTATTTCCTAGAGTCCTTGGGTTTCTAGTCACTGAGTTGTGAACAGAAGTTATGTATGTGACCTAATTGCAGGAATGCAAGCCTCTACTGCTTTCTCATTCTGACATGGGCGATGAGAGGGAAAGTTACCCATCAGCCTGGTAACTATGATTAGCAGACACCCAGTGGGCACGTATTGGGAGAGTGAAATCAATCACTGCTATTTTCAGGTGAGATTTTGGAAATGTTTGTTAGCACAGCATACCCCATTCTACCCTGGTTTCTCCTGAATGGAACCAAATGATGGAAATGACAGGGGATAGCCAATAAAAAATACAGAAAAAGAAGAAATGAACTAAGTCTCAGGCTTGATTTAAGTTAGCAAGCTTTATCATAAACTATTGAATTCTGATTTTAATCTAGCCTTATTTGATGAATTGCAAGCAGCGTTATCCATTCTTTGCTGTTTGAAGGAGGAAACCTTCTTTACTCCCTCTGGAAAGGCCACAGACAACAATATTTACAGCCCTAGGCCTCTCCTGCCTGTTGAAAAGAGGAGTCATTTCATACACAGATTGCACGTACAAATCAAATCACACATTGTTCAGGGAGAGAAAAGCAAAAGGAGGATGAGAGGAAAAGAGCACAAGAGAAAGTGAGAGCGAGAAGGAAAGCAAGAGAGTGTGTGTGATTCAGCAGCATTCTGCCTGGTCACCCCGCAACCCCAAATACAGCCACTTACATGCTGGAGGTACATCAAGAAAATGCATCTACAATGGTGGCATTTCACTTATCAACAAGCAAGTAGGAAAGATGTTTTATGCAGAAGCTTATAAAATATAGTTCTTATCTATCCTATAATCATATCACAAAGCTCTCATAGGAGGCCTTCCTTAAGGTCTCCTACTAATTATATGTGTTTCACAAAAAAAGTGTAGACATTTAATTAATGTTTGAACAAATGCAATGTCTGAAAAAATAAATCTATCCCTCAAAGCAGAATTGTCCAGCTTTAAAGTAGTCCAAAATACAACCAATAAATGTAGATAAATGCAGCAATTATGTAGCACACTGATTTTCTCAAATTCTTTGTATTGCTGGATAAGCACAACAAAGCCATCTGATTACGGCGAACAGAAGAGTGGAAGACTGTTTCAGCATCTGGGGCTTGTAATTAGCTCTCCTGGTTTATTTCCAATCAGGCACTTTTATGCAAGTGGTTTGAAAAGTACAATTGCAAAATTAAAGTAGTTATATTTAAAATTGTATTAAAGTATCACTGAAAGAAAAGGAAAGAAATGATTTTAATACAAATGCACATTCATTTTAATAAGCATTGTTTTAGGAACATTAGATATTATCTATTATTGCTCATTGATTCATAACCTTCATCCCATATTAGTCAAGCGGCAATAGCTACCACAAGAGGGCAGAGAGTGAATGCTAATGATTTAATGAGAGTTATCTTGTCCAGGATAATCTTATTCTTGTGGCAGCCTCAGACCTCAATTCAGAATAATATCATTAACTGAGTTCTCTTATCACAGTCACAACTACCACAGTCTCATGTGTTCTTAAATTATTCTGCTCAGATAGCCTAATTTTCCCACTGAAGCCTTTAGAATGAGAGTAGGAGAGAGAGAAAGGAAAAAATAGAAAGTCAGTTTTTCTATATTCTCTTGACTAACCATGCCTTCAGAAGATTAAGATCCAGTAAATATATACAACATGATAATGTTAAGATAAAAAATGTACACAGATAAAGTGCTTTTTATTGATTCTCTATGAAATAATTTTTTAAAAAAGGAATTATTTTCTTCAATATGCCCTAACTAAAGTGGAATATAGATTAATACATTTTTCAGTAAATTTATTATTATAACCAGTGGGCACTTCCATTCAATTTGGAGGCAAACAAGTTTAACCAAAGCTACTCTTTCATTCCATATTCCAATCAGTCTTGAGCACCTGTTTGAAGGCATGAAATAAATTTCAATTTACCCTGTGACAAAACAAAACTATGTATATTCGTCTTGTAGATTAATTACATATATAAACTCTGACAGTGACTCTTCCATTAAAAGCTAGGAATCACACCTCTTAGTGCTGAAAACTTAAATTAGTTTCTTAAGCTATTTTACTTGTTATTGACTATAATGATCATATAAAATACCAATGAAAATTGGATACTTCATAAATAGTGATTTACAGTTCTGTGTACGTTGGAACTCAAGAACATTTTTCACAAGTTGGCTTTATTGTTTTCTAGACAATGATTGTTCTTGCCAGGAATAACCTTGATTCAGAAGATGGATTGTATTATAGAACCAGAACAAGTCTATTTTTCCCTCCTCTTCATTCTTTGGCTCAAAGAAGAGTAGACAATGCATGTTCTATGGGAAATGGTGAATAATCTGTCATGTTGTGAATGTTCTACCTCATCTTAGAGGTGAAAATTATTTTGAACAGTGAATTTGAGGACTAGGGCTTCCATCATTCCTACAAAGGCTGATGAGTTATCCTAACTAAAGACAATTAGAATCATAGTATTTGCACTCAAAATGATGAGTGATTACAGATAACTATTATTCTATTATTGGCTGAATATACTGTTTTGTGCTTTTTTCTTCTAGAATAATTGGAAAACAATGATTATTATATAATTATTGATATATTTTAAAAGCTTTTAAGCAACTACTGGGCTAAAAATAAGTTAAATAGTTTAGCTGTATTATCTTTCATTATTTATCCCATATTACTGATGGGGAAATTGAGAACTAGAGAAAAGTTACTGCATTCTGTCAAAGGTCGGCTTTAGAAGTGGTAAGTGCTATTCATCCCTCTCGTTCCACTGGATGAAGCAGATCTCATGGCCAAGTCTGTCAATGCTAAAATAGAGAGTCCCACAGGAAACATCTCATCATGGAGAGGAGGTTTTTGATATAAAACCATTAATGGTATAAGATAAATACAGTAACAGTGAGCAAATGCAGTTAGAGAAGATAGGGAAGGGCACACCAAACAGTCAGAAAAAAGACTAATGCAAACCCGAAACAAAACAGTGGCCTGAAAGTGGGAGAGACGGAGAATATTCAAGGGTTTGGGGATCAAACCAGAAAATGTTAATGACATTATTCTTCTTTTAGATATGAATACTCTAAATATAAGATTTGCAAAGCAAAATGAAGATGCTTGTTGAAAATTTTGCTCATTGAAAGTACAAACTTAGTCATAGTTTCAGTGGAATGTTACTTTCTTCTGACAAGCATTACAAAAGGACCTTAAATAGGTCAATGTTATGGGCAGAAACTGGACAATGAAATAATAACTTTGCTTATATAAGTAGCTTGAACTGAACCTAACTTTATTATGGAGAAGAACAGGGGCAAATTATAGGTGATTATTGTTGTCGGTAGTTAAATTGAAAAGATTTTTGAAGGCCTTTTTTCAACTAAGGAAATTGAGCGAGACAAAACAAGAAAAAATAAATCCCATTTCCTCTGGAATACACTAATTATTTGTATTATTCCTTATCTAAAAGAGAATAAAAAAAGCTTCGATGCTTGTCTCTCAAGGTTGTTTTGTTTGTACATATTTTTCTTTTTCTGTGAAAATGTGAAAACCCAAGTTGTTTGTACCTCCCACATACAAAAAAGCTTTCACTGATATACTTTAGAATGGATGGTACAGGGAGGGAGAAGGGAGGGGGGTTCAGGACGGGGAACACGTGTATAACCTGTGGCGGATACATGTTGATGTATGGCAAAACCAATACAATATTGTAAAGTAATTAACCTCCAATTAAAATAAATAAATTTATGTTTTTTAAAAAAAGAAAGAAATAAAATTTTTGTTTCCTTTCCCTCCTACTCCTTTAGCATTTTTCCAAAGGCCTTTTTTAATATTTTATTTTCTAAGAGCAGTTTTAGGTTTGTAATGAGAATAAAAGAAGGTTCAGAGCTTTCCCTAAAACCTCTGCCCCCATATATGCTTATCAATATCACTCACCAGAATGAGTGTTCTTTTTTTTTTAAACCAAAGGTGAATCCATTTTGATATATCATAATCACCCAAAGTCCATAATTTACCTTAGGGTTCACTCTTGGTACCATGCATTTTCTGGGTTTCTTCAAATGTATTATAGCGTGTGCTCATTATTATATATCATACAGTGTTTCCACTGCCCTAGAAGTCTTCTGTCCTCTGCTTATTCATCTCCCATCCCTCTGACCCCTGGTAACCACTGATCTTTTAACTATCCCCACAGTTTTTCCTTTTCCAGAACATCTTATCTTTAGAATCACTCATTATGTATCCTTTTCAGATTGACTTCTTTCACTTAGCAAAATGTATTTTTTTCCTCCATGTCCTTTTGTGGTTCGGTAGTTCATAATTTTTTTAGCACTGAATAGGATTCTATTGTGTTTATGTACCGCCAATATGCTTTTCTTTCTAAGAAACATTGTACCTTCTTAAGAAACAAGTACCTTCAAGAGGTACTTGATTTTGTTTCTGTGAACTTGCTTTTAATATTATAATCTCTTCAATGTGTATTCTTTTTTAGATATAACAATAGAACTGGAATAACTAGTCATTCATATACATATATTTGATAAGAAGTCCCAAGTTTCATCTTTTTAAATTCTTGAGAGTGATTTTATATGATGAAAAATAAATCATTTAAGTGCACATTTTTGAATCTCTGAAAGGTTCAGTTCCTCCAAATTTTCTAACCTATGTATTTTTATTTGAAGCTAAATTTTTGATTTAGGATTTCAAGCTGTTCCCAAATCAATGCTATTTTCCAATAAATCTACACTTTGCCATCAAAATAAAACATGAATATATATTTTGCTTCTTTTCTGTAAAGTTTGGTACACTATCAGTATTATCAGTTACATAAGTAAATTTTATTCTTTGATACCAAATATTTAGTTTAAAAATATTTAAATCTTTGTAAAACTTGAGATTTTAGAATCTTATTTAGAAATTAACAAAAATTTGACCCAAAGTTATATTTACTTAAGGTTCAAATTTTTGCTTATACCATCTCTACATTATGTGTATATATTTTTATTGTAGTAATAAAATGGTTCAAGATATTTTATGGAGATTAGTTTGGAATTCTATATCCAAAGTTATATGATACCTATGATAGAGAAGGTGAGCAAATGCCCATAATATTAGTGTATACTAAATGTTAAGAGTGTGATATACATTTCAAGAACAATAGTGGGCACTAAGGAAATGGCAACCCACTCCAGTGTTCTTGCCTGGAGAATCCCAGGGGCGGGGGAGCCTGGTGGGCTGCCGTCTATGGGGTCACACAGAGTCGGAAACGACTGAAGCGACTTAGCAGCAGCAGCAGCATGCCATTGCTTCATTTAATACACTCATCAGCCTGACAAAGTAACATTATTATCCTCATTTGTAGATTAGTAAACTAAAGTTCTAAGAAGTTATTATTTACAAGTCCATTCTCCTGGGAATCAAACCCAGATGCATATTATCCTCTACGGTATGGAAAACTTAACTATTCTATTATTGAGTGATAAGAAACATTAGTATGTTGTGCTGATACACACTGCTGAAATGGAGGGTTTGTGTAAAGCTGAAGGTTTTCTCAAAGTTGTCCAGTAACCTTGTCCCTGATGGAGTCTCCCTATAAGGGTAATGGAACTGGAAACTGAAAAAAGAGGCCACAGCAGAGGAGAATCCCTGATCAAATGGTCAGATAAGATTGTAAGACTTCATTTATACATATATTTACATATCTAAAGGAATGTATTCACATGTGATGGGACCCAATAAGACCAACAGTATGAGACTGAGGAGTAAGCTCTTAACTTTGGATATATTGTGAATTAGACCTCTTTTTAGGAGACTTCCTGGTTGACCCAAGGATGCCTAATTTCGCTTTGTTTTTATAAAACAACTAACATGCATGAATGATTGCATACGCATCTGCTTCATTTTTCAATGCCTTGTATGTACAATTTGTGCTATGCTGTGCTTAGTTGCTTCCGACTCTTTGCGACCCCATGGACTGTAGACTACCAGGCTCCTCTGTCCATGGGGATTCTCCAGGCAAGAATAATGGAGTGGTTGCTATGTCCTCCTCCAGGGGATCTTCCCAACCCAGGGATCAAACCCAGGTCTCCTGCATTGCAGGCAGATTCTTTACCAACTGAGACCAGGGGAGACTAGGAATACTGGAGTGAGTAGCTTAACCCTCTCCAGGGGATCTTCCCAACCCAGGGATCAAACTGGGGTCTCCTACATTGCAGGCAGATTCTTTACCAGCTGAGCTACCAGGGAAGCCCATATGTAAAAGTTACTGATTTGTAATTAGATATTTTTGCATGTGCTTTTCAAAATAAAAAGACATTTAGATGATTATGAGGTATAATTAATATATTTGAATTGTATTATTATTCAAGAATAGCCAAGAAAAACTTGAAAACTCATACAAAAGAAACTTTTTTAAAATTAGATACATAAATGTATTACAAACCTATAAATATGGTATTGTTCAGAGTAATAGATCATTGTAGTATAATGTATGTGATAAAGGTGAGATTTTTTAAAATGTGTAAGGAAAGATATACACAGTAAATTGTACTGGAGCAAGTGTCTATCAAATAAAGGAAAGAAATTAGATGATTGTCTTACTATTTACACACATACATATACAAAGATTAAAGTTTAGAGAGTCTACATTTGAAAATAAATTTAATTTACTGAGAAATAATATAGGAGAATATTATTTATAATTCTGTTCCTCCTAAGCTTAACCAAAGGCTATGAATAAAAAAAGTGAAAGTGGCTCAGGAGTGTCCAGCTCTTTGCGACCCCATTGACTATACAGTCCAGGGAATTCTCTAGGCTAGAATACTGGAGTGGGTAGCTTTTCCCTTCTCCAGGGGATTGTCCAAATCCAGGGATTGAACCCAGGTCTCCCTCATTGCAGGCAGATTCTTTACCAGCTGAGCCACAAGAGAAGCTGATGAATGAAAAAACATTACTTCAAGTTAGTAACATGCTAAGAGATACATAAAGTTTAAAAATAGATAAAAATTTCCAACATAAGTTAAAAAAAAGGGTTATTAGATTTATTTCATAAAAGCTCTTACCATCAATACCATATACATATAGCTAGAGATGAAAAGATAATTAATAGACTAATAAATAAAAATTTGTATAGCCATAGGAACTATACTAAATTTTATGAATAATTGGAATATTTCTAATTTGTTATTAGTATTTAAAAATAATAACTAAGATGGATTTTTATGCTTCAGAGTCACAGAAATAAAAGCAAATTTTAAAAGGCACATGCAGTGTTAGTCTGTGGGAAGTAGGTTTAACTCATACTCTGTTGGAATCGGTTTCAGAGCTACCAAATTTTTAAAAGTTGCGTACTGTTTACCATAGCATTTCCACTTGTAAGCACCTATTTTATGAGACTAATAGCAATAGTAGACTATGAAACTAATAGCAATAGTAGACTACCAGAATACTATTATACTAGTAAAAAAGGGAGAAAATTCATTGCAGCATATTTTCTAGCAAAAAGGAAAAGACTGAAGATAAAATATCCAGGGATATGAGAATAAGAAAATGTTTGGGTAAAGTTTGTTACATCTTTACAGTTTAATTAAAATTGAGTTCAAATGCAAGCAATAGGAAAAAAAACACAAAACAAAAATATAAATAAAATAGATGGCCCAAGTTAGAAATTGATTTCGCCTTCATACTAATGTATGGTATCTCTACTTCATGAAACCCTTGAGGACCCAAACTATCCATTTCACTGCCCCATCATTCCTGAGCTGTGACCCTTCATCCTCACAGTCCAGCTTGAAAATAACCACATTTAAAGTGCAAAATAGAGTAATGTGTAAAGATGTAATATGTAAAAGATGCAGGAAAATATGTCAGTTTACCTCTTATTAATCAGAACTTAGAGGAATAAGCAAGACTGCAGTGTATATTCTATTTTTTTAATTTTTATTTGTTTTAACTGAAGGATAATTGCTTTAGAGAATTTTGTTGTGTTCTGTAAAACTCAACATTAATCAGCCATAGTGCATATTCTTGACAGTCATTTGGCCAACTGAAAATTATATTACTTTAAGCAAATGGAATACTTGATGATGGTGAAAAAAAAATCTCTCTCACAATGTTTAAAATAAAGTAGTTATTTGTATAGTACTTGGAAGAATGATTTTAAAATATAATTTGGTTTGAGAAAGCAATTTTCAGAAACATTTATATAATGTTATGACTTTGCCTCTGTTTGCCTATAAATAAGGTGATAGTAATAGTAAAGGTTAAACCTGATATAGTTTCATTAAGTTCTTAGAATAATGTTTGGTACGTGGTAAATGACTGCTATGTATTTATTATTATTCTAATAATTGTTTACAGATATTATATGTAGGTGGGTATATGTTTGCAAAAGTACGTTTCCCTTTTTAGTACATGCACTTTTGTATTTAAAATATTTTAAAAGTATATGCTACTATGGTTTTTTCTTAATCTGGAAATGAAAATATCTAGCTGTCGGAGGCAATGTGCTTACAGATTTTCCATATATAAATTTTTAAGATTAAATTAACAGAACTGTAGTGAGCTGTGCTTTTATGGTATAAAATAAACAGGATATTATGTTGCTGTGGGGAGAGAGGAAATTAGTCAAGATGGTGTGTTCAGGCTCTCTTGACCCACGTTTAAAATTGACTATGTAAGAGCTGAGATCGTTTATAGCATTGCGCATGTGCGTCATGAGGTACTCGGCTGGACCCAGACTACTTTTGTTATGTGAGCTCCAGCTAAAAATCCCTGGCATTATTGCTGTGTTACGGCTGTGTCCACTGGGTCAGTCCAAGTGGAGAGACTATAGCATGTCGACTACTATGGCTGCTGTGTCAGCCAGGAGCGAATATTATTATGGCCCCTGTGCCGGCCAGGAGAGAGGTTGTCTTGTATGAAGTTATGCTATAGCTGTTGCCAGGAAAGAATAATCGTGTCTGTAGTTCCTAAGGCTCCTGAAGTCTTCCAGCTTCTTAGGTGGATCCTTGTCTGCCCTGAGTTCAGCGAACAGTGGGCACAATGAGATACAGTGAGACAACTGGCATCATGATCAGGATCAGCGATATAGTTGCATATATTAGATTCCTAATAGAATGTTAGCAGATGCTACATATTAAGTAAAAACACCATAGAAAAGAAGTTTTCTTTGTGAGTATTCAATTTATCAGTATTCTTATGGAAAATTCTCAGAATTCTGCTGTTATCTTTGGTGCTCATTGTGAATAGTGTATTTAATCTATATGCAGGTCAGGAAGCAACAGTTAGAACTGGACATGGAATAAAGGACTGGTTCCAAATAGGAAAAGGAGTATATCAAGGCTGTATATTGTCACCTTGCTTATTTAACTTAATTCATAATTTTATAATTTTAATTGTTTTAAAGTCTACAATTCAGTGGTATTTATTGGGTTGGCAAAACAGTTTGTTCAGATTTTTCCATAACGTCATACAAACTATCAAAAGAACTTTTTGGCCTATCTAGTAATATACCCACATGTTGTATATATTTCAGAATATTTTCATTAATCCCAAAAGGAAACCCTGTACCCATTAAGCAGCCACTCCTCATTCCTCTGTTTCCCCAGCCCCTACCAACCACTAATCTCATTTCTGTCTACAAATATTGACTTATTCTGAGTCTGATATTTTATATGAATGGAATTATAAATATGTGGCCTTTTATGCCTGATTTATTTCACTTTTAGTGGAATATTTTCAAGATTCATCCCCACTGTGCATGGTTTTGGTGTCTGAATAATGTTTTATTGTATGAAAATAACACACTTTGTACATTTAGGTTGTTTCCACATTTTGGTTATTGTAACAGTTCTGCTATAAATATTGGTGCAAAACTTTTTTGCTTCAAGACTAGTTTTCAATTCTTAGGGAAGTATGGGAGTATTAGGAGTGGAATTGCTGAGTCATATGGTAATTCTTCCCTTGTGGCTCAGACAGTAAAGAATTTGCTTGCAGTGGGGGAGACCGGGGTTCAATTCCTGGATCAGGAAGTTTCCCTGGAGAAGGGAATGGATACTCACTATAGTATTCTTGCCTGGAGAATTTCATGGACAGAGACCAGCAGGCTACAGTCCAAAGAGTCAGACATAACTGAGCAACTAGCAATGTTACATTTACCTGGTAATTCTATGCTTTACTTATTGAGGATTCTCAAATCATTTTCCACAGTGTCTACACCATTTCACATACCCACCAGCACCGTGGAAGATTCTAATTTCTCCAAAGCATTGACAGCACTTATTTTCTGCTTTTTGTGTTTGCTTGTGTAAAGTTATCCTAGTGTGTGTGACTTTATTATAATTTTGACTTGCATTTCCCTAATGACTAACGACTATATTTTCATGTGTTTTTTTGGCATTTGCATATCTCTTTTGGAGAAATGTGTATCCAAATTGTATGCCCATTTTAAAATTGACTTCCTTGTATTTTTTTGTTATTGAGTTATGAGTTTTTTTTTTTATTCTGGATACTATAGTTTTATCAGATATATGATTTGTAAATCATTTACTCATGTATATGATTTGCAAATGATTTTCTCTCATTCGGTATATTTTCTTTAAACCTCTTTTGATGTACATAGTTTTCAAGTTTAATGAAGACCCCACTTATTTATTTGTTGCTTGTGCTTAATGGTGACATTGTCAAATCCAAGATCATGAACAGACTAAAACTTTTGTTCTAAGAGTTTTACACATTTAACTCTTACATTTAAGTATTTAATTGATATTGACAATTTTTGTATATGATGTGTGGTGGTGGTATAGTTTCTTCCTTTTGTATATGGTTTGATTTTTGACATTTGTTGCAGTTTCAATAAATTTTGGTATTATAATTAGCAATTTAAATATCCTAAAATTTATTATGTATGCCAAGAAATGAAGCTAAAATTTATTTGAGCAATACACATGCTACTGTGCTAAAAGCTTTATACATTCTCATTTATTCCTCAAATAAATCTATGAGGCTTCACATAAGACTAGAAAACCAGAAACAAAAATCCTCAAAATTTTCCATTGTAGAATGAATTTTTAAAAGACTTTTATTACTTATAGCTATCTAAATTAAAACATGTAAGTTAATGGAATACATGTGAATATGTTACTAATAGTCTTTTTTGTCTATACAATTGTCTAAGATGTCTCTTGCCTCAACAAAGAATACATGTTAGCCATTTATTTCTAATGTTCAAATGCTGAGTAGCTTTCTCCATGTCAAAAATTTAAGCTCTAATAAAAAGTAATTATCACTGTAGTTTTAAAGCAATCCACTTCACAAATCCTAACAACAAATTAACATTGAAAAATTATGCCCTCTACAGCTTGTATCAAAGAAGTAAAGAAAATCCTTTAAAGAAAAAAAATAAAGAGATTTATTAAAGTTTATTATATGGTGATTGTGGCTTTTGGATTATCTCAAAATTAAAATTTCAGGCATTTTTGCATAATGGAATAAGCACTAGAATAAAAAAAAAGACAAAACCTAAAAATTTTACACCTTATCCTAACTAGTTAAAATACCTAAGGATAAGTCATATGACTTCTCTATGTAGAAGATTTTTCCTACATCAAGAGATTGTGTAAAAAATACATTAGTTAATTTAATTTTAATTTAAAAACAAACCAAAAAATACATTAGTTAAACATTGTTCAACTCCTATACCTCCAACTACTGGTTTGTAAAGTTGTATGATCTTAAGGATGTCTCTGAAGCACTGTGATCCTATTTCCTTATCTGTAAAGTGAAGATTTCTATAGGCCAGATTTTTAATGCCTTGTACAAATTAGATATTTAAGATATATTAGTTTATTTCTCACTTGTCTGTTTTAGTTCAATTTCCTTATAATACAATTGAAACTGTAAAGTGAGCATTTATTCCAGATGACATTACAAAGTTTTATCCAGTTAGAATATCCTGACTAAAAAAAGAAAGCACAATTTAATAAGTATACACGTTACAGATCAAAACATAGTATAATAAAATCAATAAGAGAGCTTGATCTGTATGTATATACAAATCTATTGCTTTATTAAGACCCATATTAAAAGCTTACTTTAGGCAAAGAGTTACATTCGATTGCAGGAAAATTTAGTGCTCTTTTTAAATTCCCAGCTGGCCCACTCAGCGTCTCCCTCTCTCTCTTCCTTAGATATAACTTTGGATTCTGCCTTTTGATATAATGGCTCTGGGCAAGAAAAGTGCATCTCTGATCCTCGGGGCACCTGGTACATCCACCTGCCCCTGGAGGAGGAGGGATCAGAGCTAAGCATGACTCACAAAGGGCAACAACTGAATGGGAAAGTTGAGACTGTGCTTGTAAAGTACTGGATCAAGAAAAGAGGACCTGAAGTATTTGAGAAAGCAGTGAGGCTGCTTCTCACTCACTGACAGGCAAAACCTCAGGTGATAATTGGAGATTCTTGAAAAGATCTAGGAAAATGCATTCTGAAGTGATAGGAAAGAAGAAGGAAAAGAAAGCGGACAGGCAGAAGACAACTTGAGATCTTTTGTGTACAGAGATGATGGTTGATTAATCTTTGTAGGTCATAATAGACTCCTGGCTCCTGAGAGCCACTGTCTCCTGAATTCACTCTCCTGAATTCATGATACTCTTTCAGGAAGGAAATCTGAGGGATGTGCAAGAGGGTAGAGGGAAGCCGTGATAGTCACCTGTAGCAAGGGCTAGCTAGAGAGCAGGGACTCTAGTGGGTGGTTTGTAGTATCACAGCTCATTCTTTATCTCTCTCTCTTTTCTCTGTCACACACATGTACACATGGACACACACAACCTGTAAGAAAAGGGTATTATCTTCTTTCTAAAATTGAGGAAATTGAAGCTTGGAGAGTTTAAGTTATCTACCTCTCTCTCTCTGTATGCTCAGTAACATTGGACTCTTTGTGACCCTTGGAACTATAGCCTGCTAGGCTCCTCTGCCCTTGGGATTTTTCAAGCAAGAGCAATGGAGTGCATTGGCATTCCCTCTTCCAGGGGATCTTCCCAACCCATCTTATCCTGTGTCTCCTGCATTGCAGGCAGGTTCTTTACCTCTGAGCCATCAGGAAAGTCTGCAAATTATCTACCTATGACTACTCAAAAAGTATGTTGAAAGAAGCATTCATGTTCAAGGTTGACTAGCTCCAGATTTATCAGACCATCCTTTTATGACCTTGAGAGTTCCTTCTCTTCCTCCAAGGTACTCACTAAGCACCCAGAAAATTTGCCATTGAAAATGTATAATTAAACTTCTAAATATGATTTTTAGGGATTTCTAAATATTCAGCTTATTCAAATTTTTCTGATTATGATGCTCCTGACTTAATATATAAACAATTTTAGAACATAAAAAATTTGTGAAATTTTATGTTCACTAAGCAAGCAGCATGGAAATTGCTAGTATTGATGGAATACTCTTGTCACTAACTCATTTGTATAAAAGAGATTCATTAAGTAACAGCTTAAAGAAAGCACAAAATATATAGAAGGGGATGACAATAAAGGTACAAATGACAGAAAACTGAAGAAGAGAAGACTATAAGATATTGCAAATGCTGACAAGGTTTTGGTTGTATTTAAAGATTTTTGATAAGGTTTTAATTCTAAATTAGTATAAAGAAGTGAAAATAATGCCAGTGTTATGAAGATATTTTTAAGAAGTTTCTTATAAAGACTGTTTGTAACATCGTCATCCATTGGTCCAGAAGAAACATGATAATATTCAATCATTCGATAATTGATGTTTTAATTTGTTTACGCAAATGGTGTTTTACCTTTTTTCTTTGTTATCTCTTTTTTCTGGCATTTTTCAGTGTTGTTTTGATAGGATAATTAATGGCATTGGTGTTTATTTTAAAGTGTTTTCTGTTTCAGGATGATCTAAAAAAAACCCTACTCCTACTGCAGAAAAGTGCACTTCAACAATTAGCTGTTAAGTGCTGGTGTAAATTAAGGCTGTATACAGGTAGATAAATGAACCTGTCATATATATAATTGCTAAGCAAAGTGTTTACACTTTTAGCCATTTTCATTGGTTTGCTAATGCAGCTTTCTGTTCTAAAATGATAAATCATCATTTGTTAAGAAATAGGTCTTCCCTCTGTAGTTAAGGAATATGTTTTCCATCCTTAATACAGACAGTTTTAGGGTTTCAGAAAAGAAAAAAGGAGGGACTCTTCATGGTGTAAAACAATGTCTTTTTTTCTCTGTGATGCAGGCTCCAGGTGGATGGTTTATAATAATTCATGGCCCAAAATAGTTTTAAGGAAAGATATTTGCATGCTCCAGATGATGCAGAGTCACAGCTGAAAACTATAACCCCAGAAAAAGTAACTCCTGAGGTGGCAGAAGTTGAAAACTATGTGAAATGTGCGAAGTGTTTTAAGAACAGGTCACCTTTAAATTGCCTTTAGAAAGCACACTGCTTTTCCGCTATGTCTACAGGGAGCCTCTGATTTTAGTGTTGAATGAAACCTTTTTCTCTTTTTCTGCCTGGCTACATTACAGTTACAGTGACTAAAATGTTTTCATGGACAAATTAATATATTCTCTTGATAAATCCATAATGCATTCTGGAATTGTGTGCGTTAGTGGTCCACCTTTCAGTTGGCTGCAATTAAGTGAGAAGCCTGAGGCTAGGGTAAGCCTTAGTACTTAAATGTCAGCACTTGGTTCAGGAGTTTTATTTACATGATCTGTTTACTAATTGCTGACAGTGGATTTTTGGGATACTGAGCTTCAAAGAGTCTACCTTTCAAGTTGGATTTTCCTTCCAGCTTGAGCACTTAAATAAAGGAAAAAACACAACCTGTAAAGGAGGAGATAAAATGGTGAAGCCTGTCCATAGGGTTATGTGTGAAAAATATGTTTTGGCAGGGTCTCAGTATCCCCCCATCACTGATTCCAGCATTTATGGACTTCAAACATTTGCATATGGGAGGGGTTCTCTAATGGCACAATCTTGGGGAATTTCATTTGACTACTTCTGAGTTTCTCATGGTATTTAGTTTCTATTCAATTCACATTATTGGCAGAAACTCTGATTGGAGATTTTTTAATATAAATTTATTTATTTTAATTGGAGCTTAATTACTTTACAAAATTGTATTGATTTTGCCATACATCAACATGAATCCACCACAGGTATACACGTGTTCCCCATCCTGAACCCCCCTCCCTCCTCCCTGCCCATACCATCCCTCTGGGTCGTCCCAGTGCACCAGCCCGAAGCATCCAGTATCATGCATCAAACCTGGACTGGTGATTCGTTTCATACATGATATTATACATGTTTCAATGCCATTTTCCCAAATCATCCCACCCTTTCCCTCTCCCACAGAATCCAAAAGCCTGTTCTATACATCTGTGTCTCTTTTGCTGTCTCGCATACAGGGTTATCGTTATCGTCTTTCTAAATTCCATATATATGTGTTAGTATACTGTATTGGTGTTTTTCTTTCTGGCTTACTTTACTCTGTATAATAGGCTCCAGTTTCATCGACCTCATTAGAATGATTGGAGATTTAAGTTTACAGTTCCTCCTTCAAAAAGTGTATTTCTTAGAAAAGGCCAAGGTCATCTGCAATCAAATAATAATTCAGAGAAATGAGTAGAAAAAAAATTGAAAATGCATTTTAGGGTGCTGTATTTATAATCAAAATGTTAGTAGAGTTTACTTAAAGGAAATAACTTATTAGAACAAAGAAATACTTGGCCACTTGCTAAGAAACGCAGAATATTACACAGGTAACAACAAGCCTGATGGTAGATGTACAGAAATGCATAAGAAGTATCTCAATGATAATTGTATATGTATGTAAGCAGTTCTCTAGCTCTTTTTTCCTCCCTCCCTCCTTCTCTTTCTCTTCTCTCTCTTTTTCCTCCTTCCCTCCTTCTCTTTTTCCATCAATCTATCTTGAGAGAAAGATATAAGAAACATGAGAAGTAGCTAACTAACATACAGGATTTTTATAAAGATGAGACAAAGAGAGTAAAATTCCATAATAAAATTTCATGTTATGGCACCTGATCATTATAGGATATCATTAAGACCACAATAAGTGACCCTATTTTTTTCCCAGTTAAATTTACATCCTTCTGGATAAGCTCAGAGGATTACAGTAGTGTATGTCATGATCCAATGGGAGACAAGTGCAGAGGCTATAAGCAAAGGCAAGAAAATGGACTATTTTCAAATATAGTTATTAAGCATTCCTGCCATTAGAGGTGTAAATCAATTCTATATGGGTATTCTACTAACAAAGAGTTTAGATTTAGAAGAGGAGACGTTTGAAAATAAAATGGAAGAGCTAATTACATTGAAATAGTTTGACAAAAGACCTGTGTTTTGCATCTTCACTCATTTTTAATGTTTTTCCTGAAAATTTCCTCCTAATTGTTTTTCCTTTCAAATTTTTATTTATGCTTCTCAATTCTTTCAATTACCTAATTCAAAAATCATTCTATCTAGGAAGAGCTGCATATTTAAATTCTTAATAAGAGAATACCTTCTCATTCCCTCAATATTTAAACAGCCATTTGTCCTGGATTAACTGATGTGGCTAAAAACAATGGGTTGGACAAGTACGGAGAGACCAAAGAATTAAGAGAGGAAAGAACAGATGAACTTCCTCCTCCTCGTCATCAAAATAAAGTCGAATCATTAATTCAGTTCCACAACCAATATGACTGAAAATGTGGAAGACCCCAAAATACTGAGTAAGCCTCCTTGTTAAACTGCCATATGGCCTGGCATTCCCACTACTGGACATATACTCTGAGAAAACCATAATTTAAAAAGACACATGTTCATTGCAGCACTATCTACAGTGGTCAGGAAATGAGGCAACCTGGATGTCCATCACAGATAAGTAGATGGAGGATATGGTACATATATACAGTGGAATATTACTCAACCATAAAAGGAAAGAAATTGGGTCATTTGTAGAGATGTGGATGGACCTAGAGTATGTCATACAGAATGAAGTGTGTCAGAAAGAGAAAAACAAATATATTTTAACGCATATATGTGGCATCTAGAAAACTAGTATAGATAAATCTATTTGCAGGGCAGGAATACAGATACAAATGTAGAGAAGTGACATGTGATGTGGGAGGGGTAGGGGAAGAGGACCTGGGGAATTGGGATTGATGGATGTACACTGCCGTGTGTAAAACAGATAGCTAGAGGGAAGTTGCCGTATAGCTCAGGAAGCTCAGCTCAGTGCTCTGTAGTGATTTAGATGGGTGGGATTGGAAGGGCATGGGAGGTAGGTCCAAGAGGGAGGGATATATGTATACATATGGCTGATCTGTGATGTTGTACATCAGAAAATAACACAATATTGTAAAGCAGCTATACCCACTAAAATGAACTGTGATGGGAGCATGGAGACATTTCTCTGCTCCAGACACTCCCTCTTGACAAATCTCATTATATCACAATCATATTCTTATGTTCAATCTATAATGATGCTTCCAATCTCTCTTAAGCATATCACATAACTAATCTATTGGTTCTATTCATTTTCTGCCCACCTAAACCTCTTCCACTTACACACACTCCTCCCCACATACACCAGATTTGGACACATTTGAAGTTACAGTCACTACTAATACCAGTTTAAAGGAGAAACACATCTGTTTTTATAATACCTGCTAAGTAGTCCTCTTTATTATATTGTACAACCTATTCAAAATTCTGGGTTGCACTGAAAATTCCGTGTCTGTAATCTCTGATTACTACTGGCGCCAATAAGTAATTGTTTCAAATAGGTTTTAGCAAAGTAATTTAATTAGAATTTGAATGAACGCTCATTTGAAGCCAACAATCAGGCTTTATTTCTGAAAGTAATGCCATCCTTAATGATGAAGGAAAATACATAATAAATGACTGTTGTGAGGTTTCAAAATGAATTTGGTATTTTCAGATATTCAGGAGGTAGGGAGTGGGTAGTAACAAAAAAAGAGAGATGGAAAGAATAGCCAGTCTTTGTAGCATTGTGAGTGCGAGGTTGGCCAATGTTTCAGGGTGTATTTGAGGAGCTCACTGTGTTACCCTAGTTTATTGGTAAATTCTTTTCATCACCAAAGCTCACAGGGCATATAGCATTCTTGGTGACATTCTGCATTCTGACTCAAAAGAGCTTCTTTACATGCTAATATATCTTACTTACAACTGTTTCCTGGAGTAAATTCCCTGAGTGGAATTCAGGTTGCTTTCTTAGTAAAAGATGATTTCCTGATCTTCATTCAGAAAAGCCTTATTTCTATCAGGAGTCTCAGGTGAGGTTCTCATTTTGCAGTTTATTTTTTATCTCCTCACTTAGAAGCAAATCAGATGATAGGATTTTTTCCAGCCTTTTCATCACTGATGTGAGAAAGAGCTCTAATGCTGCTTAAAATTTAATTGCTCTCTAGAATATATGTAAAGAAAATATTGGCCTTTGCAAAGCTTCGTCAGTTTTAGTTCCAGTTTCCTTACAAAAAAATGCCTGTTGATGCTTGAAAGTTTGTCTTTGGGTATCCTTTACAGCTAGCATTTCCTACATCATTAAAATTACTGAGCTCCCATATGGTTGTGATTCCTACTCCCTTAAGGCTCTGACTTGACAATGATAAAGTCAATAAAATATGGCTGACAAACATGGACATGGTTTGCATGCCAGTTGTATACAAGAGAAGCTTCTAATCACAACTGTTCTTTTATATGTTGATTGAGATGGTAACACAATTTTTAACAAAGAAAAGAAAAATCATTGTTTCCACAGAAATAATTTCTCTTGGGACTTCTTGATATGTTTGTGACATACAAAAATGATGAAGGCTCCTTCTGATATATTTCAGTGACCAAACCTTTTCTTTTCAGTTAAACCCTATATTATTGTTTTGTTTTGTTTTCAGTAAATCAAAGGCTGGACTACAAGTCAGAACTCCTGGGATCTGTGCTTGGTCTCATGGCAGTTTTATGCATTTGGCACTTTATTACACTCAGTTTAACACTTTCTGGTATACTTTATTACTTTTAATCTTATTATTAGAACATCTTTAAATCTTATTAAATGAAATGTTTATTTTACCACCCAACAATCTTGAAAGCTCACTGAGGCTAGATCAGGTCTCCTATGCATTTATACTTTAGGAAAAATCTCCCCTGATAGGGACCTGGAGAAGATACTTGATAAAAATTGTTGAATGAATGAATGAATCATAAGAAAAATGAGTGAAAAAATAGCAAAAGAACTATTTTGTTAACTTAATGTTTCCATGTGAAAACATCTACATATGTAATCTCATATGTGAAAGGGAAGTCGCTCAGTTGTGTCCAACTCTTTGCGACCCCATGGACTGCAGCCTACCAGGCTCCTCCGTCCATGGGATTTTCCAGGCAAGAGTACTGGAGTGGGGTGCCATTGCCTTCTCCGTCATATGGAATAGTAGATACAAATAAGGTGACTACAGATTCTTTGCTACTTCCGTACTTTTGAAATTATGATAACGTGATGAAACTCTCATCTTAGTGATTTGCTTGACTAAAAGAGATAATAATCAATTGTCACTTTAACTCTTTATATTCTGGGATGGTTTTATTAACACACCAATAGATTACTGGAACATATCTTATCAAGGTGTCCTGATAACTTATTTTAGTTTCCCTTTCGTTTCCACCTTAAGGCAACATATAGAATTTTGGAAATGTTAAAATTCTCCTTTTTGAAGTCCTCAATTGTGATTTAGAGATTTACTTTTCATAAAGGGAATAACAGCTTGAAAAAGATAAATCTGCTTGCCCTATAGAACTGAACCATGATGTCTCAACATTGTAGTTGGAAGATCTTTTGGATGACATGTTGAGAGAATGCTTTGTGGATAGAATTCTTCATGAAGTGACCCAATAATATATCTCATGAAGCACTTTTATCATTTATAATGGATTGTGAAAAGCTCTACTTAATGCATCAATATCACTACAAATTATAAAATTTAAAGGAGCAGCTATTAATAAAATTAATAAAGCAAATAAAAAATAAAGTAACAAATAAAATTTGTATCTCTGTACCATACGAAAGGAAACCTTTCCAAGAAGGACAATCAAAAAGAGTACCCTCTACACTGTACATACTAGCAACATACTGACAGGACTCATGTGGGTCTGACTTGTTTGCTCTGACTATAGATTGAAGGACATATAATGAATCATTCAGAACTACTGTGATATAGTATGTGGGAAAACTATTCAAACTCCAGAATTCAGATTTGATCAGCACTAGAGACTGTTCCTGGAAGACTCCAAGGCAAGAGAATCATTGGAGTACGCATTTCTCTAGAAGTATTTAATTTTTTCTGCCACAGAGTTCAGAAACATCACCAGGACCAGACAGTACAGATAGTACATTTTCTCAGGGAATTTAGTGGATGGTGTTTTACTTGCTTCCACTGGTTTTCAAACTGTGAATCTACAGAGTCCATGGGTTTCCATAGGGTAGGAAGTTGTGAAGGACAGATTGTTAGTCATCAGACTTCAAATTCACCTTTTTTATATGTCTTATGATGAGAATATTCTCATTTTCCCTCATCTTCCCTCATCTATGTCCTTACCAGTTTCTGCACCCAATTTCTCTTGTATAACAGAAGAGCTTCATTACTCCAGTTGTATTGTGGGAGTAGGGCAAGGGTTGTTAATAATTCCAGTTCAGCAAAAGGAAGCTAGAACAATTCCTGGGAAACTAAGATATATAAGCCTCCTACTTCGATGCCATTTCCTCTCACTTACTAAATGACTTGACTTCTGCAAATATCCTTCCACTTTCCTGCAGCTGTCATTTCTACCATCATCAGCACATGCTCTGATACATTTCATGGTTTTTTTAAAATAAACAGTCCTATGACCTTCTTCCCAGGTGGTGTTCAGTTCAGTTCAGTTTCTATAAAGAAAACTGAGTGCCAAAGAATTGATGGCTTTCAACTGAAGTGTTGAAAAAGACTCTTGAGAGTCCCTTGGACTGCAAGGAGACCAAACCAGTCAATTCTAAAGGAAATCAGTCCTGAATATTCATTGGAAGGACTGATGCTGAAGCTGAAGCTCCAATACTTTGGCCACCTGATGTGAAGAACTGACATTGGAAAAAACCCTGATGCTGGGAAAGATTGAAGCCTGGAGGAGAAGGGGATGGCAGAAGATGAGATGGTTGGATGTCATCACTGACTCAATGGACATGAGTTTGAGACAGGGAGTCCTGGCATGCTGCAGTCCATGGGGTCACAAAGAGTTGGACACGACTGAGCAACTGAACTGAACTGAACTGAACCAGTGCATGAAACTAAGACACAGCAGTTTTACCCCTGGCTTGGGAAGATGCCTTGGAGAAGGGCATGGCAACCCACTTGAGTATTCTTGCCCAGAGAATCCCATGGACAGAGAAGCCTGGCAGGCTATGGTCCACAGAGTTGCAGAGAATCAGACATGACTGAAACAGTCTAGAACACATGCACACACATACACACGTACCCCTCCAGCCCCTTCAAGTACAATGCCATTTCTAGACTTCTTAAAAATCTCCTTCTCCCTCTCTCTCTCTCATGCACACATACAATTTCCACTTAGTTCTAATTTTCTCTCAACCTATATTAATGAAGTGAAAATGTTAAGTCACTCAGTCGTGTCCAACTCTTTAGAAACCCAAGGACCGTAGCGCATCAGGCTCCTCTGTTCATGGAATGTTCTAGACAAGAATAGTGGAGTGAGCATCCATTCCCTTCTCCAAGGGATCTTCTTGACCCAGGGATCGAACCTGGGTATCCTGCATTGCAGGCAGATTCTTTACCATCTGAGCCACCTTTGCTTCCAAATCCACATCTCAGCCAACATTCTTGTTAAGATCACTAATGGCATATAATTCTAATGGATGCTTTTCTGAAATCACTTTGCTATTGTGGATTTTCAGCAATGATCCACAGAGATGACCATTTCCTTCTTGATGCACTTCCCTATCTCTGCTTTAGGAACAGCATACTCTTTTAATTTTCCTTTCCTGTCACTTTGCTTTGTCTCAGTTTCCTTGCTAAGCTTCTCTACTTGACTACTCAGGGTAAAGTTCTTCTAAACTTGGTCCTGATTGCTTTTTCTTTTCCTACTATACTTCTGGCTAGGTGATCTCATTCATTTCTATGACTTTCAAAGTCATTTATAGGCAGCTGACTCACAGATTTATATTTCTTATCCAGATTTTTTTTTCTGAGTTCTAAATTTATATCTCTAACTTGCCTATTTGAATGTGCCAGAGGAAATTCCAAATTTGCACACTGAAAACAGGACACATCCATTTCATTCACACTCTACCAATCTGATTATTCCCACTGTTTCCATATTTCAAATAAATGTCATCATTGCCACCATTACTAAGGCTAGAAATCTGGAAATAATTCTTGACCTTTCCCTTACCTGGTCCTTCATATTTCATTTATCTGTACCACCTGTGCCTTCAAAACATATGGTCAATTTGTCCATAGCTCTGCTGCCACCGCTTGAGTTCAAACTATTATCTATTGCTTGGGCCACAAGAATAGTTTCTTAAAAAAAAATTATTTATTTGACTGGACCAGGTCTTCATTGTGTCATGTGAACTCTTAGTTGTGACATGTGGGATTTTGCTCCCTGAACATGAATTGAACCCGGGCTCCCTGCATTAGGAGTGTGGAGTCTTATCCCCTGAAAATCCAGGGAAGTCCCAGGCCACAAAGATAGTTCTTAATTAGTATTTTCTCCTCTACTCTTGCCTCCCTTTCCCCACATTCCACACTCAAACTATATCTATGTGTGTGTGTGTGTGTGTGTGTGTGTGTGTGTGTGTGTGTGTGTGTGTGTTTTAATTTACAGGATGTTGTGTTATGCTACTGCTTTAAACTCTTCAATAGTTTCCCATTGCCCTTAGGAAAAGATCTAACTTGGTGGCCATGGTCTCCAAGGCTCTGAGTAACCTGTTCCCTGCCTAAAGCTCCCTTCTCCTCTGGCTACTCTACCCCTTGCAACATCTCATTCTCCATTCTCACTGACCTCCAGTTAGCTACTAGGCTGTTCCTACAGGTTCATTCTAGCTGGAGGGCTATTCCTCAGGCCTTTCTCATACAAAGGATTGAAAACAATCTAAATGACATCAAAACAATTAAGTACACTGTAGCCAAAAAGTGAAAGTGAAAGTGAAGTCGCTCAGTCATGCCCGACTCTTTATGACCCCATGGACTGCAGCCCACCAGGCTCCTCTATCCATGGGATTCTCCAGGCAAGAATACTGGAGTGGGTTGCCATTTCCTTCTCCAGGGGATCTTCCCGACCAAGGGATCGAACCCGGGTCTCCCACATTGTAGGCAGACGCTTTACCGTCTGAGCCACCAGGGAAGTCCACGCTGTAGCCAATGAGTACTATTAACTGGGATTCATTCCTTATAGGGATATGATACAATTGTATATATTTTATGGAAAAATATCTGATCATATCATTAAGTTTAAAAAGTAAATTGTTTGCAACTTTGGAGTAATCTGTAATTACTCCAAAACAACTTAAGAAACAGGTTTCAGAAAATACATAAAATATGTATAATATATATAAAATACATTAAAACATGTATAAAAATAAAACATAAAGGAAATGACAACCCACTCCAGTGTTCTTGCCTGGAAATCCCAGAAACAAAGGAGCCTGGCGGGGCTACACAGTCCATGAGGTGGCAAAAGAGTCAGATATGATTGAGCAACTCAACAACAACTTAATGTCTATTTTTACAAGCAAGAAAATAGAATGAAAAGTTTCACACCAAACTGCTAAGAAAAATTGCCAGTTTAATGGCAGTTGGGCAGTATAATTCAAGGGAGGCTTGTGCTTTTTACACTATATACATTTGTTCATTATTTTTTACCACAAGAATGCATCCACAGAGGATAGAGTTGACCCAAACAGTTTTGCAGTCTTTGCTAAAACAAAGCCTTTTTGCTTGTTGTCTATTTTTATGACTTTCTAGTGTATCGTGTACCAAATATAAATCAAAATGGAAATCAATAATTTTATAATTAATGTTCATAATTATTTTAATAATAATAAAATGTCATCTTCTAACTTCTGTTATAAGGTAATGAAAAGGGACCTCTCCATAAAATGACTAACGGCTTTATGGTCTTGAGTAGTTAATGATTGTTCTATGAATGATTGTAATGAAAATAAAGCTGAGTATGTAGAGACATTTTTTAATCAATGAAAAAATTCTTATTAAATTACTATATGATGTATATCTTATAAGCTCATACTATACTATATATTCTTTTGAAAGTGGAAACAAATTCTCTGAATCTACCTAAACTGTGTCAAAATAGATTTTCTTGACATCAAGTTTAAAATGTAATGTTGTATATTGTCCAGTTAAAATAGTATGGATGATAACTTAGAAATTCAAATTCTAATATAACTTAATATTTTGCCTTGAATAACTGAAAGTTAGTCTCATGCAGAAAATGAAGAAATGCATTTTCAGTTCAGTTTAGTTCAGTCCCTCAGTCATGTCTGACTCTTTGTGACCCCATGAATCGCAGCATGCCAGGCCTCCCTGTCCATCACCAACTCCCAGAGTTCACTCAGATTCACGCCCATCGAGTCAGTGATGCCATCCAGCCATCTCATCCTCTGTCGTCCCCTTCTCCTCCTGCCCCCAATCCCTCCCAGCATCAAAGTCATTTCCAATGAGTCAACTCTTCGCATGAGGTGGCCAAAGTACTGGAGTTTCAGCTTTAGCATCAGTCCTTCCAAAGAACACCCAGGGCTGATCTCCTTCAGAATGGACTGGTTGGATCTCCTTGCAGTCCAAGGGACTCTCAAAAGTCTTCTCCAACACCACAGTTCAAAAGCATCAATTCTTCAGCGCTCAGCCTTCTTCATAGTCCAACTCTCACATTCATACATGACTACTGGAAAAACCATAGCCTTGACTAGACGGATCTTAGTCGGCAAAGCAATGTCTCTACTTCAGAATATGCTATCTAGGTTGGTCATAAATTTTCTTCCAAGGAGTAAGCGTCTTTTAATTTCATTAGGTTATATAAAACTTAGCATGGATTTATTAGAAAATAAAAAGATAAAATTGTTTGGAAAATGGCAGTTTAAACTGTTTTATGCATTTGTTTTCATTTGGAGAATTTTCCTGAACATTTGATAATCTCTTTTAATAAGAACCTCCAAGAGATGAGAGTTAGGTAAATACAGTGGTATTTCCCCAAATACATTTGATTATAAGGCTGAAAATTTTCCTTAGTAATGGACTAAATGATATCAACATTCCCCTTCAATGATGTCATGGTCTGCTCATCAAGGAGGAGAGTGGGATGTCATCATGTAAAATTGAGATACCTGCCTTTCTTCTACCCCATCACTTGCCATCTTTATTAATTTGACAGTTTCAACAAAAAGTGCATGTTTCTCCACTCCATATCTCAGTAAAAAGGGAAATGTAGAGATGACATGCTGGAGAAGGAAATGGCAACCCACTCCAGTGTTCTTGCCTGGAGAATCCCAGGGACGGGAACCTGCTGGGCTACCGTCTATGGGGTCGCACAGAGTTGGACACGACTGAAGCGACTTAGCAGCAGCAGCAGCAGCAGAGATGACATGCAGATAGTAACTCAGTGTTCACAAAGACTGCCTAGCCTGTCAAGGTGTGTATGTACCCAGACCTGGTTATGATCACAAAATACAAGATCAAAGTGCTATTCCAGTCTATGAGTGTACATGAACAAGTCTATGACTTACTTTTCTATTTAGATGCCTCAGAATCGTGTGCAAGATAAAACTGCTAGTGGGTCTCTCTCTGTAGAATATAGTGCCACAATGGAACTGGAGAGAGAAGATCTGTGAGTTGTTTGTCTATTTTTGTATTTATTGGAATTTTGTTGAAATACACAGAACACAAAATTTACTATTTTAATCATTTTTAAGTATACTGTTCACTGGCATAAAGTGCATCCACATTGCAGTGCAACCATCACCAATATCCTTCTCCAAATTTCTTTCCATCATGCAAAACCAAAACTTGGTGCCTATTAACCAATGACTCCTAATTACCTACACTCACACCAGCTTAGCTTCTGACCATTCTACTTTGGAAACAGATTTAAATTCAGTTCTAGGGCTTCCCATGGGCTTCTCAGGTGGTGCTAGTGGTAAAGAACTCACCTACCAATGTAGGAGAAATAAGAGACGTGGGTTTGATCCCTGGGTTCAGAAGATCCCCTGGAAGAGGGCATGACAACTCACTCCAGTTTTTTTTGCCTGGAATATCTCATGGGTGGAGGAGCCAGGTGGGCTACAGTCCATGGAGTCCCAAAGAGTCAGAATGACTGAACACACACATTTGTTATAAATGTGTATGTGTTAATTCAAAATTCTTAATTTACCCCCACTCCTACCTGCTGACTGGGGGCTCATGCAGAGGGCAAAGGACACTCTTGGTCCATCGTGGGGGCAACACTGTGAGTCACAGATTCCCAGCTCCATCATGACCATGACGCTCTAGCCTTTGGACCCAACGCTGCTCCAGATCTAGGAATGTGACACCAATGCAATCAACCAAGTACTGGTATTTACTTTATTGCTTAATCTTAGGCTAATTTTATTTTATTTCTTTGTCTCTTTTCTTTCATATTAAATGAGAATAAAAGTGCCTTAAAAAAATCTGCTCTCTATAGATAGTCAAGTCTTTATGAGCATATCTATCTATACATCATTTACCTACTTTTGTAATTACAAAATAAACTTATGTATCAGTTCAGTTCAGTCTCAGTCGTGTCCGATTCTTTGTGACCCCATGAATCACAGCACGCCAGGCCTACCTGTCCATCAGCAACTCCCAGAGTTCACCCAGACTCACATGCATTGAGTCAGTGATGCCATCCAGCCATCTCATCCTCTGTCGTCCCCTTCTCCTCCTGCCCCCAATCCCTCCCAGCATCAGAATCTTTTCCAATGAGTCAACTCTTCACATGAGGTAGCCAAAGTACTGGAGTTTCAGCTTTAGCATCATTCCTTCCAAAGAACACCCAGGGTTGATCTCCTTTAGAATGGACTGGATGGATCTCCTTGCAGTCCAAGGGACTCTCAAGAGCCTTTTCCAACACCACAGTTCAAAAGCATTAATTCTTCGGTGCTCAGCTTTCTTCACAGTCCAACTCTCGCATCCATACATGACCACTGGGAAAACCATAGCCTTGACTAAATGGACCTTTGTTGGCAAAGTCTCTGCTTTTCAATATGCTATCTAGGTTGATCATAACTTTCCTTCAAAGGAGAAAGCGTCTTTTAATTTCATGGCTGTAGTCACCATCTACAGTGATTTTGGAGCCCCAAAAGATAAATTCTGACACTGTTTCCACTGTTTCCCCATCTATTTCCCATGAAGTGATGGGACCGGATGCCATGATCTTCATTTTCTAAATGTTGAGCTTTAAGCCAA
This sequence comes from Ovis aries, assembly GCF_016772045.2. Classification (NCBI taxonomy): domain Eukaryota; kingdom Metazoa; phylum Chordata; class Mammalia; order Artiodactyla; family Bovidae; genus Ovis; species Ovis aries. The sequence continues at coordinate 212,743,017 of NC_056055.1, forward strand.
CTTTTTCACTCTCCTCTTTCACTTTCATCAAGAGGCTCTTTATTTTATTTTATTTATTTATTTATTTATTTTAATTTTTTTAGTTTTTTATTTTTTAAATTTTAAAATCTTTAATTCTTACTTGCATTCCCAAACATGAACCCCCCTCCCACCTCCCTCCCCATAACATCTTTCTGGGTCATCCCCATGCACCAGCCCCAAGCATGCTGCATCCTGCGTCAGACAAGAGGCTCTTTAGCTCCTCTTCACTTTCTGCCATCAGGGTGGTGTCATCTGCATATCTGAGGTTATTGATATTTCTCCCAGCAATCTTGATTCCAGCTTGTGCTTCTTCCAGCCCAGCGTTTCTCATGATGTACTCTGCATAGAAGTTAAATAAGCAGGGTGACAATATGCAGCCTTGACATACTCCTTTTCCTATTTGGAACCAGTCTGTTGTTCCATGTCCAGTTCTAACTCTTGCTTCCTGATCTGCATACAGGTTTCTCAAGAATTTTTGTATAGATACATACACATGTGCATGCGCGCACACACACACACACACACACACACACACACACACGCATGCACTGTTCCATGAAGTATTGGTTTTTTTAAACTAAACAAAATAATTGTTGCCCTGATATTATTCACAGTAGTTAACTAAAAAAAAATCTGTCAACTTTTGGAAATTCTCTGATACCAGGGGCCAGAAGAAGCAGGAACTATTATTTTGTCATTTTCTTAATTAAGTTTTTCTCACATCTGAGAGTTATAGCCAAGGGTCCTTAAACTATTTTACCCTTGTATATACTTTGCATTCCTTTTCTACTCTAGGGAGCTGTTAACTATTAACTTGTGATTCTTTAAAGCTATGTTTTTAGAGGCAGTCAATAAGTTTTTTTGAGAATAAAAGCTTATGTGGTTGTCTCAAAATCAGTTATAAATTGCATAATTTAAGTCAACTGAAACTGTTTGAGTTTTTATAAAGCACTTGGAAAATAATTCTTTAAAAAAAAATGTACTATGCTTGCTGAAATCTCTAAGCCCTCATTTCCATTAAATGCAATCAGAAGAGTGTTGTTCATTTGTGTTTCCAACAGAGCTACAGCAGACCAAATATTTAGACTTTTGGAAAATTTGACAAGTCTAGATACTTTTAAACATAATTTAAATTGTCATTTACATACTAAGGTTATTATTTTTTAAATAATTCAGTGTTTTATCAGATAGTTCCTAATTTAGAGCTTATCTATTACCAAATCAGCAGAGAAAATATATATTACCATAAAATAAATATGTATGTAATGATATTTCATCTATTAAAGTGAATAAATATTTCCTTCCACTCTTTTTTTATGGAATTGTCAGTTTCCTCATACATTTTACTTATTTTGTGTTATTTCAAACTCATCCTTATGAAATGGAATGGTCAAGTAACTGAAAGTGAAATTGAACTTCAAAATTTCACTTTACGGTTTTATTTGGAAGGGGAGGATACTGCTTGTTTAACTTATTTATATTAAAACTATTCCCATATATTAAATTTTCTGAAGTCAAATAATGTAATGCACATTATCTGTAAAATTAGAGGACTTTTCTGTAATTTTTTACATACTAGGAAGAGAGACTTTTATAATAGAATACCAAGTTCTTACAATGGGTAATTTTAAAATGTCATGCATGATTGAGAGAGAATCATAAGGGCAGTGCTTGAACCTGATATCTTTGTGTGTAGTAGATCTTCAGCCAAGAGAACAGATCAGAATAAGATAGATTATGGGGTAGTAATAAACTATCATGAAATATCAGTAATGTAACAAAGTTTTATTTTCACTCAAGTCAGCAGAGGAACTGCATTCATCCTAAGCCTTCAGGAAATCGGGGTAAAGGAGCATCCACCATCTCAAAAATCGTCAGAACAGAAATCTCTGGAGAGTACCATATTAACAATTATGTGTGGTAACATGGAAGTAAAACACGCCATTTCTTTTCATAATTCCTTGGCCAGAACTTGTCACATGGAAAATGCCTTGCTTGCTCCTAATCACAAAGGAATAGGAAAATGCAATTACAACATGAAATGAAATGGCAAAGAGCCAGAAATAGCGAGTGAACTGCAGTAATGACCACCTCAGTTTTCATGACCAAGTGCTCTGAAGAGCAGAAAGAAGATGTTGTATTTCTTTTCCATATGTGTTCTTTCCTTCTGTACCCTGAAGCAAGCAGCCGACACTGACAGCTGGTGGCAGAAGAGGCATCGTGAGGAAAGAACTATCTATTGCTGGCCTAAGGGTTTATTTAATCATATTGGCATTGAGGCACATGGATGATATACCAGAATGAATTTGCCACGAGAACATTTTTCTTCACTCCTTTAATGTTGATTATCACAAGCTTCATCCCCATTGCCCTTTTCCTCATCCATATTTACAAACAGCCTTCAACTTGTTTGACAATAATCAAAGATTATATGGTGCTAAGGAAAATGACAGAATTATAATATGCGAGGAAATGGTTTTAACTTTATCTACTAAATATGCCTTTTCTCCTGCCGAAGACAGGGGAAAAGTACCTAAGCAGCAGTATTACGGTAACAAATGTCTACTAACCAGGTTTCCAAATATAGAAACCGTGGTGATCACTTAGCTTAGAATTTCTGATATGATTCTCTCTGCATACTTACATGGGTTTGATCTTCTCTATTTCCCAAGTGGCGCTAGTGGTAAAGAAACTGCCTGCCAGTGCAGGAGATATAAGAGACTTGGATTCCATACCTGGGCTGGGAAGATCCCCTTGAGGAGGGCATGGGAACTCACTCCAATATTCTGGCCTGGAGAATCCCATGGACAGAGCAGCCTAGTGGGCTACAGTCTATAGGGTCACAAAGAGTCAGACACAACTGAATTGACTTAACACACACTACTTATATGAGAACTATCTTTAATATATAGATAGTTATGCTTTTATTTAAAATCTTTAAGGAAAACAATCAAATTATAGAGTGAATCTTTAATCCCCTCCCTCATACATATTCTGTGAGAAAACAGGGACATTTTATGTTGTTCACTCATGCTCTCATAAACTCTATCCCAGGACTCCAGAATGGTTAAGGAAAGTGGACTTTCAGGCATAATTTTAAGCATTATAGGATTTAAAGACAAGGAAAATAGTATTTTATTCCATCTATACTTCTTCAGCTTCTTTTGCCTGATATAAGAAATTCATTAAGGGGATACAAGCCTTGCTTAAAATCATATTTTAAAATGATAGTTTATTCAAGATAATCAACTGAAAGAGCATTATAGTTTTTAATCAAAATAAAATGTGGCTTGATTTCCATCCATGATAATTATTGGAAATTCAATATCACTCATTTGGCAGGGCTCTCCTCACTTCCTTTGGAAAATGAAAAAAATCAGGACTTCAGTAGTTCAAGGAATTGAGCAGGTCTTCTGTCCTTCAGCTATTAAGCAACTTCTTTAGACTCTTTCATTTGGTTCAATTTGCAAGTTCCATTCAAAACCAGCTATCTCCCTGACAGCACCGGTCAACTCTATGCTAAGTCCAAGGGAGCTTTGCAGTTAATATGTTGTCTCAAAGCACATATTTAGATGCCCATATCTTCTTCAGAGATTCAGAGTTGAATCACACTCCAATCCCTGCCACTGACCCTCAGTCACTGGATACAATCACACTTTCCAGACCAACTTGCACAGTCTTCAAATTTTCTTCTCCAGGATAACCAGATTAATAATTTGAAAGGTTTGACCTTTCAAAGCAGAAGTTTCAGCACTGGTGGTGTGGGGGAATGGGGAGAATTTTATCCCACACTCAGCTATAATGCATATTCCATCACACAGCTTATTTCCCCTACATTTTTCAGTATTGAGTCTCCAGCACCAAAGACAGTGATTTTATATCTCAAGCTCTTGATCAATATCCAAATGAAAGAAGGAAAGAAGGAAGAAAGATTGAAAGAAGAGAGAAGTATGGGCAATACTCAGAAACACAAAGGGTAGTATTCTTAAGTATTTATGAAAATGTACAAATTTAATTACTATCTCAGTAGGTAATCTGGTTACAAGCAAAATTGAAAAGAGCTTTCATTCAGTTCAGTCACTCAGTCGTGTCCAACTCTTTGAAACCCCATGAGCCATGGCATGCCAGGCCTCCCTGTCCATCACAAACTCCCAGAGTCCACCCAAACCCATGTCCATTGAGTAGGTGATGCCATCCAACCATCTCATCCTCTGTCGGCCGCTTCTCCTGCCCTAAATCTTTCCCAGCATCAGGGTCTTTTCAAATGAGTCAACTCTTCGCATCAGGTGGCCAAAGTATTTGAGTTTCAGCCTCAACATCAGTCCTTCCAATGAACACCCAGGACTGATCTCCTTTACGATGGACTGGTTGGATCTCCTTGCAGTCCAAGGGACTCTCAAGAGTCTTCTCCAACACCACAGTTCAAAAGCACCAATTCTTCAGCACTCAGCTTTCTTTATAGTCCAACTCTCACATCCATACATGACTACTGGAAAAACCAGAGCTGAACCTAGACGAACCTTTGTTGACAAAGTAATGTCTCTGCTTTTTAAAATGCCGTCTAGGTTGGTCATAACTATCCTTCCAAGGAGTAAGCGTCTTTTAATTTCATGGCTGCAATCACCATCTGCAGTGATTTTGGAGCCCAGACAAATAAAGTCAACTACTGGTTCCACTGTTTCCCCATCTATCTGCCATGAAGTGATGGGACCAAATGCCATGATCTTAGTTTTCTGAATATTGAGCTTTAAGCCAACTTTTCCACTCTCCCCTTTCACTTTCTTTTTTTTTTTTTTTAATTTTTAAGTTCTTAGTTTTGTTTTTATCTGAAAAGTTGTGACTCTTTTCCTGGAGGGACTTATTACCTGCAGAAAAAGACATAATGCAGGACACTTGGAGTTTGGAAGGAAGAATATTGTATACATAAATGCAAGCTGAGAAAATATATGCCTACATATACATGCATGTGTGCTCAATCGCTAAGCCATGTCCAGCTCTTTGTGACCTTGTGGACTGTAGTCTGCCAGGCTCATCTTTCCACAGGATTTCCCACACAAGAATACTGGAGTTGGTTGCCATTTCCTCCTCCAGGGTATCTTCCCTACCTAAGGATCAAACGTGCATCTCCTGGATTGGCAGGCAAGTTCTTTACCACTGGCTCAGTGGTAAAGAACTTCCCCTTTCACTTTCATCAAGAGGCTTTTTAGTTCCTCTTCACCTTCTGCCCTAAGGGTGGTGTCATCTGCATATCTGAGGTGATTGATATTTCTCCCGGCAAACTTGATTCCAGCTGGTGCTTCTTCCAGCCCAGCATTTCTCATGATGTACTCTGCATAGAAGTTAAATAAGCAGGGTGACAATATGCAGCCTTGACATACTCCTTTTCTTATTTGGAACCAGTCTGTTGTTCCATGTCCAGTTCTAATTGCTGCTTCCTGACCTGCATACAGAAAAGAGCTTTAAAGGCTGGTAATCCAGTAGTTCTCAAGCATGAGAGAAAAACTCTTCCAGGCGAACATTTGAAAATGGTTAGTGACTTTTTTTGGATGGAACAATGACTGAAGGATACTACTGATATTTGATTATCCAGGAGATAAAGATACACACATGTCTCAATGTATGGGACAGTTCTCAACAACAGAGGCGTATCCTTCCAAATATGCAATGTTGTTCCCATTTAAAAATACCTGAATAATCCTATCCCATTTTTATACTTAAGTAGTCTATATTTCACACCTAGGCCTAAACAATTCTTCTTTGGAGAACACAGTAGCTCTGGGCTTATTACTTTTTTGAGAGTTCTTATTATTAGAGGGAGGTACATGAGCAGAGTGGAAAGTATAGAGTCAAATGGACATGAGGTTAAAAAGGTCCAGTATTTTCCTTTCCCATTTATATTATCAAGTCACTCAAAGATAGCTGTATATTTCTATCTAAATCTTCTTTACTACTAACTAAGAAATCTGTTCTTTCAATTTTTCATAATTCTATTCTCATCATTCTGCTTTTGTCTCTTAAGACTTTCTATTTATCTAAATTACACTTTAAGTGTAAGGCCCTGAATTAACCCAAATATTCCAGGCAAAGCTGAAATTACATAGATCTTTCTAGATCACCTGGATTTAGTGGGCATTTGAATTCTTTTAGTGTATCTTGTAATCAATTCACCAATTTTTGCAGGCCTCTTTATTCTTTACTCATATCACACTGAGTATAAACAAAGATCCCTGAATTTCTCATTTTCCATAGTTGTCCTATTGTTAAGTCATATCTCCATAATTCTATATTTGTAGAGTTTGATTTCTGGACCTAGTTTTACTCTTGTAATTCTCATTTTGTGGGATATCTTTCACCAGTCCTGTATGTAAAAATTTTCTCTCATTCAATTTGTTTCCAAGCTATCTCAACATCATTTCATCATTGAATTTGAGGTGTAAGACTTCAGTCTCCTCAATGAATGAATGAATGAAAATCCAGATAATGTTTATTATGGTACTGTCCAGTCAGAGCCGTTTGACAAGACATAGGACTCTTTCAGTTGACAATAACTATTCCATCCAAATATTTCTGTAATGAAATTTCCGTTAAAAGATTCATATTACTCCATCTTGGCTGCAAAGATATATTTTATCAAGTATTCAGTAGGGTTCCAATTTTCCCACCACATTTTTCTAGATCTAATAATTTAAGTGTTTTTTAAAAAGAGTAGACATTAATTTAACCTCTGAATTCATCTAATTATTGATTATTTACATTGTTTTTTTACAAATGATCCTTTTACTAGGTTAGATAATCTTGCTGAGTGTCAAAGTCAAGCTCACTAAGCTGTGGTTTGTGAAAACTTTACTGAAAAACTGTTGTACTATCTCCAACCTTTTATAGCCTTTCTCAGTATCTTAAATTATCTACTATTATGAAAACTAATTCAATGATTTTTATTGGAGTTTAGTGGTATCCTAATGGGCTTTCCTGGTGGCTCAGTGGTAAAATATATGTGTATAGATATATATATTCTTGCCAGTGTAGGAGATGTGGGTTCAGTCCCTGGGTTGGGAAGACCTCCTAGGGAAGGAAATGGCAACCCACTCCAGTAATCTTGCCTGAGAAATCCTGTGGACAGAGGAACCTGGTGGGCTATAGTTGAAGGGGTCACGAAAGAGTCAGACATGACTTAGTAGCTAAACAATAACAACAACAGTGTAAACAGTCTGGACCTAGGAGACAAGCCCTTTTCAGGCAGCCCACTGTTAGGATTCACTCTTTACTCCCAGGCTTCAGGTCTCCTCTTTCAAAGTAGCTTTGAGCTTTATACCCCTAAGAGTTTTCTTTTTAACTGAACGTGTAACAGCTGAATAGTTAACAAAGGGTCCCGCTTTTGCTAGCCATCTATTATAAAGCAGTGACTGAAAGTACAAGCTTTGAAATCATACTAGGGGTTTCTGTCAAACTCTACCATTTACCACCATTCTCTAGCTTTGTAATCTGAGGAAATTCACTCATAATCTCATTTGTAGTTTCTCATCTACAAAATACGTACAATCATGGTTATCGTAAGTACACAATATAATCATGAATGTCAAGTTCATAACACAGTGGCTGTCACTTAAAAAAGTATTACTCTTTTTCATCGATGCTAAATCTCATTCTTGATTGTCTTCTTGCTTTCATTACACAGTCAAATATTGATCTTTCAAATATGTTTGGCAGTATTTTAATCACAGGGAGGAGATGGGTTTTGTATACTCTATTCTGATGGTAGAGAAAATAGTAGAATCACAAGAAGCACATAATTAGGGATATTTGGTGAGGGGTCCCCAGAAATACAAAAAGGCAGCTGAATAAGCATATAATACTTGCACTTCAGAAACAAAATAACATTGTCTGCTTCTTACTTTTGGCTACGTTTTGCTCCTTCGTTTGTGGAAGAGCAGGATTTTTTGTGTATTGATGATTATGGTAATAGAAAAGCTAAATGAATATAAAGTTTGTGGAGAAAAAATGACATCAGAAGCAAATATATTAATTTTCAAAGCTTGGCAAAGGACTCTCATTATGATGGCAGCAATGAACTAGATATTTTCGACTGGAGAGTAATAAGTCAAAATGCTCCAAAGTATGGCCTAACCAAGGCCCCTTCTATTTCTATTCTGAGCGAGCATACAGGTAGAATTTTCTGAAACATTTTGACTTTTTGAATAAAGTTTGTAAAGGTTGCAGAGATGGAAAAGTGGAACAGTAGGACAAGATGCAGAAACAGAAGGTCCCCTAGGAACTATTATGATACAGAGCACCCAGATGACTTTAGGACAGTTAAGGAGATTCAGGACCTAAGGAACAGACTAGACTGAGAGGTCTCATCTAGGTAATAGAACTGTGAATAATCTAAGAGAAGTTTAAGTTCTTAATTTTTTTATTTGTAAATGAAAGCATTCTAATCTCTCTATAATCTTTCCTCAATGTCTATGTCATGGAGGACCGTATTAAAAATGAGATCCTTTTTGCACTGCTCTTTCTGAGCTCTATTATGATGGAGCTTTCTTAAAGCTGAATCCTAAAAGATCGATCTGTAGCTATCTCTCTGTCTATTGTCAGTCTCTTTCTCTCTTTCAATCTCTCCATATATATTAGTGAATATATGTATTCATACATACATATATATGTATGTATATATATATATACATACATATATATATATACTTAAATCCCTAGATAATTTTTGTCAGTGTAATTTTTTTGCGAGAATCTGAGGCTAAGAATAAAGAAAGTGATGGAAAAAAACTATTGGGATAAATGAGCTATGGATTTCGATTATTTTTATTTAAAAAACAGTGGGGATAATTATGGTTTTTCAATTGGTATCTTTTAGATGATGAAGCTTTAATGGGAGGATAAATAATCTGCATGAATCAAGAAAATGGCCTCTGAGTGCTAATATTGTTCTTTTTTGTCTTTGGCTTTTGTGTGATGAGCCATTTGTAATTTTTAAAAAAAGCTACCTGGGAGGACAAATGTAATAATGTCTTGAACCCCTAGGCAGAAAAGCACCATATAATTACATCTTTAAAATATTATTACCGCAGTTCTGTCCTAAAATTTTTGTTACTTACAGGGAAATCTTTTTGTAGGTGAATCCCCCTGGCTGCACTGATTCTTCTCCTTCTGTCTAGAAGTGTTTTAAATGAGCTGAATATGGTCTCTCGGTGAAGCAGAGTGTCTCCCTTTGGGAAGAAGCTGGATTAGGGGCACTTGACCTTTCCTGAGTTGGGTGTGAAGAAACTGACAATAAAGATCTTAAAGAACCCTGTTTTTAAGGCCTTCGATACATTTGTCCACTGAGTTTGTTCCAATTAATGTGGTTAAATTCGATAATCTAAAAATGAAAATAATTTCTTGTTGAAATAGATATATTTATAAGAATAGGAACCAGATGACGATTGTGGTTTTTAGGAGATAAGGCTGCTTGTAACTGAATGTACTCTGTAGTAATTACTGACAACACAATAGTGAGCAAAACCTGTAGGTTATCGTCTAGTAAAGAATACAGACTCAAATGAAATATAGTATTAGAAGCACTTCAAGAAAGAAAAGTGCAGTTTTGTGAGAGTATGTAGCAGGCATCCGATCTCATTGGAAGAGTGGTGGTGGTTAGGGAAGGCTTTCCTGAATAATATACATTTAAGTCAATATTATCTCACTGATTTTAGCGTACAGCATTTTGCCATCTAATTATGTTTTTCTTTGTTCTCAAAATACCTTCTAAGATAGGTTAAATAATATGTGCTTGGTTACAAGACAAAGACAAGAGAAACCACTTTACACTGGAACTCTCCGATCCTCTCTTTAGCTTGCTAAAGAATTACATATTATGGTTGGACATTACAAAATGTTAAAATAATTGCCTCAATGAGGAGCAATTAAACTTTAACTCCTAGAGAATGTCATTGGAATTAGACTGATGACTGTCTTATTTTCCCTTTTCTCATGTTGTGAGTCCTAGAAAAACCAACTTTGATATTATTTTCATGTACTGATTGAAAATAAAGAAGTTAACAGTGTTTTATAAACAGTTCTGTGTAACTCTGCCCACATAGACATAAAACAGACATGGTCTCAACATTTTTATTAGTAGTTTTAGGATATAGCCAAAGACTCTTTATAGAGACAGAGGTCATCCTTCAACGCCTGTAAGTTCCTCCAGAGTAGACTGTATTTCATTTATCCTGGTAGGAAAAATTCCCATTGCCACTGGCCTGGACTATATTCATTCTGCAAATAGTGTTGTTCATTTCTGTTTCTGTCATTCAAAATCTCTTTCATGAGTTCTCTTTTCCATTTTTAAAACATAGGGCACATGAAGGAAGCTATATAAAGTCAAATTCATTTTTATAATCTCTGATGGCAACTTCATCCTGTAACTGCTATTCTGGGATTTTGTAGCCATAACACAAAGGACAGCAATCAACAGCAGAGTGCAAGATGAGATTAGAATTGCTCTTCCTTGATCACCAAACACTACAGCTTCAGTGGAGCACATGCTTTGCCTTATGACCGCCCATTTGTAGAAACTGCAAATAACCTTTTAATGTCAGGGTGCAATCAGTAACTTCATTTTGCTTCGTTTTCACTCTAGAGCTTAATCAGAACCCCCAAAAGCCAGTATTTTTGAGATGAAATAGACACTTTGTGCAAAAACTTAAAATGACAGACCTCTTTTTGTAGAGGAACATTTCAGAATGATAATGCCGGTTCAGTTGTTTGGGAGTGTTTCACATTCGTACCAAATTTACAAATAAAGTCCATGTTTATAACTAATAAATGATAATGATTTAAAAATAGCTAACTGTAATTAACATATTTCCATCAGAGTTTCCTTAAACCCTGAAAACTAGCTTTTTGGCACAATTTCCTAAAGTATAAAATTACGTAGGTAAAAAAGTGAAAGTGTTATTTGTTCAGTCATGCCCAACTCTTTGCAACCCCATGAACTGTAGCCCACCACGCTCTTCTGTCATTGGGATTCTCCAGGCAAGAATACTGGAGTGGGTAGCCATTGTCTTCTCCAGGAGATTTTTCTCAACCCAGGGATCAAACTGAGTTTCTGACATTACATGTGAATTCTTTACCATCTGAGCCACCGAGGAAGCCCAAAACTACGTGAAATGTTTATCAATTTCATGTACTTTCTCTAGAGGGTTAGCCAGGATTAAGTGATTTTCAGCAGGTCACAAAACAGTGTATCAACAGGTCAAAGCATGTAATTCAACACTCTTCATTTGTACAGTTTGATCGCCATAATCAGTTCTATTACGTCAGATAAGGTTATATCTTTTGCAGTAGTCACATACCTCTTAAGGTCAAAAATATTCCCATTAGAATGGGTTAGGAATAGTAGAAGAATTTTTGATCTAAAATTTTCCTGTTATCCACAACAATTTTTTCTCCAACTCATTGATTTATTAATTTATTCAGTGAACATTTATTAAAAGATATTATATACCAAACACAGTACATGACTCTAGTCAGATTTATATATCTTTATTTCAAAATTCTTATAAATTCAAATTTATTTGTATAGTTCTTATTTGTACTTCTTATAAAAAGTAAAAGTAGAATTTTGGTTAACAGTTTTTACATAAGCTCTTTTTGGCTCAAGAATTGGGAGACTTAGGATTCCCCCTCCTGCTTTGTCTTTTCTGTCTGTGAAATATCTCTCTTAGTGCCTAAAACTGCCTATTGCACATCTGAGGGCCATGAACAGACACCACAAATGAGCTATGAGACTTTCGTGCATTTGCTTTGAATGAAATGATATTATGACTTATGGATGGAAAGGGGGAAGAGAAAGCAATTGTCTGGAAATGCCAGTGAATTATAATTAACTTTTTAAATTAACAAATAATCAACATGCTTTTCTCACCACCTCCTCTTAAAAAATTAGTAACACAATTCATTATATTTTGACTCTACTCAGTGTTGCCATTTGAAGAAGTTAGAGAAATTTTAGTGTCAAATGACGAAGTTCATTGCTGACCCTTCAACAGTCAAACAGAATTTATCTCTTCCATTATGCAATTTTGTGTTTCTTTGTTGCTGTTCTGCATAGTCTTACTGCTGTATTTATAATTGAATCATAAACATTTGCTTTGGAATATATGTTAATGTGTCTTTGTTTACTAGACTCGAGCTTTCTGAGAATTACGATTTTGTTTTATTCATCTTTATATTTCCAAGCCCTAGTACAATACCTGCCACATACCAATCACCAAATAAATAATTGTGAATTGAATAAAATGAGTTTATTTCAGCTCTCTTTAACACTTTCCTCTGAGGTAAGAAAACTTCTGATGTAAACAGCATACTTGTCAGGTAAATTGTGACAGTTTATCAATTCATCATAGCACAAAAGCTTAGAAACTAGCACTACCTTACTCTTGTACATTCTTTTTAATACTACAGTGCTACTTATGTCCAGCTCCCCCTTCTCCAGTAGATCTTTGGGAATAACAATGTAATGTCTAAGAACTTTGTTTTGAGATAAGTTGAAATCTGAGAGAAAGAACGTCTCTGGATTTGGGGGGAATATTACAGATTGTATGGGCTCTTGATGTAAAGATTAGAATATTCAGAGACAGCACTAGTTAAATTTCATTTTGTGGTTCATCTTTGCCACAGATCTGTGTTCAGCTCAGATTAGCAGAAGGGTATCAAGTAAGAAAACTCAGAATAATATCTTAATATTTCATGAATCAGCCTGGTCTCTTGCAGCTGCTTTCACCTCTGCTATGACTTTAGTTCTCCTGTGCGTGTGCATGCTAAGTCACTGCCGCTGTGTCTTACTCTTTGAGACCCTATGGACTGTAGCCCACCGGGCTCCTCTGTCCGAGGGATTCCCCAGGCAAGGAAACTGGAGTTGGTTGCCGTTTCCTTGTCCAGGGGACCTTCCCAATCCAGGGATCAAACCTGCGTCTCTTATGTCTCCTGCATTGGCAAGCTGACTCTTTACTACTACTGCCACCTGGTTTTGCTTATTCTAGTATGCCTAGTATGCTTAAAGCCACAGTTTTCCTTTCTATTTCCCCAGGAATGGGGTTCTAATCTATACTCAGGTGCTCAGTTCAGTGGTTTGATTCGCTAATAACTGCCTCAGCTCCTCTGGTTCTTGGGTCTTTCTTATGCTCTTACAAGGTCAAGTGTTCTTACAGGAATCTCATTTGTACTGATATAGATCTTCTGCTTGGACTAAAATCTCATAGCCCTATTCTATGTTCAATTCACACTTTTTCTGCCATTATTTTCAGCTCATCTCAAGTATGGTCGACCTCCACCTTGACTATACCATTGTCTTCCCTAATAGCCTGACGCCTTGATGTCCTCCGAAATATATTGCTTTTGCTCTGTTCCTTCAGTTGTCTGCTCTCGGGGTGTCAGCCATTTCCGGAAAGGTTAGCTCTGCTATTGACCACACTTAATGAGGATGACCTGGTCCTGAAGTTGTTCCCAAAACACAACAGAGCTCGGTGTTCCCTGAGGGGCTTCGAGACACCTTGCTCCTCACCAGAGTTAACGTGCATGAAACCTACAAGTAAATGTTTTAACACCAAAGCTCAGAACTCCACAAAGGAAAAGCTCAAGCCCTTATTCTTTCACTTCTTCTGACTGGAATTACATGAACAATAATAATAACTCATACTCTCTTGGAACTTAGAAATGCTAGATTCAGTGTTCAAAATCATGTTCTTCTAAAGTCTGAGAGAATTCATCTTCCAAAATTTCTTCAGAAAACCATTCTGTATCAAGCTGTTTCCGTTTATGATCCCATATATTTAAGATTCGTTTGCCTCTTTTTGGTGTTTGCGCCCGTCAAGAAATCATAGTGGTTAGTATATACCTGTGCTTGGTTACTATTTGGCTTAATGTCTTAGTTTTACTACACCTATTTATTTTCTCCATAGAAATCTTTGATTATTATTTGTGCTTATCTCTCATTTTGTTTTTCCTTACTTACTCCTTATTTTCCTCAGAATGAACATCATTTCCAGCAATGAATTTATCAGAGTCTTAGAGAGTAGGGCAAAATTCTCTTTTAACTAATTTATTTCAACTGTTATTTACCCAGTTGCTTACTGGAAATCATATATGTTTTATTTGTCTTGAAATCCATAAAGAGAACATATTAAAGTAGTGAATCATACCCCCCACTGACATTAATGTCCTTCTCTGAAAGCTTGTGAAGCCAATTTGATCACATGCATAAATTCAGATGTTGTGATATAATAGCTTGGGGAATTAGGTCTTTTACTCAGTCCTGTAAATAACAAGAAAAAGATAAAATGAGTTTTATCATTAAAAAGTACCCTCTGGCCCAAAACGCTTAAAAGAATAGTTCTTTTTCTTGACTTATAAAGTGTTCAATTGATTTCTTCTACAGCGCATTGGTTTCTTATTGAAATTTGGCATTTCAATAATAGTGTACTTTTTGAAATATGCAATCAAAAAAGTTGGAGCATAGAATATATTCTGATTTAATAAATCCTGGGAAACATAAGCAAAGTGAAGTTCTTATTTAACATTTAAATTAAAATCTAATATTAAGTGTTACTGGACATGATTACATAATAGAAACACACCATTTCAAATCCAAGATCAGTCTGTACATCTTTTTTTTTTCAATTGAGATAAAAATGAGAAGTTTTCTATATGCCAAACCCAGATATTGTATCTTTCTTTAATAAGAAGGGAAGAAAGAAGCATTTCAATAATGTTACATAAATAAAAATGATTTCATATAGGACTAAGTTTGTGGTTACTGGGTTAAATCTTCTTTCATTTAATAAAATTATGCTGGCATTCACACAGTAACTTATGAATAAATGTTTCTATTTGTTAAAACTGATATGTGACATCTGAAAACCTAGAAACTACTATTTTAGAGAATTATAGGAAAAATGAGCAAAACATCATCCATTAGAAAGCAAGCTTACAGTTATTTATAGTGTTCTTATTTCTTCCCAGTAAAGCTCCAGCGAAATAGAGATATTCCTAGCAAAAAATTTAAATTGAAAGCGTGCTGGCAGATTACATTTGCATTTGAATGATTTTATTCCCTTTATACTCTCAAAAAGCATTACATTAAGTATTAATGCTACATTTTGCTCCTGTTATTGTTCACCTTCACTTCTGCTAAACATTAACTTCTCAGCTTATTCAAGAACAGATGTAGATGAGAAATAGTGTTTGGTGATACAATGTAGCCAATCTCAAGTTATCACTTTAGTTCCAAAACACTATTTATCCTATAATGCAAAGAACTGACACCATGCACATGAAGTTATCACCAAAAAGCTTCTCTGTTTACCATAGCATGCTTTTTTTCCTATTATTTCTTTCAAAGATACAATTGCTGGAATGTAATTGTAATACAAAATGGAAAGCATCAGTACAGAAGCACTATTTTGTTTCTTCTTCTGGTGAAAACAAAAAGCATAATAAAAATAGGTTTTCTAATCAAGATTTACTTTCCCTACAGAACAGAACATTAGTTATGTAAACTACTTTAATAATAAGAGACTATTGTGCAAAGCTTAGCAAAATAGTAACAAGAGAAATAATTATGACAGCTAGGAGTTTTAGAATACAAAAATACAAATTTTCATTTGCTGATCAGTTTTATGTACAGTTCTTCATTTGACTCCCAGATTGGCTAAAAAGTCAACACTGCATTTCACCAGCCTACAGTAGGTGGAAGCGCCTTTGTGGTCTTGTCTCGTTTAATGAAAAGAATCTGTCAGATGATTTTTCTCTGTTATCAGCCCTTCATTAGCAGTATTACTTTCAAGATATTTGTGTTTTTATTAACCTCTTTCAATCTCAGTTCATCCATGGATGTGAAGCAGTAACATGACACTGTTTCCCAACCCAGCACGCAGTGGTAGCATTTCTACTAATGGAAACTGAATATTAATTAATTCACCCCTGCTCCCCATCATCTATTCTTTATCCAGGAATGAGATAAGGTAGGGGTTGCCATTTCAACCTTCAGTAACAAATATCTATTGCCTACTTTGTGACCAGTGCCTGGTCACTAAGTCAAATACATTCTCTTTGCTGTGTGCATGAAACTAACACAACATTATGAATCAGTTATATTCCAAAAAGTTTTTTCAGAAAACACATAAAATGCAGTCCCTATAGTCAAAAAATTCTCTTTCATTTCAGAGTATAAAAATCCATACATGTTATTTTAGTAAGGTAAGATAGCTCATGCATTTCCTAGAGCCTTCATTTTAAAATATGCATGTGCTCAATGAAGAGAAAATACCTTAGAATGTGATACTAGATACTTTTTAATGATATACTGTAACACGTTTAAAAGGCTTATTTCCTTTAGCAGCACCTTGTTGGGAAGTTCAGCCACCAGTCTCTTTTTCCTTATA
The DNA here is from genome assembly GCF_016772045.2 of Ovis aries. Lineage (NCBI taxonomy): Eukaryota > Metazoa > Chordata > Mammalia > Artiodactyla > Bovidae > Ovis > Ovis aries. The sequence continues at coordinate 212,759,471 of NC_056055.1, forward strand.
AAGAATTATCCCTGAAAAAACTTGTTGCATTTGAAGACCTAATTAAAGACTTAATTAGTTGGCAAGCTTGTTAAATTAGACTTTGTAAAAGTGCATGATGCTCAAATGGAACTAACTTACAGCAGTTTTGGACAGTGCTACATTTATCTACCATATGCTATTCTCTGGATAATTGACGTTGCTCTCCACTTGACCTGAAGTGCAAAGGGAAACTATAACAGACAGGTCTATAACCTCTGAAGAACTAGAAATGCTGACATAGCCAATCCACATATTTGCATTACACATACTAAACTAACAGATGATAGTATTTACAAGGCTTCACTAAATGCTTAAATCTATTTTGTGGACAAAAGGATTTTTAAGTTAATTCATTTTGTGGAGAGAATAATTTAACCAAGTTAGCATTTAGTTGACAGAATTATGATGAAATTCATTTTGTCTACCTAATTGATTGGACAGCTAGCAGAATGCATTTCTCCCTAGAATGAAGAATATGCAGAGTCTGTCAAATGGCATTTCCTCCTTGGTCTCAAATCATTCTGTCAACAAAATAAATACAACCTCCCTTCGTTTACAGTATCGATGTGGGTGTTAATTATGGGGGAATAGAATGCAAAGTCAAAATCTTCTCTGTTAAGTATTGATAAAAAAATATTTATACCATCCATTAACTAGATATCAATCTTGTAAAAGGATTTTTCTGGGAAAAGCTTATATCTAAACTGTGTAACAGGGTAGGTGTGTGGTTGGTGTTCTTCACATTCAATGCTATAGACATGAAATAAACACCTTAGCTAAAAATGTAAATTCAATGACTGGAGTGATAACATCAGGAAACCAATGAACAAAGCCAATCTACTGATAACTGGTTATGGTGAAAAATGTGTGTTGTTTATTGCAAGTTATCCAATGGGGGCTAAGCAAAGAAAATGAAAGGATCAAAAGGCTAGAACTACCTGAAGGCTTTACAAGAATGTTTTTTAGAGAGGGATGAGGGAAAGTGTCACAGGGCATATGATCTGCTCATGGGCATTCTTCTGATTGGCTGGTGATAAGGTAACTATGGTACATGGAGAATCAACATCACTAACCTTCTGGTTCCGATGGATCTAGGACCTATGTGCTGGTGGTCAGCACGAAATGTCTTTCATCTGGTAGAAGTTTTGTGTGTGTGTGTGTGTGTGTGTGTGCGCGCTCAGTTGCTCAGTTGTGTCCAACTCTTTGCGGTCCCATGAACTGTAGCCTGTCAGGCTCCTCTGTCCTTGGAATTTTCTGGGCAAGAATACTGGAATGGGGTGCCATTTCCCTCTCCAGGGGATATTCCTGCCACAGGGACTGAACTCACGTCTCTTGTGTCTCCTGCACTGACAGGTGGATTCGTTACCATTAGCATCACCTGGGAAGCCTGGTGGAAGTTTTAGTACCTGTAAAACAACTCAAGGATGTAGCTTAGGGGGTTTATCTATGTCCCTTGAGGATGAGCTGAAGGTCCTTGACTTTGCCCTATGGCTAAACCATTTTTAATTTGTCTTGTTTTCCTTTGTTTCTGTATTTTCTCACTTCTCTAATTAAATTTTCTCTTTGGGTATCAGAAAGGCCTAGTATGCTAAAGTTTTCCTACAAACAAGATGTGGGGGACCCGAGGGTCGGTCCCTGGGAAGGCTCCACAGGGTCCTACTGGGTTTCAGTCTCAACATTTTGCAGTGCTTGGATTCTTTCTCGAGACATGCTCCACTTAATAGTGGGGTGCTGCTGTATGCTGCGCTGCACTGTGCTTAGTCGCTCAGTCGTGTCTGACTCTTCGTGACCCCATGGCCTGTAGCCCACCAAGCTCCTCTGTCCACGGGATTCTCCAGATAAGAATACTGGAGTGGATTGCCATGCCCTCCTCCAAGGGGTCTTCCCAACCCAGGGATCGAACCGAGGTCTCCTACATTGCAGGCAGATTCTTTAACATCTAAACCACAAGGAAGCCCTAATAGTGGTGATTCAAGAAAAAAGAAGTCAAGAGTTAGAGAAACCATGAGACCTAAACCCAGGAATTTGGCGAAGGGGAATTTCTAACTGTATAACAGGAACAGAGGACAACCCATTCAGATTGAGTAAGGTCAGAAGATTCTGGGAGAGAAGCTTTCAGGAAGATGAATACCTGGCACATTTGGATGTTTTGAAAGAATATGTCTACTGACGGAAGGCTTGGAAGCAGAATTAAAAGTAAATATACAGCTGAACTAATGAAAAAATAAGATAATCACTAGTTTCGTTCTCTGGAGAGAGAGCAAAAAATTGTTCAGGGAAGGAAAAGTAATCGTATCTTACCACCTTAGCCAGTTGTGACTATAAGTACCATAGGATAATGTAAACTCAGAAAATGATCCACACCAAGTGACAATGTTAGGATATTGTATAAAGGGGGAGTATGGGAAGGAAGTTCAGGCTCTGGGGTTAAATGAGGGGAAGAAAGTAGATTTCTCACTTCCACAATGGATATCAATTCCACACTATTTGAAAACATTGATGTAACTAGCAAACTTACCATCTAAAAGAAATCAAAATGGTTGTTTGCTGAGGAATGGGTAATAACAGTGAGAAGTTAGGCACTGTTATATTTGGTTTAAAACAAACAAACAAGCAAAAGACACCTTTTCAAGGTGTTAAAAACAACAAAAACAAAAACTTCTACATCTTAAATTATGCACTATCCTGTGTTAAGTCACTTCAGTCATGTCTCACTCTTTGCAATCCTAGAGATCATAGCCTGCCAGGCTCCTCTGTCCATGGGGTTATTATATCTCTTAACTTTTTAAGCGTTGAATATATTTATTTACATATATCCACATACACACACACACATGCCATGCCATGTTTAGATGCTCAGTTGTGTCTGACCCTTTGTGACCCTGTGGACTATAGCCTGCCAGGCTCCTCTGTCCATTGGGATTCTCCACGCAAGAATACTAGACTGGGTTGCCATTTCCTTCTTCAGGGGATCTTCCCAACCCAGAGATTGAAACCAGATCTTCCACATCCAGGAAGATTCTTTACCATCTGAGCCACCAGGGAAGCCCACACGTACACACATATGTATTATAAAATCTATTGGAAAACTGAAAGCAATTAATGAATTTTTGTGTATTCTAAGTTTCTTTGAAATGTCCCACATCTTGTGAAATTCCTTATAAACTCTATATTCCTATTTAAATATATTGCCCAAATAACTGCTTTCTGAATAGCAAAGTGAAATTATATTTAAAGATATGTCTTTATGGATGATCAAAATTAATAATATATGAATCTCATTTGGTGTTTATAAGTAGATGCCTTTTTAGATCTCAAGAATTTCAAAAAGTCATTCTTCTACTCAGTAGTTCCAAATGCAAATACATACTTTTTGTGTTTATTTCATGATAACATGCTGAAGTAATATGTTGGGCGTGAAATGCTTGCCTGATATCTAAACTTATTTAAATTTTCAATATTGTAAATATTGTAATTTATTATAGCTTATAATCACCAGGTGCTTCTTGGTTGAACTTTTTAACATGCTTAACCAAATAATAATAATTAGAAATGGAGTAGAAAATGTATGAGGAACTTTTATGAAAGATAGTAATTTAAAATAGCAAAATATCTTTCATTTTTAAAACAAAATTATGAAATAACCAGAAGGTTACAACAATTATAAAATGGATGTTGAAGATTTAGCTCCTTTACTGGATTTTATAATTGCTAGAAAAGTTTAGATGCTATAGAGACTGTCTGCAGGTATTGTTTCTGATAGACTTTCTTGTCACAAAGCTTAAGCGGCACAGATACGAGTGGATACAACAGGAAGAAGTTTCTTCCTTTTAAAGATGCTCCTCGGTAACAAGTATACCATTGTCTCTAAAGACAAAGGCACACACTTTTAGTAACTGTACCTATGAAGAATATTGCATTTCAAAAAAACCCTTCAATGGAAACTGACCAAGGCAAGTCACTTGTTTAAGTAAAGACAGTTCCATCCTAAAATGGACAAATGAGAAAGAATGAACAACAAAAAAAAAAAGTCCTCATTAATCCCCATGACATAACAGATACAGCTTACAAAATAAGTGCTGAATAGATTTTCTATTAAATGTAGTGTTTTTAGCAGAAGAAATGCATTGCATATTAGATTTACCCTTTATTTCTAATCTAAAGAATACTGCCATCCTCATCTTCTCTGTCATAATTACTCTCCTTGTTAGCACTCCGTAATGAGGAAAAGGCAAATCAGTTGTGTCATTATACCTTGCTGCTAAACAGAAGCAACACAGCCATTAATGACTTTAACATATGTTCATGTTTTCCTGGCCACTGGGAACTCCATTCATCTGGTTCTCCTTGATGAGGCAAGACACGTCTGTTAACATCATGAGGCTGAATTTTTTTTCTCTGGGAGCTGATATTCAGAACAAAAATTTCAGGTTCAATATTAGAGGTGAAACTACTGAGAGAGAAGGTGTGCATGAGGGATGATTGTTCTAGAAGCATCTGCTCTCACCTTTTCCTCCCTAAACCCTATGCTGGACTTCATTACAGATCTGTCCACTAGGTGGCGATATCAATATGTAACTTAAAAAAAAGAGTCAAAATCTTTAAATATGTAGAGCTAATAATTTCAATAAAACTACAACATTAAGCAATACACTGAGTATTTTAACACTGACTTGAGGAGCATGGGTTTTAATCTTAGAACAGAGAGTTAAAGTGATTATCAGATAATTTGCTTAGTAATTTAAACTCCTCCCATCCTTCCCTTCCAAAGATGTGCTTTTAATTTTACTTGAACCATTTAGCTAATTGTATCAGCCTCAATATTTTCTTGTCAGTTCAGTCTAGTCTTGGTCAAGTTACTTAACCTCTTCATGTCTCATTTTTTTTTTTTTTTTGATCTGGTGATCTAATGTGAAGAAGCACTAATAAAAATGATTATAAAACACTTTGCAAATTTTAGTGCCAAGACAGCTACACTGCTTTGAAGTCACCAGAAGTGTGACAAGTGTTCAGACAAGTACATAATTAAACTGTCCAAACTGCATTAGCTATTGATGGCATTTAACTAGGGCTGACTGTTCCTACCAAGCTATGAGTTTAAATTATAGTGGCCTCTGTAACTCTCCCACTTCAGCAGACTAGAACTGGCAATGGGCACTGAAGTCCGAAAGTTTATATGTATTTTAATGACAGTGATGGAAACATGAACAGATTGAAACCTCTTCAGTTTCCTCTTTTGTTACCCATAGAAGAAATGGCAACTCTGTTAATTGGTTTTTTAGGGAAAATGTTGAATGTCATTAGTGTAATGACAGACAGTGAAAGATCAATAGTGTTATTGTTCAGAATGGAATACCTTTTGTAACCTGAATGTCCCAGCTCTCACCATGCCTTGAGTACAGTTGAAGTCGCATTCATATTTGTGCCTGTGTCTCACTGATACCAAGCTCCCATCTACTCACAAGGACATAATTACTCCACAAGTGTTTCTGAGAATCCTTGTGATGCGACCTAAATGCATCCTATACTAAGCCAGGTTATTGGTCATTATTCCTGATAACTGAGTTGGATCTTTGGAGCTGCTAGCATCCCACATAACACCTCAAAGTGGCTCCTAATCAGAACAGCTTGGCTTCCTCTTATATGACCCTTCTCTACTAGAAAAGAAGAAATCACTTCAATTACTTAAAACAGAGGGGACTGAAGGCAGAAGGGTAGTTTCTCAAGTGACATTAGAGCTGAGAATCCAAACAAGGGATCAAAAGTCACTCCATGATTAACAACAGGAAGTCAGGTTATCCCTAATATGAAGGGACAAGAAAGAAGTGTGGTGTCAAGAAGGCAAGAGGTGGAAGCTACAACCACAGAAAGAGCATCTGTCAGGAACAGGACCCATAGAAGAGGTGCACTGCTCATTTAAGACACTGCCAGAAGCCAAGTGGCAGTAGACCAATACCCAGGCTTCTCCCCTTCTTCCCAGTCTCTCCATAGTACCTCTTATTGTCCTAACTCAGGCAGAAGGCAGCTGACGTAGAAGATGGCCGAAGGAAATACACAATGCTGAAATACAGAGCGCAGCAGATCAAGGGTGAAAAATGGGCAGGAAGGCAACTAGGTACTGGATCAGCACAAGATCGGCTGGATTTTATTTTATTGGAGTTAATTGTTTTAAAATGTTGGGTTAGTTTCTTGTGTACAATAGGTGAATCAGCTATGTGTCTACATATATCTCCTCCATCTTGAGCCTTACTCCCACCCCCCCAACCCAACCCCTGTAGGTCATCAGAGAGCACCAAGCTGAGCTCCCAGGGCTATACAGCAGGTTCCCACTAACTGGGCTTCCCTAGTGGCTCAGACAGTAAAGAATCTGCCTGGGACCCAGGCTCAATTCCTGGGTTGAGAAAATCCCCTGGAGAAGGGAATGGCAACCCACTCCAGTGTTCTGGCCTGGAGAATTCCATGGACAGAAGAGCCTAGGGGGCTCCAGTCCATGGGGCCAAAGAGTTGGATACAACTGAGTGACTAACGCCTGCATCTAGTTTACGCACGGTAGTGTATGAATGTCAGTCCTAATCTCCCAGTTCATCTCACCCTCCCCGCTTTGCACTCACATGTCCATTCTCCAGGTCTGTCTCTCAGGTCTGCCCTGAAAACAGACTCATCTTGTGGCTGGATTTTGATGCTACCTGTATTGAGTGATATACCCGACCACTAGAACAAGAGCTGGTGAAGTTATTTTTTTTTTGGAAAAACCCTCGTAGTAAATACTTTTGGACTCAGTAGGCCATACTGTACTGTCACAATCACTCGAATGATACTGCACAAAAGTATCCATAGGTAATATGTAAACAACTGTGAAGGATGTGTTACAATAAAACTTCATTTACAAAAACAAGCCTTTCGCGAATTTAAGCATAATATTGTTGCTTCAGCATCTGTTTGTTTGACCAAACAGTTTCCAGGAGCTTAAACTGACAGAATTCTCCTACAATGCAAGAGACGCAGGAGATGCCAGTTTGGTCCCTGAGTGGGGAAGATCTGGGAGTGGGGGGAGGGCATGGTAATCAACTCCAGTATTCTTGCAGGAAAATGCTATGGACAGAGCAGCCTGGCAGTCTACAGTCTATGGGGTCACAAAGACCTGGACAAGATCAAAGTAATTGAACAACACAGTAGCAAACTGACACAAGCCACCTGAGCAAAACACATGTTCTAGATGATAGCGCAGATAGTTACAAGCAATGTGAGTTCCTGATATGACTCCCCCTAAAGCACTTGTGATCAACAGTCTCCCCCATCTCTTTGGTTCTTCCCCTCATGTATCAAACAAAACCCCCACTCAAGCGGGCCTTAGGAAGCATCACTACAAACAAAACTAGTGGAGGCGATGGAATTCCAGTTGAGCTATTTCAGATCCAGAAAGATGATGCTATGAAAGCACTGCACTCAATATGCCAGCAAATTTGTAAAACTCAGCAGTGATCACAGGACTGGAAAGGTCAGTTTTCATTCCAATCTCAAAGAAAAGCAATGCCAAAAAAATGCTCAAACTACCACACAAGTGCACTCATCTCACACACCAGTAAAGTAATGCTCAAAATTCTCCAAGCCAGGCTTCAGCAATACATCAACCATGAACTTCCAGATGTCCAAGCTGGTTTTAGAAAAGGCAGAGGAACCAGAGATCAAATTGCCAACATCTGCTGGATCATGGAAAAAGCAAGAGAGTTCCAGAAAAACATCTATTTCTGCTTTATTGACTATGCCAAAGCCTTTGACTGTGTGGATGACAACAAATTGTGGAAAATTCTGAAAGAGATGGGAATACCAGACCACCTGACCTGCCTCTTGAGAAATTTTTCTGTAGGTCAGGAGGCAACAGTTGGAACTGGACATGGAACAACAGACTGGTTCCAAAGAGGAAAAGAAGTACATCAAGGCTGTATATTGTCACCCTGCTTATTTAATTTATATGCAGAGTACATCATGAGAAACACTGGGCTGGAAGAAGCGCAAGCTGGAATCAAGATTGCAGGAAGAAATATCAATCACCTCAGATATGCAGATGACACCACCCTTAGGGCAGAAAGTGAAAAGGAACTAAAGAGCCTCTTGATGAAAGTGAAAGAGGAAAGTGAAACAGTTGGCTTATAGCTCAATATTCAGAAAACTAAGATTATGGCATCTAGTCCCATCACTTCATGGCAAATAGACGGGAGAGCAGTGGAAACAGTGACAGACTTTATTTTGGGGGGCTCCAAAATCACTGCAGATGGTGATTGCAGCCATAAAATTAAAAGACGCTTGCTCCTTGGAAGGATAGTTATGACCAAAGTAGACAGCATATTAAAAAGCAGAGACATTACTTTGTCAACAAAGGTCCATCTAGTCAAGGCTATGGTTTTCCAGTAGTCATGTATGGATGTGAGAGTTGGACTATAAAGAAAGCTGAGCTCTGAGGAATTGATGCTTTTGAACTATGGTGTCAGAGAAGACTCTTGAGAGTCCCTTGGATTGCAAGGAGATCCAACCAGTCCATCCTAAGGGAAATCAGTCCTGAATATTCATTGGAAGGACTGATGCTGAAGCTGAAACTCCAATACTTTGACCACCTAATGCAAAGAACTGACTCATTTGAAAAGACCCTGATGCTGGGAAAGATTGAAGGCGGCAGGAGAAAGGGACAACAGAAGAGGAGATAGTTGGATGGCATCACCAACTCGATAGACACGAGTTTGAGTGAACTCTGGGAGTTGGTGATGGACAGGGAAGCCTGATGTGCTGCAGTCCATGGGGTTGCAAAAAGTCAGACACGACTGAGCTGTTGGACTGAACTGAGGCTTACAAAACTGTGCCATTTTTGGCTTGAATTGACCAGGTTAGTCTTAGTTCAGGAATCCTAAGGCACTACACTCACAAACCCTTGTAGAGGCATGTGCCCATGTCCTAACTCCCTTTCTGTGTGCTCTGCCTTGACCTTCCCATGTGGTCCTTTATGGCATATTTGTACTTCTTTTAGGACCTGTGGGTAATAAACTTCTCTATTTCACTTTCTTTGGCCATCGTCTGTTGAGTGGAGCCTCACCATCTGGAACCCTGTAGTCTACTTAATGAGTGCTAATTTAACAAAGTCATAACGAGAAGGTGGGCTGGATTTGGCCTGAAGGCCATTGTCTGCTTACCTGTTTTCTAAAATTATTTTCAGCACTACTCGCTGAGGGCTCAGGATATTTCAATGCAAATTCAAGAATATAATACTTCCTTCCACGGTGGGCTACCCACTCCAGTATTCTTGCCTGGAGAATCCTATGGATGGAGGAGCTTGGTGGGCTACAGTCCACGGGTCGCAAAGAGTCGGACACGACTGAGCAACTTCATTTTCACTTTCCACGGTGCTACATGGATCAGACTTTTTCCATGAAGATTTCTTGATTTCAAACTACAATCAGTCCCCAACATAATTAACCTTCAAATTGAGAACTTTCAAAGATGTGAATCTATGTACGCACGTCCAGTCATGTGTGCTATTTCACGTGTTGATGTATGTTATCGTGTGAGTGCATCCTCTACAGGTGATTACACTTTTATGTACTTTACTGCACAGTATTGCATACATGACTGGATAGAGCACAGTAGAACAATGTCTTTACTTCAAGCCCAGGATGCTGCTTTATTTCAAGCAGCAGTGATGTAGCTGATACTACTCTTTTTTAAGGTACTGTAAAATTTAAAATTGCTTTGCTATTTTCTGTGTTTACCTTTTATGTATTATTTGTGTAAAAAGCATTATAAACCTCTTACAGTATAGTTTTATATATCTGATTGTGTTAGTTGAGTACCTAGGTTAACTTTGTTGGACTTATGAACAAATAGGACTTAGAAATGCACTCTTGGAAAGGAACTCATTCTTGTGTAGGGAATTTACTGTATTAGAAACATAATAGGCATAATCTTGTTTTTTAACCTTACAATTTCAATAAATGTCCCATTTGTTTATTTTTTTAATTGAATTATGTCAGACTTTGGATCATGTCAACAGGTTAGGAAGAGCCTCAATGAGGCCCTATTTTAGGAACCACCAATTTGCTCCAAAATATAAATGTCTATAGTATGTGGAGAAAATGAGATAAATGCCTCTAATCTTTAGACAATCATGGTCACCAAAATACTCTCATTGTTCTAGCAACAGGCACCATCAAAGACTAATAACTCCACACAAGACAAAGGAGGGCCAAGTGGGGAACACTTTTACATTCTACTCCTGATTCCACAAAACACACAGCACTCCAGCTAGTATGCCTTCCTGCTGAGAGTGATTCCTTATTGTGTGATCCCTTCTCCCTGGAGCAAACTCTTTCTTGAGGACTTCCCTGATTAGTATGCCAAACAGAATTCTATTGCCAGGGCCCCAAGCTGGTAGAAAGCCCAGGTTACTCTTTTGTTGGGACAGGTCTTTGCTTTTTGTTTTGTTTCAATCCACATGTGAATCAGTGAACATAAACTGACCTGAGAGAAGGGATCAGCTTTTAATTCCATATATCCGACTAAGTCATAGTTTAAGCCCAACTGGGATGCCTGATGTTATACTTTATTTGCTTTTATAACCCTCTGGCAACCTCCCCAAAGAGACTAGAAGTAACTGATATCCTACACTTTGTTTTCAAGATAAGTTTTTAAATCATCCTAGTGGTGCAGTGATAAAGAACCTGCCTGCCAGTGCAGGAGACTTGTAGGAGATGCAGGTTTGATCCTTGGGTCAGGAAGATCCCTGGAGTAGGAAATGGCAAGCTGTTCCAGTATTCTTGCCTGGAAAATCCTGTGGACAGAGGAGCCTGGCTATAGTACATGGTGTTGCAAAGAGTTGGACACGACTGAATGGCTGAGTATAGCATGTCCATATTTGTAGGGCTTCCCAGGTAACACAGTGATAAAGAATGTGCCTGCCAATGCAGGAGATGCAGGCTCAGTTCCTGGGTCAGGAAGATCCTCAGGAGGAAGAAATGGCACCCCACTCCAGTATTCTTGCCTTTAAAATTCCATGGACAGAGGAACCTGGTGGGCAACAGTCCATAAAGTCATAAAGAATTGGACACAACTAAGCAATAGCACCCCACTCCAGTACTCTTGCCTGGAAAATCCCATGGAAGGAGAAGCCTGGTAGGCTGCAGCCCATGGTGTCGTTAAGAGTCAGATGTGACTGAACGACTTCACTTTCACTTTTCACTTTCATGCATTGGAGAAGGAAATGGCAACCCACTCCAGTGTTCTTGCCTGGAGAATCCCAGGGACGGGGGAGCCTGATGGGCTGCCATCTATGGGGTTGCACAGAGTTGGACACGACTGAAGCGACTTACCAGCAGCAGCAGCAAGCACGCACACACACACACACACACACACACACACACACACATACACACACACCCCTATAATCCTAGTTTGAAGGCAGATCATTCTGATTCTAGAGGACTTGTTCTGGAGATGGAGAAGTCAGGTTCTGGATGAACAAACTGTTGGGGTAAGGTAGAGGTATTCAGTTATTTTCATCTGTTGCTGTGTGGGCTATGCTGGTCCTTTCAGCAAAACCAAAGATGTTTAGACTTAGACACTCTAGAAAGAGCCCTGTAATCAATCAAATTTAATACAGGATGTTGGAGAAACAGTAAAACGCCTGGAGAAAAAAAGGAAAAGAACACGAGATGTAGAGATCGATAAAATGGGCTGATGGTATTCATTAGAAATTTGTGATAGATATGTTACAGATTTTTTGGTAGATTCTATCAAGAAAAATCAACATATAAGCAAAAGCTCCTGGTGTTAGGTATTTTTTCCCTTTAGGAAATCCGCAGGGGACAGAATAGAATGGTCTAAACTGTTAATAAGGATTTAATTTACAACCATGTATGACACTGTAAATACAGTCACATTAGAGTGTGTGTACCCAAGGGCTGTCAGTATGACTTAGTTTCACTATTCAGATAGGTGTATCCTGACAATACAGTTTTCTGGGGAAGGCATGTCCACCTGTGGGCACAGTCAGCTGTCTTCAGCTTGGTGGTTTTTCCCCACACTGAACAGGATCAGGTTTCCACTTGAATATGGAATGTTAAGATCTGAATGTGTAACAATCTGTGTTCAATGAGGCAGCTCCTGAGAGCAAATCTGATGAAGACATTTGTGACGTGTGATTGGTAAATACAAGAAAGGCATGGAGATGGGGAAAGAGCATATAAAAATATAAAACAGGATGGAAGACAGAAAGGTAAGATTTATAAGAGCTCAATTCATGTGCTATATTGTATGAAATGAAATAGGAAAACTGTGAATGAGGCTGTAAATGCATGTCAGGATTTGGAAGAATTTTTATTACCCACTAGAGTTAGACTCTTCTATATTTTGATATTACTAGGTCCTTTGCAGAATAATACACCCTTTAAATTTTTCCCCAACCACATCAAGACAGTATTCTGAACAATAGTTGCCACTATATCAGGAGTTATTGCTTTCACTTTTATTTTTATTTTAGTGAAGTCAGCAGTTTCTATAGAGTAACCTGAAGCTATTTTTAAAGATCCATCTTCAATCGTGTATTTTTTAACACTTTAGCACTAAGCATGGGTTAAAGGAGGAAAAAAAAATGGGTCATATTTGAATATAAAACAGAGTGGTAGCACTGATAGTAGGGAAGGAAATATTGACCGTGGCTTCTTGCTTTCCTTTAAGAAATGGCAAATATATAGCGTTCATAGTAAGGCCTTGCTTTCTTAATATAGAATGGATAGTGTTTTATATATTATCATGCCACAGAATCTTTGAATCTGAGGTTGGAGAGGATGGTTTCTCTCGTCTTACATTTATCATCCAAGCAGGAATCCACTCATCATCACCCCGATAGAAGCACAGACAACCTCTGCTTCAAAAGCCCACAGAGATAATGACCTCACAGTTTCACAAGATTACGCTATACTGAAGAGTCTAGACAGCTAGAAAGTTTCATCTTATATTCATCCTAAATCTGGTTACTCACAAGTGATGTGCATCTTTCCCAGCTGTGTTTATGGAACTACTTAGAATAATTTCACTTTTACTCTTAAGACCTCCAAATATAAGGGTAGTGCAACTGTATAGGAAGAAGAGGCTGAAAGAATATTCCAGAAACCTTTCAAAATAAATAACCTGGAAAACACTCCAAAACTGTGTCTCTACCAATTCAGTCTTTATAAAGAAGCACATGTTGGGTTTCAGTCATATTTACTATTTAAATAAAAGCTGATATTTATGTAAAGCATATAATTTAAATAGCACTATTTTTTTTTTCCATCACGCATTTTCCTTAAATTAGCTCACAGCTTCCTTACACTGCTCTGCAGTCTGATGTGAGGCAATCTTGCTTCACAGTTAATGTCACTGGAAGAATACTGGTTGAGAGAGAAAGAAGAAACGATATATTTAGTACTATATTTTATTGGATTTAACATCCTATAAGTTACAAGATACACCTTTATTTTATGGACCACTATGGCTAGGTGAATTATGGTATTTATCAGTTTGAGAAATTAGGAAACTAAATGGAGGCTGAAGCAGATCATTTCCTCTCTCCCTGTTCTGTTCTGAGGCTAGGCATGACTGAAGACAGGAGCGAGAACACAAGGTGACTGTTCCTCTCTATATTCACGCTGTGTGCTTAGTGGCTTAGTGGTGTCCAACTCTTTGAGATCCCAAGGACTGTACAGGCTGCTCTGTCCACGGGGATTCTCCTGGCAAGAATACTGGAGTGGGGTGCCATACCCTCCTCCAGGGGATCTTCCCAACCCAGGGAATGAACCTAGATCTCCCGCACTGCAGGTGGATTCTTCACTGTCTCAGTCACCAAAGAAGGCCATACTCATGTTCAGTTCAGTTGGCTCAGTCGTTCAGTCATGTCCAATTCTTTGTAACCCCATGGACTGCAGCATGCCCGGCTTCCCTGTCCATCACTAACTCCTGGAGCTTACTCAAGCTCATGTCTATTGAGTCAGTGATGCCATCCAAACATCTCATCCTCTGTCATTCCCTTTTTCTCTTGCCTTCAGTCTTTCCCAGCATCAGAGTCTTTTCCAATGAGTTCGCTCTTTGCATCAGGTGACCAAAATATTGGAGCTTCAGCTTGAGCATCAGTCCCTGCAATGAATATTCAGGATTGATTTCCTTTAGGAATGACTGGTTTGATCTCCTTGCTGTTCAAAGGACTCTCAAGAGTCTTCTGCAATACCACAGTTCAAAAGCATCACTTTTTCAGTGCTCAGCTTTCTTTATGGTTAAACTCTTATATGCATACATGACTACTGGAAAAATCATAGCTTTGACTAGATGGACCTTTGTCCGTAATGTCTCTGCTTTTTAATATGCTATCTAGGTCGGTCATAGCTTTTCTTCCCAGGAGTAAGCATCTTTTAATTTCATGGCTGAAGTCACCATCTGCAGTAATTTAGGAGCCCAAGAAAATAAAGTCTGTCACTGTTTCCATTGTTTCCCCATCTATTTACCATGAAATGATGGGACCAAATGCCATGATCTTCATTTTTGGAATTGAATTTTAAGCCAGCTTTTACACTTTCCTCTTTTACTCTCATCAAGAGGCTCTTTAGTTCCTCTTCGCTTTCTGCCATAAGGGTGGTGTCATCTGCATATCTGAGATTATTGATATTTATCCTTGAATTCTTGATTCCAGCTTATGCCAAATACTCAAAGCAAGTATTGAGAATGGAAATGTGGGGTGCGAGTCAACATAAATATGTTTCATATCTTTTTTTATAAGTAGCATTATTTGAAGGTGGCGAACAGCCTTGTGAGTGGCTTCCCAGATGGTACTAGTGGTAAAGAACCCACCTGCCAATGCAAGAGATGTGGGTTTGATCCCTGGGCAGAAAAGATCCCCTGGAGGAGGAAATGGCAACCCACGCTAGTATTCTTGCCTGAAAAATCTAATGGACAGAGCAACCTGGTGTGTTACAGGAGGTCATACAGAGTTGAACACGACAGAGCAACCAAGCAGGCAACAGCCTAGTGAAGCCCCTCGGGATGACAGTATTTTACAGTAAGATTTTCTGAGCTTCTGACACATAAACATCAAGTGTAGGTGCCATTTATCAAATCTTATCCATTGCATGCCATTTTGTGTGAAGACTTTTTCTTTTTTCTCCTGATGAGATCTTCTGTAAGTCAATAATGGCAGGATGAAGGATGGACTGAGAACTTTGGAGTGGGCTGGAAGAGTCTGGAGATAGAATGAAGTGGAGCAAACAGAAGAACTGGAAATCTAATTTGCATTACCTGCCTCTTTACATGCTTCTTTAATACGTTTTATTTAGCAAATTAAAATATCATTCTCAACTATCTTCATCAAATCACTTAACTTTCCTTTTGTTGACCTGGCTTATTTGCTCAAGAGACTGCAAATGATATTAAAGGCCAATCTGCTATGTAAATAAAAAATCACAATCTTGGGCAGAATCACAGCTTTCCTTTCCATTACTCTTGAAAAGTGTTCCCTCTTACCCTCTTTTTAACTTTTCTCTTCTCTTCTTTTTACCTTTTTTAGCCTTTGTATTTTATGTAGGACAATAAGGTTTGCCCCTTCTTTTGACATGAAATGTAGGAGGAAGAAAACAAAGCAGAACTCATTCTCTTCTCTTAGATACTGATAAGGAAGTTGCGAATGGCAACTCACTCCAGTATTCTTGCCTGGAAAATTCCATGGACAGGGGAACCTGACAGGCTACAGTCCACGGGGTTGCAAAGAGTTAGACATGACTGAAGGACTACAACTCCGAGAGCTGAAACTAACCTAGACTCTCAGACCCTGAGAAACTCACCAGCTGACCTGGACATATAATAAACCTGGCTGGTCAAGATCTGCTGAGTCTGATCTAAATTAGTGAGACCTCTCAGCTGATCCATAGATCTGTGAGCTAAAATAAGAGTTTATATCAATAAAGAGGTTTTATTATTATAAATAAAATGACAGAAGTTTTTTGATAGTAGGTTGAGGCATCTAGTTCCTTCCTTGAAACTAGTTCAAAATTTCTAGAAGTTCCCAAGGGAAATATGCTGTTACTCATATTTTTTTTCCCCCTACTTTTCTTGCTACTAGTTGTCCAGCTTCTTTTTCTTTACTTTACCAAAGGAAAAAAAATGTTTAAAAAAAAATCAAGTCTGTGTTTAGAATTCTGAGCTTCTTTTACATTTATTTTCCTACCAAGTAAGGTCCCATGACCTTGGGACATGACCTCTCATGACCTCTCACACATGACCTCTCATTATAGTCATCTGTCAACTAGCTCTAAGATCCTTGACTCACTTCATTCACGTGAATAAATAAATGAATGAAAAAGCATAAGACATTAGGGAAGGAGCTGAATTTTAATATAGTAGCAGTTTACACTCATAGCCTCAATTGTTTTCTCTTAAATTGTAATCTTTGGTCACTTGTATGAAAATCATCCGAGAGAAACCCCTAGAATACATATCCTTAGGTCCTATCCAGACTTATCGTGTCAGGAACAGAACTTGAGCAGAAGTAAATACAATTACATTGTGCTGATATTTTTATCTGTTTGTTTGTTGTTTAGTGCTGCTTTCCACTGCTGAAATTATAAGTCAGATCAGCAGTCAACTCCTTCATTTCACTGAAAAAGAAGTTTGGTTTGCAGTCAGAGACCCATCAAGAAAAATAAGCCATTCTATGTATTCCAGTCACCCAAGTTTATGTTTGGATATAAAATTAGAAAAACATTAAAAATTTCCCAAATGCTATGTGCTAAGGAAACAAAGTTCGAAGAAACTTGATAGCATCTAAGCAATTAATTATTAAAAAGTTAACATGAAGTTTGTTTCAGCTGTTACCTCTGACACCAGCCCACATATCTGTCCAGAAATTTCTCTGGAGATGAGTGGTCTATCCTTGTCTTTCACTCTCCAGATTTCTTGCAAATATCTCTCCTTAACTGATTCTTAAATTGAAACCAGATGGAGAAGGGGCTCTTGTGAAACGTATTGATATTTCCCAGCTTCTCCTCTGTGATGCAGATATATCATAGATGAGGCTGGTGATGGGGTTAAGTTGACCAGAGAGAACCCAGTACATATCCAATCTCTGAGGTAATGACACTAAATCTGAGGTCTAAAATTTTAATGGAAAAACACTCCACCTTTTGGTAGAAGGCTGGAGTATCAGCATTGTATAAATATTATTTACACTTAAGTTTTGATAATTAAACCAGGTAAAGATAGAGCTGATGTTGCTCTCATATGCTACAGGTATCAACAATTCAGCTTTCACAAGTGGCTTGAGCAGGTTTTTTCTTTCATTGTATGTTTAAAATTTTCTCCTAAGGCTTTGGTAAGCTTTAGATCTTGTTTTCTGATTGGGCACATTGTTCGATCTTTTCTTCCTAAGTCTCACTGGACAATATGCAGCAGTATTTGACCTTCTCTTAGCAATTTCATGGAAGATATTTCTAATTTTATTTCCACAATTATGGCCTTCTTCTATAGCACTTCTGGCAGTAACATTGTTCTTATACTCATGGAACATGATGGAATTGATACTTTTTGTAGAGTCTTCCCAAAATAAGACTAAATGCAACAATACACTAAACACAGAAAACAACAAAATTGACACATGTAATTGCTAACAACATCTGGTGGAGTTGAGTAGATTGCACAGGTTTTTAAACTCCTATTTTCTTGTGAGAGTTGCCCAGTTCAAAGTTCATGAGCAAAGGACAGTCTCTATTTATATATGAATTTCCATCTCAAGCAAAGGTGAGATGTGTTTTGGAGAATGACAACAGCTTACATGTGTCAAGAATTTTGATTGCATAATTTTATTAAGTGCTCACAACAAGTCCATGAGTATTATTCCCATCCTGTATATGCTGTAGTTGAACGACAGAGAGGGTAAAAAGTTAACACAAAGTCACACAGTTTGTAAAAGAGCCAGAATTTAAATCTTCTCTCTCCAAACTGTGAACTTTTTTCTGCTTTATCTCTCTGCCTCTGTCATGGAATTTTCCAGCAAATAAAGTCTTCTCTGTTTTGCAAAAAGGAGGATATAGCACTGTTCTCTGCCTCACACATGTTCTTTCAGCCTCCATGGCTGATTCTCAAATTGGGAAGGAGGAAATGCTTCATAAACAAAGCCTCTACCTTTCTCTCTGGAGCATCTCTTCTCTTTTTTTTTTTTTTTTTTTGTCACTAATGGTGATAAACCAAAGTTGTAAATCATAGTGTACTTTTGTTGTGAATGACAATTTTTTTTTAAATTTCAGTCCTCTAGCATCCATTCTTTCTTTCTACCAGCACAATTTATTTTCAAATTTCTCTTTCTTTCTGTGTGTAGTCTTAGTGGGATGTTGAAAGCAGCCTCCTTCTAAGGAGGCTGAAGTGGCACTCCCCAGCCTAGTACTTCTGAGGACATGTAATTCATGTTTGACTAATCAAATGCTTTCCTCCAGAGTTTTGACTTTGAAGCAATGGATGAAGTCACAGGGACAATTTGGAGATGAAGTAATTCAAAGACAGTTTCTAACACTTATTTCTGTAGTCCTTCTTTCACCATAGCTTTACTTTCTGTCAGTTTTCAAGGAGCAAGCTTCCCTTACTTTGTGTGAGTGTAAACTGGTACTATACTTACTTTTAATTATTGAGGTTAGTCAGACTCAATTTCCATGGAATAAAAGACTCCAAATTAATATATTGATAATAATCTATTAATAAGTTCACCTATCTCAACTCATTAAACATGGAAACCATGTTAAAATAAAAATTAATGAGAAAACTGGAAAGCAAACCACTTTGTATTAGGATATTGACATGTATTTAGTGTATAGTGTGTATAATAATCAGGGTTACTTTCAGTGGCAAATAGAAAAAAGAAATCTCATTGTATTTGAAAATCTGGGAGGAAAATAAAAGAAGAAATGAGGTTAAATAGATAAGATGGAAATGGGAACAGTTACTACCCAACATTAATGCCTTTATAAATTCACTAAAATTGTGCCTCGACAGCGAGAGTTTTCCAGAAGCCTAAGCAAGAAGAAAACACTGTCAGTTGCATACGTCTGAAAATCTCTCCAGCAAAACTTGATCACTTGCTCAGAAGAAAAATTACACCTCACACTGAGACCAGAGAGGGGTGGGAAACGTTTTTATTTATTTATTTTTGTTTTTTGGTGTATGTGTTCTCATGTGAGAACTATACAAAGTACAATAAATAGTGTCAACAAGCACACCTTAGAGGAAACAGTAGGTGGTTCATATACTGTTTTTAAAACTGTTGCTCAGTATAAGTTAATAGCATCATGCCAAACTGAAATTCACTGAAAAGAGTTCTGTGGGGAACAAAAATGAAATGACCCAGGTGTGTAACTCTCTGTAGATCAGCTGTTTCATCTACAGAGAGATCTTACAGTGTTTAGATGCATGAGTAGGCAACTAGCATTCCAGAATTCCTCCAAAACTATTGTTTTCCTAAAGCATTGCTGAGAAATGAGCTTAAGGTTACATTCTCTAGCAATTAACTGCTGGGCAGCTATTCTATGTTGACTGTGGAGCAGATGGTTAATTTGGCCATTGTTAAATTGGAGGAATTGAAGACAGAAGCATAAATAGAAAAAAAAAAAAACAAACCCAACTGCTTTTCTGCTTGGAATAAGGGAGAGGCACATACTGGGAAGAGATAAAATTATGCTCAAGAAAGTTTCAGATGATTTTAAATGAAGGAATAAAGACGGCATTACAAGCAATCCCTTAGAGGGGAAATGGTGGTAACAGTAAGAAGTTAATTAAACGACTTCCTCTTTGGATTGAATACACACTTAGTTATATGACCCATTATCTAACCAAAACAAGAAAGTTATGAGAAATCTCAAACAAACTAATTAGTTCATTTTTTAAATGGACAAATACGCATTTAAGATACAGAGAAAATTAAAGGACATTTAAGAATGTATATGACTCATCTATGTAAAATTTGAACTATAAAAATCTTGATTAAAACAATAGTTTTCTAATAATATAATTTTTCCAATCTGATCATAGGGAAACAGAAACAGAACAGCTACTAGGAAGTTGCTATGGACTGAATATTGTTTCCCCTGGGAATTCATATGTTGAAGCCTAATTCATCAATGTGATGGTATTTTCAGCTAGGGCCTTTAGAGGGGAATTAGGTCATAAGAATGGACCCCTCATGACTAGGATTAGTGACCTTTATAAAACAGGTGGTAGAAAGATGATCTTGCTTTCTCTGCTCTCTGCCATGAGATTATAATAAAAAGATAGCCATCCTCTCACCAGGAAATGGGTTCTCACCAGATCACAACCAAGTGGTCACTCTGGTCTTGAATGTCACACCCTCTAGAACAAAAGAAATGTTTGTCATTTAACTCACCAAGTTCATGGTTTACTTGATACAGCAGTCCAAACTAAGATAGAAATTGACTAGAGAAATATCAAAATAATTAACTTAAACTCAGCGGTAGCAATAACTACCTAAAAGGTAAATCGATACCCTATGGTAGATAGAATCCCAGAAATGTTCATGTCTAATCTCTGAAACTTGCGTGTATGTTACTTTCCTTAGCAAAAGGGATTTGGTAGATGTGATTGATTATGGACCTTGAGTTGTGAAAATTACTTTGGATTATGTGAATGAGGCCAATATAATCACATGAGCCTTTAAAAGTGGAGAAACATTTTCAGCTGGAATTGAATACTATTGTTTAAGAATGCAGAAATAACACTATTATGCAAGGAATGTAGGTGAATTCTAGAACCTGGAAAAGACAAGGAGATAGCTTCTTCCTTGGATTCTCATGAAACAAACATAAGACTCCCGGCATTTTGATTTTAGCTCAGTGGGAGACCTGTATAGGACTTCTAATCCACAGAATAGCAAAATAGTAAATTTGAGTTGCTTAAGCCTCCAACCTGGTGGCAGTTTGTTACTGTAGCAATAGAAAACACAAAGTATAGGAAGAAATGTTCAGTCTACATTAAAAACAATGTGTTATTAGAATAAAAACTCATATAAATATAAGAATACTGATGAATGAAAATACAAAGAGATGCACCATGCAATAAAGGAAGCTGGTGTGGCTATATTAATATCAGACAAAGTTTACTTTAATTCAAAGTAATTTAGTTTAATTACCAATTATGGAGCATAGCATTATATAGTGAAAAAAAGGTCAGTTTTTTAAAAAATATAATCTTAAATGTGTATATAGGTGATAACATAGCTTTCAGGGCCTAGATCTGATAGATAGAGTGCCTGATGAACTATGGAATGAGGTTCGTGACATTGTACAGGAGACAGGGATCAAGACCATCCCCATGGAAAAGAAATGCAGAAAAGCAAAATGGCTGTCTGGGGAAGCCTTACAAATAGCTGCGAAAAGAAGACAAGTGAAAAGCCAAGGATAAAAGGAAAGATACAAACATCTGAATGCAGAGTTCCAAAGAATAGCAAGAAGAGATAAGAAAGCCTTCTTCAGCAATCAATGCAAAGAAATAGAGGAAAAGAACAGAATGGGAAAGACTAGAGATCTCTTCAAGGAAATTAGAGATACCAAGGGAATATTTCATGCAAAGATGGACTCGATAAAGGACAGAAATGGTATGGACCTAACAGAAGCAGAAGATATTAAGAAGAGATAGCAAGAATACAGAGAAGAACTGTACAAAAATGATCTTCATGACCCAGATAATCATGATGGTGTGATCACTCACCTAGAGCCAGACATCCTGGAATGTGAAGTCAAGTGGGCCTTAGAAAGCATCACTACGAACAAAGCTAGTGGAGGTGATAGAATTCCAGTAGAGCTATTTCAAATCCTGAAAGATGATGTCGTGAAAGTATTGCACTCAATATGATAACAAATTTGGAAAACTCAGCAGTGGCCACAGGACTGGCAAAGGCCAGTTTTCATTCCAATCTCAAAGAAAGGCAATGCCAAAGAATGCTCAAACTACCACACAGTTGCACTCATCTCACACGCTAGTAAAGTAATGCTCAAAATTCTCCAAACCAGGCTTCAACAATACGTGAACTGTGAACTTCCTGATGTGCAAGCTGGTTTTACAAAAGGCAGAGGAACCAGAGATCTATTTGCCAACATCTGCTGGATCATGGAAAAAGAAGAGAGTTCCAAAAAAACATCTATTTTTGCTTTATTGACTATGCCAAAGCCTTGGACTGTGTGGATCACAATAAACTGTGGAAAATTCTGAAAGAGATGGGAATACCAGACCACCTGACCTGCCTCTTGAGAAACCTGTATTCAGGTCAGGAAGAAACAGTTAGAACTGGACATGGAACAACAGACTGGTTCCAAATAGGAAAAGAAGTACGTCAAGGCTGTATATTGTCACCCTGCTTATTTAACTTACATGCAGAGTACATCATGAGAAATGCTGGAGTGGAAGAAACACAAGCTGGAATCAAGATTGCCGGGAGAAATATCAATCACCTCAGGTATGCAGATGACACCACCCTTATGGCAGAAAGTGAAGAGGAACTCAAAAGCCTCTTGATGAAAGTGAAAGAGGAGAGTGAAAAAGTTGGCTTAAAGCTCAACATTCAGAAAAGAAAGATCATGGCATCTGGTCCCATCACTTCATGGGAAATAGATGGGGAAACAGTGTCAGACTTTATTTTTGGGGGCTCCAAAATCATTGCAGATGGTGACTGCTGCCATGAAATTCAAAGACGCTTACTCCTTGGAAGAAAAGTTATGACCAACCTAGATAGCATATTCAAAAGCAGGGATATTACTTTGCCGACTAAGGTCCGTCTAGTCAAGGCTATGGTTTTTCCTGTGGTCATGTATGGATGTGAGACTTGGACTGTGAAGAAGGCAGAGAGCTGAAGAATTGATGCTTTTGAACTGTGGTGTTGGCGAAGACTCCTGAGAGTCCCCTGGACTGCAAGGAGATCCAACCAGTCCATTCTGAAGGAGATCAACCCTGGAATTTCTTTGGAAGGAATGATGCTAAAGCTGAAACTCCAATACTTTGGCCACCTCATGTGAAGAGTTGCCTCATTGGAAAAGAGTCTGATGCTAGGAGGGATTGAGGGCAGGAGGAGAAGGCGATGACAGAGGATGAGATGGCTGGATGGCATCACTGACTCGATGGACGTGAGTCTGAGTGAACTCCAGGAGTTGGTGATGGACAGGGAGGCCTGGCGTGCTGCAATTCATGGGGTCGCAAAGAGTTGGACATGACTGAGCGACTGAACTGAACTGGACTAAACTGAACATAGCTTTAAGTATTGCTATCTATGGCAACATGATAGAACCAAAAGAATAAATAGACTCATTTACAATCATAGTTTGGAATTTAAACACATCTTTCTTAGAAATTAAATGAATAAACAGACAAAAATATCAGGAAGCTATAGAGTATTTGAGAAAAACCTACTAATCAAGTTGACCAAATTCACATTTATAATATATAAAGCAATAATACTATGTGAATTGTTTTTGAGTACCTATAAATCATTCACAAAGTAGACAGTATGCTGGGTTACAAAACAAATCTCAATAAATGTTAAAGGGCTGACATTATATGGAGTGTGTTCTCCAAATGCCAAGAATTACAGGAGATGATTAGAAAAATACTGGCATAGTTGAAAATTAGGCAACAAATGTCTAGATAATTTATTTTACAAAGATGAAATCACAACCAAAAGAGAATCTTTTGAATGAAACAATAAGAAAAACACATATACCAGTGTTTGTAGAATGTAATTAATGCAGTAGTATTTGGCAGGGATTCTTTTTTAGCTTTAAATACATATATTACAAGAAAAACATGGTTTTCAAAGTTAATTAAGTAGGTTTTAATATCAAGAAACTAAAAATCAATAGCAGAAATATCCAAGTAAACCAAAGGCAGAAATAATAAATGTAAGAACAGAGATAAATGAAAAGGAGACACTTAATAGAGAATATCAACAAAGCCCAAAATGTTCCTTTGTAAAGATTTATGAAAAATAATAAAAACTTACTGGAAGGCATCAAGCTGAAAGACTGAAAAATAGCAATATCAGAAATGATAAGCAAAATCTCACCATAGGTCCTACAGGCATAAAAGGATAAGAAGATGATATAATGAATAAATTATATCAATAAACTTGACAATAAATTTGAAATGTGAAAATTCCTTGAAAAATCCAACACACTAAAGCTCATGCAAGAAAAACCAGAATATTTTATATATGCTATATTTATTTATATATACCAACATTAGTTTCAAAAATTCCCCTCTCAAACAAACAAAACTTTATGCCCGTATGAATTGACTGGTGAATTCTATGAAATATTTAGTGGGAAAGAAATCATTCTATCACAAACACAGGATAAAAAGAAAGGACAAATATTTCCCAACTGCTTTTATATGTCAAGTAGATTATTAATACCTGTACCTGCAAAGATACTACCTGAAAAGAAAATTACAGGTCCCCGCCCCATTTCAACATGTGCCAAATATTATCAAAGTACTAGTAATTTGAATTTACTGGTGTATCAAATGCATACATTTTTAAGACCAGAGTTTATTTCAGAATTACATTTGGTTTGACATTAGAAAAACAATGTAATTCACCTCGGTGACATAACAAAGGAAGAAAACAATTGATTTTCTTAGTTGTGTAGAAAGTATTAATGAAACGACAACAACTTTTATAAAAAGTATCTCAGCAGACTAGAAATATAAAGAAAGAAACTTCTTCAATTTGATAGAGAGTACTTACAAAAAGCCTATGGATAACATCAGACTTAACTCTGAAATATTGAATGTTTTTCCCTAAGGTGAAGGAAAAAAACAAAGATGTACATGATCACCATTTTTATTTGACATTGTATTAGAACTCCTAGCTCATGGAATAATGTAAAAGAAAAAAAGAGACAGAGATACAGAGACAGAGTTTGAGGGACAGAGAAAAAAAATCTGAAGTGAAAAGTAAGAAGCATAACTGTCATTATACACAGGAAACATGAATGCAAATTTAGAAAAAGCAAATAAATCTACAAACTGCAAGAACTAATAAGTGAATTTAGCAAGTTCATGGGGTACACGGTTAATTATTTTTTTATAAACTAGCTATAAATAGACACGACTGAGCGACTTCACTTTCACTTTTCACTTTCATGCATTGGAGAAGGAAATGGCAACCCACTCCAGTGTTCTTGCCTGGAGAATCCCAGGGATGGGGGAGCCTGGTGGGATGCTGTCTATGGGGTCACACAGAGTCAGACACGACTGAATCAACATAGCAGCAGCAGCAATAAATAACTGGATAATAAAATTTTTTTAAAATTTAAAAAATAAAAAACTAAAAATAAAAAAAAACTATAAAAAAATAAAAATAAAAATAAAAGTGATTTAAAAAAAATTTTTTTAAATGGCATTTATAATTTTATCAAAAATAAAATATCTATTTAATGGCTGAGTAATACTCCATTGTGTATATGTACCACAGCTTTCTTATCCATTCATCTGCTGATGGACATCTAGCTTGTTTCCATGTCCTGGCTATTATAAACAGTGCTACGATGAACATTGGGGTACATGTGTCTCTTTTAATTCTGGTTTCCTCGGTGTGTATGCCCAGCAGTGGGATTGCTGGGTCATAAGGCAGTTCTATTTGCAATTTTGTAAGGAATCTCCACTCTGTTCTCCAAAGTGGCTGTACTAGTTTGCATTCCCACCAACAGTGCAAGAGGGTTCCCTTTTCTCCACACCCTCTCCAGCATTTATTGCTTGCAGATTTTTGGATCGCAGACATTCTGACTGGTGTGAAGTGGTAGCTCATTGTGGTTTTGATTTGCATTTCTCTAATAATGAGTGATGTTGAGCAATTTTCATGTGTTTGCAAAGACTTTTGGACTCAGAGGGAGAGGGAGAGGGTGGGATAATTTGGGAGAATGGCACTGAAACATGTATACTATCATGTAAGAATTGAATTGCCAGTCTATGTCCGATGCAGGATACAGCATGCTTGGGGCTGGTGCACGGGGATGACCCAGAGAGATGTTATGGGGAGGGAGGTGGGAGGGGGGGTTCATGTTTGGGAACGCATGTACACCCGTGGTGGATACATGTCAATGTATGGCAAAACCAATACAGTATTGTAAAGTAAAATAAAGTAAAAATAAAAATTAAAAAAAAAAAAAAACCCTATAGAGCGAATCAACAAAATAAATTAAAAAAATAAAAAATAAATAAAATAAAATATCTAGGAATAATATTAACCAACTACATGCAAGACTTTTCTGAAAATTATAAATGAAGTATTCTTTAAATATTCAAAGATCTAAATAAATAGAAAGATATTGCATGTTTATGGATTGAAAGTCTCTAAACTGTCAGATATAGGTTGTATCTAAATAAAGTTGTTTTCTCAATCAAAATCCCACCAGAATTTTGTAGAAGTATAAGATTTATATGAAAATTTAAAGACACAGAAAGGCCAAGACTAATCCTAAAGTTATAGGAACAAATAGAGGGTCATATTTGAAAAGCATAGGCAAATACTTGACATAAATAGCAGAGTTCACAGAAGGACCCACATATATACAATGTCTTGATTTACAACAAAAAACACCAACACAAGTTAATAGGAAAATAAATAAGTTAAAATTTTAGCAAGGCAAGAACATACTTTGAGAACAGCAACAAATTTGTTGTCTTTAAAAAAGGTATAGACTACGTCCTCAATTCAATCGAATATGACCACATTTGTAAATCAATTGCTAAGAATCAGTGTTAGTTTTATAGCTATTGTTTCTTAGTCCAAGTTTATGTTTCTATACTCTTTACTGAGACATAAGGATTTAGAGTCTCCAAGTTCATATTCCCTAGTCTTTCTTGCAGGCTGGCTTTCTTTTAGGTTCTGCCAATAAGAGGCACTCAGAGCATACTGAAGAGCTGGATAAAGGAAAAAGAGATCTACTTCTGTTTCCAAGTTCTGTCGGCTTCCCTCTGACATTGAGGGGCTGCTGCCAGGTTCTTCTGTGTTGCCCTGCTTAGAACTTCCAACTCTAGCTCTGTATGGGTCCCTCCTTTAAGCTTCAGCATTTTTTTTTTAATTTTTAATTTTTTTATTTTTAAATTTTAATATCTTTAATTCTTACATGCGTTCCATTTTGGTAACTCCATCTCTTCCCTCCGTTCTTCCAACCTCAGGTGTTGGGGTTGCTTCCTGCCATTAATAATATTGAGGTTCCCTTGGCATCCATTTTATTCTTTCAATATTCAAACATCTTGTATAACCAATTTCTTGTATCAGATCATCATTTTACAAATGCCTGATGTTTTCTGCTTTCATGGCTGGACCTTGAATGATATAGAGCCCATAACTCACTAGAAATGTCTCTCTTGAGGCAACTGCATGAAAGTTTAAGATATTCTTTTCTAGTATAAATTATCTAATTGAATTTTTAAAACCCTCAGGCCACCTTACCCTTCTCAGCAACTAACCTTCCCAGTCTGGTAATGAGTGCTAATGAATTCCAGGGCAGTTAATGCAGGAATAAAAGTAAGCAAAAGTGATTGCCTTCTACAATATCCAAAATATCTTTCTTAGTGGTAGCAATAAACACCAGGTTGATGGACTACTAATCTGTGATGTTATTATCCAGGATGAAAATGTCAATGTAGACCCAGAGTTTTTCATACTTGCTTGATGTTTTCACCACTGGTTTCTGTTTTTAGGTAATTTTGGTAGCAAAATTTTCCTTTTAGGTTATTACAATTGTCCTTGGGGCCAATAGCAACTGAAATGATCATTATACAACAGCTGCAGAGGGCATTCTGCCATACCTGTAACCAATCCCAGTATTCAGGTCCCCAGAGGTGGTTGGCTTTGTAATGAACAAGCTAAAGTTAATGTCAATATAACAAATGTCCAATTAGAAAGAATCTGTTTTGCCAGAAGAAGGTAAGGGTTACAATAAGCATTTTCAGATTTACTGGAGAAGAAAGCAGAGAGAAATGAACTGCCTTAAGAGAAAGTTCCTGCCCAAATCCCTTTTCTTGACAACCAATAGTCAAGAAACAAAATCAGGCATATTGGAGAAGTGTGTTCTAAATTTCATATATTTTATAGAAAGTAAATATTAAAATTTATCCTCAAATCTCATCAGAATCTGATTATTAAAATCCTTCATCATGTTCTAGGACTGCAATCTTAGTCACTGAAGGAGCCCTCTGGGGCATCTACCAATCAATAAACTATCCACTTAATGTGAATAGTAGTTATAATAAGTGTTAGTCATTCAGTCGTGTCTTACTCTTTGTGACCTCATGGACTGCAGCATGCCAGGCTTCTCTGTCCATGGGATTCTCCAGGCAAGAATACTGAAGTGGATAGCCATTCCCTTCTCCATGGGATCTGGGATCTTCCTAACCCAGGGATGGAACCCAGGTCTCCTGTATTGAAGGCAGATTATTTGCCAACTGAGCCACTAGGGCAGTGATAATAATAATAGTGGTAATGATAGCTGTACATGAGTCCTTATTTTGTACTTACAATTCTAAATGATTTAAGTGTGCAACCTCTTTATATTTCCAAAAAGACAAGAAGCCATTCTTACTCTGGCTAAAGGCAGTGTCTTGATTTGCTTTTTGATTTCTCTTTCTGTAGAAGAGTTCGAGCTTGAAGGAGTTATTAATTAAGGGACTCTGTCCTCAGAGAACTATAAGATGGACACATGACCCAAACTAAGTCACCTGAATTCCTTTTTTCAGAAATTTGAATCTTGGTATGACTCATTAGCAACAATACTATGACAAGATTCTCATATTTACTAGGCTAGTACAATAAATATTAATTCCTATTGTGAGATTTGATCACCAACATTTCCTTTAATTCTCTAAGCCACTCAATATCTACACTCCAAAATTATTTTCTGCTTAAAATTTCATAGAATCAATTACTGTTGTTTGCAACAACATTTTATAAAAGATAAGTTTTATCCGTGAGGAAATTGGTGCTTAATGTAATGTGGTTAAGTTAATTGTGTAATGTCAAACTCAAATCAGAAAGTGAAGTGAAAATGTTAGTCACTCAGTCGTGTCCAACACTTTGAGGCCTCATGGACTGTAGCCCACCAGGCTGCTCTGTCCATGGGATTTTCCAGGTAAGAATACTGGAGTGGGTTGCCATTCCCTTCTCTGGGGGATCTTCCTGACCCAAGGATTGAACCCAGATCTCCTGCATTGCAGGTGGATTCTTTACCATCTGAGCCACCGGGGAAGACTGTCAAATCACAGCTAGGATTTTAATCTAGGTATCTCTGGTTTCATGAGGCCAGAGCTCTAGATGAAATGGCTTTGTTTTTGTTGTTGTTGTTCAGTTACTCAGTCATGTCTGACTCTGAGACCACCAAGGACTACAACAAGCCAGGTTTCCTTGTCCTTCACCATTTCCTGGAGCTTGATCAATTTCATGTCCATTGAGTTGATGACACCATCCAACCATCTCATCCTCTGTCATCCCCTTCACCGCCTGTCTGTAATCTTTCCCAACATCAGGGTCTTTTCTAATGAGTTGGCCCTTTGTTTCAGGTGGCCAGAGTACTGGAGATTCAGCTTCAGCATCAGTCTTTCCAATGAATATTCAAGGTTGATTTCCTTTAGTATTGAATGGTTTGATCTCCTTGCAGTCCAAGGGACTTTCAAAAGTCTCCAACACCACATTTCAAAAGCATCAGTTCTTTAGCACTCAACCTTCTTTATAGTCCAACTCTCACACCCATACATGACTACTGGGAAAACCACGGCTTTGACTATATGGATCTTTGTCGCCAAAGTAATGTCTCTGCTTTTTAATATGCTGTCTAGGTTTGTCATAGCTTTTCTTCCAAGGAACAAGCGTCTTTTATTTTCATGGCTGCAATCATGATCTGAAGTGATATTGGAGCCCAAATGGCTTTGTAATAGATGCAAAAAGTAAATTTAATTTTATTCAATGTGGAGTGTTTCTGAACAATTTTTAGAAATCTGAGACACTGCAAGCATTGGTCCTGGTCATTCATACTGTAATGGATTTTATTGGTGGTTCACCTAAATAAATAAGTGAGATTCTCAAAGGAAGAGAAAAGCTTTAATATGAATAAATCAAGGCCTCATGACCAGATTCTTCTTGTGGTTGGGAGAAGAAAAATGATTACAATTTAAAAGTGCAGTTTGGGAAAACAATTTGGTGGTTCTTCAAAAAGGTAAACACAGAATATGTCCTAATACTTTGTTTTTCTGTTGTTTAGTCATGTCCAGGAGAAGGCAATAGCACTCCACTCCAGCACTCTTGCCTGGAAAATCCCATGGGCGGAGGAGCCTGGAAGGCTGCAGTCCATGCGGTCGCTGAGGGTCAGAAATGACTGAGCGACTTCACTTTCACTTTTCACTTTCATGCATTGGAGAAGGAAATGGCAACCCACTCCAGTGTTCTTGCCTGGAGAATCCCAGGGATGGGGGAGCCTGGTGGGATGCTGTCTATGGGGTCACACAGAGTCGGACACGACTGAAGTGACTTAGCAGCAGCAGCAGCAGTCATGCCCAACTCTGCAACCCCATTGGCTGTAGCATGCCAGGCTTCCTTGTCCTTTACCATCTCCCAGAGCTTGCTCAAACTCTCGTCTATTGAGTCAGCAATACCATCTGACCATTTTGTCCTTTGTCATCCCCTTCTCCTGTGTTCAATCCTTCCCATCATCCGGGTCTTAGATATACACCTTAAAGAATTGAACAGAGACAAAAACAGATTTTTTTTTCTTTTTTTTAAATATAAATTTATTTATTTTAATTGGAAGTTAATTACTTTACAATATCATATTGGTCTTGCCATACATCAACATGAATCCGCCACAGGTATACATGTGTTCCCCATCCTGAACCCCCCTTCCTCTTCGTACATGCACGTCATAGAAGTACTATCCCAAATAGTCAAAAGGTGGGCACAACTCAAATGTCAATCAAGAGGTGAACAGATGTATGAGTGATGTATATATAGAATGGAATATTATTCAGACATAAAAAAGAATTAAGTAAAGATACATCCTATAATGTGGATACCTTAAACACATTATTTTAAGTGAAAGAAGTTAGACACAATAAGCCACATTAGTCATGTGACACAATAGTCATATGACTCCATTTATGTGAAATACATAGAATAGATAAATTCTTGGAGATAGAAAGATTGATGGTTTTCAGAGGCTGGGGCAAAGGAAGAATAGTGAGTGGTTGCTTAATGGGTATAGGGTTTTATTATGGGGTGATGAGACTGTTTTGGAACAAGATAGAGGTGGTATTTGCACAAAAATGTAAATGCCACCAAATTGTATACTTTAAAATAATTGAATTTATTTTGTGTGAATTTACCTCAGTATTTTTACAAGTGCCTGAACTCTTTAAGTATAAAGCATATTAAATCTCTAAAACTACCTTATGAAATAAGTTATTATTACCCAGCCCATCTTAAAGACAGAGAAGATAACGCATAGAAAAACTGATACTTGCTTGTGATCACAAAGCTGATAAAGTAGTGGATTTGGAATTCAAACTGAAAAGTTCAAGCTATAGCTCCCAAGTCTGTATTTTTCTACATTATACTCTTACACTCTTCACAAGCTTGGAATTGTGTAATTATACAATAGGCCAGCATTGTCCAATAGAACTTTCTGATAATGAAAATGTTATTTATCTATATTGCTTAATACAGTAGCTGTTAGTCACCTGTGATGACTGTGCACTTGAAATAATGCTAGGACAGCTGAATATCTGAATTTTTAATACTGAATAATTTTACATTATTTAAGTGGTCTTATGTGGCTATGGGCTACCATATTAGTTGTTGCAAGTCTAAACTCTGATGTGTTTTTTTGTAAGATATTCTTTAGGGCAATTTTTTTTAATGCATATTCTTCCTTCTGGGTAATATGAAGAGATAGGAAAAGAATTGGAGTAGCTTAACCTCAACTGCCTCTGTACCCTCTGAGAACTTTTCAAGTGTGAGAAGATTATCAATCCCAACCACTGTGAGGTAGTGTAAACCCTGACTTTTTGTCATAACATCATTTTAAAGGCCAGAAACCTCTTAATACTCACTACAGGGACATAATTGGACCAGATTGGAAAATATTATTCAGGATAATCCCAAATGCAATTCAGACAAAGAAAGCCAGTCAGTAGTAAAATACATACTAGCATCCTACCATCAGTCCTAGGAACTCTTATCACAAGAATCTTTGAGGTGGACATCTTTGCTACAAGCATTTCTGCCACAAACATTTCCATTGCGTGACTCAGTTCTGTTCAGTTCAGTCGCTCAGTCGTGTCTGACTCTTTGCGACCCCATGAATTGCAGCACGCCAGGCCTCCCTGTTCATCACCATCTCCCGGAGTTCACTCAGACTCACTTCCATCGAGTCCGTGATGCCATCCAGCCATCTCATCCTCGGTTGTCCCCATCTCCTCCTGCCCCCAATCCCTCCCAGCATCAGAGATTTTTCCAATGAGTCAACTCTTCTCATGAGGTGGCCAAGGTACTGGAGTTTCAGGTTTAGCATCATTCCTTCTAAAAACAGATGAAATGGTACAAAATAAAAAGGGAACATTAAAAAGGAGATAAGGAAACATGAGAAGCAAACAACAAAATTAAAAACATTTTATTGCAAAATACTACTGGAGTGGGTTGCCATTTCCTTCTCCAGGGGATCTTCCCGACCCAGGGATTGAACCCAGGTCTCCCACATTGCAGGCAGACACTTTAACCTCTGAGCCACCAGGAGAAGCTACAAAATATTTGAATACACTTAAAATGGATGTAGATTCTTGGCAATACTGAACAAATAACTGATTTTACCTTGTGGGTCATACCTAAGCTTTTATCTTCCAAGCATTTAGTTAATATCATTTTTTTTAAATTTTTGTTTATTTTTGACTGTGCCACATGGCTTGTAGGATGTTAGTTCCCCAACCAGGGATCAAGGATCAAACCTGTGCCTCCTGCTGTGGGAGAATTGAGTACTGACCACTGGACCACCATTGGAAGTCTCTGTTGTTTTGTGTGTGTGTGTTTTTTTTTTTTTTTTTGGCTTGTTGATTTGTCCCCTCATTCAACAACCCCCTTTTTTCTTTTTTGCTAACATTTCTTCCCTCGTTAAGATAGGTATCCATTTCTAAACCCTAGAACACATATCTTTCTTGTAAACTAAGCTTTGTAGTGCATTGTGAAAGACTTACACATTCTTGTTTGTTCTTGGCATACTATTACATACCTATTGACAGACATTCTGAAGTTCCACAGGAAATGTGAGTTCAGCAATGTGCCTTCAAATCCATGAAGGATTTACAAGCTGATACATTATAATTTTCTGGAAGAGTATGCAATCTGACTTTACATTCTTATTTCACATTTCCAGTAATTTTTGTCACTGTGTTTTCTATCAAGTTGATATACCTAACTGTTATCATCCACTATCTTAAGGCCATGTCGACTCTTCACTCTATACACCATCATGAAGTCTGAGGTTTACATAATCTAAAAATAAAAGTACTGTATTAATGGAGAAGTAACACAAAACTGTCAACCAGTTGAAAATAAATTGTCAAACAGAACTGTCAACAGGTAATTTTATAATTTATGACAAAATTACCTTACAACCTATTAAATATGTGGTAAAGATGTCTATGGCAAAGATGTTTATGGTGAAAATAACTGGACACACCTATTGTCACTTTGAAGAGATGCAAGATGTAATGAACTCTGCATAAGTGTATTCGACATTTGGTATAAAAGAAATGCCATAAATATAGTTGCAGTTCACCTCCTGGATTTCATCCTACAAATATCTTTTCCAAGGTTTTTTCCATTTGTTTCTTCCCCAAAGTTAAATTTGTTTTGCTTCAGGCTTCAGATTGTCATGTTTTATTTTTCTTCTTCTTACACTTGTTTGGCATGTCTACCTGCTTAATACAAACAACCAAGGTACCAAGTTGGAATAAACATTTTTTCAGCCCAAAGTATCTCACACATGTACCAGCATGTAATTTATACTCATAATTAAAATTATTCTCAAAAAATAAAAAAAGGTATTAACATTACCCTAAGGTGTAATCACTTGTGATAATTTATCACAAATTAACCTTGCACCTTGCATGTGCAAGAAGCAAATAGATGACTTTCATTGGTTCAAAAAATATTTGAGTTAACATGCTGGATATTACATTAAACATTGAAATACAACAGTAACCAAGACAGACAAAAAATTCTTTTCTTATAAAGCTAGAGAAACAAAAATAAGTATAGCAATTAACAGTTAACATTTATATAGAATTTAGTATGCTCAGGCATAGCGTCTGGGGGCCAACTGGAGGAGGAGTGATATTTGTAGATGAAGATCAGATGTTCAATTTGGATTATAATAAGCCTAAAGAGGAGCTTCCCCGGTGACTCTAGTGATACAGTATCCACCCACCAATTGCAGGAGACAAAGGAGATGCAAGTTTGATCCCTGGATGTGGAAGATTCCCTGGAGAAGAAAATGCAACCCACTCCAGTATTCTTGCCTGAAAAATCCCATAGACAGAGGAGTCTGGTAGGTACAGTCCATGGAGTTTCAAAGAGTAGGGCATGACTAAGCAACTGAGCATGCACACACAAGCTGAAGGAGACTAAGCTTAAAGGAGACTAACTTGAACATAAGTTAGAAGTAGCATGGATAATGTTATTGGGAAGAGAAGGACCAATATACAAGACCAAAGTTTAAGTTCCAATGAGAAAGATCTATGCTGGTGTTACATATTTAGCAGTGATGGCCATGTAGAAGATACCTAGAGCTATGAGATAGGGTGACGTTACTCAGTGAACAAGTATAGGTAGAAAAGTGAGAAAGCCCTAGTTCTAAGCCCTGGAGAATAAAACACTGTGAGACAGAAAGAGAGATTGATTAGGAAAGACCAGAAGAGTATGAAAAAATCCAGGTTAAGTATGGCATCCCAGAGGAAAATTTTTCAAGGAAGAGAAAATGATTCACTGTGTCAAATGCATCTGATAAGCCAAGAAAGATGAGGAACTGGCTGTTAGATTTAGCAATATGAAAGATATTCAGTATATGAACATTTTAGTGGGAGTAGTTTATAGAAAACCCTGACTGGAGCAGTTTCAAAAAGACTGAGAGAAAGAAATTGGAGAGAACAAGCTTCTATAAATCAGTCCAGGATAATGAAATGAGTATGTGTATACTGATGATATGAATATCAGGTGACAAAGTCAAGTTTTTGAGAAATAGAACTTTCCTCATATTTCCTATGATTGAATTCAGTACTTTGTTTCATTAATTGCAGAAATTTCATTGCAGTGCTATTTGCAAAAGTAAAGCTTTGGAAAAACTATCAGTTAAAGATTATTTTAAAAGCAAATGAAAAAATAGCATATAATTTGCTAAGTATGGGGCATCTATACTATGGAATATTACAGAGCTGTTGGAGAAAAGAGGTAAATCCTTTATGTTTTGTTATTGAAAGATCTCCAAGGTACTTTTGATGAACAAAACTTAATGGCAGTATAGCATCTATAATGCAGTTTCTTTACTGTGTGTCAACAATTTGGTTAGATGAACTTGACAGGGTTCAACTGTGAAAAATTTTGGACATTACTATTAAGCTA
Source organism: Ovis aries (assembly GCF_016772045.2). NCBI lineage: Eukaryota > Metazoa > Chordata > Mammalia > Artiodactyla > Bovidae > Ovis > Ovis aries. Next base: position 212,795,208 of record NC_056055.1, read on the forward strand.
CTGAGTAATTAGACTAGTCTTTGTTTTGAAGGTTAAAATATTCAGTGTGATTCAAGTCAGAACTTTTATCTCCCATCTCATTGAAAGTATCTCCTTTTCCTAAGGAGTACTTAGCTCTTCAAGGAGTCATGGTTTGCCTTTTCTATTTTTCTCCCATCTCTTCCCCACAGCTAGTTGCTGCTTCTGTTCCTCCAAGGTGGGCACCAGATGGAAAAAAGTTAACATCATTCCCCTGGCTAATTTTGTTGTAATTTGATACAAGTGTAACATAAGCTGGCTTATGTCCAAATGCTGGCTCTTTTTCTCAGCAAATGATTCCGTGGCTTCTTTGAAGACTTCCCCAGTGTGCACATTAAATAGCACTGTCCTCTGGTAGGAGGGCAACACTCATAAATTGGCCTCTGTAACCTCATTCCTGGTGGCTCAAACAATAAAGGATCTGCAATGCAAGAGACCCAAGTTTGATCTCTGAGTCAGGAAGATCCCCTGGAGAAGGAAATGGTAACCTATTCCAGTATTCTTGCCTGAGAATTCCATGGACAGAGGAACCTGGTGACCTACAGTCCACAGAACTGCAAAGGGTTGGACAGATCTGAGCAACTAACACTTTCACATTTTCAATTTCAACCTCCTCTTTGGCCCCTCATCCGACAGAATACCCCATACAGCTTTTCTCTTACATGTTACCTCTCCCTGACAGGAAATCATATTAGGGAACATTGGGAATGGAGTCAAGCCAGTGGGATCATACAATATTTAACTTGGTTTTGACAAACAATAAGAGGCTTTTGATAAGAAGCCTCTTGAAGAAATCTGAGGATTAGTTAATTTACTATAGCCTTCCACCCAATTTTATTAAAAACCCCTGCTACATGCAGCTATTTATTATAGAGCTGTTCAGAAGTAACTCGAAACAGTTCTTACAAGGTTCTCTGAAAGCTGGATGATGGCCCAGCTCTCTGAACTTTTAAATTTTACCTAAAGCACCTTGCTTGAAAGGTGTATTCATAGTAGAGAAGACAGCATTCAAGAAGTACATTTTTTCCTTTACCCTGTAGTGAACATAAGATAACAAAGTGAAAGTGAAGTCGCTCAGTCGTGTCTGACTCTTTGCGATCCCATGGACTGTAGCTTACCAGGCTCCTCTGTCCATGGAATTTTCCAGGCAAGAATACTGGAGTGGGTTGCCATTCCCTTCTCCAGGGGATCTTCCTGACCCAGGGATCAACCCCGGGTCTCCCGCATTGCAGGCAGACGTTTGACCATCTGAGCCACCAGGGAAGCCCAAGATAACAAAAAATCTACCTAAATTAATGGCTGGATAAAGCTCTAGTTAGGAATAAAGCCTTAGGAGCTATTCATAGAACAAATGAAAATAGTTATCTCATTAGTTGTCTGACTATTGAGGATGTTTCTAAAATAATTTAGCCAATCAACATAATTTGGTTAGTGCTGATTTCATCTGTGAAATTCCACTTAAACATTCTCATGTTCCCTAAGGGGCTCCCCTGGTGGCTCACCCAGTAAAGAATCTTCCTGTAATGTAGGAGACCTGGGTTCTGTCCTTGGGTCGAGAAGATCCCCTGAAGGAAATGGCACCCCAATTCAGTATTTTTGCCCGGGAAATCCCATAGACAGAAGAGCCTAGTGGGCTGTAGTCCATAGGGTCACAAGAGTTGGACACGACTTAGTGACTAAACCACCACCACCATGCTACCTAAGATGTTAATTTTACCAATTAAAAAAAAAAAACACACACACAAAAAAATTTCTCCTCTTCCTTGTGCTAATTATCAAAGTGTCTGGTGTTGAGATGGGAACAGCCCAGGGAATCTATTAGCCAACATTGGAGTGTGGATTGCTGCCCTGAAATGGATAGGACAGCACGTGAGGTACATTCTGAAAGGACACATGACCTTCACCTTCCTAAGCCAGTGGCCGACAGGAAACAGCTGTCACTCAACATCAACATCTTTTCTGCTTCATGGACAAGGGTAATGGCACATAGCAGCCCCCCACTGGCACAATTCTTCCATGCAGTCGTCATTCAGATGCACAAGCCCTGTTTTCTCACCAGCTGGCGCAAGCCTTTCAGAAAAATCAGAGAGAAGAGCTTGCACTGGTGGAACACCACCCATGTTAAAAAGGGCATGATTGCTATGCAATGAAACCTTTTCAACGTCTTGCTCCCAATGGAATGACGAGGGTCTGCAAGCTCTCCTGGGGAAACCCATGCACGGGGACCCGTGGATCAGATGTCCTGCTGCAGTATGGTTGGCATAAGGAGTGCATTCCAGAGCTGAGATCTTTAGCAACAACCTGAGAAGCACCTGCAAACTTGGCAGCAGACGCTCATCCGAGCCCTGCAGGTACAGGGTGCCGGGATGGAGGAGCTGCCGGAACTGAGGCCTCTCGTCAAGGCCATGTTCAACGCTCAGTTTGAGAACATCTCCTGACGCCTTTTACAAGTCTGCCTGCTTCTCAGTGCCTCATGCCCTTTTCCAGCCTCTTCAAGGACTGCCCTGGCTGCTGGCTCAAACACCTTCTGCCTGCAGCATTAGGTCCCTCTGGACCCACTAGTTCTGAACAGCCTGCAAGAAGCGGCCCCTCCTCCCACAAATCCCAGACAGGAAAAAATGACCCTAAGCTGAGAGTTTAAAATAATTAATGTGAACATGTCACACAGAGCTTGCCCCAGGGGTATAGTTTAAGATGCTTAAAGAATGACTTTAAGTACTTTAAGATGACTCAAACCAGCTCTATCCCACATTGTTGACCATGATCCAGACACCTGGGCCTCTTCAGGAGATTTCTGTTTCTTCTTGCTCTTAAAGCAGCTCCAGTCAGGTGCTTTCCTTTAGGAAGTCATGTGAGGTGAGGATCATGGGAGGCAGCCTTTTGGAGTCCCCCAAACTGCAGGGAAAACAGTTCAGACTTGACCAAGAACTTGGCAGGTGCCTCCAGCTCTGTGCTCATGGCCCGATACTTAATAGACATCAATCCACAAGGCATCTTAAAGAAATGGGAATAAGACCACTTGACCTGCCTCCTGAGAAATTTGTTTGCAGGTCAAGAAGGAACAGTTAGAACTGGATGTGGAACAACAGACGGTTCCAAATCAGAAAAGGAGTATGTCAAGGCTGTATATTGTTACCCTGCTTATTTAACTTATATGCAGAGTACATCATGTGAAATGCCGGGCTGGATGAAGCACAAGCTGGAATCAAGATTGCTGGGAGAAATATCAATTACCTCAGATATGCAGATGGCACCACATTTATGGAAGAAAGTGAAGAACTAAAGAGCTTCTTGATGAAAGTGAAAGAGGAGAGTGAAAAAGTTGGCTTAAAGCTCAACATTCAGAAAACTAAGATCATGGCATCTGGTCCCATCACTTCTTGACAAATAGTTGGAGCAACAGTGGAAACAGTGAGAGACTTTATTTTGGGGGCTCCAAGATCACTGCAGATGGTGACTGCAGCCATGAAATTAAAAGACACTTCCTCCTTGAAAAAAAAGCTGTGACCAACCTAGACAACATATTAAAAAGCAGAGGCATTACTTTGCCAACAAAGGTCCGTCTAGTCAAAGCTATAGTTTTTCCTGTTGTCATGTATGAATATGAGAGTTGGACTACAAAGAAAGCCGAACATTGAAGAATTGATGCTTTTGAACTATGGTGTTGGAGAAGACTCTTGAGAGTCCCTTGGACTGCAAGGAGATCCAATCAGTCCATCCTAAAAGAAATCAATCCTGAATATTCATTGGCAGGACTGATGCTGAAGCTGAAACTCCAATACTTTTGCCACCTGATGCAAAGAACTGACTCATTTGAAAAGACCCTGATGTTGGGAAAGATTGAAGGTGGGAGGAAAAGGGGATGACAGAGGATGAGATGGTTGGATGGCATCACTGATTTGAATGGACATGAATTTGAGTAAGCTCCAGGAGTTGGTGATGGACAAGGAAGCCTGGTGTGGTACAGTCTATGGGATCGCAAAGAGCTGGACACCACTGATTGACTGAACTGAACTGAACTGATTCACAAGGCTCAGCAAGTATAAGTTTCTCCTTGGTCAGAAAACTCCAGTCTCTATTAGTGGTTTTCTTGAAGCTCTCTCTGGGCTCGAGATGAGGTTGAGGTTTAGGACTATAGAAGGTGTGGTGGTAGGTGGGGGAAAGCTGCTCCATACTCTTCTAAGGGGATGGGGAGGGGTGATGGTATAGTCCTTCCTAAAAAAAACAAAGGGTTCTCTTTTTCCTGTCTACTCCACCTCCAGACATAAATCATGTAGCATGCCTGTATCTCACTGTCCAAATGCCATGCAGAACCTCTCTTAAGAATGTGAATGACTTGTACTATGGGTTTGGAGATGCAGATAACATTCACAATCAAATACAAACTGTCAGTTATAATCCAGCAAATGGGATTTCCCTGGTGGTGCAGTGGATAAGAATCTGCCTGGCAATGCAGGGAACAGGGGTTCAATCTCTTTTCTGGGAAGATTCCACATACAAAGGAGCAACTAAGTCTGTGTGCCACAAATACTGAGCCCATGAGCTGCAACTGCTGAATTCACTGGACTTAAAGCCTGTGCTTCATGACAAGAGAAACCACCACGATGAGAAGCCCTCACACTGCAGCAGAGTAACCCCTGCTCTAGAGAAAGCCACACTAGCCGCACTAGAGAAAGTCCTCGTGCAGCAACAAAGACCCTGTGCAGCCAAAAATAAATACATACAAAATTTAAAACAAAAAAATAAATAGCATAAAGTCCGGAAAATGAACTTTATGCTCATTTAATGAGTATTTATGGAATGCCTTCTTTGTGCCACTCACCAGCCTTAGGATATACCTAGAAAGATCCAATCTTCATTTCCCACCACCACTCAGTTATCTCTGAGAAGTGGGTGGCTGGCTTTTTACCTTTTTCTTCCACATAATTTTATACTATGGAATTTTTTTCTTATCTATAAATTTTATTGTTTAGTTTGTAAATCATTTTCAGAATGAGAGCAAAACTTATTCTGTTTCTCTTCACATATGCATTTTTAATTTATTAATATAACAATTCAATTACTGTTTTTGAAGATGCAAGATGCTAGTCATCTTTCCCATTTGGCTTGTGAGGTTCTAGAATCAATGATTACAAGCTTTAAAGAAAGAAAAAAAAGTCATTGCTGTTCCAGTGACTTGTTTTATTTAGTAAGTATAATTGGTCCTCTACAGAGCATTGATTAAACTTTAGGATGTAAAAGGTCAGATGTAAATTTATGCAAGATAAGACCACATCTTACTGCCAACTCATTCAAAAATGGCACTCTACTTACCTTGTCCTTCTTTGTGTCTCTAAAAGATCTCTTTGGGATTTATAACAACCAATTAGAAATGTATATCCTAGATACAATTAGCCTCTTTTAAAAGTCACAGTCATCTGTGAATTAATAGTTCACTGCACACCCCCAAAATCAAATAATGAGAGATGGATCTTTTACTTAAAATTTGGAAATTGTGAGAAGTGGTAAAGGGGATTTGTATCAAATACTACATAACAAAAACATAATCAAATACCTAAGAATTAGCTATCTATTGAAATATAACAAATTACTCCAAAATCCTATTAGCTTAAAAAAATTGACTTTGTTTTCTTATATTTTCTGTGGGCCAGGAATCTGAACGGGTCAACTTAAGTGTGTCTGTTCCAAGGTCTCTCACAAGGCTGCAGTCAAGCTGTTGGCTAGGATTATAGCCCCTCAGCACTTAATTGGGGGAGGATCTAATTCCAAGTCACTGACATGATTGTTGGCAGGTTCTCACTGACCACGTCCAGAGTCATTAGCTCTGCTCCACATAGGTCTCTCATTTGGGTTATTCACAACACAGCAGCTGACTTCCTTAAGACCAAGAGATCAGAGAGAAAGACAGGGAGACAGAGATCCCTCAAAATGGAAGCCATCATCTTTTCATAATCTAAATTTAAAAGTGACATCCTATTGTTCTACTGTAGACTATTGAATGTTTCTAAAACAACATTAAGAGGAGGAGATCATAAAAGGATGTGAGTATTAGGAGACTGAGGTCTTTGGGGGCCACATTTCAGGCTGCCTTCAACAACCTATTTTACACTCGTCCTCTCTAGCCCTGCCATCCTCACCATGCAAAGTTCATACTGTTAGCCAGAGCATCTTTTGCATTCTTCTCTTCTCTCTAGGTAGTCTAAAATTCTCTCTGTTTTTCATCGCAACATTTCTCCTCAGTTAAAACACCCATTTAACAAAAGAAAAACACATTTATTTAGTAGAATATGGATACTATTGTTTCTTAAACAGGTCCCTCGAGAAGTCTCAGTATAAACGGAACAATGCAAAACTTACTATAACATTATACTTAAGATTAATTATCTCATATGACTCTATTGCAATTAAAACTTTATTATTATAAAGTACTTGTAATAGCCTCCATAATTAAATCTTTTAGGAAAGAGAAGCTGTGTTCAAATGAATTCTGTGTTATCGTTGGTTGTATTTATAGTGAGTCTTCCCAGAAATGAACTGTGATTCTCAAGAGTTTTCTTTTTTTTTTTTAAGTTAAATTTTATTCAAGCAAAAATGTGTGTTTGTTTCCAAAGTCTCTTTTTATCCCTCTTTATGTGTCTCAGTACTGGTTCATCTACAGTGAAGAGGAACACAAAGCTTTTGACATTTGGGCCAAGAACAATGTTGGTTATTAAACTCAGTCTTACCTTGGAACAAGCTGCTTCCTCAGAACACATCTTGTTATATTTTCCTTGTCTGCAGAGTCGGGAACGAATAATGCCATATAGCCTTGAGTGCTCTGTGAACAAATGATGCAAGCCTTTGAAGAGTTTTCAGAGCTTAGTGGTTTCTTTTCCTTCCCTTTTCATATTATGTTTGTTTTGTCTTGCTTTGTACCAGGTTAAATTCAAGCCCTTTCCTGAGCTTGTCCAAAAGTTTCAGAGGGAATAAAAAAGTTTCAGAGGGAATAAATGTAGTAACTCTCAGACACATTTTCAAATTCTAATGTCTGGAAACTGATTTCTTCTGATCTCTGCAAGTGAGACCAGAAATCATCTGGATTCTTTCAGCCAACTGTCTACAATAACATGACTTGACTATCCCAGAATTCTCTTGCATAGGAAAATGAAAATACAAATGACTTTATTTGATTCTTCAAGACCTTTTGGAAAATCCAGTTATCAGAACATTAGAAGACTCATCCAGCCCTCATGAAAGGACTGGAATGATAAGTAGTTAAACCAATTTCATCAAATGACTGTTTACTTCTCAAGACTTAATTCAGACACTTGGGCTTACTGTGTCCACCATCTTAAATTATTATATTATGAATTTTGTCCAATCTCAAATAGATCTTTACAGTAAAAGATCTTATCTTTCCCCCTCTTTTTCAAAATGATGGTTGATTTATAAAATTGTATTGGTTTCCAGTATACATCAAAGTGATTCAGTTATATATATATATACATACATATTCTATTTCTAATTCTTTTCTCATAGATTATTATAAGATATAAAGGATAGTTTCCTGTGCTATACAGTATTCCCTTGTTATCTATTTTATATACAGTAGTGTTTATATATTGTACAAGACCTACTTTAAATCAAACTGCAGAAACTTCATAAATATTTCATCTTTGTTCCCTCTTACCTTCAAACAGTATAAAGACTCTACCAGATATCCCTTAGTTTAGCAAGCAATAATCTTCTCTACAAGTTAGTCACTTTATCTTCAAGTTGCTTTGGTGATCTTTTGAGGAAATGCATAGTTGAGAGAAGCAACCAAGATATGGCTCTGCAGGGAAAAATTTAAACATTAGTATTAATTACTGTTTATTGATTCTATATGAATCCTACTTCTCTCAGTGAGAAATATAACAATATACTCAAGTTGTATCATCAAAACGTGATGAATGAAATTTGTCTAGTAAAAGCAAAACAAATACTTCAGATAAATTTATGTGAAGTTCAGCAGTGATATGTCATATTACCTGAGTTGGAATATGCAACATCTTGGAAGCCAGGCAAGTAGAGAGTTGAGGCATAAAAGGCAAAGTTATGTTGTGTCCAATGTCTTCTTTTATCAAAGCTCTCTGTGGAAAAGAAAGAACAGAAAGAATAGATATAAGAAATAGCTTCTACATATATGCAAATGTCACAGCCTGCCGCTAGGATATTTGCTTGACAGATAAGGCTTCACTGAGAATGATCTTGAATGGATATAATCTCAAGGAGGCTCACCAATGTTTGTTATCATGAAGTAGAAAACAAGCAAGTGTTACTTTGGTTATTTTGATGGATATAAAGGCCAGGGTGGATATAATACATTGTCTCCTTAAGAACTGCTATTGAGCGTAAACTTCCCTTCCGGATATAGATATGCATTTTCATTGTAGCTGTATCTCTAACAACTCTGATGATCAATTAGCTGTCCTATTCAATTAGAAAAGAAAGCTATCACCCTTGTCCCTCTGTTGAAGTTGCCCTTGAACGCCAAGCTATAACTCTTCAGAGGTGGTCTTCCTGTCCTTGGACTCCTGCCACCTCAGTAACCAACACCACATACACTCAGCATTACAGAATTTTTTTAAACCTAGTGACCTTCATTTATCTCCAAAACAAAAGTGCATTTGAAGTCCTTTTTATCAAATATAAGTTCTGGGCTTCCTTGATGAGAAAAGAGAGCAATGGCAGATTGAATCCCAGGTAACATGAAATGAAGCTTCAGGAAAGGAAATCACTTGGGTGGGTCCCCCTCTTAAAACTGCATTTAGAGGTAAAATAGTACATTGTCTTTTTTACTTCCTTTCTTTCATTCTTTGTTTTAATTTTAAAATGCATATGGACAAGTTTACCCACTATTACTTGATGCTATACTATCTGACTGTGTTATCAATTTGACATTTTGTGGATTAAGAAAATGAAGCCACACAATTTGGTAAGTGGGCTACCAATAGTCTAGCAACTGTCTCTAGATCAACAGCATGAATCAATAAGAAATTTTTTCTTATAGAATTATCGTAGCCCTCTTATCTTTGATGTTTATCATTTATTTGGAATAAATAATATAGATTTTTCACTTTTTGATACTGATTCATTTTCTAGAAGGGTTTGTCAAGCCTATTTCCAATTCACACAAGTATTTCAAAATGTGATACCCAAATTAAAATACTTACACCTATCCCAGGGTTTAGGGGGATTGAATACATCAAAAGAATATGAGGCATTTATATAATTTTATTTTTTAATTAAAAATATTTCCTTTTCCAATCTTAAATTTATTATTTTTATTTGCTTTGCAAAAAGCACTAACAGATAATTTCAAAATTCTATGTTAATAAAAAAATCACCTTCTATCCCAACATTCTTTTCTGATATGTACAGAAACTTCTCATTGGTCTTTTTCAGATATTTTCTAGAGAGTTACTAAAAACCTACTTCTAAATGAAACCAACAGAATAATGATTTTTGTCAAAGATATACAAATGAGTTTTCTATTGCTGCATAAACTACCACCCCAAAACTTAGTAGTTAAAAGCCTATTATTGACACAAAGGAAAAAATTAGGTTAGGCTTAGCTGGGTGGTTTTTAGGCAGAGCTCTCATGGGTTACTTATACAGTTGCAGTTGGGAGACAAGACCACTGAGGGCTGGAGAGTCCTCAATGTCATCACCCACATGCCTTAGACATCAGCAGAGATGGCTGGAATGGACTGTGGACACAGAAGGAGAAGGAAAGGGTGAGATAAATTGGGAAAGTAGTATTGACATATACACACTACCATGTGTAAAACAGACAGCTAGCAGAAAGCTGCTGTATAACAGCTCAGCTCAGTGCTCTGTGATGACTTAGGGTGTAGAATGGCAGGGAGGGGGAAGCAAAGAGAGAAGGGATATATATATTACATTTATATCTACAAAATGACTGATTATATATATATTTATATACATAAAATTTTATAGGACCCTCCAGCCCTCAGTGAAGTCGCTCAGTCATGTCCGACTCTTCGCGACCCCATGGACTGCAGCCCACCTTGAGAAGGAGCTAAAGGTCTTTAACTTTGATTTATAGCTAAAATATTATTATTTTGTCTTGCTCAACTGTTCTCCTTTGTTCTTGCCATTTTCTCACTTTTCTGACTAAATTTGCTCTTTGGAACTGGGAGAAGGCCAGAGGCTAAAGCTTTTATACAAAGAGGCGGGGGATGAAAGGTGGTGGAGAGAGGCAGGTCTGTCCCCAGAAGATCCTGCTCAGTTTCAGTTACATATCATACATGCATTTATATTTATAAATATGTATTTACATTTATTTACAAATATGTATTTATACTTATTTATAAATACATATTTATATTTACATACATGCATTTATATTTATTTAGAAATATGCATTGATATTCATTTATATATGTATTTCTTTTTTACATATAGGATTGTTAAAACTAATCAGTATTCTAACACAAGTGTTCATGCTATTATATGCAAATTATACCTTAATAAAATAATAAGACAAAGCAATAATATCAACAATGAGGTGCATATACTGAGGACTTTTGGAAGGGATACTCTAAAAGAACATACTAATAATGATATAGTGTTCCAATTCAGGATGCATATCTGAATCTAATCATGAGGAAATATTCTGTTCAGTTCAGTTCAGTTGCTCAGTGGTGTCTGACTCTTTGCCACTCCATGAATCACAGCACACCAGGCATCCCTGTCCATCACCAACACCCAGAGTCTACTCAAACTCATGTCCATCGCGTCAGTAATGCCATCCACCCATCTCATCCTCTGTCGTCCCCTTCTCCTCCTGCCCCTAATCCCTCCCAGCATCAGGGTCTTTTCCAATGTGTCAACTCTTCACATGAGGTGGCCAAAGTATTGGAGTTTCAGCTTCAACATCAGTCCTTCCAATGAACACCCAGGACTCATCTCCTTTAGGATGGACTGGTTGGACCTCCTTGCAGTCCAAGGGACTCTCAAGAGTCTTCTTTAACACCACAGTTCAAAAGCATCAGTTCTTTGGTGCTCAGCTTTCTTCACAGTCCAATTCTCACATCCATACATGACCACTGGAAAAAGTACACCATCCTAAACTGAGAGATATTCAACAAAAAAAAAATTGTCTATATTTACAAAAAAATGCCAAGCCTAAGAGACAAAGACTGAGGATCTATTCCATATTAAAGGAAACTGCAAAGAAATGCAACACAAGAAGCTGAATCTGTCTATGCTACAAATGATATATGCGAGTCAATAGACAATTGGGAAAAGACAGTTTAGATAAAAATGTTGTCACTGTAAAAGTTTTTTTAATTTGATAATGGTACTGTTTGTAAGAAAATACAATTTTCTTAGGAAATACACACTAAATTGTTAAGGAGTAAAAAGTTACAATGTATAGAAAAAATTCTTAAATGGTTAAAAGTAATGAAAAAATATATTTTGTGTATTTATACACACAAAAACCAAAGCAAATGTGGCAAATGTTCAAACTTGTGACTCTATATAAAGAGTATATGGTTATGACCAATCTAGACAGCATATTAAAAAGCAGAGACATTACTTTGCCAACAACGGTCTGTCTAGTCAAGACTATGGTTTTTTCCAGTAGTCACATATGGATGTGAGAGTTGGACTATAAAGAAAACTGAACACCAAAGAATTGATGCTTTTGAACTGTGGTGTTGGAGAAGACTCTTGAGAGTCCCTTGGACTGCAAGGAGATGCAACTAATCCATCCTAAAGGAGGTCAGTCTTGGGTGTTCATTGGAAGGACTGATGTTGAAGCTGAAACTCCAGTACTTTGGCCACCTGATGCAAAGAGCTGACTCATTTGAAAAGACCCTGACGCCGGGAAAGATTGAGGGCAGGAGGAGAAGGGGATAACAGAGGATGAGATGGTTGGATGGCATCACCGACTCAATGCACATGAGTTTGGTTGAACTCCGGGAGTTGGTGATGGACAGGGAGGCCTGGCATGCTGCAGTTCATGGGGTCACAAAGAGTTGGACACAACTGAGTGACTTAACTGAACTGCACTGACCTGAATATGGTCTTTCTAGATAACATTATTGCAATTTTTCCATAAATTATAAATTATCTCAAAATAGAAAGTTAATTATTTTAAAATGTTAGTTTGAACAGTTTGGTTCTAACAGATTTTTCTGTAATGTGTTAGTATTCAGTCAAGGTATATGAGTCATATTGATTTTCTCTAAGTCTCAGGGGAAAATCTATTTTTCAAGATATTTTCTTAAAAATCAATGTGATTTTTGCTTAACATATTGTTTCCTGTGTTAAAAACAGAATTTAATATGCAGCAACAATTCAACACTGATTATGTTGTAAATATCAAATATACCTTACAAAAAAGAGCCTACTACACTACAGTAGTCATAAGTTAAATCAGTTACCCTAGTGCCAAACCTCCCTCCTAGAGGTGAGATAATATTTTTATAACATACATAACCATTTTGGATTATTACATCATTACTTAGAAAATTATTGCTTTATTTTTTGCAAGACAATATCATGATCTTCCTGAAATACTTCAAGGTTATATATACCTCATTTTGGCTTCCCTCCTAGCTTAGTCGGTAAGGAATCTGCTTGCAGTGCAGGATCCCTGGGTTCAATCCCTGGGTCGGGAAGATCCCTTGGAGAAGGAAATGGCAAACCAGTTCAGTATTTTTTCCTGGAGAATCCCATGGACAGAGGAACCTGGTAGGCTGCAGTCCATGGGAATTACAAAGAGTTGGACACAACTTAGTGATTAAACCACCACCATACATCATTTTATATAAGTTAATGTCATTTCTGAACCTAACCATCTGACTTGAAAACTGACGATCCTCTCGTGTCAAGACTGAGTAAAAGGCCTGCTGGAGTTTGACTACACTCACAGAGTTCTGAGTATATGAGATAAGATAAGCAACAATCCAGAACCTGTAAGATATCTAGAAGGGAGACACAAGGAGTCTAGATTTTTGAATTCCAGTATTATGGAATGATACATAGTCTAAGGCATCTCTTGCTAGAAATAAGTCAATTTTAGAACTCTATCCTTTGAGCTTAAGGCATTCCCAAGATTAAAGACAGTAAAGAAAGGAAAATCTCGGACCTTCTTATGCCACTATCAACAACAGCAAAATATTTAGCAAATTAAAACCACATTTCAAATGCACATTTAAATGGAGCCAAACACCAGGATCAGTAGGAAGTTGTGGTACTGACCTTGGCACTCGTCAATAAAGTTAGGAAACTAGAAGTGGGATAAAATTGCCTTAGATAAGGGAGGTTCTTGGATGTTGGTGAAAACAAATAAAGATCCTTTCAGAGGAAAAATGTTCTGAAATAGGACCCCAGAGAGTTACCATCAGTTCAGTTCAATTCAGCCGCTCAGTTGTGTCCGACTCTTTGCGACCCCATGAATCGCAGCACGCCAAGCCTCCCTGTCCATCACCAACTCCCGGAGTTCACTCAGACTCACGTCCATCGAGTCCGTGATGCCATCCAGCCTTCTCATCCTCTATCATCCCCTTCTCCTCCTGCCCCCAATCCCTCCCAGCATTAGGGTCTTTTCCAATGCGTCAACTCTTCGCATGAGGTGGCCAAAGTACTGGAGTTTCAGCTTTAGCATCATTCCTTCCAAAGAAATCCCAGGGCTGATCTCCTTCCGAGTGGACTGGTTGGATCTCCTTGCAGTCCAAGGGACTCTCAAGAGTCTTCTCCAACACCACAGTTCAAAAGCATCAATTCTTCGGTGCTCAGCCTTCTTCACAGTACAACTCTCACATCCATACATGACCACAGGAAAAACCATAGCCTTGACTAGATGGATCTTAGTCGGCAAAGTAATGTCTCTGCTTTTGAATATGCTATCTAGGTTGGTCATAACTTTTCTTCCAAGAAGTAAGCGTCTTTTAATTTCATGGCTGCACTCACCATCTGCAGTGATTTTGGAGCCCCAAAAATAAAGTCTGACACTGTTTCTACTGTTTCCTCATCTATTTCCCATGAAGTAATGGGACTGGATGCCATGATCTTCGTTTTCTGAATGTTGAGCTTTAAGCCAATTTTTTCACTCTCCTCTTTCACTTTCATCAAGAGGCTTTTTAGATCCTCTTCATTTTCTGCCATAAGGGTGGTGTCATCTGCATATCTGAGGTGATTGATATTTCTCCTGGCAATCTTGATTCCAGCTTGTGTTTCTTCCAGTCCAGCGTTTCTCATGATGTACTCTGCATATAAGTTAAATAAGCAGGGTGATAATACACAGCCTTGATATACTCCTTTTCCTATTTGGAACCAGTCTGTTGTTCCATGTCCAGTTCTAACTGTTGCTTCCTGATCTGCATACAGATTTCTCAAGAGGCAGGTTAGGTGGTCTGGTATTCCCATCTCTTTCAGAATTTTCCACAGTTTATTGTGATCCACACAGTCAAAGGCTTTGGCATAGTCAATAAAGCAGAAATAGATGTTTTTCTGGAACTCTCTTGCTTTTCCCATGATCCATACCATAGAAATATTCAAATATAAATTTACAGTAAAAAATAACCAAATGGACCAGAAAACAGGTCTGGGGACTGAAAATCCTAGAAAAAAAATTTAATTCTTTCATGTGACAATATTTGGAGATTGGTCTCTTGGGCGATAATTAAGGTTAAGTGAGATCATGAGTAGTGGTTTAGTCGTTAAGTCATATCTGACTATTTATGACCCCATGGACTGTAGCCCACCAGGCTTCTCTGTCCATGGGATTCTCCAGGCAAAAATACCAGAGTGGGTTGCCATTTCCTTCTGTGAGATCATAAGGATGGGACATTAATCCTATAGTATTGGTGCTCTTTTGAGTAGAGGAAGGAAGATCTCACTCTCTATTTTATGTACTAAGAAAAGGCCTTGTGAAGACACAAAAAGAAGATGCAATATGCCATCAAGTAAAAGAAACCAATCAGAAACCATAACCTCTGCCAAAATCTTAATGTTGTACTTTCAGCCTCTAGAACTGTGAGAAAATTGATTTCTCTAGCTTAAGCTACACAGTGTATATTTTGTTATGGCAGTCTAAACAGACTAAGATACAGGATAAGGTTGAAAAAATTTAGAATTAAAAAATACATGTAATTGTACCAAAAAGTCTCAACTGAAAATTTTAAATTTAGCTAGAATATTAGCGAGTGGCTCAGAGATTAAAGCATCTGCCTGCAATGAGGGAAACATGGGTTCGATCCCTGGGTCGGGAAGATCCCCTGGAGAAGGAAATGGCAACCCACTCCAGTATTCTTGCCTGGAGAATCCCATGGATAGAGGAGCCTGGTGGGCTACAGTCCATGGGGTCGCAAAGAGTCAGACACGGCTGAGCGACTTCACTTTCACTTTCACTTTAAGAGAGAACAACCTCAACAGGAACATTGGTGATAAACAAAGGGAATAAATTACTATGATACTGAAGCGTACATATTAACTTCACAGATATGAAGGGCAGTGAAAAAAGTCAAAGAGGAAACTTATGTATACTGTATAATCACATTTTTGCAAATTTAAAAAATGATCAAAATTATCTTGGCAGAAGATGGAATGGAGGCTACTTAGCCCTGATGGACTCAGAAAGTGCATGGATGAGTTTTCAGGGATGGTAGAAATCTTCTGTATCTTGATCCAGATTGTTTAAAAATGTTGTAAAAAATTCATGGAGATTGCAAGAGAAATTTCAAAAAGAGCAAAGGTGAAATAAAGACATTTCCGAAAAACAAAACTGAGAGTTCACAAGCACTAGACTTTCACTTAATGAATTCTAAGGGATATACTTTATGAATGAGGAGAATGACCTGCAAAGGAACATTTAATATGTAAGAAAGAACAGTGAACTAAATAATTGTAGACTTACATATAGATTCAGGCAAGCAGTAGGTGTGCAACTACTAATTATCATAATAAAGTCTAATTCAAAGGGTCAGAAAGTCAGAGTCAAGACATTGTAAAGAAGTGAGACCTGAAGCAACAAATCTGCAAGCAATAAATGCTGGAGAGGGTGTGGAGAAAAGGGAACCCTCCTACACTGTTGGTGGGAATGCAAACTAGTACAGCCACTATGGAGAACGGTGTGGAGATTCCTTAAAAAACTGCAAATAGAACTACCTTATGACCCAGCAATCCCACTGCTGGGCATACACACCGAGGAAACCAGAATTGAAAGAGACACATGTACCCCAATGTTCATTGCAGCACTGTTTATAATAGCCAGGACATGGAAACAACCTAGATGTCCATCAGCAGATGAATGGATAAGAAAGCTGTGGTACATATACACAATGGAGTATTACTCAGCCATTAAAAAGAATTCATTTGAATCAGTTCTGATGAGATGGATGAAACTGGAGCCGATTATACAGAGTGAAGTAAGCCAGAAAGAAAAACACCAATACAGTATACTAACACATATATATGGAATTTAGGAAGATGGCAATGACGACCCTGTATGCAAGACAGGGAAAGAGACACAGATGTGTATAACGGACTTTTGGACTCAGAGGGAGAGGGAGAGGGTGGGATGATTTGGGAGAATGACATTCTAACATGTATACTATCATGTGAATTGAATCGCCAGTCTATGTCTGATGCAGGATGCAGCATGCTTGGGGCTGGTGCATGGGGATGACCCAGAAAGATGTTATGGGGAGGGAGGTGGGAGGGGGGTTCATGTTTGGGAATGCATGTAAGAATTAAAGATTTTAAAATTTAAAAAATAAAAAACTAAAATTAAAAAAAATAATTTTTTGTTCTGCTTTTCACTTCTTAACTTGGTGCTCTTGGCAATATTCCTTTAAACCTCATGTCTATATATTTAAAATAAAAACATTTATTAACTCTCCTGCCCTTTTTACAAAAGTAATTATAAGTATCAGAGGCACTCATAGAGGATTTCAAATACTGCAAAATATGAGGATTAAGATAGCATGTCTGTTATCGTTAAATCATAAAATGAGATAACTAGGAAAAACCTTTAATAATCATTCATCCTTTTCCAAGAGAACTAGAGAAAGGATACATGATATGTCCTGGATTATATATCCAGTTAGTAACAATGCTTGTTCTAAAATAAAATAGGTCCCCTAACTCCTAGTCTAGTATATTATTTTCTTAATCTTTTTGACACTGAGATATTTAAAACACTAACAGGAATGACTCTTGGGTACTGAGTAGAAAGAAAACAGTTCCATATATCTATTTTTCCAAACTGTTTCCATGCCTTTGTGAAGATGGACATGTTGAAAACATACTGCAAAGGTCTTATCAAGGCATTACAACTTGTTTCTTTTAGGCTTATTAAATCTTTATAAAATTAAACTTATTTTCATTAAAAAATTAGCTGAAATTTAGCACATTCAAACACATACATACACATGTACACGTCTTTGAAATTACCTTAATTAAAAATATTTGATGAGTTTGTTAAGGCAGTTATGGTAACATGGCCATTCTTTTAACTATCATCACCTTTAAAAAAAAAAAAAAAAGCAAAGACCAAGCCTTTATCAGAGGCCATAGAGGTTTTTACTAAGTGTGATGCAAAGAAAGGAATTTTCTTTCAAGTGAAGGAGCCAAGTGATTGGAAAGAATCCAAAATAGTATTTTTTAAAAACCTTTTGGTGTCTCATAATGCTTCGGATCCTTGCCAAAGAAAATTAATATACACATACATACATACATGAACAGGCAGACAACACACACACACACACACACACACACACACACACACACACACACACACACACCTGCAAAATTTTCAGAGGGTTTCAGGAAGCCTTAAGGCCTAAAGAAGGATTTTAGTTCTAAAAGTAGTGGATGGAAATAAAAGAGAAAAAGCAGCCTCTAACATATGATTATTCTAGAAAATGTGGTTAGTTTTCTGTGTCAGCAAGCACCTAGCTACAGATGGGAGTTATACTCCCTCAAATGAAGTAAACTCTTTCATTATGCCATTCTCAGAAACTCTCACTAGTGATCTCAAATCTCAAATATTCCTCTTAAACACCCCTCCTCCCAAAGTATAGTTCAATATTAAGATTAAATCATTTCATTCTCTAATAACCTCAATCTTATTCTCTACCAACCTTCCCTTTTCCTTCTTGCATAGTTAATTGATCTATGTATATGCAATTTATTCATTTTATTTATTTATAACTTATCTCAATGCATTTTGCTTTAGAAAGAACTCGTGATGTTTCGGTCACCCAAACAAAAACCAATAAAACTTCCATTTACTTGACAGATCTTGGAATATTTCAAAATTCTCTGTGTTACTACAAACAAGAAAATCACAAATGGTTAAATCTTGTGAACTTGTATAAGTTAAACCCCTATAAAAATGAGCAAATTTGTAGTGACCTTCTTTATTCCTCCAGCACCCTGTCTAGGTATTACACTGGGAGCTATTCATTACAAGTAGAAGCCAATCCTCTATTTTCCCCCTTCAGTTTACAAAGTCTTGTAGGGTGTAATCTCAGATTTTCAGTGAAAGTGCTTCAGTGCTTTCTGCTTTCTTTGCTGCTGTGACCAGATGGAAGCATCACCTTCTTTTCCAGAAAGTCTATGAACAGGCAGAGTAAAGGTGACAGCTCACACGGAGTAGTGCCAGATGCTCTTGTTTATTCCAGAGTGTTAAGGGATATTTATTGGCAGAAGTTCAATGGCTTTTTGGAGGATTTTCCAAAGAGACACAATTTTGGGGTGGAAATCTGCTTCTGTGTGCAACACCAATAAAGAAGACATATTTTGCCCAGTAGACTTGGCTATGTATATCTTGGTTTACATTATTTCCCCAAAATACACAGAGACTTTCTAAACCCAAGCATTGATGTCAGAGGGATGCAGCACTCTTGCCTACTTGCTGTCTTTAAGAACATTGAAAATTGGTAGCTGGAGCTGTAAATTTACCCCCTTTTATATTTCTTTTTATTTTCTAAAACTGAGTCATAATTGTATTGAAGAAAAGTTACTTTAAGAACTGAACGCATGATAAGTACTAAGCACATTTATTTTAATATAGACTAAAGCTATGTTCACACTGAAAAGACCATGCTAGTGTTATTTACTCACCAAACTTCTGATACTACCATGGAGAAAGCAGGTTGTCAGCACTCCAGAGCATGGGTGTTGGATTCTAGGTTTTGAAGGTTACTAGCCATTTCACTTTGTCAAATTCACTTAACATCTTTATGTCTCAGTTTCCTCACAGGTAATATCGTCATCATAATGGTGTCCATCTCATAGGATTTGTTTGAGGGCTAAATGAGTTTTTCATAAAGCCTGTTTAGAAAAGTACCTGGCACATAAGTACTCATCAAATATTAGCCAATACTGCAAGTGTTGTCATTATCGTTGTTATCGTGCAGTTATTTCCTTTTGATGCATTACACTATAAAAGATGTATTCTTTCTTCCTTGGAAACACTTGTTTTAGGGAAAATGGGTCAAAAATATTCTATTAGAGAAGACTGGAAACTCCAAAGTTTGTCTAACCTCAGCCTCCACAAATAAACTGACAAAGTGTTCATTCTGTTTGGGATCTTTCCCAAGAAAGTAAAACTAACATTTTCATCATGATTTAAAAATAATAATAATCACCCTTATAAGCAACAAAAACAATGTCTTACTCTCTCTCTCTGTCTATATATATATATACACACACACACACACACACATATATATGTAATAGTATATACCTTTTGCAAACAAAAATACTCTTTAAAAAGTTCTACAATTATTTTAAAAAGAAAAATGAGAAACTTTATAAGTTTTGTTAAGTTAGAAACTCATTTCCTTGTATCACTGCTCTTTCACTTTGGGGGCAAAAAAACAGTTTTAAACATATACATGTATGCTAAGTTGCTACAGTCATATCCAATTCTTTGCAACCCGATGGACTGTAGCCCGCCAGGCTTCTCTGTCCATGGGATTCTCCAGGCAGAAATAGTGGAGTGGGTTGCCATTTCCTCCTCCAATATACATGTATAACCATGTATAAAATAAGATATTTCATCAGAGAAACTGTAATCAAAATATCTCTATGAGTCACCAAGGTTTGGATTTCAAATTCCAGGTAACTGATTCAAATAAAATCAACTCATTTTAAAGTTAATTGGTATTGTTCATTATAGAGTCATTGTTTATATTTAAATTTGCATATATTGTCAAAGTGAATCAACTTTTATATCAATACTTTTAGAATATTTTTGTTATTTTAAAAGTACAGATTGATTCAAAAATGGTAAAATACAGCTATTAAAAATGTGTACTTGGCTGTACAGATTATAAAATTCTATGATGCCAACTTTGATTTTTCCTATATAAATAACTTCTTTTGACTATCATTAAACTCTATTCTAAGACAATAATAAATAGTTCTTGAAATAATATGCTCAAAAGTGGAAAAAATTAGCACAGAATCCACAGATCTCAGTTGTAGTGATTGCAGTTATTGATAGCACCCCCTCCTGCATGACTATCATGTGTAAGTCACGCCCACATTTGTTCTCAGCTCTAGCCATATGGCAGTTCTTCCTGAATGATTTGGCTTCTCCTTCTTCTTTCTCTATCATTACAATATTATGCCTTTCTTCCCTTTGAATCTCAACAGCTGGGAAGCAAAAAGAGCATTATTTTTGCCTCACTTATTCTTGATCCTTTTTTGATTATCCTTGGTTACTTTAAACATGAACTTATCCTGCTTGTATCAAAAAAATTGAAGGATTCAGTTTGTGGAAGCTATTCTATTAGATGAGTTTAAGTTTCCACATTCTTCTAATACACTTTATTTTTCAATTATCTTTTGAGGTGGGGGTTGTGGGGTGGAGATTTAAATTCTCTGGTGCATAAATTCCTGCAAATAATCTATATATATTGAGAAAAAGGCTTGAAAACAGTCAACATTTTTTTAAAGGGAAGTCTCCTGATTATAAATCACATTTGAGTTGGCTGTTCATGACCAAAAGAATATTCCTGTTATAGAAAACAAGTCTGTGACTTGGTTTCTTTGAACAATCATATATTGCAATGGTAGTAGTAGTAGTAGTACAATGTTTGTAGTAGTAGTTCAGTTGCTCAGTAGTGTCTGACTCTTTGCGACACCATGGACAGCATGCCTGGCTTCCCTGTCCATCACCGACTCCCGGAGTTTGCCCAAACTCACGTCCATCCAGTTGGTGATGCCATCCAGCCATCTCAACCTCTGCCCTCCCTCCCCTTCTCCTCCCACCTTCAATCTTGCCCAGAATCGGGTCTTTTCCAATGACTCAGTTCTTGGCATCAAGTGGCCAAACTATTGCAGTTTCAGCTTCAGCATCAGTCCTTTCAATGAATATTCAGAATTGATTTCCTTTAGGATGGACTGATTGGATCTCCTTGCAGTCCAAGGGACTCTCAAGAGTCTTCTCCAACACCACGGTTCAAGAGCATTAATTCTTTGACACTCAACCTTCTTTATGATCCAACTCTCACATTCATACATGACTACTGGACAGACCATAGCTTGGACTTGATCGAACTTTGTTGGCAAAGTAATGTCTCTGCTTTTTAATATGATGTCTAGATTGGTCATAGCTTTTCTTGCAAAGAGCAAGTGTCTTTTTAAGCAATGTTAGTATATCCAACAAATTGAAGATTACACCCTGCCTTAGGAAAAATAGTGTAGAACACTTTACTTTGTAAATATGAGAGTTTATTTCTTGAAAACATTAACTTAAAGCCAGCAGCAATAGGCTGGTGGCTCCTATTGCAAAGTTTGTGAAGGGGTTGCCTTCTGCTTGTTCATCACAACTAAATCAGGCTCACAAAATTGTCTGCACACACAGAGAAGGTACCTGGTGAATACTTTGCTGTTATGATAGAAATACACATTTACAAATCACAAGTCTGTGAAGTGTTGATTCCCCAAAAGGAATTTTGCAACAAATAACTGTAACCTTAAACCAGAAAATGATCCATCACTGATTAAAATAAACAACATGATAATAAAATAAAACAAAGTACAATCTTTTTCCTTGGAGAATGCTTGAGATGCATCTGGGGAAGAGATTTTAAGTGATACATCTATTACTGATCTTGGTTCACCTGATTATTATGGATAATTTTATCATACAGGGCTATACTTTTTTGATTCACAACCTCCTCCAATTCTGTACAGTCTGCTTTCAAATTCCCGAAATACATTCTTCAAAAAATAGTTAACTAGAAGGATGACATGCATTCAGGTTTTTTAATTCTTTTCTGTAAGAAGAGAACACTGATTTAGGAAAAAAGGAATTCTTAAAAAAATCGCCTTAACTGTCATAAAATAAAAATTATATCATGCTTTAATTTTCCAAGGATTCAAAAAATTTATCCTTTGCCTGATAATTAAGTCTCAGCTATACATGTATTTATATCATAGTTGATTTAGTGCAATATTCTGCAAAGTTTTGCTAAGTTTTTGAACCCACCAATCTACTTCTAAATGGTATACAAGTTAAAAAATGCTTAATAGTACAAATTTTGTACTCTTGAGTATGTGTCAGATGAATGTTCTGTAGTAAACCATAGCTGGTCAGTAAGGATCTAACAGTGTTACAGACAAAATTAGATAATCATCATCTTAGATTTTCTAATTATCAAAGCATCTTAACCACTTTCAACAGTGATAAAATCAGAGCACTTACATTTAGATAGCTCCTGATTCAGCAAAAACATGTTTTATTGACTAGAATGTTACATCATGTGTGTGCCTGAATCTCATCCATATTTTCACCTGGGAAATTGCTAGCTCATCATCTGAGATCTCATAACTTTAGTTAATTCAGCTGATTTGGGATATATGATGCTTTTATTTCTTAGTCCTGAGACTTCAAAAGCATTAATTATATTTGGAATGTTACTGTGTTACTTTAACTTCATAATATGTTCTCTGTATTTTCATTAAAGGATAAATAAGACTTCTATTTAAAATATTGTTTCCTAAATTCCAACATTTTTTCTCTCAATTAAATTTTATACAGAAAAATAAGTTATTTAATTTATTTATTAGTAGATAGCTGGGCCTCATGTCTATATCTTTTTCATCTTTAAAATTAATGTAATAACAACTACAGGTCAGTTTTAAAGATTATATGAATTTTTTATATATCTATAGACCTAGAATTATTATCAGAGTAGCTAAACAGTGCATAAAGGTGGATGTTATTACTGACACCACTGATAATGATTGTAGAAAATATTAAGAAAAACTTGATTAAAATTTATTTTTGTATTTACCAGAGTTGTAGA
This sequence comes from Ovis aries, assembly GCF_016772045.2. Taxonomy (NCBI): domain Eukaryota; kingdom Metazoa; phylum Chordata; class Mammalia; order Artiodactyla; family Bovidae; genus Ovis; species Ovis aries. Next base: position 212,818,550 of record NC_056055.1, read on the forward strand.
AAACAAAAGGTTCAAATGTTCTTTAAACCTGGTAGGTTTATTTTTATTTGTATAAAATTATAAAGGAAACAATGGCAGCCATGAAATTAAAAGATGCTTGCTCCTTGGAAGGAAAGTTATGACCAACCTAGATAGCATATTAAAAAGCAGAGACATTACTTTTCCAACAAAGTTCTTTCTAGTCAAGGCTATTGTTTTTCCAGTAGTCATGTATGGATGTGAGAATTGGACTGTGAAGAAAGCTGAGTGCCAGAGAACTGATGCTTTTGAACTGTGGTGTTGGAGAAGACTCTTGAGAGTCCCTTGGACTGCATGGAGATCCAACCAGTCCATTCTAAAGGAGATCAGCGCTGGGATTTCTTTGGAAGGAATGATGCTAAAGCTGAAACTCTAATACTTTGGGCACCTCATGCGAAGAGTTGACTCATTGGAAAAGACTCGGATGCTGGGAGGGATTGGAGGCAGGGGGAGAGGGGGACAACAGAGGATGAGATGGGTGGATGGTATCACCAACTCGATGGACGTGAATTTGAGTGAACTCCGGGAGCTGTTGATGGACAGGGAGGACTGGCATGCTGCTATTCATGGGGTCGCAAAGAGTCGGACACGACTGAGTGACTTAACTGAACTGAATCTATATTAGGGGCCAAAAGTCATTGTCACTAATTGTATATATATATTTTTTCCTAATGAGGATCTCCATTTCTCTTTCTTTGTTGGAGTCTATATCTCTTCATAAAAATGAAATGCTCTATATGCTTTTCCATAGCATCACCTAATCTATACACTCACATAACACTACAAAAAATGGATCTCCATTGCCATAAGTATCCTAATAAATTTTGCAATCTTTGAATATACTGGGAGACTATCACTGACTATATCTTCCCTTTATTTGTATCTCCTCTGTGCCTGACACAATGTCTAGTGCATAGTAACAGTCAATAAATGCTTACTGTGACGGTTTCTGCTTCTGTTATTGCTCTTGTCCTTAAAACCACATGATATCATATTAGTATCTCTTTAGCTAATTGTCTTATCCTCAGGGGAGTGTCTAAGTGTGCCCAGGGGATCAATGTTTTAGAAGTCTAAATGTCTGTTTTGCAAATTAAAAAATTATCTCTTTATATTTCCCATTATGAACCATTCTTTGTTATCATCTGATTTCACATTTTACCGTGTCTCCCATATACTATTTCTTTTCACCCAACATAGATATAAATATAGACATAAATGTAGATATAAATATATGTGAGTGAGATGAGAAAGAAGTGCTTAATTCAAGGGCTTTGAAGAAATTCTGGGGGAAATGAATCCTGGGTTTATTGTTTCTTCCAACAAGAAGAATGCTGTTTAATAAATTCATAGGCTAAATGTGGAAGATTATAAGTTATCATATAGATAACATAGCATTTTCTGAAATCAAAATATTCTACTATGCAGTTATTCTTTACCACAGTCACCTTTTTCTACAAGAAAGAACAATAATAAAAATGCTTCTATGACATGAAAATCATAGCCACAAACATTTATGTGTGTATATTGGGAGATGGAGTGAAGTCATTGAATATTAAAAAGATATTATAATAAATAAGCTACTATCCTCTACTTACTGGTGCTTCCCCCATGTCCTTGGTTCTTGAGGCTTTCTTTCCTTTCTTTCAGGCATGCCCAGGAGTTCTGTGTCTCACCACATCCTGCCACAGTGGCACCGCCAGCCCTGCCTTATACAGATAAGCATTCATGCTTACTGTCCTGCCTTCAGATCCAGCCTGCTGTGAGGAATCTGGGCGGCTGGAGTTCCCAGTTCTCAGGAATCTGTATTTACCACCTGAGTTAGGAATAAGCTAGAGAAAGTCAAGTAATGGCTGTTGGTGTTCTCTTTCCCTTGGAATAGAATTTTAGGAATAGGAAAACCAGGACAAGAATGTAAAACACTGAAAAACAGAGGATCTCATACCTATGGCCAGTCCATGGGGAAGTGGGCTACTGTCAAATAGCGGGACCCTTGTAGATTGACAAGTGGGCATGAGGGAAGGGGAACAATGTATGTCCCAGTCCACAGGGATGCTCCTTGTTCAGATTAACAGGAACGTCCATTGAAATTTGTATCCTCATTATGATAACTTCCTCCTTGCCTGAACTTGCCATCTATCTACCAGATGGGGGACAAGGCCGTGAGTGTTTATGCCCATGTTAAAGGCAGATGCAAATACAATGTGGATTTCCTTTATTTTTAGGAAGATGGCAATGACGACCCTGTATGCAAGACAGGGAAAGAGACACAGATGTGTATAACGGACTTTTGGATTCAGAGGGAGAGGGAGAGGGTGGGATGATTTGGGAGAATCACATTCTAACATGTATACTATCATGTGAATTGAATCGCCAGTCTATGTCTGACGCAGGATGCAGCATGCTTGGGGCTGGTGCATGGGGATGACCCAGAAAGATGTTATGGGGAGGGAGGTGGGAGGGGGGTTCATGTTTGGGAATGCATGTAAGAATTAAAGATTTTAAAATTTAAAAAATAAAAAACTAAAATTAAAAAAAAAAAAAGAAATGTAAAAAAAAAAAATAAATAAATAAATAAAAAATAAATAAATAAAAAAGAAAAGCCTGAATATTTTCAACCTGCAGTTTTGATTGTTAGCTGTAAGTGGACTTCTCCTCACTACTTGGCAGTAATGCATTCACATCCTTTCCATTTTCATACTTGCCACTGGATCTCTGAAATTTAAAGTTGTTATCTGGTATTATCTTGAATCCGATTCTAATATTTTCCCCACATTGAGCAAGAAGTACAAGATCAATATCTATTGGTTATTCAGAAAAAAATCACCACCTATGATTGAAAAATTGTGTTATGTAAAGATGAATTATTGCCGGGGGCCAGCGTGAGGAATTCCGCCCATGGCAAAGGTCATGAGGAAGGAGGCTTGGCATACGCAAAGGCGTGATCAAGCCTCAGGAAACCCCCTGTTCCCGAGCATCTAACCCCAAAACCAGAGCCTGTTTTATGCTCTCACCTACACCTCTGACTTTACGGGGGCTCTCCCCCATAACCGTTTCTCTCTGAGAAGGAGTAAACGTGCAGCTCCAAGGCGATAAAAATTCTTGGGCGTGACAAGAGTGTTTCAGCTTACGGACTCCTCTGAAGGTTATCTAGCCCACTTGTATAGGTCTGTCCGGCCACATGTGATTGCTTGCAGCCTCCCAACCTGAGAGGCACGAGATGTTTTAGACTTACTAAAGGCAAATTCTTTTTGGGAGTTAGAAATTGTTAGTATAGTTGGTTAGGAATTATATTGGTGAAGGGTCTCTTCATTTGTTGTGTCAATAATTGCTGCTAATTCCCTGCTCTGGGTGGGACAAGGATGTCTCAGGTCAAACCTCTCTGCTGACAGACTAGCTTGTGTGACAGGATTATCCTTACTGCCGCCACTAGGCGCCTGATTGTTTACTACCTCTCAACCATAAACAGCACAGAGAGTTTTGGAGTATTTTGAGAGTCTTAATTAGCATAGGACTTTTTCTTCTTGTTGAGTCAATGATCGCCGCCAGGCCTCTATATCCTTAGGTACCTGGGAATATATTAATCAATGTATTTGGAATATAGCAAAGGAAATATGGTAGTTTTTGATGTTAGCAATACTAGACTTTTTGAGTTAATGGATTTTCTCTTTTGTAATAGATCACTGTACTTTGTTATATATCACTGTGTCCTTGCTGTGTAAGAATGTAACTTTATCGTATCTTAAGACTAAATAGATCTTAAGGGGAGCATTGGTGAAAGGATTTTCATTTGTTGGGTTGATGTTTGCTGCTAAATCTCCATGTTCCCTACCCTTATAATGAATATAACTAGCATATAGGAAGAAATAAGTATTAACCTTTAAGCATATAGGAGAAATAAGTATTAACCTTTAAGACTAATCATGTTAACCTCGGGTTAAATAAATTCCTTTCTTGATTGTAACTCACTACACCCTCACCCTATAGGAATGTAACTTTATTTGGAGGGTGGTGCCTGGTTTAAGAAAAAAAAACACCCTTGGAAGAAATAAGTTTTTTTGGTTATCAGAAAGAAAGGATCATACAATGTCAGCAGGTCTCACTCATGGCCAGAAGATGATGTACCTTTTTTATACATTTATGTGAAGCACCTGATTTTGATAAAGGTCAGGACTGCTGACCCCCACGTGACTCTGTATTCATCCCTATGTGTAGCAAAAGGTATATAAGCAAACCCAAAAATAAAGAAATCGGATCAGTTTCCGGAAAGACTGATTCCCCCATGTCGCTTCTTTCTTGCTCCCGTTTTTCTGGCTGAATTCCCATCTGGAGCATGGATGCTATTCCACGTAATCCAAGTTATTCAGCCTCTTTTTCTCCACTGATCTTCCTACTACACTATCCATTTCTAATCTCTCTATGTCTGTGATTAAATATGTATTTTTCCAAAGACGCCGACTCTGTCCCCACCTTCAAATCACCCTGGATCCACCGGGGCTGGACCCCGGCAAATTATAAATAACTGTTGCTCATCGAAGCATAGTCTTTGAAAACAAATCTCTATTTTTTCTCTGTTGCCCTTACATAAATCTCATACTTCCTAGCAGATAGTAGATTTTAATTCTTTGTTCAATAAATAAATGAACCAACAAATGAATCAATTAAGTTTTACCAACTATATTTTCTTAGGGAACATAAGTCTACAACAGAATGCCTCCTCTACCATGGACTAATCATATTAAGTTTCCAGCTGAAGGAATCAACAAGTAGAAAAACAGTCAATACCAATGTGAAAAGTATGTTTGAGGAACATCTAGAAAGCTAATACAGCTGAAAAAAAAAAAGAGACTTAGCCAGTTAAACACCATCTAGACTAAGTAGTCCTTTGTAGGCTATGAAATTGTCTACTAAGCTATTGGAGTTTCTGGTCAAAGGAGTTACATGATCTGTTCCACGTGAGTCTATGATAGCATGGCTGCAGGTAGAAAATAAAAGGAAGAAGGAATAGAATAAAGAGATAAGTTTGGCAGTTCCTCATAGTTAAATATGCACATGCCCTGTGACCTAGAAATTCCAGTTTAAATATTCATCCAAGACTAATGAAAGCATTATAAGCCACAAAAAGACTTGTGCAAGAATATTTATAGCAGTTGTAGTCACAATAGCTCCAAATTAGAAATAGCTCTAATATCCATCAGCATAAGAACAAATTGTGATATATTAATTCACTTAAAAAGAAAGTACATACCATATGACTTATTTTATATGAAATTCAAGGATGAATAAATTAGACGATGGAAATCAGAACAATTGTTACCTATGAGTGGTGGAGATTATCAGGAAGGGGAAAAAAGGGAACTTTGGGGGTGACAAATAATGTATTAATTTGACCGCAGTGTTTATTACCTAGATATACTCTTTTGTGTATTGTGTCTGAAATAAGTGAAATTTATCAGCTGTGTATATAAAACCTACGCATTTCTTTTTTCTGTGAATTTCTTTTTTCTTTTTTTTTGGCCATACTCTGTAGCATGCAGGATCTGAGTTCCCTGAACAGGGATCAAACCCATACCCCCTGCAACTGAAGCAGAGAATCCTAACCACTAGACCCCCAAGGAAGTCCCCTGTATGTGAATTTTGATTTAACACACATTAAAATAACTACATTTTCCAAGCTAGACATTTTTGAAAAAGGAACTTGCAGAAAATGCAAATAAATTTTAAAAAAACTAAAAACAAAAAACAAAACAAACAAAAATGAGATAAGTTAAGATGGGGGAAAACATTGTCTAAGAAAGTGATTCTGATGGCTTAAAAAAGAGTGGTTTCTGTGTAGGTGATTTTAAATTGTCAATATGGGAATTTTTAAAAGTTGAATGAACTAGTCTTGATTGTTGGATTGAATGCTGATGTGAGAGAAAAAGGATCAACTAGAATCTTTTTTAAGAGATAGACAGGATAAGAGGGGAGCAGTCAAGAAAAAACTCAATTGTTCAATTCTGAACATATTAAACATGAGACTCCTATGAGTGATTTTTAATACTGAGACTCTAGAATTTGACTGCTCTACTACTTACTAGCTGGATAAGTGCCATAGCATGTTTGTGTCTTATTTATATATTCTGCCAAATGTAATTATAACAAGAAGACTTGCCACCTAAGGTTATTGTGATAATTAAATTAGTTATCCATATAAAAATCTAGGAATAGTTTCTAGCATATTGTAGGGTTTTATTATTAATGCCATCCAAAGAGAAATGCAGACAGTGGTTATGACTTTGGAACTCAAGAAGAAGTCAGAATTAGAGGTAGAGACAGGATTTAAAGCCATAGGAACAGAGAAGACCACATAAAATGTGAGTGCTCATAATGAAAGAAAAGAGCCAAAGACAGTCTATTATTCCAAGATGTTGAGGTTGGGAGGATGAAAACAAGTTAGCAAACAAGACTCACAAAGAGCTGCCAAGGCAGCTGGAGGAAAACCAGAAGTCTGTGATCTAGATGCCAAGGAGTGTTGTTAAAAGGAAGGCAATTTTATTGGATAAAGCTTAATACATGAACGTTGGATTAAGCAAGATGGAAGTTGTTTCCAACTGAATGACAAAATTCAACCTTCAGTGTAGTCATTGAAATGGAAACCCAAATGCAGTGACTTAATGGGGGAATGGGAGGAGAAGAGGATTACCGAGGAGGAGATGGCTGGATGACATCACCAACTCAATGGACATGAGTTTGAGTAGGCTCTGGGAGTTGGTGATGGACAGGGAGGCCTGGTGTGGTGCAGTCCATGGGATAGCAAAGAGCTGGATATGACTGAGCAACTGAACGTAATTGAATGGGAGAATTAGTATAAAAAGAAAGTAGAACCAATCAGAATACTTTTCTGAGAACTTTTGCTTTCTGTAGAATAGGTAAGTGTGGTAGGGAATTGGAGGAGGATGGGAGTCGGGGGTGAATTTTTACTCAGATGGGAGATATTTCACCATGTTTGCAGGCTGGTGGAAATGATACCATCGTAGACATTAAGGGGATTTTCTCAGTCTCTTTGTATGGCAACAAATTTAAAATGGAATGAATATACATTTAGGGAATAAAGGGGATTGCAGCCTCCAAAAAGAGAAGCTGCAATTACCCATAAGAGTAAAACTAGGATTTTAATTATACTACTTTCCATAGTCTATTTACGTAAACATGAAAGAAGACCTTTATTTTTAACATAAAGAATGTGGGATTGATACCCTATGGAAATATTTTACGGGATTACTAAACTGATTTGTAGTCTTTTGAGAATGAGACAAATTGATCTTTTACTAGTAAATTTTTAAAAAATTTATTCTTATATAGGACAAAATAGGAGAAGGCAATGGCACCCCACTCCAGAATTCTTGCCTGGAAAATCCCATGGACGGAGGAGCCTGGTGGGCTACAGTCCATGGGGTCGTGAAGAGTCAGACACAATTGAGCGACTTCACTTTCACTTCTCACTTGCATGCATTGGAGAAGGAAATGGCACTCCAGTGTTCTTGCCTGGAGAAACCCAGGGACAGGGGAGCCTGGTGGGCCGTCTATGGGGTCACACAGAGTCGGACATGACTGAAGCAGCTTAGCAGCAGCAGGACAAAATAAAATCACAAAGTAAAGGTCAGTTTTTAATGTATAATAATAAGCAAGAAATTGACCCATTTATTTCAGGTTCTCTGTTCACGTTGTCCATTCTAGCCAGATCCAATCATTCACTGTAACTTTATGAATCTTAACTCCTTCCCCCCAAAATTTCTACTTCTTTATAAATGTGGCTAATAAGTTTGCAGGATCCTTGCAACTTACGAACATATGCTTATACAACTCCCAAAATGTTTCCATTTTTTTTCATGAAACTAGTTCAGCATATTTATAATGATTCCCTGACACCTAATCTCTTTCAGCATTGTTTCCCAATTAGCATCAATCTATTCTAATCATTTGTCATTGCTCTATATTTTGCAGTCATTAACATTTGCAGTAATAAATGTGATCATTTGTATTTTTGAAGGGCTCCTTCTGAGAGTTTTGTGTTGCTTTCTAACAAATAAGTGAATGAATGATGCTAGTACTGAAAAAGTGAAGAATACCATGTTAAGGTGGTGGTGTTGATGTACAAACACAAAATATTTGAAGGGTTGCCATGATATAAAATTTTCCCAGGAAAACTGTCTTGGAAATTGGGCTTTTATCACAGGGAGGCTTGGAGGAGAGGTTTAAGGACAGTTGTCGTGACGATTATTGTTTAAAAAAAAATTGCAGGAATAATTACTGCTCTCAAAGAGCAGTGCCCTCCCCATTATCACAAGCATATTTATTCGCTGTTTTCAATATTTATTGACCACTTAGATTATTAACTCTATGTGGGATGCCCAATACAAAACTGAAAAAAGACTCCATCATTGTTATTAAAGGGTTGATTGTCTAGTGGGAAAGAAAAGCATTATGCATTGTCACAGCCTCAATTGATAAATCTTATAAACAATGATAGTGTTCAGGAGGAAGAGAAAAATGGGGATTTACATTACAATAGTAATATCATGGCATCAGGAAAGGAAGCTTCCTAAGAAAACAATCCTCACCTTAAATTTGAAGAATCAGAAATAGGCTAGATAACAACATAAATCCAAGAAAGGAAAATAACTCCACAAGCTGCTGCTGCTAAGTCGCTTCAGTCAAATCCGACTCTGTGACCCCATAGACGGCAGCCCGCTGTCCCTGGGATTCTCCAGGCAAGAACACTGGAGTAGGTTGCCATTTCCTTCTCCAATGCATGAAAGTGAAAAGTGAAAGTGAAGTCGCTCAGTCATGTCCGACTCTTCGCAGACCCCATGGACTTTAGCCTACCAGGCCCCTCCTCCGTCCATGGGATTTTCCAGCAAGAGTACTGGAGTAGGGTGCCATTGCCTTCTCCGAACTCCGCAAGTAATTAATTCTATATTCTGTGTCAGAGATGATACACACATACTCACACAAAGTAAGAGCAAAAGAAGAATGTGTGTGTCTGTGTGTGTGTTAAGAGCTGGAGGGGAGGGGAGTAGAAGAAGCTAGAGAGGATTTTCAGGAAGGATTTATGTAATAAGCTAAGCTATGTGCATTCCACCCTGAATGCTATAGGGGTGATATCAACGGATTATAAAGAGAGAAGTAGTAAGATCTTACTTGCTGTCTGAACACAGCCATGGAGGCTGGTTTGGAGATGATATAGAATGCATCAGGCAAACTCTAAGCCTCCTGCATTGTCCATCACATCAGAGTAAAGTCTACTAATATTAGAGCAGTAGGAGAGAACCAGTTGTCTATAAAACATTCAAGTTTTGTATAATTCTTGGTCCTTGGGAGAGTAAAAACACCTTTTTTTCTTAAGAAAAAGGCAAATGAAAATTTCCCTCTTTTCTCTTATAAACTGTGTCAGTTTCATATTGCTGCTATAACAAATTACTTCAAAGTCTCTGTTTCCATGTAAGGTAACATATTCACAAGTTTCAAGGTTTAAGATGTAGAAATCTTTGGAAGGCTACCACACTGATATCTGTGAATCATTGTGACTTCCACCATAACTATGAAATAATACTAAATAATTCAGTGCTTTGTTTGTACAGACCAGAGTGAGATCCTGCTAGAGTTTTGTTCTACCCTTCTTTAGCCCTATGCTCTCTCACTCATCAGTTTAATATAAAGAGAACAAAGAAGCTATTTTGCTACTATAAAACCTTTCAGTGCCTTTGACTATCTGCAAGGTAAACACAGGTTTCTGTGTCAGAATACGTTTTATATGAGCAGTTTTCAGTGATGGATGTTAGACAAGTGAAAGATTGGGGTCAAAGCATGTTGGTTATTGAACAGGCTTTATTTAAAATATCACCAATTTAAATTTGTTATGAAGTTTGCTTCCAGGCAAAAATCACTCCAGTAAGTTATAATAGGTACCAGAAAAGTTATTGCTTTTTTTCCTCACATTTTAAAAAATCTTTACATTTATAGAAAACCTAAAAATTATAATTATTGTCTAATCTACTCAATAATGCAGTGAGGATTATTCATTCTCTATATATTATTTTTACTTTCCAGATGATATAGTAGAGGAATAAAAAAATTAAGAATTTGTCAATCTCAAAGCATGATAAATCAGCACCAAAAATATACTGTGTTAACTAGCCTGCTAATATTCCACTCTAAAACTTGTGGATCTATTTTTCCTTTTCATTTAACCATCTCCCCGTGTTAAAAAAATTTTTTTTATATACTATCTGATTATACTGCTTTAACTCCTGACACATAATCTGAAAGTATTACTTGGATATTGTTAACCATGAAAGCAAACACTGCTTAGCAGTCCCCAAAGACATCTGCAATCCTGCTAAAGAAAAATAACAGATTTAGGTCTTAGTTCTCTCCATGAACTCATGTTTATCAGAAAATGAATACTGTTTGGACAGGTTGCTTATGATAAATATGGAATATTTTGTAGGTGATGTTACAAGGCAGGTATATTTTATGATTTAGGTTTTATAGGCTGCCCTCTGGGACTTTCTATTTATGGAGTAAAATACTCAAACATTTAGGTGAGATATATTTATGTATACACAGAGGTTTATTATTTTCACTTGTTGAATAAGAATGTTGGATTTTTTTTTTTTTTGCATTTATTCTCTTAGTAAACCTTCTCTTTAGTATGTGTAGGTGAGCTGGTTTTTAAGTTATGCAATGTTTTCTGTATGTTGCTGTCCAGCTCTTGAATAAATTAGATTCTAAAATCAGCAAGCATACATCTGTCCTTGGCTTTGAAAAGGGTTTAAAAATCTTTTCCTGACAAATCATAATCACTGATGACTGCTTATTTCATGCAAATTTTGACACACGTGGGACTATTAATTTGGCGATGCTCTCAATGAAACCATACAGCTGCTACTGAAAGGGCAAAATTTCGAACAATACAATACCTCTTAAAGATCTATGTGGCCAAGTCAGTTATTGAAATGCTCCCATAGGACTGATTTAGTTTCACAGAGGAAAGGTTGATTAAAAAAGAAAGAAAGAAAGAAAGAAAATCACAGCATTATATTAATTTGCATTTGGAATTAATTTTGAATACTTACAATCAGATAACTCCAATTTTAAATGTGTTTCACAAAAGTTTCAAATTCTTATCTCTGAAGCTCTGGTTTAATTAACAAACCCTTCTGTATAGTTTCTGTGGTTTTAAAGATGAAATAAATGCTGATTTCTCTGTTCAACTGAACTCTCTGAAATATTTATTTATATTTTAGCAGCCCCACTTAAAGTTGCTTTTAAACAAGTTAAATTCTATTGGTATAGATGCAGGATTAGTTGACTGCCAAGGTAAAGGCTAAATAGCAGCTGTGTATAACACAGAAGTGAATTTCTCACTCAGTAACTATCCATGCTTTAGCAGTGTGTAGCTGGTTTTGTTGCTGAAGTTTTGGGGATCTAGGTTCTTTCTCTCTTGTCCACCATCTTTAACATGCAACTTCCATTTTGTAGTTTAAATGGCTCTTCTAACAATATCAGCAAGAAGGAAAGAGGGACAGTGGAGGCTACCAAATTTCATTTAAAAAGTATGACCAAGAAAGTGCTTATATCATTTCCTCTCCCCTCTCATTAACAAAGTATTAATTACTGAACCACACTGAGCTGCAAGAGAGACTAAGAAACAAAGCCATTAGCATAAGCTCTTTTAACATTAAAATGTCTGTTACTGTATGAAGAAGAAGAGAAAAGATATTAGTATCCAACCAACATCCTCTGTCATATACTCTAACAGTACTTCAGAGGGCTTTGAACATTGTAATGTGGGGACTTCTCTCATGGTCCAGTGGTTAAGACTCTGTGCTTTCACTGCAGAGGGCACAGGTTCAATCCCTAGGTAGGGAATAAGATCCCATAAGCTGTGTTTCCAAGGCCAAGAAAAATATTGCAATGTGATGGATATCCAAAGACATGGTAGCATGCCAATGAAAATTTTATCATTGCAGAATGGGCAAATTCTTCCTTTCTTATTTTCTTTCTTCCTGTCTTCCTTTCTCTTTTCCTCCAACTCATCTCTGCCTGCCTTTCATTATTTTATTAGCTTTTATACATCAGCTATTTTCTTATGCACTAAACTTCAAAAGATATTTTTTCTCTCAATAGTCATATAGAGGGAAGTAATAGATTAGGAAAATATGGTTAAGTATTATTTTAGCAATATGCTAGAAGGCTAAGGGCCAAAGAATTGATGCGTTTGAGCTGTGGTGTTGGAGAAGACTCTTGAGAGTCCCTTGGACTGCCAGGAGATCCAACCAGTCCATTCTGAAGGAGATCAGCCCTGGAATTTCTTTGGAAGGAATGATGCTAAAGCTGAAACTCCAGTACTTTGGCCACCTCATGCAAAGAGTTGACTCATTGGAAAAGACTCTGATGCTGGGAGGGATTGGGGGCAGGAGGGGAAGGGGACGACAGAGGATGAGATGGCTGGATGGCATGACTCACTCGATGGACATGAGTTTGAGTGAACTCCGGGAGTTGGTGATGGACAGGGAGGCCTGGTGTGCTGCGATTCATGGGGTCGCAAAGAGTTAGACACGACTGAGCGACTGAACTGAACTGAACTGATGGACACAAAGAACCAAGTCTTCCTAGGAGGACTTTTAATTCCTGGGTGGCATTTTGGTCTTCACAATGGAATATGAGTTGCTACGTAATGCTTAGTCCTGTTTTTTCCCTTTGCTTTACTGAGCTCTGATTTAGTCTGAAGATCTTACTGATAGCTAGAGTGCTGAAGACCAGCACTACAGAGACTAGTATTGTTCCCCATTATTTCTAGTATTTCTCTTTCTGGGCATGCATTAGTATTGTACTTACCTTTCTGGTTTAGAAGTGGTCATGTGATTTGCTTTGGCCAAGATACATGAGCAGAACAGAAGTTATTACTTCCAAGTTATTACAAGCTGGTACACAATTCTCCACCTCTCTTTTGCCCTGTCACAGTGGCTGTGAAAGCATAGTTTGAAATGGAGTTACAAAGCTGAGCTATCATATACAGGTCAGCTACCCTGGATAATTACCCAGGTCTAAAGCATACTCCCCAGAGAAATAAATTTTCACTGCTTTAAGACACAGAGATTTATGGACTGTTTGTTAAGCAACATATCCTAACCCAATCTAACCAGCTCAGTTAATGATCAAGTAACCCTGCTATGTGATTACCAGAACACCTTACCTGCCTCCTGAAAAAACTGTATGCAGGTCAAGAAGCAACAGTTACAACTGGACATGGAACAACAGACTGGTTCCAAACTGTGAAAGAGGTATGTCAAGGCTGTCTACTGTCACCCTGTCTATTTAACTTCTATGCAGAGTATATCATACAGAATGCTGGGCTGGATAAAGCACAAGTTGGAATCAAGATTGCAGGGAGAAATATTAATAACCTCAGATATGGAGATGATACCACCCTTATGGCAGAAAGTGAAGAGGAACTAAAGAGTCTCTTGATGAAGGTGAAAGAGGAGAGTGAAAAAGCTGGCTTAAAAATCAGCAATCAAAAGCTAAGATCATGGCATTTGGTCCCATCACTTCATGGCAAATAGAATTGGAAATGGAAACAGTGAGAGACCTTATTTTCTTGGGCTCCAAAATCACTGCAGGAGGTTGACTGCAGCCATGAAATTAAAAGACGCTTGCTCTTTGGAAGAAAAGCTATGACCAACCTAGACAGCATATTAAAAAACAGAGACATTACTTTGCTAACAAAGGTCCATATAGTCAGAGCTGCAGTTTTTCTGGTAGTCATGTATGGATATAAGAATTGGAACAAAAAGAAAGTTGAGCACTAAAGAATTGATGTTTTGAACTGTGGTTTTGGAGAAGACTCTTGAGAGTCCCTTGGACCACGAGGAGAACAAACCCATCAAATCCTAAAGGAAATCAATCCTGAATATACATTGGAAGTATTGATGTTGAAGCTGAAGCTGAAGCTGATGCTCCAATACTTTGGCCTCCTAATGCGAAGAGCTGACTCATTAGAAAAGACCCTGATGCTGGGAAAGATAGAAGGCAGGAGGCGAAGGGGATAACAGAGGATGAGATGGTTGGATGGCATCACCAACTCAATTGACATGAGTTTGAGTATGCTCCAGGAGATGGTGAAGGACAGGGAAGCCTGGTGTGCTGCAGTCCATGGGGTCACAAAGAGTCAGACATGATTGAGTGACTGAACAGCAAACTCCCTCTATCTGCTCATCTCACATGTTCTCTCATGATCCTACTCTGTCCAATGATGAGGTTATAGGGTAACATATGATTAAGAGTAGAAAATTAGAAAGTTTTGGATTTCCTCAATACAATGAATTCTTAGCTATCTTCAAGTTGTGAATGTTTTCAATAGATAAACACAATAGTTCATTTTCCTTTGTATAAATCTCTGGGGTTTATTTTAGATTGGTAGATTTCAAGTTATTCTCTTTGAAAGAAAATAAGGGAAAAAAATAAACATTCTATCTATCCAATCAGAAAGGAAAATACCTGATATTTACTCAGAGCACATTAAGTGATGTCAACATCAAGGAAACATGTTCAGTTCAGTTCAGTTCAGTCCCTCAGTAGTGTCTGACTCTTTGAGAACCCATGAATTGCAGCACACCAGGCCTCCCTGTCCATCATCAACTCCCGGAGTTCACTCAGACTCACGTCCATCGAGTGAGTCATGCCATTCAGCCATCTCATCCTCTGTCGTCCCCTTCCCCTCCTGCCCCCAATCCCTCCCAGCATCAGAGTCTTTTCCAATGAGTCAACTCTTGGCATGAGGTGCCCAAAGTACTGGAGTTTCAGCTTTAGCATCATTCCTTCCAAAGAAATTCCAGGGCTGATCTCCTTCAGAATGGACTGGTTGGATCTCCTTGCAGTCCAAGGGACTCTCAAGAGTCTTCTCCAACACCACAGTTCAAAACCATCAATTCTTTGGCGCTCTGCCTTCTTCACAGTCCAAGTCTACCACCATACATGACCACTGGAAAAACCATAGCCTTGACTAGATGGACCTTAGTCGGCAAAGTAATGTCTCTGCTTTTGAATATGCTATCTAGGTTGGTCATAACTTTCCTTCCAAGGAGCAAGCGTCTTTTAATTTCATGGCTGCAGTCACCATCTGCAGTGATTTTGGAGGCCAAAAAAATAAAGTTTGACACTGTTTCCACGGTTTCCCATCTATTTCCCATGAAGCAATGGGACCGGATGCCATGATCTTCATTTTCTTAATGTTGAGCTTTAAGCCAACTTTTTCACTCTCCTCTTTCACTTTCATCAAGAGGCTTTTTAGTTCCTCTTCACTTTCTGCCATAAGGGTGGTGTCATCTGCATATCTGAGGTTATTGATATTCTCCCAGCAATCTTGATTCCAGCTTGTGTTTCTTTCAGTCCAGCGTTTCTCATGATGCACTCTGCATATAAGTTAAACAAGCAGGGTGACAATATACAGCCTTGACGTACTCCTTTTCCTATTTGGAACCAGTCTGTTGTTCCATGTCCAGTTCTAACTGTTGCTTCCTGACCGGCATATAATTTTCTCAAGAGGCAGGTCAGGTGGTCTGATATTCTCATCTCTCTCAGAATTTTCCACAGTTTATTGTGATCCACACAGTCAAAGGCTTTGGCATAGTCAATAAAGCAGAAATAGATGTTTTTCTGGAACTCTCTTGCTTTTTCCATGATCCAGTGAATGTTGGTAATTTGATCTCTGGTTCCTCTGCCTTCTCTAAAACCAGCTTGAACATCAGGAAGTTCACGGTTCACATATTGTTGAAGCCTGGCTTGGAGAATTTTAAGCATTACCTTACTAGCGTGTGAGATGAGTGCAATTGTGTGGTAGTTTGAGCACTCTTTGGCATTGCCTTCTTTGGGATTGGAATGAAAACTGACTTTTCCAGTCCTGTGGCCACTGCTGAGTTTCCCAAATTTTCTGGCATATTGAGTGCAGCACTTTCACAGCATCATCTTTCAGGATTTGAAATAGCTCCACTGGAATGTCATCACCTCCACTAACTTTGTTCGTAGTGATGCTTTCTAAGGCCCACTTGACTTCACATTCCAGGATGTCTGGCTCTAGATGAATCTCTCCCCTTTAATCCACAACCTGTAAAACATCCATAACTCAACAAAGGTACCTTTGTCCAACATACAAGGATGCCAGAGAATTCCACATATCTGTATATCTAAATGGAAAGCAGAGTAGGGGAGTGGGGTGTGTGGGGGGATGGCCTACAATACATAAAGAAGGCAGAAGTAGGAGAACAGCACAGGTAGTACCTGTGACCCGAGGCCCCTGGCAATAGTGCTGAGCCCACAGCCCCAGAGAATTTAGTATCTTTAGATGAGGCAGCACTCAGGATACTGACTTCCTAGCCTCAGTGGTACATATGGTCTCACAGGAAACAGATAGCAGTGTCACTGCTGTCTGCAACCCAGTTCATCTAGCTGCAGAGGCACCCTCAACTCCTCCCATGCCTGCAACAACCACTGCAAACCAGATTGCCCTGCTCATGCCAGAGATACTTGTGGCCCCAGCAACCTCCCCACTCCTCCTTTGCCCTGCTGTGGCAGATTCTGTAACTCAAAGGACCCTGGATGCCTGCCATCTTGGATCCTCAGGTGGTGACACCAGCAACACTGACAGGAGCAAGGCACGAGAGTTCCTGAAAACACAAGCAGGGGCAATGAGGGTATATTGTGACACCTCTGCCAGAAGGTGTGAAGGAGACAGAAAGTGATGAACCTCAAATACAACCAGAGGCAGCTCAGGTAGGTAAAACCAAAGGCTTGTGCTGTATCTCCATCTTTTGGAAAACCAAATACAGATTTCTAATTACTAACATGCTGCATCTTTAGAATCAAGTAGGGAAGTCAAGTTTTATTTGAAAAAGAAAGGTATTCACTACTTAAAATAGGTTGGCAGAAAAAACTCATCAAGCACTATGAAGAACTATGGTAAGAGTATCACACACACAAAAATGACAGTTATGCAGGAACCAAGTTTAAAGTCTCAAAATACTATGGTCTGATACAAAATTTAAAACAGCTGTTCCAAAGAAATTTGGAGAGCTACCAAAACAAGAAACAACTCAGAAAAGCAATCAGTGACCTCAGGAATAAAATTAACAGAAAGAACCCTTTACCAAAGAAATTGAAACTTTAAAAAAGAACCAAACAAATTCAGAAGCCTAAGAATTCAGTAAATGAGAGGAAGAACACTTTAGAAAGCAATGGAAATAGAGCAGAACATTTGAAAGAGGTAAATGGTAAACACGAAGATGGAAATCTAGAAACGATACAGGTATAAAAGGAGAAGGAATTAAGATCTTTAAAAAAATAAAGAACTTCTATGACAATTATCTGACTTTATTAAGAAGGGGAGTATTAGAATAATGGGTATCCCAGGAGAAGAGATGAAGAAGACAGTGGAGATTTTATTTAAAGACAATATCTGAGAATTTCCCAAACCTGGGGAAGGGACTGGATTCACAAGTCCATGAAGCTAAGAGAACGTGTAATACCTTGGCTCAAAAAGACCTTCTCCAGGACACATCATGTTAAAACTGGCAAAAGTCAATAACAAAGAATTTTAAAGGCAGGCAGGAGAAAAGGATGATAGCGTAAAAAAGAAGCCCCCATATGTCTATCAGCAGAATTATCTGCAGCATCTCTATAGGCCAGGAGAGAGTGGAGATGATATATGCAAAATACTGAAAGATAAAAAATTGTCAGCTAAAATTCCTCTACCCAACAAAGTTATCTTTGAGATAGAGAAATAAAGGCTTTCCCAAGGAAATAAACAAAGCTGAGGGAGTTAATTGACACAACCTACCTTACAAGAAATGTTGAAAGGAGGTTTTCTGCCTGAAAAAAAAAAAAGGCCAAAGTACACAAAACTGTGAATAAGATAATAGAACCAGAAAATTGAAACTCTATATCAGAATAGGTTGTTAAACACTTAATTATAGGATAAAGATTAAAAGGGAAAAATAGTAAAACTAACTACAGCTACTTTGATTTGGTAATAAACTCACCACATAAAACAGGATAATTTGAGATAATACAAACATAAAAGGGGAAGAGGAAAAAGTCAGAACACGTCCAGACAAATGAACATAAGATGCTATCATCAGAAAAAGGACTGTTTTATTTATTAAATATTGCAGAAATGCAACTGCAAAAAATCAGTATAGAACAGAAACATAAAAAAATAAAAAAAGAGGAAACTGAGAAAAAAAAAAATCATGGAAAACCTCCAAACTAAAATGGCTGACAGAAACACAAGGGAAAAGAAACAATGAAACAAATGGAATTCCTAGAAGGAAAGACAAAGGGAAGGGTCAGAAGGATAAAAAGATGTTCTGTTGCTAAATCCTGTCCAACTCTTTGCATCCCCAGGGACTGCAGCACTCCAGGCTTCTCTGTCCTCTACTATCCCCCAGCATGCATGCATGCTAAGTTGCTTCAGTCATGTCTGACTCTTTGTGATCCTATGGACTGTAGCCCACCAGGTTCCTCTGTCCATAGGATTCTCCAGGCAAGAACACTAGAGTGAGTTTCCATGCCCTTCTCCAGGAGATCTTCCCTACCCAGGGATTGAATCCCTGTCTCTTTCATCTCCTGCATTGGCAATTAGGCTCTTTACCACTAGTGCCACTTGGGAAGCCCCCAGTATCCCCCAGAGTTTCCTCAAATTCATGTCCACTGAGTCAGTGATGCTATCTAACCATCTCATCCTCTGCTGCTCTCTTCTTTTGCCGTTAATCTTTCCTAACATCAGGATTTTTTCAATGAGTCAGCCCTTTGCATCAGGTGGACCAAGCATTAGAGCTTCAGCTTCTGCATCAGTCCTTCCAATGGATATTCATAGTTGATTTGCTTTAGGATTGAATGGTTTGACCTCCTTACTGTCCAAGAGACTCTCAACAGTCTTCTCTAGCACCACAGTTCAAAAGCATCAATTCTTCAGTGCTCAGCTTTCATTATGGTCCAACTCTCACATTCATACATAACTAATAGAAAAAACATACCTTTAACTACATAGACGTTTGTCAGCAAAGCGATGTCTCTGCTTTTCAATATACTGTCCAGGTTTGTCATAGCTTTTCTTCCAATGAACAAACATCTTTTAATTTCATGACTATAGTCAGATCTGAAGGGACTTCATCAAGTCCAGATATGTCTTGTAGTGTTCTGTTGGGACTTAAAAGCCAAGGATGTTTTACTTCCTAAACAGAAAATGCAACTCCATAGTCAATTTTAAGAGTGTTAAACGCTTATCTACTTCACTTAGGTTAAAAGTTCTTGTGCTATTTACTACTATCTATTGGCATCTTTCAACCAATCATGGTCACCATTAAAAAGCTACCCACAGAGAAGTCTCATATTACAAAAATGTACAAATGTGGATAGATTTGCATAAATGAAAACTTACACTTTATTTAATGTCAGGTTTATTTATATACTTCAACTTTAAACACATAAATGGTCCAATTTGGTGGAGAAACATTTGACTTACAAAAATAGAGATAAACATATTTATCATTGCTGTTATATGCTTAAAATGTTCTTCAGTTCAGTTCATTCACAAAGTTGTGTCTGACTCTGCAATCCCATGGACTGCACTGCACCAGCATTCCCTGTCCATCACCAACTTCGGGATATTGCTCAAACTCATGTTCATTGAGTTGGTGATGCCATCCAACCATCTCATCCTCTGTCATACCCTTCTCCTCCCACTTTCAATCTTTCCCAGCATCAGGGTCTTTTCTAATGAGTCAGCCCTTTGCATCAGGACCTAAGTATGGGATCTTCAGCCTCAGCATCAGTCCTTCCAAAAAATATTCAGGACTTATTTTCTTTAGGATGAACTGGCTTGATCTCCTTGTGGTCCAAGGGACTCTCAAAAGTCTTCCCCAACACAGCAAAAAAGCATCAATTCTATGCTCTGTTCCTTTATGGTCCAATTGTCACATCCATACATGACAGTTGGGAAAACCATAGATTTGACTATTTGGACATTTGTTGGCGAACTAACGTGTCTGCTTTTTAATATGCTGTCTAGGTTGGTAATAGCTTTTCTTCCAAGGAGCAAGTGTCTTTTAATGTCATGACTGCATTCACCATCTGCAGTAATTTTGTAACCCAAGAAAATAATGTCTCTCACTGTTTCCATTGTTTCCCCATCGTTTTGTCATGAAGTTATGGGACAAGATGCCAAGATCTTTGTTTCTTGAATGTTAAGGTTTAAGCCAGCTTTTTCACTCTCCTCTTTCACTTTCATCAAGAGGCTCTTAAGTTCCTCTTTGCTTTCCTCCATAAGAGTGGTATCATCTGCATATCTGAGATTACTGATATTTCTCCTGGCAGTCCTGATTCCAGCTTGTGCTTCAGACAGCCCAGCATTTTTCATGATGTACTCTGCATATAAGTTAAATAAGCAGGGTGACAATATACAGCCTTGATATACTCCTTTCCCAATTTGGAACCAGTCAGTTGTTCCACGTCCAGTTCTCACCGTGGACTTTTGACCTGCATATAGATTTCTCAAGAGGCAGATAAGGTGGTCTGGTATTTCCACCTCTTTAGGAATTTTCCACAGTTTGTTTGATCCACACAGTCAAAAGCTTTAGTGTAGTCAATGGAGCAGATGTAGATGTTTTTCTGTAATTTTCTTCCATTTACTACGATCCAATGGATATTGGCAATTTTATCTCTGGTTCCTCTGCCTTTTCTAAATGCAGCTGGAACATCTGGATGTTCACAGTTCACAAACTGTTGAAGTCTAGCTTAGAGAATTTTGAGCATTGCTTTGCTAGTATGTGAGATGAGTACAATTTTGCAGTAGTTTGAATATTCTTTGGCATTGCCTTTCTTTGGGATTGGAATGAAAGCTAACATTTTAGAGTCCTGTGGTCACTGCTGAGTTTTCCAAATTTGCTGGCCTATTGAGTGTAGCGCTTTCAGAGCATCATCTTTTAGGATTTGAAATAGCTCAGCTGGAATTCCATGATCTCCACTAGCTTTGCTTGTAGTGATGCTTCTAAGGCCCACTTGACTTCGCACTGCAGAATGTCTGTCTCTAGGTGAGTGATCAGAGCATAGTAGTTATTTCAGTCATGAAGATTTATTTTAGTATAGTTCTTCTGTGTATTCTCACCAACTTTTCTTAATATCCTCTACTTCTGTTAGGTAGATATTGCTTCTGTCCATTATTTTGCCATCATTCGTGAAGAGTTCCCTTGGTATCTTTAATTTTCTTGAAGAGATCTTTAGTCTTTCCCATTCTATTGCTTTGGTCCATTTCTTTGCACTGATCACTTAGAAAGGCTTTCTAATCTTTCCTTGCTATTCTTTGGAACTCTGTATTCAGATGGATATATCTTTCCTGTTCTACTTTGCCTTCCACTTCTCTTCTTTTCTCAGCTATTTGTAGGGCCTCTTCAAAAAAAAACTATTTAGCCTTTTTGCATTTCTTTTTATTGTGAATGGTTTTGATCACCACTTGCTGTACAATGTTATGAACCTCTGTCCATAGTTCTTCAAGCACTCTATCCGATCTAATCCTTTGAATTTATTGGTCACTTTTACTGTATAGTCATGAGGGATTTGATTTAGGTTATACCTGAAGATCCCCTGGAGAAAGGAATGGCCTGGTGGCTGAGAGGTTAAAGCGTCTGCCTGGAATGTGGGAGACCCGGGTTCTATCCTTGGGTTGGGAAGATCCCCTGGGAAGGAAATGGCAACCCACTCCAGTACTCTTGCCTGGAGAATCCCATAGAGGGAGGAGCCTGGTAGGCTACAGTCCATGGGGTCTCAAAGAGTTGGACACGACTGAGCGACTTCATTTTCACTTTCACTTTCATACCGAAAGAGTCTAGTGGTTTTCCCTACTTTCTTCAATTTAAGCCTGAATTTTGTAATAAGGAGTTCGTGATCTGAGCCACAGTCAGCTCCTGGTCTTGTGTTAGCTGACATATGGAGCTTCTCCATCTTTGGCTGCAAAGAATATATTCAATCTGATTTCAGTATTGACCATCTGGTGATGCCCATGTGTAAAGTCTTCTCTTGTGTTGTTAGAAGAGGGTGTTTACTATGGCCACTGCTTTCTCTTAGCAAAACTCTGTTAGCCTTTGCCTTGCTTCATTTTGTACTGCAAGGTCAAGCATGACTGTAACTCCAGATGTTTCTTGGCTTCCTACTTTTGCAATCCAGTCCCCTATGATGAAACTTTAGCTCAGTTCAGTCTCACAGTCATGTCTGACTCTTTGTGACCCTGTGGAATGCACCATGCCAGGCTTCCCTGTCCATCACCAACTCTTGGAGCTTAGTCAAACTCATGTCTATTGAGTTGGTGATGCCATCCAACCATTCTATCCGCCATCATCTGCTTCTCCTCCTGCCTTCAATCTTTTAACCCAGCATAAAGGTCTTTTCAAATAAGTCAATTATTCGCATCAGGTGGCCAAAATTTTGGAATTTCAGTTTCAGCGTCAGTCCTTCCAATGAATACTCAGGACTGATTTCCTTTAGGAGGGACTGGTTGGATCTCCTTGCAGTCCAAGGGACTCTCAAGAGTCTTCTCCAACACCACAGTTCAAAAGCATCAATTCTTTCTTTATAGTCCAACTCTCACATCCATACACGACTACTGGAAAAACCATAGACTTGATTAGATGGACTTTTGTCGTCAAAGTAATGTCTCTGCTTTTTAATATGTTGTCCAGTTTGGTCATAACTTTTCTTCCAAGGAGTAAGCATCTTTTAATTTCATGGCTGCAGTCACCATCTGCAGTGATTTTGGAGCCAAGAAAATAAAGTCTCTCACTGCTTCCATTGTTTCCCCATCTATTTGCCATGAAGTGATGGGACAGGTGGCATGATCGTACATTTTTGAATGTTGAGTTTTAAGCCAGCTTTTTCACTCACTCCTTTCACTTTCATGAAGATGCTCTTTAGTTCCTCTTCCCTTTCTGCCACAAGAGTGGTGTCATCTGCATATCTGAAGTTATTGATATTTCTCCCAGAAATCTTGATTCCACCTTGTACTTCATCCATCCCAACATTTTGCATAATGTACTCTGCATATAGGTTAAATATGCAGGGTGAAAATATACAGCCTTGATGTACTCCTTTCCCAATTTGGAATTTTTATTGTTCCATGTTCGGGTCTAACAGTTGCATCTTGACCTGCATACAGATATCTCAGGAGGTAGATATGGTAGTCTGGTATGCCCATCTCCTGAAAAATTTTCCATAGTTTATTGTGATCTACATAGTCAAAGGTTTTGGCATAATCAGTAAAACAGAAATATATGTTTTTCTAGAATTCTCTTGCTTTTTATGATTCAATGGATGTTGGCAATTTGATCTCTGGTTCCTCTGCCTTTTTTAAATCCAGCTTGAACATCTGGAAGTTCATTCCAATCCCAAAGTAGAGTAATACAAAAGAATGTTCAAACAAGATGCACAATTGTGGTTATCTCACATGCTAGCAAAATAATGCTCAAAATTCTCCAGGCCAGGCTTCCATAGTACATGAACCTATGATGAAAAAGACATCTTTATTTGGTGTCAGTTCTAGAGGGTCTTGGAGGCCTTCATAGAACCATTCAATTTCAGCTTCTTCAGTATTGCTGGTTGGGACATAGACTTGGATTACTGTGGTATTGAATGGTTTACCTTGGAAAGGAACAGAGATAATTCTGTCATTCTTGAGATTATACCCATGTACTGCATTTCTGACTCTTTTGTTGACTAAGAGGGCACCTCCATTTCTTCTAAGGGATTTTTTTTCCCACAGTAGTAGATATAATGGTCATCTGAATTAAATTCGCCCATTCCAGTCCATTTTTGTTCACTGACTCCTAAAATGTCAATGTTCACTCTTGCCATTTCCTATTTTACCACTTCCAATTTGCCTTGATTCATGGACCTAACATTACAAGTTCCTATGCAATATTGTTCTTTAATATTGAATATTGCATGAAAACAACATCAGATTTTACTTTCATCACCAGTCACATCCACAGCTGTGCATTGTTTTTGCTTTGGCTCAGCTTCTTCATTCTTTCTGGATCTATTTCTCTGCTCTTCTCCAGTAGCATATTGGGCACCTACTGACCTGGGGAGTTCAACTTTCCATATCCTATCTTTTTGCCTTTTCCTTCTGTTTATGGGGTTCTCAAGGCAGGACTACTGAAGTGGTTTGCATTTTCTTCTCCAGTGGACCACATTTTGTCAGACCTCTCCACCATGACCCATCTTGGGTGGTTCTACATGGCATGGCTCGTAGTTTCATTGAGTTAGACAAGATTGTGATCCATGTGATCAATTTGGTTAGTATTCTGTGATTGGGTTTTCAGTCTGCTTGCCCTCTGATGGATAAGGATAAGAGGCTTGGTGAAGCTTCTTGATGAGAGGGATTGGCTGTAGGGGAATCTGGGTGTTGCTCTGAAGGCTAAGGCCTTGCTCAGTAAAACTTTAATCCAATTTTCTGTTGATTAATGGGACTGTTTTGAAAATTAGAAAATTAGAGATACCTAGAGAACATTTCATGGAAAGATGGGCTCAATAGAGGATAGAAATGTATGGACCTAAGAGAAGCAGAAGATATTAAGAAGAGGTGGTAACAATATACAGAAGAAATATACAAAAAAGATCTTCACAACTCAGATCACGATGGTGTGATCATTAACCTACAGCCAGACATCTTGGAATGTGAACTCAAGTGGGCTTTAGGAAGCATCACTATGAACAAAGCTGGTGGAGATGATGGAATTCCAATTGAGCTATTTCAAATCTTAAAAGATGATGCTGTGAAAGTGCTGCACTCAATATGCCAGCAAATTTGGAAAACTCAGCAGAGGTCACGGGACTCTAAAAGGTCAGTTTTCATTTCAATTCCAAAGAAAGGCAATACCAAAGATGCTCAAACTACTGCACAATTGCACTCATTTCACACACTAGCAAAGTGATGCTCAAAATTCTCCAAGCCAGGCTTCAACAGTATGTGAACCATGAACTTCCAGATGTTCAAGCTGGTTTTAGAAAAGGCAGAGGAACCAGAGATCAAATTACCAACATCCGCTGGATTATCAAAAAAGCAAGAGAGTTCCAGAAAAACATCTATTTCTGCTTTATTGACTACGTCAAAACCTTTGACTGTGTGGATCACAACAAACTGTGGAAAATTCTTCAAGAGATGGGAATACCAGACCACCTGATCAGGCTCTTGAGAAATCTGTATGCAGATCAGGAGGCAACAATTAGAACTGGGCATGGAACAATAGACTGTTTCCAAATCGGGAAAGGAATATATCAAGGCTGTTTATTGTCACCCTGCTTATTTAACTTATATGCAGAATACATCATGAGAAATACTGGGCTGGAAGAAGCACAAGCTGGAATCAAGATTGCCAGGAGAAATATCAGTAACCTCAGATATGCAGATGACACCACCCTCATGGCAGAAAGTGAAAAATAACTAAGAGCATCTTGATGAAAGTGAAAGAGGAGAGTGAAAAAAATTGGCTTAAAGCTCAACATTCAGGAACTATGATAATGGCATCTGGTCTCATCACTTCATGGCAAATAGATGGGGAAACAGTGGAAACAGTTGCAGTCTTTATTTTCTTGGGCTCCAAAATCACTGCAGATGGTGACTGCAGCCATGAAATTCAAAGACGCTTACTCCTTGGAAGGAAAGTTATGACCAACCTAGACAACATATTAAAAAGCAGAGTTATCACTTTGCCAACAAAGGTCCATCTAGTCAAGGCTATTGGTTTTTCAGTGGTCATGTATGGATGTGAGAGTTGGACTGTGAAGAAAGCTGAGTGCCAAAGAATTGATGCTTTTGAATTGTGGTGTTGGAGAAGATTCTTGCCAGCCCCTTGGACTGCAAGGAGACCCAACCAGTCCATCCTAAAGAAAATTAGTCCTGAGTATTCATTGGAAGGACTGATGCTGAAGCTGAAACTTCAATAGTTTGGCCACTTGATGTGAAGAACTGACTCTTTGAAAAGACCCTGATGCTGGGAAAGATTGAAAGCAGGAGGAGAAGAGGACGACAAGGATGAGATCATTGGAAGGCATCACTGACTCAATGGAGCTAAGTTTGAGTAAACTCTGGGATTTACTGATGGACAGGGAGGCCTGGGGTGCTGCAGTCCATGGGGTCACAAAGAGTTCCACACGACTGTGTGACTGAACTGAAATGAACCGAGGCTGTTTTCCCTCCCTGTAGTTTGACCTGAGGCCAAACTATGGCAGGTATAATAGCAATAATCACAAGACCTCCTTCAAAGGGACTTATACCAGTACTGTTGGCTCCCAGTACTGCTGTATTCAGTGCTCCTGACCCTGCAGCAGGCCAGTGTTGACCTATGCCTCCTCTAGATTCCTAGACACTCACAGGCAAATCTGGGTCAGTCCTTGTGGGGTTACTGCTCCTTTCTCCTGGGTCTTAGTGCACAGGAGGTTTTGTTTTTGCCCTCTAAGAGTCTGTTTCCCAAGTCCTGTGTAACTTCCATAACTAAACAGTAGAGTAGGATGAACTATACAATCCAGTGATAGATTTACATAATCAGAATTAAACAGAGTTGATTTAGTGTGTGATTAGGGTGGAGAGGTTTCAATTATCATAAAGTTTTATTTCTCAGTGTTCATGGAAGATTTATACTTGGTTTTAAAATAACGTTCTTTAAACCACTTTGGATATGTGAAGTAGTGCTTAAAAATAAGAGAAAGCTTAATGTCACACTCTTCATAATTCCCTTTCCCTATTTTCCAGATGTTTTCAATTTAAAAAGAAAAAAGTAAAGAAAAACATGAAGACAGTAAATTACTTTAAGAACTTTGCCCCAATCGTTTTCCCTTTTTACTTTGAATTTGTTTGTTCCTCATGTTTCCAGCTACTTCTAAACACATTTAATCAGTTCTGATGTAAACATGCTATTATTTTGATGTTGCTGTTGTCAAAATATCAAGAAAATTACTTTGGTAAAGTGAATTGGAACACATTGTGAAATTTTAATAATAATATAGACAAAAGTGTACTTTTTTACTCTAGGTACTTTTGGAAGAGTGTAGTGATTTGAGGTTTAGGAGGACTGAATTTTCTAAATAAGTGCAATAACTTTATTTTACTTTTCCATGTTAGATTAAAATAGTGACATCATGAATTCAGAAAGAACATGTAGTTTCTATTCTCATTTCCCTGCTTTCATCTGTTCATCTGCTCTCATTAGTGGAAAAACCATATAATAGGTTATATTTTCTGATGACAGATTATTTCAGTTAAATTTGTCTTGTGGGCTAAGATAAATGGGTTATGGCCCTCACGTTGTAGGCAGACGCTTTACCGTCTGAGCCACCAGGGAAGTCTGATAAAACTACAAACAGTGGTATTTTAAGTGTTCAGTTCAGTTCGGTTCAGTCGCTCAGTTGTGTCTGACTCTTTGTGACCCCATGAATCACAGCACACCAGGCCTCCCTGTCCATCACCAACTCCTGGAGTTCACTCAGACTCACGTCCATTGAGTCAGTGATGCCATCCAGCCATCTCAACCTCTGTCATCCCCTTCTCCTCCTGCCCCCAATCCCTCCCAGCATCAGAGTCTTTTCCAATGAGTCAACCCTTCGCATGAGGTGGCCAAAGTACTGGAGTTTCTTTTATTAAGCGGTGATTTGCAGTGTCTTGTTATTAGTATGAAAAGAAAAGGAGTTACTGTTTCCATCTAATTGTGTTTATTTCTTAGGTGGAGCCTGATTCCTCTGTTTACATTTTTTATACTCTCAAAGTTTATACCTAAGTTCAGAGGGTCCCCCCCCTCAGGAAAAGAAGGGTCAGAACTTGTCACCGAGCTGTAAGACATGTCAGATTTCAGGTCATTTCTCTAAGTTCATTTGGGTACAAAGCATGCACATTTGCATGGTGACCTTTGCAAAACCAAACAAAGAATGTGACTTGTGGGTCATTTCCTAAACTCAGCAGATGAACCAATTATTCCCCAAAGCCTGGTAGTCTGAATAACAATGAAGAGTGGAATGTTCACTTCAAATCCTGAGGGGGAAAATAAGTCCCTGAAGTACATTTTTAATAAATTGACTGTTTATTACAACCAGTATTTTAATGGTTTTTTGCTGAACTGCTCAATACCAAAAGATCAAATTCTTTGCCACAAAGAAGTATTGTCAAGCCTTCAAATATACCTTAATTTCTAATTATATTTCTTTGTCTCTGAGCTATTGTTCTTTAGAGAGCCCTTTTTTATTGAAGGAGGGGAGGGTATGATAAATAGATTTTTCCTGAACATTTGTAGTAAAGAAAATTTGCAGAGTTTCACTTAAGCTTTATTTGTTCTCTGGAACAAGTTGAGGTATAAGTGAATTAAGAATATTTTTATTATTATTCTCTCCCCATATGTATAATATCTATAAAAGCATCTGGCATAATATACTGAGATAGGTATCATTATAGCTAGTTGCCATGGAAATGATTTTGACAATATTCCAGTAGGTAACTCTGTCCTATCAGAGCAAGTTGAAGAGAAGAGAAATGATTTACACTTGGGACGTGTAGATTCAATCAACTCACAGGGTTGTTTAACTCATCTATGCCTCCATGTTTAAAGGTACTGTCTGAACCAGAGATGCCAATATTTGATAAAGAGGACTTGATTTACCCAGCAGTGGCATTTAATCTTAGTTTT
Source organism: Ovis aries (assembly GCF_016772045.2). NCBI lineage: Eukaryota > Metazoa > Chordata > Mammalia > Artiodactyla > Bovidae > Ovis > Ovis aries. The sequence goes on from NC_056055.1 coordinate 212,847,328, forward strand.
CTAAGGAATCTTCATACTGTTCTCCATAGTGGCTGTATCAATTACATTCCCACTAACAGTGCAAGAGTTTGCCCTTTTCTCCATATCCTCTCTAGCATTTATTATTTGTAGATTTTTTTATGATAGCCATTCTAACCTGTGTGAGGTGAGAACTTACTGTAGTTTGATTTGCATTTCTCTAATAATGAGCTATTTCTCTAAAAATAAGCAAAGAGACTAGAGATCTCTTCAAGAAAATGAGAGATACCAGGGAATATTTCATGCAAAGATGGGCTCAATAAAGGACAGAAATTGTATGGACCTAACAGAAGCAGAAGATATTAAGAAGAGGCAGCAAGAATACACAGAAGAACTGTACAAAAAGAGCTTCACGACCCAGATAATCACAACTATGTGATCACTCATCTAGAGCCAGACATCCTGGAATGCGAAGTCAAGTGGGCCTTAGGAAGCATCACTATGAACAAAGATAGTGGAGGTGATGGAATTCCAGTTGAACTATTTCAAATCCTGAAAGATGATGCTGTGAAAGTGCCGCACTCAATATGCCAGAAAATTTGAAAACTCAGCAGTGGCTGCAGGACTGGAAAAGGTCAGTTTTCATTCCAATCCCTAAGAAAGGCAATGCCAAAGAATGCTCAAACTACCACACAATTGCCCTCATCTCACATGCTAGTAAAGTAATGTTCAAAATTCTCCAAGCCAGGCTTCAGCAATACGTGAACCATGAACTTCCTGATGTTCAAGCTGGTTTTAGAAAAGGCAGAGAAACCAAGGATCAAATTTCCAAAATCTGCTGAGCCTTAGAAAAAGCAAGAGAGTTCCAGAAAACATCTATTTCTGCTTTATTGACTATGCCAAAGCCTTTGACTGTGTGGATCACAGTAAACTGGAAAATTCTGAAGGAGATGGGAATACCAGACCACCTGACCTGCCTCTTGAGAAACCTATATGCAGGTCAGGAGGCAACAGTTAGAACTGGACATGAAACAACAGACTGGTTCCAAATAGGAAAAGTAGTATGTCAAGGCTGTATGTTGTCACCCTGCTTATTTAACTTATATGCAGAGTACATAATGAGAAATGCTGGGCTGGAAGAAGCACAAGCTGGAATCAAGATTGCCGGGAGAAATATCAATCACCTCAGATATGCAGATGACACCACCCTTATGGCAGAAAGTGAAGAGGAACTTAAAAGCTTCTTGATGAAAGTGAAAGTGGAGAGTGAAAAAGTTGGCTTAAAACTCAGCATTCAGAAAACTAAGATCATGGCATCTGGTCCCATCACTTCATGGGAAATAGATGGGGAAACAGTGGAAACAGTGTCAGACTATTTTGGTGGGCTCCACAATCACTGCAGATGGTGACTGCAGCCCTGAAATTAAAAGATGCTTACTCCTTGGAAGGAAAGTTATGACCAACCTAGATAGCATATTAAAAAGCAGAGTTATCACTTTGCCAACAAGTGTCCATCTAGTCAAGGCTATGTGCATTTTCAGTGTTCATTGTATGCATGTGAGAGCTGGATTGTGAAGAAAGCTGAGTGCCGAAGAATTGATGCTTTTGAACTGCAGTGTTGCAGAAGACTCTTGAGAGTCCCTTGGACTGCGTGGAGATCCAACCAGTCCATCCTAAAGGAGATCAGTCCTGGCTCTTCATTGGAAGGATTGATGCGAAAGCTGAAACTCCAATACTTTGGGCAGCTCATGCAAACAGTTGACTCATTGGAAAAGACCCTGATGCTGGGAGGGATTGCGGACAGGAGGAGAAGGGGACAACAAAGGATGAGATGGCTGGATGGCATCACTGCCTCGATGGGCATGAGTCTGAGTGAACTCCGGGAGTTGGTGATGGACAGGGAGGCCTGGCGTGCTGCAATTCATGGGGTCACAGAGTCGGACACGTTGAACGACTGAACTGAACTGAATTATGAGCAATGGTGAACATCTCTTCGTGTGTTTGTTGGCCATCTGCTTGTCTTCTTCTGATTACTTGTGATAGCTAGGACATGGACTCAACCTAGATGTCCATTGACAGAGAAGAATGGATAAAAAGTTGGGGAACATATTGACAATGGAATATTATTCATCCGTAGAAAGGAATGCATTTGAGTCAGTTCTTGTGAGGTGAATGAACTTATAACCTGTTATACATAGTGAGGTAAGTCAGAGAAAAACAATCATAAATTAACACAATAATATTAAATTTAGAAAAATGGTACTGATGAACATATTTGCTGGACAAGAATAGAGATCCAGACATAGAAAACCAACTCGTGGACACAGCAGAGAAGGAGAGGGTGGGATGGATTGAGAGAATAGCACTAAAACATACACATTACAATATGAAAAGTAGATTGTTAATACAAAGTTACTGTATACTGCAGGGAGCTCAATTTGGTACTCTGTGACAACCTAGAGGAGTTGGATGGGGTGGGAGGGAAGGAAGTTCAAGAGGGACGGGACATATATACACATATTCATATTGTTGTACGGAAGAAACCTACAGCATTTAAAGCAATTATCCTCCAATAAAAATAAATTTTAAAAAAGGAGGGCATGATTTTACATACTTGGTGATTTAATATTGATTATTAACTAATTGACTAAAGTTGAATAATGTTAACATCAAATGATTATTTTTAATTTATATTCCGGACATTTTTATGTTAATTAGTTGTGTTAACAACTGTATTAGTGGTTTTACTTACATATTGCTGTCTAATCTAGTTATAATATTATCAACAAGTGCTTCATATAATTGATCTTTGTGTTCCAAAATCTTATTTTATGAAAAACTATTTTAAAAATGAATGCATTCATGATTCTGAGTATTATATTTGTTCAGTGTTAAAAGAAAAGGGGAAGGAAAGGACAGTAATCTCGATCATTAATAAAGTAGACTAACCTTCCTTTTTAATATTCTGCTGGTATATAATCTCATGTTTCCCTGAATTTGCTGATAGCTCTCTGTGGTGTCTGGTCTATGATCTCAATCAGCCTACACCTTAAATTCAATGTGCAATGAAATTCTCTTGATGGCCCTCTTTCTTTCAATTTGTCTTCTTTCTAGGCGGTCTTCTTGACTTGCATACAGGTTTCTCAGGAAACAGATAAGGTGATCTGGTATTCTCAACTGCTAAAGAATTTTCCACAGATTGTTGTGTTTGACACAAAGGTTTTAGTGCAGTCAATGAACAACAAGTAGATGTTTTTCTGGAATTCCCTTGCTTTTCTGTCAGGGGAGTGTATAATTTCCTCAGTTCTGTCTTGCTGCAGCAAAAGTTTGAAGTGACAGGTGGACCAGTGTTATAGCTCAATTTTATGGGAAAAACAAAGTATAGTACACCCTCAAGGAGTGAGGGTGGGCCAACCCAAGAAACGAAGAAAGGACAGAGCCTCTATTCTAGGCTTCCTCCTTTTATACAATTGTTTTCTCCCCCGGAGGCTGCCCTATGTAAATTGGGCTGTTTGTTTTACATGAGGTCCTCATGCTGGTCCTCTTTGTTCTATTTTTGCAGGCTTTTCCCATATTTGTCTTTTAGCCACCACCATTTTGGACTCCTTTTTTTTCTGTTCTAACTATCTAATGTTTCAATGATCCAATGCATGCTGGCAACTTGATCTCTGGTTCCTCTGCCTTTTCTAAATCCATCTTGTACATTTGAAAGTTCTTGGTTTATGTACTGCTGAAGCCTAGCTTGAAGGATTTTGAGCATTACCTTGCTAGCATGTGAAATTAGCACAACTGTGTGGTAGTTTGGACATTTTCTGCATTGCTCTTCTTTGGGATTGGAATTCAAACTGACGTTTTCCAGTCTTGTGATCACTGCTGAGTTTTCCAAATTTGCTGACAGGTCAAGTGAAGCGCTTCAACAGCATTACCTTTTAGGATTTACAATAGTTCAGCTGGAATTCCATCATCTCCACTAGCTTTGTTCGTTAGTAATGCTTCCTAAGGCCCACTTGACTTCCAGTATATCTGACTCTAAGTGAGTAATCACATCATGGTTATCTGGGTTATTAAGAGCTTTTTTTAATATAGTATTTCTGTGTATTCTTACCAACTCGTCTTAATATCTTAGGCTTCTGTTTAGATCCATACCATTTCTGTCCTTTATTGTGCCCATCTTTCCATGAAATGTTCCCTCGGTATCTCTAATTTTCTTGAAGAGACCTCTAGTCTTTCTCATTCAATTTTTCCCTCTATTTCTTTGTATTGTTCACTTAAGATGGCTTTCTGTCTCTCCTTGCTATTCTTTGGAACTCTGCATTTAAGTGTAAATATCTTTCCTTTTATCCTTTGCCTTTCACTTCTCTTTTCTCCACTATTTGTAAAGCCCTCTCATCCAACCTCAGCCGTTTTGCCCTTTTGCATTTCTTTGGGATGGTTTTGATCACCACCTCTTGTACAGTGTTCAAATCTCAGTCCATAGTTCTTCAGGCACTCTATCAGATCTAATCCTTTAAATCTATTTGTCACTTCCACTGTATAAACATAAGAGATTTAATTTAGGTCATACCTGAAGAATCTAGTGGTTTTCCCTACTTTCTTCATTTCAAGCCTGAATTTTGCAATAAGGAGTCACAGTCAGATCCAGGTGTTGCTTTTGCTGACTATACAGAGCTTCTACATCTTCAGTTGCAAAGAATATAATCGTATAAAGAAGAGCTATGATAAATCTGGACAGCATATTAAAAAACAAAGACATCACTTTGCCAACAAAGATCCATGCAGTCAAAGGTATGTTTTTTCTATTAGTCATTGTAAATGTGAGAGCTGGACCATAAAGACAGCTGAGGGCTAAAGAATTGATTCTTTTGAACTGTGGTGCTAGGGAAGACTGTTGAGAGTCCCTTGTATAGTAAGGGGATCAAACCATTCAATCCTAAAGGAAATCAACCTTAAATATTCATTGGAATGACTGATCTTGAAGCTGAAGCTCCGATACTTTGGCCACCTGATGCAAAGAGTCAACTCATTGGAAAATACTTTGATTCTGAGAAAAACTGAAGGCATGAGGAGAAGGGGATGACAGAGGATGAGATGATTGGATGGTATCACCGACTCAATGGACATGAGTTTGAGCAAACTCTAGAAGATAGCGAAAGACAAGGAAGACTTGTGTGCTGCAGTCCATGGGGTTACAAATTATCAGACATGACTGTGCGACTGAACAACAGCAGCAACCAGGCAGTCTTACCTACTCTACTTACCTCAACTAATGACACCAAGGTGTATATCACAACCTATTCTTTTTAGTTTTTATCGAATCATTTAAACTGTTTATTAGCTACTTTCAACAGGTTCTATTACAGGTACACTATAGTTATGCACTAAAACAGGCTCTATTATCTTAGTACCAAATTCTGTGTTTTTTTCTTTTTCATGCTAGTGAAACCAATACACAACTAGTAAATCACATACCACATTGCTTCTTCTTTTCCTTATCTACTCCTTCCCCCAGGATCCAATAAGTCATCAGTTCAGTTCAGTTCAGTCGCTCAGTTGTGTCCCACTCTTTGCGACCCCATGCAGCATGCCAGGCCACCTGTCCATCACCAACTCCCAGAGTTCACTCACACTCACGTCCGTCGAATCATTGATGCCATCCAGCCATCTCATTCTCTGCCGTGCCCTGCTCCTCCTGCCCCCAACCCCTCCTAATATCAGAGTCTTTTCCAATGAGTCAACTCTTTGCATGAGGTGGCCAAAGTACTGGAGTTTTAGCTTTAGCATCATTCCTTCCAAAGAAATCCCAGTGTTGATCTCCTTCAGAATGGACTGGTTGGATCTCCTTGCAGTCCAAGGGACTCTCAAGAGTCTTCTCCAACACCACAGTTCAGAAGCATCAATTCTTCAGCGCTCAGCTTTCTTCACATTCCCACTCTTACATCCATATGTGACCACTGGAAAAACCATAGCCTTGATTAGACAGACCTTTGTTGGCAAAGTAATGTCTCTGCTTTTGAATATGCTATCTAGGTTGGTCATAACTTTTCTTCCCAGGAGTAAGAGTCTTTTAATTTCATGGCTGCAGTCACCATCTGGGAGTCACCAGGGAGGCCTGGTGTGCTGCGATTCATGAGGTTGCAAAGAGTCGGACACGACTGAGCGACTGAATTGAACTGAACTGAGACATCTAGATTAAAGGGTGTGTGTGTGTGTGTGTGTGTGTGTGTGTGTGTGTGTGTGTGTGTGTGTGCGTATGTGGTTTATGTGTGGTTTAACCTTTCAACACTTAGAAGATATTTTGTGGTCTCTGGTATCTGTTGTTTTTTATATACTTTTAAAATGCTGGTTGCTTCAGAAGCTCTCTAAATATTCTAGTTATTTAAGGTAAAGGCATTAATTTATATACATTATAATGTCATGTGTATGCTAAGTCACTTCAGTCATGTTCAACTCTTTGCAACCCCATGGAGTGTAGCCCACCAGTTTCCTCTGTCAATGAGATTCTCCAGGCAAGAATACTGGAGTGGGCTGCCATGCCCTTCTTCAGGGTGTCTTCCCAACCTAGGGATCAAGTCTGTGTCCCTTAGGTCTCCTCCGTTGGTAGGCAGGTTCTTTACCACTAGCCCCACCTGGGAAGCCCTACTATGTCATAGTCATGTATATATTGCGATAACCATATATTTTATATATTTTAAGTTGATAAATTGAAGTAATTGATTATAATGTTAATATATTCCTGTATTTTTGAATTAAACCAAATTTGAACATATATTTTTCTTTGGTGGATTTGGTTTAGAATTTTTTTTTCCCCTTCTCTGGAAAAGTTTGTATAAAACTGGAATTATCTTTCTTTGATTTTTGTTAAAATTAATTTGGGGGGGAATTTAAACTATGGATATAATTTCTTTACATGGATATCAGTTTATGCAGCATTTTTAATTCCTTTACAGCAATAAGTTACATTTTTGAGCAGTAAGTTATATTTTTAAGAAATTATGTGTTTTGTCTAGTTTTCAAATTTGTTTGAATACTGTTATTCTTTGATATTGTTTACTTTTGCTTTTATCTTTTTAAAATAAAACTTGTTATAGTTTAGTTAGTCTTTTTCAATATATCAGATAATTCTTATATACTTCTTCAAATATTGTCAGCCTCAAATGTCTGTGGTGTCTTGGACCACCTTTTTGTAACTGCTTCAGTGACCAGCTCTACATAGGAGTTGACCAGCTTCACACAGGTTTAATCTTCCAATGCCTTGTCTCAGTACTTGCTGCCTCTGGGCTACATTTTTGCTGAGTTTTGGGAATCTATAGATCTATATTTGGGATCTATGAATACATAGATTAAAAGAGAAGATAAATAGGTTAAACTTCAACCTAAAAGCTACAGGAGTCAGTACTGCCAGGGTCCAGCCCTGGTGGATCCAGGGTAATTCGAAGCAGGGACGGAATCAGCGTCCTAGGAATTAATTGCTTAATTAAAGCTATAGAGGGAGATTAGAAAGAAATAGCTTAGTAGGAAAATTAGTGGAGAAAAAGAAGCTGAATAACTTGGTTTACGTGGGATACCAATAAAGCTTTGAGAAAAGAAGCTTGCACCACCTACGTAGGCCACCGGCGCCCACTTGAATATCGGAGGGTGCCACGCCTTGGGCTCCCTCTCGAGTGGAACTTAAATGCCAAGGCAAAATTAGCAGGCTTGGTGAGTACCCACGTTCCAGATGGGAATTCAGCCAGAAAAAAAGGAGAACAAGAAAGAAACGATATGGGGGAATAAATCTTTCCAGAAATTGATCCGTTTTCTTTATTTTCAGGTTTGCTTATTTACCTTTTGTTACACATAGAGACAAATGGAAACTTCAAAGTCATGCAGAAGTCAGCAGTCCTGACCTTTATCAAAATCAGGTGCTTCACATAAATGTATAAAAAAAGGTCTTAGGGGTTTTACATCATCTTATGGCCATGAGGCTGTGCTGACATTTTATGATCCTTTCTTTCTGATAACAGCCAGTCAACCAAAAAACTTATTTTCCAGGGGTGATTTTTCTTAAACCAGGCACCACCCTCTGAAGGTACCAGATAAAGTTGCATTCCTATAGGGTGAGGGTGTAGTGGCTTACAACTAAGAAAGGAATTTACTTAGCCTAAGGTTAACATGATTAATCTAAAGGTTAATACTTATTTCTCCTGTATGTTAGTTATATATTCATTAACATGTATAAGGGCAGGGGATTTAGCAGCAAATATTGGCTCAACAAATGAAAAACCCTTCACCAATATAATTCCTAATCAACCCACTATATTAATAATTTCTAACTTCCTAAAAGAACCTGCCTTTAGTAAGTCTAAAACATCTCATGCCTCTCATGGTTGGGAGGCTGTAAACAATCACATGTGGCCAGACGAATCTGTACAGGCAGGCTAGATAACCTTCAGAGGAGTTCATAAGTTGAAACACTCTTGTCACACCCAGGAATTTTTATTAACTGGAGCTGTAGGTTAACTCCTTCTCCTAGAGAGGTGATGGGGAAGAGCCCCCCGTAAAGTCAGAGGTGTAGGTGAGAGCATAAAACAGCAAAGTAGGCAGACTCTGGTTTTGGGGGTAGATGCTTGGGAACAGGGAGTTTCCTGAGGCTCGATCCCACCTTTGCATATGCTGAAGCCTCCTTTCTCATGGCCTTTGCCATGGGCGGAGTTCCTCACGCTGGCTCCCAGCAAGTACATACGTACCTCTCTCTTTAGGAAGGACTATCATGAGATGCAGTTTATAAGACTTCTGAGAAATGATCTATGAGATCAAGCAATTCATTGCTCTGTTCTGTGGTCAGTTCAATAACACAACTTCTCTTGTGTCTCCTCTGTCTGCTTCAGTTCCATTTCCCTCACTCCTGTTCCTTGGGATCACACTTTCTAATTAAAAATATAGCAGATCTACCCATTGTTTTAGATCCTGCTTTCAAGGTGTGACCAGTCTTTCCAAAGAACCTACTTCTTCAAAAATGAATAGGCTTTGTCAAGCCTCTTCATTGTACTTTTATTTTGTATATAATAGTAACATTTTGCTTTATATTTGTTATCTTCTTTAAATGTTCTTGCATTTTATTTTTTTATTCAAACCTTTAAAATTGAATAATTTTTATTAACAGCTTGAGACTTTCTTATTTTCTAACCTAGGTATTTATTGCTATAATTTTCTTCTCTATTACCACTTGCTCCTATTCACAAGATTTGGTTTGTTGTATTTCATTGTTAAATTTGAAATATTTACTGACTTCTACTTTGAATCCTTGTTCTTGCTACTAAGAAGTATATTTTGAAATTACTATGTATATGAGTGAGTGTGAATGCTCAGTCGTGTCCAGTTCTTTGTGATCCCATGGACCGTATACCATCAGGCTCTTCTATCCATGGAATTTTCCAGGCAAGAATACTGCAGTGGGTTGCCATTTCCTTCTTCAGGGAATCTTCCCCATCCAGGGATCAAACCTGTGTCTCTTGCATCTCCTGCATTGGCAAGTGGATTTTTTACCAATATGCCACCTAGGAAGCCCGTATATGCTTTGTATTTAAAAGTTGTTTTACAGTTTGTTTTCAAATTTATCATATCATGTCTATTTTAATGCATCTAATTTATCTTTAAGATATTAAGATTTTCAATTTGTTGAAGTTGTTTTATGACATAGTAAGTGACATTTTTAAAATATATTGCACATTTGCTTGTGAAGAGATTAGTTTTCTAATTGTTGGCTTCAGGATACCACATATGTCCTCTAGATTAATTTAGTTGTATTGTTCAAATCTATATCCTTATCGGGTTTATATCTGCCTCATATATCAGTTACTGAAAGAAATAGATTAAAATCTTCCATTATGATGGTCTGCTTCTATTTTTTATGTACTCATGCACATGCATATATTTGAGATAATGCTATTAGCTCCATACATTTTCAAAATTATATAGCATTCTAGTGTAGCCTTTTATCTTACTCTCTAAATATTTTTTTTTGCATTAAAGTGTCCTTTGCTTGACATTAATGTAGCAAATTATTTACTTTAAAAGCATTGGTTTGACATAATTTTTCTATTCTTTTATTTTCAAATTTTCTCTGCCTTATTTGCTTTTAGTTTCATAAGCATCCTATAACTGAAATTTAAAGTAAAGAAAGACTAGTTCTGTAATATTTTCTTTCTAACTTGTGGATTTCTGAGCAGATTGTCACAGTATGACCTTTAAGCCAGATAAAACAGACTGCCTCTTTTTATAAATATGTATTATATATGTAGGAATATATATATTGGAAGAGAAGCACATTCATTCATTTATAGACTGTCTGTTGCTGCCACAATGACATAACTGAATAATCATAACACACCATATGGTCAGCAAAGCCTACAATACTTACTATCTGTCGCTTGACAGAAAAAAATTAGCTGGCCTATCACTGTAGATGGTGATTGCAGCGATTAAATTAAAAGACGCTTACTCCTTGGAAGGAAAGTAATGACCAACCTAGATAGCATATTGAAAAGCAGAGACATTACTTTGACAACTAAGGTCGATCTAGTCAAGGCTATGGTTTTTCCAGTGGTCATGTATGGATGTGAGAGTTGGACTGTGAAGAAAGCTGAGTGCGGAAGAATTGATGCTTTTGAACTGTGGTGTTGGAGAAGACTCTTGAGAGTCCCTTGGACTGCAAGGAGATAATGTGAAGCATTCACTCACTGGAAAAGACTCTGATGCTGGGAGGGATTGAGGGCAGGAGAAGGGGACGACAGAGGATGAGATGGCTGGATGGCAACACTGACTCGATGGACATGAGTTTGAGTGAACTCTGGGAGTTGGTCATGGACAGGGAGGCCTGGCATACTGTGATTCATGGGGTCACAAAGAGTGGGACATGATTGAGCAACTGAACTGAACTGAAGGATTAGTTAATTTATGTTTATACCAATTGATAATATATATTTACCTTCGGATTTTTTAACCTAACTTTTTGCCCTTGTAACAATTTTCCCTGTTTTCTTTATGATAAAAATTATTTTACTCTCTCTGTTATCATAAATTGTAAGTTATAAACTCTATTTCTGTTTTTATTTGTCATACTATTGGCCACACAACAAGGCTTTCCTTATTAGTATTAATTTATAGCATAATATTTCTTCAGATCAATAAAGGGATCTCAAAGTTCTGTGATTCTAATTACAGTCTTCATATCTTAGTGAAAGTGAAGTCACTCAGTCGTGTCCGACTCTTTGAGACCCCATGGACTGTCGCCTACCAGGCTCCTCCCTCCATGGGATTCTGCAGGCAAGAGTACTGGAGTGGGTTGCCATTTCCTTCTCCAGGGGATCTTCCTGACCCAGGGATCGAACCAGGGTCTCCCTCATTCCAGGCTGAGCCACCAGGGAAACCCATTACGTATATTTATTTCAAAGTTTGAGTTCAAACTCTATTCTCCACAGGAGATAGACAATAACAGATTTATATTTGTCTATTTATTTATATCTCTAAATTTTTGCTACCCATCTTTTGTGTATCTCATATAAAATGATAGGTTTATTTTCTTTTTGATGTACACCCTTGATCAGCTCCTGTACTTAATGAGAAGTTCTTTGTTATTGTTTGTTGTTGTTGTTTAGTTGCTAAGTCACGTCTGACTCTTTGTGACCCCATGAACTTCAGCACACCAGGCTTCCCGGTCCTTCACTATCTCTCTGAGTTTGCTCAAACTCGTGTCCATTGAGTCACTGATGACATCTAACCATCTCATCCTCTGTTCTTAGTTCTCAGTGTATTTTTATATGTTATTTCCTTTTTATTTTTGAAGGCTTAGTTCAGTATATATTTAGAAGATAACGCTACTTTAGTTTGATGATTATCTTAAGCCTTTGAAAATATTCCTCAACTATTTCTGGATTTCATCAGTGCTCTTCAGAAAACTGCTACTTCATAATAATCTTTGGAAGGCATCTTTCTATTTTCATTGACTGAATTTAAGATTATATCTTTGTCTTTTGCAATCTTCAATTCTACTGAGATATATATGCTGCTGCTGCTGCTAAGTTGCTTCAGTCGTGTCCGACTCTGTGTGACCCCATAGACGGCTGCCCACCAGTTTCTGTCGTCCCTGGGATTCTCCAGGCAAGAACACTGGAGTGGGTTGCCATTTCCTTCTCCATATATATGTAATTAAAATGTTATATTTGTGTGCTCATAAGTCTGGATATTTATATCTAGTATCTATTTTTTAAAGATTTCCAACATAAAATCTTCAAATATTACATATCTCCCAATCTCTTTAAACTCTTTTTTCGGAACATCAGTGGAAGTAGTGATGGTGATTCTGAGTTAGGTCACTGGCAAATGGAACCTCATGTAGATTTGTGAATACAAATAAGATATTCCTTTCTGCAACCTTGACAAACCTAGACAATGAATGAGGATTAAGAAGCTAATGTTATGCAACTGGGGCCTAGAGAAGATGGCTGTTTGGATATTAAGGTATGAGAGTCTTCATATTTTTCCAAATTCTAAGACCAGGATACATTTAATTACAAGGATAACACATCTGATTTCTAGCTCATCCCTGATAACAAATAGCTATTACTGCACAAAATGTATTTTTATAAGGTAGTACTTTGTGTGTAACATTATATCAAAACATTGTATCAAAAAAACTGGATCAAAATACTACATTCTACATAAGGATCCGCTGCTGCTGCTAAGCCACTTCAGTCGTGTCTGAATCTGTGCGACCTCATAGACTGCAGCCTATCAGGCTCCCCCATCCCTGGGATTCTCCAGGCAAGAACACTGGAGTGGGTTGCCATTTCCTTCTTCAATGCATGAAAGTGAAAAGTGAAAAGGAAGTCATTTAGTCGTGTCCAACTCTTAGCAACCCCATGGATTGCAGCCTACCAGGCTCCTCTGTCCATGGGATTTTCCAGGCAAGAGTACTGGAGTGTGTTGCCATTGCCTTCTCCAAAACATAAGGATCTAGCAGTGATGTATTCAGCTGACATCCATCAGAAGATGCTGACATGAATTGAGCTGTCTGCAAAGGAATAGGAGCATTCTTACTATTTTCTTTTATTCAAGAAAAGGTCAAGTGCTGTTAAAGGGACAAAATACCATACAAGATGCATATTAAGTGCCAATGTCTTGCTAGTAGGGCCATATAGAATTTGATTAAGACTAGATTGTCATGCTATTTTAAAGTGAGCCCAGACTTTACTAGGATAAAACAGTCTCACATACAAAGCCATATTAAAGACCAATTTAAGACCATATCAAAGACAAATTTGGAAGATGTTGTACTCATAACTCTTTGATAAGATACTTTGAATATTTGTTTGTTGATGGTTCTCTATACAAGTCCAAAATAAGACTCCAACTTACTCAACATTGGCCACATAGGGTAGGGAACTATCTTATAAATACAGTTCTACAAAACTGACAATTAAATGCAAATATCCTCTATTTCAGGTTTTCCTGATAGCTCAGTTGTTAAAGAATACACCTGCAATGCAGGAGAACCAGGTTCAATTCCAGGGTCAGGAAGATCTGCTAGAGAAGGGATAGGCTACCCACTACAGTATTCTTGGGCTTCCCTGGTGACTCAACTGGTAATGAATCTGCCTTCAGTTTGGGAGACATGGGTTCCATCCCTGGGTTGGGAAAATATGCTGGAGAAGGAAATGGCAACCCACTCAGGTATACTTGCCTGGAGAATTCCATGGACAGATGAGCCTGGCAGACTACAGTCCATGGAGTTGCAAAGAGTCAAGACCTGACTAAGTGACTATCACACACACATCCTCCATCTTAGCCTCTCTGAAAATAGGACTGAACAACAACCGCACAAATAGTCCTTTATCTAATTATCATATCCTCCCCCATTTGTGATAAAACTGTCTCCAGATATTGTGAAATATCCCCTAGGGGAAAACTGCCCCTGGTTGAGAACAATTGCTATAGTTTTACTATCCTTCTCCTATCTACCTACCAATCTGAAATCTCCCTGAGAAATTACCTTAATTAATTCTCTCAGTGTCCTTCTAGAGTTTCTTCATGTAAATGCCTTATTTTACATGAAAACACTTTGTTATTATCCTTGTTTATGTAACTTAAAGGTTTGGAAAATGTTCATAAATTTAATTTTTTGATAAACACTTGAATTGCTCTAAGATTTTATCAAAATGAGTAAACTCCTACTTACATAATTCCATACATGTATATGTAATCACAGGACAAATTTCCAGAACAGTGGTGTTTTATAAATATATATATATATATATATATATATATACACATACATACATTAATGTATATATGCATGCATAGATAGATAAAGAGAAAGGGGGTGGATATTGACAAATTTCCATACAAAATGTATCAGCTTTCACTCTTATCAATAATTGTAGTTTCGTGGAAAAATAGTACTTTTAGGTTGTTAAAACTCTTGGTTATAGTTTGTAATTCTTGTTCTTTGTTTTACTTTTTTTAAATTTCTAATTAAAAAAAAAGATATTGAACCGTACTGCTTCTATTTTCATACTGTAGTTCCTTTTATACACTTCTTGCTTGAAAACCAAGGGGAGTAAATGTTCCTGAAACTTTAGTGAGGTAATTTGGAAAACAAAATTATTTTCAGAGAGGCTGAGAAAAGTGATAAAGTCCCAAATAATATGGTTACTGGTCTCTGGAGATGGTGATAAAATATTCTTACACTCTATTTAGTGACTAAAGGTGATAATATATCCCCTAGTGGCTCAGAGAGTAAAGTGTCTGCCTGCAATGCGGGAGACCCAGGTTCGATTCCTCAGTTGGGAAGATTCCCTGGAGAAGGAAATGGCAACCCACTCGAGTATTCTTTCCTGGAGAATCCCATGGACAGAGGAGCCTGGTAAGCTACAGTCCCCGGGGTCACAAAGAGTCAGACACGAGTGAGTGACTTCACTTTCTTTCAAAGGTGATAATTCAACTTTTCTTGAGTATTATTCACTATGAGGATGGTTCAAACAGGGATTTTCAGAGTCATAAACCTGTTAAGCATTTCACTTAAGCTTTCTTGAGCAAGTTTAGGACTGCAGAAACTTTAATGAAGGAGAAAAAAACAAGTTTAATCAAGATTTCAGTATAAATATAGCCATTGATACTTTTCACCTTTGGAAAATCTCTAATGAGTCATGGCAGTATTAATCTACTTGAAGAGATGATACATATTACCTTTAGGTTTTCCTTATGGTTTTTGTGTGCTATTTCACAAATGGGCCCAGCTGACCACTATGTTCCTACATTCTATGAGATTTCATTCATTAAAATTTCTCATATAAATGCTTTTCCCTTTAATCATTTTAAGTAGGGAGAAGACTAGGGGCTTCAGTTTAGATTACTGCTTCTTCCCGCTCATGAATTTTGTCTCCTTCCCTATTTCTATGTGATCAGTGCCCTGGTGGCTCAGACGGTAAAGCGTCTGTCTACAGTGCGGGAGACCCAGGTTTGATCCCTGGGTTGGGAAGATCCTCTGGAGAAAGAAATGGCAATCCACTCCAGGACTATTGCCTGGAAAATCCCATGGGCAGAGGAGCCTGGTAGGCTACAGTCCATGGGGTCGCAAAGAGTCAGACATGACTGAGCGACTTCACTTCACTTCCCTATTTCTATAACTTGGCCAAACTTTTAACAAAGAAGCTATGTTGAAAAAACTAGCCAAACACTTAATTGTGTTTTAAAAATGTGAGTTCATTACGTGTACTTACATGATACTCATCAACATCTAGTGTTTTTCCCATTAGAATAAAAGCTATTCACCCTGTATTACAATTAAAATATGATTACTATGGAAGATCTGAAAGGTTTATAATACTGTACTTACTGGAACTCACAGAACCAAAGTATTCCTTTTCATGTCTCTAAAATTGAATGCAATTATTTATAAATGATTATGCTCTTTCAGATATCTCCTCCTAGCCAAGACAATATTAACGTCATCATATAGTCAACAGTAATGGCATGTGAGAAGCTCTAAAATGATGAACATGACTGAATTCCTTTTACGCCAATAAATCTGAAACTACTTAGAAAGCTTTAAATTTATGAGCACTTTAAGTACTATAATTTTTTTTATCAAGTATGGCCTTTAAAACTAAACTTTTTATTCATGTATTATGTGCATTTTTTGCACAGCTTATTTGAGTAAGACCAATTCTCCATGTGAAGCCTGATAGCCAGAGAACAAACAATTCATTTGATCATCATTTGTTCTAGAAGCGATCACTTTAAACTTAGCTTAAGTCCAATTTGAATTGATTAATATTCCTGAGCACTGTGACTTTCATGGGAAGAGAGAAAAGATAGAGCAACCGAAGATAGTCTTTTCTTATGTGTTCTGTGACGATTATCTCTTTTAGTAGGTCTCTCCAAATCAGTCCCCATTGGGAAACATTATTGGAATGCTTTCCTCTTCTGGGAAAGTGGGAGCAAAATAGATTTAACTTGCTGAATTCAGTTCCATCACTCAGTTGTGTACGGGTCTTTGTGACCCCATGGACTGTACTACTCCAGGCTTCCCTGTCCATCACCAATTTCCAGAGCTTGCTCAAACTCATGTTCATTGAGTTGGTGATGCTATCCAAACATCTCATCCTTTGTCATCCCCTTCTCCTCCCGCCTTTAATCTTTCCCAACATCAGGGTCTTTTCAAATGAACAGTTCTTCACATTAGGTGGTCAAAGTACTGGAGCTTCAGCTTCAGCATCAGTCCTTCCAATGAATATTCAGGACTGATTTTCTTTAGGATGGACTGGTTGGATCTCCTTGCAGTCCAAGGGACTGGCAAGAGTCTTCTGCAACACTACAGTTCAAAAGCACAAATTCTTTGGTGCTCAGCTTTCTTTTTTGAATATGTTAGGGTAATCTACCTTGAGGTGATACTGCTCCTGCTGCTGCTTAGTTGCTTCAGTCCTATCCGACTCTGTGAAACCCTGTGGACTGTAGCTCGCCAGCTCCTCTTGTCCAGGCAAGAGTACTGGAGTGGGCTGCCATGCCCTCTGCCAGGCGATCTTCCCAACCCAGGGACTGACCTCAGGTCTCCTGCATTGCAGGCAGATTGTTTACCACTGAGCCACCGGGGATACCCTGAGGTGATACTATCCGAATGTAATCATTGGTTAGTAATCACATAAAATTTAGTTTTAAGTTATTTTAAGAATTTGGGCCTATATTTTATTGAAAACTAAGTAATGACATGTTCATTTGATAATATTGAAACGAGTTTAATTCATGCATATATTAAATGTGCTAAAATAGTTCATTGGTTTCACCTAACTCAACAAAAGTGAGGCCAAAATTAGAATTTCTGTTAAAGAAATAAAGAATTAATATGATTATGTAATTTAAGAATAGTGGTTAGTTTCAACATAAGTGAAGATGTACAGGAGTTAAGAATTAGTTTTTGCTTTGTTTTTCTGGGTAATCCTACTATGCAATTACTTCTACTAATTAACTCATGTTGATAACCCATTTCCTAGAAAGAAAAAAAAAAAACTTTTTCCCAAAGTGGGAAATTTATTTTAATTTTACCTATGTTAAAGTTCAAAGTGTGATATTTGTGTTTTTAAGAAATCTAGAAAAACAACATAAGCTTTATTTTATGCATCAATTTTGTCTTCCTGTCTTCCTCTACCCAAATGGAGCTTTTGAATCAATATTCATCTCAATATTTGATTCCACTTTACACTCAGTGATTTTTTACTGACTTTCAACTTTCAAGTTGAGATCATTCATCAGAATGTAATACTAATGATATTTACTTTTAATAGAAGCAATTGTTTCTACTTGCTGATTATATCAAAATTTCATTTTTGAATGCCCACAGCACTAATTAACAACAGTATAAACTTAATAAAAATTCAGCTGCAAGTTTCTAGATTATTTAAGAATAGCTAAACCCATTATGCCTTTAGAAATAATCTTTTTAGGTAAATAGGCCTGTATTTGATTCCAGAGTTGGATCAATGAATTTTAACAGAGAATGCAGCAATGTACCTCATTTAGGGCATTTCTGATGATTGACATTAGATGTTATTATGAGGAGATAAATAGTAATTTTGCCACCTAAATAATGTGGACTATGTTTCTGTCTTTCACAGCAGCTTGAGCTTTGAAGATGTTAGCTGTGAAATATTATTGTGAATCTAGTGATGCAAAGGGAAAATTAAACCTCGATTATATGTGTGGGATACTATTTTGTTTATTGTATTTATTGATTGTACAATAATCATATGTCTAAAAGTACGCAAGGGTGACTCTAACTCAAATAACCTCACTGTCCTCATATACCACCGATTATTCTGGAAATGCTTCTCCTTCCTAGTTTGAATCTCTGAACATCTTTCTCCACATCTCTAAGTAGTATGTAAAGCTGAAAGTCACAATAGATGCCTGATATTTGCTCTAAAAAATCTATTTTATCGATATACACTTCACTCTTTACCTTTGTTTCCTTATGGCTGAACTTTCTCCTTCTTTGGTTCCTTTGATGTCTAATACCACCAACCTGATTTACCCACTGGCCAGTTTCTTGACTTTAAAGTCTGACTGTTTCTGGACTTCTGAACTCATCCAAGCCCTATATCATAAATTCACTGGTAGCAATGTCCTTGTTTGGAATGATTCCAGGACTTTGGCACTAATCTTGTAAACTGTGCTTGCTTAGTTCTGTCTACAGACTTACCTAGAGCATCTATAACTGAAAAATCAGAATTTTGAAGAGTTTTAATAAAACCTATATATCAGTTCAGTTCAGTTGCTCAGTCATGTCCAACTCTTTGGAACCCCACGGACAGCATCATGCCAGGTTTCCCTGTCCATCACCAATGTAAAAGCATGAAAACAACACAATATTACAGCCTGAAATAATAATGTAATTATTATGAAAATTCATGAATGTTGCTTTGATCTCCTGCATTGCTGGAGGATTCTTTACCACCTGAGCCACCAGGGAAGCCCAAGAATACTGGAGTGGATAGCCTATCCCTTCTCCAGGGATCCTCATGACCCGGGACTCCAACAAGGGTCTCCTGCATTGCCGGTGGATTCTTGACCAGTTGAGCTACCAGAGAAGTGCCATGTTCAGTGGGTAAGTTGTGTCCAGCTCTCTTGCAACCCATGGACTACAGCCCACCAGGTTCCTCTGTCCATGGGACTTCCCAGGCAG
This sequence comes from Ovis aries, assembly GCF_016772045.2. NCBI lineage: Eukaryota > Metazoa > Chordata > Mammalia > Artiodactyla > Bovidae > Ovis > Ovis aries. The sequence continues at coordinate 212,866,502 of NC_056055.1, forward strand.
GAATACTGGAGTGTATTGTTGGTTGTCATTTCCTTTTCCAGGAGATCTTCCTGATCCAAGGAGTGAACACATGTCTCCTGCATTTATACACAGATTCTTTACCACTGAGTCACGAGGAAATCCCAATCATTACATAGTATAAGTTTAACCTTTTCAACTAAATTTTAGTTTTGCTTAAAAAGTCATCAGTTACAAAGGCTTTATTTTAATATTACAGAGATCAAAGTATAGATTAGGAACTTATAACCAACATTCGCCTTAAGTTAAGTATCTCTCTTAAGTAAAGATTATCTAATATGATGGGACAAACTGAGAACATGTGCAAACTTCAAAGGAGAGTTAAACCTCTAAATTTCCCACTTCAGGAGAACAGTAAATTTGTATAAATTTCATTGGATAATTTGGTATTCTATAATGAAAGCACATTTCCAGGGCTGATATTTAAGTAGTATACTTTCTATAGCTGCTTTGCTGGCAGTTGGTCTGATTGACAGTATCTCTGTCATTTAGGCTATTAATTTTTGGATATTACCGTTATGATTAAAAAATAATCTACTCTTGATGTATGCCCTAATTAACTTAAAAACATGTAAAAGGATGTTCACTGCAGTAAATTTTTATAATATTAAAAATCAAAATTAAGTACACTTTACAAACATCTGTAGGCATAAAAACAAGGGAAGATTTTGACAGGAGCAATTATCTTGTATGCATTTTAATTGGGAACTATAACATTTGATTACCAAGAGCTACTTCCAAGAACTGCTATAGATGGAGGCTAGCTAGCTGGCCCATTGCTTCAGGTGAGACTTTACTGGTAGTGTCTCCACAAGCTAATATCCAGCCTTTATGTATACAGCCTCATAACTCTGTGGTATCAGTCCTTCCAGAAGTGATTATGTTCTGAGGAACTGATTCACAGTGGCTAATCTCACAAAGAAGGGGACGGATAAACCAAAATGGCAATTTATACATTCACAATGACAGAGATATCTGGCAGGATAAACAACACCTGTCATTTCCCTGCATTCTCCCTCCTGATGGGTAAATCAACCCAGGGCAACCACATTATAGATTAGAAGGCTGATCTGTGTGCCCTGGACTAAACGAAATTCATATATTTTAAGGCTATTTCAAGATATGATTCATATCTTGATGAATTTCTTTTTCTGTCTGAAAGATATTTTCACTCAAATAACTGATAATAGCCCTTAAAATCTGACACCTTTCCCCTTTTCTGAAATGTCGAAATATGTGCATATTCTACTATTTGTTCTCTTTAAAATTGAAAATAGTCCCATAGACATATGGACAATTTCCCATCTTTTGTTACTAAAAGTTACTCTGAATGTATTTTGATACATTTGAAAATATACAGATTCTTTTTTTTTTTTTTTGGTGTACACCTGATATCAAGATAAACTTTTGTCACCTTGGTGATGCTCAAGAGCAATCTGTATGCTAATTCAAGATTTATTCAGCAAACTCATATTGCTTGTCATATTAGGCATTGGCAGAGACAAAAGATAGTCAATCCTGGTTTTCAAAAAGTGGGCAGTTCAAGATATAAAAAAGGTAATCTCAAAAATATTTCTAATTTTCAATGATATGTGTTATAGTAACTAAAATTTAAGGTACATTAGAGATACAAGAGAAAAAGCAAAGACAAAAACTCAGAAAAGGTTTCTAGAGGGTAAAGAATTTGAGCTGACAAGAAGGAGTAGGTGTTTGTAGACTGACAATCAAAAGAAACATGCTTTAGGTAGTAGATAAGGCAATATGCAAAGGAACAGATTCCTAATTTATGAGAAATCCTGGGTTTCATGATTGGAATTTGGAAATACCCAATCTCAGTAGAATCCCTATTCTAAACCTCTTAAGTAAAACTGTTTCTTGAAATGAGTGATGTCATCTTTCATATTTACTAAGTTTAATATCAGAGGATTATTTTTTGGGCAGTTTTGTAACATAATTCTGAGGGTTCTTTTTCAGATTACAGTGGAATCACTATAAGCAGAGCAGCCCATATCTAAATCTTACAGTCTAATTGAGGAATTTGATATAATGTGAATTCCTACTTTATTGCTCTATCAAAACAAATTCTGTATAGTTGGTAACACTGACCTTCAGGCTACAAGAGCTATAATAACCCATATTGATTTATTTGGTGTTGAGAATGCATATTTTAAATTTTAATAAAAATGCCACGTTTCTACTCTTTCAAAATTCTTCACAACTTAGGTCAGGATATTACTAATGTTAAACTTTCCAACACTTCAATGTTTAGCCAGATGATTATGTTCAAATATGAAAGATAAAAGCTGCTTAGTGCCCATCAAGTGTGTGGACCAAGATTTTTTCATTTTCTACTGAAAGATCAATATGAGGTATGTTTGATAAAGTAGCAAACTGAAATCACAGAAAGTTTAAATTGCTCTTAGTCCTAACTGTGTCTTTCACTATATCTATACAGCATTATGAGGATGAATTTCAAAAACTGATGCTTAGAGATACTGTGTTTGTTATACTTAGAAATTTTAATTTAATATATATCTGTTGATAAAGTTTTCATACACATTTGTCATAAAGTACTTGAAAATGCAAAAAGGTTTTTAAAAATTGATATATATAATTTTTCCACTTAGACATAAGCATTTTGAAGAGTATGTTGAATTTTCTTTCAGTCTTTCTTTTACATTTTTGTATATATGTCTGAATATGAGTAATTTTATAACTTGGATATGCAACCTTTTGAAATACAACTTTTATCATAATACATTGTGACTGTATTCCCATTACCTTAAATAATCATTAGATATATACTTCATAGTATTACATTATATGCAAAAAATATATTTAATAAATCCTTAATCTTATACCTTTAGGTTAATTTAAAAATTAACTTAAATTTTATAAAGTTTTTATTGAAAGAATGCTCCTCCATACTACCCACGTGGGATCTTATTTCCCCAAACAGTGATCAAACTCATACTCCCTGTAGTCAAGCGTGGAATCCTAACGACTGAATCACCAGGGAATCACCTAAGTTTTATTTAGATTATTATAATAATAAAAGCCCTAAATGCACAACTTTTAATGAATTTTTAATTGTTTCTTTAGGAAAAAAAAGCTTAGAAGTTGAATAGGTAATATTCTTGATGTAGTTGTTTTTTAGTTACTAAGTCGTGTCCAACTCTTTTGTGACCCCATGAACTATATAGCTCTCCAGGTTCCTCTGTCCATGGGATTTCCAAGGCAAGTATATTGGAGCCAGTTGCCATTTTCTTCTCCAGGGGATCTTCCCAACCTAGGAATCAAACCTGTATCTCCTACATCTCCTATATTGGCAGGCAGATTCTTTACCACTGAGCCATCTGGAAAGCCCAATATTTTTGATAGAAGTTATCAAATTATCCTTCACAAAGACTGTACTAGTTTGAGTGCATTGATCTGCCTTGTATGAATTTTAAAAAACATAAACAAACATATTCTGGCCTCATTGAAAAACAGGTGTTAGGTTTTCTATTAAATTTTATTTTCATAGCTGGTAAAAACTGTAACACAGCTAGAAAGCTAATTTGAATAGGTCCTAGCTACATGGTTCAATCAGGAAGCAGTGATCTTGCTTCATTCTGTAGATTTTAAAACATGTATGAGTTATGTTATCCTTGGAGAGCAAAGGTGAGTTTTGTTTTGTTTCTGGTTGGTATGTTTAAACTCTATATTTTCATCCAGCTAGCTGAAATGGCCTAATTTTAAAAATAAATGAGTAGCCCTTTAGAGTTTCTGTAAGAAAATGCAGCAAAACATTTATCCTCTACATTTTACTGAACAAAACACAAATGCAGGTTTATTTATAGCCTTTTTGCTTTTCAGTACATTTTGATACCTAGGATTCTGATTGAATGAACTAAGGAATGAACATAGACTTACAAGTTTAATCTCACATTTATCTTTGCATTAGGGATAAGAACTACTTTTCCAAACACCCAAATGTTATAAAAAGCTAATGATGTTAGGTAATTTAAGCCCTGCTTCCCTGTAATAATTTTAAGATGTTCTTTCTGTAGAATTTGGGGGCTTTAACAGGGAAAGACATGCAACCATCTGCTAATTATTACTGACCCTGACAATAGTGGGTTTGTTTTCTGCACACAATTAGAGAAGATGTTTGTGACTAAAGGAAAGGTGTGATTTTTCTGTAACAAGTTGACCTTTAAACAGGAAAGCACAAAAACTTGTTTAGGTCCTAAAATGAATGAAAACAACACATATAAACTTCTAGGTTCCTTTCAAAATCAAAATCTATTTTCACTTTTGAAATTTAACGGGAACTTGTTTTAAATTTCCTCACATAATTTGCAAATGTTTGATATCCTAGTAGGTGGTGTATTTGTTTTGAGTTCATTTTTCTGTGCTTATTGTTTGATCTTTGAGTGTATTGTTTTCTTTTCTCTTCAATGATTTGTGTGAAAAGTATTCAGCTGGTTTTCAACAATCAGAATTTAAACACCACCAAATAATAAACCCACAAACTCTATGAGCATTCTTCTAGATTTTTCATTGTTTTTACGATGGCTGAATATAACATTAACACCATGAATACAATGGCTCTAAAAGAAGCAGTTATCATTCTTTGTGCGCTAAATTGTTTCGGTGTGTCCAAATATCCATGGACTATAGCATGCCAGGCTCCTCTGTCCATGAGATTCTCCAGGCAAGAATACTGGAGTGAATTGCCATTCCCTTCTCCAGGGGATCTTCCCGACCCAGGGATTGAACCTAAGTCTCTTATGTCTCCAGCATTGGCACGCTACCAATTACCACTACTACTACCTGGGATCATAACCAAAATAAGACTTATTTTTCAAAATTTGCTTAAATACAAATGTAGTAAATGATAGAAATGAAATTAGCCTCTGTATCTATGTATGCAAGTCTGAAATACTTACTATAACAGATGTTATGTAAAAGCATTATAAACATTGTTTCATAAGCTAACAATACATGAAGAGCTCTTCAGGTCTCCAAATGACAATACCTGAAAATACAAAAACAAGAAGGGGTCAAGCACATTAGCTTCATCGACTTTCCCAATGGAGCTATCCATTTGTAAAAGTCATTAGTGGACATTTTGACTTGAAACAGAGCTCCTTTGTGGTATGATCAAATGCTCTTCTCTTTAGCAATAATGGGAATCACTAAGTTTTAGTTTCTTCTTTCTTGTTTGAATTTTTAACTATTGTTGTTATAATAATGCACTCTAATACTAGAAGCAAGTTAGCTAACTAAAAATAGGTGGGGATTTATATTTACACAACAATGTCATTACCCATATTTTACTTTAAGAAAAATGTGTCAAATAATTTTAAAATAGTCCATAGGATTGCGGTACAATATATTTATTTTTGAAATTCAAATTTGCCTAAATGAAAATGATCAAATGAAGGCAACTCATAAAAATAAACTAATTTATTTATAAAAGTTATCAAAGTAATATGAAAATTTTCAGGCCTTCAGTAATGCCATTGTACTGAATTTCATATAGCATCCTGAGGTTCTGAAAACTACCAATGATTCTATAAAGGTATTTAATGTATAAACATATTAATTCTACATTTTCTAATATTTTATTATATCATTTGCAAAAGTTGAAACAATTTCAACGAAGACATACATTTATACACATCACATATATTCAACAATCTATATTTAACTTTATTTTCTCCATAACATTTCATCTATCCATCCCTCTATATATTCCTCTATTTATCTATCACTAGATTTTATTTTATTTCATTTTATTTTGCAATTCAATGTAAGTTGTAGGCATTATTACACTTCCTTCTAAATACTTGATCTCCATATATGCCATTAATTATCATTAGCTAAAGTTCAATACTAGTTTATAATTCTTTTTCTTTTGAGGCAAAATTCATACACAGTGACTTATACAAAGCTTAAGTGTATCATTCAGTTGTTGTTCAGTCGTTAAGTCCTGTCCGACTCTTTGAGACCACATGGACTAGACTCCTCTGTCCAGAGGATTCCCCAGGCAAGAATACTGGAGTGGGTTGCTATTGCCTTCTCAAGGACATCTTCCTAACCCAGGGATGGAATATGCATCTCATGCATTAGCAAATGGATTCTTTACTGCTGAACCCCCAAGAAAGCCCCATATAATTCAGTACATTCTGACAAATATATAATCCTGTACAAGTCAAAACTCTATCAAAATAATGAACATTATCATCATCCAAGAATTTGCTTCACATTTCTTCTCAGTAAACATTCACACACTCCCCCACTATTCAAAAACATTGGGAACGCATGTAAGAATTAAAGATTTTAAAATTAAAAAAATAAAAAATTTTAAAAAAAACCAACAACTTTTTCTAATTTTCCTTACCACAGATTAGTTTTATCTCTTTTATAATTTTATATAAATAAAATACTCTCTCTATATGTATATATATGGGCATATATATATGTGTGTGTATATATACATATATATATTTTGTTCAGTCACTCAATCATGTCCAATTTTGCAACCCCATGGACTGCAGCATGCCAGGTTTCCCTGTCCTTCACCATCTCCTGGGCTTGCTCAAATTCATGTCCATTGAGTTGATGATGCCTCCAACCATCTCATCCTCTGTCATCCCCTTCTACTCCTGCCTTCAGTCTTTCCCAGCATCAGGGTCTTTTCTAATTAGTCAGCTCTTTGCATCAGGTGGCCTCCATACTAGAGCTTCAGCAACACACCTTCTAATTAATATTAGGATTGATTTCCTTTAGGATTGACTGGTTTTATCTCCTTGCAGTTCAAGGGACTCTCAAGAGTCTTCTCTAATAAATACTACCCCTCAAAAGCATAAATTCTTCAGTGTTCAGACTTCTTTAAGGTCCAACTCTCACATTCATACATAACTACCAGAAAAACCATAGCTTTGACTAGATGGACCTTTGTTGGTAAAGTAATGTCTTTGCTTTTTAATATGCTGTCTAGGTTTTTCATAGCTTTTCTTCCAAGGAACAAGCATCTTTTAATTTCATGGCTGCCATCACAATAAGCAGCGATTTTGAAGCTCAAGAAAATAGTTTGTCACTGTCCATTGTTTCCCCATCTGTTTCCATGAAATGATCATGGATGCCATGATCTTAGTTTTTTGAATGTTGAGTTTTAAACTAGCTTTTTCACTCTCATCTGTAAACTTCATCAAGGTTATATATGTATATATGGGGGTTTTATATATATACACACATATATATGGAGGTTTTATATATATATGGAGGTTATATATGTGTGTGTGTGTATATATATATATATATACATATATATGGATATACACACACACACATAAAGGACGCTGAGCACCAAAGAGCTGATGCTTCCCACCTCTGGTGTCAAAGAAGACTCTTGAGAGTCCCTTGAACTGCAAGGAGAACAAACCAATCAATCCTAAAGGAAAGCAACCCTGAATATCCATTGGAAGGATTGATTCTAAAGCTGAAGCTACAATATTTTGGTCATCTGATGCGAAAAGCCAATTCATTGGAAAAGACCCTGCTGCTGGAAAAGATTGAAGGCAGAAGGCAAAGTGGATGACAGAGGAGGAGATGGTTGGATGGCATCACTGACTCACAGGACATGAGTTTGAGCATACCCTGGGAGGTGGTGAAGGACATGAAGGCCTGGTGTGCTGCAGTCCATGAACTCACAAAGAGTCGGACATAACTGAGTGAACAACAGAATATATCGCCATACAATATTTATTCATTTGTTCAAGTTCTCTTTGAAACAAAAGAAGCAAGCAGCAGACAAATAAGATAAATCAATGGAACAAGTTTTTCATCTCTGAAAGATGAACTCCCTAGGTTTGTAGGTGCCCAGTATGCTACTGGAGATCATTGGAGAAATAAATCCAGAAAGAATGAAGAAATGGAGCCAAAGCAAAAGCAACACCCAATTGTGGATGTGACTGGTGATGAAAGCAAGGTCCGATGCCGTAAAGAGCAATATTGCGCAGGAACCTGAAATGTTAGGTCCATGAATCAAGGCAAATTGGAAGTGGTCAAACAGGAGATGGCAAGAGTGAAGGTAGACATTCTAGGAATCAGCAAACTAAAATGGACTGGAATGGGTGAATTTAACTCAGATGACCATTATATCTACTACTGTGGGCAAGAATCCCTTAGAAGAAATGGAGTAGCCATCAAATCCAACAAAAGAGTCTGAAATGTGGTACTTGGAGGCATTCTCAAAAATGACAAAATGATCTCTGGTCATTTCTAAGGCAAACCATTCAATATCACGGTAATCCAAGTCTATGCCCTGACCAGTAATGCTGAAGAAGCTGAAGTTGAATGGTTCTACAAAGACCTACAAGATCTTCTATAATTAACACCCCAAAAAGATGTCCTTTAATTATAGGGGACTGGAATGCAAAAGTAGGAAGTCAAGAATCGCCTGGAATAACAGGCAAATTTGACCTTGGGGTACAGAATGAAGCAGAGCAAAGGCTAATAGAGTTCTGCAAAGAGAATGCACTGGTCATAGCAAACACCCTCTTCCAAAAACACAAGAGAAGACTACATATTGACATCACCAGATGGCCAACACCAAAATCAGATTGATTATATTCTTTGCAGCCTAAGATGGAAAAGCTCTATGCATTAAGCAAAAACAAGACTGGGAGCTGACTGTGACTCATATCATGAACTCCTTACTGCCAAATTCAGACTTAAATTGAAGAAAGTAGGTAAGACCACCAGACCATTCAGGTACAACCTAAATCAAATACCTAATGATTGTACAGTGGAAATGAGAAATAGATTTAAGGGACTAGAGCTGATAGAGTGTCTGATGAAGTATAGATGGAGGTTCATGACATTGTACATGAGACAGGAAGCAAGACCATCCCAAGAAAAAGAAATGCATAAAAGCAAAACTGCTGTCCAGGGAGGGTTTACAAATATCTGTGAAAAGAAGGGAAGTGAAAAGCAAAGGAGAATAGAAAAGATATACGCATGTGAATGCAGATTTCCAAAGAATAGCAAGGAAAGATAAGAAAGCCTTCCTCAGTGATCAGTGCAAAGAAATAGAGGAAAACAACTGAATGGGAAAGACTAGAGATCTCTTCAAGAAAATTAGAGATGCCAAGGGAACACTTCATGCAAAGGTAGGCTCAATAAAAGACAGAAATGATATGGACCTAACAGAAGCAGAAGATATTAAGAAGGGGCAAGAAAACAGAAGAACTGAATAAAAAAGATCTTCATGACCCAGATAATCATGATGGTGTGATCACTGACATAGAGCCAGAGATCCTGTAATGTGAAGTCAAGTGGGCCTTAGGAAGCATCACTACAAACAAAGCTAGTGGAGGTGATGGAATTCCAGTTGAGCTATTTCAAATTCTGAAAGATGATGCTGTGAAAGTGCTGCACTCAATATGTCAGCAAATCTGGAAAATTCAGCAGTGGCCACAGGACTGGAAAAGGTCAGTTTTCATTCCAATCCCAAAGAAAGGCAATGCCAAAGAATGCTCAAACTATTGCACAATTGCACTTGTCTCACATGCGAGTAAAGTAATGCTCAAAATTCTCCAAGCCAGGCTTCAGCAATACGTGAACCATGAACTTCCTGATGTTCAAGCTGGTTTTAAAAAAAGCAGAGGAATCAGAGATCAAATTGCCAACATTTGCTGGATCATCAAAAAAGCAAGAGAGTTCCAGAAAACATCTATTTCTGCTTTATTGACTATGCCAAAGCCTTTGACTGTGTGGGTCACAATAAACTGTGGAAAATTCTGAAAGAGATGGGAATACCAGACCACCTCATCTGCCTCTTGGGAAACCTGTATGCAGTTCAGGAAGCAACAGTTAGACTGGTTCCAAATAGAAAAGGAGTATGTCAACATTGTATATTGTCACCCTGCTTATTTAACTTATATGCAGAGTACATCGTGAAAAACGCTGGGCTGAATGAAGCACAAGCTGGAATCATGATTGTTGAGAGAAATACCAATAACCTCAGATATGCAGATAATACCACCCTTATGGCAGAAAGCAAAGAAGAACTAAAGAGCTTCTTGATGAAAGTCAAAGAGAGTGAAAAAGTTGGCTAAAAACTCAACATCAGAAAACAAAGATCATAGCATCTGGTCCCATCACTTCATGGCTTATAGATGGAGAAACAGTGGAAACAGTGCCAGACTTTATTTTGGGGGTCTCCAAAATCACTGCAGATGGTGACTGCAGCCATGAGATTAAAAGATACTTACTCCTAGGAAGAAAAGTTATCACCAGCCTAGACAGCATATTAAAAAGCAGAGACAGTACTTTGTCAACAAAGGTCTGTCTAGTCAAGGCTATGGTTTTTCCATTAGTCATGTATGGATGTGAAAGTTGGGCTTATTAGAAAGCTGAGGACCCAAGAATTGATGCTTTTGAAATATGGTATTGGAGAAGACTTTTGAGAGTCCCTTGGACTGCAAGGAGATCCAACCAGTCCATCCTGAAGGAAATCAGTCCTGACTGTTCATTGGAAGGACTGATGTTGAAACTCCAATACTTTGGCCATCTGATGGGAAGCGCTGATTCATTTGAAAAGATCCTGATGCTGGGAACGACTGAAGACAGGAGGAGAAGGGGACAGCACGGGATGAGATGGTTGAATGGCATCACCGACTCAATGGACATGATTCTGAGTAAACTCCAGGAGTTGATGATAGACTGAGAGGCCTGGCTTGTAGTCCATTGTGTCATAAAGAGTCGGACACAACTTAGCAACTGAACTGAACCGAATGGAACAGGACTATAAGGATTTTTTTTTTCAATTCTAATTATTCGGTGGTGGAATTATTGTCTGCTTGTTAAAGCCAACACAATCCATAGTTACATTTCTGTCATTTATAAAAGTTTATCAAAGATCTAGATATAAGATTAATGTATAAAATGCAATTGTATATCTATATAATATCAAAAAAGTGAGATAATAATTATAAAATGCCCTGTAGAAAATAATAAAAATATAAAACATCTAACAGTAAATCTAATAAAAGATGTGTAAATTGTTTTTGAAGAAAATTGTGCAACTTTGTTGAAAGATAATTTGAAGAATATCTGCAGTGACAGCGATACTCATTGTTAAGTGAGATTAAATATCATAAAGATGTCTATTCCCTCAAATGGATCTATAGATTCCATGCAATTCCAAGCAAAATTTAGGAAGATTTCAAATAACTTAGCGAAAGTTTTAAAATAACTATTTCAAAGAAAAACAGTGAGACACTTCTAAAAGAGACTCAAGTAGTGTATTTGCTCTGATAGGATCACAGAGTTGGACGCAACTGAGCACAGCAGAGCACAGCACACACAGCGTCATGGAGTACTGATATGGTGCTCAGTCACACCGTCGTGTCTGACTCTTTGCGAGGCTTTGCTCTGTAGCCTGCCAGGCTCCTCTGTCCATGGGATTTTCAGGCAAGAATATTGGAATGGGTTGCCATTTTCCTCCTCCAAGGGATCTTCCGACTCAGGGACTGAACCCGTGCCTCTTGTGTCTCCTGCATTACAGGCAGATTCTTTATGTGCTGAGCCATCAGGGAAGCCTGGAGTACCTGTTTTGGGATAAATAAATAGAAAAATAGAGCATAGTATTAAACCTAGAAACAGACTCAAGCAAATACAGACACTTAATTCACAGAGAAGTAGAATTTTAATGTAGGGTGTAAGTAAGGGTGTAAGTAGGGTGTAAGCAGCATTCAATAAATGATACTGGGACCATTGGTTATTCATTAAGAAAAAGAAATAAATTGGATTCTGCTTATATAAACAAAAAGCAGTTCAAGGCAGATTACATACAAATATGGAAAGAAAACTTTATATATTTTAGGAGAAAATAAAAGTATATATTTATAAGTTTAGGATAGAAAACATTTTATTAGATAAGACAAAAATTTCTAAGCATAAAGGAATAAATACATTTGATTACATTAACACAATAACATGTTCATAAAATGATGGCATTTAAAATTGAAAGATAATTTAGCTGGGTAAAGATATTTGTCATTATCAATAAAGAATGTTTACTCATTTGTATCTATTTCAATCAAAATCAAATATTTAGAAAAGACACAGTGTTATCATTTATAATAAATTTTAACACAATAAAAATACAAGGTAATATTTTGAAAAATCCAATATGGTGGTTCAATAGGATGATTCCCTACGGGAAAACAGATTGATGTGAACAGGTAGGAGCTCAGCTACTGCTGCTGCTGCTAAGTCGCTTCAGTCGTTTCCGACTCTGTGTGACCCCATAGACGGCAGCCCACCAGGCTCCCCCATCCCTGGGATTCTCCAGGCAAGAACACTGGAGTGGGTTGCCATTTCCTTCTCCAATGCATGAAAGTGAAAAGTGAAAGTGAAGTCACTCAGTCGTATCCGACTCCTAGCGACCCCATGGACCGCAGCGTACCAGGCTCCTCCATCAATGGGACTTTCCAGGCAAAAGTACTGGAGTGGGGTGCCATTGCCTTCTCCAAGGAGTTCAGAGAGAGCTTCACATTTGACAGTGTGATAGCTCTTGGGGAGCGTGGGAAATTTACAGATGCGATGGCTTTATTGAAATGGCAATTTGACTAAAACAATGGTCCCCAGCGACTCCCCAGTTATTCAGTGAAACACTAACGTAGGTGTTGCCATGGAGACATTTTGCAGATATATTTAAAAACCATGATAAGGTAAGTTTAAGTAAGGGAAATCAATTTGGCTAATCTGGATGGACCCAGCTGAATCTATTGGAAGGTTTTAAACCAGGGTTGAGGTTTCCTGGGAGAGAGAGTTCCATTTTGCTCATTATATCCCCTTCCTGATTGCTTGTCCTATGTATCTGGACTTATTTAGCCAACCTCCATAATCATCTAAGTGAATTCTTTGTAATAAATCATACATATGTATGCATAATATGTGTGTATATATATATACACACACACACATATGTGCTTCCTACTAGTTCTAATTCTAAGTGGAATTTTGATATAACATTCTTGATATAACATGTTTTATTATTTTTTATCATTTATATATAAAGATCATTGGTGAGTGGAATATAGTATCAGTATTTAAGTATGTTCCACTTTTATTTATTGTTATTATTATTATTACTTTTAGATAACCACCTCATGCAAAAATAAATCACTGTTCAAAATAAAGGGCTAAAATTGTTTTGCAGCAATTATTGGTTAAAACTGAAAGGATTACTTTCTCTAAATAAATTAGAATAATCTCATAATTCTGGTAGAATTTTTAAACTCATTATGTTTTAATAAAAAACATTATACAATATTCTCTGCGAATAAGCTCTCACCCAAAAAGTGGGTTTGTTTTTAAAGCATTTATAATTCATAGAAATCTGGCCAGTCTAATCTCACAGTCTAATTAAATGAAGTATAGAAAAGAGGATACAGATATCTCAACTGCACTCTCACACATACATACACACTTACACACACATAGGGTAAAATTTTTAAAGTGGGTTTTGTCTCGTCACTACAATGCACCTTCTTGTTTTCTGGGACTACTCCAGTGCCTCAGTAGTTACCGTTCACCTGTCTACTGTCACTTGCTTCCAGATTTAAAAGTATTTCAGGGCTAGAATGAATCAGGCTACTTTGACAGCTTCTGAAGAGGAGGAAAAGAAGCCTGAGTTCTAAATATTGCACTGACAGAAGCAACTCTGCAGTAGAATGGGGACACTGGATGAACCAAAAATTTTTTTTTGAATTTTTTTTTAAATTTTAAAATCTTTAATTCTTACATGCGTTCCCAAACATGAACCCCCCTCCTAATTAAAACTAAACTTTTGCAAACAAATAACTTTTGTAGCAGTTGAGAAGGATGAAGAGCATCAATAGAGGACTAGGTGGAGAAAATTACTGCAGGGCATCATCTGTGACTTGCATTAAATGAATGATTTTGGACAAGTTAACCTCCTCAGAGTTAGACTTCTACTCTGCAAAATGGGTATGCAAATAGGGTCTCCTATATGAAGTGGTGGCTTGAGATGTTCTACATCAGAGAGGTTTGCATGGCATCCTAATAAGTGGAGAAGGTAACTGATTTTCTTAAAGCTCTAAAGCAAGCACATTATCTTTATGCACTCTTTTTATTTATTGTTGTTTAAGGGAAAAGATGCCACAACTACTAATAGAATTGCAGTGATAAATAATGAGATAATGCACAAAAAGCAGTTGGCACAGTGCTGCTAAATAATATTATAAATACTTTGTAAATTATAGCAGTAATAGTTAATATTAAAGTTAATATTAACTTTTATATCAGTATGCTTTGCTTTTTCCTTATTTCTACATTGATACTTATTCATATTTGTAATGTTTGTAAGTGGGATGTTCATAACATAAAATAGATGACTTTATTTTTAATTTGACTTAAATTTACATTATGCAATACACCTAAATATATAAGATAACAACTTTTAGTAACTATTAGCATGGAAAGCAAAAAATCATATATAGTTTCTTTTAAAGCAAAAAAAATATATGCTGAGCAACTTAAAATTAATAGTACATTTAAAAGCAATTATAAATCACTTCTACAGTCTCCATTAGAAACACTGTATAAACACTAAGTTAGTCAATATCACATGCAAAATAAGTCCATACATTTATGCTAGCCTCATGACCATATTTTTTTGCTTTTCATCTTCAATATTCCCATATGACCATAAATGGTCATTTTCTTAATTTAAAGTGCTGCTGTCTCTAACATTTTTCATTTATTCAATAAAACAATGAAACAAGCTAGGCCAGAAACACATCTCCTCTGGAAAATCATTTCAATAACACAAAAGCTCATTGGTGATGTAATAACTAAGGTGGTTATTGAAGTCATCACTTAAAAAACAACAAACGAGCGGAAGCATTCCAAAATGAAAATGGACTCTGAATGCATTGAGGTAATTGTCATCATCAGCATCATATTAATAACAATAAAGTAATAAATCATATTACACATAGAAATGAATGTATGTTTTCAGTGATTTATACAGGATGCTAAATTTAGGTAAAGCCATTAACTTGGAAGATTAAAAACATCATGGGTAATGAACTATGAAATGTGGTTCCCATGAAGGCAATAGCATTGGAAAACTGTCATAGTGAAGCTGGCTCTCTTTGAAAATGCTCTATAAGATTTTCTCTTAAGTATATATGCTATGTTAATTGTAAAGTACATATACCAGCTCTGTGTTTCTAGAGGTCTTACAGTTTAGCGCAAATAAAAAACAAAGATGATGAAAGTATTTCTTTTTCTGTTCCCTCCACTTCTGTATACTGAATTCAAACTCTAGAATCATAGGTACATTATATAGGAATTGGTCAAAGGCATTCAATGTCCCTTAAGAACATCATTACATATTCTTAAAACCTATTCCCACCTTATTAACTTTCATCTCTGTTGTAGATTTCTCATCTATTCAGCGTCCTCTCTAGCCTTTCTTTCTCATGTTGCTTTGTTGCTGTTTAGTCACTCAGTCATGTCTGACTCTCTGCAACCCCATGGACTGTAGCCAACAGGGAGAAACCCATGGACAGAGGAGCATGGGAGAATACTGGAGGGTCTTGCCATTTCCTTCTCTACTTGTCTTGTCTGTGTTGTCTATCCTCTTGCTACACCAGTTAATAATAAGAGCAAACACTTATAAAGCATAATTCTAGGCCAAGCATGACTCTAAACATATGTAAACTAGTTTATTTAATCTTTGCAATAATCCTATGGGGTTGATGCGGTATTTATCCTTACTTAATAGCTAAAGAAAATTTGAGTTAAAACAGAGATATTATTTTGGGCTTCCCTGGTGGCTCAGTGGTAAAGAATCTGCTTGCCATCACAGGAGACACAAGTTCAATCCCTGGTCCAGGAAGTTCCCACATGCTGCAGAGCAACTAAGCCCATGAGCCACAACTTTCAAGCCTGTGCTCCAGAGCCCAGGAGCTGCAACTACTGAAGCCCATGTGCCCTCGAGCAGCTTGAACTCTGCAACAAGAGGAACCACTGCAATGAGAAGCCTTCATAATGCAACTAGAGACTAGCCCCAGCTCACCACAACTAGAGAAAAGCCTGTGCAGCAATTAAGATCAGCACAGCCAAAAAATTAAATAAATAAAAAAGCGAGATATAGAATTTGTTCAAGATCATATGAGTGGTCTATGGATAAATGACAGATCCAGAATTTTTACTTACTTCTCTTTTTTAAAGTTTAAATGTAAATTTAGTCCCATTTAATTATTCAGTATTCATTCATTAACAACTCAGATCCACTCTTGGTTTCTATGTAAGTCCATTTTACTTCACAAGTATGGGGAATCTTGGTGCAAGTCTCAGACATATGTTTGTAAATATTTTGCATGTATCTTTAAAATGTGAGACTTGTCCTAAACATAAAAACAATGCCATACTCAAAGCTACACATTAACAACTCTTCTTGAAGTCCAGTTAGTATTTAAACTTCCATGGCTATCTTTGTGAATGTAGTTTTCTGTTGGATTGCTTAAATCAGGATCCAAACAAAGTCCAAATATTGCCCATCATTATGTCTCTTAAGTTTCTTGTAATCAGTAGTTTCCTTCTGCCTCTGATTTTCATCCACTCTTTGTTTAATGTAAAACAAAAATTATGTGCAGTGGAGTTTTCTAATTTCTATAGTTGCTGGTTGCATCCTTGTGGTGCTATTTATTGCATTCCTTCCCCTGTATTACTGGTAAACTGGTAGTTACATGTAGAGGCTTAAGATATTGAGTATGTGTGTTTGTATGTGTGTGTGTTGTTTGGTTTGGGATGGTTTATTTGGCTTGAAAAACTATGCTACAGGTGCAAAGCCAGAGTTTGAACACACTCTGGTTCCAGAATGTGTGCTTTGAAGTACTCAATGATACATTCCCACAAACATGCGTCCTTCCATTGTATTTCATGACTTAATTGTCCACTGCCCATATCATCAAGCCTTTCATTATACCAGAGTTGTCACAGAACCTCAGTCCTCCATTGCCTATGATAGAATACTTATTTTGAATGTAATCTTTTTTAAAGCATTTATCATATCTCAAGATATTGAAAGAATTTATTGGTGCATCTCAACACTAATATTTTGAACCCAAATGATGTGTTTTATGTTTTTATTTCCAGTACTTGCTAATATATGATGCCTAGTGTTGACCTTAAAGAAAAAGACTTCTAGTTGTTTCTCCAACAAAAAAGGGTTTATTGAGGATTATAAAAAAAATTGCAATGTGGGGTCTGGAACAATGATGAGTCAAGTGTAATTCCCACTGCAACAAGGAGAGGAAAATTCTTATATAAAAGGGAAGATGGAAGGACACAGTAAACAGAGCCCACTGGGGGAATTGAGAATTCAAAGTATGGTGGCTTTCCATTGGCTGAGTTATGAGTGTCTCAGGGGCTGAGCTCTTGCCAGGAAAGAAAAGGAAGTCTTCCTTCCTCTTGTTGGATTCTGCTATTATTTGAGCATCTCCTTCTAGCCTCCCAACTCTACTTTAATTGAGGTTTCTATTTATTAATTTTTACAATCATAAGAATGGACTGATAAATATTTGCGGGAGAAAAGAATAAATGCATATGGGATTGAATGAAATGAAGATGCTTATAAAATACATAATGTCTAAGCAAGGAGGGATTAAGTTATGTTTTAGGTGTCAGACACAGAATAGTCCAGAATCCTGACCAAACCATGATATATTTTTGACATGTTAAAAAAAAAAAGAAGTAAAAACTATCAATTTTTTATGACGGTGGCTCAGATGGTAGAAGAATCTGCCTGTAATGCATGAGACTTGGGTTGGATCCCTGGGTTGGGAAGATCCTCTGGAGAAGGGAATCACAACCTGTATTCTTGCCTGGAGAATTCCATGGACAGAGGAACCTGGTGGGCTACAGTCCATGTGATCGCAAAGTCAGACACAACTGAGCAACTAACCACACATTATGACCAATACAAGATAACTCTGGGTAATTATTTAAAGGAAATTAATTATAAACACAGAGTCCTGAAAAGTAACATCAGAGCAGAGAAAGCAATCTTGGAGACAGGAAAGCATGGAGCTGAGACACAGGACTGTCAAGAGCATTTCTCCACAGGAAAGAATCTAAGACTCATGTTCTGCTTTATTTTTGCCTGTCTGCCCAAGATTCATTTTCCAGAAAGGGGTCATCATCCCTAACCTTAGCCTAGAGAAAGGCAAGATCCCTGACTTATAGTCTCACTGGATATCATCTCATGGAAAAGAATTCCTCCAAAGCAAATGTAGTATTCTTAAGAAGGCAAAATATATTTGTAATTTTCTCTATAAAATTCTCAGAATACCAATATTTCCAAGATATTTCTGAGGTAACTACACTGAAAATATAGCCATGGATAAGACGCATACAAAATTTGCCTTTTCAAGGTTAAGAGAAAGAACCTGTGTGGCAATTGTTCCAAAAAAAGCAGATAGAGTGCTGTAGTAACCTACAGCAGAAGTAACTAATTAAACCTGGACAATGTCGACTTTATTTTGTTAAAATAAAAGTGTTTTGTCCAAAATCACTGCAGATGGTGACTGCAGCCATGAAATTAAAAGACGCTTACTCCTTGGAAGAAAAGTTATGACCAACCTAGATAGCATATTCAAAAGAAGAGACATTACTTTACCGACTAAGGTCCGTGTAGTCAAGGCTATGGTTTTTCCAGTAGTCATGTATGGATGTGAGAGTTGGACTGTGAAGAAGGCTGAGCACCGAAGAATTGATGCGTTTAAACTGTGGTGTTGGAGAAGACTCTTGAGAGTCCCTTGGACTGCAAGGAGATCCAACCAGTCCATTCTGAAGGAGATCAGCCCTGCGATTTCTTTGGAAGGAATGATGCTAAAGCTGAAGCTCCAGTACTTTGGCCACCTCATGCGAAGAGTTGACTCATTGGAAAAGACTCTGATGCTGGGAGGGATTGAGGGCACAAGGAGAAGGGGACGACAGAGGATGAGATGGCTGGATGGCATCACTGACTCGATGGATGTGAGTCTGAGTGAACTCCGGGAGTTGGTGATGGACAGGGGGCCCTGGTGTCCTGTGATTCATGGAGTCGCAAAGAGTTGGACACAACTGAGCGACTGAACTGAACTGATTAAGAGAAGAATAAATGTATAATCTGGCTCCTAAAAGATGAGTAAGGGTTGCCTAAGTAATGGAAGGGTGAAGGAAATCCCCACATAAACTAATAAAATGAACCTGAAAATCTTCAGGAAAGACAATGAAGGCTCGTTATTGAAAAGAGACAAGATTGATATAAATGGTGGAAAGAGATGCACTGAACAGTACAGCCAAAGACCTAGAGAGGAGCCAGGCTAGGGAGAATCCTGTCCGGATTTTGGGTCTGATATAAATGACAAGGAAAATTATCATTAGTTTAAAAAAAAACTAAAACATTTTATTTTAAATTTTGGCCTCACTTGGTCTTTGTTGCTGCATGCAGGCTTCCTCCAGTTGCAGCGAGCTGGAGATATGCTCTAGGTTCAGTGGACAGGCTTGTCACTATGATGGCTTCTCTTATGGTTGAGCGTGGGCTCTAGGGCACATGGGCTTCAGTAGTTGTGCTGCATGGAATTAGTTGCCCCTTGGCATATGGGATCTTTCCAAACTAGGAACTGAACACGTGTTCCTTGCATTGGCAGGAAGATTCTTAACCACAGGATGACCAGGGAAGTCAATAAGGTTTTAAATAATGATGTAGATCAAGAGTTTTGCAACATTTGGCAGTAATACAGAGAATGGCTTGGGTGGACAAAAGTAGAAATGGGAAGGCTGATTCAACTAGTAGTCAAGAGAATTGAGAGAAATGGACTAATTTGAAAAATACTAAGAAGGTACAAGGGACAAAACAGGTAAAAAGGATGGTGACTAGTGAGGAGAAGAAACAAGTCAAGAGAGTTTCCCATTTCTGGCCTGAGCCACAGGAAGGAGGGAAGGGCCATTTGTTAAGATAGAACACACTGAAGAAACCGCAGGAGTTCCATAAGGAAGACAGAACATTCAGTTTTGATTTAGTTAGTCTGATGTACTTGCAAACCTCAAACCACAAGGGTCTTCCCTGGTGGCTTAGTGGTCAAAAATTTGCCTGCCAGTGCAGGAGAGATAGATCTGATCCAAGTCTGGAAGATCTCCCAGAGTAGGAAATGGAAACCCACTCCAGTATTTTTGCCTGGAGAATCCCATGGACAGAGGAACCTGGTGGGCTACTGTCCAGGAGGTTGCAAAAGAGACATGACTTAGCGACTAAACAACAACTTGTAAACCAAGTAGAAATGCCAAGTAGGTACTTGGAAAATAAATCAGGACCCCAGGAGAGATTCAGTACTGTTTGGTGACACTATGGAGACACCAAGGTAGCAGAAGTACAGAGGCTGTTTGAAAATAAAGATTAAAAATTATCCATTGATTTTAATTACATAGAAATGATTTTTAGACTAAGTGAGAAAAATTAAGTGGATCAGTAGGAATGAAAGCCAAATGGGAGAAAATTAAGGGGTTAGAGGTGAGCAGATGTAGATACTAAATATAAGAAAGTTGTTTTGGAAGGCTTGACTGTGGGGAAAAAAAGGCAAGAGAAGTAGGTGATGACAAGGGAGAAAAGTTTTTTATCCTGTTACTATTAGTAGTTGGAACTTTGGAATCTATTACTGATTGGTAAGCATGTGTAAATTTCTTTCCTTTAAATGGTCAAGATACTTAAATTGACATTTTTCGTATGCTATGAGCTATTTTGTTTCATATCAGTGAACTTCAACTGTTGCAACATAGAAGAGCTGCCCTAAACTAGGACTGCAAATACAATCTTTTGCAACACAATTTTTCAGGCAGCTCTTATCAAAAATAATGGATTTGGCACTTGTGATGATACCTAAGGCTAAATCTGGACTCAGCAAGAAAGAATGCCATGATTGATTAGCCATGTCCGCCATTAGCTCAGAACTAAGGAATGATCCTGCCAAATACTTGCCGACACCAGGCTGGGAACTTCACTTGGCAGCATCATCTTCTTAAAGGACTAGTTAGTTGATATTCAAGTCAAAATA
Source organism: Ovis aries (assembly GCF_016772045.2). Taxonomy (NCBI): domain Eukaryota; kingdom Metazoa; phylum Chordata; class Mammalia; order Artiodactyla; family Bovidae; genus Ovis; species Ovis aries. The sequence goes on from NC_056055.1 coordinate 212,887,651, forward strand.
ATTTTGATATAAATAATGTGTATGCCTGAAATCTTACATATGCCAAAAGGATAAGTTATATATTTATAATATTAATATATAACCTATCCTTTTTTAATGCAATGGTATTGCCTCTTAATTTGACACTATATTTAAACAGAGCTGTCTGCATTTATAATTTTTTTAAAATTCTGTACATTTACATAGTGGTTGAGATATTTCACTTGCAATTGTTCTATTCACTTTTCAATATGGGCATATAAATATTTATTTCTCAAATAAATACAATCATTTTCTGAAAAACAGCTGATTGCAACAAGATACATCTTTGTTCCAAGTCTGTCCTTCTTTGTAGTTCAGCTGAGATTTGCATGTGAACAGACCTTACTTGTCAGTGCTGCACAGAGGTGTGAATGTGTAGGCTTTATTTCCCAGTAAGTGAAGAATTACAGCAGCAAAAGAAAGACAATAGAGAAATAAGCAAAGCATCCGTTTTAAGACAAAGCATTTAACCTGGGTGTTAAATCTGAAAGGACTGGGGGCATAAAAGAAAGCAAAGATATAGGGAGAGATCCCAGACTATCAATTATTGGGGCTGAAATTTTCCTTTGCCCTGTAATGGCAGACATACCCCAGGGGTCATGTTCCATCACCTCAAGAACACTGCAGCTGGACTTCATTGGCAAGATGACTAATGAACAATTAGGGCCCAATGGATACCATTTATTTTCTGACCATGTCTCTAATTTGCCATTCACTTGAGTCTCTAGAGGAATAACTCACTCTTTAGTCCATCTTTTTGCTAGCTATATGGTTTTGGTAACAGTGTTTGTTATTGAAATATATTCACCACAAACACTAAAATGTTGGATTATGAAGAGATTATTAGGCAAGTGAGAAATATAATATTTAATTTTATTAAATATTAATTAATTATTAAATATATATTATATAAAATATTAATAAATTTAAATGCTATTAGGACATTATTGTTATTCAAGGTCACTCTTAAGATGGCTTCAGTTTATGGTACAGTTTCTAAGAACATCTTTTATGGTTTCATATTGAAAAACAGATATTGAATTTTAAAATGAATGTAGTTTAAATAAGTAAAACAAAGCTTTAGGAAACATTACTTACCACATGGATGGAAACAGCAAAGAAATAAAGTTTCAACGAAATTTGAAGGAACCAGTTGTTTAATAGGACAATTAAATGTTAGGACAATTAAATAGGACAATTATATATGTTCTTACATATAAATACAGGCCTAGGTGAAACTGCTGTTGGTGTTTTGGTTATTGGCTTCAAAAACGTTGCTGTAATAAACCAGTACCTCCAGTCCTGTGAGCTAAGGCACTTAATAGAAACGTATAAATAAATCGGATTCATAAAGGCTCCTGTCTGAACATATGGGATTATTGGATTTGAGGTCAATGATCTTTCTTTCACCACATCCACAAGTTATTTAGTCATTAATAACTACTGGGAAACTTATTTTACTAAAGATGATCAATATTTCCTAAAAATATAAGAGGCACCCATATTAAAGCAAAAACAAAAAAAGGGGAAATAATATTGAGAAAATGGAGTTCTTAGGAGAAATCCATGGTCAAGTATCTAGAGCATCAAAAATGTGTTTTTAGTAAAGTGTGCAAGGATGATTTGCTCTATAATTGTCCTTTACAGAATATTGTCAAAAATATGTTGCCCAAGAGAAAAGTCTGAACTGTGCTCTCCTAAGTAAGTGACTTCATATATTAAATTGCTTCTCCTAATAACAACAACAAAAAATCACTAAAATTATTAGTGTAAAGACTCTATCATAGCAGATATAATTGTTTGAAATAAAAGGAATTTTTCTTTGAAAATAATTTAAAATCATTTATTTTAAATTATGAAGACCACATGATTTATCAAACTTACCAGAAAAGTGACTATTAATTCTTTCATTGTTGATTCCTTTATCTAAGTTTTATAGTTTGTATGTGCTTTACCTTTCAGCTGAACATTATAAAATAAAATAATTTTTTCTTTCTTAAAAACAAATATAGAATATCCTCGTGTGAGATGGCGTGAAGTCACTAACCAACTAAAATATAAATCAATCCAATGACTTTTATGATTAACCAGTTATGCTTACATTCCATCCTTATAAAATGATTAGAAACTGTCTGAGTTCCCTAAGGACAAACATATTATTTTGAAAATAGTGAAACATTTTTGAATTTTAAAAAAGTAAATAAGAAACAATGAAATGATAATGATTAATATAGAAGTCTCAACTTTTGGAGTAATACATAATTATATTCATCAAAAATTATTGACTATTTTTAAACACTCTGGCACTGTTCACAATGGCCAATCCAAAGAAACAGATAACAATATGACTTTTTATACTGTGAATTTAAAAAGAAGCAAACATTGAAATCTCAAAATGATGTTATTCTCAGCTTATCCCTGAGGCTTACTTTATTTGAGAGAAATAATGATAGTCAAAGTCAAAAAATGTCTGGCCAAAATGCATGCAACAGAGGCCAAATAAATTTGAATTCAGGTCTTGAATTCAGATAACACCAAACCAGGATATCTTCTCTGTGTCATACATAATACTTGCCTTGTTTTCTCACTTTGAACATAGTTACCATATCCTACCTGCCATATTCCTAGCTATCTTCACCAAATATGCTTGTCTCTGCTTAGGATTCCAGCTCAAGCACTGGTGAGAGGGTTCATATCTAAGAGAATATTAATAATTTCTGAATAGAGAAAAAATGAAGGAAATTGGGTAAGCAAAACAATGCTCAATTTTATACAAATATCAATGCCCAGTTCTGTCACTAAAGGTTTCTATCAATTTTATGTAATCACATTACTTAAATTATACACTTTGAAAGAGAAGTGTATAATTACCTTATACACATTAAGCATGTGACTTTTATATTAGAAAATAAATGAACTGAGTGAAAGGGAGAAAGGAGAGAATTTCTTCAGAAGATCAGAATTCTAGTCTTCAGCAGAATTAGGGAAAAGAGAGATCTTGATCAGAAAACTTCTGTGATATTTTCATTTATAATAAGAAATATTATACTTGCCCTTCACTCCAGTTTCTGGCACAGAGCTGCTATAACTCTTGGAATTTTCTATGTGGTGAGAGTGATAAAGGTGTCTTTCGTAATGTTAATGAAGTGACTTTTGGGCCGCCCTTAGATCAAGTAGGTCTTCCCTGGTGGCTCAGATGGTAAAGAATCTGCCTGCAATGCAAGAGACTTGGGTCAGGAAGATACCCTGGAGAAGGAAATGGCAACACAATCCAGTATTCTTCCCTGGAGAATCCCATGGACAGAGGAACCTTGTGGGCTACAGTCCATGGAGGCCCAAAGAGTTGGACACGACTGAGTGACTTTCACTTTGCACTTTAAATCAAGTAAGGATGGCTATTGGTCAACAGAGCAACCAACCATGTGATTAGAAGGTTGGAAATTTCAATCCCATCCCCTGACATCTAGGGAGGAGAGAGGAGTTAGAAGTTGAATCAATCTTCAATGGTCAACAGCCAATGATTTCATTAATTTTAATTATGTAACAAAGCCTCCATAAAAAAACCCAAGAGAAGAGGGTTCAGAGAGCTGCCAGGGTGGTGAACACACGGAGATGTAGGGAGAATGGTGTCTCAGGCAGGCTCAGTTGTGCTCCTCACAACTTTGCCTTCAGCATCTCTTCTGTATGACTATTCTTGGGTTACATTCTTTAAAAAAAAAATGATAATCTAGTGAGTAAATGGGTTTCCTGAGTTCTGTGAGCCATCTTAACACATCAATTGAACACAAAGAGGAGGTTATAGAAATCTCTAGTTTATAGTCAGCTGATCAGAAATACAGTTGACAATCCAATCTTGTGATTAGCATTTGAGTTAGAGAGTCATTAATCAGAACCTACAGTTTGTAGCCAGTCTGTCAGAAGCACATGTAATAACCTGGGTGTATGATTGGATTCTAAGGTGAAGGGTGGTATTATAGGAATGAGGCCTTTACTTATGGAATCTTATGCCATTCCCAGGTAGATAGTGTCAGAATTGAATTAAATTCTCAGACGGCCTGTTGGTCCCAAGCATTGCTTGTTAGAGTAAAGAAACTTCCACACCTGCACACATATTGGAATTGGGTCCAGTAACCTGAAATAAATTTTAAAGCAAGCAGTGGGTGTTGTGTGTATCACTGGATGCACTTTCTTCATTGGATGCTCTTTATTATCCCTCCTTTTTTTTTTTTTAAATCTTCAGACAATGAATTATGGAAAATCTACAAAGTATATTTGTTAATTCTTTCTAGAAATGTAAGTATATAAATAGAAGGTAATATTTACATGAACCAAATTGCTTGTTATTTTGAAGCTAAAGAATAAAACTCATTTTTGCTCATTAGTCAAAGGAGACCAGGGAAACACATATATCAGTTTTATCAAATTCAATAAAGTGGCATTTTCTGTTTTACATAGAGATATTTATGAAACTGATTGTGTTATTTGTAAAGAAAATCATGTTAAGCAAATAAAAAAAGATGGTATTGGAAAGGCAAAAGTTTAATTTCAGTACTTACCCTTTTAGGAAGATAACAAAATTGAAACTGTGGAGCTAAAAGTAGTGATGTCTTATGGCAATAAAGACAATAGTATTGAGGAAAACAAAAGCATTTTAAAACAATAAAGCTGATATAGTAAATATCATGTGAACAAATAGTTAATTTATTATTATAGTTAATATATTATTAGTTAATATATTATAGTTATATATATAATATAATATAGTTATATATAATATAGTTATATTATATTATATTATATTATATTATATTATATATATAGTTATATATATAATATAGTTAATATATTAATAGTTAATATATTATTTTGTGGAATATATTTCTTAGGTTCCTATGGCATAAAAACAGAAAGAAATTCTTTAAGTGATTTAACTTTAAAGGGAAAAAAGAAAATCCAGCCAAGTGGAATATAATCTTGCATAAAGGAGAAAAGTAGCAAGAGATTTTGGGATCCTCCAGTTCTGTGATTCTCATATGACAGGAGGAAAAATATACAAAATCAAGTGAGCTGAACTTCTCAATCACTAAGCATATTTTTCAAAGTGCAAGTTACTATGCTAAACAGAAATGAGAGCCTTTGAATAATGAAATATCCCATGAAAAATAAATGAAAGAAAAAGACATGTCTAATTACAAGAGGCAGATAGCTTCATTTGGCTTTTGAGATAAGAATTTTAGACTATAAACAACTTATTAAAACTCATCATTTGAAATCATCCCCTAAAATTATGATAATTTTGTTTCACGCAAGTTTGGTAAATTCAGACCTTAATGTAGAAGTTCATTTGGATAATCCAGGGGGCACTTTTTAAAAATTAAATTATTCTTTTGTGAGCACATCTAAATTATTAATTCCACTGCTCTTTGGCTTAAGGCTTAACTTTTGGGATCACTGACACATTTGCAAACCCTCTGTCCTTAGAAAAATGCAGATCTACTCATGCATAAGACATTGTATTTCCAAGGGCACTTGGAGTTTTAGGTTTAAAGTCTCTGGTTTATGCCCTTATTTAACTATGTCATCCCTTTGGAGTAGGACAATTTGTCAAATAGTGTTTTTTATTTGATTATTTTGTTTTCCCATAAGACAATTTAAAGAAGATAGAAATGGTACATTTTGCTCCAGAAGATGGTAAACCAGTAATATTATTCAGGTTATGCCCAAATCAAAAGTATATGGCAGTGGAGGTGGGGTGAGGGTGGAGATGGGGTGAGGGTTAAAATCATCAATTCATGAGGCTGTTAACTGAGCTGTAGACAGCTTGGAGAGGAAGCGCATTTTAACTGATTTACCCAGAAGGATGCCTTTTCAATTGTTTGTGTTGGTTGCTGCCCTTCATTCCAGGTCCTCTAATTTGACTATTTATGTACAAGGAGCATAAAGAAAATGTACTTGTATACAAAGGGATACACATACACACACATACACTCCACATAAAGAGATTTTGAAAACTAGTTTAGTTTAGTTTAGTTTTCCAAAACTAGATTATTCTGGATCTAGTTTCCATTCATACTTTTTAATCTCATTTCCACTCTTGGGAAAATGATTCTTTCTTTGTGTTTCAACTCATCACTGATGATTTAGATATGACAAAAAAATATTCACCAAGGTAGATTCTCTTTTCTTCCTAGCAAGTATGGGCTAACATTGATACGTCGTGTTTAGTTAGTAGGAAAGATTACTGTGTATTCCATACAGCTCTGGACACAAACTGTCTAAGAAAAGAGACTTGAGCCTCCTTAGGAGAGAAGAGGATTTTTATTTAATCCTTGCCTTATATGTGTACAACAGCTTCACCTTCATCGCTCACTGGGAGTTTGGATACTTAATTTGTATCTCACTTTTCATCTTATTAGCCCTCCTGGATCAGTGCTTGTTGAAACACACTACAGCATCCCCTGAAGCCAAACTCTGTCCGTGTAGAAAAGTGCATCTGTTCCCTCCAAATCTCTGCCCTGCCTAAGTAATCATCCTCAGGTGGTTTCTAGAAAAACGGAAACTTTATGAGTCCAAACAATACCCACTTTTGCCACCTTACTTAGGCTCTCTACTCAAGCAGAGAGCCCTGGCTAGCGGAGAGATTTCTGATGGATTTTCATAGAGCCAAAATCCTCCTGTCAAGAGGAAATCTTTCTTTCAGTGTCTTCAATAAATTTTCCTTCAAACACAGAAGACCCCTGTGACTCTGAGGCTTTTAAAAATTATTATTATTATTATTATTATATTAGCAGCTATTTGCTATTTCTCTTGCAAAGAATTCTGCCACGTGCCTTTATGCTTATTGTCTAAATTGAACAACTTTTTATGGTCAAGTTTAGTGCAAATTCAGTCTTGCTACCAACATGCTCACGAAACGTACAATAAATATTTGTTGCTGTTGATGAGTTCAAGAACTGGATTTTGCCAGTGCCCACTATGACCGACAGCTACACCACAATCGGATGTAGTCATTGTCTAGCATTGGCCCCCATATGCTACAAAAATCTGGAGAGGCTGTCAGAACGCCTAGTGTATGGCGCTCTGCCCTCCATCCCAGGTGTTACGGGTTCAACCTCCCTTGTGTCGGTCCAGCCCTGATGGCATGAAGCAGAGTTAAAGTTGCTGCAGATGCTTTTGATTCAAATGCATGCTGAGCTCTCCCTGATCAGCATGTTCCTTTGGGCGATATCACAATTTCAGCTTGTTCCAGCTGTCTACATTCCTGTTTACTTAGGTTTGCAAATGGAACTTTAGCACTCAAATTAGTACTGACAGTACAACCTACAAGGGTTCTAAATCCTCATTTGCCTTCATTCGGAGGGACAGCGCTCTATTTTCAGAGCAATATTGTTTCATATCAAAATTGCTCTACTGGTTTGAAAACATAATGATATGAAGACACATGTCATGAAAACCCAACATTCTCAATTTTAAATGCAGTGATCTGGGAGTGAAAAACAGCACCAAAGGGCATCAAATTCCTTGACCACCAACGTTGTTTCTTTCTTTTGTTTTTCCCAAGGAGCACAGAGGCATGTGTAAACAAGAGAAAAGATATATTCAGGGTGGTAATTCAATGGTGCATGAAGATGATGCTTTTTTTTTTCCCCCTTAATCTATAAATAATTTCTGACCTACAAGGTTTTCTCCTGCTGGGGTTCTGATTGTACTACTTAGGGACATAGTATCACAATGAACTGAGGGTAAGTCACACTGCCTCCAACAGGCAGGATTCGAGGCTGGATGGTCAAAAGAAAGAAACCTCAGAGAAAATGAACCACTTCTCATTCTAGCTCATTTCTATTAGATGGGAAACCTGGGGGTAAAGTCACAAAAATATAGCCTCTTTCCTTCTGGAACAATGGTCAATTTGTATGTGAGCCTCCGTGTTCACTCCTGGCTGCATGTCAGATTCATCTTAAGAGATTTTTCAAAATCTACATACCTGGGTGCCATCCAGACTAACCTAAATCAAGATTTCTGGGCATGAGGCCCAGGTCCTGGTATGATACAGTGCTCCCCAGGCTCCTACAGTTGCCCAGATCAGCAGGATATCATGCTCTCTTTATCCAGACAGACAAGCAACCCCCTGTTTTCCACCCCATACCTCACATGGGATGTCACTGTTAAATGGTGCTTCTGATTATTGAGACCTTTTGGGATTCTGCATCAAAAACAGACTTGTCTCCTACAGGAGTCCTTCTTGCAGCCAGCTCCCTCCTCTGCAAACTTTCATTCACTTTCTGGCATCCAAAAATTAGTTTCCACCTCTTGTCTGATCTTATCTCCTCATTTTGAAGGATTTCTATGTTCCCCCCCTCCATCTGTTAACATTTTAATGATGTCTTGAGAAAGAGTAGAGATCCCAGTATTTACTACGCCATGTTTAACCAGACACATTTCTTTTTTTAAGTGTCTGAATTACTCGTCTTTGGAGGGACCTTTGCTAAATGTCTTGCTTTCCCTGACTGTCCATCTCTCTAGCCTCCACTAGAGAACTGTATTGCAACCACCTAAGACAACTGCATCTTCAACCCTCATCTGTCTCAGAAACATCAATTTACTTGTCACACATCTTTAGCCATTTCTAGTGTTGTGGGGAGGAAGAACAGTTCACATTACTCCAGAAGCATTCTTTTTTCTTCATCCCTCCATTCCACCTCCCTAGGTCAGTCAACACTCTCTCTTTTCAAAGTTCCCCTTCCCAAATCATTCTCATAGTCCACTTAGCAAGAGGTCTTTAAAACTCTCTAAATATAACTCCCTGTTACAAAGAGATTAAGGGAGAAATGACAGTAAGTCAAAAGACTTAGGAAAGGACTTGATTTTTTTAAAGAGGAATCTTTGTAAACAGTGCTATAAACTCTATCTTAAATAAAATCTTCTAAAGATGAAAATAAAAAAGGACCTAGAGTCTTTGTTCTAAATAAAATCAATAAAGTATGTGGTCAAAAAATTCATAGAACTGAACCGTAGAACATGAAATTGGTAAGCTTTTCATCATCTCCTACAAAACTCCATCCCAAGACTAACTACTGTTAACTAAATGTTGAATTTTAAACTAGCTTTTTCACTCCCCTCTTTCACTTTCATCAAGAAGCTCTTTAAATTCCTCTTCACTTTCTGCATATCTGAGGTTATTCATATTTCTCCCAGCAGTCTTGGTTCCAGCTTGTGCTTCATCCAGCCTGGCATTTCACATGATGTACTCTGCATAGAAGTTAAATAAGCAGGGTGACAATATATAGCCTTGTACTCCTTTCCCAATTTGGAACCAGTCCATTGTTCCATGTCTGGTTCTAACTGTTGCTTCTTGACCTGCATTCAGATTTCTCAGGAGGAAGGTAGATTTCTCTGGTATTCCCATCTCTTTATGAATTTTCTACAGTATGTTGTGATCCACGCAGTCAAAGGCTTTGGCATAGTCAATAAAGCAGATATTTTTTCTGTAATTCTTTTGCTTTTTTTATGATCCAGTGGATGTTGGCAATTTGATCTCTGGTTCCTCTACCTTTTCTAAATCCAGATTGAATACCTGGAACTTCTCGGTTCACATACTGTTGAAGCCTAACCTGGAGGACTTTGAGCATTGCTTTGCTAGCTTGTGAGATGAGTGTAAATGTATAATAGTTTGAACATTATTTGGCATTGCCTTTCTTTGGAGTTAGAATGAAAACTAACCTTTCCAGTCCTGTGGCCACTGTGAATTTTCAAAATTTGCTGGCATATTGGGAGAGTGAAACAGCTGATTTAGAACTCAACATTCAAAAATCTAAGATCATGGCATCCAGTCCCATAACTTCATAGCAAATAGATGGGGAAACAAGGGAAACCATGACAGACTTTATTTTCTTGGGTTCCAAAATCACTGCAGATGATGATTGCAGCCATGAAATTAAAAGATGCTTGCTCCATGGAAGAAAAGCTATGACCAACCTAGACAGCATATTAAAAAGCAGAGACATTACTTTGCCAACAAATGTTCATCTAATCAAAACTATGATTTTTCCAGCAGTCATGTGTGGATGTGAGATTTTGACCATAAAGAAAGCTGAGTGTCAAAGATTTGATGCTTTTGAACTGTGGTGTTGGAGAAGACTCTTGAGAGTCCCTTGGACTGCAAGGAAATCCAACTAGTCAATCCTAAAGGAAATCAGTCCTGAATATTCATGATGCTGAAGCTCAAAGTCCAATACTTTGGCCACCTGATGTGAAGAACTGACTCATTGGAAAAGACCCTGATGCTGAGAAAAATTGAAGGCAGGAGAAAAAGGGAACTACAGAGGATGAGATGGCTGGATGGCATCACCGACTCAATGGACGTGAGTTTGAGTGAACTCTGGGAGTTGGTGATGGACAGGGAGGCCTGCCATGCTGTGATTCATGGGGTCGCAAAGAGTCATACATGGCTGAGTGACTGAACTGAACTGAACTAGATTCTAATATTTTATTCCCCATCTATTCACGAATACAGGAATATATATATCCATATATATACATATATATGGATATATATATATATAACTTGCAATATTAATGTTTTGCTCCATAAAAAGAATTTCAGTTCTAACTCTGCTCTACAACATTTTAAATTTGATGTAATGTGGAAGTCTAGAAAAAATTCAAACTTGCATGTCCAATTTGATGACAGTAGAAATGCCTACAGGAAGTAAACAGGGAATATTTGATCATCATGAAGAAATGCTCAATATCCAACCAAGATTACTTTATCTTTGAAAAATCTGAAAGCATCTCTAAAAAGGAAACTTTTGCAGAACTTATAAACTTCTTCTGTCTCAAGTTATTTCTCAGTGTTGGTTTAATTATAATTTTAATTACCTTTTTCTTACTTTTTTTCAGTGTTAGCAGTAATGGAAAATTCAGATGGATTACTGATGCCATCTCTAGAGAGATACCTGTATTCAGTTCAAAACAAAATCACCCTGATCTGTAAACACTTTAATAAATTCACTGAAGCTTAATAACTTCAATTGTTCTCACTATCACATATGTCCCTAAAACCAAGCTAATTGCATATGTTTCACAACTGTAACAAAAATAATTATTTTCAACTTCAAGATTTTGAAGCTCTGCCAGTGTCAAAAGTAAAAACAAGCTAAATCCAATCTATGTGCTTAACCATACTTAAAAATCTGAAATTCTGGCTTGTATTTAGAAGTTTATTACAATTACATTACATGTGTGTATGTATGTAGATATTTAAATGCATATGTACATATGAGTATATTATACATACATTTATATTCAACATAACCTTTACACTCACACACACATGCACACACATAGTTTCAGCTCAGTTCAGTGGCTCAGTCGTGTCCAGCTCTTTGCGACCCCATGAATCACAGCACAGCCAGGCCTCCCTGTCCATCACCAACTCCCAGAGTTCACTCAAACTCATGTCCATCGAGTCAGTGATGCCATCCAGCCATCTCATCCTCGGTCGTCGCCTTCTCCTCCTGCCCCTAATCCCTCCCAGCAACAGGGTCTTTTCCAGTGAGTCAACTCTTCCCATGAGATGGCCAAAGTATTGGAGTTTCAGCTTCAGGATCAGCCCTTCCAACGAACACCCAGGACTGATCTCCTTTAGGATAGACTGGTTGGATCTCCTTGCAGTCCAAGGGACTCCCAAGAGTCTTCTCCAACACCACAGTTCAAAAGCATTAATTCTTCGGCGCTCACCTTTCTTCACAGTCCAACTCTCACATCCATACAGGACCACTGGAAAAACCATAGCTTTGACTAGACAGACCTTTGTTGGCAAGGTAATATCTCTGTTTTCAATATGCTATCTAGGTTGGTCATAACTTTCCTTCCAAGGACTAAGCGTCTTTTAATTTCATGGCTGCAATCACCATCTGCAGTGATTTTGGAGCACCCCCCCCCAAAAAAAAAATAAAGTCTGACACTGTTTCCACTGTTTCCCCATCTATTTCCCATGAAGTGATGGCACCAGATGCCATGATCTTAGTTATCTGAATGTTGAGCTTTAAGCCAACTTTTTCACTCTCTTCTTTCACTTTCTTCAAGAGGCTTTTTAGTTCTTCTTCACTTTCTGCCATAAGGGTGGTGTCATCTGCATATCTGAGGTTTTTGATATTTCTCAAGTTCTTAGAAAAATGAAATTAGAGGTCACTTGAGGGCTTCCCTTGTGGCTCAGACGGTAAAGTGTCTGCCTGCAATGCGGGAGACCTAGGTCTTGTCCTCGGCCAGGAAGATCCCCTGGAGAAGGAAATGACAACCCACTCCAGTACTCTTGCCTGGAAAATTCCATCAACAGAGGAGCCTGTAGGCTGCAGTCCATGGGGTCGCAAAGAGTTGGACACGACTGAGCAAATTCACTTCACTTCTTTTCTTGAGAGCTGAGTTGAATTTTTTTTAATAGTCTCAAATTATCTTTTCAATGTATCACCTTTTTAGATAAAATCATACAATACTTCTGTTTTTTTTTAAAAATAAACACATTTAGGAAATTTTAAAGATTAAATATGATTTTGCTAAATTGATGCTTTCTCAGAGCATCTCTGTGTAAACCCAGAGGACTGGGTGCCAGTGGGAGGTCTGGTGGTGGTGGATGTGGGGACCCATTTTTGTCCTATTCTTGAATGTCTAAATCTATAGCTACTTCACACAGAAGAATCAGTTAGGCCTGGTTGGCTGGTATATCATCAGGTGTAAAATGAGGCAGTTTGGATTTCAATAAATGACCCCAAGCCACTACCCACCTCCTTTCACTTAGAGTTGTAAAGGAATGTGTCACAGCTCTTAGACCTGGGGGATGCTGAAGACAGACTTTCTCCTCGGCAGTCCACACTGGGCTTTGCTCAACAGGAAACAAATGGGGATAGGAACAGGGATCACATTACAGAAACTAAACATCTCAGAGATTAAATATCTAAAACTATGTGACAATTCAATCTCATCAAATAGTTCTTGAAAACCTATGCTGTGTCCAGAATAGGACTAAACTATGGGGTTAACTAAAGGAAGTGGTGCTATTCTGTCTTTTAAAATCTGAGCTGCTTGCAGAAGTTAGTTTAAAACAAGAACCAGGTTCAGTGCATGAGACAGGGTGCTCAGGGCAGATACACTGGGATGACCCTGAGGACTGGGATGACCCTGAGGGCTGGGATGGGGAAGGAGGTGGGAGGGGGTTCAGGATGGGGAACGCATGTACACCCATGGCTGATTCATGTCAATGTATGGCAAAAACCACTACAATATTATAAAGTAATTAGCCTCCAATTAAAATTAATTAATTAAATTAAAAATTAATAAAAATAAAACTGGAATCAATTTGAGAACAAAAGTCATTTAATTTTGAATATTAGAATTGCAAATTGTCAATTTCTGCCAATAGGCCATTACTGTGCTCGTGATAAATAGCCAAAATGTACAAGGCATCCACCTTCAGATAACTGAGGGTCCTACTGTCCTTCATCTTCTCTGTTCTCTCACTCTAAGAGCCATCCTAACTCTTGTGGTTTCCTTCCTGGACACTGCCCACACCCCTCTTATCTGTCTCCCATCTTATGCAGAGCAGACACTCTAAAGTCTTGGCAGGGATGGGTGGTTAGAGAAGTCAGCACTCAGCTTACATGTACAGAGGTGATCTGCAATAAATACAAATTTTCCTCAATGTTTCTTTTCTCTATTTAAGCTCCTTATCTGTGTCATTGTGTGTATATAGCAGACACATCCCAGATACCTCTGAAAATGGATCTGTGCTGCTGAACCACTGGTTGACAGTTACGTGCATACAGGGAGTATTTTTTATGAGATGTGGACTCATTTTTTTTTTTTTAGGAATGCATCCATAAGGATAATAGAAACATTTGATAACTTTAAAATTACCAAAGAATAATAATACATAAATTGACTAGCTGCAATTATACAAAGGCTGTAGCCATAATTGAGTTGCTAACTATGTTGAAATACAATGCATTAATAAAGTAAGAATCCAAGTTTAGGAAAGAAATCCCCTCCACATCACTGAATACGTAGTACTGATATGCCTTGATTTTAATTTGTTGCTTCTGGTTGGTGCTGTGCTTGCAATGAAATCAGCTGTGATTAATTAACTCCATTAGGAAACTCAAGTATGAAATATTTCAAATCAACTCAAAGTGCATATTTGAAAATTATAAATGGTTTTAAACTTTAAACTCAATCCATCATCTTCTCCAGAACTAGGTTTTCCCCAGTATTAATGTTGCCTCCAATTATGCACATTTTTGCATGTTACTATTAACTACAGGTCTCACAGGGGAAAGTCTCAGGCTCAAATTTGCAGTTTTAAGATAATTTATCTATCACTTCTTTTTATAACAGAGTTTTAAGTATAAATACACATGACTTCCTCTAGTGGCTTTGGTACTGCCTTTTTTTCTTTTTTTTCCTAGTAATAGTTTCTCTCTTTTTGCTTAGATAGGCCTTTCGAATTTTCTTCAGGAAACCATGCTTCAGAAAGCATAGATGAAGCCCTAGCTGCTTCAACTTTCGATTCATCACTGAATTTGCACCAAGTTCACACCCCCCTTTTGCTGTTCCCAGTTAATGATGAGCATGGGAACTTGGGGTAGCAGTGCCCACCCTTTCCTGCCTGCCCAGGACTCATCCAATGCTGGGGAACTTCCCATTGTTTCAGCCAAAATTTTTGGAGGAATCAGTTGCACATGACATCTTCCCACTCAGTCCTTCCTTCTCTTTCTCCATTCACAGGTATCAGATCCACATCTTGGTATGACATTTCTCCCCTCCTACTCCTTTACTCTCTCGTGTTTATCCTTTACAGGTATTTCCCCCAATAAATCTCTTATACATCTATCTAATTTAGTCTGCTTCTTTGAAAATCTAAACTTTTTATAGGATTATTTCAACTGTCCCTTTAAATGCTAAAGTTTCCCTTGGTTCCATTGTCCACTTTTTGTACTTTGTACCATAATTCATTTTAATTACTTCCATATATATACAACATAGCATCCTTTTATTAAGATGTCTCAAGTGTTTATCTTAGATACACGTCACTTTCTGGTCAAACAAAACTGTATGTATAGCTCATTGTTAGACATTTTAGTTTGCAAGACCTACAGGCACCATAAAATCAGCACACGAAGCACTGAGTGTATCAACATTCTAAACACACCAAAACCATTCTCTTATTACATAGGGGCTTCCCAGCTGGCTCAGTGGTAAAGAATCTGCCTGTACTTCAGGAGACTGTCCGCAAAGCAGGAGATGCAACTTTGATCTCCAGGTTGGGAAGGTCTCTTCGGTAAGGAAATGGCAACCCACTCCAATATTCTTGCCTGGGAAATCCCATGGATAGAAGAGCCTATGGACAGAGTGGGCTACAGGCCTTGGGGTCGCAAAGAGTAGGATAGGACTGAGCAACTAAGCACACAACACATTACCTAGCTCAGTAAATTCTAATACTGTCAACTCAGTTACACAGCTGGTATTCCTCTGTGACTTCTCCATGTCTTCATCGAGTCATTATGATTTATCAATATTCCTTTCTGAATACCTCATGCCTCTATGCTTTTCATGCTCTGCATCAGCTCTGAGTTAATGTTTACAAAGAGAGGGAAGCTAAATACCAAGTGTCTGCAAGGAGGCTTCCAAAGAGAACCAACCTTATTTAAGATGCATGAGTCCAGGAAATCTCAACAAGTGAAAGTACCACTTATATCTATTATGTGTGCGATGTGGTGCTAAAGACTGAGGCATTGTTTAAAAGTTGATATATGGAGTTTTAGATTCTCCACAGCCGGGCAGTTGCTAGATCCTGAAAGTTTCTTCTGAAGATAAACTGAGTCAGAGAAGCTTCAGAATATAGGGGACTCTGCAAAATACAGGAGGGGTGGGTGCTGATCTGAGAAGCAAAGTGTTATGCCCTGAAAGGCAAAATTCTTCCTCCTGGATACTGCTTGGCTCCAATAACTTTGGCTTGGAGTCAGGCATAAAATCACCACCTTTCGTTTCTCCCCTAAGGTAAGAAATTGAAAAAATCTTATTAGGGAAACTGAACAGCCCATAGAGAAAGACAAAAGACAGTGACTTGGGAGGGTTCCCTAATTACATAGCTGAGTTCCTCCTGGATCAGATCTGCTAGCAAAGTTCATCAGTGGACAACTTCTACCATAATCACAAGGCTTCCATGTCATTTTTCAGTGGTTTGTCTTAGAAAGAAATGGTCAGCCCCCAAACTGCCAACTTCCAAGTGTAATAACAGGCTAAAAGCATTTTCCTATAAGAAAGACTCAAAATGTTTAACTTTCATTCATCTTTTATCAGGGAGAAGAAAGAGAGAGAGGAGTTAATAAGAGAAAAACAGTGGTTGAAACAGAAATGAGACCCACAGGAGAGACAAGGGAAAACCAGAGGGAGAACTCTGCTTACCACTCAGGAGAAATAATCCCACTAGGAACACAGAGGTCTTCTGGAAGCACCCTCACTGGGTGAAGGTAAGAACAGAGACTGATGTATATGACAAAACACAAAATAGCATTTGGGAAGTTTTATGCTTCTCTTAGCTGATTTGGGAAGAATATTTGATGCAATGCAGGAAATGACAATAATTAGCTCTAGGAATTTTTTTTTAAGGAAATATAATCAGAGAAGACAACCTAAAAGAGATCTATGTGAATACAATTACAATAAGATAAAAGTTGAATATGGATTTAACTAAAATTTGTGATACTAAAAATCAAAAGGTTCATGAGAGTAAACTAATCTCATTAAAAAAAATATTTATACAGGTATCTTAAGAGGAAAATGGCTGTTCACTTGAGCAGATGATCTCATACATTAGTGGGTGTCAGAATCACCTAGCTGTTGTTTTTCTGTTCAGTCACTCAGCCAACCTCCGCAAAGTTGACTCTTTGCAAACCTCATGAACTACAGCAGGCCAGCCTTCCCTGTCCTTCACTGTCTTCTGGAATTTGCTCAAACTCTTGTCCATTGAGTCAGTGATGCCATCCAAACTTTTTATCCTCTGTTGCCCCTTCTCCTTTCGCCTTCAATCTTTCTCAGCATCAGGGTCTTTTCCAATGAGTTGAATCTTCTCATCAGGTGGCCAAAGTATTAGATAGAGCTTCAGTTTCAGCATCAGTCCTTCCAATGAATATTCACGCTTGACTTATTTTAGGACTGACTGATTTGATCTCCTTGCAGTCCAAGGGACTCTCAAGAGTCTTCTCCAGCACCACAGTTCAAAAGCATCAATTCTTGGGCACTCAGCCTTCTTTATGGTCCAACACTCACATCCATACGTGACTACTATAAAAACCATAGCTTTGACTATATGGACCTTTGTTGGCAAAGGGATGTCTCTGCTTTTTAACACTGTCTAAAATCTGTCTAGGTTTGTCATAGCTTTTCTTCCAAGGAGCCAGTGTCTTTTAATTTCATGGCTACAGTCACTGTCCACAGTGATTTTGGAGCCCAAGAAAATAAACTCAGTCACTTTTTCATTGTTTCCCCATCTGTTTGCCATGAAGTGATGGGAGGTTTGTTAAAAGGGAATTACTGGATCCCATCCTCAGGTGTGACTAAAGAATGTGCATTTCTAATAAGTTCCCAGGCGATGCTCCTGCTGTGATCTGGGACCCTGCTTTGACAGTCTGCTATAGGATATTTCACTTGCTATGCTAGATCACTGAATCATCCCTTGTAGCAGGGCTTATTTTTGATAAATCTTTAATAAAGATGATGGGGATAAGACAAACATCCTTAAAATGTAGTAAGCAAAGCCTTACTCCCTCCAACTTTGCCCCCAATTACTAATTTTAATCCCTTGCTATATCCTAAGAGGAAGGGGGAAACTCTTGCCTGATAAATAAAAAGAGATCCAGTTAATGAGCACAGTAAAAGTGACTCTAGGTAAAGGCCGTAGAAAAGCAGTAGTTGGTTATATCTGTATGTAATTTAAAGCACTCCAGAAGAGAAGTGAATTCCAATCTCTGTGTTAATTTTGGCTCTTTATGTAGATTCCTTACTTGGGAAAAGACAAGGGAGCACCTGGAGGAGTCCTGTCTTTGGGAACCATCCCATAGATGCTGAAAATGCAGAACAACGAATTCTGAAACTGAAACAGTAGCTTTGTTTTCCCCTCAAGAATTGAGTTTTAACTATTATCTAAGGGTAAGAAGTCAGAGATGAGTATAGAATCAGCAAAGAAGGGCTTTGTGTGAATTGATCTCTGCTTGATTCCCAAACCCACAGGAGTAGTCTTGGAACACTCAGCCAGATGCAAGTAGAATTAACCTATATTCATTTCTGTGCTCCAAAGGGGAAAATATCATCCTTAAGTACCGAAAATAAAAATCACTAAAAAAATAAATGTAGGCAACACTACCAAAGTAAGCTAATTCTTAACTGTAATACTTACCACTCTTAAATCATTTCCTACTTAGGTGCTCTTTTTCAATAACATATTTTGTTACTGCCAGTTTTCTGCATGCAAAATTCTAATGTAGCATTCGAGGGGGAGGGAGGGGGATTGCTTCCATTATAAGCCATCACTTTTTTTCTAGTGTTTTAACTACCTTTCCAAAGCACTTTCACATCTGTTATACTTATAGTTTTACTTTCAGAGCTGAAAAGAAATGCTTTGTTTTGGTTTCTTGGGGAATTCTTAACTTACTGGATTTCCTAAAAGTAGTGCAAGTTTATTGAGGGATAAGTCCCCAGTCCCTTTTCCCATCTAATTACTTAAGTACACACTTTAAGGTTAATCTCCTCCAGCACCTAGCTCTTCCTGGAGGCACCTACAGAAGCTAAGAAACAAGCTGGTCCAAGTTCCTTCACTAAGAAGTTGTGAACAAATCAGCAACCTTCTTCTCCTACTTGAGCAAGTACTAGAAAGAATAGAGGCTACATATGAAACCAAGTTCATGCGGAGATAATTTAAAGAATTGTAGAAATGAGTGGATGCTTGTCATTACCTCTCAAGCAAAGCAGTCCTTCTCTTACAAAGAGACTCCTATGGGTGCTTCCCAGAAAGTGTGTCATTAGTCCCAAACTAGTGGCAAGTGATGGAATGCATTACCCAGTTCACAGATTTGTTTTAAATTCTCATAGGCCCCTACTCTAGGGCAATGGCACCCCACTCCAGTACTCTTGCCTGGAAAATCCCATGGACGGAGGAGCCTGGTAGGCTGTAGTCCATGGGGTCACTAAGAGTCAGGCACGACTGAGTGACTTCACTTTCACTTTTCATTTTCATGCATTGAAGAAGGAAATGGCAAACCACTCCAGTGTTCTTGCCTGGAGAATCCCAGGGACGGAAGAGCCTGGTGGGCTGCCATCTATGGGGCCACACAGAGTCGGACATGGCTGAAGCAACTTAGCAGCAGCAGCAGCAGCAGCAGCAGCAGCAGCAGCAGCTCATAGCCCCTTAAACATGAAAGAGAAAGATGTGAGCTGTATAGTGGCAGAGGATTCATGTTTCCTTACTTCCTTTCAATAGATGCAGTATGCATACAGTAGTTCTTAACTTTATAAGTATTACTTTATTTTCTTTAGTCAAAAAAATTTTAAGAATCTAATTAGCAAGGGAACTGTATTCAACAGACTATTCAATATCCTTTGATAAACCATAAAGGAGAAGAATATTTCTAAAAAGTATGTATATATATATATATATATATATATATATATATATATGTACAGCTCACTTTGCTGTGCAGCAGAAATTAACATAACATTATAAATCAACTATACTTCAATAAAGATAATATTGAATAAAGGAATCCAATTCAATACCCAGACCACTTTCTCCTATCCAGACCTACAAACAACATTTTGCCTATTGTTGCAAGAGTTTCGCAAATTCATTAAAGCTCCTTTTTGAGCCTCAATTTAATAATTTCTGATAGTGACACACACACTAGATCTGAAGTTAAAATATCTTCCAACCTTAGCCATGTCATTTAGAACCACTTTAGCTTTGTGCCATTGAACTTTGAAGTTTTCAGATTCTCTGTTTGTAAAACTGACACCATAATGTGTGTCCTGCCTTCTTCACAGAAGAACAAGGTAGAAGTATGCCTATTTTAACTGTCGTGGCAGCTGCCACACCTGAAATAGCACTCTGATCTTATTGTGGGAAAGTATCCTCCCCTCCTTTGAAATAATTTTGGTAGTATGATCAGCCAAGATGCTTCAATATTCCCTGGCCAAGTGGTGGGCACACGACAAAATGTCACACTAGTTACACATTTCCTTGAACCTTGAATGTAGTGACATACAGTCTAAAAATGTTTGCTTGTTTCTTTCTAACAGCAGTGCTGTGATTATAATCTCTAACTCCTTTATCCAAAAGGCTGCAGATAAAAACTGACAATCAGTTGGGAATAAAGGAAGTGCTTCTTTTGCCCTTCAATAATGTTTTATAGGAATAAATGCATGGAAAAGCAGACATGCATTGACTTGCAAATGTGGTTATCCATACCGGAAGGGTCATTCCATGAGAGTAGGTGCAACATGGTGCCTGTCTTTTCACTCTAGGATGCCCAGCACCCAGAAGCGTAACTAGGATAAAGTGATATTAATAACTATTTATAGACTTAAAGGAATAACAGAACGAGGTAATATCCATGAAATAGGCAGTGGCCATATTGCATAAGTTGTTCCAGACCATGTTAAAAGAGTGAATTTAATTAATTGTCTCAATCCACAAGACAGTTTTAATCAGAGGTGATTGGATCAATGCTTAAAATTACATTCAATGTGTGTTTCTCACCAAGATCCACACTTAACTTCTATAGAAGGTGCAAAACACTATTCTAAGAATTAAAGCATGGTAAAATTATGGAACTAGAGAAAAAAACAGAGCCATGAGCTAAGATTACAAATCCCATGTATTTCTTTGTATAAAATATTCTATGATTTGCAGAAACATTGTTATTAATAAAGATAATTTTATTAAATCACCACAGGAGAAGCAAGGTATCTCATCTTGATGAATTATTAATTCCATAAACGAGCTTTACCTTTCCTGACAGATTTTTTATTAACACTTTCATACTTTTCTGATTCCATGAACTTCTTTACTAGTGAAAGGAAGCATTTTCCATAGTGAACAGAGCTGCACATGTTTCCTCTACTAGACTTCTATGCCTCCGTCATTGAAGCTACAAAGGCCATGTGGTCAGTGGTACTATCCATTCCAGTTGATAACTACAAGAATAGGAGGACTGCACGATAGGATTTCCAGTTCTCCCATTCAAATAACCTGTCAGTGTATTATGATGCCAATGAAATCTACTTTCATTTTTAGGAGTTCACAACATAATTCTAATATTCATTTCAAAGAATACATGCATTTTCTATGAGAGTTTTTTTAAGTCACAATAATGAGTGAGCACCTGCCCTTGATAAATTAAAATAGACTATAATATTTAAGTTTTTAATTTGAAACAGTTACGTTTCACAGGAATTTGGAAAAGAGAAGAGTATTTTACCCCCATCATCACATCTTGATCATCATCACTATTAAAACAAAGAAATTAAAACTGGCACAGTGTGTGCATTTGGTTTTATGTCATTTCATCAGATGCTGACATTTCTGTTACCACCACTGCAATCAAGAAACAGGCTTATGGTATCATCACAGAGCACTGCCTTAGGCTCATCATCAGTCAGCCTCCTTAGTCTCATAAACCAAAGACCCTGACCTGAAGTATCCAAAATTTTGGTCAACGGTGAAGTCTCCAACTGGTCAAACTTCACCTTCCTCATGTACACCTTCCATATCCAACTGTGAAGCCAGTTATCACAATTGTCGGTACAATTATGCATGTCTAAAAAATAATTTGTAAATGAAAGTATAGAATCATAAATGAAATCAATTCAGAAGGAGATGATTTTGAGAATCCCGTGAATTTGGTTTAAGCAAATAATCACATGCATAACAATTCTGGAGCAAATAGGAGAGTTCACCTAAGTTTCAGGATACAAGTTCAACGTACTAAAGTCAATAGTGTTTCTATATACTAACAAGGAGTAGAGTTCAAGATGACAGAGTGGGAAGCTTTGTACTCAGCTCATCTTCTTGCACAAGAATCCTGAAATTGCAACTAGCTATTGAAAACCATCGAGAGGAAGATGTTGAAACCACAAAAGGGACACCCCACATCCAAGGACAAAGAAAGTCAAAATGATCAACACTGAAACCAGGTTGATAATATCCTTTTCAGCCAAAGATAGAGAAACACTATACAGTTAGCAAAAACAAGACTGAGAGTTGACTGTGGCTCAGATCATGAACTCCTTATTGCAAAATTCAGGCCTGAATTGAAGAAATGAAAGAAAACCGCTAGACCTTTCAAGTATGACATAAATCAAATCCCTTACCCTTATACAGGGGAAGTGATGACTAGATTCAAGGGATTAGATGTGATAGAGTGCCTGAAGAACTATGGATGGAGGCTCATAACAATTGTAAAGGAGGTGGTGATTAAAACCATACTCAAAAAAAAGAAATGCAAGATGGCAAAGTGGTATTCTGATGATGCCTTACAAGTAGCTGAGAAAAGAAGAGAAGCAAAAGACAAAGGAGAAAGGGAAAGATTAACCCAACTGAATTCAGAGTTCCAGAGAATAGCAAGGAGAGATAAGAAAGTCTTAAGTGAACAAAGCAAAGAAATAGAAGAAAAATTTTTTAAAAGGGGGAAAGCTTAGAAATCTCTTCAAGAAAATTGGAGATACCAAGGTTACATTTCATACAAAGATGGGCACAATAAGGGACAGAAATAGCAAGGACCCTAACAGACAAGAGTTTAAGAAGAGGTAGCAAGAATATACAGAACTATGCAAAAAAAAGTCTTAATAACTTGAATAACTACCATGTTGTGGTCATTAACCTAAAGCCAGACATCCTGAAGTGTGAAGTCAAGAGGGCATTAGGAAGCATTACTACAAACAAAGCTAGTGGAGGTGATGGAATTCCAGCTGAGCTGTTTTAAATCCTAAAAGATGATTCTGTTACAGTGCTGCACTCAATATGCCAATAAATTTGGAAAACTCAGCAATGGACACAAGATGGGAAAAGGTCAGTTTTCATTTCAATCTCAAAGAAAGGTAATGCCAAATAATTTTCAAACTACTATACAATTGCACTCATTTCACATGCTAGCAAGGGCATGTTCAAATCCCTTCAGGTCAGGCTTCAACAGTACGTGACCTGAAAACTTCCAGATGTACAAGCTGGATTTACAAAAGGCAGAGGAACCAGGAATCAAATTGCCAACGTTCTCTGGGTCATAGAAACAGCAAGAGAATTTAAAAGAAAAAATCTACTTCTGTTTCATTGACTATGCTAAAGCCTTTGCCTGTGTAGATCACTACTAACTGGAAAATTTTTAAAGAGATGGGGATACCAGACTACCTTACCTGACTCCTGAGAAACCTGTATGCAGGTCAAGAAGCAACAAGTAGAACCAGACATGTAACAGTGGACTGGTTCATAATTGGGAAAGGAGTACATCAAGGGTGTGTATTGTCACCGTGCTTATTTAACTTATTGCTGGGGTGGATGACTCACAACCTGGAATCAAAATTGCTGGGAGATATATCAACAACCTTAGATATGCAGATTCAATTCAGTTCAGTCGCTCAGTCGTGTCCGACTCTTTGCGACCCCATGAATCACAGCATGCCAGACCTCCCTGTCCATCACCAACTCCCGGAGTTCACTCAGACTCAAACATCCATCGAGTCAGTGATGCCATCCAGCCATCTCATCCTCTGTCATCCCCTTCTTCTCCTGCCCCCAATCCCTCCCAGCATCAGAGTCTTTTCCAATGAGGCAACTCTTTGCATGAGGTGGCCGAAGTACTGGGGTTTCAGCTTTAGCATCATTCCTTCCAAAGAACACCCAGGGCTGATCTCCTTCAGAATGGACTGGTTGGATCTCCATGCAGTCCTAAGGACTCTCAAGAGTCTTCTCCAGCACCACAGTTCAAAAGCATCAATTCTTCGATGCTCAGCCTTCTTCACAGTCCAACTCTCACATCCACACATGACCACTGGAAAAACCATAGCATTGACTAGACGGACCTTTGTTGGCAAAGTAATGTCCGTGCTTACACCACTCTAATTGCAAAATGCAGAGAGGAACTAAAGAGCCTCTTGATGAGGGTAAAAGAGAGTGAAAATGCTGCTTTGAAACTCAGCATTCAAAAAACTAAGATTATACCATCATTTCATAGCAAATAGATGGGGGAAAAGTGGAAACAGTAACAGATTGTATTTCCTTGGGCTTTAAAATCCCTGCAGACAGTGACTGCAGCCATGAAATTAAAAGACACTTATTCCTTGGAAGAAAAGCTATGAACAACCTAGACAGCATGTTAAAAAGCAGGCACATTACTTTGTCAACAAAGGTCCAAATAGTCTAAGCTATGGTTTTTCTAGTAGTCATGTATGGATATGACAGTTGGTCCGTAAAGAGGGCTGAACACCAAGGAATTGATCTTTTATATTGTGCTGAAGAAGACTCTTCAGAGTCATTTGGACAGAAAGGAGATTAAACCAGTCCATCCTAAAGGAAATCAACCATTAATATTAATTGGAAGGACTGATTCTGAAGCTGAAGCTCCA
Source organism: Ovis aries (assembly GCF_016772045.2). Lineage (NCBI taxonomy): Eukaryota > Metazoa > Chordata > Mammalia > Artiodactyla > Bovidae > Ovis > Ovis aries. Next base: position 212,912,335 of record NC_056055.1, read on the forward strand.
ATATTTGGCTACCTGATGTGAAGGGCCAACTCACTGGAAAAGACTCTGATGCTGGGAAAGAGTAAGGGCAAGAAGAGAATGGGGCACAAAGTACAAGATGGCTAGACGTCATCACAGACTCAATGGACATAAGTTTGAGCAAACTCTGGGAGACAGAAAAGGGCAGGTAAGCCTGATGTGCTGCACTTTATGGGATCACAAAGAGTCAGACATGAATTTGGGACTGAAAAACAAATTTCAGCAATGAACATGTAAAAATTAAGTAAAAACCCCAATAATATTATAATTGAAAATGGTTCTTTGACCAAACTTTAGGTTCCTTTGAGCCTTTTCTCTATTAGATCTCAACCTTTGTTGTTTTCAGCAGAGAATCCTGCTAAGTCAGTTTAACAAGAATCCTCCTACCCTTGATGCCTCATGACACTTAATATTATCAAGTTCATCATCCATCACTCTTGATGTGTATACCCTCATCCTGACTTTAGTGAAAAATCTTGTTAAGCCAGTTTACCAAGAATCCCTCTACCCTTGATGTCTTCTCTTATTAATTTCCCATCCACTGTCTCCCTCACTCTGCTCAATGACCATAAATCCCCACTTATTCTTATATTTGGAGTTGAGCCTAGTGTTTCTCCCCAGTTGCAATAGAATTGACCCTTATTACAATATTCTTAAATAGTCTTCCTTGTCACTTTAACATGGTCAGAACAATTTTTCACAATCACACCAAGAAAAATAAAATACTTTGGTATATAGTCTTAAAAATGTACAGGATCTATATACTAAAAATTTGTATCTTTAATGTGATTCCAAGAAATGATTTATTAACCTACTAAAGTATTTTGCTAGAACTTCATGTATTTGTTGAACAAGAAGAAAAAAATGACAGTCTTGCAGATGGGAGAACTGCTGAGATAATTGGAACACAATTCTGTACATGAATTATCCTTTGCAAAAATGATGAGTGATCCACAACCATTCTTTTCTCCTCTCTGTCTGTCCAGCCCACCCCTATTTTAATATTTGAACTTATAAGAAGTTGGATGAAAGTTGGCTACAGCTTTGGTATTCACCAGGATATTTTTCATAATGCATTTGAGAAATAATTGTCACTCTCATTGGGCCCTGAAATATTTACACAATGCACAGAAGTCACTGCCATTATATAACACAGGAAAAGCTAAAAGCTTCTAATCAATGATATTCCACACACCAAATCATAACAAACATGCAGTTATACTAAACATGAAAGATTAGAGAGCTCTGAATAATAGAGTTTTAACCACATGCCAGAACATTGTATGCATTCTGATTTACAGTGAATGGTTTCTTTTCTTGGTCTTTTAGAAAGACACCTTTGTCTTTTGGAATTCTGATAAGTATAGAAAGGAAATATAAGAGCATAAATTCTAAATTATTTCCTAGCATTGCCAAAATCTCTATACAGAGCTAAAATAAGTCTGAGTTCTTTAAGCTTTCCTGTACAATATGGGATTAATAATATGCATTATCTAAGTCTGAGTTCACTGAAAGAAATATGTATTATAGAAATAAATTGCTGCTTTTTTGTCTGCCATCATTTGACTGTAATATGTATCGTCTTCCAATAGAATTTTCTGGTTAATAGAGTCTTTTACAACACTGTATATTAACATTCACAATTGAGAGTAAGAGTGCCTGATAAGTTTGGTATTATAGGAAGCAGAATGAGGTATTCTGAAGAAAGTTGTTCAAGACAGTAATTTCTCTCAGCCATGCAAATCATTTCAGGATTATCTCTTAAGGGATGCCTTGTATGAAAAATATATATATAAACGATGATATATCAGGTTATTTTGGTTAATTTGTAAAGTTGGGTAATGTGACCATAGCAAATATATTTTCATTGCTATCCCTAATTTTCATATTGACTTATCCTTCCTCCCAACCCTTACCCCTTGACCTGTCTCTCTCTGTATATCCCTATATCTCTGTCTCTCACTGTCTCTCCCTTGCTCTCACACAGAGGCAAATATAGAAAAGTGAAAGTTTGCTAGTTTTAGTTTTCTGGCTCAATTCCTTAAACTCTACAGACCTAAACATAAAGGAAATTTTTCTTCGTTACCTAATCACCCTGTAATTTTTTTGTTCTTACAATTCAGTCTGTATACAAAGAAAAAGAATTTATATAGAGTTTGGTTTCACTTTTCTGGGCCCTGGCAGTAATATATATATATACAATAAAGATCTTCACGACCCAGATAATCACAATGGTGTGATCACCAATCTAAAGCCAGACATCCTGGAATGTGAAGTCAAATGGGCCTTAGAAAGCATCAATATGAACAAAGCTAGTGGAGGTGATGGAATTTCAGTTGAGCTATTTCAAATCCTGAAAGATGATGCTGTGAAAGTGTTGCACTCAATATGCCAGCAAATTTGGAAAACTCAGCAGTGGCCACAGGACTGGAAAAAGTCAGTTTGCATTCCAATCCCTAAGAAAGGCAATGCCAAAGAATGTTCAAACTATTGCACAATTACACTCATCTCACATGCTAGTAAAGTAATGCTCAAAATTCTCCAAGTCAGGCTTCAGCAATACGTGAACCATGAATTTCCTGATGTTCAAGCTGGTTTTAGAAAAGGCGGAGGAACCAGAGATCAAACTGCCAACATCCGCTGGATCATTGAAAAAGCAAGAGAGTTCCAGAAAAACATTTATTTCTGCTTTATTGACTATGCCAAAGCCTTTGACTGTGTGGATCTTAATAAACTGTGGAAAATTCTGAAAGAGAAATACCAGACCACCTGACCTGCCTCTTGAGAAATCTGTATGCAGGCCAGGAAGCAACAGTTAGAACTGGGCATGGAACAACAGGCTGGTTCTAAATAGGAAAAGGAGTACGTCAAGGCTGTATATTGTCACTCTGCTTATTTAACTTATACGCAGAGTACATCATGAGAAATGCTGGACTGGAAGAAACACAAGCTGGAATCAAGATTGCCGGGAGAAATATCAATAACCTCAGATATGCAGATGACACCACCCTTATGGCAGAAAGTGAAGAAGAACTCAAAAGCCTCTTGATGAAAGTAAAAGAGGAGAGTGAAAAAGTTGGCTTAAAGCTCAACATTCAGAAAATAAAGATCATGGCATCCGGTCCCATCACTTCATGGGAAATAGATAGGGAAACAGTGGAAACAGTGTCAGACTTTATTCTTTTGGGCTCCAAAATCACTGCAGATGGTGACTGCAGCCATGAAATTATAAGACACTTACTCCTTGGAAGAAAACTTATGACCAACCTAGATAGCATATTCAAAAGCAGAGACATTACTTTGCCAACAAAGGTCCATCTAGTCAAGGCTGTGGTTTTTCCAGTGGTCGTGTATGGATGTAAGAGTTGGACTGTGAAGAAGGCTGAGCGCTGAAGAATTGATGCTTTTGAACTGTGATGTTGGAGAAGACTCTTGAGAGTCCCTTGGACTGCAAGGAGATCCAACCAGTCCATCCTGAAGGAGATCAACCCTGGGATTTCTTTGGAAGGAATGATGCTAAAGCTGAAACTCCAGTACTTTGGCCACCTGATGCAAAGAGTTGACTCATTGGAAAAGACTCTGATGCTGGAAGGGATTGGGGGCAGGAGGAGAAGGGGATGACAGAGGATGAGATGGCTGGATGGCATCACTGACTCTATGGGCGTGAATCTGGGTGAACTCCGGGAGGTGGTGATGGACAGGGAGGCCTGGCATGCTGTGATTCATGGGGTCGCAAAGAGTCGGACACGACTGAGCGACTGAACTGAACTGATACATATATATATATATATATATATATATATATATATATATATATACACACACATATATATTTCCATATTTATCTGCCTAGGTAAGGATGTTCAAAGACTCCAAGCAATTAAGGAGACAGAAATAATAACAGTAATAGTAAAAGACCAAGAACCATAGACTGCTGAGGTACATTTCTCTAGGCAATAGAACAAGGATTCTATCAGGAAGATCAGTACTGGTTTATTTTATCCTAAATTCTTCTGAAAAGTTAGTTTTTTCCATCTGCTGCTTAAGATTAACTCTTCCCTTTTTGTGTTAAACTCATTTTGATGAGCAGTGTAACATTATTTCCACTTTCATATTTTTTTTTCCTTTTTCATCCCACTATTTATTCTGTATGGGAACAAGTAAATATGTTTGTGGGTTTTTTTTAATCTATCAATATTGTTTATTATGATTCTAGTCATAAACTAGAAGCACATAGTCTAAAGTCATGATTTTCAACAGGATGTGGAGAAAAAAGATGAGTTGAATCATATGGCAGTATTACTTGCTTGCATGGAAAATTCCCTTAAAGCTTCTGATGACCATTTGTCCATTTGTTGGACTATTTGCTTGTCCAAGAGTAAACAGGGACCTTGCCTCCCTTGGCTACTTTGAACCAAATATTATAATTTTTATTAAGTAAAAAATGATAGAAAATTGCCAACTTTATATAATGAATATATCCCAAAATATTATAGGTCTTTAAAAATCTTTAAAAATAAAACCTGGTGGCTGAGAGGTTAAAGTGTCTGCCTGCAATGGGGGAAACCCGGGTTCAATCCCTGGATCACTGGATCGGGAAGATCCCCCCTAGAGAAGGAAATGGCAACCCCCTCCAGTATTCTTGCCTGGAGAATCCCATGGACAGAGGAGCCTGGTAGGCTACAGTCCACGGGGTCGCAAAGAGTCAGACACAACTGAGTGACTTCATTTCATTTTTAAAAAATCAAAGTTAATTTTAAAAACATATAAGTAAAATTTAAAACATTTCATGAGATGTGGAGGGAAAAAAAGGAAAAAATCCATGATTTTACCACACAAATATACAAATTTTATAATTAATTCTGTACATACCCTTTCATTATTATTCTCTCTTGCACATATTTTTGCATGACTATACCTTGAGTTTTTTTGACCAAAAATGTAACAGGCAAATAGAGAGTGTGTGATAAAAAGAAAACCCCCAGTCTAAGAAATACCACTGTTATGATCCAGTGTTACTAAGAAGAATACAACCTACTAAGTGCATTAGGGCACAAGGAAGATTAAGAACTATCACTCTACATACAACATGGATCCATTACCCCATTTACTTCTTTTAAGTTATAAGTAACTGATAACTTACTTGCCAGGCTGGATGAAGCACAAGCTGGGATCAAGATTGCTGGGAGAAATATCAATAACCCAAATATGCAGATGACACCAACCTTAAGGGTGAAAGTGAAGAGGAATTAAAGAGCTCTTGAAGAAATTGAAAGAGGAAGGTGAAAAAGCTGGTATAAAAATCAACATTCAGAAAACAAAGATCATGGCATCCGGTCCCATCACTTCATGGCAAATAGATCAGGAAACAAGGAAAACAGTGGCAGACTTTATTTTCTTGGGCTCCAAAAACACTGCAAATGGTGACTGCAGCTATGAAATTAAAATACGCTTGCTGTCTGGAAGAAAAGCTATGACCAACCACAGTTCATTTCAGTCAGTTCAGTTACTCACTCGTGTCCGACTATTTGTGACCCCATGAGTTGCAACATATCAGGCGTCCCTGTCCATCACCAACTCCCGGAGTTCACCCAAACTCATGTCCATCGAGTCGGTGATACCATCCAGCCATCTCATCCTCTGTCATCCCCTTCTCCTCCTGCCCACAATCCCTCCCAGCATCAGAGTCTTTTCCAATGAGGCAACTCTTCACATGAGTTGGCCAAAGTACTGGAGTTTCAGCTTTAGCATCATTCCTTCCAAAGAAAATCCAGCGCTGATCTCTTTTAGAATGGACTGGTTGGATCTCCTTGCAGTCCAAGGGACTCGAAAGAGTCTTCTCTCACACAGTTCAAAAGCATCAATACCTCGGCGCTCAGCTTTCTTCACAGTCCAATTCCCACATCCATACATGACCACTGGAAAAACCATAGCCTTGACTAGACGGACCTTTGTTGGCAAAGTAATGTCTCTGCTTTTGAATATGTCATCTAAGTTGGTCATAACTTTCCTTCCAAGGAGTAAGCATCTTTTAATTTCATGGCTGCAGTCACCATCTGCAGTGATTTTGGAGCCCCCCAAAATAAAATCTGACACTGTTTCCAATGTTTTCCCATCTATTTCCCATGAAGTGATGGGACCAAATGCCATGATCTTCGTTTTCTGAATGTTGAGCTTTAAGCCAACTTTTTCACTCTCCTCTTTCATTTTCATCAAGAGGCTTTTTAGTTCCTCCTCACTTTCTGCCACAAGGGTGGTGTCATCTGCATATCTGAAGTTATTGATATTTCTTCTGGCAATCTTGATTCCAGCTTGTGCTTCATCCAGCCCAGCATTTTTCATGATGTACTCTGCTTATAAGTTAAATACGCAGGGTGACAATATACAGCCTTGGCAGACTCCTTTTCCTAATTGAAGCCAGTCTGTTGTTCCATGTCCAGTTCTAACTGTTGCTTCCTGACCTGCATATAAGTTTCTCAAGAGGCAGGTCAGGTGGTCTGGTATTCCTATCTCTTGAAGAATTTTCCACAGTTTATTGTGATCCACGTAGTCAAAGGCTTTGGTATAGTCAATAAAGCAGAAATAGATGCATTTTTCTGGAACTCTCTTGCTTTTTCAGTGATCCAGAGGATGTTGGGAATTTGATCCCTGGTTTCTTTGCCTTTTCTAAAACCAGCTTGAACATCTGGAAGTTCATGGTTCATGTATTGCTGAAGCCTGGGTTGGAGAATTTTGAGCATTACTTTACTAGCATGTGAGATGAGTGCAATTGTGCGGTAGTTTGAGCATTCTTTGGCATTGCCTTTCTTTGGGATTGGAATGAAAACTGAGCTTTTCCAGTCCTGTGGCCACTGCTGAGTTTTCCAAATTTCCTGGCATATTGAGGGCATCACTTTCACAACATCATCCTTCAGGATTTGAAATAGCTCAATTGGGATTCCATCACCTCCATTAGCTTTGTTCATGGTGATGTTTTCTTTTTTTGTTGTTGTTTTCTTTATTTATTTAATTTAAATTTATTTATTTTAATTGAAGGTTAATTACTTTACAATATCGTATTGGTTCTGCTACACATCAATGTGAATACGCCATGGGCGTACACATGTTCCCCATCCTGAACCCCCCTCCTACCTCCCTCCCCATTCCATTCCTCCAGGTCACCAGCCCCAAGGATCCTGTATCGAACCTGGACTGGCAATTCGTTTCTTATATGATATTATACATGTTTCCATGCCATTCCACCAAATCATCCCACCCTCTCCCTCTCCTCCAGAGTCCAAAGGACTGTTCTATACATCTGTGTCTCTTTTGCTGACTCACATACAGGGTTATCATTATCATCTTTCTAAATTCCATATATATGCATTAGTATACTATACTGGTGTTTTTCTTTCTGGCTTACTTCACTCTGTATGATCGGCTCCAATTTCATCCACCTCATTAGAACTGATTCAAATGTATTCTTTTTAATGGCTGAGTAATACTCCATTGTGTATATATACCACAGCTTTCTTATCCATTCATCTGCTGATGGACATCAAGGTTGCTTCTATGTCCTGGCTATTATAAACAGTGCTCCAATGAACATTGGGGTACACGTGTCTCTTTCAATTCTGGCTTCCTCACTGTGTATGCCCAGCAGTGGGATTGCTGGGTCATAATGCAGTTCTATTTGCAATTTTTTAAGGAATCTCCACAATGTTCTCCATAGTGGCTGTACTAGTTTGCATTCCCACCAACAGTGTAAGAGGGTTCCCTTTCCTCCACACCCTCTCCAGCATTTATTGCTTGTAGACTTTTGGATCACAGCCATTTTGACTGGTGTGAAATGGTACCTTATTGTGATTTTGATTTGCATTTCTCTGATAATGAGTGATGTTGAGCATCTTTTCATGTGTTTGTTAATCATTTGTATGTCTTCTTTGGAGAAATGTCTGTTTAGTTCTTTGGCCCATTTTTTGATTGATCATTTATATTTCTGGAATTGAGCTGCAGGAGTTGCTTGTATATTTTTGAGATTAGTTGTTTGTCAGTTGCTTCATTTGCTATTATTTTCTCCCATTCTGAAGGCTGTCTTTTCACCTTGCTTATATTTTCCTTTGTTGTGCAGAAGCTTTTAAGTTTAATTAGGTCCCATTTGTTATCAAAGAGGACACTAATAGATGGAGAAATATACTATGTTCATGGATTGGAAGAATCAATAGAGTGAAAATGAGTATACTACCCAAAGCAATCTACAGATTCAATGCAATCCCTATCAAGCTACCAAGGGTATTTTTCACAGAGCTAGAACAAATAATTTCACAATTTGTATGGAAATACAAAAAACCTCGAATAGCCAAAGCAATCATGAGAAAGAAGAATGGAACTGGAGGAATTAACCTGCCTGACTTCAGGCTCTACTACAGAGCCACAGTCATCAAGACAGTATGGTACTGGCACAAAGACAGAAATATAGATCAATGGAACAAAATAGAAAGCCCAGAGATAAATCCACACACATATGGACACCTTATCTTTGACAAAGGAGGCAAGAATATACAATGGAGAAAAGACAATCTCTTTGACAAGTGGTGCTGGCAAAACTGATCAACCACTTTTAAAAGAATGAAATTAGAACACTTTCTAACACCACACATAAAAATAAACTCAAAATGGATTAAAGATCTAAACGTTAGACCAGAAACTATAAAACTCTTAGAGGATAACATAGGCAAAACACTCTCTGACATAAATAACAGCAGGATCCTCTATGACCCACCTCCCAGAATATTGGAAATAAAAGCAAAAATAAACGTAGTGATGTTTTCTAAGGCCCACTTGACTTCACATTCCAAGATGTCTGGCTCTAGGTGAGTGATCACACCATCATGATTATCTGGGTCGTGAAGCTCTTTTTTGTACAGTTCTTCTGTGCATTCTTGCCACCTCTTAATATCTTCTGCTTCTTTCAGTACATACCATTTCTGTCCTTTATTGAGTTCATCTTTGCATGAAATGTTCCCTTGGTATCTCTAATGTTCTTGAAGAGATCTTCAGACTTTCTCATTTTGTTGTTTCCCTTTCTTTCTTTGCATTGATCACTGAGGAAGGCTTTCTTATCTCTCATTGCTATTCTTTAGAACTCTACATGCAGATGATTATATCTTGCCTTTTTTCCTTTGCTTTTCACTTCTCTTCTTTTCACAGCTATTTGTAAGGCCTCCTCAGACAGCCATTTTGCTTTTTTGCATTTCTTTTCCATGGGGATGGTCTTGGTCCCTTTCTCCTGTACAATGTCACAAACCTCTATCTATAGTCCATCAGGCACTCTGTCTATCACATCTATTCCGATAAATTTATTTCTCACTTCCACTGTATAATCATAAGGAATTTGATTTAGGTCATACCCAAATGGTCTAGTGGTTTTCCGTACTTTTTTCAATTTAAGTCTGAATTTGGCCATAAGGAGTTCATGATCTGAGCCACAGTCAGCTCCCAGTCTTGTTTTTGCTGACTGTATAGAGCTTCTCCATCTTTGGCTGGAAAGAATATAATCAACCTGATTTTGGTATTGACCATCTGGTGATGTCCATGTGTAGAGTCTTCTCTTGTTTTGTTGGAAGAAGGTGTTTGCTATGACCAGTGCGTTCTCTAGGCAAAACTCTATTAGCAACCTAGAGAGCAGAGACATTACTTTGCTGACAAATGTTCATCTAGTGAAAAAATAGTTGTTCCAGTAATCTTGTATGGATGTGAGAATTGGACCATAAAGAAGGCTGAACGCTTAGGAATTGATGCTTTTGAACTGTGGTGTTGGAGAAGACTCGACTGTTCCTTGGACTGAAAGGAGATCAAACTAGTAATCTTTAAGGAAATCAGTTCTCTATATTCATTGCAAGGACTGATACTGAAGCTGAAACTCCAATACTTTGACCACCTGATGTGAAGATTGACTCACTGGAAATGACCCTGGAGCTGGGAAAGATTGAGGGCAGGAGAGAAGGGGACAACAGAAGATGAGATGATTGGATGGTATCACCGACTTAATAGACATGAGTTTGAGCAAGCTCTGGGAGTTGGTGATGAACAGGGAAGACTGGCACACTGCATGCCATGGGGCTGCAAAGAGTTGGACACTCTGAGTGACTGAACTGAACTGAAACCATAACAAATAATCTTGCCACTCTACATAATATTGTAAGAATGCTGCGGGAAGAAGGAGCCACCCCTATGGACCGTTGATCAGGGCCTTTTATTGGGCGGTCGCTCTCGGGCAGAACTCCCGGGGGCGGGTAAGCAAGGAAGCGAGGGGGCTCTGCGAAGCAAAGGGAGTCTGCAGGGTAAAGGGAGTCTGCAGAGTCTGCAGAGTCTGTGAGGTGTGAGGGGTGGGGAAGGGGTTTTATAGCCCTGGCCGGGGCTCCCATATAAGGAAGAAAACGCGGGCTCAGCAGTGATTGGTGTCCAAGGGCTCCGTGTCAGCTCCTGATTGGATGGCGAGGGCTTCGTGTCAGCTCCTGATTGGTCGGCTTGGTTGCCGGCCTGTCTCCAGGGCGTGTCTGCAGCACTCTCAGCCGGGGCACGTCCCAAACGTGCCTGACCTTGCCCTGACCTTTCATCCTGACCTTGCCCTGACCTTTCAAATATGAACTCACTGTCATAAAAGTTGCTTCAGAAATTAGGCCATGTCATTCTAATCTCCATGCTACTCAGGCTCCACAACCATGGTGTTCCTTCCAAGAGGAAACAATAAATATTCCTTGAAGTAAACCAATTATAACACTGAAGGCCTGTTATCTCTGAAGAAGAATGGCTGTTTTAAATGTGTCTGTGTTTTCATTTATTAATTAAATTAAAATTCTTTAACTTTTCAGTGTAATATTAAAGAACACAAAAGCTGGAATTTCAGAGATGAAATTTTTGATCCTCAGCCAGTTTGTGCAGATCCAAGTGTGAAATCCTAGGAAATTTAGTTAAGTTCTCTATTAGGAAATTCATTTCCTCATCAGTAAATTAGAACAATTATTTTAAAGTACTTATCACAGGAACTGTACAAATTAAGCACTCAGTAAGTGGTAGCTATCATTTTTATATGAAATTAGCTCTGTAGGATATTGACTAGTAAGACAGCATATATTCCAATATGTGTTTGATTCAAGAAGAAAGCTGTTGATTTAATTACAAAGTTATTTCATACTAAGATAAACACAAATGCTTACAATTGAGATATTTGGTAATTATGTATAGATTATTCTAGGTTTGTTTCTAAAGAAAGATGAAACTAAGTGATAAAGGAATTAATTCTGTATTTCTTTTAGTAGTTTAGCACATGATAATGCAATTTTAAAAAGAGTAAAACATTTACTTTGACCCTTAAGAATTAAAGAATTCTTAATTATTTAATTCAATCATTATATTTAACATTTTGCATCTGCATTTAATTTTATTGGGAAAATAATTTGTCAGTACATTATGTGAGTTGAATAACATTAGTAACTACACCTTGCCCCAATCTGCCAAAGTTTATGAAATACTAACCTATTTCAGGTTGGCTAGTTGTCTGAGACAGTGATTTCAGTCTGTCTGTCCCCTGATGCCCTCTCTCTGTGCCTACCCTCTTACCTGGGTTTCTCTTACCTTGGACTTGGGGTATCTCTTCACGACTGCTCCAGCAAAGTGCAGCCACTGCTCCACACCTTGGACGTGGGGTAGCTCCTTTTGGCCACTCCTGGGCTGTGCAGTCGCTGCTTCTTTCATATCCTAAAAGATGATGCTGTAAAAGTGCTACATTCGATATGCCAGGAAATTTGGAAAACTCAGCAGTGGCCACAGGACTGGAAAAGGTCAGTTTTCATTCCAATCCCAAAGAAAGGCAATGCAAAGAATGCTCAAACTACCGCATAGTTGCACTCATCTCACACACTAGTAAAGTAATGCTCAAAATTCTCCAAACTAGGCTTCAGCAATTCGTGAACCATGAACTTTCAGATGTTCAAGCTGGTTTTAGAAAAGGCAAAGGAATCAGAGATCAAATTGCCAACATCCGCTGGATCATCAAAAAAGCAAGAGAATTCCAGAAAAACATCGATTTCTGATTTATCGACTGTACCAAAGCCTTTGACTGTGTGGGTCACAATAAACTGTGGAAAATTCTGAGAGACAGGAATACCAGACCACCAGACCTGACTCTTGAGAAACCTGTATGCAGGTCAGGAAGCAACATTTATAACTGGAGATGGAACAAAGGACTGGTTCCAAATGGGAAAAGGAGTATGTCAAGGCTGTATATTGTCACCCTGCTTATTTAACTTCTATACAGAGTACATCAATAAGAAACGCTGGTCTGGAAGAAGCACAAGCTGGAATCAAGATTGCCAGGAGAAATATCAATAACCTCAGATATGTATATAACACCTCCCTTATGAAGAAAGTGAAGAAGAACTAAAGAGCCTCTTGATTAAAGTGAAAGAAGAGAGTGAAAAAGTTGGCTTAAAGCTCAACATTCAGAAAATGAAGATCATGGCATCCAGTCCCATCACTTCATGGGAAATAGATTGGGAAACAGTGGAAACAGTGTCAGACTTTATTTTGGGGGGCTCCAAAATCACTGCAGATGATGATTGCAGCCATGAAATTAAAAGACACTTACTCCTTGGAAGGAAAGTTATGAACAACCTAGATATCATGTTAAAAAGTAGAGACATTACTTTGCCAGCAAAGGTCCATCTAGTCAAGGCTATGGTTTTTCCAGCAGTCATGTATGGATGTGAGAGTTGGACTATAAAGAAAGCTGAGCTTCAAGGAATTGATGCTTTTGAAATGTGGTGTTGGAGAAGACTCTTGAGAGTCCCTTTGACTTCAAGGAGATCCATCCTAAAGAAGATCAATCCTGGGTATTCATTGGAAGGACTGATGTTGAAGCTGAAACTCCAGTACCTTGGCCACCTGATGCGAAGAGTTGACTCATTGAAAAGACCCTGATGCTGGGAAAGATTGAGGGAAGGAGGAGAAGGGGATGACAGAGGATGAGATGGTTGGATGGCATCACTGACTCAATGGACATGAGTTTGGGTAAACCCTGGGAGTTTGTGATGGACAGGGAGGCCTTGTGTGCTGCTGTTCATGGAGTCGCAAAGAGTCAGACACGACTGAGTGACTGAACTGAACTGAACCTATTTCAGAGAAGAAAAGGCACGTATAAAAAGTTAAAAAGAGACAAATATTAAATAAACAATTTTTTAAGGAAAACTAAAAATCTTTTTTTTGGAAGCATAAGGATGATACCTCCATGCTCAGTTGTGTCTGACTCTTTGCGACCCTATGGACCACAGTCCACTAGGCTTCTCAGTCCTTTCCGTTTTTCCCAGCAAGAATATTGGAGTGGGTTGCCATTTCCTCCTCTAGGGTTTCTTTCTGACCCAGGGATGGAGCTCTTGTCTCTTGCATCTCCTACACTGCAAGAGGATTCTTTACTACTGTGCCACTGGTGAAGCCCAAGGAAAACACAGGACTCTTGTATCTTTGAAGAATGCTATTACCACCCTCTCTTCATCCTTGTTTTTTCAAAATACCTGCTTGCAAAGAGAAAGAAATATGTATCTGCTCATTGGCCACCAAAGGTTCTTAAATAGGACTCAAGGTTGAGTTTTAGATACAACGTAAAATTCCATCCTTATCTTCAAATCATTCAAAAACTCAGTTTGCTTCCTGTGGTTTAGCTGAATCCAGATTGAAAAAGGAAATATATATATATATAAGAAAATTTTATATTTCTGCTTGAAAAAAATCTTCAAAATAGTAATTTAGAAGAACTGAAAACCTACAGGGAGTATTTCATTTTGAGTGTCTTTACTTTTGAATCAATTTTAGAAACAGTAGTAGGCAAAAAAGAAACTATGTTTTACTGTGGTCCTGCTTATAAATGACTGATTATGAAATACGCACATGGAAGTACATATGTATGTGTGTTTATTGATAAAAGTATCAAAACAGAATCAGAATTTAATGTCTCCAATTCAGCTTTAGAGTAGAAGAAAGCATTAAGAAGAAAAAAGTCTATGTAGGTGAAAGGGGGAGGTAAATTATTTAATGGTTTTTAGATTTGATATTTTAATGTACCCTTAGAATCTGTGAATTAAACTGATTTTTTTAATTAATATTACTTATTCTCTTATTCTTGTGAATAAATATAAATTATTTCTCCCAGTAACATTCTTTCCAGCTTAGCTACAAAGTATTCTTGGGCCTCCCTTGTGGTTCAGCTGGTAAAGAAACTGCCTGCAATGAGGGAGACCTGGGCTCGATCCCTGGGTCAGAAAGGTCCATTGGAAGAGGAAATGGCAACCTACTCCAGAACGCTTGCCTGGAGAATCCCATGGACAGAGGAGCAGGACAGGCTGCAGTCATGGAATTGCAAGAGTCAGATATGACTGTGCGACTATCTTTCACCTTCAGGCAGTTCTAGTACTATCTTTCAGCACAAGTGACACCGATCAATTTTGTTAAGAAATGTGAACTTAAAAAACTAAGTAATAGAATAATCAGAAAGAAAAATGTAACTGCTCATTGACTACCAAGAAATTTAATTCTCAGTTTGGGAACGAAATTTTACATGTCCATATTTTCTTGGTGATTCACTGTCAACAATTCAGAGTAGAAATGAGACTTCATTACAAGTCAGGAGATCTGAAAGTCTTTTCCTGGCTTTTATTATGGCATAAGAGGAGGCACTACTTATAAAGCATTTGTTGTTGTTCAGTCACTCATTTGTGTCCGACTCTTTGCGACCCCATTGACTCCCACATGCCAGGCTTCCCTGTCCTTCACCATCTCCCAGAGTTTTATAAAGCATTATAAAATTTTAATGTCAAAATGTCTGCTCTGTGACCAGAATTATAAAGTAGACATCTGAAAATCATCGGAGGTCTTAGGTGGTTACCATACCAAAAACAAAACAAAATTTGTTTTGCTGTGGGCACCATATTTTGAGTTTCCATCTTTTTTCTATACTCAGTTCAGTACAGTCACTCAGTTGTGTCCGACTCTTTGCAACCCCATGAATCACAGCATGCCAGGCCTCCCTGTCCATCACCAACTCCCGGAGTTCAATCAAACTCATGTCCATTGAGTTGGTGATGCCATCCAGCCATCTCATCCTCTGTCGTCCCCTTCTCCTCCTGCCCCCAATCCCTTCCAGCATCAGGGTCTTTTCCAATGAGTCAACTCTTCACATGAGGTGGCCAAAGTATTGGAGTTTCAGCTTTAGCATCATTCCTTCCAAAGAAATTCCAGGGCTGATCTCTTTTAGAATGGACTGGTTGGATCTCCTTGCAGTCCAAGGGACTCTCAAGAGTCTTCTCCAACACCACAGTTCAAAAGCATCAATTCTTTGGCCCTCAGCTTTCTTCATAGTCCAACTCTCACATCCATACATGACCACTGGAAAAACCATAGCCTTGACTAGACGGACCTTTGTTGGCAAAGTAACGTCTCTGCTTTTGAATATGCTATCTAGGTTGGCCATAACTTTCCTTCCAAGGAGTAAGTGTCTTTTAATTCCATGGCTGCAGTCACCATCTGCAGTGATTTTGGAGCCCCCCAAAATAAAGTCTGAAACTGTTTCTAATGTTTCCCCATCTATTTCCCATGAAGTGATGGGACCAAATGCCATGATCTTCATTTTCTGAATGTTGAGCTTTAAGCCAACCTTTTCACTCTCCTCTTTCACTTTCATCAAGAGGATTTTTGGTTCCTCTTCACTTTCTGCCATAGGATGGTGTCATCTGCATATCTGAGGGTATTGATATTTCTCCTGGCAATCTTGATTCCAGCTTATGCTTCTTCCAGCCCAGGCTTTCTCATGATTTACTCTGCGTAAAAATTAAATAAGCAAGGTGACAATATACAGCCTTGACATACTCCTTTTCTTATTTGGAACCAGTCTGTTGTTCCATGTCCACTTCTAACTGTTGCTTCCTGACCTGCGTATAAGTTTCTCAAGAGGCAGGTCAGGTGGTCTGATATTCCCATCTCTTTCAGAATTTTCCACAGTTTATTGTGATCCACACAGTCAAAGGCTTTGGCATAGTCAATAAAGCAGAAATAGATGTTTTTCTGGAACTCTCTTGCTTTTTCCATGATCCAGTGGATGTTGGCAATTTGATCTCTGGTTCCTTTGCCTTTTCTAAAACCAGCATGAACATTAGGAAGTTCATGGTTCATGTATTGCTGAAGCCTGGCTTGGAGAATTTTGAGCATTGCTTTGCTAGTGTATGAAATGAGTGCATTTGTGCAGTAGTTTGAGCATTCTTTGGCATTGCCTTTCTTTGGAATTGGAATGAAACCTGACCTTTTTCCAGTCCCATGGCCAGTGCTGAGTTTTCCAAATTTGCTGACATATTGAGTGCAGCACTTTCACAGCATCATCTTTCAGGATTTGAAATAGCTCAACTGAAATTTCATCACCTCCACTAGCTTTGTTCGTAGTGATGCTTTCTAAGGCCCACTTGACTTTGCATTCCTGGTTGTCTGGCTCTAGGTGAGTGATCATCCCATCATGTTTATCTGGGTCCTGAAGCTCTTTTTTGTACAGTTCTTCTGTATATTTTTGCCACCTCTTCTTAATATCTCCTGCTTCTGTTAGGTCCATACAATTTCAGTCCTTTATCGAGCCCATCTTTGCATGAAATGTTCCCTTGGTATCTCTAATTTTCTTGAAGAGCTCTCTAGTCTTTCCCAGTCTGTTATTTTCCTGTATTTCTTTGCATTGATCACCTTGGAAGGCTTTCTTATCTCTCCTCGCTGTTCTTTGGAACTCTGCATTCAGACGCTTATGTATTTCCTTTTCTCCTCTGCTTTTCGCTTCTCTTTACACAGCTATTTGCAAGGCCTCCCCTGATGACCATTTTGCTTTTTTTCATTTCTTTTCCATGGGGATGGTCTTGATCCTGTCTCCTGCACAATGTCACAAACCTCATCAGGCACTCTATCTATCAGATCTAGGCCCTTAAATCCAGTTCTCACTTCCACTGTATAATAATAAGCGGTTTGATTTAGCATATTGGGCACCTAATGACCTGAGGAGTTCCTCTTTCAGTATCCTACCATTTTGCCTTTTCATACTGTTCATGGGGTTCTCAAGGCAAGAATATTGAAGTGGTTTGCCATTCCCTTCTCCAGTGGACCACATTCTGTCAGACCTCTCCACCATGACCTGCCCGTCTTGGGTGGCCCCACACGATACAGCTTAGTTTCATTGAGTTAGACCAGGCTGTGATCCATGTGATTAGCCTGCCTAGATATAAACAAGCTCTTCAGAAAACACCTTCACAACTGTTCTAGTATAAAAATAATCATAGCAGATGATTTCACATCTTACTTTTAGTCATTTAATACCACAGCTGTGTTTTCCTATGCCTCTTTTTTTTTTTTTTTTTTTTGAAGGCAAAATTTATCTTAAATAGCAGTTCTATCATATCTGTTCTTTAGACATGTAACTGCATCAGCCACTCTTGGCTTCTGCGTGTTTGGCGAGATAAAGTACATATAGTCCTGAATAACAGAGCACCTCTCTTTGTGACCTGAGAAGTAATGGTTACCTCTGTTTTTAGTGGGGCTTCCCAGGTGGTGCTAGTGGTAAGAACCTGCCTGCCAATGCAGGAGACATTAGACGCAGATTCAAACCCTGGATAGAGAAGGTCCCCTGAAGGGGTTCATGGAAACCCACACCAGTATTCTTGACTGGAGAATCCCAGGGACAGAGGAACCTGGTGGGCTATACCCCATGGCATTGCAAAGAGTCAGACATGACTAAAGTGATTTAGCACGCACCCAGTTTTTAATCAGATCTCCACGACTCTGATATTCTTTACTGGGTATACCTTTCATCACCAATCAATGAAATACCAGCTCTTTATTACTGAGTATCAGGTAATCGTTAGTTAAGCCCTTCCTTACATGTCTGTTTCAGAACTTGCTGCTATAGTAGTTTTCTTTGAACTTCATCTGCACTTATAACAATAGTTTACCCTATTGCATTTCTCCCAGACTCAAGCCCTCTATCCTAACTTCCTTAGAAGTAGATCTACGCTGTCAGCCCTGTTCATATTAAAAACTAATTTTCATCTTTTATCTGCTTTTTCCTAGATAGCAGGACCGTACAGGTGGTGCTTCACAAAGATTAGAGGGATCAATTTTCTACTGAGGACTAGATCCCTCTAGAGAGCACAGATATCTCTTATGATGGGGATGCCACAGTCCCACAGAATTCTCATTCCAATTTTGGGCAGCCTTTGTCCATGGGAAGATTTTCTTTTCATTGTGCCAAAATTTGCTTCTGTAAAACTCTTATCCACTGGTCCCTGTTTTGTTTCCTGTGTCCAACCAGAAATACATCTAATCTTGTTTACACATGAAGCTAGAGCTGGCAAGACTTGGATTCCTATTGGACCCTAAGAAGGAAAGAGTAGCTTGTAACGGCTGTGAAATCACACTACCTACACAGCCTATGTTGTTTCGCCTTCTTATTAATATTTAAAAGGATATGTTAAGAAAATGTCGGATTCATTGTTTATGCTATTGTTTGTAGTTGGGACTGGCTGAAATATGACCCAAGTGAGATACCTCTGTTAGTTGTCATAACTGCCTAACACTTGTCCTAGACTGCTGTAGCTAAATACCACACATTGAGTCACTTAAATACAGAAATTCATCATCTTACATTTCTGTAACCTAAAAGTCTGAGGTCAATCAAGCAAGCAGGATTGCTTCTGTTGGGTGTGAGCAGAAGTCTGTTTCAAATTTCTCTCCTGAATTCTGGTGGTTTACTGGCAATCTTGGTGATCCCTGAAGTGTAACAGCATCACCCCAATCATTACCTTCTTGTTCACATGATATTTTCCCTGTGTGTCCATAGTATATCTAAACTTCTCCTTTAGACATACTACATACATACATCAGTCCTCCTTTATGAAGACATCAGTCATATTAGATTGAGGCCCAGCATAATAACTTCATTTTAATTTGATCATCTACAGAAATCTTGTTTCCAAATAGAGTTACATTCTGAGGTACTAGGGGTTGGGACTTCAACATATGAATTTAACCTATAACAATAACCACATTTATAAGCCTATGAACTGTAATTTTGAGAAAGTTATTAAACACTTTTTGACTTTCTTCCTTGACAAAGGACTATAATAATAATACTTAATTTCACAGAATTGTGATGAACTAATATTCACCTTACAAAGCATTAGTCTTGAATCATATGTAAGTGGGAGTGACTTTTGTATATTTCTGTCATACTAGTTGTCTGGCCACCATGGATATATCCCTTCCATATTTTGTGGCTTCATTTCTAGGATGACAGTCCAAGTGGTTCCAGTAGTTCCTTTATACACTTTGACTTATTTTTCATCAGCCTGCTCATTCTTCTCCAAACATGATCCACTTTGACTATAGACCTATTCATTACATAGACATGGTGTGTGTGTATGTACTCAGTTCGTTCAGTTGTGTCTGACTTTTTGCAGCCCTATCATCTGTAGCCCACCAAGTTTCTCTGTTCATAGAATGTTGCAGGCAAGAATATTGGAGTGGGTTGCCATTTCCTAGTACAGAGGATTTTCCCAACCCAGGGATCAAACCTGCATCTCTTGCATCTCCTGCATTGGCAGGCAGAATCTTTACCACTGCGCCATCTGAGAAGCCACCATTTTGACTATAATTCTTTTCAAAAAAGGACCCCAATTTTGAAAATAAGATAATACAGTAGAAACAAATTATGATTTTCCTGTAAATTATATTTATTAATGTTTATTAGTTACTTTTCTTCTTTTTCCTTGAAACAGATACCTATATCACAGTGAACTCATGTTGCTCTCTGATATTTCGTCAAAAATATCCTGTGTTGTTGAAAATGAAAGTGTATATAAGAGGGAAATGCAATATTTAGGAGACAGATGACAGATAGATAGATGGATAGATAGATAGACAGACTGACTGAGAGATTTATTGCAAGGAACTGGATTATGTAACTGGGTTTATAGAACAAAACTGGGCTATAACCAGGCAAGCTAGAAATCCATAGGACAGTCCATCAAGAAAGGTAGACTAGAAACTTCAGCAGGAGCAAATTTTATAACGGACAAGCAGAATTTCTCCTGCCTCAGGGAAATCTCAGTTCTGTTCATAATGTCTTTCAACAGGTTGAATCAGGCTCATCCAGATTATGTAAAATAATCTCCTTTTCATAAAATCAATTGATTGTCAATATGAATCACATTTATAAAATACATTCATGTGCCTGTTTGCTAAGTTGCTGAGTCGTGTCTGACTTTTGTGACCCCATGGACTGTAGCCTGCCAGGCTCCTCTGTCCAGGGACTTCTCCAGGTGAGAACAGTGAAAGGGATTGTCATGCTTTCCTCCAGGGGAAAGCAACCCAGGGATCGAATCTGCATCTCTTATGTCTCCTGCATTAGCATCCTATGTGGTACTA
The DNA here is from genome assembly GCF_016772045.2 of Ovis aries. Lineage (NCBI taxonomy): Eukaryota > Metazoa > Chordata > Mammalia > Artiodactyla > Bovidae > Ovis > Ovis aries. Next base: position 212,932,831 of record NC_056055.1, read on the forward strand.
GTGTTAGCACCACATGGGAAGACCAAAATATCTTCACAGCATCACCATATCCTTGGTAGATTCAGTTCAGTTCAGTTCTGTCATTCAGTTGTGTCCAACTCTTTGCAACCCCATGCACTGCAGCACGCCAGGCTTCCCTGTCCATCACCAACTCCCAGAGCTTACTCACTCTCATGTCCATAGAGTCAAAAACCTCGTCATGTTGAAACTGAACATCTCAGGGACTCATTCCCATTCTAAAAACTATCAATGGTTGCCTGAAGTACCATATTCAAAGGGATTCTGAGGTTGTGTCTTGCCTCAGCAAAAAGATTACTTAGTACTGTCTACCAAATGCAAGGGATGAGGGAACAGCTATTTATAACATTTGCTATTCCTAATCTAACACCAAAAATAGATAAATAAAAATACTAGTAATATATGGCCCACTGTTATTTGTTTAACAACAGAGACTCAAAGTAATGCACCATCAAGAAAAATTCAGCTATATATCATGATGTAAACAGAGACTGTCTAGGACATACAAAACATGCTTCAATTTTTTCCAGTAGCCAGGTTTTCTATTATACTACAGTGGAAACAGTGTCAGACTTCATTTTTTTGGGCTCCAAAATCACTGCAGATGGTGATTGCAGCCATGAAATTAAAAGATGCTTACTCCTTGGAAGAAAAGTTATGACCAGCCTAGATAGCATATTCTAAAGCAGAGACATTACTTTGCTGACTAAGGTCCATCTAGTCAAGGCTATGGTTTTTCCAGTGGTCAGGTATGGATGTGAGAGTTGGACTGTGAAGAAGGCTGAGCGCTGAAGAATTGATGCTTTTGAACTGTGATGTTGGAGAAGACTCTTGAGAGTCCCTTGGACTGCAAGGGGATCCAACCAGTCCATTCTGAAGGAGATCAACCCTGGGATTTCTTTGGAAGGAATGATACTAAAGCTGAAACTCCAGTACTTTGGCCACCTCATGTGAAGAGTTGACTCATTGGAAAAGACCCTAATGCTGGGAGGGATTGGGGGCAGGAGGAGAAGGGGACGACCAAGGATGAGATTGCTGGATGGCATCACTGACGCGATGGATGTGAGTCTGAGTGAACTCCAGGAGTTGGTGATGGACAGGGAGGCCTGGCATGCTGCGATTCATGGGGTCACAAATAGTTGGACACGACTGAGCGACTGAACTGAACTGATGCAATGTAGTAAATTTGTGGAACAATGAAAATAATATCTAAAAGATGTCTAAGATGGATTACATTTTTCTCCTTGAGAATTTAAATTCTTCAAAGTGTTTATAACATACATCAAATGTTTATCACATTGTGCGGTTAGAATAAGTCAGTGGAAAATGGTTGTCAAGAAGACAGATTTAATTATCTCACCACTTCATTTGAATATTTAGAAAAATACTTGAAAATCTAACAACTATTTTAACCCATTGTTTTAAAAAGGGTTTTCTTAGACATAACTCCTAGACAAAATACTTAGACTGCAATGTAGCCTTTCATGCATAGTTGTTCCCAGATTTCAAATCCTGTAGTTTCAATACTTTTGAAGTCTATATATTCCCATTCGACTGAGTTTGTTTCTCATATTTCTTTTATTTTTTTTTAATTTTAGTTTTTATTTTTAAATTTTAAAATCTTTAATTCTTACATGCATTCCCAAACATGAACCTCCCTCCCACCTCCCTCCCCATAACATCTTTCTGGGTCATCCCCATGCACCAGCCCCAAGAAACTGGAGCCGATTATACAGAGTGAAGTAAGCCAGAAAGAAAACACCAATACAGTATACTCATATTTCTTTTAGAAAATAAATATTGAGATCTGTAATTGTGGATGAAATAATATTTATTTTCATAAAGTTTTTTTATGCAGAGATACAGTAAAACTAATTAAAATAACTATAATTGCATACATTAAATAAAGAAGATAAAAGGCAGAGAGAAATGTTTCTTCTATAGGTAAAAATCATATGTAACAAATGACCTAGTTACTGAGAGGGCTAAGCAAGTTTCTGTGCTGGGCAATATGCTACAAAATGAAGAGAACACAGAACTCACCATATGCAGCTATTCAAAACAATCGTGCATGAAACTCTTTCAAGAACAGTGTCCTGTGACAAGTAAGCCCAGGAGTGTCCTGGACCCTTGACCATGACTCCATGCTCAGTGAGCTCCTTACACTACAGAAGGTACTGCAGGCTTGCCCAGCTACTTTCCCAATCTATGTGCACACTCTCCATATTCAGTCTCTTCTAACCCCAAATTTTGTCCCTTCATTCCTTTTTTTTATGATTATGGACCTTGCTTTATATCTTTTTAAAAACTTTTAATTATGTATTGGGGTGTAGCTGATTAACAGTGCTGTGATAGTTTCAAGTGAACAGCAAAGGTACTCAGTCATACATATACATGCATCCATTCTCTCCCAAACCCCCTCGCATCCAGGCTGCCACACAACATTGAGCCGAGTTCCACAAGCTATACAGTAGATCCTTGTCGGTTATCCATTTTAAATAGAGCAGGGTGTACAGACAACCATAAATTCATTCCCTAAGTCCTTGAGTCTCTTTCTGTTTTGTAAGTTCATTTGTATCATTTCTTTTTACTTTCCACATATAAGGTATGTCGTAGGATATTTCTCCCAAATATACGGGCCCCCAAATATTGCCCCTGATTACAGATATTAACCTGTTAACAGAGCTTTATAATGGTATATCTTCTCTTCAACCACATTTCCCTCTTCCACTGCTCTTATCTCTACATCCTGGAAACTCCCAAGCCTGGTTCCTCTTTAATGGTTAGTTTACTTGACAAATGTATATTAAATGTTTGCTAAATGCATGACTAGAGGGCACTGATGATAAAACGGTCTATTGTCCTATATTCCTCAAGCCGCTTGGAATCTTTCCAATTCCACGTCTCTTTAACCCCATAAATTCCCCAAATTTAATGTCCCGTGTTAGCCTTAAATAGATTCAATTAGGATGGTAGGTACCAATCTAATAGATGTGTTGAGTTAGAGGCAAGCTTGGAAAAGATAAAACCAGTAGTTCTCAGCTATGGGGATTTTGCCCCCAGGGCATACTTGATAATATCTGGAGAAATATTTAGCTGTATCAAGTGGAGGAGTAGATGTTAATGTTATCTAGTGGGTGGAGGGCAGGGGGCCTGTTGAACATCTTAAAATGCATGGGATAGCCTTCCCCGACAACGAAGTGTCCAGCCAATGTCAGTGGTGCCAAGGTTGAGAAATCTTGACATAAATTAAAGGGGACTTAAAATTACTTTTTGGTGTGGATGAGGATAAAGACAAAGGTGAATTATCAATTTGTATTTTTACTAAAAATAAAATAAGCTTACATTTCTGAAACAGATTGTTTACCTAAAAAATAAACATTCTGATTCATGATTGTTTTTTCAAATGTCCAGAGCAGGTAAGCATTTTTCTTGAGTCTTCTCAAGTATATTCCAGCCTAAAAACAGTGGGAAAAAATATGGGCACACTTCAGGATTTTTACAACATCCTTAGCTTTCTGGGAACAACAAATATCAGTTCACCAAATAAACAAGCAAAACCCAAAAGGCATGCCACTCACTGCTCTAAGACTTTTTCTGATTTTTTTCTACTATTGTTAATTATGAAATTATCTTCTTTACATATCAATATTATACTTTCAGTCTCATTCCTGCTGTTTCTAATAGTTGCTATTACCATCAAAATAGCCTAATGATTGACATCAAAATCTTGGCTCATTTTCTCAAGATCCATATTTGTTTTACCTTTATGGTACATAGCTGCAATTGCTGTATTATTTTGAGTTCATTTGTACTCAATTATTTGAAGTTGATTTGTATTCTTTAACATTTCAGCAATAAATTGTCCTTTCAGTTGATAGCTATTTTAACATAAAAATACATAAGAATTCAATTTCATAATAGTTCATCCTTGTGACTAGTTTTTCTGTTCATTTATCTGTCTTTGCTTGTTTTTGCAAAAATGACATTTAAAAATCACTTTAGAGGAACTTCCCTGGTGGTCCAGTGGTTAGGACTTAATACTTCCACTGCAGAGGGCTTAGGTTCAATCATTCAATCCCTAGTTGGAGAACTAAAATCCTGTATGCTGTGTAGTGTGGCAAAAAATAAAATAATAATAATAATAAATTTTAAAAATTAAATAATTGTAAATTTAAAACTGTAGGTAACTTACACCTGATTTAAAAGATGGATTTATATTTTTCACAATTATAATTCAAAAACTAAATTACCAAAGTTTCCTGTGTTAAATATTTTGCATTTGTTGACTCTCTGGAATAGTCATGTTGAGGGGTTTTCATTGATTTTATTTTTCCCAAGTATTAGTAATCTTTACCTCCACTTACCTTGTTTTGGGAAAAAATGTCTCTTTCTTTCTTAAGTAGGTCATAGCTATGTATATATATGTTTTATCTTTCCTTTTAGATTACAAACTGCAGAGAAGAAATGTGCCCTTCTCAACCTTATATCTCCTGACACACTCAGCCAAATTTCTAGAAATTAGAGCTGCATATATAACCATATGTATCTTCTATGTCTGTAATTAAAGACAAACTGAATTGATCTCTAATGCACTGGAGGAAAAAAACAGGAGTAAGTCAAGAGCTTGATATGGCTCTGGCATTAACAAGCATGAGCTATGTGACCTGAGGCAAGTTATATGGTCTCTTGGGTATCAAGTCTTTCAGTTTAAGTATTTTTTTTTAAACATCCACCTAAATATTATAAAATGAGCAATGAGCTCCCTTCCCATTTCCCTCAGAAATGAGTAGAAATAAAGGTCCCTTATTCATGCAAAAATACCTGCTGCTGCCAGCTTTAATCAGAGTCTAAAAGGCATGGTCTTCTGGCAGCTGCTCCTATACGTGGAGAATAAAATACTGGATGACAGCTTCTGGCTTTGGAAGCCTCTGGCAGTTACAGGTCCTTTCAGTAGAGTCCCAGTGTTGATTCCTCTTCTACTGGTATCCAATCAGCAGTATTACTAATGCTTACTATACCACAGATGACTGGAAAAGGTTCATATAGGTAAACGTAAATGTTGCAAACCACCGGAGAAAATCTGGCAGCAGTTAATAAGAAAACTATCGTTACTCTGCTCCAAACCCACACTCCTATACTCTTTGTGATCCTGAGATTGAGATGGTGCAAATCACTTCTCCTTTCCAGCTGGCTCTTGGTTAAGCTCTCCTAATAGGGGGCTTAGAAGAAATCTGGAAGGGTGGATGAAAGAAAAAGAGTTTGCTTTTTCCTATTTGCCTTCCCTTTCTGTTAGCATTTCTTCCCTTCCATTCCCTGGCTGCATCACCCAGCCTCATTTCCAGTTTTTTCTCAGATCTCAGTACCACCCTCATCATACTCATCAGAGCTATCAGCTTGGGTGGCTGATGCACAATTTCAGAAGTCTTAGTATGAACTCCAGAGCATCCCTACTCCAAGATTCTGTGTTTTGACAACCCTAATCATATTCTTTTGCTCCCCTAGCTCCAGCAGCAGTAGCTGCTTCCTGTAGTTGCTAGCTCAGTGTTGCTTTGTTCATCCTTTTTGACTTTGTGTGTGTGTGTGTTTGTGTGTGTGTGTGTGTGTGTGTGTTTTGTCACTCAGTCGTGTCCGACTCTTTGCGATCCCATGGACTGAGACACACCAGGCTCCTCTGTCCACGGGATCCTCTAGGCAACAATACTGGAGTGGGTTGCCATTTCCTTCTCCAGGGGATCTTCCCGATCCAGGGATTGAACCCAGGTCTCTTGCATTGCAGGCAGATGCTTTACCATCTGAGCTACCAGGGAAGGCTTTACTGTCCTTCAATAACTATAAACCCAATTCCTTATATTAATGACATTTTCTCAGACTGTATTAAAACTAATGCAGCAGTTATATTGAAATGTCCAAATAGACAGATGCACAAGGCCAGTAGTCTATAATGGAAAGTTAAACACTTGTCTAGGGTGTGAAGGTGGAACTCTAGTACTGCGCTATATATATGAGTGTGTATGTGTCTATGCAGGACCTAGTGAGTGAGAACAAGACTGTTTATCTAAAGAGCTAAGGAACTTGGGAAATCATGGCAGGTACTATCACATTAAGAACCTAAGGATTTTTAAGACGGGAAAATAGCCCATCTGCTAACCTCATCCTGTAGCACCAACTCTAAACTACAGCAGTAGAAAAGAAACTTGGATTCTATTAGCTAAACAAAATAAAATAAAAATTATAAGGTAACCACAGAAAGAACAAAGGCTCTCTCTATCTGCCATGTTTGTAGGCTTTTTGTTCAGTCACTCAGTCGTATGTGACTGTTTACAACCTATGAACTGCAGCATGCCAGCCTTCCCTGTCCTTCACTGTCTCCTGGAGTTTGCTCAAACTCATGTCCATTGAGTCAGTGGTACCATTCAATCATCTCAACTTCTGTTGTCCCTTTCTCCTCCTCAGTCTTTCCCAACATCAGGGTCTTTTTACGATGAGTCAGCTCTTTGCATCAGGTGGCCAAAGTACTGGAGCTTCAGCTTTAGCATCAGTCCTTCCAATGAATATTTAATATTGATTTCCTTTAGGATTGACTGGTTTGATCTCCTTCCTGTCCAAGGGACTCTCAAGATTCTTCTCCAGTGCCACAATTCAAAACCATTAATTCTTTGGCGGTCAGCCTCCTTTATGGTCCAAATCTCACATCCATACATGACTACTGGAAAAATGATAGATTTCACTATATGGACCTTTATTGGCAGAGTGACTTCCCTGCTTTTTAATACACTGTCTAGTTTTGTTAATCTTCCCTGGTGGCTCAGATGGTAAAGAATCCATCTGCAATGCAAGAGACCTGGGTTCAATCCCTGGATCAGGAAGATGCCCTGGAGAAGGGAATGCAACCCACTCCAGTATTCTTAGCTGGAAAACCCCATGGAGAGAGGAGTCTAGTGGTCTACAGTCTATAGGGTGTCCATGGGGTTGCAAAGAGACAGACATGACCGAGTGACTAACACATTCACCCTAGATTTGTCAAAACTTTTCTTCCAAAGAGCAAGAGTCTTTAAATTTCATGGCTGCAGTCACTATCTGCAGTGATTTTGGGGCCCAAGAAATAAAATAAGTCACTGTTTCCATTTTTCCCCATCTATTTGCCTTGAAGTGATGGCACTGGATGCCATTATCTTAGTTTTCTGAATATTGAATTTTAAGCTTGTTTGCTCTCCTCTTTCATCCTCATCAAGAGACTCTTTATTTCCTCTTGTCCTTCTGCCATAAGGGTGGTGTTATATGCATATATGAGGCTGTTAATATTTCTCCTGGCCATCCTGATTCCAGCTTGTGATTCATCCAGCCCAGCATTTTGTGTGATAGACTCCACATAGAAGTTAAATGAGCAGGGTGATGACATACACTCTTGACATACTCCTTTACCAATTTGGAACTAGTCCATTGTTCCATATCTGGTTATAACTTTTGCTTCTTGACTTGCATACAGGTTTCTCAGGAGGCAGGTAAGGTGATCTGGCATTCCTATCTCTTGAAGAATTTTCAACAGCTTATTTTGATCCACACAAAGGCTTTAGCCTAGTCAATGAAAGAGAAGTAGATGCTTTTCTGGAATTCTCTTGCTTTTTCTATGATCCAGTGGATGTTGGCAATTTGATCTCTGGTTTCTTTGCCTTTTCTAAATCCAGCTTTACATCTGGAAGTTCTCAGTTCACATACTGTTGAAATCTAGCTGGAAGGATTTTGAGCATTAACTTGTTAGCATGTGAAATGAGTACAGCAATTGTAGAACAGTTTGAACATTCTTTAATATTTCCCTTTTTTGAGATTGGAATGAAAACTGACCTTTTCCAGTTCTGTAGCCACTGCTGAGTTTTCCAAATTTGCTGGTACATTGAGTGCAGTACTTTCATATCATCATCTTTTAGGATTTGAAGTAGCTCAGCTGGAATTCCATCACCTTCACTAGTTTTGTTCATAGTAATGCTTCCTAAGGCCCACTTGGCTTCACACTCCAGGATATCTGGCCCTAGGTGAGTGACCACACCAGCGTGATTATCTGGGTCATTTTTTGTAAAGTTCTTCTGTGTATTCTTGCTAACTCTTCTTAGATCTTTTGCTTCTGTTAGTTTCATACCATTTTTGTCCTTTATTGTGCCCATCTTTGCATAAAATGTTCCCTTGGTAAATTTTCTTGAGATCTCTAGTCTTCCCCATTCTATCGTTTTCCTTTATTTATTTGCATCATTCACTTAAGAAGGGCTTCTTACCTCTCCTTGCTATTCTCTGGAACCCTGCATTCAATTTGCAGGAGGTACAGGCTAAGGCCCAAAATGCAAGGTAGCCAAGGCAGGAGTGGAAGAAAAGAGCTTTAGTTTATTTCTAGTAATCATCCCGTTTCCGCTATTGCCTTGGAAGGAACAGTCCGTTCTTTACCTCAGAAGTAGGCAGGGACAGTCCAAACCACTAGGGCCTCTACACAACATCAGGAAAGTTGAAGAATATCAGAGAAATAGGAGGTAAAGAAAATACATATGGATTGAATGGCATTGAAACATGTATACTATTACGTAAGAAACGAAGTGCCAGTCTATGTTCGATACAGGATACAGGATGCTTGGGGCTGTTGCATGGGGATGATCTAGAGAGATGATATGGGGTGGGAGGTGGGAAGGGGATTCAGGATTGGGAGCTTGCATACACCCGTGGTGGATTCATGTCAATGTATGGCAAAACCAATACAGTATTGTAAAGTAAAATAAAGTAAAAAAAAAAAAAAAAAAGAAAAGAAAATGCATATGGATTGAGATGGCAGCTTCCCGCATTCATTTACGTTCCCTCTCCTTACCCTTGGGCTTAATGGATTACAAATCTAAGAGGATGGCCTTACCCTAGTGCTGGTTTTTAAAAGAACAAAATAAGATGAAACTTGAGGGGAGTAGTTGCTTGCGATGTAGGAGCAAATAAACATGAAACATGGTGGTTCTATCAAGCCCAGGACTCTCTATCCTAGAAAACAAGTGCAATACCTATAAAAAGAGATAATGATAGGTTCTACCTCACAGTATTGTTGTGAGGATTGAATGCATTAATTTATGTAAATCATTTGGAAAAATTCTAAGAATTATTTTAGCAGTCCCTGTTATTACTATTACAATGTTTTTACTTTTGGAGTATTTTTAGAGTATGTGTATTGGTGAAAAGGATTCCTGCATATTCAATGTATAATCTAAGTATTATACTAAGTAGTACTTTATATTGATTATCCCACTTAATCCTCACACCAGTTATTTGTGATTGTTTTTCGCCCATTTTATAGGTTACAAAGTTTACGTAGTTAACCCACAATAATAAAATTACAAAGAGGTGGTTCAAGGTGAGTGCTATGATTGCTCATAGCTAAGAGAGACTCCATCCAATTGTGGACAATTAGCATTATTGACCCCGATTATTACACATATTTGTAACCTCTTACCGCTAAGATAATTTTCCTAAGGTCTTAGCCTGGGCTAGTTCGTGCATAGTGTGATGCTCTTTTGTTAGTAACCTTGTTTATCTTAGAATAGTTTCATTAGTTTACATTTCTCAGGCGTCATTCCTATGAGAAAGCATTTTTCTAGAAGATGGTAAAGAAAGTGGCACCATCTAATTAATGCCAGAAGAGCTGAAAGGGATCACCTATGTAAAATTTGATGTTTATTTTTTATTTGGAGGATAATTGCTTTACAATGTTGTGCTGGTTTCCGCAGTACAACAATGAGAATCAGTTGTAAACACTGTTGTTCAGTCATTCAGTCATTTCTGAATCTTTGCAATCCCATGGACTGAAGCACCCAAGGCTTCCCTGTCCTTCACTACTTCCTGGAGTTTGCTCAAACTCATTTCCATGGAGTCAATGATGCATCCAAGCATCTCATCCTCTGCCCCCACTTCTCCACCTACCCTCAATTTTTCCCAGCATCAGGGTCTTTTCCAATAAGTTGGCTCTTTGTATCAGTCTTCCACAGAATTCTATCCATGGAGGACAAAGACTTTCATGACTCTTGGGTCTCATTTGAAAGAAGTTTATCATGTTTGACCACTCATGCCTGTATAAATCAAGAATGTCCTAAAGTCAAACCAGAGCATTTTGCAATGATTCTCCAAAAAAGAGAGTACATAGTGCATTTCAGAGTCTACTTCTTAAATTGTGATTTGATTAATGAGATCTTCAAAATCTTGAGCATAAGGATCACTGGCATTTTCAAATGGAGAAAAAATCATAGTCCACACAATCTTTTCCATCTATTCAGAAAGCTTGCACTCTTTGGCAGTATTAAAAACTATGAATAAGCTTAGGAATATGCTGTCCTTAGTCATTCACGATTCTTAATACATACTTAAATAGTTGATTTTTTACATAGTTACATAGTAGCTTTTTTATCTATCATCATGAAGAAAGGCAGAAAACTTGTTTTATGTATGATGAGGTGTGGATTTCAGTAGTTAAGCTAATTCAGCATTGGGTGGAATATACTATCCATTCAAGCAGCTTTAAATATATGTTGTTTATTTTAAAATGGCAAAAACAGATAAACTTGCATATTTGGGGTCTAAAAAATGTTGTTTGGCAAAAAATATCACCTGCTAGTTAATATTTTATTTTTATGTGGGCTAATATGTAGATTTTATTCTGAAGAGTCTCGCTTTGCAGAGCAGATCAAAAGATGATTAAGGGACTTCTATGGTGGCCCAGGGGTTAAGAATCCACCGGCCAATGCAAGAGACATAAGAGATGTGTGTTCAGTCCCTAAGTGAGGAAGATCCCTTGGAGGAGGGCATGGCAACCCACTCCAGTATTTTAATCTGGAGACTCCCAGGGACAGAGGAGACTAGTGGGCCTTAGTCCATAGAGTCACAAAGAGTCAGACACAACTGAGGCAACTTAGCATGCAATACAGGGGACATGGGTTTGATTTCTGGCCCAGGAAGATCCCACATGCCACAGGGCAATTAAACTTGTGAGCCACAACTACTGAGCTTGTGTGCTGTAACCACTGAAGTCTGCAATCCCAGAGGTCATGTTCTGCAATAAGAGAAGCCTCAGCAATGAGAACATGAGTACCGCAGCTAGAGAGTGGTCCCAACTTGCCGCAATTAGGGAAAAAGACTGAGCACAGCAACTAAGACCCAGCAGAGCAAAAGAAGAAGAAAAAAAAAATGAACCAAAATCTCTCATTGATGAACAAATTCATATGAGATTTGCATTGTCTACCCTATATTGCTTTTTTTTTACACTTTTTAATTTTGTATTGTGATATAACCAGTTAACAAACAAGGTTGTGATAGCTTCAGGTAAACAACAAAGGGACTCAGCCATACATATATATGTAGCCATTCTCCTCCTATATTGCTTTTTTTTTTTTTTACTTCTGTGAGACCAAATATCTCTAAATAGTTCTCAATAAGAAGTTTAAATCATGATCATTTGTAGGACAACATATAAATAAAAAAAATTATTATTAGAGTGAGTGAAGTAAATCAGAGGAGCAAGACCACATGAACCAATTGAAACCACTTCGTATTTAAATATCCTTTCACAAACTAAAAATATCAATGCAGAAGAAAATAAATAATTCAAAAATAAAATTTGCAGGTTGACAATAAATCACTTGCTATTTAAAGTAAAAGACAGAAGTTTTTAAGCTAAAGAGAAAATTGCTCTTCCAGCACTAAAAGATGTTTATCAGAATGTGACAGGACAGGGGTTACACATTTAAATATAACAAGATTAGGCTTTTGATTCTCAAAGTAGAAAGAACATGTTCAGCAGGAATAGTTTTTACATTGCCTACTGGGCTGATTTAGAATCAATTCTATTATCTTTGGCATCAGCTGTGGTTCAGAGATTAGAGATTCTTAGTTTGAAAAAAAAAAAAAAGAAGCACTGGCTTTTAAAAATTTTATTGTTGGTAAAATGCAACCTTCTATAGCTTTTATTATACAAAGACTTCACCTAATTTTAGTTAACTTTAATATAAGATGTAATTTTTAAGCTTGACTTTTTAGTATTTGTGTTAGATATAAAAATCCTATTAAGAAAAATTTTAAATAAAAGCCATTTATTATTTTAAAATATATATTTATTTTCCATTATTTTCTAATACCTAGTGTTTAATTTTTGTTTAGTAAAAGAAATTTAAAGAAACAGTTTAAATCTGAACGGCTTATTTTTCTGGGAAATATTTTAATACTTCATTTTTATCCTGTAAAACATATGAAAATATATAATGCAAATGAACATTTACTCTAAGGTCATATTTCTCTCTTTTTCTAATAATTTGACTAGCTCTACTTGAAGTACAGTTGACACTTGCATAATGCAGATTTGAACTGCCTTATCTATTTGTGCATGGATACTTTTTATTAGTAAATATTAGAGTACTGCACAGATCCTGGTTGGTTAAATCCTTGGAAATGCAGAGAAACTGTTGACAAGAAGGTTTAAATTATACACTGATTAATCCTTATATTGTAAAATGACATCAAGAGTGACGCCTGCCTTTTCCTTGGAATTAATACCATCAAAGAAACTCTTTCATTTAAATTTTATATATGGACTACTTCACTGTGTACGTTGCAATAGACTAAGTGTTTGTGTTCCCTACAAAATTCATGCCAAAATCCTACCCCTCAGTTTGATAGTATTAGAAAGCAGGGCTTTGGGAGCTGATTAGGTCATATTAGTGGAGCTCTCATAAATGAGATACAGTTCAGTTCAGTTCAGTTCAGTCTCACAATCGTGTCCTACTCTTTGCAACCCCATGGACAGCAGTACATCAGGCCTTCCTATCCATCACCAACTCCCAGAATTTACTCAAACTCATGTCCATCGAGTCGGTGATGCCATCCAACCATCTCATCCTCTGTTGTCCCTTTCTCCTCTCACCTTCAATCTTTCCCAGCATCAGGGTCTTTTCAAATGAGTCAGCTCTTCGCATCAGGTGGCCAAAGTATTCGAGTTTCTGCTTCAACATCAGTCCTTCCAATGAACACTCAGGGCTGATCTCCTTTACAATGGACTGGTTGGATCTCCTTGCAGTCCAAGGGACTTTCAAGAGTCTTCTCCAACACCACAGTTCAAAAGCATCAATTCTTCTGTGCTCAGCTTTCTTTGTAGTCCAACTCTCACATCCATACATGACCACTGGAAAAACCATAGCCTTGACTAGATGGACCTTTGTTGGCAAAGTAATGTCTCTGCTTTTTAATATGCTGTCTAGGTTGGTCATAACTTTTCTTCCAAGGAGTAAGCATCTTTTAATTTCATGGCTGCAATTACCATCTGCAGTGATTTTGGAGCCAAAAAGAAAATAAAATCAGCCACTGTTTACACTGTTTCTCCATCTATAAGCCATTAAATGATGGGACAAGGTGCCATGATCTTTGTTTTCTGAATGTTGAGCTTTAAGCCATTTTTTTTCACTCTCCTCTTTCACTTTCATCAAGAGGCTCTTTAGTTCCTCTTCACTTTCTGCCATAAGGGTTGTGTCATCTGCATATCTGAGGTTATTGATATTTCTCCCAGCAATCTTGATTCCAGCTTGTGCTTCATCCAGCCCAGCATTTCTCATGATGTACTCTGCTTATAAGTTAAATAAGCTGGGTGACAATATACAGCCTTGACCGACTCTTTTCCTATTTGGAACCAGTCTGTTGTTCCATATCCAGTTCTAACTGTTGCCTCCTAACCTGCATACAGATTTCTCATGAGGTAGATGAAGTGGTCTGATATTCCCATCTCTTGAAGAATTTTCCAGAGTGTGCTGTGGTCCACACAGTCAAAGGCTTTGGCGTAGTCAATAAAGCAGAAAAGATGTTTTTCTGGAATTCTCTTGCTCTTTTGATGATCTAGCAGATGTTAGCGATTTGATCTCTGGTTCCTCTGCCTTTTCTAAAACCAGCTTGCACATCTGGAAGTTCGTAGTTCACGTATTGCTGCAGTTTGGCTTGGAGAATTTTGAGCATTATTTTGCTAGCGTGTGACATGTGTGTAATTGTGGGGCAGTTTGAGCATTCTTTGGCATTGCTTTTCTTAGGGATTGAAATGAAAACTGACCTTTTCCAGTCCTGCGGCCACTGCTGAGTTTTCCAAATTTACTGGCATATTGAGTGCAGCACTTCATCTTTTAGGATTTGAAACAGCTCGACTGGAATTCCACCACCTTCCCTAGCTTTGTTCATAGTGATGCTTCCTAAGGCCACTTGACTTCACATTCCAGGATATCTGGCTCTGTGTGAGTGATCACAACATCATGATTATCTGGGTCTTGAAGATCATTTTTGTACAGTTCTTCTGTGTATTCTTGCCACCTCTTCTTAATATCTTCTGCTTCTGTTAAGTCCACACCATTTCTGTCCTTTTTCGAGCCCATCTTTGCATGAAATGTTCCCTTGGTATCTCTGATTTTGTTGACGAGATCTCTAGTCTTTCCCATTCTGTTGTTTTCCTCTATTTCTTTGCATTGATCACTAAGGAAGGCTTTCTTATCTCTCCTTGCTATTCTTTGGAACTCTGGATTCAAATGGGTATATCTTTCCTTTTCTTCTTTGCTTTTGGCTTCTCTTCTTTTCTCAGCTATTTGTAAAGCCTCCTCACACAGCCATTTTGCTTTTTTGCATTTCTTTTTCTTGAGGATGGTCTCGATCCCTGTTTCTTGTACAATGTCACAAACCTCCGTCCATAGTTCATTAGGCACTGTATCAGATCTAGTCCCTTAAATCTATTCTCACTTTCACTGTATAATTGTAAGGGATTTGATTTAGGTCATACCTGATTGGTCTAGTGTTTTCCCCTACTTTCTTCAATTTAAGTCTGAGTAAATGAGATTAGTGCTCTTATAAAAGAGACTCTAGAGAGCTCTCTCATCCTTCAGCCATGAGGACGCAAAAGAAGACAGTCCTCTGAATCAATATGTGGACATTTACCTAACAGAATATCTGGTGTTGTTTTTCAGTTGCTAAGTCATATCTGACTCTTTGCAACCCCACAGAGAGAATTTACCTGGATCTTAATTACTGACTTTATAGTCGTCAGAACTATGTGAAATAAATATTTGCTGTATAAGTTATGAGATTATGGTATTTTTTATTATAGCAGCCCTGAGAGTTCCCTGGTGGCTCAGAGGTTAAAGCGTCTGCCTCCAATGCAGGAGACCCGGGTTCAATCCCTGGGTCGGGAAGATCCCCTGGAGAAGGAAATGGCAATCCACGCCAGTATTCTTGCCTGGAGAATCCCACGGATGGAGAAGCCTAGTAGGTTACAGTCCACGGGGTTCCAAAGAGTCGGACACGACTGAGCGACTTCACCTTACCTTCACCTTAGCCCTGAGAGACTAAGACCAGTGTATGTTTGCATGTTTTGTTTTAACTGTTGTAGGTTAACACACATTATCACTCAACTTCTACTATTCTCTGTGAGGAACACTGTTTTATATCATGATGGTAAAACAGAAATAACATAAAACTGATCCTTGTACAATTCCAACAGGATTACTAGATAAAAATTAGGAATGCCAGGATCTCAGAGACAACTTTGGTTAAAGACTGATTCACTGGAGTAATTTCAGTGGTGATGAAGATGAAGAAAAATAATGGAGGAATTACAGAATATTTGTCCTTTTGTGTCTGGCTGAGTTCACTTACCACTATATTTCCAAAGTTCATCCATGTGGTAGCATCTATTAGAGATGTGTCCCTTTTTATGAATGAATATTTCATTGCTCATATATGCTGTGTTTTGAATATTGTCATCTGTTGATGAACACTTGGGTTGTCTCCACCTTTTGACTATTGTGAATAATATTCTGAGGAATACTGGTATGCAAGCATTGGTTTGAGTCCCTGTTTTCAATTATTTAATTTAAATATTTATGTAGGGTCGCTGGGTCATGTGGTAGTTTTGTTTAGCTTTTTGAGGAAACACCGAACTGTTTGCTACTCTGGGTATACCATTTTTATCTTTCCACTAGTAATGTACTTGGGTCCCAATTTCTCCAGACCCTCACCAACACTTGTTATTTAAATTTTTCTTGATTACAGCTACCCTAATAAGTATGAAGTGATATCTCATTTTAGTTTTGATTTACGTTCCCCTAAAGACTGAAGCTATTGAGAATCTTTTCATTTGTTTTAGACTTTTTTATCTTTTTTAAAGAAAAGTTTTTGTCTTTTAGATGGATAAAGTTAAAGTCTTTATCTTCTTTAAAGACAAGTTCTTTGTTTATTATTTTTAAATTGAGTTTTTGTCTTTTTGTTGTTGTTATAGGAATTGTTTATATATTTTAGATATTAAATTTTAATTAGAAATATGATTTCCAAATATTTTCTTTTATACCATAGGTTGTCTTTTCATTCTAATGACAGTGTTGTTTGATGCACCAAAGTTTTTAATTTTGATGAAGTTCAATTTATCTGTTTTTTTTTTAAATTTTCTTGCTTATGCTTTATTAAATATCTAGTATATAAGAATTTATACAGTAAGAAAGTAATTAGAGATTACCAGGAACTGAGGAGAGGGAATTTGAGATGTTAGTGCTTAATGGCTAAAGATTTATTGCTTGGAGTGATGAAAGTTTTGGAAATAGATGGTGATGATGATTGTTCAATATTACGATTGTAATTAATGCCACTGGATTATAACTTAAAATATTTAAAATGGTAAGTCTTTAGGGTTTTCCACATATAAAATAATATAATGTGTACATAGAGACAACTTTACTCCTTTCTTTCCAATTCAGATGTCTTTATTTCTTTTTCTTGCTTATTTGCTTTGGCTAGGACTTTCCAATACTATGTTAAATAGAAGTGGTAAGAAAACACTCTTGTCATATTCCAGATATCAGATAATAAGTTTTCAACCTGTCACTGTAGGGTCTAGTATTATCAGTGGATTAGACATACAGTTATCACTATGAGTTGGTATGTTCCTTCTATATCCAGTTTGTTGAGAATTTATATCTTGAAAGGGTGTGGAATATGTGAAACACTTTTCCTGTATTTACTGAGATGATCAGAGGATGTTGCTTTTCTCAGTCGCTAAGTCATGTCTGACTCTTTGCCACCCTGTGGACTGTAGCTTGCCAGGCTCCTCTGCCCATGAAATTTTCCAGGCAAGAACACTGGAATGGTTTGCTGTTTCCTACTTCAGGGGGTCTTCCTGACCCAGGGATTGAACCTGCATCTCTTGAGTCTCCTGCATTGGCAGGCGGTTTGTTTACTGTTAGTGCCACTTGGGAAGCCCCAATGTTTACTCTTAATTCTGTCATTTGTGATGGATTACATTTATTAATCTGCATATGTCAAATCACCCTTGCATCACAGATATGAATTTCACTTCATCCTGGTGTATGCTCTTTTTATTGTGCTGTTGAGTTCAGTTTGGGGGTTTCACTGGTAGCTCAGATGGTAAAGAATCCACCTGCAATGTGGGAGACCTGGGTTTGATTCCTGGGTTGTGAAGATCCCCTGGAGGAAGGCATGGGAGCCCACTCTAGTGTTCTTGCCTGCAGAATCCCCATGGACAGAGGAGCCTGGCAGGCTACAGTCCATGGGGTCACAAAGACTTGGACACAATTTAGGTACAAGAGGCTTAAAATCTGGAATAAGACAAGAGTGCTTTCTTACCACTCCTATTCAACATGGTATTGGAAAGTCCTAGGTAAAGCAAATAAGCAAGGAAAAGAAATAAAGACATCCGAATTGGAAAGAAAGGAGTAAAGTTGTCTTTACATACACATACATTATTTTATATGTAGAAAACCCTAAAAACTTATCATTAGTGCACACACATGAGTTCAGTTTGTTAATATACTGTTGAGAATTTTTGTATATATATATTTCAGATATATTGACTGTAGTTTCCTTTTCTTGGAGTGTCCTTATCCAGATTTGATGTGGGATAATGCTAACTTGATGAGTTTGGGAGTATTCTTTCTCTTCAATTTTTGGGAAGAGTTTGAGACAGGTTGGCATTCATTATTCTTTGGATGTTTGATAGCCCTTAGATCCTGGGCTTTATGTTGTTGAGAAATTTTTGATTACTGCTTCAGTCTCCTTCTTGATTCTTGGTCTACTCAGATTTTCTATTTCTTCAGACCTGGTCTTGGTAGGTTTAATGTTTCTAGGAATTTGTTGATTTTCTTTAGGTTGTCCAATTTGTTGGTGTATAATTGTTCATAGAACTCTCTTTGACCTAATTGGCATATAGAGGGCATTCCATCCAACAGCACCAGAATACACATTCTTCTCAAGCATACATGGAATATTATCCAGGATAAATCATATGTTAGGGCACATAGCAAGTCTTAACAAACTTAAGAAGATTAAAATCCTATCAAGTATTTTTCCAATCACAATTGTGCAAAACTAGAAGTTAAATAATAGGAAGAAAATTAGAAAATTCACTAATGCTTAGAAATTAAGCAACGCAATCCTGAACAATCAATGGGTTGAAAAAGAAACCAAAAGGTGAATCAGAAAGTATCTTGAGACAAATGAAAATGAATGTACGTGTACAAAATGCATGGGATGCAATAAACCCTTTCTAAGAAAAGAATTTATAGAGTAAATGTTCGCATAATAAAAAGAGAAAAATCTCAAGTATACGACCTAACTTTATATGTCAAAAAATTATAAAAACAAAATAAGTCTAAGGTTAGCAGAAGAAAGAAAATAATAAAGATTAGAACAAAAAGAAATAGAAAGTAGAAAGATAATAGAAAAAATCAATAAAATTGAGTTTTTTAAAAATGCGCAAAATTAACAAACGTTTAGCTAAAGCAATCAAGAAAAAGAAGACTCAAAAAGAAATGAAACTATAAATAAGAGATTACAACAGACACCATAGAAATATATAGGATATTAAGAGGCTATGATGAACAATTAATATGCATAATCTCTCTGTGACAACATTCTGTCTTTATCGGTTCTCTTAAGAAAATTAAAAGCCTCAATATTGTACTGAAAATAGTTGCTTGGATGACCATGGCTTGTCCCCTTGTATTTTATGTTTCTGCTAGGATCAGCTATTCCATTGCCTCACATGACATTTTTCTTCACTCTGCTCTGGACTATAACACTTCTGCTCTCTTTTCTTGAATGGGATACACTCTCTTCTTTTAATATCCTCACCCTCTTGTCCCCTTCACCTTGTTAATCTATTCTTTACCTTAAGTACTCATGTTAGAAAATAGCCCAGGATATCTCTTCCCCCCAGTTTAGTTAGATGAGCACTCCTGTCATTTTAAACTACTTACTTCATTGTATTATAATTTCATTTTTAAAATATTTCCATCTCTCCATTGCACCAAATTTAGAACTTAAAAGGTAGACTACTGGATATTTCTCAAGCATATCCCTTGTCATTGCTGTGTTGATTAAGCAAATAAGCTCACTTCCTCTAAGCAGTAAGTTATAATTTCAACATGGGCCCGTCTAATCCAAAGGTCCATAGTCCTTCACCTTATGCTCTCTCGTGAATGAAACAGATCATCAGTCCACGGTGATCTCGATGCATGAGGCAGGGTGCTCAGGGCTGGTGCACTGGGATGACCCTGAGGGATGGGATGGGGAGGGAGGTGGAAGGGAGGGTCAGGATGGGGAAAGCATGTACACCCATGGCCGATTCATGTGAATGTATGGCAAAAACCACCACAATGTTGTAAAGTTGTAAAGTAATTGGCCTCCAATTAAAATCAAAACAATAAACATAAAAGAAAAAATGAAAGAAAATGCATCTCGTGAATGAAAGGATGTTAAAAAATGAATGAAAATTAAACTATACTGAAATAGGTAAGATGGAATGACCTCATAGAATACAATAAAAATAACTTACAGACTAGCTTCCCAATTTTTAAAATTATTCTACACTGTCCACCCATACATGCATAAGACACGATGCTCTCCAAACATGTACTTGTGTCCTAGTGTTCTGTTAGGTGGAGATGGCAGAAAAATTTTTTCTTTCTAGTAGAAATTTAGATGGTTTCAGAGTTTATCAAAAATAAACTTACATAGGAAGTGTTAGTGGTAAAGAACTTGCCTGCCAATGCAGGAGATGCAAGAGATGCCAGTTCAATCCCTGGGTCAGGATGATCCCCTCGAGGAGCGGATGGCAACCCACTCCAGCATTCTTGCCTGGAAAATGGACAGAGAAGTCTGATGGGGTCGCAAGGAGCCGGATGTGACTGAGGCTACTTAGTAATAGCACTAGGAAAAAAAAAAAAAAAGCTAAAAGCCTAATTAATCTCAGTTATTAACTGCAATGAGAAAAACTGCTCAGACTGTGCTTATTCTAACCTGCCTCTTTTTCTGTTCTCCAGATTCAGAATCTATAACTTATAGTTGAGTTATATAAATTAAATGTAAAAATTAGAACTATGGAAGCATCTCCACAGTTCAAAAAGTATTGAGAATGGATAGGGTTTCATTTTTTATTATAATTTTGGGAGCATGTCAACTCTGCTAGGTATTGCTTAGTATTATGCACTTTTTGAAAATATATAACCCATCAACCTTGGATTTTGTCTAATAAAAAGCTCAAATCCCTCCATCTCCAATAAAAAGCTTTCTATATGAATAACAGCATTAGCTCTCCATACCACCAGTGTCATGATATAGAGATGACACCAGGAAGATGAAGCAGTTGCAAAAAAGCAGTAGGTGGCAATACCACAGAAAGTATTAATATTAGGATCCTCTGACTTGATTTTCAATCTATGTTGGATCAAATTATCTAGGGTAAATCAACAGAGTGACTGTCTATAATCATGCTGAATATTTGAAGCGAAAGAGGACAGCAAATTTCATTTTTGAAAGTAGAAATAGACAAAGTAGAATTATCTAACTTCTTTCAAAAATAGCACTAGAGGACTGATGCTTGATTATGCTAATCATCGCTGATTTTTCTTGTTTTGAATTGGATTTAGAAATAACACTTGGAGTGATTTGCACATTCGTCTTCATTGGGAAATCAGCCAGGCTCCTTAGGCTGACATTCAAGGCTCTCTTATAATCTGATGAAAATCGATGTTTGATTTTGACCTATTCCTCTCAACATACAGCCTTTTATTGGCAATAGTAGCTTACAGTGCTGCTCACTAAAGCTTCACACTATTACACCACTTGAGTTACTCTCCCATTCCCAGTTTACAAAAACCTGTCTATCCTGCAGAGTAAGGACTTGTTAAATTGGTTGTACACACAATGTCTGATACACAGCAAGGGCCCAATAAGTATTTGTCAAAGGGCCCAATAGAAGTATCACTGAATAAGAACTTGTCATCCTTTTCTTGGAGTCCAGTCTTGTTAGAGGCACTTATGTGTAGAATATTATGTCAAAGAAATCACAATCATAGGTGATTGTTTTGCTTAAGGGAATTACTTAAATTTTTATTAAAGGAATTTCACTAGAGTATATTTAAAAGAAAGCAGACATCACTTTGCCAACAAAAGTGTATATAGTCAAAGCTATGTTTATTTCCAGAAGTTATGTATGGATGTGAGATTTGGAGCATCAAGAAGGCTGAGTGCTGAAGAATTGATCAAATTGTGGTGCTGGACAAGACTCTTGAAAATCCCTTGGACAGGAAAGAGATCAAACCAGTCAATCCTAAAGGAAATCAACTCTGAATATTCATTGGAAGGACTGATGCTGAAGTAAGAGTTCCAATGCTTTGGCCCCCAGATGCAAAGAGAGGACTCATTGGAAAAGACTCTGATGCCAGGAAAGACTGAGGGCAGGAGAAGAAGGAGGTGACAGAGGATGAGACGTTTGAGTGGCATCACTGACTCAATGGATAAGAATTTGGGCAAAATCCAGGAAGTAGTGAACAACAGAGGAGCCTGTTGTGCCGCTGTCCACCTCTTGGGGGTTGCAAAGAGTCAGACATGGCTTAGCAACTGAACAACAACAAAAACTTTGCACTAACATTCTACTTATGCATGAATATTCTTTTCTGAGCTAGGACTTCAGCAAGATACCTAGCCTATTCAAAAAAAAAAAAAAAGAGAGAGAGAGAGAATAAAATAACCGGATGGAGATGGGGACGTTCATAATTGATAAGAATGCTAGTTTACCCTCTTTTACTTGACTTGGATTCTGTGTATATGGGAACTGAATCCTACAACATTGGCTTTGAAATTGGACAGGCTGTTCTGTGGTGCTTTTCAGGTTTGTAACCTTGGTGAAGGATTTGTTGTCTTTGAGCCTTAGTTATCATCTATAAGATACAAATGATATTACATACACCTCACTGTAAAATTGTCTGTAAAATTGTTTAGAATAGAGTCTGTATTATAGTAGGCATTCAGTAAATGTCAGAGACATACTTTTTATGGTCATACAGTAAGATATTTGGGGCTTCCCCGGTGGTTCAGATGGTAAAGAATCTGCCTGCAATGCGAGAGACCTGGGTTTGATCCCTGGCTTGGAAGATCCCTGGCTTGGAAGATCCCCTGCAGTAGGGCAGGAAAACCCACTCCAGTGTTCTTGCCTGGAGAATCCCATGGTCAGGGGAGCTTAGCAGGCTACAGTCCATGAGGTTGCAAAGAGTCAGACGTGACTGAGTGACTAAGCATAGCACAGCAGTAAGATATTTAGTTTAAATGCTGCTGCTGCTGCTGCTGCTGCTACGAATGGGTTGCCATTTCCTTCTCAATGCATGAAAATGAAAAGTGAAAGTGAAGTCGCTCAGTTGTGTCTGACTCTCAGCGACCCCATGGACTGCAGCCTACCAGGCTCCTCCATCCATGGGATTTTCCAGGCAAGAGTACTGGAGTGGGGTGCCATTGCCTTCCCTGAGTTTAAACACTAGGTAAGCCTATATGACCAGAGAAGGAATGGCACCCCACTCCAGTACTCTTGCCTGGAAAATCCCATGGATGGAGGAGTCAGACACGACTGAGCGACTTCACTTTCACTTTTCACTTTCATGCATTGAAGAAGGAAATGGCAACCCATTCCAGTGTTCTTGCCTGGAGAATCCCAGGGATGGGAGAGCCTCATGGGCCGCCATCTATAGGGTCGCACAGAGTCGGACATGACTGAAACGACTTGGCAGCAGCAGCCCCAAGCCTATATGACATGTTTCATGTCTAAAATTTAAACTTTTAAAAAACAGAAATTGTGCAGTTCAGCAAACTTTATTTTGCATAGAAAAAGCTCAGAGAGTAAAAGTAACATAAATAAACCTATGGCAGTTTAGTGTGATAGGCCACATACGCATTTTTATTTTATTTTCTATTATTTACCTTAAAAACACACATACACACACATGAGTTTGACTCTGGGTAACTCTCACTAAAATTTCACAAAGCAAATTATTTAAGCATATCTGGTTAATAGACACTATGGTATTTGACTTAGAGTTTAGCTGACCATTTAAGACACTACAGAACCCAACATAAAATGTAGTTAAAATGGGAACAACCCAGAATAGAGTCCTTAGGTGTCAATAAATGTTGGAGAGTTCATAGAAAAAAGTGAAGGAAATTGTAGAGGGTATTGGCCGATTTTTATTGATTCTGGTGTCTAGGATTGTTAAAGATTTTCAGAGCAACCCAAGTGTAAGTGGAATGAAATTCAAAGTTATGTCTAGTTACAACTTCTGATAGCAGAACTTTCATACTACCTATTAAAGGCTAAAGCCATAGGGGTTACAGCTAAGCCAGAGAAGACTGATCAATATGATTTGTTGCCGAATCTTAAGAAATATTTTTTCTTATTTTCTTACCTCATGTAACCCTCAGCCTCATTGCAGCAGATCATGGACGTCTCAAACCTAATTCAGATGGGAAAATTTAAGACAAAACTTGCATGAGTTAAAAACATTGTTCAGTTATAATAAGTGTAATATGTACGTATGTGTGTGTGCTCAGTCTCTCAGTCAGGTCTGTCTCTGCCTGTGTCTTCCAGCCACACTATTTTCTCGCAGTCTTTCAGGCATGTTCTTCTTGCCTTAGGTCCTTTGTACTTGTCATTCCATCTAACCCACTTCCCCTTCACTTGGTTAACTCTCTACTCTTCAAATGTCTGCTCAAATTTTCCTGATCCTAACAGGCTTGCTCAGGACCCAAGGAGGATGCTTCATTTATTTTCTTTTCCTCTCTATTTCCAATAGCAGTGTCTATGAATATGTTTGTATCTTTATTTAATTGTTAGTTGTTTAACCAACTAAGCTAGAAGTTTCATGAGCATGGGGCTCATGTCTCCCTTGCTCCCTCTGTTTCATACCCCAGCCTACTTTCTAGCATGATGTGGATGTGCAGTGTTGAATGGAAGAATAACATGTTTGCCTTAACAACTAAGGTGGAGCAAATCTGGGATGTGATTCTCAGCGTTATATCTAGCAATGCGGAGATGGAAAACAGAGGCAAGGGATTACCCAGAATTAAAGTAGCGATTGAATAGCTACTGTTAGTGTCATGGGTAATGGCAGCTGCTTTACTTATTGACACATAGTGTCAGCTGATGGCCATATGTTGGACCACCGTGGGCTTAAATTCTGTTTAATTTGCCTGGGGCCTCGCCACCAACCGGGTATGAGCAACCTATTTAGGTAATATCAGACTCTGCTTCCTCATCTATAAAATTAGGACGTTAGTACATTATCATTATTATTATTATAATTAGCAATAACATGGGAAGAACCTAGTAATAATAGTGGTGGAACTTATCTAATTTGACACTTGAGAATGACATTTCTCTCCTGTTCCATCCAGACTAAAATAATCAGTTATATCTGACTCTTTCTGACCCCATGGGCTATAGTCCTCCAGGCTCCTCTATCCATGGGGATTCTCTAGGCAAAAAAACTGGGGTGGGGTGCCACGCCCTCCTCCAGGGGATCTTCCCAACCCAGGGATGAGACTCAGGTCTCCCACTGTGCAGGCAGATTCTTTACTGTCTGAGCCACCAGAGAATCCCAACTAAAATAGCTTATTCATTCATCTCTTTATATACTATTTCATTCAACTGATGGAACAAACCCTGTTTCCTATCCCCTAATTGCTTGCTGGACAAAGAGATATTCATAAATCATAAAGAGAGTTCCAGAAAAACATCTACTTCTGCTTTATTGACTATGTCAAAGCCGTTGGCTGTGTGGATTACAACACACTCTGGAAAATTATTAAATAGATGGGGATACCAGACCACATTACCTGCCTCCTGAGAAATCTGTATGCAGGTCAACAAGAAACAGTTAAAACTGGACATGGAACAGACTGGTTCCAAATTGGGAAAGGAGTTTGTCAAGGCTATATATTGTTACCCTGCTTATTTAACTTATATGCAGAGTACATCATGTGAAATGCTGGGCTGGATGAAGGACAAGCTGGAATCAAGATTTCTGGGAGAAATATCAATCACCTCAGATATACAGATGACACCACCCTTATGGCAGACAGTGAAGAACTAAAGAGCCTCTCGATGAAAGTGAAAGAGGAGAGTTAAAAGTTAGCTTAAAGCTCAATATTCAAAAAATTAAGATCATGGCATCTGGTCCCATCACTCCAAGGCAAATAGATGGGGAATTGATGAAAACATTTTTGGGGGCTCCAAAATCACTGCAGATGGTGATTGCAGCCATGAAATTAAAAGATGCTTGCTCCTTGGAAGAAAAGCCATGGCCAACCTAGACAGCATATTAAAAAGCAGAGACATTACTTTGCCAACAAATGTCCATCTCATCAAAGCTATGGCTTTTCCAGTAGTCATGTATGGATGTGAGAATTGGACTATAAAGAAGGCTGAACACTGAAGAATTGATGCTTTTGAACTGAGGTGTTGGAGAAGACTCTTGAGAGTCTCTTGGACTGCAAGGAGATCAAACCAGTCAATTCGAAAGGAAATCAGTCCTGAATATTCATTGGAAGGACTGATGCTGAAGCTGAAACTCCAATACTTTGGCCACCTAATGCAAAGAACTGATTCATTTGGAAAGACCCTGATGCTAGGAAAGATTGAAAACAGGAGGAGAAGGAGATGACAGAGGATGAGATAGTTGGATGTCATCACTGACTTGATGGACATGAGTTTGATCTAACTCTGGGAGTTGGTGAAGGACAAGGAAGCATGGTGTGCTGCAGCCCATGGAGTTGCAAAGAGTTGGACATAACTGAGCAACTGAACTGATGTACACTCTTTTCAGACTCAATTTTACAGTACTCAGAAATACTGTATTTTCTGTTCTCCCTCATATTCTCTATTTATTTAGCTCCCTATCCCCTTTTTCTTTTTAAAAGTTTGAAATGTCCATGTTCAATCTTGAATTTGTTTTCTCTCTCCCAAAAAGACTGTGGTTTTCACGTCCTCTTGTCTTTCTTCTCAGGCATTTACTAGCTCAGGTGAAAGCTCTCCCTGGTGGAAGGGCATACAGCTGGGTGGATGGGGTGTGTCTTCTGGGCAGGTGCAGGCACATTTCCAGGCAAGAAGTATGACAAAAGTATAGTGTAGAGTTCTACTGGAACAGTCTCAATGTCCTGCAGTCTAGAACTTTAAGATAGCTTGATTAGAATGCGTTGGGGATTAGAGAGAGACCAGAGAGACCAAAGCCAAAAGGGGAAAAGTATGCTGTATATGAGTAATTTTTCTCAATCTCACTTCCTAATACATGGAGAACAACAAGAATCCATGTATTTGTTAGCCATCCGTATGTCTTCTTTGGAGAAATGTCGATTTAGTTCTTTGGCCCATTTTTTGATTGGGTCGTTTATTTTTCTGGAGTTGAGCTGCAGAAGTTGCTTGTATATTTTGAGATTAGTTGTTTGTCAGTTGCTTCATTTGCTATTATTTTCTCCCATTCAGAAGGCTGTCTTTTCACCTTGCTTATATTTTCCTTTGTTGTGCAGAAGCTTTTAATTTTAATTAGATCCCATTTGTTTATTTTTGCTTTTATTTCCAGCATTCTGGGAGGTGGATCATAGAGGATCCTGCTGTGATTTATGTCTGAGAGTGTTTTGCCTATGTTCTCCTCTAGGAGTTTTATAGTTTCTGATCTTACATTTAGATCCTTAATCCATTTTGAGTTTATTTTTGTGTGCGGTGTTAGAAAGTGATCTAGTTTCATTCTTTTACAAGTGGTCCATCAGCAGATGAATGGATAAGAAAGCTGTGGTACATATACACAATGGAATATTACTCAGCCGTTAAAAGAATTCATTTGAATCAGTTCTGATGAAATGGATGAAACTGGAGCCGATTATACAGAGTGAAGTAAGCCAGAAAGAAAAACACCAATACAGTATACTAACACATATATATGGAATTTAGGAAGATGGCAATGACGACCCTGTATGCAAGACAGGGAAAGAGACACAGATGTGTATAACGGACTTTTGGACTCAGAGGGAGAGGGAGAGGGTGGGATGATTTGGGAGAATGACATTCTAACATGTATACTATCATGTGAATTGAATCGCCAGTCTATGTCTGACGCAGGATGCAGCATGCTTGGGGCTGGTGCATGGGGATGACCCAGAAAGATGTTATGGGGAGGGAGGTGGGAGGGGGGTTCATGTTTGGGAATGCATGTAAGAATTAAAGATTTTAAAATTTAAAAATAAAAACCAAAAAAAAAAAAGAATCCATGTAACCTGGAGGTGTATGCGAAAGGTACACTTCCCTAAAGATGGAGAGGCAACATTTCGCTTGGAGCTCACTAAGATTTTGCATGTTAAAAGCAAAAACCTAAGAAATTTTTCTTAAAATGCTGATCCCTTTAGTTCAATCCTTAGCTGCAATACAAAAAGTGATCTTAAGACTTGAAAGCCATTATAAAGACTATAAATATTATTGGCAATTTTCTCTATAAGAAAGCATAAGTGTATTTAGGTATTTGAGTTATATGTACTCAGGAAGTAAGGGCTATATTAAAATACCCATGATTCTTTGTATCTAAAAGATTAAAATTTAAATATTTGAATTTATATGGCATAGCATATTAACATAGTATATGCCTTTGTACTCTAAGTGCCAGTTTTCACATCTACTCTGTCTTCTGAGAAACTCAAACTAAAAAGATTATAATAGTAAATAGGCTGAGTCTAGGATATGCATTACCTTCCCCTATTGTTAAAGCATAATTCCTCCTGCTTTGCCATCATATGTCACTTTTCCGTTTTTCCAGTGCATTTTCCTGTTGAGAAACCAGTTGGAGCTGGTGAATGCTTCCCCACAGAGAAATTGCAAGTGAAATCATTTGAGAACTTTTGTACATTAACCTAAAATTATTTCATCTTTTAAGGAAATTGAGCCCCCAAATTATCAACTTTTGCTTTGTATTTACCACAGTGAATGCTTTTTATTTAATTCTATATTAAGTGAAAACTTTGCTCCTTGAATTCTAATACCATTCCTGAAGAGCGGGAAAAAGGAAGCAATTCTAGCACTCCGTCTTCACTGAAAGCCTCTATATTTTACTAAGAAATCAAGCCAAGATAATTACCTCAAATTTTTTGCCACTAAAAAGTGAAAGCTGAATGCTATCACACACTGGTACAAATGTAATATTTGTAGTAAGTATGGTGAAAGTTATGTAAAGATCTACTTTGAACTCTAGGGGAGATACAAAATGTACAGATGAACAAAAGTATTCCTTCCCTTAATTATTCATGAATTCTACTACACTGTGAGCTTCCTTAGAGTGCAGAAGTTCAATTACAAGTTTCCTATGAAAAGTAGCACCTGGGTAGAATAAGAGGAGGGGAAGACAAACAAACAAAACTAAAACAAAAAAAATTAAAGAACCCCCCCACACACACACACTTTATTTAGACAGCAAACCTTTCAGATGCTGGAGGAAGGGTGGTGGAGCTAGAGGAACATTCACTGCAGTTGTAAGTTGTCCCGATACAAAGTTATCTCTGGAAACAGCTTTTTCCATTTTTTTTTTCCTTATAGATTCCATTTTATTGTTTCTAAACAATCACATTTTTCTCAAGAGTCACCTCTCAGATGCATAAACCTTGTTTCAAGCAGTGGCTGCCTTTTCCTACCAGAATATTTTCTACATACATTTGTAAATAGTCTGATGAAAACTCCCTTTGATATATATCTTGATATGCTTGAACCTTAGAGGTCACATCTCTGCCTTAGTTTCCTTTTTTTAAATCCCAAATTCTTTCTCATAACAGGTTAAAGTAGGAGCATGATAATACCTGTATATACCAGAAGTATAGGATTATACCATAATGTTTTGCTTTGGAAATAAACTCCAAATCCCTGAAAAAATTAGCTAATTTTAATGTTCCCATGCTGGTTTATTATAAAGACTAAAACCCATTTTCTACCAATAAGCATATTTATTTGGAAATATTGATGTACATTGGAGAGGAAAATAATTCATCCTGTGTTTTTTCCATCACTCTCCCTTGTGAATATACAAGTCAACCAGAATCATGACCATTTCTCTATTTTCATCAATAAAAGTCACCAACAGTGTCAATACTGACAACAGCATAACCCAATAGTGAATCGTAAGTTAGCTTTTTCAGTGCCCATGAGAACATTTCATCTTTCTGAAATTAGCATGATTCACTCTATTGGTTGCTATTATGTAAAATGCATAAAATGTACCTAGTAATTATTAGTTTAACAGAGTTTCAAACTTTTTAAAAGTTTGACTCAAATCATTCAAGAGGAATCTCTTTATTTACCTATAAGACAAATCTATTCTGATTTCAACAGTAATTTAAAAATTTCATAAAATTTGTGCAGTTCTTTTTAGTTTACAAAGACTTTTTTACAAACAATAGCACATATTTTCATCATCTTTATAGTCTTCATAGTAATAAAAAACTTTAATTGAAACTTATTTTGTGACAATCATTGCTTTAACAGTTATCATGAGCAAAAACTGTTTAATATCACAACAATGTCATAAACAGTTCTATTACTGTCCTTTAAATTATTTATTTATTTGTGGCTGTGCTGGGTCTTCATTCCCGTGCACAGGCTTTTTCTAGTTGCGGCAAGAGGGGGCTACTCTCATGTTGCAATGTGTGGGCTTCTCTTTACAGTGGCTTCTCTTGTTGCAGAGCATGGGTTCTAGACTGTATAGACTTCAGTAGGTGCACTCTGGCTTAGTTAGCTCTGTGCTATGTGGAATCTTCCCAGATCAAGGACCAAACCCATGTAAACTCATATTCTAAGATAACTGGGCTACTAAGAGGCATGAGAGTCCCTTGACTCTCCCTTGGACTGCAAGGAGATCCAATCAGTCCATCCTAAAGAAAATCATTCCTGAACATTCGTTGGAAGGACTCATACTGAAGCTGAAATTCCAATACTTTGGTCGCCTGATGTGAAAAACTGACTCGATTCATTTGAAAGACCCTGATGCTGGGAAAGTTTGAAGGCGGGAGGAGGTAGGGACAACAGAGGATGAGATGGTTGGATGGATGGCATCACCGACTCAATAGACATGAGTGTGAGTAGACTCTGGGAGTTGGTGATGGACAAGGAGGCCTGGCATGCTGCAGTCCATGGGGATGCAAAGAGTCAGACATGACTGAGCAACTGAACTGAACTGAACTAAACTGAGGAAGCATAGCTGAGATTACAACCAAGGTAATTTGACTCTGGAGCCTACATGTTTGTCCACTATTTTCAGTCGAGAATCTGGGGTTGATGTAACCAAAATGGCCTTCTAACACTGAGGAAATTTTATAAAACTGGAATTAGAGTTGTAACCATGACATTGAAGCTAACTAACCTGGTTGGTTGGAGTTGTATTTGCAAAGACAATGCTTAAAGAAATGACAGAAATCAAGACATAAAAATTGAAGACTTGGGAAACACAATCAACACATAGTTCTTTGAAAAGAAAATTTAATGATGTAACTCTGTATATATTTTTCATGTATTTAAAGCAGGAAAAATGGAATATACTTAAGTATACATTTATTTGTTTAAAATTTATTGTATACTTTATTATACATAAACTGTGGAAAACTACAGAATTTCACAGACACGATCCCTATCCTCAAGGGCCTTATGGTTCAGAGAAGAGGCTAAAGATATGAGAATCTTACACTTTCACAATAATTCATATTTTCAGAGATTTTTTTATAAATCATTTTACACCAACTCTGTTAAATAGGTATGTGATGATCTCTCTTTCACAAATAAGTAAACTGAATTTCAGAGATATGACATGGCTCATCTAAATTGAAAGTTGTTAATGAATACATTAAGGAGGAGCACACAAAAAAGACCACGAGAAAGGTATGAGCAAGATGGTATGGAATTATCAAAAGATATAGATGGAGATATTACAGAAGACTTTATGGAAGACATAATAGAAAATCGAGAATTGCAAGTTAGGTTACTAGGGGTAAAGTAGAAATATGACCAGTTAAGTTTTAGATAACACTGGAAGAAGGACCAAAGGAGGCCAGAATGTGCAAATATATTCATACAACAACAATCAGTATAATTTCTCTGAAGCTTTGGTAAAGGGAAATGGGTGGGAGAAAATATAGGCAGTAGGATGGAATCAGATTTTGGAGTACTTAGAATGCCTTAAAACTTGTTTTAATTTAATAAAAGACTGAAGTTTTTTTTTTTTTTTTTAAATTACAGACATGATATGAAAACTATCTTAAGAAAATTAATCTGGGACTCCAAATAGTATAAACTGAAAATGAAAAGATTGGAATCAGAGTCCATTCTCATCTACTAATAGCTTCTCAAATTTTAAGTAGCTATGAATCACCTGGGAATATTGTTAAAAATGCAGATATCGGAATCAGTAAGTTCAGGGATGAGAGCTGAGATTTTGTATTTTTATTAAGCCCACAGTAAATTCTAATGCTCCGTGGCTGGTCTGCTGATGTTGAATAGCAGAGATTCAAATCATCTTCTACCCATGTCTCTGAAAACAAGAAATGATGTAGAGGTTTCCTTCCTATGAGAGGCAAATAGAACCTTGAACTTGCAATACCTGAGGATGTGTAAGTTGAAGCTTGAGTCTTAAAAGATATATTATGTACTAAAACCTTGACAGAAAAGGACAAAGATAATAAAGCTGTAACTGCCAAATCTGAGCTCAGCAGTCACCCAATGCTAGAAGCCTCTAGCAACTGCTTACCGTGTTGTGGCATATCCTTGGAAACTGCAGTTACAGCACACTTCAATCACCAATGCCCTCCACAGCCAGCAGGGGCCCAATACTATCACACCCAACTCTCTGCCTCCCAACTAGACTCAAGGAATCTCAGCGTCAACCATTATACCCTTTTTCTCAGATCCTCGCCTAGCTCTCCTTAGGAAGCTCTCCTTAGGAAGCTCTCCTTCGGAAGCTCTCCTTCCTATCCTTGATTTCTTCAGTTCAGTTTTAGTGATAAACAATATTTGATCAATATTTGATAAACAATATAAAAATCATCATTACCAAAACATCATCCATACCAGCTCTGTTGACATGTGACTTCCTCTAGCCCATTTACTGAAACTCCATATTTCTGATAAGAAGGCACTTCATTTTTCTTCTAAAATGTGTGTCTCAGATGTCGCACCAAAGAGAAGTTATCATTATCATGTTTTACATTTTCCAGATACTTTTGTCATTTTTTTCAATTTTATTACAGTATGGTTGATTTACAGTGTTATGTAGTTTCTGCTGTGCAGCAGTTCACATACATATAACTGCTCTTTTATAGATTCTTTTCCCATATAGGTCCTTACAGAGTATTGAGAAGAGTTCCCTGTGCTATACAGTAGGTCTTTGTTAGTTATCTATTTTATATCTAAATAATGTATATTTGTGAATCACAGTATCCCAATTTATTCCTCATTGTGAATCACAGTATCCCAATTTATTCCTCTTCCCTCTACCCCTGCTTTTTCTCCTGGTGACCGTAAGTTTATTTTCTATAGATGTGACTCTATTTCTGTTTTGTAAGTAAGTTCATTTGTCTCTTTTTTTTTTTTTTGGTTTCTACATATAAATGATATATTTGTCTTTCTCTGTCTGAATTACTTCACCCAGTATTATTCAAATATCAGTCCCTTGGACTTACTTGTCTTATTTTTAATAACTTAAGTCTGTTCATACCAAACTGGACTAAGAGCAGAAACTAGAAGTGAGACATCCTAAGAGTGCCCCCACACACACAAATTTAATAATACCCCATGGAATCTCAGAGAGTTGCTCTGGCGCACTACAGTTGTTTAAATATCTTAACATCCCTAAGAATCACATGGGATCTTGTTAATAGAACAAACCGATAGGCTCTATATTTTCACCCTGCTTATTTAACTTATATTCAGAGTACATCAGGAGAAATGCCAGGCTGGATGAAGCACAACCTGGAATCAAGATTGCCGGGAGAAATATCAATAACCTCAGATATGCAGATGACATCACCCTTATGGCAGAGAGTGAAGAACTAAAGAGCCTCTTGATGAAAGTGAAAGAAGAGAGTGAAAAAATTGGCTTAAAACTCAACATTAAGATAATAAAGATCATGGCATCTGGTCCTGTCACTTCATGGCAAATAGATGGAGAAACAGTAGAAACAGTGGCAGACTTTATTTTCTTGGACTCCAAAATCACTGCAGATGCTGCCTGTGGCTATGAAATAAAAAGACGCTTGCTCCTTGGAAGGAAAGTTATGACCAACCTAGACAGCATATTAAAAAGCAGAGACGTTACTTTGCCAACAAAGGTCCGTCTAGTCAAGACTATGATTTTTCCAGTAGTCATGTATGGATGTGAGAGTTGGACTATAAAGAAATCTGAGTGCTGAAGAATTCATGCTTTTGAACTGTAGTGTTGAGACTCTTGAGAGTCTCTTAGACTGTAAGAAGATCCAACCAGTCCATCCTAAAGGAAATCAGTCCTGAATATTCATTGGATGGACTGGTTCTGAAGCTGAAATTCTAATAATTTGGCCACCTGATGTGAAGAACCGACTCACTGGAAAAGACCCTGATGCTGGGCAAAATTTAAGGTGGGAGGAGAAGGGGATGACAGAGGAAGAGATGGTTGGATGGCATCACCGACTCTATGGACATGAGTCTGAGTAAACCCGGGAGTTGGTGAAGCCTGGCGTGCTGCAGTCCATGGGGGTTACAGAGAGTCAGACACGACTGAGTGACTGAAATGAACAGGCAGTACCCCCAGAGGTTCCAATTCATGAGTTATAAAAACTGGAACTATGTATTTGCATTTGTGGGTTGCCATTTCCTTCTCCAGGGGATCATCCCTACCCAGGGATCGAACCCGAGTCTCTCTCATTGCAGGCAGACACTTTATCGTCTGAGCCATCAGGGAAGCCAAGGGATGGGAATATCAGACCACCTGACCTGCCTCTTGAGAAATCTGTATGCATCAGGAAGCAACAGTTAGAACTGGACATGGAACAACAGACTGGTTCCAAATCGGGAAAGGAATACATCATGTATTTGTATTTGAAGTATCACTGTGCTAAGTCACTTCAGTATTTTCTGACTCCTTGCAACCCTATGGACAGCAGCCTGCCAGATTCCTCTGTCCATGGGATTCTCCAGACAAGAATATTGGAATGGGTTGCCATTTCCTACTCCAGGGGATCTTCCTGGCCCAGGGGTCAAATCAAACCTCCATCACTTTTGTCTCTTAAATTGTCAGGAGTGTTCTTTACCCCTAGTGCCACCTGGGAAGCATCACCCCAGCTTACTTCAATTTGCACAGTCTTGGATCTCCCTCTAAAAGCACAAATATAGGCTAAGGAATTCAGAGATACATGTTTTTCATCTGTTGTTTTTCAGTCACTCAGTTATGTCTGACTCTTTGCAACCCCACCGACTGCAGTATGCCAGGCTACCCTGACTTGCATCATCTCCTCGAGCTTGGTCAAACTGACGTCCATTGAGTCAATGATGCCATCCTACCATCTCATCTTCTGTTGTCCCCTATAAGGAGATCAAACCAGTCAATCCTGAAGGAAATCAATCCTGATTACTCACTGGAAGGACTGATACTGAAGCTCCGATACTTTGGCCACCTGATACGAAAAGCTGACTCAATAGAAAATACTCTGATGCTGGGAAAGATTGAAGGCAGGAGGAGAAGTGTCACACAGAGTTTTTCATCTGGCTTCAATCAAAAATCAGCCATGTGACACTGGACATGTCATTTGGCTTGTTTGCGTCTAAAAGTTTCACATCTGATTGTAAATGTGATTATGAATTTTTCAGTGTCCATTCCAGTTCTGTTTATCTACGAATCTGTAAATATCTAATCATCCAACAAATACTGAATGCAAAAGAAAAGCATTCCAGATAAATAAAGAATGAAAATAAGGCAGGACCAAGCAGAGAATTAGGAAGTAAATAAGAAAAAAAACAATATTAGCAGGGTATAAACTTTTTCTTATTCATCACTTAAGATTAAACGCAGTATCCTGAAGAATTAACATAACTGCATTTTGCAGCTTCTTCTAAACCTGAGCTATCACATATTTTTCATATTCTGATACTCTTTTCTCAAGCTGTTTCTATATAAAAGAGCCAGCATGCCATATGTGAAGAATGATCTGACTCAGGATGAATAATCCAAAGTCAGACAATGTGAATGGGTTAATTTTAGGACAGACAAAGCTAGGGGTGTTGCTTCAGACTTACAGATTTCTTTGGCAAAATAGGCCAAGTTTCGTGGGCCTAAATTCTCATCTTTTTCAGTATCCCTGGATGATAATTTAAAGGGAGAGTGCTCATCAGGAAGCCTTCTTCCCTGATAATGTTCATAGTATGTAGAAGCCACCTCTGAATTATGATAATAAGGTATTAGCGTCCAGTCTGAATTGCAAGCACACATCTCCTGTTGTCTGTAGTGCAGCTGCTTGCATGTGGTGGAAATGAGAAACTTTTATGAAATAATTATCTTCAGAATAACTCTGAACATTTATGAAATTAAATGTTATTTATTCATTAACATTTGAAAAACCAGAAATATCTTTCCATCTGCCTTTGATGAAATCAGCTCTTTATTCAGTTTGATATTACCACAAATTAGTCAGCTTGCCTTTCACGCTCTTCGTTTCCTTTAACTCTTAAAAGTGATGTGTACTATTGCTTAAAGACAATGCTCTCTGCTGATGAAACAGCCACAAATTACACAGACACAATATGAGAACTTTTAATAAGCTGAATAGAAGTATTTACAATATGCATCTATGCATGGCTGTCTGAACAGTTTTGCTTAGATTTCATATTTCACTTTCTATGGCTGGTTTGATGGAAGTCTTAAGAGAATAAGACCATTTTGTAGCTTTTCATGATTACTATTGTACTCTGTTATAAACTGTATATGCTTCATTTAGATATGCTAAATAGTATTTTTCTTTGTTAATAATGGAAAAAATATCTTTTTATACTGTGTTCAGAATGAACATTAATATTAATACTGTGCTCCTCTGGGTGAGTAAAATGAATTTCAATAACTTCAGCCAACTGTGGAAGAAAAAAGATGTTGAAATAAATGGACAAGATTTGGGTGTAAGTTCTAAAAGTGTTTAGCTGATAGTGATCTATGATGAAAGTTGTTTTTATTAATTTATAAATATAAAATTCTTTCATTGTAAGAAAACCAAATCTGTAAAATCAAGCAATGAGAGTTCTATTAGTTTTACATGTTGCAATGATTTGGATTAGAACAGACCTCTGTAGAAGCAGTTCTCCATTTCCTGTAAGTGAAAGAGTTGATTTCATTTCCTATGTTTTGTTTCTTTCCCTTTTTTTCCAATCAGGTTCATACCAAAACTACTAGAGCTAGTGAGGCACCTTCCATAGTTTGCTTCTCTTTCTCTGTATGCCATTTTCAAGATGTAATATTTTAACAATACACCCCAGCTAAACGTAAGCCCCTTAAGCAATTCTAGTAGTTAGTAGTTCTCTATCTTAACAAAAGGTCAAGTCTGAGAAAGGCAGTAGATATCTTGAAATTATGTATTTATTCTGTCCAAGCCCTTGGACTTAGGTTTTTATAAATGTCATTCTCATTTTGCTGGGCATGTCTACCAGAGTCCTTTATTCTCACCTATTTTCATGAGCTTTGTCCTGTAATACATTTGCGAAATATATTTGTGTGATCACCAATAAAAACAAATGCCTATATCTCCAAGAATGGGAATAGCAATGGTATCTATAGCTACCAGACACTATGAATAACAGATAACATCTAGTGGAAAAATCATATACCTGGTTTCATTGAAATTTTATGTCTATTTTCCTGTCTTAATGTCAAAGGTGAAAAGAAAGAAAAGTGAAGTAGCTAGGTCATGTCCGACTCTTTGCGACCCCATGGACTTTAGCCTACCAGGCTCCATAAGATTTTCCATCCATAAGATTTTCCAGGCAAGAGTACTAGAGTGGCTTGCCATTTCCTTCTCCAGGGGATCTTGCCAACCCAGGGATTAAACCCGGGTCTCCTGCATTGCAAGCAGACGCTTTACCATCTGAGCCACCAACGAAGTCCCAACACCAAAGGTAATTATTGTTGATTTTTAAGTGAAAGTCCCTTAGTTGTTTCCAACTCTTTGTGACCCCATGAACTATAGGCCACCAGGCTCCTCTGTCCATGGAATTCCCCATACAAGAATACTGGAGTGGGTAGCCATTCCCTTCTCCATGGGATCTTCCCAATCCAGGGATTGAACCCAGGTCTCCTGCATTGTAGGCAGGTACAGTATCATCTGAGCCACCTGGAAACCCCATATTATGGTGCAAATGTTGCAGTTGTCAATACACTATTAATAGAACCTTGATTATCCATCTATTTGTTGACATCATCTTAGCTTTGAATTGAGTTTGAAATGAAATATATGGTATGTACTATTAGAATGTTTTTGAATGGAAGTTAAAGAAATTAACATAGGACAGCTTAAGCAGAAATGGGAAATTTAGATAAGGACATTAGTGGTTTCTGAAACCAAAAAAAAAAAAAAACCCTCAGATCACATTTTTTTATTTCAAATTTCTAAGAGAGAGTATTTCATAGGTCCAGAGTGACCAGGTGGCCTCTATCTAATCACATGTAGCTAAGGGTGGTGATCACAGAGGAAAATGTTGCCATGAGAGGCCCATTGGTCTAGATGAGGTGAGGCAGATGAAGCAGTTATTTTCTATTGAGCAGATAAGCTAAGAGTTTTCTGTTATGGTATAATTGGTTAGGTTGTTACCATAGGGATTCCAGTGTATTTCTGATGAATTAACATTTCTAATTATCCACTTAACAATT
Source organism: Ovis aries (assembly GCF_016772045.2). NCBI lineage: Eukaryota > Metazoa > Chordata > Mammalia > Artiodactyla > Bovidae > Ovis > Ovis aries. The sequence goes on from NC_056055.1 coordinate 212,971,110, forward strand.
GATTTTAATCATTTATTCTTTTCAATGAAACAAATAAGATTTTCTTTCCATTTTTTGAGTCTAGTCCATACCCATCTGAAAAATGTCTGTTTCTTAATAACTAGAAGATCCCAAGTCAGTCTGAAAGGAGAGATTTAGGTAATTGTGTCTTTGTACTGGCAAGGTAGAAAGGTAATAACCATAGCTAAGATTTGCTGAGCACTTACTAAGTGACAGGGACCACACAAAGAACTTTAATTATTTCATTTAACCCTGTGCAGTGGGCTTCCCTGGTGGCTCAGAGGTTAAAGCATCTGCCTCCAATGCGGGAGACCTGGGTTTGATCCCTGGGTTGGGAAGATCCCCTGGAGAAGGAAATGGTAACCCACTCTAGTATTCTTTCCTGGAGAATCCCATGGACAGAGAACCCTGGTAGGCTACAGTCCACAGGGTCTCAAAGAGTCATACAGCACTGAGTGACTTCACTATACTATCTTTGAGAAAAAGAAAGTGGCCCAGAGAGTCTAAGTAAATTACCCAAATTTGTATGGCTAGTAAGTGGTGAAGGAAAACCTTATCTTAGTCATCTCTAAAACTTGATAACAAGTAGAAGCTAAGTGTTATTTCATGAGAGAAAAATATGTATTGATGTTAGAACAAAAATGAAATTAGAAATGATGTTAGAGAAAAATGATCAGTAAAATTCTTTGTTTCTTTTGCTGTGATTCTGAGGGTCAGATTCCAATATTTTGGCGATCATAGTGTGGTTCTTTGCATTTACCTTATTTATTGCTATATTTTATTATTCTCAGAGTAAACTTTCTTGACTTGGCATTTCTCCTCTCTTACAAGCCCAGGCACAGTACTCCTCCTTATTTCTCTTCTCAAGGCCCCTGTTGGTCAGGATGACAATGACTACATATGTCTTGCTAAGAGAACCTGATACCACCTGAGCCTGCATGGGTATTCAGGGAGTGTTTGTTGAGTGAATGGATGGATCAAAATTATTCTTTACTGCTTTAACAAAGTCAGTGGTCTTACATTTTTTATAGGATAAAATTCAAGTTTGTTAATTGAAAGTTTTTTCAAGTTTTTTGAAAAAAGCTTCAAAGTTTTTTTTTTTTTTCCAACTGGCTTTGAAAATTATCTCATTACTCACTGTTCATTTTTTCTCCTATCTTGTTTAAAGTGTACATCAGAGAATCTCAAAAGTTACCTTTCTTCAACAACACACATGCCCTGGGCATGACATATTTCCATGAAACAACCACTGGCATGGATACAAAGAGCATGATTTGTCAGACACCCTTCACAGCTCCACCTCTTTGCCTCTCACTTGGAAAATCTTTTTTGAATGCTAAGGAGTAGAACTGACATTCTTTTAGTGAACACGTCAATCCACTCTATTTACCAAAAAAAAAAAAAAAAAGGAAACTTCAGTGTACTTTAATTATTATTTTTAAGAAATATTTGCAAAATATCATTTCATCATGATTCCTTGGTTGAACACCATTTTTAATAGTAAGAGTCAATATCAATTGCCTGCCTTTAAACTCCCCAACAACCTTGCGAAGTAAATATCATTAATCTTCTTATTTTATAGAGGAGAAATTGAAGTTCAGAGAGCCTAAGTAATCTACCCAAGGTCACATGACTAGTCAGTTTTATGTGTTTTTCAATGGAAAAAATTTTAAGGTGCTGTCAAGGTATTCCCTTTCCCTGTTTGCCACACCCATGTCTTGCTTTGTGAGCTATCTTGTAACATACACACATACACTAAATTTTATGGTTTTCATTACAAATTATATGTTTTCAAGTACTGTGATATTGTTAAAAGAAAAAATAAAATTAAGTACCTCTTTGGTAGAGCAGATTACATAGGTAAGTGTATACTAGGCATATTTGACACCAGTACATCAAAGTTCCCTGGTGGCTCAGATGGTAAAGCGTCTGCCCACAATGCAGGAGACCCGGGTTTTATTCCGAGGTCGGGAAGGTCTCTTGGAGAAGGCAATGGCACACCACTCCAGTACTCTTGCCTGTAAAATCCCATGGACGGAGGAGCCTGGTAAGTTACAGTCCATGGGATCACAGAGTCAGACACGACTGAGCGAATTCACTTTCGCATGAAAGTTCTGACCTGATATTGTTTTTGGCACCATTGCTTCACACATTGCCTTATGTTTCAAAGGGAATATCTTCTTCTTTTAATTAGCTCATATCAAGTTGAAATTTCATATTCCCCAAATTAATTAGACCAAAATCTGTTGTGTTTGTTTCACATGGGGATGTGTTTCCTTCAACATTTGCTCTGTGAGCAACCTTTGATCTAACTAAATACATATTATCTGGTTAATTACTTTTTGCATCAAAGATTGTATATAAAATTTGGTGAGAAAATTCCCTGATGGCCCAGTGATTAGAGCTCTGCTCTCTCACTGCCCAGGGCATGGGTTCAGTCCTTGGTTGGGAAACTAAGATCTCACAAGCTACACTGCATGGCCAAAAATAGGAAAAAAAAAAAAAAATAGTGATACCTCCCTGAATTCACAGTTATAATTCCTCTATAATGTTTTCTGAATGATTCCACTTCTTAATCTTTCATATAATATAAACCAGAGCTGCATGTATATGCCTGTGGTATACCACATAGCATACGTGTAAATTCTTTCTTTGTAAGTATAGCTCTGAGATCCTTTCCTTGGTGAGGCTATTTTGTGGAGCCTCCAACTTTTCCCCAAAATGCTATGGAAAGTAAACATCTGGGATAGCCCCTTGTTGAATGAGATGATCTACTTCAAAAACTTAGTAGCTATCCTCTGCATCTCAGTGAAGTTAACTGAAGTACCATCAGTTCAGTTCAGTTCAGTCGCTCAGTCGTGTCCGACTCTTTGCGACCCCATGAGTCGCAGCATGCCAGGCCTCCCTGTCCATCACCAATTCCCGGAGTTCACTCAGACTCGCGTCCATCGAGTCAGTGATGCCATCCAGCCATCTCATCCTCTGTCGTCCCCTTCTCCTCCTGCCCCCAATCCCTCCCAGCATCAGAGTCTTTTCCAATGAGGCAACTCTTCGCATGAGGTGGCCAAAGTACTGGAGTTTCAGCTTTAGCATCCTTCCTTCCAAAGAAATTCCAGGGTTGATCTCCTTCAGAATGGACTTGTTGGATCTCCTTGCAGTCCAAGGGACTCTCAAGAGTCTTCTCCAACACCACAGTTCAAAGGCATCAATTCTTCGGTGCTCAGCCTTCTTCACAGTCCAACTCTCACATCCATACCTGACCACAGGAAAAACTATAGCCTTGACTAGATGGACCTTAGTCGGCAAAGTAATGTCTCTGCTTTTGAATATGCTATCTAGGTTGGTCATAACTTTTCTTCCAAGGAGTAAGCGTCTTTTAATTTCATGGCTGCAATCATCATCTGCAGTGATTTTGGAGCCCCCCAAAATAAAGTCTGACACTGTTTCCACTGTTTCCCATCTATTTCCCATGAAGTGATGGGACCAGATGCCATGATCTTCATTTTCTGAATGTTGAGCTTTAAGCCAACTTTTTCGCTCTCCTCTTTTACTTTCATCAAGAGGCTTTTTAGTTCTTCTTCACTTTCTGCCATAAGGGTGGTGTCATCTGCATATCTGAGGTTATTGATATTTCTCCCGGCAATCTTGATTCCAGCTTGTGTTTCTTCCAGTCCAGCATTTCTCATGATGTACTCTGCATATAAGTTAAATAAGAAGGGTGACAATATATAGCCTTGATGTACTCCTTTTCCTATTTAGAACCAGCCTGTTGTTCCATGCCCAGTTCTAACTGTTGCTTCCTGGCCTGCATACAGATTTCTCAAGAGGCAGGTCAGGTGGTCTGGTATTCCTCTTTCAGAATTTTCCACAGTTTATTAAGATCCACACAGTCAAAGGCTTTGGCATAGTCAATAAAGCAGAAATAAATGTTTTTCTGGAACTCTCTTGCTTTTTCCATGATCCAGTGGATGTTGGCAATTTGATCTCTGGTTCCTCCGCCTTTTCTAGAACCAGCTTGAACATCAGGAAATTCATGGTTCACGTATTGCTGAAGCCTGGCTTGGAGAATTTTGAGCATTACTTTACTAGCATGTGAGAAGAGTGTAATTGTGCAGTAGTTTGAACATTCTTTGGCATTGCCTTTCTTAGGGATTGGAATGCAAACTGACCTTTTCCAGTCCTGTGGCCACTGCTGAGTTTTCCAAATTTATTGGCATATTGAGTGCAGCACTTTCACGGCATCATCTTTCAGGATTTGAAATAGCTCAGCTGAAATTTCATCACCTCCACTAGCTTTGTTCATAGTGGGTAGCAACTGCTTCTGTGGAAACATTTACTTCTTTATTTCTTCCTTATTACAACAGACAGAACACAATATTTGTTACTTGATACAAATGACCAGTATATTAAGGAGAGGCTAAATACAAAATTTTCAGCTAAACTACCGAACTTAGAATGACTTTTCTTTTTAATCTGCTGGTAATGTTGAAAAATAAAAGAAATAAAATGGATTATAAATATTTTGCTTAAAAAAATCCAAATGAAAAATTAATGAGGGAATATTATTTGATAGGATGGTGAAAGTGGACAAACAAATAACTTTGGAGAGAAGACAGATGGCTTTAAAGTCAAGGTCACCCTGGTGTCTGGATGGACACAAGCAAACAACCTACTGAGACACCTTTGGAAACGCAGCCAGTGTTGGGATTGGGATGTAAACAAGAAACAGGGAGACAAGATAAAAGCGATTTTCCTCCAAAAGTCAGGCCAGATTCTTATTAGAATGCCATGATCATTTCTTGAGATATGGAGCTCTCAAAACTGATTAAGAATAAGAGAATTAAACATCTAAATATTTGGAAAAGAAGAGTGCTTGGGACAGGCATTCTTCACTTGAGTACTACTGACATTTGAGACCAGATAGCTCTTTCTCATGGGAGCCATGAATTGCAGGATACTTTCTGGTATTCCTGGCTTCTACCCACTAGCATCCCTTATTATGACAATGAAAGATGTCTCAAGACATTGATGAACGTGTCTGAGGGAACAAAATTGCTCTCAATGGAGGACCACTGGCTTAAGGGAATTATAGTCATTAATTTAGGCTGAAGGTGAAAAAGAGACCATAGATTATAATGGATTCTTATATAAGAGATATTATTAACTAGTTTTCCATTCCACCAAAGTGGAAAAGTAGATTTTTGGAAGACTGACAACACATTTCAATTGTTAGATTTCTAGTAGGTATCCATAGTAAGTATATTCTGAGGTTGAAGTAATATCCAATAGAGAAGTAGAATTTTTTGTGGCCTTATACCAACAATGTTTTATTAACTATTTTATGTAGCTTACTATTTCATGAATAATTAAATATTTAATTATTCAAACTATTGCTTAATAAGAAAACATATTGTGATTTGTTTATAATAATAAACAGCTTTAACAATATTTGGTCATATTTGTTTGATATATTTTTTCTTGAGATTTTTTCCTTTGTTTACATTTTTGGTATTGTAATTACACTTACAGTGTCCTCTTGCACCCTTTTCACGTGGTCCATTGTTGCCCAGAGGTAGGTAAAGAATAATCCGAAGACAATAGGTATTCTTTCTGGATGTGTTTTACTTTTACACTTTGATTCTATGTATAATTCACCCATGGCAACATACGGCATTGAGTTTTTGGTGTTTTGTATGTTTTTACATAAGCAGCATCTCTGTGTGAATCTTATTTTTCACTCAGCTTTATATTTACAAGATTTTTTTCACGTTGGCATATATAGTTGTATCCAGTGATACTGGCCACTACAGGAGGTAAAAATAACAAAGAGGAAACAAATAAGCCGCATGATCATGATAGACTCCTACCAGTTCAGGCCAGGAGTCCAGGTTAACAGACAAGGACAACTGCGTCCCAGCCTCTTCCTTTTTTTTGACTCATGCAGGGCATGTGGGATCTTAGTTCCCTCATCTGGTATGAAACCCACTCTTCCACAGTGGAAGCGCAGAGTCTTAACCCCTGGACCAACAAGGAAGTCCAAGCCCAACCTCTTCTTGAGCCACTTCAGGACCATGCCCAGAGTGAGTGATACATAGAGGAACCCAAGGGTCCAGTGTGTCCACTGATTTGTGCTTGAGTTAGTGGCTGTTGTTTCATTGCCATTACTTTGGTCCATGCTCCTGGATTTAAAGTCTTCACATTGGAGGAGCCTTAGAAAACACCTCAAACTCACAAAAGCAAGGCATTCTCCTCTAAGGTTTGATGGGCATGTCTTTAAAATGAACTTTCTTGTCTCATATTAAAGTTCCTTTAAAAATGAAGCTTTTTTCCGGGCTTCCCTTGTGTCTCAGCTGGTAAAGAATCCACCTGCAATGCAGGAGACCTGGGTTTGATCCCTGGGTTGGGAAGATCCCCTGGAGAAGAGAAAGGGTACTCACTGCAGTATTCTAGCCTGGAGAATTCCATGGACTATATAGTCTATGGGGTCACAAAGAATTGAACAGAACTGAGTGACTTTCACTTTCACTTTCCTGAAGCTCAGTATGACTTATAGGCCCAAGAAGATTCCCTTAACAATTTCCCTTATACTGAATAGATAACCCCTTGCTAATATTTTAGTAGCAATAAAGAGCATGATCCCATAATTCCCAATTTAAGACATATACTCTAATATGAAATGAGGATACTCTGTTCTTTGGATTCCCTATAAAAGCAGAATCTGAGGAGTAGTTTTCTGGCTAGTGGTTTATTTAGGAGGTGGAGGACTCCAAGGTGGCACTAGTGGTAAAGAACTCAACTGCCAGTGCAGGAGACCTAAGAGACATGGGTTCAGTCCCAGGTCGGGAAGATCCCCAGAGGAGGGCACAGCAACCCACTCCAGTATACTTGCCTGGAGAATCCCATGGACAGAGGAGCCTGATGAGCTACACCCCCATGGAGTTGCAAAGAGTCTAACACATCTGAAGTGACTTAGCATGTCCACAAACACCAAGAAATAGGAAAGAAGGAATGGAGACAGTGGTGAAAAGAAGGAGGAAAGGCCAGAACAAATGTGTACTATCAAGCTGGGCACCAGCTCAGTCCTGCCAAGATATCCCCAGGTCAATTACTGGATGACCCACAGAAAAGATCAATGGATGGGCTTGTTCTCCATGAGTGAAGGATTGTTAGCTCCATCTCACTCCACGATGGTGCATGTATGAGGTCTGGGGAATTTCCTACAAGAGTGTCATGTGCAAGAGAAGACTTAGGTGGAAAGCCTGAGATTCCTGGTACCACTAAGATGGAGAATCCTCTAGTTACACCTACTTGAAGCAGCTTTGACACAGCAATAACAGGAATAAGACGTGGACTGAGGGACAATGTAGAATTTTAAAAATCCAATATATAGGTCAATTGCAAGTTATAAAAACGTGATTACTGATTGCGGTTAAAAGCCAAGTATTTAAGTATGTTCAAGTTTTACAGTTGAAAAAGACCTTTACCTTCAGATGAAACTTTTTATATCTTGTTTAGTCCAAAATAGTCTCTGCAGATCATATTTAATTGGAGACACATTCTTAAATTGCAGTGATTTTTATTTTGCAGAGAGTAGAAAGCAGTGGTAGTATTAAGTTAATTAAGTTAAATAGTACAGAAGATAACATTTACAGGAAATATCTCAATAGGTTTATCAGTAATAATTTCTTGCATAGTTGGCAGTCAGATTCCAGGATAGAACAGATCTAATCTTGAACCAAGAGCATTCAGAAGCTGAGTCTATCAAGTGATTATCAGCAGTGTTAGGAGTGAGAAGTAATTCAGTAACTATGAAAATAGTATCTTACAGTTTTATTTGAAAATTCAGCTTCCAACAGGTACAGTAAGAGAATCACACGATTCACTTCTTTTTCCATAAGTTGCCTGTGATTCAAGAGATGTAGTTTAAAAATGCATATGGATGTACCCTAAGGTCCTACCTACTATCCTGTCTAATTTAAAAATGACCCAGTGCAACTCATCAGGTGAGAAAAAAAAAAAGAAGAAGAAGAAGAAAACAGAAAAGGAAAAAAAAATGAACTATTTTGGATACATTTAAATAGTGCCAATCAATAATGCTGTTTTGTTGCTAACCTAGTAAATATGTTGATCAATATCATGCACAACCAAATAGCAGACTCTAAGTCAAATGTTATTTCAGAATACATCATTTTTCTAGCCTTATGCAGTGCTCAAAGTGGGAAATACTTCATATGATCTCAGATATAGCAAGGTTCTTCTAGGACTTTGTGAGTATAACTGAGAATTCTGGGAAAAGTGAAAAGTCTGGGGAATTAATTCCAAACTTGTGTTCATTAAAGGCAAAAGTAGTTATCTGCTTCCTCTTTCTTTTTCTTTTTCCCATTTTACTAGTAGAAATTAAACCAGTGTTTAGATAAATTTATGCTTTTATTGGTTTTAAAGGAACGATTGTACACAGTGATGTGCTAAAAGAGCACTGATTAAAATCTCGTTTTAGTGAACTTTATAGTAAGGTCAGCTCAGTCGCTCAGTCGTGTCCGACTCTTTGTGACCCCATGAATCGCAGAACTCCAGGCCTCCCTGTGCATCACTAACTCCCGGAGTTCACTCAGACTCACGTCCATCGAGTCAGTGATGCCATCCAGCCATCTCATCCTCTGTCGTCCCCTTCTCCTCCTGCCCCCAATCCCTCCCAGCATCAGGGTCTTTTCCAATGAGTCAACTCTTTGCATGAGGTGGCCAGAGTACTGGAGCTTCAGCTTCAGCATCATTCCTTCCAAAGAACACCCAGAGCTGATCTCCTTTAGAATGGACTGGTTGGATCTCCTTGCAGTCCAAGGGACTCTCAAGAGTCTTCTCCAACACCACAGTTAATCACAGGCATTTCTCACATGGCACCGTAACTACACTTGTTAAGCCATCAGTAGTCAAGATGCATCATGCCTGTGACCAAATAAGTCTTTTCTTAAGATGAAGAGCAGGCCTTTTACACTTGATTTATTTTATCACAAAAATAAATGCCAGTGTACATTGTGTAGGATACAACTCACCTCTTTTACACCATAAGTTTAAGTATACTTTTCTCACCATTAACTTTCTTTTTCTCTGTGATGACATTCCATTTGACTTTGGACAGAAATTTTTTTAAGTTGATGTTTAGTTTAAAATAAAAAGAGTTTCAAAACACTGAATCAGTTCAGTTCAGTCGCTCAGTCATGTCTGACTCTTTGCGACTCCATGAATTGCAGCACGCCAGGCTTCCCTGTCCATCACCAACTCCTGGAGTTCACTCAGATTCACGTCCATCGAGTCAGTGATGCCATCCAGCCATCTCATCCTCTGTCTTCCCCTTCTCCTCCTGCCCCCAATCCCTCCCAGCATCAGAGTCTTTTCCAATGAGTCAACTCTTCGCATGAGGTGGCCAAAGTACTGGAGTTTCAGCTTTAGCATCATTCCTTCCAAAGAAATCCCAGGACTGATATCCTTTAGAATGGACTCGTTGGATCTCCTTGCAGTCCAAGGGGCTCTCAAGAGTCTTCTCCAACACCACAGTTCAAAAGCATCAATTCTTTGGCCCTCAGCTTTCTTCACAGTCCAACTCTCACATCCATACGTGACCACTGGAAAAACCATAGCCTTGACTACACAGACCTTTGTTGGCAAAGTAATGTCTCTGCTTTTGAATATGCTATCTAGGTTGGTCATAACTTTCCTTCCAAGGAGTCTTTTAATTTCAGGGCTGCAATCACCATCTGCAGTGATTTTGGAGCCCCCAAAAATAAAGTCTGACACTGTTTCCACTGTTTCCCATCTATTTCCCATGAAGTGATGGGACAGGATGCCATGATCTTCGTTTTCTGAATGTTGAGCTTTAAGCCAACTTTTTCACTCTCCACTTTCACTTTCATCAAGAGGCTTTTTAGTTCCTCTTCACTTTCTGCCATAAAGGTGGTGTCATCTGCATATCTGAGGTTATTGATATTTCTCCCAGCATTTCAGTAATCTTGAGAGAGTGAAAATCTATTGTAGAGATATTTTTCAGAGAAATGGTTAATGTCAGGTAGAAATATACAGCCTAAGAATTTCTTATATCTTTCTTATATACATCTTTTCTCCTTACATGTTCCTACCCATTTAGTATCTTCATTAATTTGGGGAATTCAATATGTTTTCTACCTCAAGGAAAATAAAGCATGGTTTAACTTTCAAAATACCGAAGTAATATTATTTCGTTAAAATAGGCAGTTGTTTGTTTTTTTTTTCTTTTTTTTTTTTTTTTTTGCTTTAAGGTAGTGCTTTATCCAAATGACTTCACCATTAACTTACTATCCTACTGGAAATTCTATGTTAATTTTCTAGATTGCTTAAAATAAAAGAATGTTAGGATAGGATACTAAACAAAATTGAAAATATTTAAAATACTATAAGAATAGAGAAACTGCCATTCTGAACAGGTACCATTTTCCATCCAGCTTAGCATTCAGACTGAGGAAGGCATCATAGAACTTGGAGTTTGTTTTTCCAGATGTCAAAGTAGAAATTCACACGGGTATTTTAAAATGCCTAAAGCATTCTAAGTGAATCATGACTGTTTTTCAGAAATATTTTTTAAGGTCATTTACATCCCAGGAGTTATTGGTATTATTCCACCTATTCTGACCGGCAGAATTTTCCAGGTATTTCCTTCCTCATAGCTAAAAATCAAGTATCTTTGTTAACAAGTCTTCTGGTATATTCCCCAGTGCCTAAAATAATGGAGCTTACATAAAGAACCACCTGAATAGGAGTTGGGTCCTATTGAACTAAGACCTTGAAGGACTGCTCCTAAAATTTAAACATAAGCCTAATCTCTCAGTCTTCAAGGTACATTGTTGTTCAGTTGAGAGGTTGTGTCCAACTCTGAGACCCCATGGACTGCAGCTTGCCATGCTTCCCTGTCTTTCACTATCTCCCAGAGTTTGCTCAAACTCATGTACATCGAGTTGGTGATGCCATCCAACCATATCATCCTCTGATACCCTCTTCTCCTCCTGCCTTCAATCTTTCCCAGTGTCAGAGTCTCTTCCAATGCTTTTTGCATCAGGTGGCCAAAGTATTGGAGCTTCAACCTCAGCATCATTTCTCCCAGTGAATATTCGGTGTTGATTTCCTTTAGAATTGACTGGTTTGATACCTTTGCTGTCCAAGGGACTCTCAAGAGTCTTCTCCAGCATCACAACTTGAAAACATCAATTCTTTAGTGCTCAGCCTTCTTTATGGTCCCACTCTCATATCCGTACATGGTATATAAGGTATGTAAGGCTCCAGGTCTAAAAGGCTCCATAGATCACTGAGTATTAACAAGTATAAGTATATTGGGGAAGTTTCCAAGAGGTAAATTTTGTCTTCCTTGGCAATTCCTTGACAGCTAGCATTTTTAACACAATTAATGGAAAGATGTGCTGTATACAGAGAGAATATATCTAAAATCTTATGGAAAACTCTTAAAAACCTATAGAAACCTATTTGTTACTGATTTATTACTGGAAGGAACAAGTGCTAGAATAAATCTAAAATCTATTTCTGTTGTGATATGAAAGTTTTTTACTGAAATTTTAATAAACTGTAAGAATTAATGTCCAAAGTGTCTATTAAAGTGGCAGTTTTATCATCATCATCATCGTATATAACATTTATTGAGAATTTACTACATATTAAGCACAGTTCTAAGCATTCTATATTCATTACTTTTTTTAATACTTGCAAAAACCTTATGTGGTTCTCAGCTTCATAAAGAATGTGCCATTCTGGTAAGTGATATTAACAATAGAGGACATCAGGCATTTGTAGTTGCATTAGGTGTATGGAAAATCTCTGGACCTTCCTCTCAATTTTGTTGTGAACTGTTTTTTAAAAAATGAGGGACAAAAGTTTTTAAAAACACTATTTGAGTTAAGTTCTTTTAACTCAAATTTCTAATAACTAGATGATATTCTTAAAAATATTTGTGATTCAAACATACATGGTAGAGCAATAGATCAATAAATACATAGGTAGCAATTACATAGTTATATATTAGAGAATTATTGAAAGTAAACAACTTTGTAAGTTATATTAAATGATAGATATTTTTAGGCTACTAACCATGATAACAGAGACTCTGTTTATAGATAAAACGTCGACAAGAAAGAGTATTTTCATGATATGTAGAGTGATACAGTGGGCACAAAAAAGGGGGTAACAAAGCTAATGACAGTGACTTTAATGGGAAATAATTTCTCCCTCTCCTTTCATTGCAACCTCTATCCACTAAACTCCTGTGGATTCTCAAGTCCCAAGACCAAGAGGTAAATAAATTTATAAGGCTTAGAGGACATTTCTGTGTCAAAATTAGCTCCTGAAATGAGTCTCAAAAAGGTTTACCACTAAGGGCCAATGAAATAAGATATATATTCGGTTAGAATATGATAATATCTGGGTTTAATAGTACAAGATCAAGTGATTCAAAAGTAGCACCCTGTGTCAAGAAGGCACCTGTCTCCATCAAAATGTAAAAAAAAAAAAAAATCTGAAGAAAATCTGAGTGAGAATAAATGGATTAAAAATATTGACTTTTTTTTACCGACCACCCATTCAGGTTTGACTATGAAAATGTTTTCAATATATATATATAAAGGTGTATGCAAAATGTAGTTGAGATGGTCAACTGGATATGCACGTCAAAACATCACTAGACAAATGGCCTATTACAAAAAGACTTGATTGCCTTTGCTAACAGTTTCATCTTTATAACATTAACAAAGTTAAGAATTTACTGTTCCAAATTTAACTGTGAGCAGTAATGACATGATTGGTGATCTTAGGGAAAAGTGACTAATATCATGGTGAGATTTTAGAGCTGCAAAAGAGAATCTAGCAGCATTCTTCAGCATTGTTAAGAAGAGCTATGATTTAATAAGAGTTTCTGACCTGTGCTATAGCTATTCTAGCAAGTTGTAGTTCTTGTTTGTCTGGGTGATTCGTTGCTTCAGTGGTGTCTGACTCTTTGTGACCCTATGGATTGTAGCCTGCCAGGTTCCTCTGTTCATGGGATTCTCCAGGCAAGAATACTGGAATGGGTTGCCATGCCCTCCTCCAGGGTCTCTTCTCAAACCAGGGGTCAATTCTACATCTCTGGTGTCTCTTGCATTGGTAGGCCAATTCTTTACCACCAGTGCCATCTGGGAAACCCAGTTCTTGCTTATTGCTTAATGCCATTTTTATTACAATTTGATTATTCAAACAAACAAAAAAAGAGAAGCGTATTGAGTATTTGCCTTCTCTTTAAACCCAAATTATGCTTACACTGTTTCAGATCATGTGATTAAACAATCAAATTTTCAAAACCTTCTCAGTTTCAAAATCCAGTAAAAATAAGAGGACAAACTGGTACTTTTTTTCATATCAAGTAACTAACAAATCACCAAGCATCTCTTAAGTGCCTGCTTTGTGCTAAGAAACTAATGTAGGCAAAATCATTTATTTTATTATTTTCCATCTTTCTTTTTCCAACTGAATAATAGTTCCTTCACTTTTTTCATTTAAATAACTTAAACACATACAATGAAATATTGTACTCTAAATGTATATTTGCTTCCAGCCCAGAATTTTATATTTAACCATAGTTAATCATTTTGCCTTTAAATGCTTTTAGATGGTGCAATTTCTTCTTAATGCCTTAGCTTTCCTCTTTGGTCACACAGCTGGAGTGGAACGTGAAGGCTCCATGTAGCACGTCTCTCTGGGTGAACGTTTAAAAAAAAATCCCAACTAGTAGGCAAAAAGCCATTTCCTCTAGTCAGGCTGTGGTTATCTTGATCTAGCATGACAAATTGGTGTTCCCAGAGTGGCTGCAAAGTAATCAGACTGTGACAAATGGTTTACTTATAGCAATTTGTTTCCATTTTACTGAAAATTTCCACAGTCTTAAAAAAATAAAAAAAAGATTTTTAATGGTATTTGAACATTGTTGAAAGTGAACTGCATGAAATGGCTGAAGCTGGGATCTAGAATCATTTTGATCTCCCAGGAGATGTGACCACAAACAGGAATTTCTGGGTCATAGAATCTTTAAAGAAGTAACACCTCTGTCCGCTGATGATAGCACTGAGTGACTCTCCACCCCAGGTGGAGTCCCTTAAGATTCTGTACTCATCCTAGGCTAGAGGATTCACGGTATTATGTTTGGCACAATTTGTATCCTTTAAAGGTGTTCTTTAAACCTGTCAAGATCCCCCCTCTTGCTGCAACAAAAGAATATCTGTTTGAGCTTGGATTCTCTAAAGACTGACCCCCTCTTTCTGGACTGGTATTCCCATTCTCTGCCTACTTATGCTAGTCTTTCAGTAAATTCTACTTTTGTCCTTGGTTGGTGGCTCCAAGGTGATGCAAACTGATTTGTCCTACACCCTGACTGACCTGCTTCATGGCTAATGTCTTCTGTCTCTTACTTCAGTGAATTTATGGATGTTCTTCAAGTGATGCTTTTACAGACAAAAGAACTTCCTCTTCTTCCCTAGTTCTTAAGGGAAAGAAGAGATTAGAGAGGGCATAGAGAGGGCAAGGTTTTGTGTTAGGAGTTAACTCAAGTGGTACATGGAGGTCTTGAGTAAGGTGATTGGCCTATTATCCCATTTAACCTTGTAAAGTCTGCACTATTCTTATTTCCTAAAGTACATGTTATTCAGAAAGATGAAAAAAATTGTTAGAGATCAAGTATCTCTGAAGTCTCCTTCCTGTCAACTTCCTCAAGACCATGCTTTATTTTTATTTCTGTTTGTAGGTAGTATGAGGCATTCTTTGTTTTCCATTGGTCTGTGTTATGTGTTACTACAAAAAAGTGAGAAAAACTATCTATGCATTAGCAGAGAAATAGTTTATAATCTAGAAATTTAATTAAATAGAAAGGAAATGATTTCTTAAAATCATTGCACTGTTAAGCTTCCATTTGTACATTTCCCATTTAAAGCCATTTGCTTTACTCTGTACTTACTTGCAATTTTTACATTATGTTACTCCTTTAATTTTGTTGTTCTTACTCTTATCTAAATATATACTGAAAAAGAAAAATCTCTAAACAAGAAATCCTGTTTTTTATTCTTTATGATATGTCTTCAATAGCTGTAGTCATAATGCATCATTGGTAATTTCCATATCCTAACAGAATTTCCTAATTGTTGTTGGATGTTCTGTATGCTACTATAATGTTTCACATAACTAAAAAATAAATTAGTCACAACTCAAAATCTTCTGATGTTCTGTTTTATTTTGGAATCCCTTCTTTTTCTCAAACTGCTTCATTTACTCCATTAATAATTATTTATTGGGCACAGTACATGTGACTCCCCTTGTGTTCTTTACCTTAAATTGTAAGAAATGGTTTGAGATATATGCAGTTCTTTGGTTTGTCAACAGAAGAAAAAAGAGAAGTTATTCAGCTTTATTTAAATAACAAATATAGTTTTCATTCTTCTCCCTCTTAAATGAAGTAAAAAATCAGTATAAGGGTTTCATACAAAATACAGTTTAAGCAACTCATGGTCTATTTAGTAACAGTTTCTTTGCACAAATAGTATTACTGAACTGGTGTGCTTGCCTTTTTCCTCATACTATTTAAAATTTTTTAAATAAAATTTTCAGTTTAAAATAATAGTTTCATTGTTTTAAGAAAGTAGGACAATACACCTTAAAAGTATAGAGCAATGTATGTCATTGCTTCTCAATAAAATAGGGGAAAAAGAAAGTAGAGCAAATAATTAAAGATGCAAATTGATGAAAATGTGTAAGCAGTATGGAAAGAAAAATAATGACTTTCTTAATCTGTTAGGACTTACATAACAATCCAAAAATAGTCTTCAAGGATTTGTTCTTTCTAAATTTTTAACATAAAATATGGGCTTTATATTTATCAGTAGACTATAAATATGAAACCTTTTATTTTCATTTATACCTAATAAAATGCCTTTGCATCATCAGTTCAGTTCCGTTCAGTTCAGTCACTCCGTCATGTCTGACTCTTTGTGACCTTGTGAATCGCAGCATGCCAGGCCTCCCTGTCCATCACCAACTCCCAGAGTTCACCCAAACTCATGTGCATCAAGTCGGTGATGCCATCCAGCCATCTCATCCTCTGTCGTCCCCTTCTCCTCCTGCCCCCAATCCCTCCCAGCATCAGGGTCTTTTCCAATGAATCAACCCTTCGCGTGAGGTGGCCAGAGTATTGGAGTTTCAGCCTCAACATCAGTCATTCCAAAGAACACCCAGGGCTGATATCCTTTAGGATGAACTAGTTGGATCTCCTTGCAGTCCAAGGGACTCTCAAGAGTCTTCTTCAGCACCACAGTTCAAAAGCATCAGTTCTTCGGTGCTCAGCTTTCTTCATAGTCCAACTCTCACATCCATACATGACTTCTGGAAAAACCAGAGCCTTGACTAGATGGACCTTTGTTGGTAAAATAATGTCTTTGCTTTTTAATGTGCTATCTAAGTTGGTCATAACTTTCCTTCCAAGGAGTAAGCGTCTTTTAATTTCATGGCTGCAATCACCAACTGCAGTGATTTTGGAGCCCAGAAAAATAAAGTCTGACACTGTTTCCACTGTTTCCCCATCTATTTCCCATGAAGTGATGGGACCAGATACCATGATCTTCGTTTTCTGAATGTTGAGCTTTAAGCCAACTTTTTCACTCTCCTCTTTCACTTTCATCAAGAGGCTTTTTAGTTCCTCTTCACTTTCTGCCATAAAGGTGGTGTCATCTGCATATCTATTGATATTTCTCCCGGCAATCTTGGTTCCAGCTTGTGCTTCTTCCAGCCCAGAGTTTCTCATGATGTACTCTGCATATAAGTTAAATAAGCAGGGTGACAATATACAGCCTTGATCTACTCTTTTTCCTATTTGGAACCAGTCTGTTGTTCCATGTCCAGTTTTAACTGTTGCCTCCTGACCTGCATATAGGTTTCTCAAGAGGCAGGTCAGGTGGTCTGGTCTTCCCATCACTTGAAGAATTATCCACAGTTTATTGTGATCCACAGAGTCAAAGGCTTTGGCACAGTCAATAAAGCAGAAATAGATGTTTTTCTAGAACTTTCTTACTTTTCCAATGATCAGAGAAAATCACTGAGTATTCAAAAATTAGGTAAGATCCATATCTGTCTAAAAACCATTTTGTTCTTTATTGATTTAACTTGATTCTGGATTTGATGGCAAAGTCATAGTGGGAAAAATTCATTCTATGTTGTTGTTGTTCAGTCTCTCAGCCTTGCCTGAATCTTTGTGACCCCATGGACACACCAAGCTTCCCTGTCCTTCACCATCTCCCAAAGGTGCTGAAACTCATGTTCATTGAGTCAGTGATGTCATCTAACCATCCTGTCCTCTGTCATCCCCTTCTCCTCCTGCCTTCAATCTTTCTCAGCATCAGGGTCATTTCTAAGAAGTCGGCTCTTTGCATCAGGTGGCCAAAGTATTGGAACTTCAACTTCAGCATCAGTCCTTCCGAAGAATATTCAGGGTTGATTTCCTTTAGGATTGACTGGTTTGATTTCCTTACAGTCCAAGGGACTCTCAAGAGTCTTCTCCAATACCACAGTTCAAAAGCTATATGTTGCCACTTATTGTTTTTGAGAATTTGATTGGCCAGGCATAATAGAATGGGTTGGGAGGGGTAGAATATTAACTTTGCTTTCAAATTTTAACACAATGTCAATCCACATTATAAACATTAGTAAAATTATGAAGCATATCATTTCCCCAAACACAGACACACTGCAAAATGACCTACTAGTTGTGACTAATGCAGGATGATGGACACTTTATCCAGAGTGAAGAGAATTTCCTAGGCTTTGCTCCTTCCAGTCAGATTTGAGTGGGTTTTTATATAAGGTTCTCAACCCTCTGCAATGACCCCATAGCCTTTCTAGTCATCTTGAACATTATGATTTCAATAAGTGAAGAGATTTCATTAAGAGATTCGTTAAGATATTAATATGGAGATCTTATCACATAAAATCCTCCACATTGCTTATTTGCTACTAAACTTAAAGGATGTCGCCCATCCTCTGTCAACATGTTCCAAGTGAATCCAATAAAAGGAAACTAACCAGAAATTAAAAAGTCAACTCAACTTCTGTATGATTTTCTGAAGATCTAATCTATGTTCTTGCCAAAGACTTTAGTTTGTTAAAGAGTCATTCCATTAGTCTAATGATATCTCTTAAGGAATATGTTTGCATTAAATTATTGCTATATTTCTGCCTTCCTGAAAACCCAGAGAGAATTATCTTGAAACACAAATACCCAGTGTCTATTCACTTGTATACTTACCAAAGAATGCTGCCTACTATTCTAATAAGAGCAAGAACCTGAAGATAATTACTTCAGTTATACTTCTCTTTCCTCTTATTGTTAGCCACCAACCCAAATTCAAGGCCCTCTTTTACTGATCCTCTCACTTAGTATCACATTGCATAATTATCTTCTCCAGTTCATTTCCTCCTTTCACAGCTGGCTTCTCCTTTTCAACAGTAGCTGCTTGAACCCTCATGCTCTTACCATTATGCTCTGTATCCTTAATCTTTTCACAGAAAAATTCTGTTACCTGGTTAGATTTGAAAACTGGATCTCCCTTGAAAATGTCTCTTCCCTTGTTCCCAGTCAAGTGAAACATTTTTGTACTTTCACACCCAAAGATCATGATAACCTGGCGTCAATAATCTCCTAGCTCTCAAGTATTTTTGTAGCTCAAACGGTAAAGTGTCTGCCTACAATGCGGGAGACCTGGGTTTGATCCCTGAGTCTGGAAGATCCTCTGGAGAAGGAAATGGCAACCCACTGCAGTACTCTTGCCTGGAAAATCCCATGGACAGAGGAGCCCAGTAGGTTACAGTCCATGGTGTCACAGAGTCTGACACAACTGAGCAACTTCACTTCACTTCACTTTATGCAAAAATCACTCTTTCCTTGAGGCTCATGATGACTGAGCTTGCTATCATTTGTTCTCTTGATTGACATTTTCCTCTATAGTCTTGACTACTCCTATCATTCTCTTTCAACTTCGAAACCTAGCTTTCAGAGTTCTTTACTCCCTGTGAAATCAACCATCATCAACTGAGTAATTTCTATACGTAGATAATCTTTCTAACACATAGCATGAAAGACGGTTGACTTCAGTATCAATATCATTACCACAATCCCACTCCCACTAAATCACTTTCACACCAATACTATGAACATGATCTCTCACACTCTTATATGAAGTCATAAAATCCAAAACATAATCATCTTACCATATCTCCTGCCCATTTTGGTTTCTCACTCCTGTTCTTTCATTCATGATGTAAAATGGATTATCTTTCCCTCCACTTATAGTCTGGTACCCTTCTTCATAGATTTATGTCATTTTCTCTCTTTGCTTGAATCCTGGCAGGTTTTTTTTTTGGAGAGGGGGTGGAAATAACGTTTTTGCTAGTATCCCAACATTCTCATTTCTTCACTTCAAAATCATTTTCAGATTATCTGTCTTTTGTTGTTCACAGATTTATGAATAGTTAGAAAGAGTAATCCAGTTGTGTGAATTTTTGCCAATTATTTGATCTCCAGATGGGTTTTCAGCAGAGCTCACCAACTCTTTTTCTGGCTCCTGATTCTGTTTTCTCCCCAGTTTCTCAAGAGTGTCATTTCTAAACAAAACTAATAACTTTATACTTCATATTCCGCAACAATTTCCTTCGGTTTCAATCAGGTATCTTGCCTCTTAATCCACAGAGAAACTTTCAGGCTACTTTGTATGATATTTCACTAATCCATATTCACAAACATATAATATTTTCATCTTTTAAAATAAGTTATTTGTTTTCTTTCCTTCTATTTCCTGATTCTGCTTCATCAAAAATAGCCAGGTCTTGTCTGGTGTTTTACTTCATGAATGATCTGAGTTAGGGGGTTAAAAGGAGGAGATGTTTATGTTTTTGCTTGTCTAATTTTAAAGTTGAGATGAATAAATAGATTGTGATAAATGGAGTTAAAAGCTACAATGACACAATGAGTATCTTAGGGGAAGAGTAATAACACTATACCAAACTTAATAATAATAAGAGGAATACTTTTGATCAAGTCAAAAGAAAGCAAAAAAGGATGAGGGATAAAATGAATATGGAGCAAATAGAAAATAATATACCAAAATTTTAAGATTTTATAGTTAGACTTAAATAAGTCAATAACTACACTCATGCATGTTGCTCAATCACAAAGTCATGTCTAAGTCTTTGTCACTCCTTGGACTGTAGCCCACCAGGCTCCTCTATCCATGAGATTTTCCAGGGAAGAATACTGGAGTGGGTTGACATTTCCTACTCCAGAAAATCTTCGCTACCCAGGGATCGAACCTGAGTCTCCTGCATCTCCTGCATTGGCAGGTAGAATTCTTTACCATTGAGCATCCTGGGAAACCCTGACAATTACATTAAATGGACCCAAATTAAAAGATTAGATAGTAAAATAATACCCAACTATAAGATCATCACAAAATAGAAGTTGAAAGAAATACACATAAAGTCTGAAAGTTAGAGAATAAAAAAGATATACCAGAAAAAAATCTATTCTACTTACAGAAAAATATCATTGACAACAGAAAGCATATTAAAGATAAACGGGAATTTTTCAAAATTTTAAAGAGAATTTAATAGTAGTATTTAGCAATTCTAATTGTATACATTTAAAGCAATATGGCTTTAAAATATATAAAGCAAGTGAGAACTAAGAGGTGCAAGAGATAAATCCAATAGTATTTTAGATTTTTAAATATATGAAAGAATGATTAGACAAAATTATTCTGTAAGCACATAAGAGATCTGAAAAACATACTAATTAACTTTAAAAATGCTAATTAACCTGGTAGATAATTATAGAACATTACACTACAACAATGCAGAATATACAATATTTTTATGGGACATTTACCAAAATTTACCACATCCTGGGTCTTCCAGCAAGTCTTAACAAAGATCAAAGAATTAAAATTGTAAAATCTTGTTTTTGACCACAGAAAATTAAACTACAAGTGGAGAACAACAAAAAAAGAACTGGAAAACTGCCTAAAGTTTGGCAATGTATTAGCATACCCCCAAATTAACCCACTAACCAAATAAGAATTCACCACGTATAACAGAAAATATATCAAGTTGTGGGATATAAATAAGGCCAAAATGTAAAGAAATATATAGCCTTAAGTGTGGGGCTTTCCAGGTGGATCAGTGGTAAAGAATCTGCCTGCAAATGTAGGAGATTCAGGAGACCTGGGTTTGAACCCTGGGTCAGAAAGATCACCCAGAGAATGTAATTGCAACCCACTCCAGTATTCTTCCCAGGATAACCCCATGGACAGAAGGGGGCAGCAAAGAATCAGACACAACCGAGTGAGTACAGATTGCCTTACATGCATAAACTAATATATGGAAAAAAGCTAAACATTATGATTAAAAGTCTATCTTTAAAAATTAGAGAAATGGCAAGTGAAATCCTCCCCAGAAGAGGGTGGAGAAAATAAACTTTTAAATAATACAAACTAATGACGTAGGAATAAAACTGGAATTCTAATAGATTTCTTAAATGATTCTAAATTGGTGGAAACCAGGGCCAGGACTCAGTTCAGTTCAGGTGAGGTAAATGCAACTAGGGCACAAAATGTGAGCACACACTCACTGTCAGAGCTCATTCTCACTTGCATGATCCAAAGAGTGAGTGTCTCCTCAAGGTCATGCAAGTAGAAGGTCAACCCTGAGTATGAGAACCTTCTTAGACCCTGTGCCCTAAGTGTTTATCTAGCTCAACTGATTTTAGTTCTGGCACTCATGGAAATGGCAACTCACCAGTATTCTTGCCTGGAGAATCCCATGGAAAGAGGACCCAGGCAGGCTACAGTCTATGGGGTGGCAAGAGTTGGATAAGACTTAGCGACTAAACCACCACCACTCATGCAACCAATTTGGAAAATGGTTTGGCTGTATCTGGGTATATCTGAGCATATACATATCCTGTGAACTATCAGTTCTACTCCTGGCTGTATCAGTTCAGTTCAGTTCAGTTCAGATCAGTCTCTCAGCCGTGTCCGACTCTTTGTGACCCCATGATTCGCAACCTCCCTGTCCATCACCAACTCCCGGAGTTCACTGACTCACGTCCATTGAGTCAGTGATGCCATCCAGCCATCTCATCCTCTGTCATCCCCTTCTCCTCCTGCCTACAATCCCTCCCAGCATCAGAGTCCTTTCCAATGAGGCAACTCTTCGCATGAGGTGACCAAAGTACTGGAGTTTCATCTTCAGCATCATTCCTTCCAAAGAAATCCCAGGGTTGATCTCCTTCAAAATGGACTGGTTGGATCTCCTTGCAGTCCAAGGGACTCTCAAGAGTCTTCTCCAACACCACAGTTCAAAAGTATCAATTCTTCAGAGTAGCAAATGCATACATATGTTCACCAAACAACAAAAAAAATGTTATAGCACCATTATTTGAAATATGCTAAAATTATAAGCAACCCAAATTTCCATTCATAGTAGAATTAATACATAAATTGTGGTAGTTTT
This sequence comes from Ovis aries, assembly GCF_016772045.2. NCBI lineage: Eukaryota > Metazoa > Chordata > Mammalia > Artiodactyla > Bovidae > Ovis > Ovis aries. Next base: position 212,993,712 of record NC_056055.1, read on the forward strand.
ATATAACAGATGACACTATACAAAAACAATGAGTGACACTGTTACACGCAAACATAGATAGGGCTCACTGACATAATATGCAAATTCCAGCACTCATAGGTATAAGTTCTTTCATACAAAGCTCAAAAACAAGCAAAATTAATCTGTGGTGATAAATGTCTGACTAGTTGTTACCTCTGAGAAAGGGGAGTGATTTTCTTAGTGCTCTTAGTGTCTTCTCTTGACCTCCATTGTTGTGACATGTGAATATTCACATTATTAAAAAAATGGCCAGTTTTCTTCAATGTCAAGTAGGAATCAGGTTTAACAAGAAGATATTTGGTATCCACAATAAATACCAATACAGAGTAGTTTTTTAAATGGCATCCAGATCATGATATGTGTGTGTCAATGTTTCTTTTCCCTGTTATTGCTTGAGGACAAATCTCTATGGCTTTCTACCATAGGAAACTCTAGCGACACCAGCAACTTGAAAACAAAAACCTAAAGAACTTTACAGGAGCATATTCTGGTCTCTAATGAAATCTTAGAAGAGGGTAGAGATGTAAGAGATTTTATGGGACTGGCCTAGGAAGGGGAAAATCTCTGTTTTATTTCCTCAGTATAGCAACTTTCATTTCTCTTTCACTGAACATAATACGATTGAGTTTCAATCTCAATCATATATAGGCCAAAAGTGATAGCAGAATCCCCATTAGCCTCACTACCAATACAAAATACAAAAATTCATGGAACAAAATACCATAAGAACTGGCTGGCAGTAAAAATGACCCTGATATTTCCAGTTTACCTGAAACAATGCTCAGAAGTCTTCTGCCTTGACTAGCATCCAAATAAAAATGAAATGTTGTATAAATTTTTTTCTTAAAAAATATAAAATATAAGAGTAATAAGCAGGTAAATTTCCTCAAACATTTATTACATCTTTAAACTGTATACATTGATTTTCCACCCTGATTTTACACTTGCCCAGTACCCACATCTGGGCCAGACTCAGAGCTTTGAGGTATCCTAGAAATAGATCCAACTACATAAAGCATTAAGAGAAAAAGAATATTTAACTGGAAACTGCATGGGGAGACAGGGAAGAAACTGACATAGTATAACTGCAAGAAATTTAATCAAATTTCTATTAGACATCTCAGTTTTCACCCAAATGCTTTCTTCCCTCTGGTGTCTCATCAACATCCTTCATTAACTGAATGGTGACTCCTGTGGTAAGTTTTGGTGTTGTTGGTCAGTCACTAAGTCGTGTCTGACTCTGCAACCCCTTGGACTGCAGCACAACAGGTTCCCCTGTCCTTCACTATCTCCTGGAGTTTGCTCAAATTCATGTCCATTGAGTTGGTGATGCTATCTAATAATTTCCTCCTCTGCTGCCCCCTTGTCCTGTGTAATAAGTTAAGCAGACTTATGACAGATCTCTCTTCATCCAAATATACTTGCTTCTTTTAAGTGTAATAGCTTTTCTTGTTCATGAGACTGAAGTCATGAGTCAAATAGAAAACTAGACTCAAAGATGTGAAATTACTTTCCTCAAGTTTATTTCAAATAATTATGAACTTGGAATCAAGCCCTTGACATGCATCTTCCATTACTTTTCCATCACTCACTAGGTTTTTATATAAGGCATTGTGCTGGATTCTATGACAAACACAAAAGATAAACTGGACACAGTTCTTGCCTTCAAGTGGTTAAAAATATAATGAAAAGGAAAAAAATAGATGTATAAATAGTTGTAATTTAGTGAAGGATATGAAACATAATATAGGAGAATTGACACATCATTGAACCATAGAGAAGAAAAAGAGTAGTTCTGGAAAAGGAGTGAGAAAAGATGAGTAAGAAATAGTTTTCAAAAAGAAGATGACCTTTCATCTGGTGAGTAGCCTGGTTTTGAATAGTTGCCAGATATGCTGAGTGAATTCTAAAGTAATATTAAGTATTATTTTCTGAACTACATGTCTGTTATTTATTTTCTTTCCAGCTAAATTAAATCTCACCAAGTTTCCCAAGTAGTCTTATTTTCTTTTCTTATCTAAGTAATGTCTGTCAATCCTTAGAGCCACAGGGCTTTCTTAGAACATGTAACAGTTTACAACCTTATGGAAGCTGTTACTTATATGCCTTAAAATCTAATGTTTAATTTTATTTATTTATATGTGGCATTTGGCAGAATATCAATATCTGAACTATGTGAATCTGTCATCAATCTAATGAAGTATTGATGCTAAAATACCCAGAGAAATAAATAATTAGTCATTTGTACCAAATGTATCCATCTTTGTCTTAATATTATTCACTGTTACTTTGAGTCAAATACACTAGTCGAATTTATTGTTATAGGTCATATTAGTATGAGGATTTCTCCAACTGTAATTGATAAAACACTAGAAAACCTTTTTTTCTTTTTTTTTGGATGAGGGAAGAACTAACTCTTATTAACTCACTTTCCTCTTGCTTACAAAACTGAACCCTATATTTCACTCCTGCCACTGAAATATCTTTCAAATATCTCTACTTTTTCCATCTCTATTATGACCAACCTAGACAGCATATTAAAAAGCAGAGACATTACTTTGTCAACAAAGGTTCATCTAGTCAAGGCTATGGTTTATCCAGTAGTCATGTATGGATGTGAGAGTTGGACTATAAAGAAAGCTGAGCACTGAAGAATTGATGCTTTTGAACTGAGGTGTTGGAGAAGACTCTTGAGAGTCCCCTGGACTGCAAGGAGATCCAGCCAGTCAATCCTAAAGGAAATCAGTCCTGGGTGTTCATTGGAATGACTGATGTTGAAGCTGAGACTCCAATACTTTGGCTACCTGATGCGAAGAGCTGACTCATTTGAAAAGACCCTGATGCTGGGAAAGATTAACGGCAGGAGGAGAAGGGGACGACAGAGGATGAGATGGTTGGATGGCATCACTGACTCAATGGACATGGGTTTGGGTGGACTCCGGGAGTTGGTGATGGACAGGGAGGCCTGGCGTGCTGCGGTTCATGGGGTTGCAAAGAGTCAGACACGACTGAGAGACTGAACTGAACTGAACTGATACCTAGATATTTCCAATGGCTGCTATAGCAAATTACCACACCCCTAATGTCTTAGAACAACATATCAGTGTTGGTTTATATTTTTGGAGCTCTGAAATCCAAAATAGGTTTCTCTGAATCAAAGTTAAGGTGTCAATGTGCCTGCACTCCTTCTAGGCTCTTAGGGTAGAGTTTAATTGCTTGCTTTACTCAGCTTCTTAAGGCTTCTTGTATCCCTCAGTTCATGGCTGCTTTCCTCCATCTTCAAAATCAGCAATGTAGCATTTTCAAATCTCTGACTCCAACTTCTTGTTTTGCCTCCCTTCCTCTTTAAAAGACTGTTGCAATGACATTGAGTTCATCCACAAAGTCCTAGATAAGCTCCTTAAATTCAGCTGATTAGCAGCTTTAATTCCATTTGAAACTATAATTCCCTTTGCATAACATAACCTATCTCAGGTTCCAGGGATTAGGATGTGGAAATTTATGACTTTGTTGTTGTTTAGCCACTAAGTCCTGCTGACTCTTATGTGACCCAATGGACTGTAGCCCACCAAGCCTTTCGTTACTGTCTTCACATGTTATTTCTGTTGCCTGAAACATGCTCCCCTTTTTACCCCTTATATTAGCTAATTCTGCCTCATCTTTCAAATCTCACCTTAGATGGTATTTCCTTTAAATATTTTTCCTTGACAACTTTCCAAACACACAAATACCCATGGATGTTTAGGCATTTCTCATACATGATCCTTTAGAACCCTCCACTTTTCACATCAGAACACTGAACACACTCTAGTATATTATAAAAGTAATACCTTTTTATATGCTTGCATTCCTGACTCTATGACAAACTCTACCAAGACAGGGACTTTGTTCGTCTTATTCAAAGTTGCTCGTGTCTCGACTACCTGGACCACTTTCTGGCATGTGATAAGTACTCAGTAGTCATTGTTAACTGATGATAATCCAGAAGAAATAGAGTCATTCCTCCCCCCTTCACCACCATCGTGTTTCAATCTCTCAAAATGCAACCCTGTATATTTTCTCCAACCATAAAATATGTATGTTAACTGTTTGTAGATGTTAACATTTTATTCAGTTGTTGAGTGGTGCCCAGTATTTTTCCTTGTGATCCATGTGATTATTCTATAATGGAAGGAGCAAGAATGTAGATAGTCTATAGACAATTGATGTCCCTCAGTAGCCTTTGCTCAAAAAGGTGAAGTCACTGCTAAGTGAGATACCATAGTTGGGTAATAGTTCAACCCACTTATTTGCAAATATGGACCCAATTGTTGGCCTGAAGGTAACTCAGACTGGTAACTAAGCTCCAAACTTGTGAACATGTGTGTGTGTGGGGACAGGGAAATTGAAGAAGTGATTGAATAATAAGGTAGAGAGGAAGAAGAGATAATTCTAAGAGAGAACTGAATGAAATCACATGTAAATAAAAACATGTGGATAAGCTTCAATGTGTCATCAGTGGCCACCATGTCATGAGAGGAGTAACAGACTCCTCTTTTCTAATATTTTATTTAACCATATTTTCTTGGACCACAAATACACAGAATTAAGATATTAAAAGTCTTTGTTCATCATATACCATTTCTAAACAGTTATCATCATTTCTCAAATACGGATTATAAGCCATATTGTGGAGCATTCTGCTCATAATAGGCAAATTATTGAGTGCCCCCTGTGTACCAGACTGTGCATTAAGACCTTGCCCTTATGCAAGTATTAGCATATTTTTTGGTAAATCATCAGAAACAGTTGGTTGTTCAGTGTGGTTCAACATTACCCCTGAAGATATTTGGATAATAATGCAGATGTTAGTGTCAGGAACCCTGGGGGAAAGTGGGAACATTTACAATTGAAATTCAGATGTATAATGACTTTTCCCATGAAAAGCAGGACTAGTAGGATGTAAGACAGGGCCTCTAGAGAAACCCATTATACAGTTAGAAGACTAGCAGAGTGGGGCAGACTGTTAATAGCAGCCCACATATTGAAGAGTATGATGATTCCAGGTATCATGTGATACCAGTACTTCCCCATCCACCAACCTGGTTCTCTGTTCTACCTTCAGATGAAGAGAACATTTACTGGAGCTTGAAGTTTCTTTTAATGGAACCCCGTAGGAAAGAGCTGGTGACAAAAGACATTTCCCTGCTGGACAAGCAAGAAAAGCCCAAGAGATTGGAGTCAGGCAGGGTCAGGACCAGTACTGAGAGACACCTCCAGGTTCCCAGGAGATCCAGGGTGTGAAGGTTAAAAATGGAGTGGAAAGCAACCAAGTAGGAGGCCAAAGTTCAAAGGATCTAAAAGAAAAGGACAGGGAAGGACAACATGGGCATCAATTGTTAGGATGAGAGCCAGATTAACCTCCTTCCTTTTCCCTTCCAGACTTGACTCCTACATAAACAAGTGCATACTGTACCAGAGACTTCTAAAGGGAATAATTAGGAACAGAACAATAACAATAACCAATTACATCTATTGAATACTTAATATTATCTCATTAACTCCTTACAACTGATTTTATTTTTCTGGGCTCCAAAATCACTGCAGATGGTGATTGCAGCCATGAAATTAAAAGACGCTTAATCCTTGGAAGAAAAGTTATGACCAATCTAGAGAGCATATTAAAAAGCAGAGACATTACTTTGTCAACAAAGGTCCGTCTAGTCAAGGCTATGGTTTTTCCAGTAGTCATGTATAGATATGAGAGCTGGGCTCTAAAGAAAGCTGAGCACTGAAGAATTGATGCTTTTGAACTGAGGTGTTGGAGAAGACTCTTGAGAGTCCCTTGGACTGCAAGGAGATCCAACCAGTCCATCCTAAAGGAGATCAGTCCTGAGAGTTCATTGGAAGGACCGATGTTGAAGCTGAGACTCCAGTACTTTGGCCACCTGATGCGAAGAGCTGACTCATTTGAAAAGACCCAGATGCTGGGAAAGATTAAGGGAAGGAGAAGGGGACGACAGAGGATGAGATGGTTGGATGGTATCACCGACTCAATGGTCATGAGTTTGGGTGGACTCCAGGAATTGGTGATGGACAGGGAGGCCTGATGTGCTTGCAGTTCATGGGGTTGCAAAGAGTCAGACACGACTGAACGATTAAACTGAACTGAACTCCTTACAACAACCATATAAGGTTGATAACTACAACGAGGCTCATTTTTTAAAAACAAATAATGCTTAGAGAAGTTAGGAAGCAGACTAAAGATAAAGCCTACCACAGAGTAAGCAGAGGCTCAGAGCACTAAGAAACAGGGGATTACTCTAAATATCTTTCTCTCTTTCTTTCATAAATAGACAGTAGCAATGAAAAAGGGAATAATCAGGGCTTTTCCACTGTGTGCTCCATAAGTGAGTCCACTTAAAATTGTGTGTGCTTGTGTGTGTGTATATGAAAAAATAAAGGAAGAGGTAATCAAGAATGGGTTGTCATTATGTCATCATTATTAGGGGAAAAAATGAGAATATTATTTTTCCTTGATATTCTAGCCATCCTAACTTCAGGACTACAAAAATATGCTATAGGCATTAATAGATTACTTTGTTTAAGGAAACACACACACAGTTGCGAGGGTTCCTTGTGGAACCTTGATCTATAGTTACTGAATACATGTGATTTGTCAATTTCGGACATGAATCTCTCCAGTCGTGGCACAAAACCCCAGGCTGGGCTGCAACAGCTAATGAGTATTGCTGTGGGGAGCCACCTTCTTACTGCAGCTGGAGACTCTCTGGGGAGTCCTTGGCTATGATGTCAGTACATGCTGTCAATGGCAGCCCTCCCACTGAGAGTCTCGCTCTCCTTGCCGAGAGAACTAGGAGTCGGTGCTTTCCCAGGACCTTGCAATTACTATCCAAATGTGAGAAAGTGACCTGGAGATCTTGAGGCTAGCATGAGTTCTCAGTGAGTCTTTCACATTTCCAAAAGTCGCCACACGACCAGTGCACTCACCCCTTGAAGCTGACTGAAATTTCCTTCTTTGAGGCTGCCTGGGTTTTGCCTTTGAAGTTTAAACCTGGGAGCAGTTATCTGCCAACCAAGATAAGCACTCCCAGGGCTTCCACGGGCAGCCAGTACTAACAAAGAAGGAATAAGACCTCTGAGTGCGCTTTGCCATCTACCAAGTCGCAGTGGAAAAGAGAGTAATCAGGGTTCTTTCTACAGGGTGCTCCAAGAGTGAATCCAATCAAATTAAAAGAGAGTCAAAGAGAAAAGATAAAATAGCTTCAAAAGAGAACCCACAGCTGTAGACTTGCCTGTCAATCAGCAGGAGTCACAAGCCAATCAAAGGTGAAATAAAAAATTTTGTTTGAAAGAAAATGCATTAGAATCAGTTGCATTCCACCAGAGTAGGGGAAAGAGAAAAAGTCAACCCATACTGGGGGCAGTAAAGCTGATAATCAATCTATACATTTAAGCATATCAGTAAAGATTATATACACCTGACATCCTCAAAGGCTGCTGTCCCTGATCTTAAAAAGTTAACGCAACCAAGAGAATGAACAAAACTCTTAAGCAGTGAGCACATGAGCTATTTCAGTAGACAAATTTAATTTAGCAATTTGTGTGATTATTTTTTCCTCACTGATATAAGGTTATGCTTGCCCATCTTAAAAAGGCAACTAAAGTCTTATGTACCTCAGTATAAGGAATTTTTATGCTTGTTTAAAAAAAAAAAAATAGTGCCCAGGGTAGAATTTTCCAGGCAATACCAGCCAGTCCTTGCTTCAGGAAAGATCAGACTCACTTAAGCAATGGAGGTGCATAAACCTGTGAGCAAGAAAGAAATGAAGGCATGGGAAATCGAATATTGCCTGAATAGAACAAAATTGGTTAGCTTGCTGAAATGGAGAGAGGATAACGTCTGAGGAATTTAAGTGTCAGGAACTTGTGACTAACTTGCATGCAACACCATTGGTTCAGGAATGATACCAGTGAAGGATGCTTACTGAACACAAGCTGAGTCCTTGACAATCCTATGTCTGAGTAGTTTGTAGTTGGTGGGATGGACAGCCTTGTGAGGAATCTGTATCATCTTGGAGTATCAAGTTAAGGGTTTTGAGATAGTGAGATTTTTCTGGATTATTTAGGTGGGCCCAATGTAATCACAAGGATCGTTGAAAGAGAAACAGGAGGGTCACAGTTCGAGAAGGTGACGTGAGGACAGAAGCCGAGGCAGATCTTCAGAAGCAGAGAGAGAGCGGCAAATGAAACACTGCTGAATTTGAAGATAAGAAAGAAACCACAATCCAAGGGAAGCCGTGGACCTCCAAACTCAAGCAGAATAGATCAGCGGATTTTCTTAGAAACCAATCCCTGTCAAATCGTTTTGAACTTCTCAACTCCAGAATAGTAAAAATGATCTGCTGATATTTTTGCTCTTTTACACCACAAAGTTTATAGCTACGTCTTATAGGAGAAATAGGAACTAACACTGTCATCTTCTAAAATCAGTATTTTTTTTTTAATAATCTACAACACTACAGAGTACTCTACAGCTTTTATAAGCAACAGACTACATATAAGCAGAGAGCCATGGGTATATCTTCCATAACCACAGTGCTGAGTGAACATTAAAATAAGAAAGGAACAAGCCTGTAGCTTAATACATATTACAAAACAGTACTACATATTTTGCAATTTTGCATAATTAAAACTTCGACCAAGTTGCTTTTGAGGAGAGGACAGAAATGGGAGTAAGGAGAGAATGGGAGTAAAAGAGAATCAAAAACAACTAATCAAGAGGATATGACTCTACTTTCTGTACTTCAGTTTCAAATATTAAAATAAATAAATATACAGTTAGTCCACTATATTTTAAAATAGGAATTTAAATTCTATCTTTCAAACAATAGATATATGAAGGGATCTGACATTAAATTCAAAACCTAGAAGAAATTATGATTTATCTCACAAGCAGAAGCTCATGGAAATTTACCATATTTTATGGATAAGCAGAGTCAATGCACATTTAGTCTGTATGAAGAAAAATGTCAATTATTCTTCACTAGGCAGTTTTTTGATCCTCATGTTTGCAATGATCACTTTATCCTCTACTCTCTTGCATCCTCTGTTTTTCCTTCTAGAAGTGAAATACATCATTGACCATTTTGTAAAAGTGACAGTGACTCAGTAAGAAAAATTGCTCGTTCATCTCAGTGGAATTTATCCTTTTAAAAAGATCATGTTGATATCTTGGGTCTAAGAATTCTTGACTAATGAATTAACCTGATGACAGTTAGATGAGAATCCTCTGAATCCACTTGCAGGTAAGACCCATAAAAAGAAAGTGTGAAAGAGAGGGAAGGAGGGAGCAAGGGAAAAGAAAACACAGACCTCGTAGCCACCGCCATTTTGGACTCCTTTTTTCTATTTTAATTATCTAGTAATCTCAAGTCAAAAATATTTTTAAAAACACAACAGTAATCAGAAGACTAAAGTATTTTACAGAGCATATCTCGGTTGTAATTGTTAACTATATACCTAAGGAAAATTTTGACCTACTGAAACAACAAAAACCCATCTTCTAGATTTTGAAAAGCTTTTTTTGAGCTTTTTCTTTTTTAAAATTTATTTATTTTTTAATTGAAGGATGATTGCTTTACAGAATTTTGTTTTCTGTCAAACCTCAACATGAATCAGCCATAGGTATACATACACCCCCTCCCTTTTGAATCTCCTTCCCATCTCCCACCCCATCCCACCCCTCTAGGTTGATACAGAGCCCCTGTTTGAGTTTCCTGAGACACACAGCAAATTCCTGTTGGCTATTTTACATATGGTAATGTAAGTTTCCACGTTACTTTCTCCATACATCTCACCTTCTTTTTACTGTAATAATTCTATTTTGTAGGGAAAGGTGAGCCTGGTGAGACTCTGGACAACTGATTTTGAGGAGAATTAGTCACTGTTTATCTTTGTATAATTCAAATGAAAGCAGTTTCCACGTTTTTGTGTATGTATGATGTGTTCTCTTATGTTTGTTTTAATGCTAACTACAAAAGGGTCTCTGTAAAAGGAACCAGCATTAGACTTGCTAAAGAAAAGTCAGTTTTATCCAAACAATGCACAAATGTTGTGGATGGTACCAATAAACTTTTGGAAATAACTTCCTTTAATTTTAAGAGAAAATAGAATAGGAAACTTCCCAGGTAATATATGTAATTCACATTCCTTGGCAGTAATTTGGAAACGTTAAATGTGAGATGGATCCACGCGATGAATCAGCTGTCCAAGGCTTGAAAATTGTGATATAGAGGACAGTTGTCTCTTTCCTTTTATCTCTTATAGCTGAAATGTTCCTCCTCAATCTCACCCAAAAAGTATACACCTATTCTGTTCAAGAAAGAGTAGAGAGAGAATAAAATTCCTCCTGTGTTAGAAAGCAACTCCTGAAGTTCCATGAATAAACATCTCCAGGTAGAGAAAAAGAAAAAATTATCTTGTTTTCATTTCATGAATTTCCAAGCAATGAAAACATAAAAGTTTTATAACCTTGATTGTCACAGAAAACAGGAAAATCCTGAGAGAGCAATGGGTATATTATGTTCAAGATTGAGGCCTCAGTGGAGTCACGGCAATTTCTTCCTACTTTTCACAGAATATGATTGCTTTTTTAAAAAAGTAAATTAATTTTCCAATGTGAGATGTTTTTGTTCTCTGGTGGCGATGATTCTCCTCAAACAAAATGAATCAAATTGCTCATCAACTATGAAAATACTCTTAAAAACATTCTGACAAAAAGAGAGATAAGTCACAAATATTATCAGTCACTCTTCTGCACAAAGAAGTGACCTCAAGTATACTTAAGGAATAACTAAAAAAGGAAATCCATTGGAAATGTTTTTATCATTTTTAAAACTAGATAATGGGTTTTTTCTTCCTTTGTTTGAACCAGCATTCCTACTGAGCACACTTATTTTCCAATACAGATTCCATTTCTTCACAAGTCAAAATTCAACTTCAATAGTTCCTACACTCTTTCTTTGGGGATCAACACTTGATGGTGGTTATACCTATCCTTGAATTATTTTCTAGCATGTAACCAAATGATCTTAGCAGCTCACTTGAATCTGCATTTCATTTGCATTTGGAGCTCCTTCTTTGTTAGTTATAATAAACTATTATATTGCAATTCAAATAGATGTATTCTATCTAGGCAATGTCCATGAGTTTAAGAAAAAGCTCAGAAAATTTTAGTGTGCAATAAGAATGTTTCACAGTCAAAATTATGAAAAATTGACCTTTAATTATTTTTCAGGTGATAACAGTACCCTGGTAAGACAATTGATTTTAACAAGGTGTATGATTTGAATGGTACAAGCATTTTACTAGTTGAGAACTTTAAGCTGTTGACATCTGTTGACAGATCAGAATTTGAGGAATGTTTAGAATTTGCTACATGAAAGATATATCATCTCTTGCTTTGCTATTCACTTTGATCAACTGAATTCAAAAATGTAATAAGCAAAGGAGAGCAAAGCATTATCTTAGAAAACATAAAGATGTATATAATTTTTCTGTGGAACTCTTATTTTATAAAATAAGTATCTTGGTTTTTCTCTCTCATTGTCCTTTTACATCTATTGTTTAGGTTGGTGTTTTCTAATTATACCTAGGTAATTAAACTTTTAACTTATATAATATAATCTTAGTGAATAAATTTCCATCTCAAAATATAATAAAATCAACTTCAGTTTTATTTTAAAGTCTGATTTCTCTCCCTTTCTGTAGCTTATGCCCTATGCAGTCTGAATTCTGTTTCCATGTCTAGTTTCTCTCAGAATAAATTTAGAGTCACACTACTAATCTTTGTATATCCAAAGACCATGGCCATTTCTTTATCTTTTCTTTGTTTGTCTTCTATGTTTCATATTAAAATTTCAGCACAATTACAAGTTATTCCCTCAAACAAGTTTTCCAAACTTTCCAAATATTAGGCACCCTTTTCTTTATTTATTCTTTTTTTTTTTTTTTTCTTTTTTGGTGACACAGAGTGGCATGGGGGATCTTAGTTCCCCAGCCAGGGATTGAGCCCATATGACCGACAGTAGAAGTGTGGAGTCTTCACTGGACTCCCGGGAAGTTCTGTGCTGTACTTTCTAAAATCTAATGTCTATAATTACTCAGAGGAGGCTGCATCCGGAGTAGGGATTAAGCAGTCTCTCCAATATCCAACAACTCCATAGTATCAACCCAAGCCTTAGGGCCTCCTTTTGATTCCTTGCATTAGTCTTTAAGACAAAATTGTCAGAAGTTTGCAGAACCCTTTGGCAGTCTGCATTATTTCTGTTTCCTTTTAATCTGGTCTATAACTAACATGTTAGCCATACGCAGGCCTACCTGATGGTCATACCCTGGTCACAAAGAGGCAGACATGCCTGAGTGACTAACATTTAAAATTATCATTATGTTGTAAATACTATAGTACAATAAAACATGCTCTGTTTGGAAAGACTAAAGGAAGGAAGTGGCTAAGAGAAGACTTGGGGGCAGAGGGAGGATATTAATATATGTGCCTGAAATTTCTTCTTCTGCTCTCTGCACAGCATGAAATTTCTTCCCTTCCTTGTCTCATTACTCGCTGGGTCTCAGCTTTAGTGACTGAAGTCTGCCACCTGCAAGCTCGGGTCTGCCCAGTTTTAGTAAGGCTGGTGTCAGCCTCAAACTGTCTGAAATTGGTCAGACTATTTGAGCTTTAAACACCCTATTTTCCAATGAGTTCCAAAAAGAATTTTTTTTTTTCTTCCAAGTCTAAAGTGTAGGTTACTGATTTCTCTCCAGTTCCTCACTGAGCCTGAAACCTCACCCTGGCCCTACCCTTAGTATACTTGCTTGAGCCATGAAATTTTTTCTAGCTTTTGCCAATTTCCTCTTTGCTGTTGAAACAAGATCCCACTCCCATATCCTTAAGCATTGGCTAAGACCTAGCTCCAAATCCGATGGATTTTCTGGCCTTTAAGAAACCTCTTGCCTTACCATAACTGGCATCAATTTTAACAGCTGGCTATTACTAACTCCAAACATAGTGGCTTAACCCAACATATTTATTTAGCTCACAATTCTGGGATTGAACAATTTTAGGCTGGGCTTAGCTTTAAAGCTATTTAGTCCTCAGCTGTTCACCTAAGTATTTCCTCCAAAAGATTGACCTGGGCTTGTTCTAATGGCAAAAGCAGGAATTCAAGGAAGATGAAAGAATTCAAGGCCTTTGGAGAGCTAGACTGTACTGACACACCATCACTTCTGTCACACTCTTTGTAGCAAAACAAGCCAGCTGAGATCAATAAATAGGGAAATTCATGAAAGGAATGACAAAGTTTTATTGAAAATTATGTCACTATATGAAGGGCTGAAAAGTTGGGGAATTTTTTATAGTCAATATATTACGTACTGCTCAAAAGTATCACGGGGTGACTCTTGATTACTGAATGACTCATTCTGGATGACTTTGGACACTAGTTCTGGTGTAATTCCACCTAAAGTCACAGTGCCCTTTTTGGATACCATATTTGAACTTATTTCTTCTACCTCTTAGAAGAAAAAAAAACTGCATCATCACTGGTTTATCTAATTTTGAAACTTCCAGTCGAACTCACTCCTGGATTTATTGTTTTCCCCAATGTACTTTTTCTTACATATGCTGTTAGCTAACTGTCAAGCAATAATTAAACATGCTTATATTAATATTTGGTGGGTTTTATTTTCTCCTGTGGAACACCACCTTAGAGAATTTGGATCAGAAGTGCTTATGAAAAACTGAGTCAATCAAGGCAGCCATTTGTCAGAATGAAGAGCCTCAGTAATTAAAATAGTAGTCTTTTGGCCCATCTTAAAGTATTCTGACATACTGTTCTCCCTACACTAATATCATTTCTGAGGTATATTTGGAAGTTGTCATGTATAAATATTAAAGATCAAGGTGAGGAACCAATAGTGGTTTCTTATCTTTGGGATAGCCAAAAACAGCAAATTTCCCTAAGGATATAGAATAAGTTTCATTATTCAAGCAAAATCAAAAATTAAAAAAAAAGTAGGGGGGGTAGCTTTTGTATTTCTGGTGGCTAATTGGTGTGCCATCAATAACATAATTAAATGACCACAGACTTACTGAGTTGCAACTCTACCTGAGCAACTGTATGTATTAAAATAAAATAAAATAAAATAAAATAAAATGAAAATATGTTAACAGTTTTTATTATATTAATAGCTGTCATTTTTTCAGCAATACTTTGAGCATTAATGGGGCTTCCCTGGTGGTTCAGCAGTAAAGAATCTGCCTGTAATGCAGGAGTTATAGGAGTTGCAGGTTCTATCCCTGGCTCAGGAAGATACCCTGAAGGAGAGCATAGCAACCTACTCCAGTATACTTGCCTGGAGAATCCCACGAACAGAGGAGCCTGGTGAGCAACAGGCCATATGGTCATAAAGAGTCGGACACAGCAAAAGCAATTTAGCACGCATGTTAAGCATTAATGTAATTTTTCTCATTTAATTTTTACCACCTCATGTTGGGATCCTCCCAACCCAGGAATCAAACCCAGGTCTCCCTCATTGCAGGTGGATTCTTTACCAGCTGAGCCACCAGGGAAGCCCAAGAATACTAGAGTAGTTAGCGTATCCTTTGTCCAGCAGATCTTCCCGACCTGGAAATCTAACCGGACTCTCTTGTATTGCAGGCGGATTCTTTAACAACTGAGCTATCAGGGAAGCACCCTCATGAAATAGTTGTTACTATAAGCAATTTGCATATTAGGAAACTATGATTCTAATAACTAATTTTCCCAAGAGGTATGTAGCTCTTAAATCTGGGAATTTGAAGTGCAGGCTACTTAACCTTTATACCTGTCCTCTTAACCATTGTATTAGAATGCTAATTTCACACTATATTATAATTCTGGGTTCACAGGAGCTATGAAAAACTGAAAGTCTTTTCATATTGATTCTTTTCTGGCTTGAACTGAATCTCCTATAAGATTCCAAAGTTTCTGGAAAATGAGGAGCTTGCAGGGAGACCAGTTTTACATGGTATGAAAAGCAATATGCTTACTTGTCAGGTACATACATGTGAAAATGAATATGGACATATACACATACATGAATTAAGAATGAAATTTCCATTCTTGATTCTCCTTAGAAATAGCCCTTCTAGGATGAGTAAATTATCTAGCACTATTTATAATTTTTAAGGCTTTTAATAAATTATATATTTTTTAAAATAAGTATTTATATCAAGATAATCATGTTGATTTGAAAACCAAATAAAGAAATTTCAGTTTAATATGAAAAATACTAGTTATCCAAAGTTCTGTTTTTAATGGTAAAAACCTACCAATTAAACAGAGCAATGATGAAAGGGCACAACCTAGAAACAAGCCATGGGTTAAACTACTGAATCATATGACATCCTTTTAATTAACACACTAAAATACTGAATGAACTGGTAATGGTAACATACAGGTGGTGACATTTCAGGGATAAATCCTAATCTAAGGGATTAATTAGCATTTATTCAAGTACATAATAATGGAGTTTTAAACGAAAATGGATCCACTGGGCTTGTTTACTCCCTTTTTAACATATAGAGGGCATTTTAATTATCTGTACTGCTTTTAGTGCATTTCCCAGGTGCTAGAGAAAACATTTTAGTGCTTGAACATAAGATATGAAAAACCAATGTATTTTCTTCATATTTTTTCTTTTTTTCATTCCTTTTAAAAGATAACCATAATCATTTATTTTTAGCAAGTAAAAAATTAAATGTGTATTTAAGCATCCACAGTATTCAGTTCAGTTCAGTTCAGTTGCTCAGTCATGTCCGACTCTTTGCAACCCCATGAATCGCAGCACGCCAGGCCTCCCTGTCCACCAACTCCCAGAGTTCACTCAGATTCACGTCCATCGAGTCAGTGATGCCATCCAGCCATCTCATCCTCTGTTGTCCCCTTCTCCTCCTGCCCCCAATCCCTCCCAGCATCAGAGTCTTTTCCAATGAGGCAACTCTTCGCATCAGGTGGCCAAAGTACTGGAGTTTCAGCTTTAGCATCATTCCTTCCAAAGAAATCCCAGGGCTGATCTCCTTCAGAATGGACTGGTCGGATCTCCTTGCAGTCCAAGGGACTGTTAAGAGTCTTCTCCAACACCACAGTTCAAAAGCATCAATTCTTCGGTGCTCAGCCTTCTTCACAGTCCAACTCTCACATCCATACATGACCACAGGAAAAACCATAGCCTTGACTAGACGGACCTTAGTTGGCAAAGTAATGTCTCTGCTTTTGAATATACTATCTAGGTTGGTCATAACTTTTCTTCCAAGGAGTAAGCGTCTTTTAATTTCATGGCTGCAGTCACCATCTGCAGTGATTTTGGAGCCCCACAAATAAATTCTGACAGTGTTTCCACTGTTTCCCCATCTATTTCCCATGAAGTGATGGGACCAGATGCCATGATCTTCGTTTTCTGAATGTTGACCTTTAAGCCAACTTTTTCACTCTTCTCTTTCACTTTCATCAAGAGGCTTTTGAGTTCCTCTTCACTTTCTTCCATAAGGGTGGTGTCATCTGCATATCTGAGGTTATTGAGATTTCTCCCGGCAATCTTGATTCCAGCTTATGCTTCTTCCAGCCCAGCGTTTCTCATGATGTACTCTGCATATAAGTTAAATAAGCAGGGTGACAATATACAGCCTTGACGTACTCCTTTTCCTATTTGGAACCAGTCTGTTGTTCCATGTCCAGTTCTAACTGTTGCTTCCTGACCTGCATAGAGATTTCTCAAGAGGCAGGTCAAGTGGTCTGGTATTCCCGTCTCTCTGAGAATTTTCCACAGTGATGCATAAAAAGGATATTGTTCCACATCACTACAAAAAGCTTCTTTGTTCATTTAGTTGGTTGTATAGTACTCCATTGTATGGATGGTAGTACCACATTCTTCATTTAACTAATTCTTTATTGATAGGCCTTTTGGTTGTTTCTGAACTTGTTTTTGCCTTTTCTTGCACTTTATTTTATAGTCCCACCACAATAATGGCTAATTTAAACATAAACCATAGAGTGATCCTGAAAAGATGGCAGCAAAGTAATGAATGTGTCAAAGACTGAGGGTCAGGTCAGGTGAGGCACCAGCGAACCGTCTTAACAGGGCTCTTAAAGTTGCTGGTAGCTTGGAGCTGCTGCTGATAGACCACAGGATGGACCTTGAAACCATAGAGCCTTGACACAATCTGGTTGGTGCACCTCTTTGGTCAGTACTTGGGTGTACCGTGAAGAGCATGTAAGGGAAACCAGTGCCAAAGTAGATGCCATCCATGTGTTTGTGCCTCAGTGACTTATATGTGTACACATCCAAGCATTTGAGGCAGTAGAACTTACCATGGCCTCAGTTGGGATGTCTGAAAGGCCACTGGGAAGCATTGGTTGGTTTCCACAGTACACACAGGCTCAGTAGCCAAAGTCTTCCTGTTGGTACTCTTCCAACATCTGAGCAATGCCACAGTTGATGAGGATGTATTGCTATTCAGTCACTAAGTTGTGTCCAACTTTTTGTAATCCTATGGACTGCAGCACACCAGGCTTCTCTGTCCTTCACTATTTCCTAGACCTTGCTCAAATTCATCTCCATTGAGTCAGTGATGCTATCTAACAGTTTCATTTGTTGCCGCCACCTTCTCCTTTTGCCTTCAATTTTCCTAGCATCAGGGTCTTTCCAATGATTCAGCTCTTCACATCAGGTAGCCAAAGTATTGGAGTTTCAGCTTTAGCATCTGTCCTTCCAATGAATATTCAGGGTTGGTTCCTTTTAGGATTGACTGGTTTGCTCTTCAAGGGACTCTCAAGTCTTCCCTAGCACCGCAATTCAAAAGCATCAATTATTCCTCAGTACTCAGCCTTTCTTATGGTCCAACTCTCACATCCATACATGACTACTGGAAAAACCATAGCTTTGACTATAAGGACCTTTCTTGGCAAAGTCATCTCTCTGTTTCTTAATACACTGTCTAGGTTTGAAATAGCTTTCTTTCCAAGGAGGAAGTGTCTTTTAATTTTGCAGTGATTTGGGAGCTCAAGAAAAAAGTCTGTCATTGTTTGCACTTTTCTCCCCTTCCATTTGCTATGAAGTGATGAGACCAGAAGCCATGATCTTAGTTTTTTGAATGCTGAGTTTTAAGCTAGATTTTTCACTCTTCTCTTTCACCCTCAAGAGGCTCTCTAGTTCTTCTTCACTTTTTGCCATCAGAGTGGTATCAGCTGCATATTTAAGGTTTTTGATATTTCACCTGGCAATCTTGATTCCACCTTGAGTCATCCAGCCCAGCATTTTGCATGAGGTACCCTGCATGGAAGTTAAATAAGCAGAGTGACAATATACAGCCTTGACATACTTCTTTCCTAATTTTGAACCAAACCATTGTTCCATGTCCAGTTCTAATTGTTGCTTCTTGACCTGCATACAGGTTTATCAGGAGACAGATAAGATGGTCTGGTATTCCCATTTCTTGAAGAATTTTCTACAGTTTGTTGTGATCCACACGGTTAAAGACTTTAGCATAATCAATGAAGCAGAAAGAGATGTTTTTTTCCTGGAATTTCCTTGCTTTCTCCACCATCCAACAAATGTTGTTAATTTGATCTCCTGTTCTTCTGCTTTTTCTAAACTCAGCTTTTACATCTGGAAGTTCTCAGTTCATGTACTGCTGAAGCCTAGCTTGAAGAATTTCAAATATAAAGTGAGGATATAGCAGGTGTGGGTCCATCTGTAAAGCATTTTTTGCTGCCTATTCAGTCAGGTCATTCTTGTTGGTGTTGTTTTCCAACTCCATTACCAGCTCCAGGTTCAAGATCATATGTAGTCTATAGTGAGGCACCTTCTCATTGAGTCCAGTGACACTGAGTTTATCCTAGATGTAGTCTTCATCCACTAAACCGAAGAATTCATTGCTAAGGAGCCCACAGAACCAGGAAATCCAGAATACCTCCTCTGAGCTGCTAGTGTTCATGTGACTGGACAGGAGCTGGGACCAGGGAGCCTAAGGGTGGGGTGGAGGAGGGGGCAGAGGGAAAAGAAGTTTCTGCTTCCAAGCAACCATGGAGATGGCTACAACACAGCCTGCAGACCCAACTGCAGTCTCTAATTTTTTTATATTGCAAACAGTAATAACCCAGGATCTCACCTGCTTCTTTTAAGTCTACTGCATTGGCAGGCAGGTTCTTTACCACTAGCACCACCTGGGAAGCCCTTTATTACAAACAATACATCAACAAAAAAATCCTCATAGGAGTCATTCTCAAACATACAAGTGTACTCATGGGACAAATACCTAGAGGTGGAATTGCTTTACAGAAGGAGACGTGTTTGTAATTCCTGCTGCCATTAATCAAAGTGCATTCCTACCAGTTTTTACCCATTTATACTGTTACCAGCAAGTAATAGAGTGCCAGTCTCTGTATACCCTTGCACACAAGTTATCACACTTTGAGGATTTTATAAATTTGGTTGACTAGAAATTTTATAACAGTGTTGTCCTAATATAAATTAATCTTATTATGAGTGTACTGAACATCTCTTTATATGCTTAATTGTATCCTCTTTTATTTCATTTTACTGGTCTTGTCCCAAACTTTTTAATTGGAAATTTAACTTCTTTATTTATATTTATTCTTATTTGTTAATATTTTAAGGGCATTAAAATATTTCTAAATATCGTCTGTCCCTAAAATTCTTTATTATTATTACATTCTCACATTTTAAATTTTTGATCTTATTACTTTCGCACCCATGGAACGGGGATTTTGTTATCTGAATTTGTAAAAATTTAGAGTTTTACAGTGTTGACATTAGGTGACATACGATTTCTACATTTAGAGAATGTATGGAAGTTTTAGAGTGATAACATGTTAGTTTGGGCACCTATGAGAACAGTATGTATTCTTTATTCTTAGAATTTAAAATTCAACCTACGTCTATTACATAGTTCTTGGTAACCAAGGTGCATCTATTAGATATACCTTATTTTACTTGCAAAATGTATACTGTTACTTGTGTTTTATATAATAGAGGTATCATGGATTAAGAGTAGTGAGCCTTGCACTACAGAGAATGACTTCATATTGTCCTATGTAGTATTTAATCTCAGTATGGACTTATGGATTCTTCCTATATACAAAGTATTCTGACTCATTGCTGTTCTTAATTATTTTTATGTTCATATTGCTCCATATTTGGGAACTCCTTCAAGCTAGACCTTGTATTTTGGGACTTCATCTCCTTTAGTGAAAACACATACATCCATCTTCTCTTTTAGCACCTCCTCACTACTCACTTTGTTATACAAGAGGTTTCAGGTTCAGGTTCTACTTTTCTTTCTCCAGCATTAGAATCAGCTATTTCTCCAAGGTATCCTGTCTCCTTTTAGTGGGAAAAAGTATTTAAAAGCCAGGATATGGAAGCTCTGCATTCTCCTTGCTCCTCCTCTTGCATCATTGTTTCTAGACCCTTTCAGTGGATGTATATTTATAGATATACATATCTATATAAGCAATTTTCCTAGGGAAAGAATGGAAATAGAAAGCATTAGAATTTAAACCTAATCCTGTTCTTTTTCAAAGGCTCAGCTGTCAACTTGTTTTTCCATTTATTTAATAAGCATTTACTTTTAACTTATACTTTTTAAAAAATTTAATTTATTCAAACTGAAAAAGAAACCCACAGTATATCCATTTCTTCCACTCCCTCTAACCCTCACCTTTGGCTACCACCAGTCTGTTCTTTGTATCTATTATCTCAAATGGTGAAAGTACAATAGATTTAAGTAAATAAATTTAAGTAAAATACATTATTTATATTGACTTTACCTGTTTATTTTTACTTCTATCAATGTGGCTACTATAAAATTTAAAATTACATATGTGGTCCACATTCATCTAATAAACAGTGATACACTAGAGGGTAAAAGCATGAGGATCCAGAAAACAAAAACTGCTAGAGAACACTTAGCCCACAAACTTCCCTTGTTTGTCTGTGCAATGTTTAAGCAAATTTAATTAGCAGAAAGAATTTTTATGCATAGTAAATATATATTCTATAATATCATTTTGGAAATATTGATACCTGGCTTCTTTAGAAAAAATAGAAAATATGGTAGAAACGCATTCATAAATTCACTTTGTGTGGCAAAAGTTTAGTGGAACTGACAGTGGCTGGCCCCACTTAGAGATCTTCATTTTGCACAACCCAGCTGCCAAAAAAAAAAAATGAAATCACTCTACCAGACCTCTGAAGACATTCATGTTTGAAATCCTTGAGGCATATGACAGGATGATGTAAAAGAAGAAAGGATTTTATCCACTAAATTTGTTCTGGCAAATGTTCTCTACATTGGGTGGTTTCCATTTTTCTAGCTACAAAAATTGATCAACATTTTATAAGGTAGAATTCCACTGAGCATTTTAACAAGTGCTCATAAATTGGGCAACAAAACCAGAACAAAGCAACATCTTGCGTTGTGGTACAGAAAATTCTAATCATATTTAATGTCAAGTCTACTCCTTTAAATCCGAAGAAACTCCCAGGTTTCTCTGCACTATTGGCCTATATGACAGGCTTTAATTAGCACAGATTTTTCACATTCATGGATAGATTAGAAATTTAGAAGTACTTAATGGAAAAGGTCTTTTACCTTGACCAGTCTGAAATTGCAGTTAGAGGACATTTGCTTGCTCTAAAGGCTGACTGCATACAAATATATGAATATTAACACATGCATCCAAAAATGAAGTTTTAGGATTTTTACCAAAGGAATATTTATTTTTATCTACTGTTAACACCCTTGAAAATGTGAGTGGCACCTCTATGTAATAACTATGAATTAAATATAACTAGATTGTTTGGCATCCATTCATGTATCATAGCTTTACTTTTGCCTGCTGAATTAAAGAAAATGAGGTGAAAAAAATGATCTTATTCATCTTCTACTCTAGCTTGCTCCATATATGTAACTTTCAGATGTTTAAAAAAAAAAAAAAAAAAAAAACAGAAACCACAATGAAATAGAACTGGGAGACCAGAAGGGGGAGCTCCCATCCTCTGAGATGATAGCAGAGTTCAACAGGGAGAAGAAAGGCCTCTCTTTCCTGGCAAGGATTCAGCCAATGAAAAGCCATGGACTCTTGCTTATTTTAAATCTCCCAACTTCCTTTCCTATCTATAAAAGTATTCTCCTTCCCTTGCTCTGAGGAGACTTGCACATTGCTCACTAGGGTTGCAGATTCAGACCTGTAACTCTGTAACTCCTGCGTAAACCCATCCTTGCTGGAGAAATATCTGGCATTCTGTTAGTTTCAGGTCAACATTTTGGTGGCCTGTAAGGGGGACAGAGAAGACTCCCAAAGATCCCAGGGCTGGTGAGCAAATAGATTAGGTACTCCACAATAGAACCCATTGTCACTCACTGATTTTCTCATCAGCCTTGAAGGTGAAGGTAAATCTTTCTTCTGAATCTGATATCATGCCCTCTTTGGCTCTGAAGCTCTCCAGGCTTCATTTGTTGCTGTTGTTGTTCAGTTATGTCTGACTATTTGTGATCTTATGGACTGCAGCATGCCAGGCTTCCTTGTACTTCACCATATCCTGGAGTTTGCTCAAACTCATGTCCATTGAGTCAGTGATGCCAGCCAATCAACTCAACCTATGTTGCCCCCTTCTTCTCCTATCTTCAGTCTTCCCCATCATCAGGATCTTTTCCAGTGAGTGGCTCTTCACATCAGGTGGGACAAAGTATTTGAGCTTCAGTTTCAGCATCAGTCTTTTCAGTGTATATTCAGGGTTGATTTCCTTTAGGATTGGCTTCACCTGGGGTTTATTTAAAGATTTCATCTTTCTGTTTAAGACCTTGATTTATATTTGAGTACTTGTTTGGCATTTTTGTCTTGCTTGATATCATGAGAAACGCTGGACTGGAAGAAACACAAGCTGGAGTCAAGATTGCTGGGAGAAATATCAATAACCTCAGATATGCAGATGACACCACCCTTATGGCAGAAAATGAAGAGGAACTAAAAAGCCTCGTGATGAAAGTGAAAGAGGAGAGTGAAAACGTTGGCTTAAAGGTCAACATTCAGAAAACGAAGATCATGGCATCTGGTCCCATCACTTCATGGGAAATAGATGGGGAAACAGTGGAAACACTGTCAGACTTTATTTTGGGGGGCTCCAAAATCACTGTAGATGGTGACTCTGCCATGAAATTAAAAGACGCTTACTCCTTGGAAGAAAAGTTATGACCAACCTAGATAGCATATTCAAAAGCAGAGACATTACTTTGCTGACTAAGGTCCGTCTAGTCAAGGCTATGGTTTTTCCTGTGGTCATGTATGGATGTGAGAGTTGGACTGTGAAGAAGGCTGAGTGTTAAAGAATTGATGCTTTTGAATTGTGGTGTTGGAGAAGACTCTTGAGAGTCCCTTGGACTGCAAGGAGATCCAACCAGTCCATTCTGAAGGAGATCAACCCTGGGATTTCTTTGGAAGGAAGAATGCTAAAGCTGAAACTCCAGTACTTTGGCCACCTCATGAGAAGAGTTGACTCATTGGAAAAGACTCTTATGCTGGGAGGGATTGGGGGTAGGAGGAGAAGGGGACGACTGAGGATGAGATGGCTGGATGGCATCACAGACTCAATGGACGCGAGTCTGAGTGAACTCGGGGAGATGGTGATGGACAGGGAGGCCTGGCATGCTACAATTCATGGGGTTGCAAAGAGTCGGACACGACTGAGCAACTGAACTGAACTGATAACCTTTAGCCTATTCCCTTCAGAAAAGGAGCTGCTTCTTTTAAAGTTGGCTAGCTTTTGTCATATTCCTTCAGGAACAGGGGTTGTTTCAGTGAAATAGTACTCAGTTTCTCAGCCTCATCCTCTTACCTTTTTTAATAGTCTTTTTAAACACTTTTTTTTTTTTTATTTGTTCTTTTGGTTACACCACCACAAGGCATGTGGAATCTTAGTCCTCTGACCAAGATCAAACCTGTGCCCCATGCATTGGAAGCATGGAGTCTTAACCATTTACCACCAGGGAATTTTCCTGGCTATTCCTTTGGAAGAGCTATTCTCTGGAATATAATTGAGAAAGCCTTCTTTATGGGTCCTCTGGAAGTGAGATCTTTCTTTTGAATTGGCTGGGATAGGCTTGCAAGTTGTATGCTTTGAGCTATTTGTGCCGTATGCTGGTTACACTGTTTAAAAAGTATTCTTTACCCTACAGGAAAAACTTCTAGGAAATGGTATCCCTATTATCCAAATATTAAAAGTTTTCATCCTTCCTCATATACAATTATAACTAAGTGGATCAACCTCACTAAAGGCAATTTAGAATAGCAGTGAACATTATGGGAAATTTTTGAAATTCCCAAACTTAATTTCCTTAAAACTGATTTGGACTACAATGGCCCCAAAATTTCCAGAACTGAGGAATGTTTATTTCAATTGGTATTTTGAGACTTTCCAAAGTTGTCAGAAGTCTAAAATTGCCTCTCCACAAAAATAAGATTTTAAGATTAATTGAGGCATATAAATGATTAAAGAAAGATAAAATGAATTCCAAGCCTCAGTCCCGTTTTCCTTTGCTTCTTTGTATCAGGCTTTGCTTTGGGCACCAACAGTTCTCTCTCCCTTGGCTTCTTGTGGCCAGAGTCAGCGATCTTCCTTCTTTCCTTTTAGACTGCCTATGCTCCACTGGAGCAGGAAATGACAACCTACTGCAGTTTTCTTGCCTGGAAAATCCTGTGGACAGAGGAGTTTGGTGGGCTGCCGTTCATGGGATTGCAAAGAGTCGGACACAACTGAGCAACTGAGCACACACGCACACAGACGCATCCACTATATCCTCAATTCCCTCATTCTGATTCTCCAACCAAACTTCCCCATTTCCTCCGAACTTGCCAGAACCTGTTCCTTTAAAATTAGGCCTTCTGAGGATCCATAGGCTAAAATTTTATTTCTTAACCTCCCTGGACTAAAACTGAACCTTCCTCAAAGATTTTTCTCAAGTAACCTGAGATCCTCCCAGATTTGCTGAGAGACTTAATATAGTCATTCAAACTATCGCAACCTGGTTTCTTTGACTTATAAGTCATTTAGTGCATATGTTTGCTATTGAAGGCCAGGCCTGGTATTAAACAAAAATCGCTAATTGGGAAAATACTGAAAGGTCTCTAGATTTACAATTCAGAGACCAGCTAGCTAACTTATTGTATGAATAGGCTTCAACAATTGCCAGGCAACTTTATCAAGCAATTTCTAGATCTTTTCCTAAATCTGTTGATTGGAACAAAATTCAGGTTTGCAACACAAAAATCTGACACATCTTCTTGTGCATATTACAGTTGATTTCAGATTGCTTTCAAAGAAAATTCTGGTCTCTAGATATCGATTTCACTCAGGTAGCTTTAACTTTAGGTTTATTAATATCCTGAAGAGAGAAATTTCCCTTCTAGTAAAAAGGACCAGGGTGGAATGGGAAACCGTGTCCACTCCAGATTTAATCTGGCAAACCAGCTCTCTCATACTCTGGATGGAAGAAAGATCACCAAAATTCTTAATCCTCAAGTCCAGTAAATGAAGGCTCCTGAAAGAAATGAGAACCCTCTTAGTCTCTGCTCTTATAGCAAAGAGCAAAGACATTGGAAAAGAGATTATTACAAAGGTAATCTCTTTAGGCATCTTCAGCCTTTCTAAAGTCCTCTCCGGTCTCTATGAGGTGACTCCAAGCAACTACGAGGCTCTTCTTAATCTTTCCTTTAAATCAGCCTAGAGAACATTTCCCCAAATTGGGGGTGCATCTCTTTCATTCCTAACAGATATCAGAGCCACAGTCTCAGTGCTCAACCCCACTACCTCTGCCTCTGAGTACTAAAACAGTTTAAAGAGTAGGAATCTCTAACTTGTTCTCTTTTGTTCAGATGCATCCTTTGAGAGATGCACACCACTTTCTCCTTAATTCCTTTACCCCTAACTGTTTATTAGACTGACATTTCTTAATGTTATACCAAAATTTATTTTTCCCAAAAGGGGGAAATAATTCTAGGATTTGACAGTAGTATCAAAGATACCAAATGAATTAAATGACTCTTTGGTATCTTTTATTTGTTCTATCCCTGATGGTATAACAGCTGATTCTGGAAACATTGATCATTTGTCCCTGTTGAGTCAGCTACCACTTTCCTATGGACAAAATCTCCAATTAAGGCTGGCAAAATTTGCAGTGCATTTTCCATCAAGATTAAACAGATCCCTGAAAACTTCTTCACAGAATTAATCAATAGCCTAGAAATAAAGAAGCCCTTCAAGGTGTAAAGTGCATAATAGAAGATCACAAGGCTCAAAACTTCATTATCCCTATACTAGCCCCTGTAACATTCCCACTGTACTGGTAAGAAAATCTAACAGCCAAAGATGGGGGCTTGTCCAAGACGTGTGAGTAATAAACAACATAGATACTGTTGTTCCTAACCCTCATATGTTACTAAAATCCATATCCACTGAAAGTAAATTCTTTACTATAACTGATTTATGCAGTGCATTCTTTAGTATTCCAGTTGGTGAAGTTACACAATCCTTTTTTTCGTTTTCACCTGGGAAGAAAAACATTTTACCTGGACAGTGATATCAAGAGACCACCTTATTTCTCAAAAATCCTGAAGGCTGATCCGGATGACCTAAATTTCCCTAGAGGTTCTATTTTGTTACAATATTGCAATATGTGGATGATTACTCCTTTGTTCTCCCTCTCAACGCCCCTCACAGAAAGACAGCTTCCTCTTACTGAAGTTTTTAGCATTAAACGGACATAAGCTTGGCAAAGAAAAATTGCCGTTTGTCAAATAAACAGAACAAGGGCTATACTTAGATCGAGATAGACTTCATGGTATCCTATTAATAATTTGAGGTGAGATGTGAAGATAGAGAAATAGCTACATGAAGAGCAGAAGAATGTGTCAAGTGGAGGAAGAGCATGTTCAAAACCCTTGAGGCAAAAATGCTATTTTTGGAACTAAAAGAAGTCCACTATGGCCGTGACAAATCTTGACCTAATGACTCAACCTGTAGGTGATGGAGCAGGCCTGGCTCAGCACCATCATCCTGACTCTGGCATGGCACCTTTGCAACAAAGGCAGCTGGACCCCACTCTCCCAGGTGCTCTCCATATGCTTAGCATCAGCCAGTCAGTCCCCAGCACTCACCTAAATCAATAAGCCTAGAGGCACTAACCCACCTCTGGTAGTAGAGATTTTGCTTCCCTTAAAAGAACTCGAAATATTCCTCTTATTTTGGCATTAAAAAGCCTACCCCGTCTCCTATAGCCAACCTCCAATAGCCCCACCCAGAGCAGAGACTCTGCTAAATTGGCCTTCTTGCTGGGCACACTTCTCTATTCAGTGCTCATTCTTTTATCTCATTGCCTTTATTTTTTTCTTCAATATTTGAACAGAAAGAGGTAGAAAACAACATAGATTAATCAAAGAGGTAGGAATTAAAGAATGTAGGCACAGAAAGAGGTTTGGATCTCATTTTAAGTATAAAGTCAGATTATTGAAGGGTATTAAGAGGGAAATGTGACAAATCCTATTTATATTTTAAGATTATTTTTTTTCACTCTTATGCAAAAAGAAAATGTTTGAAGATAGGTAGGAGTGAGAGAACAGGGACCAGGGATGTTACGGAGGGAGGTGCATGTGGGTGTAGGAGTCAGTCTGAATTGAATGGATGTGAGGTCGATATGTTGAATTAGTATGATCAAGCTAACAATAAATGTTGTCAATTTCAACAATTGATGAGGAAAAAAATCAATATTTATTGAGTGCAAGCTACTTTATATGTTTCCAACACTGAATCCTTCCACAACTCTATGAGTATGTGATTGAGCTTATTTTATGGTTAAAAAAATGCAGATTCACACAGGTTGCCTAAAGTCACATAGCAAGTAACTGAGAATTACTGTGTTTGCACTCTCACATATATAAATCCAATTAATTGCAGAGCATTGTTGACAGCCTGTTGTTTAACAAACTTATACACTCTTACCCAGTGAAAGGAAAACAAATGAAGACTGAAAGACATCTTAGGTGCTTGTTTACTGTTAATAAAACACTTACTTTTTGGAGTTACAAAATTATAATTCAGATGTCTAAGGTGTTTAATTTGTTATTAGCAATTGGATTTGTAATAGATATGCTTCAGTTCTATATCTAAAAGATAAAGATTAAAATTCTACATAAAGCTAATGGAGGAAGCCATGTTGAATCAAGCATGTATCTCCTTTAAAACTATCCCCAGCTGGATGACTCCGATCTTTTCAAAGGTGGAAATGGGTAGGAGATAGTGGAAGAAATCAAGCCACAATCTAAATAAAGTACTATTGATTTGTTAGTAGCTTTGCTAAAGCTCTTTCTGTTGGATAACTAAACAACATGGGCACTAGTCAGGAAGATGGATTACTATCCTCATGGTTATGCAAGCAAATCACCTTTCGATCTGAACCAGGAACACTCTCTTACTGTGTACCCAGCCTTTTTGTCCTTTACCAAGGCTCCCAATCTTGGTGGATGTGAGAAAAAATCCATTTTGTGTCCTAATCACACCCTGTTAGCATATCTTTCATTCCACATGCCCTTGCTTTTCATTTGTTTGATTTTCTATTTCAAACCAAGCTCTTGGTATTTGTATCCTTTTAGTGCAAGTTGGTCATTTAATAAGGCAAATTATTCTTAGCTTTAGAATGGAAAAACAAGCACATTCTGCCTTCTGAGAGCTTCCAATGGGGCACTCAATCGCCCATGCTGTGGGCAATTGGCTACTAAAACATGTCTGTCTCAAATGGTACATTGGAGTATGCAAATCCACCTTCTCAAAAACAAAGAAAGTTTCAATAACCCTGGATTTCATCTTCCATTTCTTACTTTCTGCCCCTGCTTCACACCCCATTCTGGGAAGTTTGCCCCAGTGGAAATGTTTTCTTTATGCCTCAACCCCCCACTTCCATGAAATTAATTAAATGATGTCATGCCTCATTTTATCTGATTTGGAAGCAATTCATCACCCTTTTGCTGGCTGTATTAGTCCAAGCGATCAGCATATTAATTCATTTGTGAGAATAAGCTCAAGGGTAATTACAGTGAGGAGGTTTAATGCCTAAACGTGTTAATGTCTGTAATCAGAAATATTTTCTCAGTACGGAACAATTGTTAGACAATTACTGCTGGATATGATTGCCCTAGTAGACAACAGACGCCATGTCAGGAGGGAAATAGCAAAAGCTTGTTTTGCAAGTACTGTATTATCAGCAAGTTCTCTCTTTTCTCCCTCAACAATATTTTCTGCTATGTTCAGCTCACGTATGGCCATCCTAGTTCTTACTCTTTACCTTGTTGATTAAGTAAAAAAGCTGTATTTGTTATGTAAAATGATCACAAAAGACAGGTTGGAATTTCCTGAAAGTCATACCCTTTTCTTATTCTTTCTCTTCTGGTGCTTTGATTTCTTTCTATATAAAATTATGAACTTAATAACTTCCTTTTACTTCCCAATATGCCCTAGAGTCTCTATTACCCAATTATTTTTCCTGTAGTGAGAAGATTCTTAGATCTAACTGAATATCAAGACCCAAATATTCTTAACAGGGAGCAGTTCTCAATTTTCAAGTTGCAATAGGTTGAATCAGTAACAATGGGAGAATTTGATTATTGATTATCACTCATTACTCTGCTAGAGCTATTTTGAATGTGAATTTTAATTTACTTTCTATTACTTTTTGCTTTTTTTTTCCTCAAAGCCTTATGATATAAAGAAAAAAAGAAATGAGGTCATAGTTACTGCTTTACATGGTATTGCTTTCCTAGACCTCTTTTACACATGAATGAAATTGTATCTTGGGCTTCACTGGTGGGTCAGTGGTAAAGAATCCACCTGCCAATGCAGGAAATGTGGGTCTAATTGCTGGGTTGGGAAGAATCCCTGGAGAAGGAAAGGGAGTGCAACCCACTCCAGTATTCTTACCTGGTAAATCTTATGGACAGAGGAGTCTGGTGGACTGCAGTCCATAGGGTTGCAAAAAGTCAGACATGACTCAGCAACTGAACATGCACCCATGGAATCATATCTAACTGCAAGGAACAGAAAAGGCAATTCAATATTCTTTAGCAACAACTCATAAAGAAGATTGTGATTTTGATGGTGTAACTGAAAAGTCCAAAAGTAGAAAAGTTTTTAGTATGTTTATATCAGGACTCTGGTTTTGCTTACTGTAATTCTCTGGTCTCCACATCATCATGTGGCTTTGAGCTCAGAATGACTTTCCGTATGGTTCCAAATGGCCATAATCCCAGTCCTTGGGCTTCCCAGGTTGCACTAGTGGTAAAAAGCCTGCCTGACAATGCAGGAGACATAAGAGATGTGGGTTGATCCCTGAGTCAGATCCCCTGAAGGAAGGCATGGTAACCTACTCCAGTATTCTTGCCTGTAGAATCCCATGAACAGAGGAGCCTGGTGGGCTAGGATCCACAGTTAAACAAAGAGTTGGACATAGCTGAAGTGTCCATAGCACGCACGCCTCAATCCTCAATCCTCACTCCTGTGTGCAGCCTTTATCTGTGTTTCCCCAACCATCAGGCAGAACTTTGGGGCTCCTCTCTGATGAATCAACAGGGATAAAACACAATTCACTGAGCCAGTAACTGTGGCCAAAAGAATGCTGGGCACTCACTGGTTTTGGTTCAGGATGAAAATAGAACCTAAGTCTATCACCAAGGCAAGGAAAATATGGGTAGCAGAAAGGGTTTATGGCATCAGGACCTCCAGTCCCAACCAAACTGCTTGACTCAAATACCATGGAAAAATCAGGAAAGCACAGTGATCTCAGTATACAAATAGTTTATTTGTTTGAACAAAAGTGATAGAGAAATGCTTATAAATTTGATAAAATCAGAGATTCCAGTTTTTGAATTCTTGTTTGTCTGGACTCAAAAGCAATTCATTCATGGTTCAGGAGAACAGAAACCATTCTATGTAAGCTTTAATATATCACCTGATGCAAATAGCCATCTCATTAAAAAAAAAAAAAAAAAGAAAACCCAGATGCTGGGAAAGATTGAGGACAGGAGGAGAAGGGGATAACAGAGGATAAGATAGTTGGATGGCATCGCTGACTCAGTGGATACAAATTTGAGCAAACTTCAGCGGAGAGTGAAGGACATGGAAGCCTGGCATGCTGCAATCCATGAGGTCACAAAGAGTTGGACATGACTTAGCAACTGAATAATGAAAAACAGAGGCTTTCACTCCTGGGGAAAGGCCATGGGTTTAAAGTCAAGGAAGCTGCTATATGTCATTTCAACTTTAGTATTAAAGCCAGTCATTCTCAAGAGCTCTCTGTGAATCTCACATTTGCCTGCTCTCCACTGTGAACTACCTCTGGAAAATAATGATCTCTTCTGTTCTTCCATTTTCCAAACCTCACTTAGGAGCTTCTCACTATCCAGTTCTAACCAGGAAGCAAAACAGGAAAGAGATTCTGGGAAACGTAGTTCCTAGCTTTTCTATTGCAATGCCTTATAGTGGAACAATGGTACTACTGAGTTGACACAGATAATCCAACACACTCAGTATGTTTAATGGTTTGTTTGTTTTTAAAAAAAAGCTTCATTAGATGTTATTTACTCAGCATAAAATTTACTCATTTAAAAACTACAATTCAGTGCTACACACACACAAACACACACAAAGTTATCCAATAATCACCCAATCTGATTTTCAAACATTTTCATCATCCCCAAAGAGGAATTCTTTATCTATTAGCAGTCATTTCCCTAGTTCCACCTTCACAAACTGCATAACTACTAATTTACTTTCTGTTCACTTACTCTGAACACTTTATATGAAAAGAATCATTACCATATATGATCTTTTCTTTAGTATAATGTTCTCAACTTTCATTCATGGGTGACTTGTATAAGTACATTATTCTTTTTACTGCTGAATAGTATTTCACTTTATAGATATATCACATGCTGTGCCTTCATCCCTCATTCCTCACAGTAAACATTTGAGTTGCTTCCTCTCTTTGATTATTATGAATAATGCTGCTTTCAACACACACTTGTACCTTGTTGTGTGGATGTATATTTTTATTTCTTTTGGTAATGATGTTTTCTATTATTCAAAGTGCTTTCTACTGTGAGGCAGTCCCCCATGAGATTCTTGTGGTATCAAAGTTATAAGATCTTGACTCATTTTTTAGCTCAGCCATTTCTCCGGATTGTTTATGTAGCTGGCTTGCTTACTACCTGATATAAAAACATGAGATTCCTTAAGTTCCAGATTCCTCACCTGCAACATAAACCCAAGGCATGTGCAGCATCTGTCTAGGTCTAGTGTGCTGTCCCATGGACGTGGGGGTAGGGAAACTGCTACAATTCTGCTGATGCTCATGCCACTGGCTTTGCTGAAATAATCTTGGTCTGATCCATTAAATCTCTGTCTACATTCAGTGCTTATGGCAAATTGTAGCCACTTTACTCCTTACCATACTCTCTGGGTTTGGAAGTATTAACTATTTCATAGTAAGTTTCATTGGAGCCTCACAACAAGCCTATAAGAACATTGAGGACTAGAAAAATTGGTCACTTGCCTTAAGTCACAAAACTAACTGAATCATTCATATCTACTACTTCCTCATGTATTTCTTAATGAGAAATAGTTAAGAATCTCCAAAAAGAATATGTCCCAAAAATCTGTCCCTAGAGACTACCTTTAACCTAAGTAGAGATTGTAAAGTAATTCAGAAGACAAAATTATCACCCTAAAACTAAGCATATTCAGATTATCTTTATTTGATGTTTATTATATCTATAGGCTCCTGGTTTTTCCCATTTAATCTGTGTGTTTATTACATTTCACC
Organism: Ovis aries; assembly: GCF_016772045.2. Classification (NCBI taxonomy): domain Eukaryota; kingdom Metazoa; phylum Chordata; class Mammalia; order Artiodactyla; family Bovidae; genus Ovis; species Ovis aries. The sequence continues at coordinate 213,026,716 of NC_056055.1, forward strand.
TCATGAAATCCTACATTTGAGTTGATTTACTTTTATGCAGAGTAAATATCTAAATACCTGAAATTTGCCTATATCTTTTGACTATATGATCTGTGACTTTTACATGTCCCTAACATTTACAATGGAGAAGGCAATGGCACCCTACTCCGTACTCTTGCCTGGAAAATCCATGGACAGAGGAGCCTGATAGGCTGCAGTCCATAGGGTCGTTAAGAGTCAGACACGACTGAGCGACTTCACTTTCACTTTTTACTTTTGTACATTGGAGAAGGAAATGGCAACCCACTCCAGTGTTCTTGCCTGGAGAATCCTAGGGGCAGGGAAGCCTGGTGGGCTGCCGTCTATGGGGTCGCACAGAGTCGGACACGACTGAAGCGACTTAGCAGCAGCAGCAGCAACATTTACAAACCTCTCTTGGAACAATGCTCCATAAAAGAATAATATTCTATCCTGATTTTAAAGTATCTAATTAACAAAACAATATAATGTCATGAGCCAATAGTAAAAATGAACTTTCAAGATGCCTCTATTACTATATAAATGCCATTCAAATCAGTATTTATGGCAGAAAATTTTCTTGTGAAATATTTAAAAATATTAACCAGAGAGATTTCTTGGTTTAATTTGAATTCTGCCAGCCTCAAGGATTCTTGTTGTACAAGGGGACATCCCATTTTGCTGTGTGGCACTGCTCTGTACTGCTGTTTATATAACCATGCTCTTTTCTTTAGAGCAACTAACATGGAAAACATTTGCATGGAAGGATATAAAATGTGCAAAACAAAATAGAGGGCTTAATGGGCTATTTATTTAAGTCGGAAACTTTAAGCAGTTCAAGCTCAGATTCTTTGAAAATATTAAATTCACATGGCAGTTCTAAGACTGTAAATCCATGACTAAAGTGTAATGCATATGACAATGAGCTTTTATATAGGCATCAGAAAGCCAGTGCTCCTTTCTTTATTATCTCTCTGGACTTGGATAAGTCAATGAACCACTCCAGGAGCTCAGTTTTCTTATCTGCCAAATGGACTCATTCATTCATTCATTTTATTCCATTCCCTCACTCAACACACATTTATTCAAATTTAATAAGACCAGATTCTGTGTTGAGATTGATGAAGACAAACATGTAAATAAAGTCTTTTTAAAAGACTCTTGCTTGGAAAATTCCATGGACAGAGGAGCCTGGTAGGCTACAGTCCATGGGGTTGCAAAGAGTCAGACACGACTGAGCAACTTCACTTTAAAAAAAAAAAAAACTCACTATATAGTAAGAAACAAATTCTATAAAAAAGGAATTTAGTACAATGAGAGCAATCAATATACAGGGGACAAATACAGGGGTAGGAATATGGAACTAGTCTATGAAAAGTGAGATGAAAAAATTTCACAGAAGTCATAGAGAGTTTAGTCTCTCAAATCCAACCCAAAATTCAGATTGTAAATTTGCAAAAAAGAGAAGAGGACCCTTAAAGGGTTGTTGTTAAATAACTAACTTTAAATGAGCCAACATTTATGTCAATGCTTTAAAAGTTTTAAACTTCAATTAAGACAAAGTAATCAACCCTGGGATTTCTTTGGAAGGAATGATGCTAAAGCTGAAACTCCAGTACTTTGGCCACCTCATGCAAAGAGTTGACTCATTGGAAAAGACTTTGATGCTGGGAGGGATTGGGGACAGGAGGAGAAGGGGACGACCGAGGATGAGATGGCTGGATGGCATCACTGACTCTATGGACATGAGTTTGAGTGAACTCTGGGAGTTGGTGATGGACAGGGAGGCCTGGCGTGCTGCGATTCATGGGGTCGCAAGGAGTCGGACACGACTGAGCGACTGAACTGAACTGAACTGAAACACAATTGTAGTGAAATGAGCACAGATCAGTCTTGGAAATAAATCTAATCATAACTTTCTCTATATAAATTTGTACTAGAGTTCTTTGCAATAATTATTTAAGTAATAGGAGTAGTAAGGCTGGGGTTTATTAGTTTTTAAAAATCACTATTCTCATATAGTATAATTGTAAAAGGGACAGATAGATGCGCATTAGAAGGAAGGGAGGGAGGTGGGAAGGAAGGAAGGATTAAATTATAAAATGGTAAGAACTAAGAGGAAAATAAATCATGTTAAGAAGATGACAAAATTCAAAAGATAAATATTTTGAATAGAAACATCAGGGAGGAACTCTGATAAAATGATTTTTGAGAAGAGATTTCAAGGAAATAAGAAAGTAAGCAAATACAACCATTTTGGAAAGATACTGATGGTTCTGTATTTGCCAGCAACTGAAATTCCCTGTCTTTAAATCATATCGATGTATCAAAACTTCCATCTTGGGTTGATGTAATAGTCGGTCTCCAGTTTTACACTCGAGCTGCAACAAGTTACTAAAAAATGTCACACCACCAAGTAGCCAAGTAGAGAGGTCTTCCACTACCAGCTCAGTCTGCCATTCAACGCAGTCTTGGATGCAACACAATATTCAAATTTCTACAGCCAGAATTCTACATTAGTCTCTACCATGGAAACCTCAAAACTTCTTCATACTCTGCCAAACTTTGAGCTTGCTAAACTCATCTCTTCCTCTTTCTTTAGTCCTCCTTTGTGTAAAATAAATATGTAAAATTTTAAAAACTGTATAGAATTTACAATTTAGGTACTCTTGCAAATTCTTCCTACAACACTACAAAATTCTTACATATGCAATCTAACTTTTCTTTTTCTCTCCTGTTTTTAGTAGAAAATGTATTGCTTTTGCAATGTCAGCCAAATCCTTAAATCTATGCTTTTATCATGAGCTTTGCTTTTTCTTATAGCTAATCTTTTCTTCCCTATTGCTTTTTATCAACACAAGCAAACTTGATTTGTTTGTTTTACCTTAAAGACCTCCCTTGAGGGAGGAAATGGCAACTCATTTCAGTATTTTTGACTAGAAAATTCCCTGTACAGAGAAGCCTGTAAAGTACGGTCCACAGAGTTGCAAAATGTTGGACATGATTTAGTGACTAAACAACAACAAACAAAACTTTCTTAACCCCACTTGGTATGCTTCCATCGAGTTCATATTCATTATTTATTTCATTTAACTTCAGTACAATTCAGTCACTCAGTCGTGTCTGACTCTTTGCAACCTCATGAATCGCAGCATGCCAGGTCTCCCTGTCCATCACCAACTCCCAGAGTTCACCCAAACTCATGTCCATTGAGTCAGTGATGCCAACTACCATCTCATCCTCTGTCGACCCCTTCTCCTCCTGCCCCCAATCCCTACCAGCATCAGAGTCTTTTCCAATGAGTCAACTCTTCGCATGAGGTGGCCAAAGTACTGGAGTTTCAGCATTAGTATCAGTCCTTTCAATGAACATCCAGGACTGATCTCCTTTAGAATGGACTGGTTGGATCTCCTTGCAGTCCAAGGGACTCTCAAGAGTCTTTTCCAACATCACAGGTCAAAAGAATCAATTCTTTGGCGCTCAGCTTTCTTCACAGTCCAACTCTCACATCCATACATATCCACTGGAAAAACCATAGCCTTGACTAGACAGAACTTTGTTGGGAAAGTAATGTCTCTGCTTTTAAATATGCTATCTAGGTTGGTCATAACTTTCCTTCCAAGGAGTAAGTGTCTTTTAATTTCATGGCTGCAAACACCAACTGCAGTGATTTTGGAGCCCCCCAAAATAAAGTCTGACAGTTTCCACTGCTTCTCCCTCTATTTCCCATGAAGTGATGGGACCAGACGCCCTGATCTTCGTTTTCTGAATGTTGAGCTTTAAGCCAACTTTTTCACTCTCCTCTTTCACTTTCATCAAGAGCCTCTCTAGTTCCTCTTCACTTTCTGCCATAAGGGTGGTGTCATCTGCATATCTGAGGTTATTGATATTTCTCCCTGCAGTCTTGATTCCAGCTTGTTCTTCTTCCAGCCCAGCATTTCTCATGATGTACTCTGCATGTAAGTTAAATAAGCAAGATGACAATATATATCCCTGATGACTCGTTTTCCTATTTGGAACCAGTCTGTTGTTCCATGTCCAGTTCTAACTGTTCCTTCCTGACCTGCATATAGGTTTCTCAAGAGTCAGGTCAGCTGGTCTGGTATTCCCATCTCTTTCAGAATTATCCACAGTTTATTGTGATCCACACAGTCAAAGGCTTTGGCATAGTCAATAAAGCAGAAATAGATGTTTTTCTGGAAGTCTCTTGCTTTTTCCATGATCCAGCGGATGTTGGCAATTTGATCTCTGCTTCCTCTGCCTTTTCTAAAACCAGCTTGAACATCAGGAAGTTCACGGTTCACATATTGCCAAAGCCTGGCTTGGAGAATGTTGAGCATTACTTTACTAGCATGTAATATGAGTGCAATTGTGCGGTAGTGTGAGCATTCTTTGGCATTACCTTTTTTGGAATTGGAATGAAAACTGACCTTTTCCAGTCCTGCAGCCACTGCCGAGCTTTCCAAATTTGCTGAAAAATTGAGTGCAGCACTTACACAGTATCATCTTCCAGGATTTGAAAGAGCTCAACTGGAATTCCATCACCTCCACCAGCTTTGTTCATAGTGATGCTTTCTAAGGCCCACTTGACTTCACATTCCAAGATGTCTGGCTCTAGATGAGTGATCACACCATCGTAATTATCTTGGTCATGAAGATCTTTTTTGTACAGTTCTTCTGTGTATTCTTGCCACCTCTTCTTAATATCTTCTGCTTCTGTTAGGTCCATACCATTTCTGTCATTTATTGTGCCCATCTTTGCATGAAATGTTCCCTTGGTATGTCGAATTTTCTTGAAGAGATCTCTAGTCTTTACCATTCTGTTGTTTTCCTCTATTTCTTTGCACTGATCACTGAGGAAGGCTTTCTTACCTCTCCTTGCTATTCTTTGGAACTCTGCATTCTGATGCTTTTATTTTCCTTTTCTCCTTTGCTTTTCCCTTCTCTTGTTTTCACAGCCCTTTGTAAGGCCTCCCCAGAGAGCCATTTTGCATTTTTTGCATTTCTTTCCATGGGGATGGTCTTGATCCCTGTCTCCTGTACAATGTCACTAACCTCCATCCATAGCTCATCAGGCACTTTATCTGTCAGATCTAGTCCCTTAAATCTATTTCTCACTTCCACTGTATAATCATAAGGAATTTGGTTTAGGTCATACCTGAATGGTCTAGTAGTTTTCCCTACTTTCTTCGATTTAAGTCTGAATTTGGCAATAAGGAGTTCATGATCTGAGCCAGTCAGCTCCCAGTCTTGTTTTTGCTGACTGTATAGAGCTTCTTCATCTTGGCTGCAAAGAATAAAATCAATCTGATTTCAGTGTTGACCATCTGGTGATGTCCATGTGTAGAGTCTTCTTTTGTGTTGTTGGAAGAGGATGTTTGCTATGACCAGTGTGTTCTCTTGGCAAAACTCTATTAGCTTTTGCCCTGCTTCATTCCATATTCCAAGGCCAAATTTGCCTGTTGCCCCAGGTGTTTCTTGACTTCCTACTTTTGCATTCCAGTCCCCTATAATGAAAAGGACATCTTTTTTGGGTGTTGGTTCTAAAAGGTCTTGTAGGTCTTCATCAGTCAGTTCAGTTCATTCCCTCAGTCGTGTCCAACTCTGCGACCCCATGAATCTCAGCATGCCAGGCCTCCCTGCCCATCACCAACTACTGGAGTTCACCCAAACTCACGTCCATCGAGTGTGATGCCATCCAGCCATCTCATCCTCTATCGTCCCCTTCTCCCCCTGCCCCCAATCCCTCCCAGCATCAGAGTCTTTTCCAATGAGTCAACTCTTTACATGAGGTGGCCAAAGTATTGGAGTTTCAGCTTTAGCATCAGTCCTTCCAAAGAACACCCAGGACTGATCTCCTTTAGAATGGACTGGTTGGATCTCCTTGCGGTCCAAGGGACTCTCAAGAGTCTTCCCCAACACCACAGTTCAAAAGCATCAATTCTTTGGTGCTCAGTTTTCTTCACAGTCCAACACTCATATCCATACATGACGACTGGAAAAACCATAGCCTTGAATAGATGGACCTTTGTTGGCAAAGTAATATCTCTGCTTTTGAATATGCTATCTAGGTTGATCACAACTTTCCTTCCAAGGAGTAAGCATCTTTTAATTTCATGGCTGCAATCACCATCTGCAGTGATTTTGGAGCCCCCCAAAATAAAGTCTGACACTGTTTCCACTGTTTCCCCATCTATTTGCCATGAAGTGATGGGACCAGATGCCATGATCTTCGTTTTCTGAATGTTGAGCTTTAAGCCAACTTTTTCACTCTCCTCTTTCACTCAAGAGGCTTTTTAGTAGGTCTTCATACAACTGTTCAACTTCAGCTTCTTCAGTGTTCTGGTTGGGGCATAGATTTGGATTACTGTGATATTTAATGGTTTGCCTTGGAAACTAACAGAGATCATTCTGTCGTTTTTGAGGTTGCACCCAAGTACTGCATTTCGGACTCTTTTGTTGACCATGATGGCTACTCCATTTCTTCTAAGGGATTCCTGCCTGCAGTAGTAAACATAATCATCTGAGTTAAATTCACCCAATCCAGTCCATTTTTGTTCGCTGATTCCTAGAATGTTGACATTCAATCTTGGGATCTCCTGTTTGACCACTTCCAATTTGCCTTGATTCATGGACCTGACATTCCAGATTCCTATGCAGTATTGCTCTTTACAGCATCGGACCTTGCTTCTGTCACCAGTTAGATCCACAACTGGGTATTGTTTTTCTTTTACTCCATCCCTTCATTCTTTCTGGAGTTATTTCTCCACTGATCTCCAGTAGCATATTGGACACCTACTGACCTGGGGAGTTCCTCTTTCAGTATCCTATCATTTTGCCTTTTCATACAGTTCATGGGGTTCTCAAGGCAAGAATACTGAAGTGGTTTGCCATTCCCTTCTCCAGTGGACCACTTTATTCAGACCTCTCCACCATGACCCACTCATCTTGGGTGGCCCCACACGGCATGGCTTAGTTTCATTGACTAAGACAAAGCTGTGGTCCATGTGATTAGATTGACTAGTTTTCTGTGATTATGGTTTGTGTGTCTGCCCTCTGATGTCTCTTGCAACACCTACCATCTTACTTGGATTTCTCTTACCTTGCACTTGGGGTATCTCTTCATGGCTGCTCCAGCAAAATGCAGCTCCTGCTCCTTACCTAGGACAAGGGGTATCACCTCACAGCCACCCCTTCTGCCTTCACTTAACTTAGTTAAGTAAATTAGTTTATTTAATATACCATGGCATTGTGCTAGACTCTGGAGATACATTAATGAGTAAAATTTAAAATAAAATAAAGACATGGTGAATGGTAATCAAATAATGACACTACTAGATATCACATTTCAAACTGTGATTCATGTTTTAAAAGAAAAACAGTGTTGCAAAGAGAAGTCCTCTCCTTTAAAAACAGATAATCTGGAAATTCAGGGAACACATCCCTAACGGAACCAAAGTCATCAGAACAGTGAATGTGGAGGGAAGATTTTCTGGCGCAGGGAGCAGTGTGTGCAAAGTCCACAGTGCTAGAGAATTCTACAGGGATACCGCTGGGGTAAAGAAAGCAAAGATGTATAGGAGCAAGAGGCCCGGGGAAGCAGACAAATGTTTATCTAGAACAAAAGGTAATCATAGTCTATCTTAAGGAGGGAAATGGTGCTATCAGCTTTAAGTTTGGAAATATTTCTTCTAGCATGGCAGAGGGAGTGAACTGGAGGATAGGAATTGATGCAGAAAGATCAGTTATTCCAGAATTTAGAAATCCGGGGGAAAAACATGATGGTGTATTCATCTAAAATGGTGGCAGTGATAGGAATTGCTTCAGGATAAATTTATGATGGCAAACTGAAAATGTGTGTCTATGATTGGATGAAGGAAGGAAATATGAAGCTTGATACTCAGTTTCCTGGCTTTTACAACCAAAATATAGACTGACTGAGGTGGGGATGTCTTGAAGAGGACCAGAATGAAAACAATAGGTGGTCACCACATAAAGTTTGAGTTCCACGAGTTCCATTTCCAATACCTTAGCTATCTTCCCCTTTCTTGCCTGACCTCCATAGAATCCTGGCAGTGAGTTGCTAGGAAAGCAAGGTATGAAAAATATATTGTTTTAAATTGAATTTTGCATATACTTTCCATTTGAAAATATCTACATATTTTAAGCTTTTTTTTTTAAGTTTTATCTTTTAGGAAGTTATTTTTTAAGCAATTTCATGGAATGTTGATGAAATTAAAAGTTACCTTGACTCAGATTTTTTCCATATTGGATTTGGTTTATTGGCCTTTACATCACTCCCTGAGTTATTATTCCTCCCTTAAACCTGAGTTTAAACTAAGATAAATTAAAATCAGCCTTCTTTATTGTTCAACTTTCACATCCATATATGACTATGGAAAAACTGAGTTTAAGGGAGGAATAATAATAATAAGCCAATTCTTGACACAGAACAGTTCAATTTTTTATGAGATGTTGTGCCCAGCAGAGAAAGGAAAAGAAATCATCCAAGATAAGAACTTTGTGAAAAAGTGAATTAGGAGATTAGGAGGGAGCTCTTGTTTCCATGGTGACAACAATACTTCTGTTATTCCTTTCAAGAAGAGAGGTGTATTTTGATTTACATGGTAGAAAATACTAGTAGCATGATATATCAATTTATCAAAAAATATACCATTACTGTCCTACAAGCTGGAATGTAAATGTTACCAGCTTTTTTTGTTAGTTTATAATTCAATATGTTTTGCCTATTGCAAACATAGCAGTCACTACTAAAAGGAAATGTATTGGAAAATTTTAAGAAATGCTAAGATTTTCTACAGTATAAAGGTCATAAAAAGTCAACTTGTTTTCAAATATGAGGTTTTCTTTTGAAACAACTTTTAAAAATAAAGATTGATTTAGATATCTGACCTAGTGAAACTTTCTCAATATAAAATACAAATAACATTGTTATTTAGTTCAAAATATTAATGATAATGAAAAAATCATAATAATGCAAGCAAGTTCCATAATACTAAGTGAAAATATAATTTATTATCCAGTCAGGGACTTTTAGAGTGTAAAATGGGATAATAAAAATAATTTTGAAATATAGACTTATTTAAACAATTTATTGAATAGCGAATTGGCTTAACTGTATTTGTAGATTTTTAATTCTAAAATTACAAATATAACATAATTTCATGAATATTAATGGAAAACTCTTATTGTTGTTGCTGTTATTCAGTCACTAAGTCGTGTCCTACTCTTTGTGACACCATGAACTGCAGCATCCAAGGCTTCCCTCTCCTTCACTAAGTGTTAGATCAAGCTCATGTCCATTGAGTTGGTGATGCCATCCAACCATCTTAACCTCTGTTGCCCTCTTCTCCTCCTGCCCTCAGTCTTTCCCAGAATCAATCTTTTGCTATGAGCTGGCTCTTTGCATCAGGTGGCCAAAATATTGGAGCTTCAGCTTCAGCATCAGTCCTTCCAATATCCAGGGTTGATTTCCTTTAGAATTGACTGATTTGATCTCTTTACTGTCCAAGGGACTCTCAAAAGTCTTCTCCATCACCAGAATTTGAAAGCATTAATAAAATCAGCCTTCTTTATTGTTCAACTTTCACATCCATGTATGACTATGGAAAAACTGTAGCTTTGACTATATGGACCTTTGTCAGCAAAGTGATGTCTCTACTTTTTAATATGCTGTTTAGGTTTCTCATAGCCTTTCTTCCAAGGAGCAAGCATCTTTTGTTTTCATTGCTGCAGTCACCATCCTCAGTGATTTTGGAGCCCAAGAAAGTAAAATCTGTCACTGCTTCCACTTTTTGTCTTTCTATTTGCCATGAAGTGATGGGACCAGATGCTATGGTCTTAAGTTTCTTGAATGTTGAATTTTAAGTTTTTCATTATCCTCTTTCACCTTCATCAAGAGGCTCTCTAGTTCCTTTTTACTTTCTGGCCTTAGAGTGGTATCATCTGCATATGTGAAGTGTTGATATTCTACTAGCAATCTTGATTCCAGCTTGTGATTCATCCAGCCCAACATTTCACATGATGTACTCTGAAAAGAAGTTAAATAAGCAGGGTGACAACATACACCCTTGAAACACTCCTTTCCCAATTGGGAGCCAGTCTACTGTTCCATGCCTGGTTTGAACTGTTTTTTCATGGCTAGCGTATGGGCTTCTCAGAGGCAGGTAAGGTGGTCTGGTATTCCCATCTCTTTAAGAATTTTCTTCAGTTTATTGTAATCCACACAGTCAAAAACTTTAGCACATTCAATGAAGCAGAAGTAGATATTTCTTTGGAATTCCCTTGCTTTTATATGATCCAGTGGATGTGGGCTATTTGATCTATGGTTCCTCTGCCTTTTTAAATCCAGTTTGCACATCTGGAAGTTTTCAGTTCAAGTACTGTTGAAGCCTAGCTTGAAGGATTTTGAGCATTAATCTTGCAAGCATGTGAAATAGTGCAGTTGTGCAGTAGTTTGAACATTCTTTGGCATTGCCTTTCTTTGGGATTGAAATGAAAATTGAGCTTTCCAGTCCTGTGGCCACTGCTGACTTCCCCAAATTTGCTAGCATGTTGACTGCAGCATTTTTAATAGCATCATCTTTTAGGATTTGAGATAGCTCAGCTGGAATTCTATTCTATCACCTCCACTAGCTTTGTTTTGTAGTAATGCTTCCTAAGGCCCACCTGACTAAAAACTCCAGGATGTCTGGCCCTAGGTGAGTGATCACACCATCATGGTTATCTGGGTCATTACAACTTTTTGTATAGTTCTGTGTATTCTTGACATCTCTTCTTAATTTCTTCTGCTCCTGTTATGTCATTAATATTTCTGTCCTTCATTGTGCCCATCTTTGCATGAAATGTTCTCTTGGTATCTCCAATTTTCTTGAAGAGATCTCTAGTCTTTCCTATTTTATTGTTTTCCTCTATTTCCTTGAATTGTTTCCTTAAGAATGCTTTCTTATCTCTCCTCGCTATTCTCTGGAACTCTGCATTGAGTTGCATATGTCTAACTCTCTCATTTGGGAGAAGGTAATGGCAACCCACTCCAGTACTCTTGCCTGGAAAATCCCGTGGATGGAGGAGCCTGGTAGGCTGCAGTCCATAGGGTCGCGAAGAGTCAGACATGACTGAGCAAATTCACTTTCACTTTTCACTGTCATGCATTGGAGAAGGAAATGGCAACCCACTCCAGTGTTCTTGCCTGGAGAATCCCAGGGACAGGGAATCCTGATGGGCTGCCGTCTATGGGGTCGCACAGATTCGAACACAACTGACGCGACTTAGCAGCAGCAGCAACCCTCTCATTTACCTTTTACTTCTCTTCTTTTCTCAGCTATTTGTAAGGCCTTCTCAGACAACCATTCTGCCTTTTTGCATTTCTTTTGTTGGGGGATGATTTTGGTCACTGCTTCCTGTATGATGTTTTGAACCTCCATCCATAATTCATCAGTCACTCTATCAGGTCTAGTCCCTTGAATCTAATTGCCACCTCCACTGTATAGTCATAAGGGATTTGATTTAGGTCACACCTGAATGGTCTAGTGGTTTTCCCTACTTTCTTCAATTTAAGCCTGAATTTTGCAATAAACACCTCATGATCTGAGCCACAGTCAGCTCCAAGATTTTTTTTTTTTTTTCCTTTTTGGCTGACTGCCTAGAGCTTCTCCATCTCCAGCTGAAAAGAACATAATAAATGTAATTTCAGTATTGACCATATGATGATGTCCTTGTGTAGAATCTTCTCTTCTGTTGCTATAGAGGGTGTTTGTTTGGCACTAGTCTGCTCTCTTGGCAAAACTGAGGGTCTCTGCAGAGGTGTGGGTTGGCAGTGGCCTGACACCCAGACAGGTACATTGGCAGCAGTCCTGAAAGGTACATGTTGGCATAAGTCCTTTTGGAGGTCACCTGTAGCTAAATCATAGAGCCTGTATACTCCAAGACTGGCCACCTCAGGCCAGATATTTGGTTAATATTGTACAACATTAATTTTTGTACAATATTACAGTATTAATACTGTACAATATTAATTTTAATAGTTTGCTATTGAACATTGGATTATGTACAAAAGGTAATTAGCAGTATCTCATGTCTTTTTTACCAATTCTTTCCAGCTGAAACAATGCCTATCTTGAAAGATAGCATATAAGATGGTCTCTGATAAAGCATCTCTAGACACAAAGAGTTGAGGGTATCTGACCCATTCCTATCTTGATTGGTGATGGTAGAAGTATTAAAGGCTGCTCCCTTTGCTGGCCACTTGTTGTACAAATTATACCAACTCTGGCCCTTGAAATGCTTGGAACTATGACATCAAGAATCAGTGAGAAACCTGGCAAACTATAACTTAGGTGTACATAAAGTATATGTGGAAAGTAGAAGTGGGGCAACTTTTTACAGTGTATGGAAAGTAGCTCAAATGTTCTTGCTATAACGGGTTTTGCTTTTAATTGTATGATGTCAGTCTATAACTCTTTGCTTGATTGTTCATGAATGCCTTTTTTATTTGACAATAATTCCTTTTGGAAACAGTAAGCTAAAATAAAAGCCTATGACAATGAACACTTAAGTACTGAATTTCTTTTTCTCAAGGAAGCCTAGAATGACTTTTAAAAATCTCCTACAGGAGAAGGGACAGATCTCCCAGGCCTCAAACACAACAGCCTCCTCTTGCATTTCTTCCTGGAGGTTACAGAACATGATGGAAAGGGACATGAACATCAGCTGTCCCTGTATCGTTTACCTAGCTCTCAGCTGCACCTTTAGAAAACTCAGCAGTGGCCATAGGACTGGAAAAGGTCAGTGTTCATTCCAATCCCAAAGAAGGCAATGCCAAAGAATGCTCAAACTACCGCACAATTGCACTCACCTCGCATGCTAATAAGGTAATTCTCAAATTCTCCAAGCAACACTTCAACAATACTAGAACTGTGAACTTCCAGATGTTCAAGCTGGATTTAGAAAAGGCAGAGGAATCAGAGATCAAATTGCCAACATTTGTTGGATCATTGAAAAAGCAAGAGAGTTCCAGAAAAATATCTACTTCTGCTCTATTGACTATGCCAAAGTCTTTGACTGTATGGATCACAACAAACTGTGGAAAATTCTGAAAGAGATGGGAATACCAGACCACCTGACCTGCTTCCTGAAAAATCTGTATGCAAGCCAGGAAGCAACAGTTAGAACTGGACATGGAACAACAGACTGGTTCTAAATAGGAAAAGGAGTATATCAAGGCTGTATATTGTCACCCTGCTTATTTAACTCATATGCAGAGTACATCATGAGAAACACTGGGCTGAATGAAGCACAAGCTGGAATCAAGATTGCCAGGAGAAATATCAATCACCTCAGATATGCAGATGACACCACGCTTACAGCAGAAAGTGAAGAAGAACTAAAGAGCCTCTTGATGAAAGTGAAAGAGGAGAGTGAAAAAGTTGGCTTGAAGCTCAACATTCAGAAAACGAAGATCATGGCATCCGGTCCCATCACTTCATGGCAAATAGATGGGGAAACAGTGGAAGCAGTGGCGGATTTATTTTCTTGGGCTCCAAAATCACTGCACTTGATGACTGCAGCCATGAAATTAAAAGATGCTTACTCCTTGGAAGAAATGTTGTGACCAACCTAGACAGCATATTAAAAAGCAGAGATGTTACTTTGCCAACAAAGTCTGTCTAGTCAAGTCTATGGTTTTTCCAGTCATCATGTATGGGTGTGAGAGCTGGGCTATAAAGAAAGCTGACTGCCGAAGAATTGGTGCTTTTTTTTTCTATTGTTTTTTATTTTTTATTTATTTTTTTAAATTTTTATTTATTTTTTTTAAGTTTATTTTTTTGCTTTACAATACTGTATTGGTTTTGCCATACATTGACATGAATCCACCAAAGGTGTACATGAGTTCCCAACCCTGAACCCCCCCCCACCACCACCCTTCCCATATCATCTCTCTGGGTCATCCCAGTGCACCAGCCCCAAGCATCCTGTATCCTGTATCGAACGTAGGCTAGAAATTCGTTTCTTACATGATAGTATACATGTTTCAATGCCATTCTCCCAGAATTGATGCTTTTGAACTGTGGTGTTGGAAAATAGTCTTGAGAGTCCCCTGGACTGCCAGGAGATCCAACCAGTCCATCCTAAAGGAAATTAATCCTGAATATTCATTGGAAGGACAGATTTTGAAGCTGAAACTCCAATACTTTGGCCACCTGATGTGAAGAGCTGACTCATTTGAAAAGACCTTGATTCTGGGAAAGATTGAAGGTGGGAGGAGAAAGGGACGATGGAGGATAAGATGGTTGGATAGTATCACCAATGCAATAAACATGAGTTTGAGTAAACTCTAGGATTTGGTAATGGACAGGGAGGCCTGGCATGCTGCAGTCCGTGGGGTCGCAAATAGTCGGACATGACTGAGCTACTGAACTGAACAGCTGCACCATCCTTCCCACTCTATTGTCACCACCAAGTGCAGGCTCCTCTCATCTCCTTGATTAAGTGTTGCTAAAGTCATATCAGTTTGTCTGCTTGTCTCCTCTTTCACTCATTCAGTCAGTTATCCTCTTGCATTCAAACAGCTACCTGGTTACATTTACTGTCAAAAATACATGAAATATACATCTTGTCATCTTTGTTCACATAGTTAGATCATTTTCATGTTTCAAATATGACCTTAGATTTACATACTTCTCATAAGTCTTCTCTGAATGCCTAAATCTGAGTAAAACCCTCTGTGCTTCCACTGGCCCAGGTTATCCCTGTGGCTCAGATAGTAAAGAATCTGTCCCAATGTGTGAGATCCAGGTTCGATCCCTGGGTCAGTAAGATTCCCTGGAGAAGGGAATGGCCACCCACTCCAGTATTCTTGCCTGGAGAATTCCATGGACAGAGAAACCTGGAAGGCTACAGTCCATGGGATCTCAGAGTCAGACACAACTGGGCAACTGTCACTTCACTTCACTTCACTTCAAGAATGGAATGATTACTATCACTCCTTCAATTCATGTGTTGAGGTCCTTAACCCTCCAAACTGATGGTATTTGGAAGTAGTATCTTTGTAAAGTAATTAGGTTTAGATGATTTAAGAAAAGTGAGGCCCCTGTGATGTTGTTAATGTCCTTATCAGAAGAGGCAGAAACTAGAGCTCTTTCTCTCTCACATTAGGACACAGGCAGAAGACGGGTGTCTGCAAGCCAGGAAGAGGATCCTCAGCAGGAACCAAGTTATTTGATATGTGCATCCTGGATTTTTCAGCCTCCATCACTGTGAGAAATAAATTCCTGTTATTTAAGCAATTACTTCCACAGTATCTTGTTATAATAGGCCAGGGAGACCAAAACACTCCATTTATGTCTTGTATGATGCTAAATAAGTAAATACATGGTACTATGATGAAAATTACAAATATTGCCAATATTCAACCTAGAGGCCTGCATTACCATGTTTACTGATAGAAATTTCAGGTGCCTAAAACCTGTGAACCTATTTTCCAGAAGAACTTTGGATACTGGGAGTATTAGGGTAGAGTTGTACAACAGAGGTTTATTCTAAAGACATGTCGCCCATTTATGATTGACTAATTACCTCTCATTCAAGTCTGAGTTTAATTTTCATATCTATTAGCTAATAAGGATACAAAAAAGCCAAAAGATTCTTAGATGTTATAAAAATTTTAATATTCTCATTATGGCTAAAAGCATACATTTCAGGAATGGTGATGGAGAAATGGAGACAAAATACTTCATGAATACTTAGACACAAAGTGACAATGAAAATAAGATACATGGCTCTCAGTAACTAATATGGGAGATATATGATTATAGTAAAACAAAGTGGATTTAGATACTGAAAAGGACTTAATACGAAAAGATAGAGAATTTCAAAACTCATCTCCCATGGCAGGGAAAAGTGGAATAAAAAAGTGGTCCTGGTTTAGATAATAAATACAATCCTTGATGAACAAATACAAACAAAAAATTATATAGTAGTATAGATGGGCTTCCTTAGTGGCTCACACACTAAAAGAATTTGCCTGAAATGCAGGATACCTGGTTTGATCCTTGGGTCAAAACTTGGAGGAAGATTCCTTGGAGAAGGCAATGGCAATCCACTCCCATATTCTTGCCTGGGAAATCCCATAGACAGAGAAGCCTGGAAGCTGCAGTCCAAAGGGTGATAAAGAATCAGACATGACTGAGCAGCTAACACATAGATGGAGGAAGAAAAAGAGAAGGAGTGAAAGGAAGGAGGAAAAAAGTAAAAGTATGAGTTAATAAAAAGGTGGTGAATGTGAAGTGGCTCAGTCGTGTCCGACTCTTTGAGACCCCGTGGACTATAGCCCACAAGGCTCCTCCATCCATGGGATTCTCCAGGCAAGAATACTGGAGTGGGTTGCCATTTCCTTCTCCAGGGGATCTTCCTGACCCAGGGACTGAACCCAGGTCCCCCACATTGCAGGCAGATGCTTTAACCTCTGAGCCACAAATGGCATGCATCAAGGAGAATGAAAAACTCAAAATCTAGTAGCATGTGCTTTCTGCAGATGAACTGCTAATTTTAAGTGATTTCAATATCCATTTAACATAATCCAACAAACTCTAACAGTGCCTTTAGGATTTGCTTTTATTTAAATTGTTTGTTAATTTTATTATAGCTGTATAATATAGTGATTTATGCTCATAGGTATGTGATGAAACTGAGTCAATTTATTTCTTACTGTCAGTTTTTAGTGTCTTCCTCAAGTCTTTTCATGTAAGAGACATCCTTTCTTCCTATTTTTCACTTTTATGCTCTTTGATACCACTGAGCCTTCTCCTATTGGATTCTGTTCCCATATAACACTACTGTTTGCAAACAACTTAACAGCTTTGGAGAAGGCAATGGCACCCCATTCCAGTACTCTTGCCTGGAAAATCCCATGGATGTAGGAGCATGGTGGACTACAGTCCATGGGGTCTCTAAGAGTCAGACACGACTAAGCGACTTCACTTTCACTTTTCACTTTCGTGCATTGGAGAAGGAAATGACAACCCACTCCAGTGTTCTTGCCTGGAGAATCCCAGGGATGAGGGAGCCTGGTGGACTGCCGTCTATGGGATTGCACAGAGTCAGACATGACTGAAGCGACTTAGCTGCAGCAGCAGCAGCTAACAGCTTTAGTCTTATAAGGCTTAATTATCTCTGAATAATTGTTGCAAACAGTATGTCCAAGTACAAGGAAATAGTTTTTAGATCTACCATGTGAATCAGTAAGAAGTCACACTTTTAAGAAATAAATAAACCAGAGGGATAAACATAGCTTTCATATACCTTAGATTAATGTTGCTTTAAACAAACAAAAACAAGTACAGAGGCATAATATGAGTCCATATCTCAAAATAAACAACAAACAAGCAAAACACTAAGCAATTTCAAGGGAAAAATAATTGTCCATTGGCCAAGAAGAGCCAAGAAAGGAAAAAAGGATAATCTGTTATCGAATCTATCCTAGCAGCTTGTTAGTATATAGAATAAAATTTCCAAAGACTGAATAAAATTACCCAGTAGGGTGCACTGACATTATTTTGAATCTGAATTTAGCAAGACGGATTGTCCTGTTCAATTCCATACCAAAGCTCTTTGATTCTTTTTATACTCCTTGATTGTGTTATGCTAACCTACCCTGAGATTTATAGTTTTAT
The DNA here is from genome assembly GCF_016772045.2 of Ovis aries. Classification (NCBI taxonomy): domain Eukaryota; kingdom Metazoa; phylum Chordata; class Mammalia; order Artiodactyla; family Bovidae; genus Ovis; species Ovis aries. Next base: position 213,044,403 of record NC_056055.1, read on the forward strand.
ATTTCTTTGGTGGATATTGTTGAAATGGATTCAATTTATAATAAAAATCTTACAGCTTTTTTAAAATGGAAAAGGGAAAAAGCCTTCTTGATCTCTTCTACACACATATCTACCAGATGGGTAAGATATCTTTAAACTAAAATCTGATATGTTAGTGCTATGACTAATGCTTCTTAAATCTGAAAAATAAATTCATGACTGTACTTTAAAACCATTTGTGCAGTGTTCACAGGAGCCATCTCCATTACAACATTATTTCTGAATTTTTCATTTGCTGCCATTGGCTGTTCACATTTTCTACATCCATCTATTACTCCCAGACAGCTTGCTTCAGCAAATTGAAGTGGTTGTATAAAAAAAATTCTATGGTCATGAGTGTCTAGCCTTGATGTTACCCAAACTTTTATGAAAATCTAGGAAGTAAGAAAAGGATACAGAATTTTTCTTTAGAAGTGACACTGAAGATACAGACTGGTTTTTATGTGTTAGGTATTCAGTGCTTTCATGCCTCCATGTTAAGATGTAAAAAAACATTTACAAGAGACAAGAAATTCCTTCTTGATTCTAGTCAAATTGAACTTTGAAATTCTTTTTTCTTTACTGAGTTATTCTTTAATCCTACACAAAGCCATACCCAAGCAAGCAGTGTGCTTTGGAATATGTGTAAGCTATTCCATCCTGAGTACAAAGTAGAGAATCGTCATGTCCTCATTAGAACATCTTTCTCCTCTTCCTTTCCCGATATTTTTCTCATCTATCTTGTATCTCATGGTCATCAGTTTTAGCATACTTTTTGCCCTTTTTGTAACCTCTCATTATTTTATGAAGGATTTTTGTATGTTTCAAGTGGTCTGGGAAAAGCATATCTTTGAGTAGATCCAGTGAGCCTTTATTGCTATAGTTTTTCAGTTGCTAAGTCATATCCAGCTCTTTCCGACCCCATGAGCTGTAGCACACCAGGCTTCTCTGTCCTTTACCTTATCCTGGAGTTTGCTCAAACTCATGTCCACTGAGTCAGTGATACCATCCAAACATCTCATCATCTATCATCTCTTTCTCTTCTTGCCCTCAATCTTTCCCAGCATCAGAATCTTTTCCAATGAGTTGTCTCTTCATATCAGGTGGCCAAACTATTGGAGCTTCAGCTTCAGCATTGGTCCTTCCAATGAATATTCAGGGTTGATTTCCGTTAGGATTGACTGGTTTGATCTCCTTGCTGTCAAAGAGCTCTCAAAAGTCTTCTCCAACACCAGTTTGAAAGCATCAGTTCTTCAGCACTTAGCCTTCTTTATAGGCCAGCTCTCGCATCCATACATAACTACTGGAAAAACATAGCTTTGACTATATAGACCTTTGTTAGCAAAATGATGTCTCTGCTTTTTAATATGTTGTCTAGGTTTGTCATAGCTTTTCTTTCAAAAGACAAGTGTCTTTTATAATTTTGTGGCCACAGTCCCCATCTGCAGTGATTTTGAAGCCCAAGAAAATAAAATCTGTCACTGTTTTCATTTTTCCCACATCTATTTGCCATGAAGTGATGGGACCAGACGCCATGATCTTCATTTTTTGAATGCTGAGTTTTAAGTCAGCTTTTTTTTCTCTCCTCTTTCACCTTCATCAAGAGGTTTTTTAGTTCCTCTTTGCTTTCTGCCATTAAAATGGTAATCTCTGCATATCTCAGGTTGTTGATTTTTATCTGTACTTATATATGAATAGCCATCATGACTGAGCCAAGTCAGAGTGATTCCACTATAAATTCAACCCCCAGCTGTCCTGGAACTTCTACAAGGCTCATTCCTAGGTCTCCCCCATCTCATTCTTAACTTATCTAAACTTTGGATCCCATCCCTGCCCATCCCTTCAATTGCTATCTATAAATAGAAGGTCTTTACATTTATATATTTTATTCTGACTTATCTCCCAAGCACTCACTGGCATATTGAGCTGCCTAACGTGATGTCTCAAGGATGCTTGCAAAGCATCCTGTATAAAACTGAACTCATGGCTATCTCTCCCAAGCCAAAAAGTGCTTTATTTTTAAAATGTTAGTCAAAGGCAACACCATCCATCTAGTTATGATAACCATGAATTCAGGAATTATCCTTAAAACCTCTTTCTTCAGGAGCAAATTCAGTTACAAGAATATACATATCTACATCCACAAGTATATCTACCTGTGTGCTAGGCCACTCCAGTAGTGTCCAATTCTTTGCCACCCTATGGACTATAGGGGCCAGACTCTTCTATCCATTGAGATTCTCCAGGCGAGAATACTGGAGTGGGTGGCCATGCCCTCCGCCAGGGTATCTTTTTGACCCAGAGATTAAATCCAAGTCTCTTCTTTCTCCTTCATTGGCAGGTGGGTTCTTTACCACTAGCACCACCTGGGAAGCCCCATATGTATGTCAGTGTCTACCTATATCGTCTTCAACTCCTTACATCACAATTACCACTCCTTATCTAAACTGCCATCATCTCTTAGTTGGACCACTGCAAACAGTCTGTTAACTGATTCCAGGCTTTACTTTGGCACCCTTTAAACTGTTCCTTTCACTGCAGGTAGAATTGTTGTTGTTCAGTCGCTAAGTCATGTCAGACTCTTTGTGACTGAACAATAACAACAGGTAGAATAACAGATTCAAATGCAATTCTGGTAGCTTACTTTATCTTCCTAAACCCTTCAATAGCTTTCCAGTGTTTTTAGGAGAAAAGTCAAAATTCCTAATACTTTTTTAATGTTCTGAGTAGTCCAAACTTTATTTAGCTTCCAGAATCACCTCAAACTTCTCTCTGCTTTCTTCTCATTAGCCAAAAACTCATCATTTCTCTGACAGGAATCCCTTAGCCTGGTCCTTTATATATTCTATTCTCTCTCACTGGTATGCCCTCTTCTCCCTTTTTTATTCCAATTATTAAAACTTACCCCTTGATATTTTAGCTAAAATATCAATTACTTGAGATTTTTTCCCTGGACATCCTACTGCTGCTAAGTCACTTCAGTCATGCCCGACTCTGTGCGACCCCACAGATGGCAGCCCACCAGGCTCCCCTGTCTCTGGGATTCTCCAAGCAAGAACACTGGAGTGGGTTGCCATTTCCTTCTCCAATGCATGAAAGTGAAAAGTGAAAGTGAAGTCGCTCAGTTGTGTCCGACTCTTAGCGACCCCATGGACCACCCTACCAGGCTCCTCCATCCACGGGATTTTCCAGGCAAGAGTACTGGAGTGGGGTGCCATTGCCTTCTCTGCTGGACACCCTGACTAGGTTCAATTTCCCATTACAAGCTTTCACAGAACCAAATAACTTTTTATCACACTTAACAATTTTGCAAATTGACTTTGCGCATCTCTCCATTAGACTGTAAGTTCCAAACAGCAAGAGATATGTCTGTTTTTGCTGTAGCATTGATTTTTATCCCGAGACTCTAACATACTGTTTATTTCACATGTCTGCAATTTGTATGTTTGTGTGTGTGTGTGTAAATAGATTATTGAAGCTAAAGTAGAAATGGAAAAAAAATACACCTTTGTGGTTTGAAATCTTCATCAGTTCTCCTCTCCTACTTCCTTACATTGTCATCAGATTGTCATCATCATCGACAATATTCACAAAATACTTGCCGTGTGCCAGGTGTTAGCATAAGGATTTTGCACACATTAATCAATGGAGAAGGAAATGGCAACCCAGTTCAGTACTCTTGCCTGGAGAATCCCATGGACAGAGGAGCCTGGGACGCTGCAGTCCATGGGGTTGCAACAAGTCAGACACAATCGAAGGACTTCACTTTACTCACTTCATACTTCATCCCTGGAGCAGGAAATGACAATTCACTCCAGTATTCTTGCCTGGAGAATCCCATGGACAGAAGAGCCTGGCTGGCCATGATCCATGGGGGTCGCAGAGAGTCGGACAAGACTGAAGTGACTAAGCATGCATGCACGCAGTCAATGCATTATCTCACTTGCCCCATTTTTCTTAGGAGAAACTAAATCTCATCAGGGGTTATAAACTCAAAGCCAAGGTTGCCTGATTCCGAACCTGAGATCATATTGTCACCTGATCTCGCAGGGCCTAACCTTACTTTCACCTTTTCTAGATAACTGTCTCTACCCATAAAATTAGTGTGAGTTTATCCATGAGAATTAGTGTGTGTTTAGTGTTTAACCATCACTTTGATACCACATTCTACCACTAATTTAGTTCTCATTTTTAATTAGTTGTTTATGGCTAGCCTTTGTCCTTGAAGCAGTTACCAAGCCTTGTTTCTCTGTGTATCCCCAAACACACTTGGAATAGTTATTTAAAATGACAGATAGTATACAATGGTGAAGTATTGTATAAGTATCCTTCATTATTAAATTGGTGTTGGATATCAAAAAATACCCTCTTCCAACAACACAAGAAAAGACTCTACACATGGACATTACCAGACTGGTCAACACGAAATCAGATGGATTATATTCTTTGTAACCAAAGGTTGATAAGATCTATATAGTCAGCAAAAACAAGACCAGGAGCTGACTGTGGCTCGGATCATGAATTACTTATTGCCAAATTCAGACTTAAATTAAAGAAAGTAGGGAAAACCACTAGACTATTCAGGCATGACCTAAATCAAATCCCTTATTATTATACAGTGGAAGTGAAAAATAGATTTAAGGGACTAAATGTGATAGAGCGCATGATGAACTATGGATGGAGATTAGTGACATTGTACAGGAGACAGGGATCAAGACCATCTCCAAGAAAAACAAATGCAAAAAAGCAGATGGCTGTCTGAGTAGACCTTACAATAGCTGAGAAAATAAGAGAGGTGACAAGCACAAAGGAGAAAAGGAAAGAAATACCCATGTGAATGCAGAGTTCCAAAGAATAGCAAGGAGAGATAAGAAACCCTTCCTCAGTGATCAGTGCAAAGAAATAGAGGGAAAAAATAGAATGGGAAAGACTAGAGATCTTTTCAAGAAAATTAGAGATATTAAGGGAACATTTCATGCAAAGATGGGCACAATAAAGGACAGAAATGGTATGGACCTAACAGAAGCAGAAGATATTAAGAAGAGGTGGCAAGAATACATACGAAAACTGCACACAAAAATGCCGGGAGCCAGTGTGAGGAACTCCGCCCTTGGCAAAAGTCATGAGGAAGGAGGCTTCGGCATACGCAAAGGTGGGATTGAGCCTCAGAAAACCCCCTGTTCCCAAGCATCTACCCCCAAAACCAGAGTCTACCTACTTTACTGTTTAATGCTCTCATCTACACCTCTGACTTTATGGGGGGCTATTCCCCACCGGTTCTCTCGGAGAAGGAGTAAACGTGCAGCTCCAGTAGATAAAATTTCTAGGTGTGACAAGGTTGTCTCAGGTCAAACCTCTCTGCTGACAGACTAGCTTGTGTGACAACCTCTCAACCATAAACAGCACAGAGTTTGGAGTATCTTGAAAGTCTTAATTAGCATAGGGCTTTTCTCATTGTTGAGTCAATGATTGCCGCCAGGCCTCCATATCCTTAGGCACCTGGGAATATATTAATCAATGTATTTGGAATATAGGAAAGGAAATATAGTAGGTTTTGATGTTAGCAATACTAGAACTTTTGAGTTAATGAATTTTCTATTTTGTTATAGATCACTGTATTTTGTTATAAATCACTATGTCCTTGCTATGCAAAAATGTAACTTTATCACTATCTTAAGACTGAATAGATCTTAAGGGGAACATTGGTGAAGGGTTTTCATTTGCTGGGCTGATGTTTGCTGCTAAATCTCCATATTCCCTGCCCTTATAATGAATATAACTAGCATATAGGAGAAATAAGTATTAACCTTTAAGATTAATCATGTTAACCTTAGGTTAAATAAATTCCTTTCTTAGTTGTAACCCACTACACCCTCACCCTATAGGAATGCAACTTTATCTGGTACCTTCAGAGGGTGGTGCCTGGTTTAAGATATAACACCCTTGGAAAAAATAAGTTTTTTGGTTATCAGAAAGAAAGGATCATAAAAGGTCAGCAGGCCTCATGGTCAGAAGATGATGTAAAACCCTAAGACCTTTATGTATACTTTTATGTGAAGCACCTGATTTTGATAAAGGTCAGGACTGCTGACCCCCACGTGACTCTGTATTCATCCCTATGTATAACAAAAGGTACATAAACAAACCTTAAAAAAAAAAGAAATCGGATCAGTTTCTGGAAAGACTGATTCCCCCATGTCGTTCTTTCTTGCTCCCTGTTTTTCTGGCTGAATTCCCATCTGGTATGTGGGTATCCACCAAGCCTGCTAATTTTGCCTGGGCTTCTAAGATCGGATCGGGGAGGCCTCAGTGCCTCCTCTCCTTCAGGAGAACGGAAAGACGCCGGTGGCCTACGTAGGTGGTGATTGGTATTCCACGTAAACCAAGTCATTCAGCCTCCTTTTCTCCACTAATTTTCCTACTACACTATCCATTTCTAATCTCTCTATATATCTGTAATTAAATAAGTTTTTTCCTAGGACACCAATTTCGTCCCCACCTTCGAATTACCCTGGATCCACCGGGGCTGGACCCCAGCGCAAAAAGATCTTCATGACCCAGATAATCATGATGGTGTGCTCACTCACCTACAGCCAGACATCCTGGAATGTGAAGTCAAGTGAGCCTTAGGAAGCATCACTATAAACAAAGCTAGCGGAGATGATGGAATTCCAGTTGAGCTATTTCAAATCCTAAATGATGATGCTGTGAAAGTGCTGCACTGAATATGCCAACAGATTTGGGAAACTCAGCAGTGGCCACAGGACTTGAAAAGGTCAGTTTTCATTCTAATTCCAAAGAAAAGCAATGCCAAAAAATGGTCAAACTACAACACAATTGCACTTATCTCACAGGCTAGTAATGCTCAAAATTCTCCAAGCCAGGCTTCAGCAATACATGAACTTTGAATCTCTAGATGTTCAAGCTGATTTTAGAAAAGGCAGAGGAATCAGAGATCAAATTGCCAACATCTGTTGGATCATTAAAAAAGCAAGAGAGTTCCAAAAAACATCTATTTCTGCATTATTGAGTATGCCAAAGCCTTTGACATTGTGGATCACAATAAACTGTGGAAAATTCTGAAAGGGATGGGAATACCAGACCACCTGATCTGCTTCTTGAGAAATCTATATGCAGGTCAGGAAGCAACAGTTAGAACTGGACATGGAACCACAGACTGATTCCAAATAGGAAAAGGAGTATATCAAGGTTGTGTATTGTCACCATGCTTATTTAATTTACATGCAGAGTACATCGTGAGAAACATTGGGCTGGATGAAACACAAGATTGCCGGGAGAAATATCAATAACCTCGGATATGCAGATGACACCACCCTTATGGCAGAAAGTGAAGAAGAACTAAAGAGCCTCTTGATGAAAGTGAAAGGAGAGTAGAAAAAGTTGGCTTAAAGCTCAACATTCAGAAAACGAAGATCATGGGATCCGGTCCCATCACTTCATGGCAAATAGATGGGGAAACAGCGGAAATAGTGGCTGACTTAATTTCCTTGGGCTCCGAAATCACTGCAGATGGTGACTGCAGCCATGAAATTAAAAGACGCTTACTCCTTGGAAGAAAAGTTATGGCAAACCTAGACAGCATATTAAAAAGCAGAGACATTACTTTGCCAACAAAGATCCATCTAGTCCAGGCTATAGTTTTTCCAGTAGTCATGTATGGATGTGAGAGTTGAACTCTAAAGTAAGCTGAGCACCAAAGAATTGATGCTTTTGAACTATGCAGTGTTGTAGAAGACTCTTGAGAGTCCCTTGGACTGCAAGGAGATACAGCCTGTCCATCTGAAAGGAAATCAGTCCTGAATATTCACTGGAAGGACTGATTTTGAAGCTGAAACTCCAATACTTTGGCTATCTGGTGGGAAGAGTTAACTCATTTGAAAAGACCCTGATGCTGGGAAAGATTGAAGGTGGGAGGAGAAGGGGATGACAGAGGATGAGATGGTTGGATGGCATCACTGACTCAATGGACATGAGTTTGAGTAAACTCTGGGAGTTGGTGATGGACAGAGAGGCCTGGAATGCTGCAGTCCATGGGGTCGCAAAGAGTCGGACACCACTGAGTGACTGAACTGAACTGAACTGATCAAAAAAATAATAATTCCAGAAGAAATCCTGTGATACCTGTTAATTAAGTGTGTGTGTGTGTGTGTGTGTGTGTGTGTGTGTGTGTGTAAGCCGCTTAGTTGTGAGACCCCATCGACTGTAGACCACTAGGCTCCTCTGTCCATGGGAATCTCCAGGCAAGAATACTGGAGTGAGTTGCCGTTCCCTTCTCCAGAGGATCTTCCCTGAGCTACCAGGGAAATCTTTCAATTAATAATGTGCTGTTTGCTCAGTTGCTTCACTCTTGTCTGACTCTTTGGGACACGATCTACTATACCTCTCCCGGCTTCTATATCCATGGGATTCTCTATGTAAGTATACTGGAGTGGGTTGCCATGCCATCCTCCAGGGGATCTTCCTGAACCAGGGATCAAACCCAAGTTCTTGTGTCTCCTGCATTGCAAGCAGATTCTTTAACATAGAGTCACCAGGAAAGCCAGTCAATTAAGAACATTTAACTTCAAATCATAGATAGAACTAAAAAATAATATAAAGATTTTTATTAATATATTTCTTCTCCCAAATTTGAAATTATTCTAGAGGTCACATTTAAAAGTGCATTCTCTCCCTAAACAATGTTCTTTTAAATTCAAAGGTTAATTTCCACTTATTAATCTTGTGATTCTAACTTTAAATAATGTTCTGCAGCCTCTGGTCCAGCTGTCCATGTCTCCTTGCCAGAGCCCACCCTTCTTAGTGAGGATGTTCCTAAGAACATCTGTTCCTTTCTAAGAACTATGTTCCAATATAACATAAAAACACAAAATTTCATTCTCTCAAAATTCTTGAAAGTGATGAATAGTGCATTAGTTTTCTAATAGCTGATTTTCTAATTATTTCTGTATCAAATGACCATAATCATAATGGCTTATAGTAGCATATATTTATTATTTTAGAGTTTTGGAGAAGCTGAAAAATAGGTCTTATGGGGCTAAAATCAATATGTCACTAGGGCTGTGTTTGTTCTGGAGACTCCAAGAATCTGTTCTTTGCCTTTTCTAGCTTAGAGGGGCAACCTGCATTCCTTGGTTCATGATCCCCTTCCAGCAATATTACTCTGATCTCTGCTTCCATCATCACATCTCCTTTTCTAACTCTATACTTTCTTGCCTCTGTTTTATAAGGACACTTACAAAATATCTAGTGGACCTATCTAGATAACTCAAGGTAATCTCGAAAATCCTTAACTCAATCATAACTGTAAGGTCCATTTTATCCTGTAAAGTAACACTACAAGGAAACATATTTACAGATTCTGAGAATTAAGACATGGACATCATTATTCAGTCTGCCACAAATATAATCCAGTTATTGACTCTCTGATACCTGAAATCTTAATTAAACCACAAGAAACTCTAGATTTCAATCAATGAATTCAGTAATCTTTTTTAAAAATGTATATAAATTGTACAGATAAGGAAATGAAGGTGTAACATTATGATTTATAACAAGAAATATATATACCATATTCATATCCCTGTTTCTGACACAGAACTCTTAAATCCCTTGGCATTTCCTAATGATAAAAGTGTCTTTACACTCACCACAAACACTTTTCAACCTCACCTAAGTTTATGTTAATAACCTGACACTGGAAAACCCCTGAGAATTCAGATTTGTTGTCTATCATACCAACCTTGAAGTAGAGAATTGGAAATTGGAAACTTGAGTGTCCCTTTCCCCAACCCCACCCCAATCCACCCCCACCTCACTGCCACCAGCTTTCTGGGAAGGCAAAGGGGCTAAGAGTTGAATTTATTGCCAATGGCCAATGATTTACTCAATTGTGCACAGATAATGAAGCCTCCATAGACATCTTAAAGGGCTGGAGAATTTCAGGGCTGCTAAACACATAGAGATTCGGGTAGAGTGAAGAGCATGGAAACCCTGTGCCCTTTCCTCATTGCCTCACCCTCTGCATCACTCTTCCATCCAGCTATTCCTGAATAATATCCTTTGCTAATAAGAAGGTTATCTAGTAATTAAAATGTTTCTCTGAGTTCTATAAGCTCTTCTAGAAAATTAATTGAGCCCAGCAAAGGAAGTGTTGAGCCCGCCTATCTATAGCATGTCAGTCAGAAGCAGAGAAGCAATGGACTAGTAAATTGAAACTGTTTGGGGCACAGTCTTATGGGACTGAGCCTTTAACCCCTGGGATTTGACACTATATCCAGGTAGATAGTGTCAGAATTGACTTGAATTATAGGACTCCAAGTCTAGAATTGTTTGGTGATCTAAAAGGAGATTGAACCAGTAAATCCTAAAGGAAATCAATCGTGATTATTAACTGGAAGGACTGGTGCTAAAGCTGAACCTCCAGTATTTTGGCCACCTGATGCAAAGAGCCAACTCATTGGAAAAAACCCTGATGCTGGGAAAGATTGAAGGCAAGAGAAGAAGGGGGCAACAGATGGTTGGATGGCATCACTGACTCAGTGGACATGATTTTGAGCAAACTCAGGGAGATAGTAAAGGAGAGGGAAGCCTGGTGTGGCACAGTTCATGGGGTCACAAAGAGTCGGACATGTTTAGTGACTGAACAACAATGGGAAAAAAACATACATTGAAATTGAGTGCGGAATATTGGATGGATGAATAGGTAGAAGGAAATGGCAACCCACCCCAGTATTCTTGTCTAGAAGATGCCATAAGCAGAAGAGCGTGATGTGCTACAGTTTGTGAAGGGAAGTCGCTCAGTCGTGTCCGACTCTTTGCGACCCTGTGGACTGTAGCCCACCAGGCTCCTCTGTCCATGGGATTCTCCAGGCAAGGATACTGGAGTGGGTTGCCATTTCCTTCTCCAGGGCTACAGTTTATAGCATCATAAAAGATGATGGAGCAACTAATCATAGCACAAATAGATAGGTGGATAGATTGATAGCTTGATACATCTGTACCTATATACATGATACATACGTAGAGTTCACAAATTGCTCAAGTCAATTTGAACAACTAAGTCACATAGAACTCTGAGGATCTAGAAAAGTCTTCACTGAGATGATCAAAAATGGCAGTTGAAACTTAAGAAATATCAGGGGAGAGCTCTCTGTACGCAATATACTTTTTCCACAGCAGCAAGGACGCCTAATTCCAACCACATGTACTCTAATTTCATAACATTAGGAAAATTACCTTTTATAGACATCTGCTTTTTAGTATCTAAGGCAGTTTCTTTCAAACAGGTGTTCTTAAAGTAACGCATCTCCCAATTTGTCAGGTAACTAGAGATCATTCAAAAGAAATCAGATGTCATTGAGAAAAACATTTTTCCCCCTTTACATTCTCAATTGACTGTGACTAGGATTTTAGGCTTGAACTGGTATTTTTTTCTTTTGTTCTTTTTTTAATGTTAAATGCCATGAATTTCTACGGTTTTTTTCTACCTGTCTAAAAAGCCCATACGTTAAGGAATTCACCAATAAGAGTAGATACGGAAGGTGTGGCTGTCTCTGTGCTCAGGAGTTCCATAAATGTGTTTTCTTTCTCACCTTTAACTTCAGTTTTCTTCTCTCTCTCTCTTTTTTTTTTTTTTTTTTTTGAAGGCAGTGTTATCCTCTAATCTTGATATAAATTTTAGTGGACATAAGTTTTTAAATAGCAGATTAATTTTCTGAAATTCAGACTCACTATAGGCAATGGCAACCCACTCCAGTACTCTTGCCTGGAAAATCTCATGGACTGAAAAGCCTGGTAGGCTATAGTCCATGGGGTCGCAAAGAGTCGGACACGACTAAGCGACTTCATAATAATATAATACCCAGCTATGCTCACTGAAGCTGACATGATTTAACTAAAATAAGAAATGATTTATTTGCTTGGTTACTTACCTAGTTTATAAGAGACTGAACCTGATTTTTTTTTTTTTATTCTACCAAAGCATGCTGTGGAAATTTACAGAGAACCTCTGAGAAGCAGAGTATCCATCATTCTGACAAGTTGTAAACCCACACCCTGTTTTCTGGTGAACAAGTAAAGATCAGTCTTACTGTTGTGGTGGTGGTGGTTTAGCTGCTAAGTCGTGTTCAACTCTTGTGATCCCATGGACTGTAGCCTGTCAGACTACAGGCTGACATGGGATTCTCCAGGCAAGAATACTGGAGTGGGTTGCCATTTCCTTCTCCAGGAGTCTTACTGTAAGAGTTAACAATTCTATAATGTTTCTCGCAAAGAAAGTATGCTTATTAAATGGATAAGAGAGTAACTACATTTCAAACCAGTTTATTTTTTTTTTTCTGCCTCATCCAAGTACTCATCACCCCTCCTCCTGGGGCAACCTCACCACCGTATCTTTATTAATTTGGGTAGAGCATTAATGTTGACTGACTTATAGCTCTCACTTTTATAGTGACTGGAATGCAAACTGAATCCCATTTTCAGCAAATTGGTGACTGCAGAAGCCATTTATTGGCAATCCCCAAAATATGTAATTTACTCTATATACAGAATCACCTATAATTTCATAAATGCATTTGGAGATTAACAGATATAAGGAAAGAAAATCCAATAATGAGTTGTACTTGTATCATGGTTTCTGTATGACATTTATGAAGCAAAATTCATAGGGCAAAAACCTCCAAAGTGGGTCTGTGTACAGTATTCTGCTTTTAATGATCTGTTGAAACTGATTTTCTTTCAAATTCTCACATCCCTTTTTCCTTCAGAATATCATCGTATTTCCAAAGAACCAACACAGCTTCTCCTTTCCAGATCAGAAAAACTAGTACCTATTTTATTCATCCACAATTCTAGGATTTACAAATGTATGTTAAGAACTCATTGCATTTTACTTGAATTTAGAACTGCCACTTACAGTATGTTGCCTTTTGGAAAATGAGTTTTGTTGTTTTTTTTTTTTTTTCAGGGATCATATTAATAAGACATTAATTGAAATTCTTCTAAGAACAAGAAAAATACTTCATTATTTCCATATTCACATCAAAATTTTCCTTCTAAACATCAGAACAGCAAAATAAAAAGAAGTCTCAGATTTTAATGAGCAATCTCTTTGTCCCCCTGTCACCTGTGACAGGACAGGCTGTGGCAGAAGCATTCTGGGGTTGAGTTCACCAGAAGTCATAGTGAAAAATTAGTTTTCACAAAGAAATGAATATACTATTCAGTTCAGTTCCATTCAGCTCATTTCAGTCACTCAGTTGTGTCCACCTCTTTGTGACCCTATGGACTGCAGCACATCAGGCTTCCTTGTTCATCACCAACTCCTGGAGATTGCTCAAACTCATGTCCATCGAGCTGGCAATGCCATCCAAACATTTCATCCTCTGTCATCCACTTCTCCTCCTGCTTTCAATCTTTCCCAGCATCAGAGTCTTTCCCGGGGAGTCAGTTCTTCACATCAGATGGCCAAAGTATTGAAGTTTCAGTAGTCAGCATCAGTTCTTCCAATATACTATTAAGAATATGGAATCCATGCACAATAGATGAGATCCTTGTATGAAATATACCAGATGTTGACTTCTAATAAAGATACATAACCCCTCAGCTACTGACTCCCAAATAAAGGAAAAATCCAGGTTACATAGTGTTATAAGGATGACCTTTAATTTTTTACTTCCTTTTTTAGCAAATTATGATCACACATGATAGTCATTAATAAGAGGGTTTTCTTTTCCTAAGGAAGAAGTTCACCAACCCAAATTATGACAATCTGCTAAGCTCTAGTACTTACTTTTGCATTGTCAGGTGTAAAGTGTGCCTAAATATTAGTTAGTCGTAGAGTATTATCAATAGTTAAGTCTCGATACAATATTTTTCAAGGTAACTCAAGCCTACCATTATTTCTATTACAGTTTGATGATTTAATTGTTTGCCTCTTTTGTTTTCTTTAGGTGCATCTGGGCTGTTGGGATATACAACATCAACAAAATTCAAATCTAGGATCGTTGGTTACCTTCCATTTAAGTAAGAGTAAAGACGGTGTCAGAATTTGGCAATGATATATGTGGTATACATGATATTGTTATGCATTTTTCTTTTATTCCCTTTCACAGAAAAGAAACATAATCTAACAACAATTATGGTGTGTATATATATATATATATAGTGTGTATATATATATATAGTGTATATATATATATACACACACACTCACATACTCACTTTCTGTGTATATACACACATTCTTTCTATGTATACACACATACACACACATTAACTTATATGTTTATTAATTTGCATTTAACCTAGCTGAATAACTGTGTGAGCACCATCATTCCCCAGACATACCAAATAGCTTCCAAGGATCTTGTAGGCTGAGTGTTAACCAAGCAGTACTCTTTCATTCTGTGCACATAAACCTAACATAGACTCACACATTTCTCATTCCTTATTCAATATAAGTTAGTTGGCAGCATCACTCTTGCTTATTACTGACAGAGGGCCATTTTCAGGTAGTCTATTATTTCCCAGAGTACCTTGGGAGAAAAGTCAGCAATAATAAAATCATCAATCGATTTGTTCAAAATCCAACTGTTAGTAATGAGTCAAAAACAATAGCAGTGGCGCGGTCCTAAGATGGCAGAGGGAAAGGACGGGGAGACCACTTTCTCCCCGACAAATTCATTGAAAGATCATTTGAACACTGAGCAAATACCACAGAACAACTTCTAAACACTGATGGAGGACACCAGGCACCCAGAAAGGCAGCCTATTGTCTTCGAAAGGAGGTAGGACAAAATATAAAAGATAAAAAGAGAGACAAAAGAGTTAGGGATAGAGACCCACCCTGGGGAGGGAGTCGTCAAAGAGAAGTTTCCAAACACCAGGAAACCCTCTCGCCGGTGGGTCTGTGGGGAGTTTTGGAATCTTAGAGGGCAACATAACCAGGAGGAAAAAATAAATAAATAAAATCCACAGATTACGCACCTAACTGCAACTCCCAGTGGAGAAGTAGTCCAGACACTTGCATCCGCCACCAGCAAGTGGGGGCTGAACAGGGAGGTGTGGGCTGCATTGCTTAGGGTAACGACTGGGCCTGAATGCCCTGAGGGCAATCTGAGGGAGCTAACATGAGATAGCAACCCAAACCATGGGGTAGCCAGAGAGACAGGGGGAAAAAAAAAGAGGAAAGGAGAAAGAACTTTCCTGCGAAAAGCTCTAATCTAAGGCACTGCGGGGTCTCACAGAACAAAGGACTGAGCGAATACCAGAGGAGAGCTAGCCAGTATGGGATGGGCCCATCCCCTGCTAGAGGCAGGGAGGCAGGCAGGTGACAGTCAGAGCCAGAAGGTAAGGGGCAAACTTGGCCCCAGAGATGGCATCCTCTACCAAACAGCAAGCAGGCTCCCAATTGCTAACCAAGTCTTCCTGGGATCCTGGATGGTTATCTGCCAGGAGGGTCGCAGCCAGAGATCAGCTCCCCAGAGGAGACACGCAGCACACCTACCTGAGACAGTACTCCCACTTTGCACCCAGGAAACCGAGCGGCTGGGACAGGGGAGGTGATAAGCTGCACTGCCCACATGGGTACTGTGTGCTTGCCAAACACCTGGTCACCTGAGCTGCTCGGACCTGGGAAGGGCACAAAACACAGGCCAAACCAAATCTGTGCCTTTGTGGAGTTCCCAAGAAACTGAACCTGAGTGGCTAAGACCTGGGAAGTGCATGCAACCCAGGGCCCACCTTAGACAGTTCCCCTGCAGAGCAACCTGGAGCCTGAGCAGTGTAGACCAAGAAAGCACACACGCTGTGAGCAGGGGCAAACCCAGAGTGGCTCAGACACTGCAAACACTCCCCACACATGCCAGTGATATTTGTTTGCAATGTTCCTCCCTCCCAGGAGCACAATTGGACAAGTGAGCCTAAATAAATGGCCACCTTCACTTTCTTGTGTTAGGGCGGAATTTAGAAACTGAAGAGATTTGCAAACAGAGGAAGCCAAAATAAACAAAAAATGAGGGAACCGCTTTGAAAGTGACAGGTACAACAGATTAAAAACCTGTAGTTAGCATTGGCTACATTGGAAGGGACCTATAGACCTTGAGAAGAAGTAAAAGTTGGAACAAGGAACTATCTGAAACTTAACTGACCCCACACTGCCCTCTACAGCTCCAGAGGAATTCCTAAATATATTTTACTAGTATCGTTTAAATTTTTTTTTAATTTTTAAGTTCTTTATTACCCCTTTAATTTTTATTTTTAAAACCTAATATTACCTTGCAAAAAAAAAAGGGGCCCTATTTTTAAAGCATATATCATATATATATTTTTATAACTTTGGGGATTTTGTTTTTTAATATTGTATTTTTGAGAGTCTAACCTCTAGTATAGATTTTTGATCTTTGCTTTTTGGTGAGTGAGTGAAGTCACTCAGTCGTGTCCGACTCTTTGCGACCCCATGGACTGTAGCCCACCAGGCTCCTCAGTCCATGGGATTCTCCAGGCAAGGATACTGGAGTGGGTTGCCATTTCCTTCTCCAGGGGATCTTCCCAACCCAGGAATCGAACCCAGGTCTCTTGCATTGCAGGCAGATGCTTTAACCTCTGAGCCACCTCAATTCTGTACCTTTAAGAATCCGATCTTCAGTACCCATTTTTACTTAGGAGTGTGATTACTGGCTTAATTGCTCTCTCCCCTTTTGACTCTCCTTTTTCTCCCCCAGGTCACTTCTACCTCTCTCCTCCCTCTTCTCTTCTCCATGTAACTCTGTGAACCTCTCTGGGTGTCCCTCTCTGTGGAGAATCTATTCATCATTAACCTAGATGTTTTATCATCAGTGCTGTATGGATGGAGAAGTCTTGAGGCTACTGTAAGAATAAGACTAAAAGCCAGAGGCAGGAGGCTTAAATCCAAAATTCGAGAACACCAGAAAACTCCTGACTCCAGGGAACATTAATTGACAAGAGCTCATCCAAAAGCCTCCATACCTACACTGAAACCAAGCTCCACCCAAGACCAACAAGTTTCAGAGAAAGATATACCAAGCTAATTCTCCAACAACCCAGGAACATAACCCTGAGCACAAAAATACAGACACTAAACCCATAGATACCTCAAAACTCACTACTGGACACTTCATTGCACACCAGATAGAAGAGATCCAGCTCCACCCTCCAGAACACTGACACAAGCTTCCCTGACCAGGAAACCTTGACAAGCCACTCATCCAATCCCACCCACAAGGAGGAACCTCCACAATAAAGAGGAACCATAAACTTCCAGCATACAGAAAGGCCACCCCAAACACAGCAACCTAAACAAGATGAAAAGGCAGAGAAATATTCAGCAGGTAAAGGAACATGATAAAAGCCCACCAAACCAAACAAAAGAGAAGGAGATAGGGAGTCTACCTGAAAAAGAATTCAGAATAATGATAGTAAAAATGATCCAAATCTTGAAAACAAAATGGAGTTACAGATAAATAGCCTGAAGACAAGGATTGAGAATATGCAAGAAAAGTTTAACAAGGACCTATAAGAAATAAAAAAAAGAGTCAATCAATAATGAATAATGCAATAACTGAAATCAAAAGCACTCTGGAGGAAACCAACAGTAGAATAACTGAGGCACAGGATAGGATAAGTGAGGTGGAAGATAGAACGGTGGAAATAAATGAAGCAGAGAGGGAAAAAGAAAAAAGAAATAAAAGAAATGAGGACAAACTCAGAGACCTCTGGGACAATGTCAAATGCCCCAACATTTGAATCATAGGAGCCCCAGAAGAAGGAGACAGAAAGAAAGGCCATGAGAAAATACTTGAGATAATAGTTGAAAACTCCCCCAAATGGGTAAGGAAGTAGCCACCCAAGTCCAAGAAATCCCAGAGAGGATAAACCCAAGATAAAACACCCCAAGATACATCCCAGATACATAGTAATCAAATTAATGAAGATCAGACACAAAGAACAAATATTAAAAGCAGCCAGGGAAAAACAAAGAGGATCAAATAACTCAAAGAGGATCCCCATAAGGATAACAGCTGATCTTTCAATAGAAAGTCTTCAAGCCAGAAGGGAATGGCAGAACATACTTAAAGTGATGAAAGAGAAAAACCTACAACCCAGATTACTGTGCCCAGCAAGGATCTCATTCAAATATGAAGGAGAAGTCAAAAGTTTTACAGACAAGCAAAAGCTCACAGAACTAAGCACCACCAAATCAGCTATTCAACAAATGCTAAAGGATCTTCTCTAGACAGGTAACGCAGAAAAGGTTTATAAACTCGAACCCAAACAACAAGGTAAATGGCAACAGGATCATACTTATCAATAATTACGTTAAATGTAAACGGGTTGATTGCTCCAACTAAAAGACAAAGACTGCCTGAATGGATACAAAAACAAGACCCCTATATATGCTGTCTACAAGAGACCCACATCAAACCAAGGGACACATACAGACTGATAGTGAAGGGCTGGAAAAAGATATTTCATGCAAATGGAAACCAAAAAAAAAAAAAAAGCAGGAGTAACAATATTCATATTAGACAAAATGGACTTTGAAATAAAGGCCGTGAAAAGAGACAAAGAAGAGCACTACATAATGATCAAAAGATCAATCCAAGAAGAAGATATAACAATTATAAAAATATATGCACCCAACATAAGAGAAACACAATATGTAAGGCAAATGCTAACAAGTATGGAAGGGGAAATTAACAGTAACACAATAGTGGGAGACTTTAATACCCCACTCACACCTATGGATAGATCAACCAAACAGAAAATTAGCAAGGAAAAACAAACTTTAAATGATACAATGGACCAGTTAGACCTAATTGATATCCATAGGACATTTAACCCTAAAACAATGAATTTCACCTTTTTTTCAGGTACACACGGAACCTTCTCCAGGATAGAGCACATCCTGGGCCACAAATCTAGCCTCGGTAAATTAAAAAAATAAATAAATAAGTAAATAAATAAGATTAGATGTCAACCAGTCCATTCTGAAGGAGATCAACCTTGGGATTTCTTTGGAAGGAATGATACTAAAGCTGAAACTCCAGTACTTTGGCCACCTCATGTGAAGAGTTGACTCATTGGAAAAGACTCTGATGCTGGGAGGGATTGGGGGCAGGAGGAGAAGGGGACGACCAAGGATGAGATGGCTGGATGGCATCACGGACTCGATGGATGCGAGTCTGAGTGAACTCCAGGAGTTGGTGATGGACAGCGAGGCCTGGCATGCTGCGATTCATGGGGCCGCAAAAAGTCGGACATGACTGAGTGACTGAAATGAACTGAACTGACCTGACAGGGAAAAAAATCTATTAAAAATACAAACATATGGAGGCTAAACAACGCACTTCTGAATAACCAACTAATCACAGAAGGAATCAGAAAAGAAATCAAAATATGCATCGAAATGAAGGAAAATGAAAACACAACAATCCAAAACCTATCAGACTCAGTAAAAACAGTGCTAAGGGGAAGGCTCATAGCAATACAGGCCTACCTCAAGAAACAGGAGAGAAGTCAAATAAATAGCCTAACTCTACACCTAAAGCAACTAGAAAAAGAAATGAAGTACCCCAGGGTTAGTAGAAGGAAAGAAATCATAAAAATTCGGGCAGAAATAAATCAAAGGAACAAAGGAGACCACAGCCCGCATCAACAAAGATAAAAGCTGGTTCTTTGAGATGATAAATAAAATAGACAAACCATTAGCCAGACTCATCAAGAAAAAAAAAGGGAGAAGAATCAAATCAACAAAATTAGAAATGAACATGGAGAATTCACAACAGACATTAGAGAAATACAAAGGATCATAAGAGACTACTATCAGCAACTATATGCCAATAAAATGGACAACTTGGAAGAAATTGACAAATTCTTAGAAAAGTATAACTTTCCAAAACTGAACCAGGAAGAAATAGAAAATCTTAACAGACCCATCACAAGCACAGAAATAAACACTGTAATCAGAAATCCTCCAACAAACAAAAACCCAGGACCAGATGGCTTCACAGCTGAATTCTACCAAAAAATTTAGAGAAGAGCTAACACCTATCCTACTCAGACTCTTCCAGAAAATTGCAGAGGAAGGTAAACTTCGAAACTCATTCTGTGAGGCCACCATCACCTTAATAACAAAACCAGACAAAGATGCCCCCCCCAAAAAAAGAAAACAAAAGGAAAAGAAAAGAAAACTATAGGCCAATAACACTGATTAACATAGATGCAAAAATCCTTAGCAAAATTCTAGCAAACAGAATCCAACAACATCTTAAAAAGATCATACATCATGACCAAGTGGCCTTTATCCCAGGGATGCAAGGATTCTTCAATATTTGCAAATCAACTAATGTGATACACAACATTAACAAATTGAAAGATAAAAACCATATGATTATCTCAATAGATACAGAGAAAGCCTTTGACAAAATTCAACATCCATTTATGATCAAAACCCTCCAGAAAGCAGGAATAGAAGGAACAAAGCTCAACATAATAAAAGCCATATATGATAAACTCACAGCAAATATTATCCTCAATGGTAAAAAATTGAAAGCATTTCCCCTAAAGTCAGGAAGAAGACAAGGATGCCCACTCTCACCACTACTATTCAACATAGTTTTGGAAGTTTTAGCCACAGCAATCAGAGAAGAAAAAAACATAAAAGGACTCCAGGTTGGAAAAGAAGCAGTAAAACTCTCACTGTTTGCAGATGACATGATCGTCTACATAGAAAACCCTAAATACTCCACCAGAAAATTACTAAAGCTAATCAATGAATATAGTACAGTTGCAGGATATGAAATTAGCACACAGAAATCCCTTGCATTCCTATACACTAACAATGAGAAAACAGAAAGAGAAATTAAGGAAACAATTCCATTCACCATTGCAATGAAAAGAATAAAAA
Source organism: Ovis aries (assembly GCF_016772045.2). Lineage (NCBI taxonomy): Eukaryota > Metazoa > Chordata > Mammalia > Artiodactyla > Bovidae > Ovis > Ovis aries. The sequence goes on from NC_056055.1 coordinate 213,065,368, forward strand.
CCTTAGGAATAAATCTACCTAAAGAAAAAAAAGACCTATATATAGAAAAGTATAAAACACTGATGAAAGACATCAAAGATGACACAAATAGATGGAGAAATATACCATGTTCATGGATCAGAAGAATCAATATAGTGAAAATGATGAGTATACTCCCCAAAGCAATCTATAGATTCAATGCAATCCCTATCAAGCTACCAATGGTATTTTTCACAGAACTAGAACAAATAATTTCACAATTTGTATGGAAATACAATAAAACCTCGAATAGCCAAAGCAATCTTGAGAAAGAATGGAACTGAAGGAATCAACCTGCCTGACTTCAGGACATACTACAAAGCAACAGTCATCAAGACAGTATGGTACTGGCACAAAGACAGAAACATAGATCAATGGAATAAAATAGAAAGCCCAGAGATAAATCCATGCACCTATGGACACCTTATCTTTGACAAAGGAGGCAAGAATATACAATGGAGAAAAGACAATCTCTTTAACAAGTAGTGCTGGGAAAACTGGTCAACCAGTTGTAAAAGAATGAAATTAGAACACTTTCTGACACCACACACAAAAATAAATTCAAAATGGATTAAAGATCTAAATGTAAGACCAGAAACTATAAAACTCCTAGAGGAAAACATAGGCAAAACACTCTCTTACATAAATCAGAGCAGGATCCTCTATGACCCACTTCCCAGAGTAATGGAAATAAAAGCAAAAATAAACAAATGAAGTGAAGTGAAGTGAAGCCATTCAGTCATGTCTGACTCTTTGCGACCCCATGGACTGTAGCTTACAAGGCTCCTCTGTCCACAGAATTTTCCAGGCAAGAGTACTGGAGTGGGCTGCCATTTCCTTCTCCAGGAGATCTTCCCGACACAGGGATCAAACCCAGGTCTCTTGCATTGCAGGCAGACACTTTACCGTCTCAGCCACTGGGGAAGCCTATAAACAAATGAGACCTAATTAAACTTAAAAGCTTTTGCACAATGAAGGAACTATAAGCAAGGTGAAAAGAAAGCCTTTAGAATGGGAGAATATAAAGCAAATGAGGCAACTGACAAAGAATTAATCTAAAAAATACAGAAGCAATTCCTGCAGCTCAATTCCAGAAAAATAAGTGACCCAATCAAAAAATGGGCCAAAGAACTAAACAGACATTTCTCCAGAGAAGAAATACAGATGTCTAACAAACACATCGCTCATTATAGAGAAATGCAAACCAAAACCAAAATGAGGTACCATCTCATGCAGGTCAGAATGATTGCTATCAAAAAGTCTATAGACAATAAATGCTGGAGAGGGTGCGAAGAAAAAGGAGCCCTCTTACACTATTGGTGGGAATGCAAACTAGTACAGTCACTATGGAGAACAGTGTGGCGATTCCTTTAAAAACTGGAAATAGAACTGCCATATGACCCAGCAAACCCACTGCTGGGCATACACACTGAGGAAACCAGAATTGAAAAAGACACATGTACCCCAGTGTTCATCGCAGCACTGTTTACAATAGGCAGGACATGGAAGCAACCTAGATGTTCACCAGCAGATGAATGGATAAGAAAGCTGTGGCACATACACATGGTGGAATATTACTCAGCTAATAAAAAGAATGCATTTGCATCAGTTCTAATGAGGTGGATGAAACTGGAGCCTATTATACAGAGTGAAGTAAGTCAGAAAGCAAAACACCAATACAGAATATTAATGCATATATATGGAATTTAGACAGAGAAGGTGATGGCACCCCATTCCAGTACTCTTGCCTGGAAAATCCCATGGACAGAGGAGCCTCTAGGCTGCAGTCCATGGGGTCTCAAAGAGTTGGACATGACTGAGCGACTTCACTTTCACTTTTCACTTTTATGCATTGGAGAAGGAAATGCAACCCACTCCAGTGTTCTTGTCTGGAGAATCCCAGGGATGGTGGAGCCAGGTGGGCTGCCGTCTATGAGGTCTCACAGAGTTGGACACAACTGAAGTGACTTAGCAGCAGCAGCAACACGGAGTTTAGAAAGATGGAATGATGATCCTATATGTGAGACAGCAAAAGAGACACAGATGTAAAGAACAGACTTTTGGACTCTGTGGGAGAAGGCGATGGTGGGGTGATTTGAGAGAATAGCATTGAAACAGGTATATTATCATATGTGAAATAGATCGCCAATCCAGGTTCAATGCATGAGGCAGGGTGCTCAGAGCTGGTGCACTGGGATGACCCAGAGGAATATGATGGGGAAGATGTGTGGGGTGGGGGTGGGGGGGCAGGGTGGGAGGGGATGCTCAGGATGGGGAACACATGTACACCCATGGCTGATTCATGTGAATGTATGTCAAAAACCACCACAATATTGTAAAGTAATTAGCCTCCAATTAAAATAATTTTTAAAGGAAAAACAAAAACAGAAACAATAACAGCAAAAATTTAAACTTCTGAACTTTTACTCATACAAAAATATAGACACAATTATCTTCTCAATAGGGCTAACATAGGCTGCAAGTACAGTCTGTCCATTTTAGACGATGAAAAAAATACTAAAGGTAATGAAATTCACCATTTTTTAGAAGTTGGAGTCAAAGGCTGATTATGATAATCCCTTGATATAACCAATTAAAATGAATTGTTGTTTCTTAAATCACAAGATTTTATCCATTAAAGATTGTATCCGTTAAGGATATCTCCAAAAAGAATTAAATTCCCTGGTGGCTCAGCTGTAAGAAATCCCCCTGCAATGCAGGAAATATGTGCAGGAGATTGGGTTGGACCCCTGGGTTGGGAAGTTCCCCCAGAGATAAAAATGGCAACCCATTCCAATATTCTTGCCTGGGAAATTCCATAGACAGAGGAAACTGGTGAGCTACAGTCCCCAGGGTTGCAAAAAGAATTGGACATAATTTAGCAAGTAAACAACAACCAAAAGAAGTTTAAGCATCTGAGTTTAAGTTTTAAAAGCTAGATCCTTTCCTTTCAGAGATGCAAAATATTAAAATTATTATTTTTCTTTTTCTAAATGTATGCTGTTGTGGATATGATGACAGTTGCTTGAAAATTATGCTTATTTGTTTTTCAGTGAAACACAAATATATTTGAGATCTCTCAAATAAAAGTCCCATCTTAAAAGATTCACTTGGTAGGCTGGGACTTTCCTGATTGTCAGTGGCTAAGAGTCTCTGTTCCTGATGCAAGGGCCCTGGGTTTGAACACTGGCCTGGGAACTGGATCCCACATGCCCCAACTAAAAGATCCTGCATCCCACAACAAGGATTGAGGATGCTGCAGGCCACAACTAAGACCCAGTGTAGCCAAATAAATGAATATCTTTTTTAAAAAGATTCACTTGGCAGGCATAATAGTTTCTTGTATCCTTCCAATAGAATGGGGAGATGCTTCACAAAGTTTACTTAGCCACTGCAAAGGAAAAATTGCACTAGAAAAAGTTAAACAGTAAGGAAGACTTTATTCAAGGCTATTGCAATAGGGAATAGAGAGGCCAGAACTCAGTCTGAGCTTAACTTCACTGAAACAACTCGCTGGAGAGTTTTTAAGAGCTGGGATGGAGAGGGAGGTGGAGGGATAGGAAGCCATCTGTGTTTGCTAATTGGCCTCACCTAAAGGAAAAGTAAACCTCTCATCTTCAGGACAAGAGGTAATTTTATAATTTAGAGTAAGTGTCCACTGAAGTTGGACACCCTGGACTTTACAAGGATGTCTCAGGTTGGCCAAAAAGTTTGTTTGTTCCATAACATCTTAGAGAAATATCTGAATGGAACATTTTGGATAACCCGATAGACACTTGATGCTGGGAAAGATTGAGGATAGGAAGCGAAGGGGATGACAGAGGATGAGATGGTTGGATGGTATCACCAACTCAATGGGCATGAGTTTGAACAAGCTCCAGGAGATAATGAAGGAGAGGGAAGCCTAGTGTGCTGCAGGTCATGGGGAAGCAGAGTCAGACACGACTTACAGACTGAACAACAAACAGTAACTGGTTTGTAATAACTTATGTACTAGAAGTAAAGGATCCTAAAATATGAGAATGACAAAGATCATTAAATATCCTTCAGCCCAATCAACTTAATTAGTTCTAAACTTCTTAAAGATGTCAGGAAAACTAGCTTCCAATCCCATGTGTCCTAGTATAAAATAAACCTTTGAAAATATTTTCTTAAAATAATAAACACTTGCAAATGTCACATTGTCATTTATCCCTTAAAATTACCTCAAAATTACTTACTTCAAAGAGAGTCTTTTCTCCTAGAAGCTTGATAAAATCTTAGAAATAAAATAATAGTATTTATAATAAAGGAAAAATGGTGAAGAGGAAAATGCATGGAGTATTACAAGCCTGGGGCAGATTTAAATGGAATACCACAGCTGAAACATTTGCTTGCCAGGAGGTGAGAAACAGGAATTGGAAGGCCAGTGAGACCAAAAAGAAAAATGAGAGGAAATAAAAGCAAAAATAATTTTTTTTTCAGTTTCCTCCATTACTAGCTCTTCTGAGATTTAGTTTACAAAACATTACGTAGGAAGTATTACATTCATATTCAAAATGACTCTCTGTGTATATAAAATTACAGTTTTTTTATCTGGGATAATAGGAAAATAATATTATTTTCTTAAAAAAAAGTAACAATAGTACAGTGTGTACATAAACTACAGTTAAAGCAGCACAGTAAATGGATGCTATAATTCTATATGTTGTTGTTGTTTAGTCCTTGACCCCATGGATTGTAACCAGCCAGGCTTCTCTGCCCATGGGATTTCCCAGGCAAGAATACTGGAGTGGGTTGCCATGCCCTCCTCCAGGAGATCTTCCAGCCCAGTGTTTGAACCTGTGTCTCCTAAATTGACAGATGGATTCTTTACCACTGAGTCACCTAGAAGATCATAACTCTATATAAATTTAATCAAATGCTTCTTTTTGCTTGACAGTTTACACTGATAAATTCTGTAATTTCTGTGTGCCACTTTTAGAATCTTCACATATGTTCCCTTTATGTGTGTGTTTTCCTGAAAAATGTGTATTAACAAGTCACTTTTGGTTCCAAGTGGTAGAAACATGACTAGTTTAAGAAACACAACTTGACTAGTTTAAGAAGAGTGAGAGGGAAGGGAAAAAGACACACCTGCTAAGGTTGGCCAGTGGCAAGGACAAAGTAGTTCTCTAATGTTACTGAGTTTGAGGTATTTTTCTTTAATAACAATGATCTTTATTCTTTTTTATTGAAGTACAGTAAATTTAAAATTTTGTATTAGTTTCAAGTGTACAGCAAAGTGATTCAGGTATACATTGATGTGTATATATGTGTGTGTGTGTATAACTGAATACATACACATATATTATTTTCAGACAGGTTATTACAAGATATTGAGTATAATTCCCCATGCTATATAGTAGGTGCTTACTGTTTATCTATTTTGTACATGGTAGTGTATATATGTTAACCCCCAACTCCTAATTTATTTCCCTCTCCCCATCCCCTTTGACAGCTGCAAATTTACTTTCTGTGTCATCTGTGAATCTATTTGTATTTTGTAAATAAGTTCATTTGCATCATGTTTTTAGGTTCCAGATAAATGATATCATATGATGTTTTTCTCTGTGTAATAATCTTTAGGCCCATTCATTTTGTTGTAACTGACATTACTTCATACTTTTTTATGACTGAGTTTTGGATGTTTTATATATATATATTTGTATTTGTTGTATTTATATATATATATATATATATTTGTTGTTATATATATTTCATAACAATGTCATGAGATAGAAATGAAAATAGCCTTTATTTGCAGGTGAAAAATTTGAGTAACTAAGAGCTTATGGCACTAGTTAATGGTGGGACTGACATGAACCTTTTGGTGTCAGAACCTGTTTTATTAACTGCGTATGGTTTTGGCTCTCATAGCCCCAATCTGATACCACCCTAATTCCTTGTGACCTGGAAGACTTTACAAACATCCCTGAAAGGATTATATCTAAAGTCCATTGCTTTGCATGCATGCTTAGTCACGTCTGACTCTTTGTGATCCCATGGACCATAGTCCACCAGGCTCCTCTGTCCATGGCATTTCCCAGGCAAGAATACTGGAGCCGTTTACCATTTCCTTCTCCAGGGGAATCTTTCTGACCCAGGGATCAAACCCGTGTCTCCTACACTGGCAGGTAGATTCTTTAGCACTGAGCCGCATGGAAAACCTATCTAAATTAGTTGTCAGCTAATACATAATCAAAATTATATTAACAAGTAATTGAAGAATAATTAGATAAATAATTTTAGGAAGAAGAAGACGTTTGCCTAATTTTAGATTGTCCAGATTTGTCCTGGCAGTAAGGACAAGTAGAATGAAGCATAAGTCTGTTTTTTACCTCAGCATCTAATGCAAAAAAGTCACATGTCTAGGCATTGATTTAGCCTTCAACTGGCATCTACTAAACTAGATGTGAAAACAATTTTAAATTCTTTGGGATGGCTGGTGAGACCCTATTTTGTTGATTATTGATTTTTATCTTATTTCTTTTTGTTATGAATTGTGGACTTAAGAAGAAAAATAAAACTTAATGATGGCTAACAAAAGAGAAAGCCAGTGTAAAAGCAAAATTCAACTCCCATCTAACACCACCCCATTAGTTTTTTTTCTTTTTATATAAATCTATAAACAGAATTTGAAAAAAATATAGTATATAAAAATCCAATTTGTGTCACAGAAAGCCATAAAGAAATTCTAAGACATAAGGATTGTGTATGACAAAGTAAAAGAGAAAACTACCATTTCTCCTGGAGACAAAAGCAAGTGACAAAAAGGCATTAACATTTTTTCTGGCCAAAAGAGGTGCCTGATGATCAATAGCAAGTTTTAACCATCAGCCTCTGGAAAGAATGAACTAGTGATCTGCTTTCATATATCCAGCCCATTATAAAGCATCAAGTTTCAGAATTTGTTTTATTACATCACAGCAGGCAACTGAAATATGAGTTGTTGAACTGTTGCTACTCCACAAAGAATTACAAATCATATGTTGTTTTTATTTTGGCTCATTGGTGATCTCATTTCAGTTCAGTCGCTCAGTCGTGTCCGACTCTTTGCGACCCCATGAGTCCCAGCACACCAGGCCTCCCTGTCCATCACCAGCTCCCAGAGTTCACTCAGACTCACTCAGTCCATTGAGTCCGTGATGCCATCCAGCCATCTCATCCTCGGTCGTCCCCTTCTCCTCCTGCCCCCAATCCCTCCGAGCATCAGAGTCTTTTCCAATGAGTCAACTCTTCGCATGAAGTGCCCAAAGTACTGGAGCTTCAGCTTTAGCATCATCCAAGGAAAACCCAGGGTTGAACTCCTTCAGAATGGACTGGTTGGATCTCCTTGCAGTCCAAGGGACTCTCAAGAGTCTTCTCCAACACCACAGTTCAAAAGGAGCAATTCTTCAGCGCTCAGCCTTCTTCACAGTCCAATTCTCACATCCATACATGATCACAGGAAAAACCATTGCCTTGACTAGATGGACCTTAGTCTGCAAAGTAATGTCTTTGCTTTTGAATATGCTATCTAGGTTGATCATAACTTTTCTTCCAAGGAGTAAGCGTCTTTTAATTTCATGGCTGCAGTCACCATCTGCAGTGATTTTGGAGCCCAAAAATTTAAAGTCTGACACTGTTTCCACTATTTGCCCATCTATTTCCCATGAAGTGATAGGACCGGATGCCATGATCTCAGTTTTCTGAATGTTGAGTTTTAAGCCAACTTTTTCGCTCTCCTCTTTCACTTTCATCAAGAGGCTTTTTAGCTCCTCTTCACTTTCTGCCATAAGGGTGGTGTCATCTGCATATCTGAGGTTATTGATATTTCTCCCGCCAATCTTGATTCCAGCTTGTGTTTCTTCCAGTCCAGCATTTCTCATGATGTACTCTGCATAGAAGTTAAATAAGCAGGGTGACAGCCTTGATGGACTCCTTTTCCTATTTGGAACCAGTCTGTTGTTCCATGTCCAGTTCTAACTGTTGCTTCCTGACCTGCATACAGATTTCTCAAGAGGCAGGTTAGGTGGTCTGGTATTCCCATCTCTTTCAGAATTTCCATAGTTTATTGTGATCCACACAGTCAAAGGCTTTGGCATAGTCAATAAAGTAGAAATAGATGTTTTTCTAGAACTCTCTTGCTTTTTCCATGATCCAGCGGATGCTGGCAATTTGATCTCTGGTTCCTCTGCCTTTTTTAAAACCAGCTTGAACATCGGGAAGTTCATGCTTCATGTATTGCTGAAGCTTGGCTTAGAGAATTTTGAGCATTACTTTACTAGCGTGTGAGATGAGTGCAATTGTGCGGCAGTTTGAGCATTTTTTGGCATTGCTTTTGTTTGGGTCTGGAATGAAAACTGATCTTTTCCAGTCTTGTGGCCACTGCTGAGTTTTCCAAATTTGCTGGCATATTGAGTGCAGCACTTTCACAGCATCATCTTTCAGGATTTGAAAGAGCTCAACTGGAATTCCATCACCTCCACTAGCTTTGTTCATAGTGATGTTTTCTTCACATTCCAGGATGTCTGGCTCTAGATGAGTGATCACACCATCGTGATTATCTTGGTCATGGAGATCTTTTTTGTTCAGTTCTTCTGTGTATTCTTGCCACCTCTTCTTAATATCTTCTGCTTCTGTTAAGTCCATACCATTTCTGTCCTTTATCAAGCCCATCTTTGCATGAACTGTTCCCTTGGTATCTCTAATTTTCTTAAAGAGATCTCTAGTCTTTCCCATTCTGTTGTTTTCCTCTATTTCTTTTGCATTGATTGCTGAAGAAGGCTTTCTTATCTCTTCTTGCTATTCTTTGGAACTCTGCATTCAGATGCTTATATCTTTCCTTTTCTCCTTTGCTTTTCACCTCTCTTCTTTTCACAGCTATTTGTAAGGCCTCTCCAGAGAGCCATTTTATTTTTTTTGCATTTCTTTTCTATGGGGATGGTTTTGATCCCTGTCTTTTGTACAATGTCATGAACCTCATTCCACAGTTCTTCAGGCACTCTATCTATTGGATCTAGGCCCTTAAATCTATTTCTCACTTCCACTGTATAATCATAAGGGATTTGATTTAGGTCATACCTGAATGGTCTAGCTGTTTTCCCTATTTTCTTCAATTTGAATCTGAATTTGGTAAAAAGGAGTTCATGATCTGAGCCACAGTCAGCTCTGGGTCTTGTTTTTGCTGACTGTATAGAGCTTCTCCATCTTTGGCTGCAAAGAATATAATCAATCTGATTTCGGTGTTGACCATCTGGTGATGTCCATGTGTAGAGTCTTCTCTTGTGTTGTTTGCAGAGGGTGTTTGCTATGACCAGTGCATTTTCTTGGCAAAATTCTATTAGTCTTTGCCCTGCTTCATTCCGCATTCCAAGGCCAAATTTGCCTGTTACTCCAGGTGTTTCTTGAGTGAATTTTAATAAACAGTTTTATTATTCTCAGATTCCAGTGGTTTCCTGAAAAGTATGCAGATAGAGAGAAATCGTAGCTCAGATGGTAAAGCATCTGAGAAACGTGTATGCAGGTCAGGAAGCAACAGTTAGAACTGGACGTGAAACAACAGACTGGTTCCAAATAGGAAAAGGAGTACATCAAGGCTGTATATTGTCACCCTGCTTATTTAACTTCTATGCAGAGTACATCATGAGAAACCCTGGACTGGAAGAAACACAAGCTGGAATCAAGATTGGCGGGAGAAATATCAATAACCTCAGATATGCAGATGACACCACCCTTATGGCAGAAAGTGAAGAGGAGCTAAAGAGCCTCTTGATGAAAGTGAAAGAGGAGAGTGAAAAAGTTGGCTTAAAGCTCAACATTCAGAAAACTGAGATCATGGCATCCAGTCCCACATCACTTCATGGCAAATGGGAAATAGTGGCTGAATTTATTTTTCTGGGCTCCAAAATCACTGCAGATGGCGACTGCAGCCATGAAATTAAAAGACACTTGCTCCTTGGAAGGAAAGTTATGACCAACCTTGACAGCATATTAAAAGGCAGAGACATTACTTAGTAAACAAAGGTCCTTCTAGTCCAGCCTATGGTTTTTCCAGTAGTCATGTATGGATGTGAGAGTTGGACTATAAAGAAAGCTGAGCACCAAAGAATTGATGCTTTTAAACTGTGGTGTTGGAGAAGACTCTTGAGAGTCCCTTGAACTCCAAGGAGATCCAACCAGTCCATTCTAAAGGAGATCAGTCCTGGGTGTTCATTGGTAGGATTGATGTTGAAGCTGAAACTCCAATATTTTGACCACCTGATGTGAAGAGCTGACTCACTTGAAAAGACCTTGATGCTGGGAAAGAGAGAGAGCAAGAGGAGAAGGGGATGACAGAGGATGAGATTGTTGGATGGCATCACCGACTCAATGAACATGAGTCTGAGTAAACTCTGGTAGTTGGTGATGAACAGGGAGGCCTGGTGTGCTGCAGTTCATGGGGTTGCAAACAGTTGAATATGACTGAGCGACTGAACTGAACTGTCTGCAGTGCGTGAGACCTGGATTTGATCCCTCGGTTGGGAAGATCCCCTGGAGAAGGAAATGGCAGCCCACTCCAGTACTCTTGCCTGGAAAATCCCATGGATGGAGGAGCCTGGAGTCCCAAAGAGTTGGACACAACTGAACGACTTCACTTGCACTTTTCTTTATCCTTCAGATGAAGTATTAAATTCTAAAAATATTCTCTACTAAATAAATAAGGTTGTTATTTAGTCCAAAATCGTGGGCAGGTCCCACTAGAGTAATGGAGTCTTCAGAACAAGAGCCATTGCCTCCAGCCTCACCTTATGATTGGAAAGGGAGGTCTTCTAGCCTTCTTTCTGTCAGCATGTTGAAGTTCTCACAGGTGCTATTTCTGATCTTAGGGGCACAAGAATTAAGTGGAAAGCAATCCAAAGATAGAATGTTGAAAATCACTATGACCACAAGGGATTGTGGAAGTACCAGCTGTGTGATTTAGAAATGGAGACACTAATCATTACCACTTGTTATAAAATACATGGGAACCATGAACTTTGAGCCCTGCCAAATTCCTTTGAAGAAGTTTTTATTGCAATATTTTACGTGGAGAAATGAGTACATTAAATAATTCTGCCTATTTATCTAGTAGGTCTAGGATATAAATCAGAACCCCACAATCACAGTAAGCCTGTATAGTAAATGTTGGGGACGGATTCATGGATCATCCCTGGTAGAGTGCTGTTATGCCCAGCACCATGTAAGCCACTTTCCATACGCTTATTGTATTACATTTATCTTGGAGGGGAAGTGTTATTCTCAATGTTTTAAATACACAACTGTAATTAACAGATATTAACTTCTCTACTACCACACAGCCACTAAATGGCAAAACTGGAATTCAAATCAAGTTTGTCGGATTCCAAAGTCTTTGCCTTTCTCTCAAACTGCCCCTGTTTAATTTGCCAATCTTGAAAAGAAAGAAAATCTGTCATTCTTCCATTTTTTAAAAACATTTTCTGCAGTTTCCTCTTCTAAGCCTAGTAGAAGAACCCCAGGTAATCTTTCCTTTATACTTCTTTTCCCATCACATGGTCACAGCAGAAACACACACATACAGAGATGCATCCACACATATATACACAGCCTTTGGACGATGATTTGTGTGCATAACCTTTCCTTCCCTAGCTTGAATTTTCCTTTCAAGTTCCTAGTGCTTTGATATAATTCCCTTGGGTTCTTCTTCCCTACTGGATGTCATGGACAGTACAAATTCCTGACCTTAATTAAATTTGTTGCAAATTCCTCCCTTATCATATTTAATATGCTCTACAATATAGCTCCAAATTGATTTATCCAGGTCATCTCCAATTACTCCTGTATGATCCACTCAAACTACTATTCAAATCTAATCTGTTTATCCCTATATCCATGCCCTGTATCCCAAATCCTTAGAATGGTTATCATTTATCAAGTTCTCTACTAAATGCATACATATCTTAATGACGTCACAACAGCACAATATAAGAAGTACTACATCATAGAACGATTCTTAATAAGAAGATAACCTTAGCATCAGTATGCAAAATTAAGTTTCACAAGGGGTGTATTAATTATCTATTGCTACACAATAATTTATCCCAAAACTTACAGCTTAAATAATACATATATATTATCTCACAGAATTTCTGAAAGTCTTGGAAAGCAAAAACAGCTTAGCTGGATAGTTCTGGCACAAGGTCTTCCGTGAGGTTTTAGTCAAGAAGCTGGCTAAGGATACAGTCATTAGAAGGCTTGGTAGGCAGGAGGATCCAGTTCTAAGATGGTGCACCCACATGGTTATTGACAAAAGATCTCATTTACTTACCATATGAGCCTCTCCATGGAGCATCCTTATCACATAACCACTAGCTTACCTCAGAGTGAGTAATCCAAGAAAAAGAATAAGAAATAGAAGTTGTATTCCCTTTTATAAACTAACCTCAAAAGTAATATATGCATTGCCTGCCAACCTTGTTACACTGCAGGAAAGCACGACACATGAATATCAGTGAGAGGAGATGGGGATAACTGAGGGCCATCTAAAGGCTGGCCACCCCATCGGGGAAGATTGGAGTGAGGGAGATCAAGCTACTGAAATCTTTTAAGCATAAAATGATAATCAGGAGATGTTTCTGAAACAAAGCCACAGAATAATTTGAATTCAGAAGAATGAAAAAGAGGAGAGTTAAATATAAATCTCAAGTTTGTAAACTTAGACCCTCGCAATGATGTATTTAATCACAATACAAAGAACAAGAAGGAGAAGAATCTGAGTCCAGATTTGTACATATTCTGTTCCATAGGCATTAAGATGTGCCTCTAAGGGTCAGGGGAAGGGATGATTAGGAAGGTTGGGACTGCCACGCACACTCTGCTACTTTTAGAATGGATGGTCAGTGGAGACCTGCTGCGTAGCACAAGGAACTCTGGTCATTGTCAAGAGGCAGCCTGGATGGGAGGGGAGTTTGGGAGAGAATGGATACATGTACATATACGGCTTGGTTGCTTTGCTATGTACCTGAAACTATCACAGCATTTTTAATCAGCTATACTCCAATATAAAGCAAAAAGTTGTTGTTTGTTTGTTTGTTTTTTAAGATGTGCCTCTAGATGGGGATGTGAAGTAGGCATTCCTTCCTCCCAGCCTCAAGATCTCCTGAAATTCTGCTCCTCTTGCAAAACCAACCCCAAATATATTTCTCCATGAACACTTTTAAGGAGAAAGTATTTCTCTAACACAATAACTTATATATCATCCTTCCTCAGAGCTTATTTCCCTCTGTCTTGTATTAAACTATGAATGTATTCTTATCTGGGTATAATAATTCAATTGTGCCAGAAAGTCTTTGAAGGCAATGAGCCTTCCATAGCACTGAAGCCCTTTAGCCTAGTTTAGCACCTGATACATAGCAAACAGCCTTTCAATGAATGTTTATTGAATAGAATTAAAGACACCATCTCAGTAATGTTCTTACTGAAAAATGTCTGGCCACCTAAAGTCAACTAAGAAGACCTTTTGTTTGCAGAGGAGTTCCTTGGGTACCATTTATGCCATTTATACCAGGTAGATGGTACCTCTTCTGCTCTGCAGAAATCTGTGCTCAAAGATGACAAAGGGTGTATCAACAGCTCCAAAATGTTCCAGTTACAGGAATGATTTTCAATTATTCTGTGACTTAGTACCTTCTACCTAAAGTTTCTGTATTTCATTGTGTCAATATTTAATATCATCTTTTGTTTCACAGTGTGCTTTAATAATTTTTGTTTTTCTGTGATTTTATCTTTTAGATAGACCAATTACTAAATTAGCACATTTGGAAGACAGGATAAAGGAAATAAATTATATTTCTGTCTTTTCTGTTCGTGTTCCTATATCAATAACAAAAATGTGAGAAGCTAGAAACCATCTCTGTCTTTCAGTATCCTGGTGGTTTGTAGATTGTAAGTTCACAAGACATGCATTTCTTACCTATCAGATGATGAGGTAGAGCAAACTCATTTCTGAGTTCTCTTGCAGCCGCAGTCATGTTTCCTTCAAATGAATAGCAAAATAGCAACAATTCATGTTTATGTGTAAAATAAAAACTCAGGGAATTCCCTGGTGGTCAAGTTGCCAGGGCTCTATGCTTCCACTGCAGGGAACACTGATTCCATCCCTGGTCAGGCAACTAAAATCCTGCAAGCCACACAGACTGGCCAACCAAACAAGCAAATAAATAAATTGTTGCAAGTTTTTCTCAATAAATATATAAATAAAACTTTAAAAACTGCTTTTAATGTCATAAACTTTCTAAACCTGAAGAGTATAAAACAAAATGTCAAGTAACCAGTAAAAAAAAAAAAAGAAAGAAAAGTCCTCACTTCTTTTCTTCTATATTTTTCCTTTCATATAAAAATATTAAATGTCATTTTAATATCACTTAATCATTTAAAATGTACTAGAAGCAGATTCGAGTCATTTGATTCATTATTAACCAGGATTCCCATCATCTCATTTGAACTTCATGACAACTCTATGAGATATTATTAGGTCCCTTTTCTTCAAGTCAAGGTACCAAGTCTCACTGACTTAACCAAGGTCACAAAATTTGTATCCGGGCTAAGGACTCAGCTCTTCCAAGTCCAAATCCACATTACGTTGATAGCAAGACTCAGTCAAATGCTCTGACTTACACTTTGCTGATTAGATCCATGTACTGTCTTCTAAACTATCTCCTAAACTTTCTCCAACCAAACTCTTGTTCTTTGTGTTTAACAGAGAAAGGATTTGGCTTATTGTCTCCTGGGGAATCTACCAACATTAACTAATCCCTCCCAAATGCGTCCTCATCCCTCCCAAAGATTGCTCTGCTACTGGTTACTTTCTTTTTTTTTTTTTTTTTTAAATTTTAGTTTTTTATCTTTTAAATTTTAAAATCTTTAATTCTTACATGCGTTCCCAAACATGAACCCCCCTCCCACCTCCCTCCCCATAACATCTCTCTGGGTCATCCCCATGCACCAGCCCCAAGCATGCTGCATCCTGCGTCAGACATAGACTGGCGATTCAATTCTTACATGACAGTATACATGTTAGAATGTCATTCTCCCAAATCATCCCACCCTCTCCCTCTCCCTCTGAGTCCAAAAGTCCGTTATACACATCTGTGTCTCTTTCCCTGTCTTGCATACAGGGTCGTCATTGCCATCTTCCTAAATTCCATATATATGTGTTAGTATACTGTATTGGTGTTTTTCTTTCTGGCTTACTTCACTCTGTATAATCGGCTCCAGTTTCATCCATCTCATCAGAACTGATTCAAATGAATTCTTTTTAACGGCTGAGTAATACTCCATTGTGTATATGTACCACAGCTTTCTTATCCATTCATCTGCTGATGGACATCTAGCTTGTTTCCATGTCCTGGCTATTATAAACAGTGCTGCGATGAACATTGGGGTACATGTGTCTCTTTCAATTCTGGTTTTCTCGGTGTGTATGCCCAGGAGTGGGATTGCTGGGTC
Source organism: Ovis aries (assembly GCF_016772045.2). NCBI lineage: Eukaryota > Metazoa > Chordata > Mammalia > Artiodactyla > Bovidae > Ovis > Ovis aries. Next base: position 213,080,893 of record NC_056055.1, read on the forward strand.
ATAAGGTAGTTCTATTTGCAATTTTTTAAGGAATCTCCACACTGTTCTCCATAGTGGCTGTACTAGTTTGCATTCCCACCAACAGCGTAGGAGGGTTCCCTTTTCTCCACACCCTCTCCAGCATTTATTGCTTGCAGATTTTATCCCAGGGATGCAAGGATTCTTCAATATCTGCAAATCAATCAATGTAATTCACCACATTAACAAATTGAAAAATAAAAACCATAGGATTATCTCAATAGATGCAGAGAAGGCCTTTGACAAAATTCAACATCCATTTATGATAAAAACTCTCCAGAAAGCAGGAATAGAAGGAACATACCTCAACATAATAAAAGCTATCTATGACAAACCCACAGCAAACATTATCCTCAATGGTGAAAAATTGAAAGCATTTCCCCTAAAGTCAGGAACAAGACAAGGGTGTCCACTTTCACCGCTACTATTCAACATAGTTCTGGAAGTTTTGGCCACAGCAATCAGAGCAGAAAAAGAAATAAAAGGAATCCAAATTGGAAAAGAAGTAGTAAAACTCTCACTGTTTGCAGATGACATGATCCTCTACATGGAAAACCCTAAAGACTCCACCAGAAAATTACTAGAGCTAATTAATGAATATAGTAAAGTTGCAGGATATAAAATCAACACACAGAAATCCCTTGCATTCCTATACACGAATAATGAGGAAGTAGAAAAAGAAATTAAGGAAACAATTCCATTCACCATTGCAACGAAAAGAATAAAATACTTAGGAATATATCTACCTAAAGAAACTAAAGACCTATATATAGAAAACTATAAAACACTGATGAAAGAAATCAAAGAGGACACTAATAGATGGAGAAATATACCATGTTCATGGATCGGAAGAATCAATATAGTGAAAATGAGTATACTACCCAAAGCAATTTACAAATTCAATGCAATCCCTATCAAGCTATCAGCCACATTTTTCACAGAACTAGAACAAATAATTTCAAGATTTGTATGGAAATACAAAAAACCTCGAATAGCCAAAGCAATCTTGAGAAAGAAGAATGGAACTGGAGGAATCAACTTGCCTGACTTCAGGCTCTACTACAAAGCCACAGTCATCAAGACAGTATGGTACTGGCACAAAGACAGACATATAGATCAATGGAACAAAATAGAAAGCCCAGAGATAAATCCACACACATATGGACACCTTATCTTTGACAAAGGAGGCAAGAATATACAATGGAGTAAAGACAATCTCTTTAACAAGTGGTGCTGGGAAAACTGGTCAACCACTTGTAAAAGAATGAAACTAGATCACTTCCTAACACCGCACACAAAAATGCTGGTTACTTTCAACCAATAGATTTCATGACTTGAGCTATACTCAGCTTTCCCAAGGAACACATCTCTCAGATAATTTAGTTTCTCTGCCTCCTCTCTGAAATACTCTTTTTATACTCAATAAAATAAAGCAGTGGAGGAAAATACTTTTTAACTCTTCAAGAATATATTTGAGCTTCCTTGAAAAATAAGAGGAAGCACAAAATTATAAAGTTGAGCCTAAAGAAAAAGAAAAGTGTCAAAGTGACATTTTAAAACTGGAAGACTGCTTGAGTTCCTTGGGTGATGGCTTCCAATCCCAACAAATTTGGGTGTTTGTAAAAACATTCAAGCGTCCTTGAAATACTTTCAAGATTCCAGTTATTATTAAAGATGAAAGTATAGCTAAATCTGCAACATGATTGAAACATGTTAATGTCATATCATTTGATTATTAGAGAACTTTCCTCAATATTCAGATGACATAGAACAGAATAGAAAACTCCAGACACTTACCCATGTTTATATGGTCATTTGACTCCAATAAAGGTTCCAAGGCAACTCAATAGGGAGAAGGTAATGTATATGTTTCGATACTATTCTCTCAAATCATCCCACTCTCTCCTTCTCCCACTGAGTCCAAAAGTCTATTCTTTATGTTTGTGTCTCCTTTACTGCCCTGCACAAGGGGAGGAAGGTGGGAGGGGATTCAGGATGGAGGGGACAGAGGTATACCTATGGCTAATTCTTATTGATGTATGGCAAAAACCATCACAATATTATAAAGTATCTATTTTCTAATTAAAATAAAAATAAAGTTTAAAAAAATAGGGAGATGGTAGTATTTCAACACACTGTACTAGGACAGCTTGCTATCAATTTGAAATTTAAAAAATAAACAAAAATAAAAACCTTGACTTTTATCTCATTCACACTAAAATAAAATTACCTTGAAATGCATGAAAGCACTGTAAGAGCTAAACTACTAAGCTTCTGGAAGAATAGATAGGAGAAGTCTTTATGATATTGAGGAAGGAAAAGTTTTCTAAAGTAAGAAACAAACTTTAAAAGTAAAAATGACAATATGGACTTCAATAAAATTTTTAAAACTTTTATTTTTCATAAGACAGCTAAGAAAAAAATCAAGACACAAATTGGAAGAAAATATTGGCAAAGAATATGTTTCACAAAAGACTTGATCCAGAATGTATAATGACCTCTTTCAACTTAATCATGAGAAAAAGAATCCAATTAAAATATAGGCCACATACTTGAATAGGTATTTCACAACATGAGATATGCAAGTTATCGAGTAAGCACATGAAAAGATATTCAGCATCATTAGTTGTATAAATTTCTTGAATTATTGTAACCCAAGTACCACAAATTGAATGGCTTAAAATAACAAATTTATTGCCTCACAGTTCTTGAAGCTGAAGTCGAAAGTCAAGGTGTTTGCCTGGCCCTGTGACCCTGTTCCCTCTGAAAACTACAGGGTTCTCCTTACTTGTCTCTTCCTAGCTTCTGGTGACTTGCTGCCAGTCTTTGGTGTCCCTTGGCTTGCTGCATAATTCCAATGTCTGTCTTCATTGTCATATGGCATTCTCTGTGTGTGTGTCTCTATCTTCACATTGCCTTCATCTTATGAGGACCATGGTTATATTGCATTAAAAGGCCATTCTACTCTGGTATAATATCTTCTTAACTAAGTTCATGTTTAACGATCTTCTTTCCAAAGAGTCAAGAGTCTGAGGCACTGGGTCTTAGGATTTCAATATATCGTTGGTGAGACACAATGCAATCCACAAAATTGCCTATTGGGAAACTGGCAATTAAAACTACATTTGAGATACCTTTTAGATCAGTGCTTCCCTACTTTTGTGGCACCAGATTAGTTTCATAGCAGCCAGTTTTTCTACAGACAAGGTGGAAGTGGGGTGGTTCCAGCAGTAATACAAGCAGATGAAGCTTCACTTGCTCACTGGCCTCTCACCTCATGCTGTGTGGCCCAGTCCTAATAGGTCACAGACCAGTACAGATTCCCAGCAATGGGATTGGGGACCGCTGCCTTAGAGCAATGTAGGTAACTAAGTTTAAAATGTTGACAATACCAGGTATTGGCAAGAAGCCTTCATACATTGCTGGTAGGAATGTGAAATGGTACAACAAATTTAGAAAATAGTAAAGTAGGTTTTATGAGTGGGTTTTTTTTTGTTGTTGTTGTTATTTGTGTGTTTTTTGTTTTTATTTTTAGAAAATTAAGCATACATTAATTATACAATCCAGCAAACTCATTCCTAGGTACTTGCCCAATAAAAATGAAACCACAATTACTTGTTCACAAACATTCAATATTCACAATAACCAAAAACTAGAAATAGCTCAATATCCATCAACAGGCGGATGATGTGACAATCTATATAACATCAACAGTGAAACAGAGGAAAATAATGCATGTAACAATGGAGATAAATTTCAAAAAAGTAGTTACACTAAGTGAAAAAAATCAGTAGATAAGTGATTACATACATAAGGTCCAGAGGAGGGGACAAGTCATAAGAAAAGAATGTTTAGGACACTGTCAATTTTTCTATTTCTTGAGTTTGGTGGTGATTATAAGACTGTAGTCAATATCAAATTTTATTGAAGTATACACTTAAATGAATATATTTTACTGCATGTGGATTATGTCTCAGGGCTTTCCAGAGGCCATAGTGGTAAAGAATCTGCCTGCCGGTGCAGGAGACACAAGAGACATGGATTCGATCCCTTGGTTGGGAAAATCCTGTAGAGTAGGAAATGGCAACCTGTTCCAGAATTCTTGCTTGGGAAATCCTATAGACAGAGGCTCCTGTGGGCTACAGTCCATGGTGTCAGAAGAGCTGGACACCACTGAGCAGTGCACACAAAGTGAGAGGGAGCTGAAGCGGTAAAAACAAATATCAAAGCTGCGGACTCATCTACATGGCTAATTTACGTAACACTTCCACATATTTAGAATCCAAATTTCAAGTCTCAAACAAGGGACATCCCCTAAAATGAGAAGAGGTCCTTTCTGTTGTTTGAAAAGTTGGCTATTCAGACTGGAATGTTCATGCTGTATGGAAAAAGCACCAGCTAAAGTGTCTGACTTATTTTTTTCATTTCATATGTAAAGAGAGACTATTTCTTTCTTTCTGTCACTGCTGCTCTCTGGGGCCAGGGAGCTATCACCTTGGTAAGAGGGAGATTTCTGCTTCCATGTGAGTGGAAGGCACAGTGGCTGATCCCTGAAAGTCAACTTCGGTGTGGATGCAGGTGCCTTACCATCAGAGGTCCCATCCTCTGATTTGATCAGATATCTACCTTGCCTGTGGTTTAGAGCCAGTGCAACTGCCTTATCTGTCTGTAATCTAAAAGTTGTTTGACTTTTTGGGGCCAAGCTTCTTTTCCCAGAGACTTTACATCTGAGATTGGGTTCCTGGCTGCCATCTCCTAAGGTGTCTTTCTCTCTGTGATGCTTCTGGATGAGGGCATAGAGATTTCTGTTCCAAATTCTCAGTGAAATCAAAAATTCATAAAAAGTACATAAAGAATAAAAACACTGACTTTGGAGGACAAGTAATCACTTCTCATAACACTCTCAATCACAGTTTTCTTAATCTTTTAGAAGTTTTCTGCCATGACGGACATTCACATCAAAGTCACACCATTCAGGGAACTTTCCTTGGTGGTCCTGGGGTTAAAACTGCACTTTTGGGGCAGTAAGTGTGCGTTAATCCCTGGTTGGAAACTAAGATTCCGCATACTCTGAGGTAAAAAAAAAAATTACACTATTTTTATCTTTTATAAGCAGAGTTGAAATGTCCTGTATTCCCTCAGTTCACCACCCTATATAATATTTGAAATATAAATGAAAAAAATTATTGAGGATGAAGTTAAAAGGAAGTTATTTATTAAATTCTTTGTTAATGTTCTTTATCATCAAATCTAATAGATTCATTCTATATATAATTAGTGAAGAAACCAGATGGCTTGATAAATATTTTGTTAATAATAATAGTCAAATGGCTAATCTGCTTCTAGAATTTGCCTCTTTGTTTTACTAAGCAATAGAGAGAATGGTTGTTTTACTTAGTTGATTTTAAAATATATTTAGGTGTAAACTAGGACAACTGGAAATAAAAAGGATTATATCTAGAAGCTGAAGGGAAATTATATTTTAAATATATATATGTACGCATAAGCATGGGCTTTCCTGGTGGCTCAGGCAATAAAGGATCTGCCTTCAATGTAGGAGACCTAGGTTTAATCCCTGGGTCAGGAAGATACCCTGGAGAAGGGAATGGCTACCCTCTCCAGTATTCTTGCCTGGGAAATCCTGTGGACAGAGGAGCCTGGCAGGTTACAGTCCACTGGAAGTCTCAAAGAGTCTGACATGACTAAATGACTAATACACGTAAGCACACACACACACACACCCCATACACATATATACATAAAACAAACACATATCAGACTTTCTCCATTTTTATACTTGCAGGTGCTTTAGCCTTCTGTTTCTATATCTATACGCATATGATTTTCTTTTCTCCTCTTCCTCATAACTAATGAGAACTCAACAACACAAAATGCTTTTGCCACCACTAAAAACTGTTTTCCAGTGAATTCATGGGCACATCACCTTTTTAGAGCCATTTTACATGAGACTTTCTTTAATCAATTAGTTTAAAAATGATAATAATGGCTACCAAAATCAAACAAAGTTTCTTCAAATACAATGATAACATCCCTTTTCTTAGTATCACCAGCTTCTAATCATAGAGGCGAAAATTGTCAATAATTGTGTTGTATTGAATGCAAATACTTTTTACTAACAAACATTACCTGTTTTTAGAAAATATTAAGACCTGTGAACCAAGAACTTCCAGATGTTCAAGCTGGATTTAGAAAAGGCAGGGGAACCAGAGATCAAATGGCCAACATCTGTAGGATTATAAAAAAAAGCAATAGAGTTCCAGAAACACATCTACTTCTGTTTTATGGGCTATGTTGAATTCTTTCACTGTGTGGATCACAACAAACTGTGGGAAACTCTTAAAGAGATGGGAATACCAGACCACTGTGCCTGTCTCCTGAAAAATCTGTATACAGGTCAAGAAGCAACAGTTAGAACCAAACATGGAACAATGAACAGGTTCCAAATTGGGAAAGGAGTATATTAAGGCTGTATATTGTAACCCTATTTATTTAAATCATATGCAGAGTACATCATGCAAAATGCCTGGCTAAATGAAGCACAAACTGGAATCAAGATTGCTGGGATAAATATCAATAAGCTCAGATATGCAAATGACACCACCTTTATGGCAGAAATTGAAGAGGAGCTAAAGAGCCTCTTGATGAAAGTAAAAGAGGGGAATGAAAAATCTGCTTAAAACTCAACATTCAAAAATCAAAGAAGATTCAGGCATCTGCTCCCAACTCTTCATGACAAAGAGATGGGGAAACAATAGAAAGAGTGAGAGGCTTTATTTTGGGTGGGCTCCAAAATCACTGCAGATGATGACTGCAGTCCTGAAATTAAAAGATGCTTGCTTCTTGGAAGACAAGCTATGACAAACCTGGACAGTTTACTAAAAAACAGAGACATACTTTGCCAAAAAAAATCCATTATAGTCAAAGCTATGATTTTTCCATAGTCATGTATGGATATGAAAGTTGGACCATAAAGAAAGCTGTGTGCCAAAGAATTAATGCTTTTGAACTGTGGTGTTGGAAAAGACTTGAGAGTCCCTTGGACTGCAAGATCAAATCAGTCAATCCTAAAGGAAATCAGTCCTGAATATTCATTGGAAGGACTGATGCTGAAGCCGAAGCTCCAGTACTTTGGCCACCTGATGCCAAGAGCCAACTCATTGGTAAAGACTCTGATGCTGGAAAAGTTTGAAGGCAGGAGGAGAAGGGGACAACAGAGGATAAGATGGTTGGATGGCATCACCAACTCAAGGGGCATGAGTCTGAGCAAGCTCTGGGAGTTGGTGATGAACAGGAAAGCCTTGCATGCTGCAGTCCATAGGTTCACAAAGAGTTAGACACGACTGAACCATGGAACTGAACTGAAAGGCATCAATGCTTACTGTTACTTATTATTTATTTTCAGGGCTTCCCAGGTAGTACCAGTGGTTAAAAAAAAAAAAAAAAAACCAGCCTGTCAATGCAGAAGATGTAAGTGATTCAAGATCAGTCCCTAGGTCTGTAAGATCCCCTGGAGGAAGACATGACAGCTCACTCCAGTATTCCTGCCTGGAGAATACCATGGACAGAGGAGCCTGGCAATCTACCATCCATAGTGTTGCAAAGAGTCAGACATGACTGAAGCAACTCAGCACAGCACACACACATTATTCATTTTCACATAAAAGAGATAAAACCAATTAACGAGGGCCCAAGGAAAAGGGGCAGGGGGAGGAAGGGTAATTAAATTAGGTTTTAAAATATATTGTTTATTTCTTTTCCCTGTAATAATTTAACATCCAGGTGGAAGCAAATAGTTTAATTAGATTTTCATAACACGCTTATTTAGTTCAGATTTTTTTAAACACAAATTTACATTATATAATGTATATTTTACAGACTGTAGGGTACAAGGTCAATATTAAGCCAGTCATATTTCTGTACATTAGCCATAGAAAATTGGAATTTGAAATTAAAAAAGAAATTTGCTATAACACCAAAAATAAAGTATGTAGAGAATTATCTGTCTGATGAACACTACCCACTAATGAAGGGATTCAATGTAGATCTAAAGAAAAGAACAGCTCTACTGTATTCAAGGAATGGAAGACCCAGTATTAAAGGCATTAATTCTCCATAATTTCTTTCTAGATTGAATGCAATCCAAGCAGATTTCTTTTTCTTTTCTTTCTGTTTTTTTTTGCTTTGTCCCTTTGAGTGCTTAAGGGAAAATAACAATCAATGTAAATTTAATTTTCCTGAATGTTTTTTAAAGTTTATAGAATTACTAAACATGATTACTGAAAGTTTCACTCAAATCATTAAGTTTGAGTTTTAGCTGACCCATGAGGGGGATCAAATAAAAAACTAACTTGAATTTAGATGGGTAGACTTGATTTGAAAAGACTATTGCAATGAGGCAGGGGAATTATTATACTAGAGGGAAGGGGACTATTGCAATAGGGGAAAGAGGGTATTTTAATACAAGTTTGTATGTATTTAGTCACTCAGTCCCATGAAATCCCATCACTTCATGGCAAATAGATGAGGAAACAATGGAAACAATGAGAAATTTTATTTTCTTAGGTTCCAAAATCACTGCAGATGGTGACTGCAGCCATGACATCAAAAGATCCCTGCTCTTTGGAAGAAAAGTTATGACAAAACTAGACAGCATATTTAAAAGCAGAGACATTACTTTGCCAGCAAATGTCCATCTAATCAAAGCTATGGCTTTTCCAGTAGTCATGTATGGATGTGAGAGTTGGACCATAAAGAAGACTGAGTACCAAAGAACTGATGCTTTTGAACTGTGATGTTGGAGAAGACTCTTGAGAGTCCCTTGGACTGCACGGAGATCCAGCCAGTCACTCCTAAAGGAGGTCAGTCCTGGGTGTTTATTGGAAGGACCGATGCTGAAGCTGAAACTCCCATACTTTGACCACCTGAGGCGAAGAACTGACTCATTGGAAAAGACCCTGAAGCTGGGAGGAGAAGGAGATGACAGGATGAGATGTTAGGATGGCATCTCCGATTCAGTGGGCATGAGTCTGAGCAAGGTCTGGGAGATGGTGAAGAACAGGGAAGCCTTGCATGTTGCAGTCTGTGGGGTCACAAAGAGTTGACACAATTGAGTGACTGAACAACAACAAGTTGCTCAGCCATTTCTGACTCTTTGCAGCCCCACGGACTGCAGCCCACCTGGAGTGGGTTGCCATGCCCTCCTCCAGGAGATCTTCCCAATCTAGGAATCTAATCTGCTTCTCATGTCTTCTGCATTGGCAGGCAGATTCTTTACCACTAGAGCCACCTGGGAAAACCTATTTTCATACAAGAAAGAGAACTATGCTAACTAATACAAAAAGACTATTACAATGAGTAGAAAACTGAACTGTTAGATCTAGAATTGTCTCAAAGTTCAGGTAGGAAAGGCTTTTCTATCCTAGATAGGGCAGTTAGCAAGAGAAGAGGAAATCCAGATATGGGGAGCAAGATGAACAGGTAGCATGAACAGGCAGTTGAGCAAAACAGAATTGCTTTTCAGAAGGGGCCATCCCACAGTGCTTGCTTAGGCTTAAGAATGGGTCAAAGTCCAGAGACCTTGAGAGGAAAGAGACGTCTAATTAAAGTTTGGTTAAGTGAGAGGACATGTTGTCAAGGCTCGACAGTAGGGACAAACAGTGAATTCCATCACTTGTGAGACAAAGAATGAGAAAGTTCAGGGTCAAGAGCTCCTCCCTGATTCCTATCTAAGTCAGATGAAGAAAGGTGATTCTTAGCAATGAGCCATTTCCTGGAACACAAAATGATGGAGGATTTTTTAATGATCACTGTTTTCCAGGAGCACAATGCTCAGGTAAAGTTCAACATTGTCAGAGTCCACTCAACACAAGCAAAATGAAGATACTGTCTTCTTCCTCTAAGAGTTTAATTTTGCTGCATTGTTCAGAACTCCAAAAACTAAATTCCTCATAAGTGGTCTATCTATCTATATATGTTAGAAATTTCTTATTTTTCTCTTTAGAAAAGAGAGAAGTCTCAATCATTAACAAGAAAACATTAGATCGTTTGAGTATGCCATTGTTCATTTATTTATTGCTTATAGCAAATGAATCTAGGCTAGTGATGAAGGAAAAAGACTGCATATGGATCATATCAGGTTCATTGTACTGTAAACAGGAGATGGAAAGATTTTCAAAGGAGAACTGAGGTTTTATTAATGAAAGCCAGTTTTGGCTTCCCTACTGTCCTTGCAATCTTAAGCCTCAGTTGCTAAAGGACCCTCCCTGCTTTAGTGCCTTCCGCCCCCTAAGGGTGTGAGCTTTGGTCTGAGTAAAGAGAAGAAGATCAAAGAAAAGCATGCCAAGAACTCACCACCTTCTCTCCACATTCTAGGACAGCACCTGCTGTTCTTCCCTGGGGTACGGCTACTCTTTATGAGAAGTAATATTGAGACACCGATGGGCCCAGGTTCACCTTGGATTTTATCACTCTAATAAAGACATCATTAGAAGTGCTTTTTATTATGCATATGATAATCTGAAGTTTTATTCTACAATGGTACCATTTCATTTAAAATATGTGTATATATACAGTGATTTTCCTCTCCTCCAATGTTAGAGGGGTTTATATTTTACAAAAATTGACTGCAGTATTCATTCAAAAATAATTTTACCTTATGCAATTATAACTTAGAATAATTGCAGTAGTGGTGGTTGCATTTTGTATTAAAGAACCCCCATGTGAAGATTTCTGAATGGCAATTTAATTTGTTACAGTGGAGTTTTTTGTTTTGTTTTGTTTTGTCTTTTAGCCCATGTTCCCAGTTTTCTTCTCTGTCCTTTATGGAGATAGAAAACAAAGAGAAAGAATTTGGTATGGAGAACCATTTTTAAAAATGTATCATGAATTTTCTTTTCTTCTCCAGACCTAATAGAGATAAATTATCACCAGCTTCACAAAGTTTATGAACAAAACATTCAGAATACAGGATGCCAGGCATACACTTTGAAGGGGAATAGAAGGTTGCATCCCTTGCCAGCCTTGGAGTTACTAACATAATGCCGTGCTTATGAATTTGCAGCTACATGTACAGGGATGTGAGAAAATCTATGGTATCTTATTTCTTTAACTCAAACTAAATCCGACTCCATGTCTGCTTCATGCTGTCCTGAAGGTAACTTTTACATCAGTCTTTCTTGAAGATTTCAAATGACCTACTTGGCTTTTGTGTTGCTCCCATCATGTCCCACTGTTTGCAACACTACGGACTGTAGCCCGCCAGGTTCCTCTGCCATGGGATTCTCCAGGCAAGAATACTGGAGCGGGTTGCCATGCCTTTCTCCAGGGGATCTTCCTGACCCAGGGATCAAACCTGCAACTCCCACATTACAGGTGGATTCTTTATTGCTGAGCCACTGTGGAAGATCGACCTATTTGGCTTATGCAGAGCAAAATATTCATGAGTGACTACTCCAGTTTCAACCTATATAGAAAATCCTCGGAGGTTTATTATTGAAACCCACCCTGTTTTGTGATGTTTGGTGTCTCTCCTCCTTCCCTGTTTTTATTGGATGAGGGGAACACTGTCAAGACCAGGAGCCTCAGTCCAGCCTCCCTAAGTGACTTGTACAACCATTCTTCTTAGCGATCTAGCCATGTCCAAGCCCCTGTGAGAATCTTGTGGTCTCCTAAAACTGCCCCTTTCCTAGTCTCAAATATTCTCCCCACTGTCTTACTCTGACTGAAAGAGGAGACTCTCTGTCTCCTTGCCAGAAAACTTCAAGTATTTTAGACTTTCACAAAAGCCTAAGAAGGTGGTTATGTACAAAAGTCCTTGAGACAAGAAAACAAAGGCACTTCCTTCTGTAATGGCAGAGGAGAGAATACAGAGAACAAAGCACGAACAGTCCCTAGTCTCTCTGATTCTTCCATCTCAAAGAACACACAACACAGACGACCATCTGAATACACCTTTCCACCAGCTGGGATACTCAAAGGTTGAAAGTTGGCCACCAGAATAAGGCCCTCAAAGGGATTCAATGTGGAAATCATTATCAAGCTTTCTTCATCCACTATGAGGGAAACAGATGAGTGGGAAGAAGAGATCATTAATTGAATCCCAGTTGGACCATTGATAACATTATGTATATATGTATAGATTCATGTATCACTTATTGCTACATCTATAGTCCCAGTTTTTGAATATGACTGTGGGTATTTTTTTAAACTTGGTTTATCGATAGGAAACCCAGGGAAGAGCAGCTACCATCTCAGTATCATGCATATTCCAAAGTAGGCTGACTAGAATATGACAGCAGATCTGGAGTGAAGGGTGAGAAGAGCAAACTCATTCCATAGGATTAAACAAAGATCTGATTTGATGTTAGAATATAATCCAATCAACTATTAAATATCTTATTTTAAGGAATGAAAGCATTATACAAACTATGGTATAATTTCATATTTTCTAATGTTTTGGGGATGTGCTTTATGTTCTGAAGGACACTTAAGGTCTTAAACTTTCAATTCCTTTCAGAGAGCAGATAATTTTCTTACAGAAATAAGACAGATATGATATATTTCCTATGGGAGGCTTCAGGTATGAATCTAGCATCCTTGAACATGTACACAGTACTTTAACCTGCGGACACAACCATATGAGTTTAAGATCGCAGTGTTTATACCCTTTAAGCTTTAAATTAAAGCTTGTTTATGAAGTTTTCCGTATGTCTTTCATAGGGGGATCGGCAAAGGGTTAGGAAAAAATGGCTTCAGTTCAGTTCAAATCAGTTGCTCAGTTGTGTCTGACTCTTTGCAATCCCATGAATCACAGCACGCCAGGCCTCCCTGTCCATCACCAACTCTCGGAGTTCACTCAGACTCATGTCCATTGCGTTGGTGATGCCATCCAGCCATCTCATCCTCTGTCATCCAGTTCTCTTCTTGCCCCCAATCCCTCCCATAATCAGGGTCTTTTCCAATGAGTCAACTCTTTGCATGAGGTGGCCAAAGTATTGAAGTTTCAGCTTCAGCATCAGTCCCTCCAATGAACACCCAGGACTGATCTCTTTTAGGATGGACTGGTTGGATCTCCTCTCTCAAGAGTCTTCCCCAACAACACAGTCCAAAAGCATCAACTCTTCAGCGCTCAGTTTTCTTTACAGTCCAACTCTCACATCCATACAGGACCACAGGAAAAAACATAGTCTTGACTAGACGGACCTTTGTTGGCAAAGTAATCTCTCTGCTTTTCAATATGCTATCTAGGTTGGTCATAACTTTCCTTCCAAGGAGTAAGCGTCTTTTAATTTCATGGCTGCAGTCACCATCTGCAGTGGTTTGGGAGTCCCCCCAAATTAAGTCTGACAGTGTTTCCACTGTTTCCCCATCTATTTCCCATGAAGTGATGGGGCCAGATGCCATGATCTTCGTTTTCTGAATGTTGAGCTTTAAGCCAACTTTTTCACTCTCCTCTTTCACTTTCATCAAGAGGCTTTTTAGCTCCTCTTCACTTTCTGCCATAAGGGTGGTATTATCTGCATATCTGAGGGTATTGATATTTCTCCCGGCAATCTTGATTCCAGTTTGTGTTTCTTCCAGCCCAGTGTTTCTCATGATGTACTCTGCATAGAAGTTAAATATGCAGGGTGACAATATACAGCCTTGATGTACTCCTTTTCCTATTTGGAACCAGTCCGTTGTTCCATGTCTAGTTCTAACTGTTGCTTCCTGACCTGCATACAGATTTCTCAAGAGGCAGGTCAGGAGGGCTGGTATTCCCATCTCTCTCAGAATTTTCCACAGTTTATTGTGATCCACACAGTCAAAGGCTTTGGCATAGTCAATAAAGCAGAAATAGATGTTTTTCTGGAACTCTCTTGCTTTTTCCATGATCCAGTGGATGTTGGCAATTTGATCTCTGGTTCCTCTGCCTTTTCTAAAACCAGCTTGAACATCAGGAAGTTAATGGTTCATGTATTGCTGAAGCCTGGCTCGGAGAATTTTGAGCATTACTTTACTAGCTTGTGAGATGAGCGCAACTGTGCTGTAGTTTGAGCATTCTTTGGCATTGCCTTTCTTTGGGATTAGTGTTCTAATAAATAGAACAAATCCCCAGAGAGAAGGAATGAGTCATAAGCCTAGTAAGTAGAGAATTTCCTATGTAAACACAGGCAGTGGACTTCCCTGGTGGTCCAGTGGTTAGAAGTCTGCCTGCCAATGCAGGGGACAGTGGTTGGATCCCTGGTCCAGGAAGATCCAACATGCTGCCAGGCAACTAACACCATATGCCACAACTACAGAGCCCCGTCCTCCACAACAAGAGAAGCCACTGCAATGAGAAGCCATTGCATTGCAACTAGAGAGTAGCCCTCACTCACCACAATTAGAGAAAATCCATGAGCAGAAACGAAGACCCAGTGTGGCCATAATTAAGTAAACAAATAAATAATTTAAAAAAAAATACACATAGGCAGTCAGACACCAGAGCTCAACCTAATAGGACTCAGTTTTGAAATTACAGAACGTTGACCAAATTAATGTGCTAGTAATGTATTCATTTGGCAAATAATTAAGTCAAATAGTTAAGTCTTCTATGTACCAGGCAGTGATCTAGGCACTGGAGGTAGGTTGTAAATGAAGTAATAAAGTCTTCAACCTTGTGAATTATGTATTCAAATATTCATTAGGTGTTTTTAGACTACAAGAAACAGGGGCACATAGAGTACCATTAGTTATCTCAGTTGATAGGATGTTTAATCAAGGGAAAAGAAGGAAGGTAAGAAACACCAGAAGCAGGTCTTCTGGTATGCAACCAAACTTCCTAAGTGTATAGGTCCCAGTAGCAGCACCAGAATTCTCAGGGATTCTAGTAATCTGAGGAGATATCCCTGAAGTTAAATTAATGATGTGACTTTGAGGATTTGACATAGACCACTACTGTTCTCACTTAATTTCTAGTAATTCTAAAATTTCCAGCAGAGCATTTGACTAGATCACCTGTCATTGTGTGACACACAGCAGGCCTATTAAGCAGAGATGCCATGCCAGGTCACATGACTGCAGGTGATAGCTTCTAAATGGCTGTATCCTTGCCAGGTGCCAGCTCTTAAATGAACCAACTCTAGAAAGGGTGTGGGATCATGATAAACAGGGAATAGAGTGGGTTATGGATTGACAGGACTCACAGATCATATCCAACATAATTGCTATAATTCAATTCTATGTGTTACAAAGAATTACTTAATGCCACATGAAACCATTTATTCATTCTTTAACATAAACATTTGTTGAAAATTAGATAAGGCCTGGGATCGGGACTCTAGTCACGAAATTAAAGGATGCTTGCTTCTTAGAAGAAAAGCTATGACAAATCTAGACAGCATTTTAAAAAGCAATGACATTACTTTGCCAACAAAGGTCTGTCTAGTCAAAGCTATGGTTTTTCTAGTAGTCATGTATGGATGTGAGAGTTGGACCATAATGAAAGCTGAGCACCCTAAAATTGATGTTTTTGAACTGCGTTGTTGGAAAAGACTCTTGAGAGTCCCTTGGACTGCAAGGAGAGCCAACCAGTCCATCTTAAAAGAAACCAGTCCTGAATATTCATTGAAAGGACTGATGCTGAGGCAGAAACTCCAATACTTTGGCTATCTGATGTGAAGAACTGACTCATTGGAAAAGACCCTGATGCTGTGAAAGATTGAAGGCAGGAAGAGAAGGGGACGACAGAGGAAGAGATGGTTGGATAGCATCACCGACTCAGTGGACATGAGTTTGAGCAAGCTCTGGGAGTTGGTGTTGGACAGGGACATCTTGTGTGCTGCTGTCTGGGGGTTGCAAAGATTCGGACACGACTGAGAAACTGAACTGAACTGAACTGAGTAGGTGGACTTGCACAAAACCCACATTATTTGCATTCAAACTAGACTTCTCTTGACCAGATTCATTAGGCTGAGAGATAAAATATAAAGTTTCACACAAATTCATAGTTTTTATTACTTTAACAGAATCTTTTCTGATAGTATCCCTTTTCATTTATATATAGAGAAAGAGCACGTTTTTTTTTAGGATTAAAAGAAGATTCAAAGATAAAAAGGACATAGTCCTTATCCTAAAAGTGCCTGAAGGAGTCAGACAAGCAAGAAAATAAACAAGGATAATGCATAAGATAAAGATGCACTCTAGAAACTCTCCAATGATAAAAGAAATGGGAAATCTTAAGGTTGAGAATTGTTTTTTATTTGGCAGACAAACTAAAGACTTAAGCCTGAGAGGCAGCTTCTCAGATAGCTCTCAGAGATTGTTTAGAAGAGGCAAGGGAGGAATCAGTAAAAGTTTTTTTGGAAAAAAAAAAAAAAAAAAAGAACCCAGACAGTTGGAACATCAAAAGATTTTTGTTAATTTTGGAAAACCAGATATCTTAAATTAATGAATTTAGTGCTTTTCAATGTATGGAAGAGTCTGGGCTCACTGCAATCATTCCTTTGATACACACCTGAGGAATCTAGGACCAATATCCTGATTTTCTCCAGCCGGACTCACCTCAGGGTGCACAGTTTGGTGCAGCTACACGGAGAGCTCAGAAGAGGCTTCTCAAAGAGAGTGACAACTAAACTGCATCCTGACAGACAAAATAAGGACAATTACAGGAGCTCTCTAAGCAGAGAAAATATATACTTCATCAGGGAGGCAAAGGAAAGCAAAGAACCTTTGGAGAACTGGAGACAATTCAGAGTATCTAATATGACTTGGCAAGACTAATAGAATTTTGCCAAGAAAATGCACAAACACCCTCTTCCAACAACATAAGAGAAGACTCTACACATGGACATCACCAGATGGTGAACACCAAAATGAGAATGATTATATTCTTTGCAGTCAAAGATGGAGAAGCTCTATACAATCAACATTAAAAAGACCAGGAGCTGACTGTGGCTAAGATCACGAACTCCTTATTGCCAAATTCAGACTCAAATTGAAGAAAGTAGGGAAAACCGCTAGACCATTCAGGTATGACCTAAACCAAATCCCTTATGATTATACAGGGAAAGTGAGAAATAGATTTAAGGTACTAGATCAGATAGATAGAGTGCCTGATGAACTATGGAATGAGGTTCGTGACATTGTAGAGGAGACAAAGATCAAGACCATCCCCATGGAAAAGAAACGCAAAAAAGCAAAATGGCTGTCTGGGGAGGCCTTACAAATAGCTGTGAACAGAAGAGAGGTGAAAAGCAAAGGAGAAAAGGAAAGATATAAGCATCTGAATGCAGAGTTCCAAAGAATAGCAAGAAGAGATAGGAAAGCCTTCTTCAGCAATCAATGCAAAGAAATAGAGGAAAACAACAGAATGGGAAAGACTAGAGATTTCTTTAAGAAAATTAGAGATACCAAGGGAACATTTCATGCAAAGATGGGCTCAATAATGGACAGAAATGGTATGGACCTAACTGAAACAGAAGATATTAAGAAGAAGTGGCAAGAATACACAGAAGAACTGTACAAAAAACATCCTCATGACCCGGTTAATCATGATGGTGTGATCACTCATCTAGAGCCAGACATCCTGGACTGTGAAGTCAAGTGGGCCTTAGAAAGAATCACTACGAACAAAGCTAGTGGAGGTGATGGAATTCCAGTTGAGTTGTTTCAAATCCTGAAAGATGATGCTGTGAAAGTGCTGCACTCAATATGCCAGCAGATTTAGAAAACTCAGCAGTGGCCACAAGACTGGAAAAGGTCAGTTTTCATTCCAATCCCAAAAAAGGCAATGCCAAAGAATTCTCAAACTACTTCACAATTGCACTCATCTCACACGCTAGTAAAGTAATGCTCAAAATTCTCCAAGCCAGGCTTCAGCAATACATGAACGTGAACTTCCTGATGCTCCAGCTGGATATAGAAAAGACAGAGGAACCAGAGATCAAATTGCCAACATCCGCTGGATCATCAAAAAAGCAAGAGAATTCCAGAAAAACATCTATTTCTGCTTTATTGACTATGCCAAAGCCTTTGACTGTGTGGATCACAAGAAACTGTGGAAAATTCTGAAAGATATGGGAATACCAGACCACCTGACCTGCCTCTTGAGAAACCTATATGCAGGTCAGGAAGCAATAGTTAGAACTAGACATGGAACAACAGACTGGTTCCAAATAGGAAAAGGATTACATCAAGGCTGTATATTGTAACCCTGCTTATTTAACTTATATGCAGAGTACATCATGAGAAACGCTGGACTGGAAGAAGCACAAGCTGGAATCAAGATAGCGGGAGAAATATCAATACCCTCAGATATGCAGATGACACCACCCTTATGGCAGAAAGTGAAGAGGAGCTAAAAAGCCTCTTGATGAAAGTGAAAGTGGAGAGTGAAAAAGTTGGCTTAAAGCTCAACATTCAGAAAACGAAGATCATGGCATCTGGTCCCATCATTTCATGGGAAATAGATGGGAAACAGTGGAAACAGTGTTAGACTTTATTTTTGGGGGCTCCAAAATCACTGCAGATGATGACTGTGCCATGAAATTAAGACACGCTTACTCCTTGGAAGGAAAGTTATGACCAACCTAGATAGCATATTCAAAAGCAGAGACATTACTTTTCCGACTAAGGTCAGTCTCATCAAGGCTATGGTTTTCCTGTGGTCATGTATGGATGTGAGAGTTGGACTGTGAAGAAAGCTGAGCGCCAAAGGATTGATGCCTTTGAACTGTGGTGTTGGAGAAGACTCTTGAGAGTCCTTTGGACTGCAAGGAGATCCAACCAGTCCATTCTGAAGGAGATCAACCCTGGGATTTCTTAGGAAGGAATGATGCTAGAGCTGAAACTCCAGTACTTTGGCCACCTCATGCGAAGAGTTGACTCATTGGAAAAGACTCTGATGCTGGGAGGGATTGGGGGCAGGAGGAGAAGGGGACGACAGAGGATGAGATGGCTGGATGGCATCACTGACTCGATGGATGTCAGTCTGAGTGAACTCCGGGAGTTGGTGATGGACAGGGAGGCCTGGCATGCTGCGATTCATGGGGTCACAAAGAGTTGGACTCGACTGAGGGACTGAACTGAATATGAAGAGTTTGCGCCCAGTGGTAGAAAGATGACAATAAAATCAGAAGGCTCTGGAAAGAGAGAGAGTGTTACAGCAGGCAGGTAGCTAGGTGTGAGCAGAGAAACTGGGCCTGGGGTTGGGCAGGGGGCAGGGGCCAGGTGGCAGGAAATCACCCTTCTTGTAAACAGTGGGGGTCCATAGGCAGACAGAGGAAAGCTGGAACCTTCAGACTGACAGGAAACTAGGTGATAAGGGTCTGAGTAGCAGACAAAGAAAGGTGGGAAAATGTGGAAATCTTTGTCTTTTGCTCACAGGTCTCTCAGATAAGAAGAGCTCATCTTGCAGAGCAGCTATGACACTTCTGAACTAAACTAAATGAGGACAAACATTCCTCCTCCCTTCAGAAAAATGGAGCTGAGATGAAAATCAGGGAGGATGACTCCCAGTGAATATTCTGCCCCTTCATTTGCACGCTCCTCAAAACCTGCTTGCCAGAGAAATGCAATGCAGAAGCTCCTCACCTTCCTGCCTGCTCAATTTTTGAGAGCATATCTTTGCTTAAATATGCTTTCGCTTTACTTCCTTAGACTTCCTTGGTGGCTTAGACGGTAAAAGCATCTGTTTACAATGCAAGACACCTGGGTTCGAGCCCTGGGTTGGGAAGATCCCCTGGAGAAGGAAATGGCGATCCACTCCAGTACTATTCCCTGGAAAATCCCATGGACAGAGGAACCTGGTAGGCTACAGTCCATGGGGTCGCAAAGAGTCGGACACAACTGAGCAACTTCACTTTCACTTCCACTTTACTTTCTTAACCTCTCTGCTTTGTCTTTGAATTCTTCCCTCATAGCTTAATTGGTAAAAAAAAAAAAAAATTCCACCAGAAATGAAGTAGACCCAGGTTTGATTCCTGGGTCAGGAATATCCCATGGAGAAGGGATACGCTACCCACTTCAGTATTCTTGGGCTTTCCTGGTGTTTCAGTTGGTAAAGAATCCATCTGCAATGCAGAAGACCTGGGTTTGATTCCTGGGTTGGAAAGATCCCTTGAAGAAGGGAAAAGCTATGGCACTCTACTCCAGTACTCTTGCCTGGAAAATCCCATGGACAGAGGAGCCTGGTAGGCTGTAGTCCATGGGGTCGCGAAGAGTCGGACACGACTGAGTGACTTCACTTTCACTTTTCACTTTCATGCATTGGAGAAGGAAATGGCAACCCACTCCAGTGTTCTTGCCTGCAGAATCCCAGGGACAGAGGAGCCTGGTGGGCTGCTGTCTATGGGGTCGCACAGAGTCGGACACGACTGAAGTGACACAGCAGCAGCCAGTGGGACCTAACAGAAGCAGAAGATATTAAGAAGAGGTGCCAAGAATATGCAGAACTATACAAAAAATGATCTTCATGACTCAGAAAATCACAGTGGTGTGATTGCCAACCTAGAGCTGGGTATCCTGGAATGTGAAGTCAAATGGGCCTTAGGAAGCATCACTACAAAGCTAGTGGAGGTGATGGATTTCCAGTTGAGATATTTCAAATCATAAAAGATGATATTGTGAAAGTGCTACACTCAATATGCCACAGGATTGGAAAAGGTCAGTTTTCATTCCAATCCCTAAGAAAGACAATGCCAAAGAATGCTCAAACTACTGCACAATTGCACTCATCTCACATGCTAGTAAAGTAATGTTCAAAATTCTCCAAGCCAGGCTTCAACAATACATGAAACATGAACTTCCACATGTTCAGGCTGGACTTAGAAAAGGAAGAGGAACCAGAGATCAAATTGCCCACATCCGCTGGATCATTGAAAAACCAAGAGAGTTCCAGAAAAACATCTATTTCTGCTTTATTGACTATGCCAAAGCCTTTGACTGTGTGGACCACAATACACTCTAGAAAATTCTGAAAGAGATGGGAATACTGGACCACTTCACCTGACTCTTGAGAAATCTGTATGCAGGTCAGAAAGCAACATTATAACTGGACATGGAACAATAGACTGGTTCCAAATAGGAAGAGTATGTCAAGACTGTATATTGTTACCCTGCTTATTTAACTTATATGCAGAATACATCATGAGAAACACTAGGCTGGATAAAGTACAAGCTGGAATCAAAATTTCCAGGAGAAATATCAATGACTTCAGATATGCAGCTGACACCACCCTTAGAGCAGAAAGTGAAGAAGAACAAACGAGCCTCTTGATGAAAGTGAAAGATGAGAGTGAAAAGGTTGGCTTAAAGCTCAACATTCAGAAAACAAAGATCATGGCATCTGGTCCCATCACTTCATGGCAAATAGACAGGGAAACAGTGAGAGACTTTACTTTTGGGGGCTCCAAAATCACTGCAGATGGTAATTGCAGCCATGAAATTAAAAGACACTTGCTCCTTGGAAGAAAAGTTGTGACCAACCTAGACAGCTTATTAAAACACAGAGACATTACTTTGCCAACGAAGTTCCATCTAGTCAAAGCTATGGTTTTTCCAGTAGTCATGTATGGATGTGAGAGCTGGGCTATAAAGAAAGCTGAGTGTGGAAGAACTGATGCTTTTGAACTGTGGTGTTGGAGAAGACTCTTGAGAGTCCCTTGAACTGCAAGGAGATGCAACCAGTCCATCCTGAAGGAGATCAGTCCTGGATATTCATTGGAAGAACTGATGTTGAATCTGAAACTCCAATACTTTGGCCACCTGATGCAAAGGGCTGACTCATGAAAAGATTGAAGGCGGAAGGAGAAGGGAACAACAGAAGATGAGACAGTTGGATGGCATCACCGACTCAATGGACATGAGTTTGAGTAAACTTCGGGAGTTGGTGATAGACAGGTAGCCCTGGCGTGCTGCAGTCCATGGGGTCACAGAGAGTCAGACACGACTGAGCGACTGAACTGACTGACTGACCCACTCCAGTATTCTTGCCTGGTGAATTCAGTATTCTGGTTGCAAAGAGTCGGACATGACTGAAAGACTTTCACTCTCACTTTCACAGGGAAGAAAGGACCTCAAATTCACCAGCAACTAGAGTAGGAGTAAAGCTGCTGTGTTTAGTCAGGAGAGAAGGTTATAAATTTTGGCATGGACAGGGAAATTAGGAGAAAGGACTAATTGGGAGAAAAGGGGGATACGGACACCTACTGATACTGATTGATATCTGAGAACAAATTTGTTGGGTAGAATGGATAAAGAGAGCTGGAGGATTGGAACCTGGATGAGCAATATTGAATCAGACATTTTCAGATGTGGAGACAGCACTAGATCATGCTCTAATTCATGTCCATTAAGTTATTGATGCTGTCTAACCATCTCATCCTTTGCCTCCCTTTTCTCCTTTTGCCTGCAGCCTTTCCCAGCATCAGGGTCTTTTCCATCGAGTCAGCTCTTCACATCAGATGGCTAAAGTTTTAGAGCTTCAGCATAAGTCCTTCCAGAGAATATTCAGGTTGATTTCCTTTAGTATTGACTGGTTTAATCACGTTGCTGTGAAAGGGAATCTGGAGAATCTTCTCCAACACCACAGTTCAAAAGTATCACTTCTTCAGTGCTCAGCCTTCTTAATGGTCCAACTTTCACATCTGTACATAACTACTGGAAAAACCATAGCTTTGACTGTTTGAACCTTTGTCGGAAAAGTCATGTCATGAACAACATTCACAATTCCTGATCAGAACCCATGGTGCCAGATACATTCTGAAAATCATACATTTTTGGAGCTTAGTAAGATAGAATAAGACAAAATGGTACCCCAGCAGGATCAGAACAGTTCAATACAGTTCAGTCTCTCAGTCGTGTCTGACTTTCTGCGACCTCATGAATCACAGCACGCTGGGCCTCCCTGTCCATCACCAACTCCCCGAGTTCACTCAAACTCGGGTCCATCGAGTCAGTGATGCCATCTAGCCATCTCATCTTCTGTCGTCCCCTTCTCCTCTTGCCCCCAATCCCTCCCAGCATCAGGATCTTTTCAAATGAGTCAACTTTTCACATTAATTAGGTGGTCAAAGTATTGGGTTTCAGCTTTAGCATCAGTCCTTCCAATGAACACCCAGGACTGGTCTTCTTTAGGATGGACTGGTTGAGCCTCCTTGCAGTCCAAGGGACTCTCAAGAGTCTTCTCCAACACCTCAGCTCAAAAGCATCATTTCTTCAGTGCTCAGCTTTCTTCACAGTCCAACTCTCACATCTATACATGACCACTGGAAAAACCACAGCCTTGACTAGACAGATCTTTGTTGGAAAAGTAATATCTCTGCTTTTCAATATGCTATCTAGGTTGGCCATAACTTTCCTTCCAAGGAATAAGCGTCTTTTAATTTCATGGCTGCAGTCACCATCTGCAGTGATTTTGGAGCCCAAAAAAATAAAGTCTAACACTGTTTCCACTGTTTCCCCATCTATTTCCCATGAAGTGATGGGGCCAGATGCCATGATCTTCATTTTCTGAATGTTGAGCTTTAAGCCAACCTTTTCACTCTCCTCTTTCACTTTCATCAAGAGGCTTTTTAGTCCCTCTTCACTTTCTGCCACAAGGATGGTGTCATCTGCATATCTAAGGTTATTGATATTTCTCCTGGCAATCTTGATTCCAGCTTGTGCTTCTTCCAGCCCTGTGTTTCTCATGATGTACTCCGTATATAAGTTAAATAAGCAGGGTGATAATACACAGCCTTGACATACTCCTTTTCCTATTTGGAACCAGTCTGTTGTTCCATGTCCAGTTCTCACTGTTCCTTCCTGGTCTGCATATAGGTTTCTCAAGAGGCAGGTCAGGAGGTCTGGTATTCCCATCACTTTCAGAATTTTCCACAGTTTATTGTGATCCACACAGTCAAAGGCTTTTGCATAATCAATAAAGCAGAAATAGATGTTTTCTGGAACTCTCTTGCTTTTCCATGATCCAGTGGATGTTGGCGATTTGATCTCTGGTTCTTCTGCCTTTCCTAAATCCAGCTTGAACATCAGGAAGTTCACCGTTCACATATTGCTGAAGCCTGACTTGGAGAATTTTGAGTATTACTTTACTAGCGTGTGAGATGAGTGCAATTGTACGATAGTTTGAGCATTCTTTGGCATTGCCTTTCTTTGGGATTGGAATGAAAATTGACCTTTTCCAGTCCTGTGGCCACTGCTGAGTTTTCCACATTTGCTGGCATATTGAGTGCAGCACTTTCACAGCATCATTTTTCAGGATTTGAAATAGCTCAACTGGAATTCCATCACCTCCACTAGCTTTGTTTATAGTGATGCTTTCTAAGGTCCACTTGAGTTCACATTCCAGAATCAGAACAAATAACTTTCAAATCAAATATTATCTTTGTAACAAAATATATGCTTTTTACACAAACTATGATAAAAAGCAAGCTGGGGATACTCTACACAAGAATACTGGAGTGTGTTACCATGCCCTCCTCCAGGGGATCTTCCCAACCCACAGATCAAACCCAGGTCTTCCGAATTGCAGGTGGATTCTTTACCCTCTAAACCACCAGGGAAGCCTTTCTCAGACTTTTGGCTAAGATCAAGTGTAACTGATTTCCTACAAACTTCCAAAAATGTCTGATTTTCAAAGTTTTCGGGGTTTGGAAATAGAGGAATTTCAGAACTATCCATAAAAATTTGTAGATTAGGGTTAAGAGTTGCTATATACAACTCTCTCACCAGAAGCCAACCACATACATCAGTTTTAGTTATCTAGCAGTTTTGATTTTTGTTATCTTTCATAATGTCCATAGAATCATTTTATTTATAAAGAAGAAATAATAAGAGGGCCCCTATTATTAGATTTGGGAGAGCATCAACTCTGATAATATGGGCTTCCCCATTGGCTCAGATGATAGAGAATCTGCCTGAAATGTAAGAGACCCAGGTTTGATCCCAGGTCAGGAAGATTCCCAAGAGAAGGGAATGGCAGCCCACTCCAATATTCTTGCCTACAGAATTCCATGGGCAGAGGAGCCTGGCTGGCTAGTGTCCATGTGGTGAAAAAGCATTGGACACAACTAAGTGATTAACACACACACACACACACACACACACATATCTCTGATAATACATATGAACCACTTATCTCAGTATCTGACATATTCTATGTCCTCAGTAAATTATTAACTATTATTATCTTGATAAATGCAGCCCTGAGCCACCAGATCCTGCTTCTTCTT
Source organism: Ovis aries (assembly GCF_016772045.2). NCBI lineage: Eukaryota > Metazoa > Chordata > Mammalia > Artiodactyla > Bovidae > Ovis > Ovis aries. The sequence goes on from NC_056055.1 coordinate 213,106,122, forward strand.
TTCTAAAACCTTCCCTGGTCCTACGGATTTTGCAAAGCAAATCAGTCTCCCATACTAAAAAGCAACCCTACTATGTACTCCCTTTCCCCAGAGTAGAGTAAGACTACTTCAGATATAATCTCAAATTAACTGCTTTCCTCCACCTAGAAAAGATCCCCAGCCCTGATCCTGTCCTCCAACTCAACTAAGTTATAACCTCTCCAAACCTTCTATCCAAAGAACATTGTTTCACCTGAGGGTGAGAGATACGAAGGAAAGGCAAAGTCCTTTGTTAATCACAAGTGATCTTGACTCTTGTTTATTTATTTATTTAAAGAAGTTTTACTTTTTCTTTTCTTGGGACTCCATTTTCCCTCTTCCCAGTGGCATTGATTCTTGATTGACTTGTTAATTCAACAATCATTTTTGTTAATTTCTTTATTAGGCATTGAGTTAGATGTTGAAACTTTAAAGATGTACAGAATAGATAGTCCTTGGTCTAAAGATATCACAGTACAAAGACATAGAAATGTACATAAATAATTCTGTGAGGAAGGCGTACTTGTTCCAAGTGTTGAATAGGATATGGAAAAGGAATCATAGGAACTAAGGCTAATGATGTAGGTTTAGCTCTTACTGAAGAGTTAACATCTTATTATGTATATGACAACTAGTGCTGAGCAGAAAAACAAATAGAGTAACTTGCAGTCTCATCCTTTTTTTGAAATCACTTCAAGCCCATAAATACTATGGACTCCTATGTTTGGCTGCTTGGTATTATTTATCATAATTGAACATTCTCCTTTTCTCTCTCTGTATAATTTGCACACACCATATACCATGAATGTTCATTGTACATAGTGCAAACAGTCCTCAGCATGAGGCTAAGGATCATTTATTAAGTTTATTATCCATGTGATTTAAAATGTGTTTTCTTCATCTCATCCTGGGTAATGCTGAGATCTGCCTTCTCTAAAAGAGGCACTGGTGGGCATATCCAGAAAATCAGACAACAGCCTTGGACTTGTTAATTTTAGCAGCTTTGAATTTAGAAAGACCTTTGTCATTGATAGTTCTGGTTGACTGTGAAAATTACCATCTTCTGAAGACCTAAGTGAAATCAGGAATAGCCTAACAAAATGAACAATAACTTTAAGATTTTTTACTTTTAAAAATGAATTTTTCAAGATATAAGAATGTTTTTCCCACTGATAAAAAAAAAAAAAGAAAAAAAAAAATCCTGAAGTCAAAAAAATTTGAGTTAAAATCCCAGCTTCCCCTTGACTTGATTCCCTTGGAAAATGTATTTTACTACTTTAACACTCATCATCTCCACTGGCAAATTGAGTGTTGTAATAAAAAGCCTTCAAATACTGTATTGGACACGTAATAACTGAATTAAGTATAAGGTAACTGTTATGGTTGTCTCTAACTGATAATAAAGAATTCCAAACTCTTATTGTTGTTGTTCTGTCAGTAAGTCATGTCCAATTCTTTGTGACCCCAAGAACTGTAGCATGCCAGGCTTCCCTGTCCTTTACTATCTCCTGAAGTTTGCTCAAATTCATGTCCATTGAGTTGGTGATGCTATCTAACCATCTCATCCTCTGCTGCCCTCTTCTCCCTTTGCCTTCAACCTTTCCCAATCTCATGGTCTTTTCCAATGAGTTAGTCCTTCACATCAGGTAGCCAAAGTATGGGAGCTTCAGCTTCAGCATCAGTCCTTTCAATGACTATTCAGGATTGATTTCCTTTTAAGATGGACTGGTTTGATAATCTTGTTATTCAGTTCAGTTCAGTCACTCAGTTGTGTCCGACATTTTGCGACCCCATGAATCACAGCATGCCAGGCCTCCCTGTCCATCACCAACTCCCAGAGTTCACTCAGACTCACGTCCATCGAGTCAGTGATGCCATCCAGCCATCTCATCCTCTCTCATCCCCTTCTCCTCTTGCCCCCAATCCCTCCCAGCATCAGAGTCTTTTCCAATGAATCAACTCTTCGCATAAGGGGGCCAAAGTACTGGAGTTTCAGCTTTAGCATCATTCCTTCCAAAGAAATCCCAGGGCTGATCTTCAGAATGGATTGGTTGGATCTCCTTGCAGTCCAAGGGACTCTCAAGAGTCTTCTCCAACACCACAGTTCAAAGCATCACTTCTTCGGCGCTCAGCCTTCTTCACAGCCCGACTCTCACATCCATACATGACCACAGGAAAAACCATAGCCTTGACTAGATGGACCTTTGTTGGTAAAGTAGTGTCTCTGCCTTTTAATACGGTATCTAGGTTGGTCGTAACTTTACCTCCAAGGAGTAAGCGTCTTTTAATTTCATGGCTGTAGTCACCATCTGCAGTGATTTTGGAGCCCAAAAAAATAAAGTCTGACACTGTTTCCACTGTTTCCCCATCTATTTCCAATGAAGCGATAGGACCGGATGCCATGATCTTCGTTTTCTGAATGTTGAGCTTTAAGCCAACTTTTTCACTCTCCTCTTTCACTGTCATCAAGAGGCTTTTTAGTCCCTCTTCACTTTCTGCCATAAGGGTGGTGTCATCTGCATTTCTAAGGTTATTGATACTTCTCCCGGCAATCTTGATTCCAGCTTGTGCTTCTTCCAGCCCAGCGTTTCTCATGATGTACTCTGCATATAAGTTAAATAAGCAGGGTGACAATATACAGCCTTGATGTACTCCTTTTCCTATTTGGAACCAGTCTGTTGTTCCATGTCCAGTTCTCACTGTTCCTTCCTGATCTGCATATAGGTTTCTCAAGAGGCAGATCAGGTGGTCTGTATTCCCATCTCTTTCAGAATTTTCCACAGTTTATTGTGATCCACACAGTCAAAGGCTTTTGCATAATCAATAAAGCAGAAACAGATTTTTTCTAGAACTCTCTTGCTTTTTCCATGATCCAGTGGATGTTGGCAATTTGATCTCTGGTTCCTCTGTCTTTTCTAAATCCAGCTGGAACATCTGGAAGTTCACAGTTCAGGTACTGCTGAAGCCTGACTTGGAGAATTTTGAGCATTACTTTATTAGCGTGTGAGATGAGTGCAATTGTGCGGTAGTTTGAGTATTCTTTGGCATTGCCTTTCTTTGGGATTGGAATGAAAACTGACCTTTTCCAGTCCTGTGGCCACTGCTGAGTTTTCCACATTTGCTGGCATATTGAGTGCAGCACTTTCACAGCATCATCTTTCAGGATTTGAAATAGCTCAACTGGAATGCCATCACCTCCACTAGCTTTGTTCATAGTGTTGCTTTCTAAGGCCCACTTGATTTCACATTCCTGGATGTCTGGCTCTAGATGAGTGATCACACCATTGTGGTTATCTGCATCATGAAGATATTTTTTTGTACAGTTCTTCTGTGTATCTTTCCACCTCTTCCTAATATCTTCTGCTTCTGTTAGGTCCATACCATTTTTGTCCTTTATCGAGCCCATCTTTGTGTGAAATTTTCCCTTAGTATCTCTAGTTTTCTTGAAGAGGTCTCTAGTCTTTCCCATTCTGTTGTTTTACTCTATTTCTTTGCATTGATCGCTGAGGGAGGCTTTCTTATCTCTTCTTGCTATTCTTTGGAACTCTGCATTCAAATGTTTATATCTTTCCTTTTCTCCTTTGCTTTTTGCCTCTCTTCTGTTCACAGCTATTTGTAAGACCTCCCAGACAGCCATTTTGCTTTTTTTACATTTATTTTCCATGGGGATGGTCTTGATCCCTGTCTTCTGTACAATGTCACAAACCCCAGTCCATAGTTCATCAGGCACTCTATCTATCAGATATAGTCCCCTAAATCTATTTCTCATTTCCACTGTATAATCATAAGTGATTTGATTTAGGTCATACCTGAATGGTCTAGCGGTTTTCCCTACTTTCTTCAATTTGAGTCTGAATTTGGCAATAAGGAGTTCATGATCCGAGCCACAGTCAGCTCCTGATCTTGTTTTTGCTGACTGTATAGAGCTTCTCCATCTTTGGCTGCAAAGAATATAATCATTCTGATTTTGGTGTTGACCATCTGGTGATGTCCATGTGTAGAGTCTTCTCTTGTGTTGTTGGAAGAGGCTATTTGCTATGACCAGTGCATTTTCTTGGCAAAACTCTTATTAGTTTTGCCCTGCTTCATTCTGTATTCCAAGGCCAAATTTGCCTGTTACTCCAGGTGTTTCTTGACTTCCTACTTTTGTATTCCAGTCCCCTATAATGAAAAGGACATCTTTTTGGGTGTTAGTTCTAAAAGGTCTTGTAGGTCTTCACAGAACAGTTCAGCTTCAGCTTATTCAGCATTACTGGTTGGGGCATAGACTTGGATTACCGTGATATTGAATGGTTTGCCTTGGAAACGAACAGAGATCATTCTGTTGTTTTTGAGATTGCATCCAAGTACTGCATGTTGGTCTCTTTTGTTGACTGTGATGGCTACTCCATTTCTTCCAAGGGATTCCTGTCTGCAGTAGTAGATATAATGGTCATCTGAGTTAAATTCATCCATTCCGGTCCATTTTAGTTCACTGATTCCTAGAATGTTGACGGTTCATTCTTGCCATCTCCTGTTTGACCACTTCCAATTTGCCTTGGTTCATGGACCTGACATTCCAGGTTCCTATGCAGTATTGCTCTTTACAGCATCGGACCTTGCTTCTTTCAGCAGTCACATCCACAACTGGGTATTGTTTTTGCTTTGGCTCCATCCCTTCATTCTTTCTAGAGCTATTTCTCCACTGATCTCCAGTAGCATGAACAGTATGAAAAGGCAAAATGATAGGATACTGAAAAAGGAACTCCCCAGGTCAGTAGGTGCCCAATACGCTACTTGCTATTCATGGGACTCTCAAAAGCCTCCTCCAGCATCAAAATTTGAAAAGATCAATTCTTTGACATTCAACCTTCTTTAATGCTCCAAGTCTCCCATCCCTACATGACTGCTGGAAAACCATAGCTTTGCCTTAGACAGACCTTTATCTGCAAAGTAATGTCTCTGCTTTTTAATGTGCTGTCTAGTTTTGTCATAGCTTTTCTTCCAAGGAGCAAGCATTTTTGAATTTTTTGACTGTAGTCACCAACTGCAGTGATTTGGGAGCTCAAGAAAATAAAATCTGTCACTGCTTCCAATTTTTCCCCATCTATTTGTCATGAAGTGAAGGGCTGGATGCCATGATCTTTGTTTTTTGAATATTGAGTTTTAAGCAAGGTTTTTCACTCTCCTCTTTCACCTTCATCAAGAGGCTCTTTATATTCTCTTCACTTTTTACCACTAGGGTGCTGTTATCTGCATATATGAGGTTATTGATATTTCTCCCAGCAAACTTAGTCCCAGCACGTAATTCATCCAGCCTGACACTTCACATGATGTACTCTGCATAGAAGTTAAATAAGCAGGGTAACAATATACAGCCTTGATGTACTCATTTCCCAATTTTGAAACAATCTGTTGTTCCTTGTAAGGTTCTTATTGAACCACATGCTGGTTTCTCATGGAACAGGTAAAGTGGTCTGGTATTCCCATCTATTTCAGAATTCCAAACTTTAGTGGTGTAAAACAACAGTCATGCTCCTGGATATAATAAGTCAGGGATTTGGAGGTATACAGCAAGAATGGCTTGTATCTGCTCCATTATCTAATCCCAGCTAGGAGGACTTAAGGATGCTGGTGACTTGCAGCTCCAGGCTAGTATTATCAAGAAACATCTTCTTGTGAGTCATATATGCCAGACTCTCACATCTGACAGCTGATCTACTTGTTGGCATGTACGTTAGCTAGAACTGTCAGCAGGAAAACTCCAGTAGCCCCTCCAAATGTCTGAGCTTTATCATAGCTTAGTGCCCTCAGACTTCTTACATGGTGGCTCATGGGTCCAAAGATGAGTGTCCCAAGACAACCAAATAAATGCACAATCGCCATTTATACCCTGCATAGGAAGTCACATAGCTTCACTTTGCTCTAGTCACAAATCCATTCAAAAGTAAGGGTAAGGAACATAGGACCCATCTCACAATGAAAAGTGTACCAAAGCCAGGTTGTCAGAAGAGCACATAGGATGGGAGATATTCTGGATAATTTGAGAAAATACAATCTGCCTCACTAACTGACCCACGAGAGTTCCTAATATATATATGATTTTCTTCCTTTCCTACTTCTCAGGACCATTTGGCCAGGTTTCTGATCAAGTAACATATATATATATTTTTTAATTCATCCGACAAACATTTATTTAATACCAACTGTGAGCTCCAAGATTTGGTGATGGACAGGTAAGCCTGGTGTGCTGGGGTCACAAAGAGTTGGGCATGACTGAGTGACTGAACTGAACTGAACTGATGATTATATTGGCTTCCCTGGAGGCTCCAATGATAAAGAATCCGCCTGCAATGCAGGAGACTCAGGTTCGATCCCTGGGTCAGGAAGATCCCCTGAAGAAAGGAATGGCTAGCCACTCCAGTACTCTTGCCTGGAGAATCCCATGGACAGAGGACCCTGGTGGGCTACAGCCTATGGGGCTCACAAAGAATTAGACATGACTGAGTTACTAACACTTAACTTGATCATTATTATTAAGGATTGTTGCAAAAAACAGATAAGAGTGTGGCCTTTGGCACATGCCATCCAAACAGGCCTGCCAGAGTTAAACGGTCTTGGTTATTCTTTAGCCCTTACTACTAACAAATACTTTAGGGCTTCCCAGGTGGCACAGTGTTATTAAAGAATCCACCTGCCAATACTGGAGATTGAAGAGTCACAGGTTTGATCCCTGGGTTGGGAAGATACCCTGGAAAAGGAAATGGCAACCCACTCTAGTAGTCCTGCCTAGAAAATTCTAAGGTCAGGGGAGCCTAATGCACTACAGTCCATGGGGTCACAAAGACTAGGAAGGACTGAGCATGCACACATACACTAGCAAACACTTGTAGTTGGACTTGGCCTTCACAAAGCTAATTATTCTCTGACTCCGTATAGATTATACCCTGCCACTGGTATTCTTCTCCCCGTGCACTCTCTAGTGTGTGTGTCTGCTCAGTCACATGGTTGTGTCCAACTCTTTGCAACTCTATGGACTATAGCCTATGCTGGGCTCTTCTGTCCATAGGATTTTGTAAAATTCTACATTTTGGAAAGAAGGTAATAGACTGATAATTTTAGGAACATCAGACCCAGTTGCTGTGTTGCCTGATGCCAGCTGTGGCTGTTTTGAAACTTTGCAAAAGAAAAAACAAAAATGCAAGATCTTTGTAAGGATATAAAACCTCTTCCTGTTCCTGAGAGAGGGGCACCATTCTTGAGGTATTAGCCTACTGTGTTTCCCTTTTGTCTGGCAAAAATAATAAAGCTACTCTTTTCTATTTCCTCCAAACTCTTTCTCTATATTTCTATTTGACATCAGTGGACAAGGAGCCAAGATTTTGACAACAGGATCAGTGTTGATTGCATATACAGTATATACCAGGCACTATTTGAAGCACTTAACCTGCATTGCTTATTTGATTCTCATAACACACTTATGAGGTAAGTATTATAAATGACTTTGTCTTCAGTTCAGTTCACTCACTCAGTCGTGTCTGAATCCTTGCGACCCCATGAATTGCAGCATGCCAGGCCTCCCTGTCCATCACCAACTCCCGGAGTTCACTCAGACTCATGCCCAACGAGTCAGTGATGCCATCCAGCCATCTCATCCTCGGTGGTCCCCTTCTCCTCCTGCCCCCCAATCCCTCCCAGCATCAGAGTCTTTTCCAATGAGGCAACTCTTCGCATGAGGTGCCCAAAGTACTGGAGCTTCAGCTTTAGCATCATTCCTTCCAAAGAAATCCCAGGGGTGATCTCCTTCAGAATGGACTGGTTGGATCTCCTTGCAGTCCAAGGGACTCTCAAGAGTCTTCTCCAATAGCACAGTTCAAAAGCATCAATTCTTCGGTGCTCAGCCTTCTTCACAGTCCAACTCTCACATCCATACAGACCACAGGAAAAACTATAGGCTTGACTAGATGGACCTTAGTCGGCTTTTGGATATATTAGTCTTTGCTTTGGGATATATTATCTAGGTTGGTCATAAGTTTTCTTCCAAGGAGTAAGCGTCTTTTAATTTCATGGCTGTAGTCACCATCTGCAGTGATTTTGGAGCCCAAATAAATAAAGTCTGACACTATTTCCACTGTTTTCCCATCTATTTCCCATGAAGTGATGGGACAGGATGCCATGATCTCAGTTTTCTGAATGTTGAGCTTTAGGCCAACTTTTTCACTCTCCACTTTCACTTTCATCAATAGGCTTTTTAGTTCCTCTTCACTTTCTGCCATAAGGGTGGTGTCCTCTGCATATCTGAGGTTATTGATATTTCTCCCAGCAATCTTGATTCGAGCTTGTGTTTCTTCCAGTCCAGCATTTCTCGTGATGTACTCTGCATATAAGTTAAATAAGCAGGGTGACAACATACAGCCTTGACATACTCTTTTTCCTATTTGGAACCAGTCTGTTGTTCCATGTCCAGTTCTAACTGCTGCTTCCTGACCTGCATACAGATTTCTCAAGAGGCAGGTCATGTGGTCTGGTATTCCCATCTCTTTCAGAATTTTCCACAGTTTCTTGTGATCCACACAGTCAAAGGCTTTGGCATAGTCAATAAAGCAGAAATAGATGGTTTTCTGGAAGTCTCTTGCTTTTTCCATGATCCAGCGGATGCTGGCAATTTGATCTCTGGTTCCTCTGCCTTTTCTAAAACCAGCTTGAAGAGGAATAAACTGAAGTTTAGAGAAATGAAGTGACTTTCTGTGTAGGTCTCTAGCTCAGAATTTGAATCGGAATGGCATGGACCTGGAGAGCATGGTTTTAACCACTCACTGGACCCTGTCCTGTCTTCATCCAAGTCTACATAACATATTGTAATGCATGAATGTATTATTTATAACATAATAATAATAAATATAGTGATAAGTAATAATAAAATTGGAAAATTTATAATATACATTTATACACTGATTTTCCTTAAAAGAATAAAATGGCTTTAAAAGGTAGTCCTAGAAAGCCTTGGAAGTATGAATATCGTATTTATAAATTATTATTTTTATTGTAGAAACATGACTGGTGTTTGTTGGATGCCTTCAACATGCCCAGCATTAAGCTAGATTTTTTTTTTTCTCGGAAATAATGTTGTATGGTAGGTACCGTTATTCTCATTTACTTGGCTGCAATAGTCTCTCTCATCTTTCTTTTCCTTTGTATTCAGTCATATTTATTGTGCACCTTTCTGTATGGAACACTCTCTGAAGATTACAGACAAAATACTTTTAGGTCCAAGCATTCACCTGTCCTCAAAGATCTTGCAGTTTATCCACAAGAAGACAAAAAGACAATTTTTACTATTACTATAATTTTGGCTGTGCTGTGCAGCATGAGGAAATCTTAGTTCCCCAAACAGAGATTGAACCTGTGCCCCTGCATGGATAATGGAAGCATGGTGTCTTAACCACTGGACTGCCAGGAAAACCCTGATGGGCAATTGAAGAAGTAATTACAATAAAACATGTGAAAAACACCACACTGAGGGAATCACTGAAAACCATTGAGCCCATTGCAAGAGACCTGCTCCCATCTAGGGGTGATCAGAAACAGCCCAGTAGAAGTGACATTGAAGTTTGATGAAGAATAAGAGAAAGAAACTAATGAATAACAAAGAGGAGTTCTATGTGTATTTTCATTTATTTCTTTCCAAAATCCTAAAAGATATCAAAATTTTTACTTTATAGATGAAGAAATAAGAATGGAAAGAAGTAACTATTCCAAGCATATCCTGATATGAAATTAAAAACAGACAAACAAACTAGGAAATCACTTCCAGGCTCTTCTGACTCTAAAACCAAACATTTTCCCTCACAATAGTGCTTCACAAAGCACCATCCTCTAACCACCAGCATTCCTACAAATGCTAGATTGTAAAAATGTGAATTCATTTGCCCCAAAGACCAGAAGAATTAGAACTCCTGGGGGTAAGGCTCAGCAATCTGTGTTTTACTTAGCCTTAGGTGATTCTGAAGCTTCTGAAGTTTGAGGATCATTGCTCTAAACATAAGGAGTGTGTGTGCTAGTCGCTCAGTCATGTCTGACTCTTTATGACCCCAGGGACTATAGCTCACCAGGCCCCTCTGTCCATGGAATTCTCCAGGCAAGAATATTGGAGTGGGTTGCCATTTCCTTCTCCAGGGGACCTTCCCAACCCAAAGATCGAACCTGGGTCTCCCGCATTGCAGGCAGATGCTTTACTGTCTGAGCTACTAGGGAAGCCTAGAACACTAGGAAGTAGAATGCATAAAGGGGGTTGGGCAGGTAACAATCCCCACAGAGTTTAAATAGGAGGGAAGTGTGTGCGTGCTGAGTCGCATCCAACTCTGTGACCCATGGACTGTAGCCCGCTCAGGCAAGAATACTAGAGTTGGTTACCACAAAGGATCTTCCCGGGCCAGGGATCGAACTCACAACTCCTGCCTCTCCTGTACTGGTGCATGGATTCTTTACCATTGAGCCACCTGGGAAGCCCCAGAGAGGTAAGACAAGCTCACACACACAAAAACAGGTCAGAAAAGGTGTCTCCTAATTGATTTCTTATGACTTCATAAGTGTTCACTATAAAGGAATTAGATTTCTTGTTTGGATAATCAAGAAAGATGGTAGGAAAGAGCTAATGAAGAAAGTGGCATTGAGCTGGAACTTGAAGGCTAATTAGATCCTGATAGACAGTAGAAGTGCTTCTAAAAAGGAGGAAAAGCCCTGAGTGGCCATGTTTGTCAATGAGCAAAGAGACGAGTTTAAGTGTAGCCTATGGATTAGAGCAATGGCAAGATGCTTGTTAGAAATGTAAACTCCTGGGTCCCATCTGACCTTTTGATAAGAATTTACATTCCATCAAGATTCTGGAGTCATGCACAAATACACTGGTCATTGATGCTTGAGAAGAGCTGATCTAGTCCAGACTGACAGCTCAGTTGGGGCTAGTATTGGGACTATTAGGGGAAATAATTTGAAAAGCAGTAATCTAGTAAGTCTCATTCCCTGTTTACATCAAAGTCAGGGGAACAACTTTGCAGACCATATCACTACAGGTCAACTCTTCAGGTCAGAGTTACTTAGAAAAACAAAGCTAGAAATGAAAAGGAGGGATGATGAGAATGACTTAGGAGTTATAGAATTTATTAGAGAATAAATTCTCCATAGACCTTTAGGCGGACAGGAAACAAAAAATATACATATTTAAGAATTTTCCTAGGAAAAGAGTCCTCTGCCCAAATAATATAATTATTTCTTTTGGGAAGAGAAAATTATTCAAGAGGCTAAGATCATCTTGAGACGAATCATACTCCCAAGCTGCAGGTCACAGTATGGATTGCAGAGGATCTCTTACAAACTACAGATATTCAAACAAGGTTAGTGGCAATACCCCAGGCAGCCCAGATTCTCAAACCTTGACCATTGCCAAAGGCTCAAAATGAAGGTTAGGTTAGCTAAGCAGCAGTAGAGGGAGAATGCAAGGGGACGTGGCCCAGAAAGGGAGCAGGAAAAAGATAAATCTTCAGACTGCAAAGTGCAAATTTAGTAGAAAGAGGGTGCAAGAGAAAAAAAGGCAGCAGTAGCTAACCAAGAACTTTAGTAAGACGGGCATGAAAATAGTTTCAACCCAAGGAGAAACCAGCCTCTGAAGAAGCAAAAGGGAGAGAAGCCACATCTGATTCACATCTTGCTGCCTGTACTTCCCTTCCTGTGCATTCCAAATTAAGATTTTTTTATCAACTGTTGCTAAATATGCATTTTAATAGTTATAGAAAGACATTTTAAAATGGGTTATTTCCATCTCATCCCATTTTTTAAGAGAGATATATATATTTTTAAAGTGTAAATGGTTTAAGAAGTGAAATCTCATGCTGATGGGTTTTTATGCGTGTGTATCCAAAAAATATTGGAATATGAAATTAATGGAGGTTTTGTCTTATGTGTCAACGTAACATTTCAATGTTCAATAAGTAAAGAAACAAAATTGGAAAACCAGTGTTTGACAAGAAAGAAGCATAAAGACATGGAAAAGCAAAGCAGGTATAAATTTCATCCAACATACAGCTCAAGGCTGTGAACTTTGTGTAAGTTAGTACACACATCTAATTCCGGCATGTTACAGGCAAGTTAACGTATCTCATATTCCAAATAAACAATGAGAAACATGGACATTTTCAGTTTAAGAGAATTAAATTTCTAGGAAATGACCTTTCCAGGCTAGTGAATGTAAAATATTGAGGTCGTTCAAGAAACAAACAGTTGGCACCTAGGGAAATTGGAATATTTAAAAACATGCCTTGAAGAGCTAAATGACCTTTACTTTTTCACACTAAATATAAAACGCTCACCTGCGTCCAGATTACACATTTATCGAGAGAGTTTTGAGTTGAGGTGTTCAAGCACTTAAACTTAAGGCATTAGACTTGCCCAAACTCAAAGCATTAAAATGAAGGGGAGTTTCCCTGGAATGATTTTTATCTAGTGCCCAGGGAGAAAAACAAATGGAAATTCACTGTGATCTAAAACACAAAGCCACAGCCACTTTCTCTTGCAAAAGTTGCAGTTAAAGGATGTAGTTTCCTCTTTTATCTAATTCAGCCGGGGAATAAGGTGGCTGAGCCAGGTATAGGAGCTACTGTGGTGTCTCTATCTTATTATCGCCCTATTTTGATAATTAGGCAATTACAGCTACTTCTCTAGTTCTTCTATCCTGGGGTTGCAGATTGTTTTTCAAGCATTTCCTCTCCAGTGTCATAAAATTATTTTTCTTCATCTCTATGCTAAAAATAAATAATGTCTGCTCAGTAACTAGAAAGGAATTTTATTTACTTGTTTATTTGCCATGTCGAGGGGCATATGGAATCTTAGTTCTGAGACCCAGGATCGAATAGCACTCTGCAGTAGGGGAGTGGAGTCTTAACCACCGGACAGCTAGGGAAGTCCTAGAAAGAAATTTTTAAAAATAAAATCACATTATAAAAGCCAGATTTCTCTCTTTATCTATGGGAAAAGGGCCCCAATGATTTGAGTAGCTACCCCCATGCACGCAGATTCTTTACCAGCATAGCCATCAGGGAAGCCCAAGAATACTGGAGTGGGTAGCCTATCCCTTCCTCAGGGGATCTTCCTGACCCAGGAGTCGAACCGGGGTCTCCTGCATTGCAGGTAGATTCTTTACCAGCAGAGCTACTAGTTTCATTTGAAAAATACATTAAGTAAATGTAAGGACCTGGACTTCAAAGCGCAGCTGTTACATCCTCATGCTTTCTAAAATAGAAAGCCAGGTATTATCTGCTATGTGTTTGGACTTGTTAAAGCAACAGTGACATTCTCCCAGGAGGGCAGAGAGTTGAAAATATAAGAATGGACCCCAGTGCAAAGTCAATGCCAGCTGGCTTACTTAGGAGATATTAAGAGAATCCTGAAGGAATGTGTTTCAAATCCCCTAAGGGAAAATCACAGGGTCCTAACACAAAACTAATGCAATTCTGGAGCTACAATTTGTGGTTGAGGATAAAGTAATACAAATGAGGAAAAGAGATTTCAAAAGCTTCATGATCTGTATCTCTCCTTGTTAGTCACTCAGTCCTGTCCAACTTTTTTGTGACTCTATGGACTGTAGCCCCCCATGTTCCTCTGTTCATGCTTCTCCAAGTCTCCTGCATCACAGGCAAGTTCTTTATGGCTGAGCCACTGGGGAAGTCCCTCTCCTCAATGAGTTCCTGGGTTAAAGACAACTTTATATGGAAAAACATCTCCATCTTTGGTCTCAGGTCAATTTTCTTTTGCTTAATAATCCATCCTTTGCTCAACTCATTAGTACTGAAAAATAAAACCAATGTTACTAGGGTAAAATATTACCAGTGAGGATGAGGAAGTTCCTTGTCATGGAGAAATCCTCCAGGCCCAATTTTATATCAAAACACTGTCTTTGTGAGAAGGAAGCTCAAAGACAGCATCCTTAGTAACACTTGCACACAGAGATCTGAGAACCAAACTGGCAAAATTGGACCCTGATGCGTTTTTATTTTGTTTTAAATGTTCTGAGTTTGTTCACAAAGAGCAACTCACCCACCCCACCCCCACACAAAAAAATAGACATGTAAATCGTGGCAAACTAAAACATTCTTTCATAGCCCCTTAAAAGTGTGCCCACAGATTCACTCCACAATCCTACTTTTAGGAATTCATCCTAAGAAAATAATGTATGACATACCTAAAAGGCCAAAACAATGTAGATGTCAACAGTAAAGAACTTGGTTAAAGATATAATTGTTGTTAATTTGCTAATTGTGATCCTATGGACTGCAGCATTCCAGGCTCTCCCATCCTTCACTACCTCCTGGAATTTGCTCAGATTCATGTCTATTGAGTCAGTGGTGCTATCTAACCATTATATGCTCTGCTACCCCCTTCCCTTCTCCATTCGCCTTCAGTATTTCTCAGCATCAGAGTCTTTTCCAATGAGTCAGCCCTTTGCATCAGGTTGCCAAAGCATTGGCTTCAACTTCAGCATCAGTCCTTCCAATGAATATTCAAGAGTTCATTTCTTTTAGAATAGACTGATTTGATCTCCTTGCAGTCCAAGGGACTCTCAAGAGTCTTCTCCAATACCACAATAAGAAAGCATCCGTTGAAAAATACACAACTATTGCAAACAAGCTTTTTAAAGAATTTTTATGTATGTGGGTAACAACTACATGTTTTGAAGCAGGAAAAGGAGCTGATAAAATATTTATAGCAAATAATCACATATTTGGAAAAAATAATCTGTGAATTTAAGAATATGTATGTACTATGATGTTATATGATTACTTTTGATTTTTATTCCTTTTTTCACTTTCTTCAATAAATATATATTATTCATGCAGTTAAAATTAAAAGAAATAAAAATAATTTGTTCAAGAAATGTAAAATATTAACTTCATGCCATACTTGCTTCCTGACAGCTAAGTTGGTAAAGAATCCAGGGTCAGGAAGATCCACTGGAGAAGGATTCCAGTATTCTTGGGCTTCCCTTGTGGTTCAGCTGGTAAAGAATCTGCCTACAATAAGGGAAACCTGGGTTCAGTTCCTGATTTGGGAAGATCCCCTGGAGAATGGAAAGGCTACCCACTCCAGTATTCTGGCCTAGAGAATTCCATGGACTGTATAGTCCATGGGATCACAAAAAGTGGGACACAATGAGTGACTTTCACTTTCATACTTGCTGACATACTTTTTGTGTACTTTCTTTTTGTGGTGCTTGGAACGAGAAACCTCGCTGGGTACTCCTTACTAAGGACTTCAAGACTAGTTTGGCCTCCAGTTTCATCCATTCATTGAGAAAAACCTCCTTTCATAGCAACTTCCTCCAGTTTACTGTCCCCAAACAGCAGGAGAAAGATTTCCTAGGTGTCAGACCTGCCATGTTTTAGAACATCAAAAGCCAATGTTCGTTGCCCTCTCCCTCAAGTCTTGGGCTACAGGAAGGGGTGGGCAGAGTAAGGGAATCATTGGATTGCCTTCCCATTTCCCTCCCAAGCATGTCAGTGGGGACTTGAAGAGAGAGCACATCAGGTCTGGTTTATTCAATCCTTGCATGTTTCCTGAGGATCCTGGAACTTTGATTGGCCTTTGGTAATGACCCCTGGGCATGTGGCTCTTAGGATTCTTTTTATGGTGCTAATTGATGATGTTGTCATGGATGTCTGGAGTCATGGGGTGTGCTGTATCAGTTCATCAGGACTGTCAAAATTGATTCATGCAAACATCAAGATTGACGATACTCCTGGTTTCACTGTTCATATTCTGAATTTCAGTTACTGTGGTTGGTTGCATAGCAGTATGTGTTGACATGATCCGTTCTTCTTAAATCTTGGATCCTAAGACTCAGGTAGGTTTCTCTGTGCAAAGACATCTTGTGCGCATTTTGACAGTTCTTAGCTAGAAAGGAAAGTGTCTTTTGTGTGATCAAAGATGGGGAAAGAGTCAGAATCCTGTGCCTGATATCTCTAGACTACTTTCAAAGAGTATCTTTTTTCTCTTGCTCATGCTCCTTCTACTGTACTAAACTGCTGTTGTACTCATAACTTGCTGTTTGTTTGAATTTTTCTTTTTTGAGTCGTTCTAGAAAACCAGAGGGACTTCTGGTGGCTCAGATAGTAAAGAATCTGCCTGCAATGCAAGAGACCTAGGTTTGATTCCTGGGTTGGGAAGATCCCCTGAAGAAGGAAATGGCTACTCACTAACATATTCTTGCCTGGAGAATTCTATGGACAAAGAAACTTGGCAGGCTATAGGCCATGGGGTTACAAGAGCTGGACACAGCTTAGTGACTAAACCACCACCAACAACAAATTAGAAAACTTCAGGATGGTTATCAGGCCCCTGAAATGTAACCATTCCATGTGGGATTCCCTAAATCACACAATCTGCTTTGCCATTTCTATTCCCTACCCATAGGATATTTCATATTTGTCTAGATTTCACCTATGTAAAAATCTTGCTGAGTATCTTAATTGAAGAGGCTCTCTTCAATTACCTTCTTTTTTGTACTTCTACATTCCCAGCTGAGGAACTTATCAAGACATATGTGAAGCAAGACTCAACTACTGTGAACTAGAGGACAGTATAAACAGTGGTGAGATCGCCTTTCTGAATAAAGAAAACAGTTCCAGAGAGGTCACAGGCAGGAGACTGTGGACATGGTGGTTGAGGAGGAAACCAATTGAAAGAAGCCAAAGTGCCTAGGTTCCTAGTGGCTGTTTCCATTCTTTCAGTTCTTTGGCAATGATTGATTTGAGACATTTAATCAGGAAACACAGTCACTGATGCTCACTGTCATTTATCTGATAACTTCTCCAACCTGAAGAGTTATTAATTCCTTGCTCAGCCTTTGTCTCTGATCCTACACACTTTGTTCCTTCTGTTTTTCCTCCTAGGAAAAATTTTTTATCATTAATCAGCTTTTGGACACCTCTGAGATGTTTTGAAATTTTATGTACTATGCTTTAGGTGTGAAGTTCCATTGGTAACATAATTTTTAGCTCTTGCTATGGATCTGTCTACTGGAAAATCAACTTCCATTTCTGTATGTGTTTCTTTCGCCTAAAGGCCAGTCCCATGTGCCCTAACTAGTAACATATCTACAGTTGAGAGAATGGATACATTTCCCCAAGTATTTAGATTTCTGGGAGTTTCCTGAAATGGGATAATGGGGGTGGGTGACTGAACCATGGTAGTTTTGCTTTTTAGACGCTCGGAGTTTAAATCTATGAATCTGATTGCAGTAATGGGCAAGAGCATATACATATACACAAATGCTTACTTTGATTAATAATCATTCTTAAATAAATTTAATATTGCTTCAGGAGAAGAGCATTAAAAAAAAAGCATATGCATGAAAAAGACTATCTTCAAGCATATGGGTTCATTTGGAACTATTTTAATTTATTCCAACATTTTCAGATGTCTTATCATTCTTGATCCAAGAAAACTTAAACTGTCTACATTTTATTCCTCTGGTTGATACTACCAGACCTATTGTCCAATATTTTCTCTTCTCCCTTCATCTTAAAAGTCAAGCTGAGTATTTGAATAGGCAGGAAACAGCAGAACATGTGTTTAGTACTTTGTTATCTGTTCTTCAACAACAATGGCAGGACTTTTACTAAATTTAGTGAGAATTCTAGTTCAATGCAGATCACTGTTAAAATCTTTTCTGCAATGTCCTTTCTATTCTGAAAGGAAAATGTCAATATTTTTCATTACATAATTCTTCAACCTATACAACCTTTGACCTAACGCATATAATTAGATAACATTGAAACACAAATTTATATTTGTCACACAATAATAAAGTTGACCCATCTGGCTCCTGAAGTATTGTGTGCCTTCAGGATAATCACTGCTTGATCTGTCATTCACTGAGAGTTATGAAGAATCCAGCACATAACAGGAGCAAGGCCAATCTTTTTTTTTTTTTTTTTTTTAGAATGTTAAGCAATTATATTCCTATTATTAACAGTAAAATGTTTTCAAAATTGCCCTACAGAGTAGCATAGTATATCTAACTCATTGGATACTGAAATGCTCGTTTTGCCAAAATTGCAGTGTCAAACACACTATTATTATTAATATAAAGAGCTTTTATTGTTTCAAATTTGTTTTTAAAATAATATAAGTATGGTTTTTCTCCTTCTTCCCCAGTTTTTCTTCTTCCTCACCCTTGAAACTCCAGCAAACAAGTGGATACCAAGCACTGAAAGTCTGAAAAACAGAATGAGCCAAGGTAAAGTAGATGTGGGTCTGGAGAGGGGAATGCACAGAAATTCAACACATGATCGCTCCTAGCAGTCACGCACATTATACAGTGTGCAAGACAGAAGAGAGAAAAGGGCTAAGCGGAAGAGTGAAAACATAGTAAAGCTCTACTAGAGAAAGTATATCAGACAACAGGTTCATTTAGGCAGGCAGTATAGCCATGATCCATTTCCCAAGTTGTTTGACTCAGTGGTAAAGTATCAACCTGCTAATGCAGAAGATTCAATCACTGGGTCAGGAAGATCCCCTGGAGAAGGAAATGGCAAATCCTCTCTATATGCTTGCCTGGAAAATGCCATGGACAAAAAAGCCTGGTGACCTATAGTCCACAGGGTTGCAAAGAGTTGGACATGACTGAACAACAGCAATAATAACTAGGATCTAGGTGGACCTTGATTGGAATCCTAGCCTCATGATTTCCTAATTATGGGACTTTGGTTAAATAACTGAACACTTCTATATTTTAGTTACTTAAACTGCAAAGGAAGAACTATGATGGTTTATATTTCATAAGTGCTGTCCTGACACAGTTTTAAGATCATGGCTAAAAACGCTCATCCCATTGAAGGATGTTTGCCAAGCCTATACTCTAACCACTTCCCTTTTGGGCTCTAACACTCTGGGTTATAGCTCACACAGCCAACTACCAGAGGCCCCAGATCCCGAATATCCAGGACAGCCTCTTCTTCCTTAGTCTGCAGAATTATTCAGAATAATCTGTAAGAAGCCCATGAAACCTAGCTAGCTACACCTGGTTTGCCTTATATAAGCTGCCTGCTACAGTTTGCTGTTATCCTTTCTCCAGTTGCAATCTCTAATGATGCCCTGTGTTGCCAGTCTTCTGGAAGTAATAATGCTTTTTGCCATTCATCTATCTAGAGGTCATTTATTATGTCCCACCACCACCAGTCAATCCTAAAGGGAATCAGTCCTGAATATTCATTGGAAGGACTGATGCTGAAGCTGAAGTTCCAATACTTTGGCCACTTGATGTGAAGAACTGACTCATTGGAAAAGACCCTAATGCTGGGAAAGATTGAAGGTGGGAGGAGAAGGGGACAACAGAGGTTGAGATGGTTGGATGGCATTACTGACCCAAAAGACATGAGTTTGAGTAAGCTCCAGGAGTTGGTGATGAACAGGGAAGCCTAGCATTCTGCAGTTCATGGGGTGGCAGAGTCAGACACGACTGAGCGACTGAACTGAACCATCATCAGTCAGTCAGTCAGTTAAGTCACTCAGTCCTCATCATCAGAATGCAGCAAATTTTAAAATACAGTTCTTGAGACTTCCCTGGTGGTCCAGTAGTTAATCCACTTTGGAATGCAGAGAAAGAGTGTTCAATCCCTGGTTGGGGAACTAAGATCCCACATCCAAGGAGCAACTAAGCCTGCAAGCTCCTAGTACTAAGCTTGTGCACTCCAGAGCCTGTATACCACAACTAGAGAGCCCACATGACTGCAATTACTGAGCTCACATGCCTTAAGTAGAGTGTCCATGCACCACAATGGACAATCCCTCATGATACAACTGAGACCCAACACAGTCAAATAAAATAAATATTTTAAAAATAGTGCCTGTAAATTATAATTTATAAAATGATAATTCAAATGATTTGCTTAGCACACTACCTAGTACATAATTGTTTTTCTCCCCTTTCTTCCATAATTTTTTTGAACTAATGTGGAATTGTTCTTTAGGCTGCAAGATAGGAGACCTCCATGTTACCATAAAAAGCAGATTCAAAAAAATCTTGGATTTTAAATTTCCTCTTTATTCCACTTTTAAATCTATAAAACATTTCTGACCTGGAAAGGAAGACTTGAAATGAAGAAAAAAATAATAGATTCTGGCTAATGTTCATCAATAGAATCTGATTCTATTCATAAAAATATGATTTTGTTTTGTACCCTCCCTGAGGTCAATTTTGGAAATACAAATGATTACACCCTTTTTCAGGAAGCATGAGAAAGGGGTCTCACAGAATTTCACTTGTCCTTCGTTTAGAAGTAAACCAATATGCGTCAGCAGATGTGTCAGTCCGGGGAGACTCAGATAGCAGAACCAACTTTTCAGAGCTTCCTAGTAGTGTGTGTGTGCACATGTGAGCTCAGTTGTGTCTGACTCTTTGCAATCCCATGGACTATAGCCCACCACGCTCCTTAGTCCTTGGAATTTTCCAGGCAAGAATGCTGGAGTGGATATCTATTTCTTTGTTCAGGGGATCTTCCCAACCCAGGAATTCGGGTCTCTGTGTCTCCTGCATTGAAAAGCAGATTCTTTACCACTGAGCCACTTTAGAAGCCAAATAGTGCAAACGGCACTATTTCCTCTAAAAAGGTCCAGGGATTTGTAAGGGAATCTAAGCACCATGGTCACATTAAAGGCATATGACTGTGGACTGCATTGGACCAAATGGCCAGATACCAGATGGGAATGTAGATATCACAGTGGAAGACAGATTAAAAGAATGATCATTACCAACAATCAGAGCTATAGTGTATATTCTAACAGATGCTATTATGAGATATTGGTCAAGGGCTAGACATTTCCCTCCATTGTCATAAAGCTACATTAATCATGCAGCAGAAAAATTTATGTTCACTCAATCTCTTTGTATCCCCACAGCTCTCTTGAACTTGGGTAGGACCAAGTGACTAGTTTTAAGCAATGGACTGAGATATGTCACCACTAAGTTGTGGCAGGATAAAATTCTTTGACTATCCAGCAGTCTTTTTTCTATTACAGAGATCCTGGAGGTCGCATGCAGAGATAGATGATCCGCAAAATAAAGCCTGGCTGGCCTTCTAAGGCATCATTTAGAAGCAAGCCATCAGGGGAATTCCCTGGTTGTCCAGTAGTTAGGACTCTGAGCTCTCACTGACAAGGGCACAGGTTCAGTCTCTGCTTGGGAAAATAAAATACCACAAGCCAAAAAAGAAAAGAAAAAAAGAAATCTGTCAGACACACAGCAGAAATAAGCCTTTATGTGGTAAGTCAGTGATATTTCAGTGTTGTTTATCATGGTTACAGAATCTTGAAAATTATTACTAATATACGTCTGGCAATTTAGATGTCACATATGAGACCAAGTAATGGGGAAGAATCTTAAACTGGTCAACTATCTTTCAGATTCATTTTGGAAAAATTTAAGTGGTCAGTTTATTTTTTCTGCCTCTAAATAAACTGGAGATTTGGGAAGGGAATTAAGTTTTACAATAGAAAAAAAAATGTGTTTATCACACATCTGAGTTTAAATATTTGAAGAAAAATAATGCTTGCTACTTCATTATAAATATTATAAGAGAAATATAGTTTAGTATGCAGGATAAGTTATTCTGATGTCAAGTGGATTTATGTCCTAGGAATGGCCACTTTTTCTGCAGCCTGGAAAAGCTTTTTAACCTTATTAAAATTTTACTTTCCTCATTTATGAAAAAAGGAAAATAATAATAACTTGTAAGAGTGTAGTGAACATTAAATGAAACAATGAGTACAACGTTCTTAACAGAGGGCCAGGTATATGGGAAGCCTTCAATCAAAGTCTATTACTATTTTAATGTTGTATGGACTTGAAGTCCATATAAATATAATGCCTTTACACAGTAAAGGCAAGATGATTGAGTAAATCCAAATAATACATGTAAGAAGATGATATAAGATATTTAAGGTAACTAGGATGAGATATTAAGGTTTTATTCTCAGGATATCTTATGATATGTATGTGCCTCTTGCCCTAGGGATCCATGGGAAACTAATAGAATATGTCCTTAAAGCATGGAATCTTGGCTTTCTTTTGTTTCTAAAAGAGACAGAAAGATTGAACACATATCATTTTGTAGAACACACAATACTTATCTTCAAAATACAAAAATAGAAACAGGTTTGCAAGATGCGTATCTTTAAGAATCTATGGGTAACTTGCAATAACAGGTATTTCAATATTCACTTTCCCACGTGTACCATTTGGTTTAGTCTCCTGATTGCTATCTTGTGCTGAATCGTTCTGTTTATAGCTTTAAAATTGCTATCTGGGTGACAGTCTTCTGTTTCTAATCTTAAAATGGTCATCTAGTGGGTTTGCTCCCTATAGTTCATCGTACAGCCTGATAATACTGTGGAGGGAAATACAATTAGCTAACTATGCACCTGCTCAGTTTACAGTTTTATGAGTGTAACTTGTTCTATGATATACATCTTGGGGCTTGTGATGAAATTGCTTGAAAACAGAAATTCTGTATGAAACTTTGCAATATATAAATATACCATTAAATATTTTGTTTAATATGTTTTCTCCATATTCCTTTTCTATATGTATACAAACATATATGTATATATATAGAGAGAGAAAGAGAGAGATCAATAAATACATAAATATAGGTAGATATCTACCTGCTAGGCTTATAAAGCTAAACAATTGTAAATTCAGGAGTCTCAGAGCATAAAGCAGTAGAAAATAGCTAGAGCCTGAATTTTGACATTTATTTTAGCTTTTAACCTTTTACTCCTTAAATACCTCACAGCTTCTTCATAGTATTCTTCCTCTTACCATCATCTTTTTAATCTGTTTCTTTTTTGAAAATTTATTTGGCAGTGTCACGTCTTGTTTGTGGCATGTGGGACGTGGTTCCCTGACCAGGGATCATACCTTGGCCCCCTGCACTGGGGGTGCAGAGATCTAGCCCCTGGACCAGGAAGGAATTCTCTTGAAGCTTTTTTTTTTTTTTTTTCTCCTTCCAGCACTGTGTGGCTTGCAAGTTCTTAGTTCCCCAACCTAGTATCAAACCTGGGGCCTCAGCAGTGGAAGCACCAAAGCACCAAATCCTAACCCCTGGACCACCAGGGAATTCCCTAATTGAAGTTTTGCCATTGGTTCAGGATCAGATTGTATGCTGTATTTCAGAAGTTGTTTCCAGTGGCTCTTTAGTAAACCCTAGAAAATTTATTATCTTACTTATGAATTAGGTGTTTGATATGAAGTTTCTCTTTAAACATTACTATGTGTAATAATATTGCTAGAGCTAGGGATAGTTATATGTCATATTCTCTGATATATGAGGGGGCAATAGTGGTGCTTTTATTGAGCAGATTTATAAGACCCTGAAAAAGGGGACTCTACTAGTAGGCTCCCCACATGGTCATTTTAAAAAATCTTTTTACTTGTGATTATGTTGTATTTATCTTTCTTGAGTGAAAGGAACCCGTTTCTTCATTATAGATGACTTGCTCCAGGGTAGTTTGAGTGAAGTTTTCAGGGCAGTCATCAAAGGACTAATGAAGACCTCTGGGGTCCTTGAATTGAGTCAATTTGTCAGCATAAATTATTCTCCAATCAAAATGAGATTTCTCTGCAATAGCAGGAGAAAGAGAAGTGTTTAACTAAGTGGAGGAAATAAAGACACTTCAACCAGAAGATGCAGCTTTGAGGGTGAGGACTACCTCTTAGAGATGGTCACTTGACTCTAGATTTGTTATTTTAGTCTTATTTTCTTATCTAGATAACTGTTATTTTAGTAATATCTCAAAATAGTATGGTGAGCCAAAAACCTACCTATGCAGAATAATGCATGGTCAAGCACTGTACAATTGGTAGGTGTTACAACTACTGTGAATGAAGTCACATGATGCCACTGAAGTGTCAATTCTACTTTTTAAGGTACTAAAGCAATAATAAATGCAAGTTGTTTCTCCCTCTTCCTCAGGCTATCATTGGGTAAAAATTGATGTATCTTACCGTGAACACAGTGAAATGACAATGATCTCAAAAGAACAGGTCAAAATATTAAAGGGAGAGAATGTGTTCATGTCCATGCAAATAGCAGAGGTCTAATCAACAGGATATTTAAAGATCTATAACTGAGCAAGTTTAAGAGAACTTATTTCAATATATTGAAAAAATATATTTTTTGTTCACCCTTTCAGTTGACATCATTTGTATTCAAATGACCAAAATAGTTTGAAAGAGTAATTGTGTTGAATGAGAAATTATTGGAATATAAAGGATTAAGAAACAATCATTAAAATAGAAAAGTCAGAATAAAAAAAAGGTGTTGGGAGAGGATCTTATTCACATCATTAATGTCTCTGAAATCATTCTCCCATCTTTCCATGGTCTTGTCCCAAATCATCTCAGTTGATTGACTGTTTATAGTTCCTTTTTCTCTCCCTAACTTCAAGCATGGTACTAGCATTTGATATTCAACAAAAGATTTTCTGGCACCATTTTTATAAACTAAAATGAGGGCAGAAAGAAAAAAAATCATAAAAATATTAATGTTATTTGGATACAACCTACCAAATATTTCATAATTTTTTGAATTCCCAAAGCAACAAACCAACCACGGTGAATTAAGTCTGCACAGATGAATGAGTCTGCACACGTCAATAGGCTTTTGTGCTAGATGGGAAAAACATATGGAATGTGTTACATTCCAAACAACCAAAGGGTTCTGAAGAATAATTAATAAGGTTCATAAATATGGACAAAAATCAGCCCATTTTCACATCTTCCAATTATTAAATCTAGAACAAATCTTCTTCGTCTTCAATTGGCTTTTCTTATAACATATTTCTGACACAGAAGAGAACATTTGTTTCATATTTTATTGAATTTCATTTATATTAAATTAAAAATATATTTCTGACAGATTCATGTAACAAAAAGGCAGAACAGTTTTCAAATTGTTCAGCTGGGATGATCAGTATGGAATGAGGCAAAGCAGGTCGCATTCTATAATTGCCTGTACAGGTACAATTCTTTCCCAAGAGCCAAGAGAGGATCCTTGAGAACTAACAGAAAAGCCTAATTACAGAAATTTAAAATACTGTTTGTCCCTCATTCTCGAATAACAGAAAATGGAGAAGGGAAGGAGGGTGGGGTAAAGGGTTGGAGGGGAGGAAAGAACAAGGGAAATTATACTAAAAATATACCTAACATTAAAAAAAGTTAGTATGTGTTAAGTGCATAATCCTTCATAGATAAAATAGAAAAAAAAATCAAAATAACATTACACCACACACAATTGGCATATCCTATTGTGTAAGCGAGTGCAGAGGTTGAACACGTCACCATAGTGCTGAACACAGAATCACAAGTAATGTCAGAATGATAACTTCCAACCCAAAAGAAACAATCACAAGCCAATTACTTATATACAAATCAACCCTAAAGACAATTATGTTCCAAATAAAGATGTCCACAGAGGAAAATCAAAGCAACGGTATCCCTATTTACAAATGCAACTAGCCATGTCTTTAACAAGCTATAAAAATACTATTCACATTTTCAAACATACAGTAGTATTTTTTGTTTGTTTATTTCAAAAAGGCAGCTAACTTTGAACACTGGGATTTAAATGAAACATCAATGGCTTACCAGCTAGGTATTCTTGCACCCCTGTCCTTTGAAGATACTTCAGAAGAGAGAGGGCTTGTTTTCTGTTTACAAGTTAAGAACATAAGGAAATGAATACAAATGTATATAATACCTTAAGCCTCTGCCTTTTTGGTAAAGTGTCTCCCTTTATCACCTGAACTGATCTTAGTCAACTACTTTGATGCATGTATGAGATGAATGCTTGAGAGAGGATTTCATGTAACATTATTATTATTTATTTATTCTTGTGCTCTGAATTATCTAGCAGATCAATTTCATTTTCATTTGACCTTACTGTAATGGTGCTCAAGAAAGATGAACAAGTAGTCAGGTCGTGTGAAAATGCAGTTTTGACCTGCAGGAACTCAAGTTCCTGGTGCTCACAACAAGAGATGTAGGCACACCAGCCAGTGAGATGTGCATTCAAAGTTAGCTGCCCTCGCACAGCTGCTCAGTTTAATAATCGACCCATTTAACAGCAGTACCAATTTATGCTACATATTCCAAAGTACCTTACTTTAAAAGAACAGCTTACATATCTACACTTAGAAAATAACTTCCGCAGTTGATTACTGAAGTAATCCCAAAGGATTCTTGGAGTGCTATGGTGTAACCCCCTCGCTCCCCCCACCCAGCCCCTGAGAGATCCAGAAATATACAGGAAAATGACTCTCACATTAGGGAAAAGGTACAACCCCCACCTACCCCCTTAATTAACTGAAAAGTCTGGAAATGATACTCAAGAATCAGGTGATGTCATTACTTAGGAGGTATGATTTGCTTTCCTTCAAAACAGCTACAGGCCTGGGGAAAAAACAGCTACACATCAGGGATAAAAATAGCAGTAAAGGCAAAGTGGTTTGGACAAGTTAGGCTATTGCCTACAGGTATGAAATTTTGTTTTCTTGTATTTGTATATTTGAGCAAATATAACCACGTGTCATGGTGATACATGTAAAATTCTTAGAGCACTGAAAGAAAAACATCCTGAAAGAGCAAAAGTAGAGGAAAAAATGGCGATTTATTAGACAGCATGGATTTTCATTTCCGTGAAACTGCATTCATTATATATTTGTCAGATGGATGAACAATCCAGTAAAGAGTTACAGGTGGTTCTCGGAGCTGAACAGCCTTTACCATTGTAAGACTCTTTGTTATGAGAAAAACAAACAAACAAACATACAGCAGCTGTAAAATATTTGCAATCAGGAGCAAAGTAAGATAAATAAAGTCAATAAGTTAATTTGCTGGCACAATAACTTATTAGAATGTAAAGTTTTTATGAAATGATTAAGTCTAAAACCTACCAAGTGTATGTGCACATATGTGTTTCAAGATTCATCACAGGCTGACTCGTCTCAAATTCTGACAAAGGACAAAGTAAGAGACTCAATCTTCATGGAAAAGCATAATTTTAATTTCATAAAGCATACTCTGTGCAGTCATTTATTTAAGAAATAATTTAAACAATGTCCAGATTGTTAGTACTTTTTATGGAAAAGTCAGACGTTTGTGGGCAGAGGCTAAATCAGTATTTCACAAAGCAACATGTGGGACCTCAGAGTTCTACTATGGCTTGAGATAGGCACAGCATCACGAGGGCCACTTTGAACTGAGGTGGCAGTAAGTGAGGAAAACAGAGTAATCATGCCAAGAGGAAAAGAAGTAAGGCCAGGATTTTCCTATAATGTCCAGAGAAAAGTGAATTTTTCTGTGATTCCTAACAAGATAATCACTTACTTGTAGAGCTGACTATCAAAGAGTATTTTCCAGAGCAAGCATGTGAATACCTCCATGAAATTAGGGCTTAGAGTCTTTTCAGCTCATGACTAGAGAAGCATTTCTGTGCCCTAAAGATCACCTGACTCTGAAGCAGTGAGGCAGGGATCTGCAAAAGTGACAAGTCTTATATTTTTGCAACTCTATAAAATCAGGGGACTTGAATCAAGGGTTTAAATTTTTAGTCTTTTATTTTTTACAGAGACTTCTTTTTTAATGAAAAGAACAAAGCAGCCCATAGTGTGAAAAATCGTTTCCATATAAAAACACAAGGGCTCCTCACCCAACATGGTGCCCACAACAGCTTCGTGTTTGCAATTGTGGAAAGAACAACTCTTGCAAAGTTTCTCTGGGATTAGAAAAGATTGTACTTCTACCCAGAGGTATAAACAACAGCAAGGTCTCCATTGATGCTGTTACTTTAAAATGATGTCCAGTCTATATCTCTGTAATATTATTCCTTCTTAAGCAAATGGCAGGAGATATGAGTCTGCCTTTAGGATGTCTGCATGGGTACAAGACTGTCCTTTAAAGGCCATATATACTGAGAGGCCAAGCAGAATTCTCTGCCTTCAGCATAAAGAGCAGATTTACTTTTCTGGCTTTTCAACAACTAGAAGCTTATCCACCTGAAATTCTCATCAGTCCTATTAAAAATCATCTGGTTATTAACTAGAGTCCAAAATAATGGAAATACAGCAGCTTGTTTTAGTATTTATTTCTCAGAATATTGTTAATAAATTCCTTGGGTTCATTTTGGAAATGGGACAGTATCATGGAAAAAAGAAAGGATATGTCACAAAATTAAATGCATTTTGTTTGTTTGCTATATGGTGCCACTCATTCTTTTGTCTCTGCATAAGGTAATAGAACATTTTCATTTCCTTCACTTCATTTTGAAACTTC
Source organism: Ovis aries (assembly GCF_016772045.2). Classification (NCBI taxonomy): domain Eukaryota; kingdom Metazoa; phylum Chordata; class Mammalia; order Artiodactyla; family Bovidae; genus Ovis; species Ovis aries. Next base: position 213,134,500 of record NC_056055.1, read on the forward strand.
TTACTTAAAGTCATTTGTATCATATTTGCCTGTTAAACTCTACAAGGTGGTGTTTTGCAAAACATATCTGAAAATTTTCTCTTTACATGGAAACCATTTTACAAGCAGTCAAGGAATGAGAGAATGGGAAAAGAATTGTAATGCTTTAAAGCAAGTTTTCATTAGTGAAACTGACTTTTTATATGCCTACTTTCAGCTAAACCTAACAAACAATAAATTTAAGTGACAAACATTTTTTTACTACACAAAATCCATCCTACGTCTTCACAGCCTGCATTTTATTTTGCTACATTATTTTTGTGATTAGTTTCCTAGTTTGATTTATTTCATGGTATTAAAATCATTTAACATCTGTTAACCTAACTAAATCTACATCTTACAGCATTATCATGGTTCTGCCCAGATATATACAAGCTTTCATGGTCACCTTTTCTATTACCTTATGAACTACATATACTAGTTAAATAATCAACATTTATAGATGGATGAATAATTCAAGTTTTGAAATAAAGTTTAGATAGCTCTAGAAAAACATGTATTTACATCCTTCCCTGTCAGGCTTAACCAATTTCCTTTTTTTTTTTTTTTTAATTTTTGACACTTCAAAAAACATGTTGATAACCCTTCCAACTTCATCTACAAGCAGAACCTCACAGTCCTGCTGGTTTGTCCTAGGCATTGGAAATATACATGATCTTCATGCCAAGTCCTGATTTACAAGGTATTAACATATACATTATACACTTAAAATAGCACTATTTCTCTTCTCCAACTACAAATATTCATTCTTCCTGACCTACTAAGAAAACAAACTCAAATTTTTACTTTATACATTTTAATCTTATTTGAGTTTTGCATTGATTTTTTATTCCATGTCAAGAATATTACCCAAGAAAGAACTCTGCTCCTCAACTGTGCCACTAGTAATTTGGAAAATCAACTGTTATTCAGTAGTTCAAGCACCTCTTTGTGGTTCAGGATGCTTTGTGGTTTGGGGTCTACCTTGTTTTAGAAGACATCTTTTCTTGCCTATCTAAGAACTACTGCCCTGAACAACCAATTAGTTATATAGTTTTCCTTACTTGGAAATAAGATTCCCCAAGATAGGTCTAAGCTACAAGATTTGATGATTTAAAAAAAAATACAGTCTGTGTAATTTGACTATTTTCTTCAAATTTATTTAATTGGTTCTGCATATTTGCATTAATACAACTAGCCTGCAATACTCTGATATCCCAATGCACTTTGAAGGCTTTAATTGGCATTTTAAAATTTCACTCTATTGAGTCGAGTAAGTTATTCTTTGGAACAAATAAACTTTGTTTTTCTCCCTCTCATACACTTTGAAATATGTTTTCCTGGGGGAAACAAAAACAACACAAAAGAGAAACTAAAACAATTGAAATCAAGTATGTACTAGAGAAATCATTCAAAAGGAACAATTAGATTCTTGTGAAGCATTTTAGGTCATTTTGGATTATACGTGCATCTACCTCTAGTTATTAGTACCTGTTATGTAAAAGTGTTATGTTCCCAGAATGTAGGAGATACTACCTTTACTGAATATATTTCTATTACTTTAACAGTAAAATAATTTTCTTTCCTTCTCTAAGTGATTCTGCTTGTCATTTCCCCCCAAAAACCATCTGAATATCGTAAATCAGGAGAAAAAGTCAAGCTCTAGTATCCAACAAGGATACTGTCAGTAATAAGTTGGTACAGATTTGTCTAGAAAAAGAGGTTTCTATCTAAACTTCTATAAATGATGATGTGAGGACTGCTTTTCCTGGAGATTCCTCTGACTGGGTGGAAGAACTCTGAGCTTTTAGGCTGTGGCCCTGAATCATTCTGTCTTCACCCTTGGGAAACTCATGCTTGAACTTCACTGTAAGGGCTCTCATAAAACCCCTCCTTACTCGACCTCATTCTTTTAGCTTCCCTCACTTTTCACAACTTCAGAAGAAAACAATTCCAATGTCTCCAATGTTCTTGGGCAAAAACCAACATCTACTGCTGATTTAATGGCTAAGTTAGAATCCGGAAGTGACACTTAGCCAGTGATACAATACCCTTCTAGACCAGTTTGCGTTTGGATGATAACACTGAAACTCTCCTATGCGTTACTTTCAGTAACTTGTAGGACGTTTCACTCATGTCCCAGATGAGTTCACAGAAGATCTTTTAACAAATAGCTGATTTTATACAATTGTTCAAAAAAGAGTCCATGCAACTGTATTCTTTGAATTATAAAAAAAAAATTAAATGTCATTCCAAATACATTTTAATTGTAAAATTTTAAAGTTAGGGATAGTATTGCATTTATCTGGGTGTTCCCCACATAACACAGTGCTTTTAGTAGACTATAAATAAATATGAATTGAAAAAAAAGGGAGATGAATGGGTGGAGAGACTTACTTTTTCAAAATAGGCAGAAACCTAGATTTCTTGTCATTTTTTTCCTACTATTTCCCATGGAGATTTTCAGTCTGTTTTCAATTAGGTGATTCATTCTGGAGAAGGAAATGGCAACCCACTCCAGTATTCTTGCTTGGAGAATCCCATGGATGGGGGAGCCTGGCAGGATACAGTCCATGGGGTCTCAAGAGTCGGACATGACTTAGCGACTAAACCACCACCACCAGGTGATACATTCAAATTCCCAATATTTTATCACTGGAAAGAAATATATTTTACAAAATTCCAAATAAATTGGGGCAGATTTTCCTAGAAGGGGCAGATTTATATCCAATTTTTCTAATTGCTGACCTGAGGCCTCCATTTTTCTGAAAACTCAACCCTATCCTTTGTTTCTATTGCTCATCTTAACTTAATAGGTATTCTTCAAAATGATACATAATAAAGATGGCTCTAGAACTAGGATGCTGTTTGAAGAAAAAGAGTTATCATATAAGGTATCAAAAGGGTAGTATGTTGTATATTAAAATAATTACATGAGAAACTTTTTTCACATTTATTTACAACTCTTAACCCAAGGATCTATCTAAAGCAATGAATGTTTATTTATTTCTTTTTGTTATACCAATTTAGGTGCAAAGTTACCTTCCACTTAATATGAATGAGTCTTATACTAAAAATTCCATGGAATTTAAGCCAATCCTTACTTGCATTCCTTCAAATGGAGTGTACAAACTGGACAACTTTCCTCATGTAGAAAATGTGATATTACATGTGGAGCATGTACTGACTCTTTCACCATAATCCCCTGATACTGTTCCAAAATCCTAACTTGCTTGGTTTGGCATTTCCACAGTCTTTCTTTATCTTAGCTCTTTAAAAAAAATGTACTCAAATGTGTTATTGTGCTGGTTGCTTCCATATTGCTTCATTCAAAATCCAAAATGAAGTTCAGAAAGAGAACAAATAAAACTACAGCTCAAGTGCAAACTACATTTCTGAGTATCTATCAGGTAGACATACTCAATCCAGTGTGTTTCTTCCAGTTCAAAGGATTCCCCATTGGACCACCCCTGAAAGTGCCAGTAGTTTTTATAAATCACGCAGAACGGTCTCTTAGTTTCCCTTCTATTCTTAACATTATTACTACCTATCAAGTACTGTCTTTCATAGAGGGGAAGAAAATGAAGAATATAAAGGAAGGGAGGGAGGAGAATCCATATTCAATACTGTAAAACACAAAAGTTAGATTTAATGCTATGTTTGACCAATACCTTGGCCTCCCCTTCTAATTTTAAAGACTGTATATTTAAAATAGTGGCCATTTCACCATATTAAAATATCTTTTTACAATTCTTTCAATTTATAGCAACACCTAAGAAGGTTTGATGTAAAAAGCTTTGCAATTACAAACTAAAGCTGAAGATACAGGAGAAAGTAATATGAAGAGAAAGATCAAAGCAAAACAAAATGGTAAAACAAAAAAGCTCCCCAAACATAATTACTGGTTATAACTTGGATGAAGATTCAAAAATTATGAAGGCTGAGTTGGCCATTCTTGCTTGTCAAGACAGACCCTGGTGGAGAAAGAGTTTGGATTTTCAATCTTAAGTTACTATCATACATTATAGAAAAGGTTATCCTTTTGTTCTACTGAAAACGTCCTTAGGATTACCAGGGATGCTGAAAATATACGGATCAGTTCCTGCAGATAGGAATAGATAGCTTGGATCTTCCAAGCATCTGCTTTGAAAGAAAGGAAGGAAGGAATAAAAAGAAAACAATGGTGGGGTGGGGGACGCTGAGAACTAGTTTGACGGCAGGCAGTCTTGCCTCCTATTTGCGTGTCCTTTTCTAGCTGTTCCAGTCTCCTGGCCAACCCATGCAGAGAAATGAAGAAACAGTGTGGTTCCTCCTCTCTTTCTCTTTCATCCTTCCTTCTAATGTTCAAGTTAGATAAGCACAAAATTAGCATTGCATCTCTATAGCTTCCACTGGGAAGTGTCAAAACTACTGGCCTTAGGAGTAGAAGGAAGAAAACAAGAGAAAGAGAGGCGGCGGGAAATTAGAGTGGGTGTGTCTCTCCGCCTGAAAACCACTGCGGAGCTCACACCACAGTATTCCGGTGTCTGTAGGGCGGCGGAGGCAGCACAGTGCCTGGCTTCAGCGAGAACTCAGAGAGGTATTCGGGATTCTCTGCCACAATAGGCCGGATCCGTCCATTTTGTTTATAAAAATATTTTGTGCTGTACTCCTGCAGGTAGTCTGGGTGCTGGAGGGTGCTCCGAGGTGGCAGGCTGTGGTTCCAGTAGTCGGGGTTGTCGAATGCTTTCTTGGCCTTCTCTGGCACAGACAGTACGCTGTTCTTCAGGTACTCGGCGTTCCCCAAGGCGTTGGCAAAGGTGTTGAGGTACAGCGGCTCGTTTACATACTCATCCTCTGCCTTGGGTGCACCACTGGAAGCGCTGTGATATTCGGGATTATCCAAAGCCTGAAGGTCTCCATTTTTCCTCCGAGAAACGAAAGGGTTCTCCTCCACAGGGTTCAGGTATTCTGATGGAATACAAAAGTATCAGTTAACATCTACTTTCTGGAAAATGTAATTCTGGCCATGGTGCCTTTTCCAGAACAATAAAGCCACGGGCTTCATGAATTTTCCCCAAAACTATTTTGTTGATTACAGCTGTCATAGGAAAGAGGAGTAAGTGGGCAAAAAAATGCTAGTGGCAAAACGAGGCACCAACAGGGCCAACGTCAGAGTTCCTGACCCCTAGACTGTTCTTCTTCTCTTCTAATTATATTTGTCTCTCCTACATATTGGAGAAGGAAAATGGCAACCCACTCCAGGATCTTTGCCAGGAGAAGTCCCTGGACAGAGGAGCTTGTCAGGGTGCAGTCCATGGGGTTGCAAATGGTCAGACACGACTGAGCCACTCACACTCCTACACATGGGACCGGTTGTTTAAATGCTCCTGTTTTCTAGAAGTTAGTCATCTTTGTTCGAAAATAAAACAGCCTATCAGGATTAAATAGCCTTTAACTGTGGAGAAGTGAGAATTTTAAAAATAGTATTGGAAAATCAAGAGTAACTCTATACCATAATAAATGAATGAAGCGAAAGAATAGTGTTTCTCAGTCTATGTATTTGTGGGAATGTCTGCATAAGTAATAAGGATTTGATTATAGACGTTCCCTCAGAAAGATAAACACACAGGGAAGAAAACATCTAAGGAAAAGACTCAACCAATGAAATCAGATAAATAGCTAACATGCTTTTAAATTGACTTGCTTGATAGTATACAAGCTTAACAATAAATATAATTGTAACATTTATTTCCAATAGCTAATCATAATCATAAGAGAGCAAACTATAGTTTGAATCAAATGAAATTGCTGTTTTGTAGGTTGAAACTAGTCTTTGAGCAGCTATTTTGTAGAATTCAATATAATAAATTTATCTAAAATAGGTAGTGGCCTAGAAATTTTTTAAAAAATGCTGCTAATTAATACTGCTTCCCTCAAGTTTAATTTTACCCCTCTGTTTATAGTGTAGACTAAATATAGACATATCTACATATATGTAGCATATCCTCTTTTTAAATATATGCACAAAAGTGACACTTTAGCTATTCCTATTTTGGTGTCAGGGTAGGAAAAGGGCCTGTTTGTTGAGATACTACCATTCTGAAACAAACTTCCTATCCCCCATACTAAAAGTAACACATAGAGAGAAAAATCTTATCAATCCAGGGTTATTTTTCCCTGGGTATAGAACCATTGGATATAGTTAACTATTTAGCATCATGTGCAAGTTAAGAGATAGTAATGAAAAATCCCATGGACAGAGGAGCCTGGTGGGCTACAGTCCATGGGGTCACAAAGAGTTGGACATGACTGAATACTGAGCAAAAAGTAATAATAATAATGAACATCCTACCATCAAATTCACAGATTACAGTTCAGTATTTTACAAGGCACTATCACTTCATCCTCACAACAATCCTGTGAAAAAGGCATGCAAGCTGTATTTTTCCAGCTTTGTAGATGGAAAATTGAGATTAAATGATGTATGAAAGATACAATTAGTGTTGAAGTAGAATTCAAATTCCCTAACTCATGTTGAAGGATCTTCTTGTTCTATGGCATGGTTTTCACTGTTGCCCTTATAGGAAGGAGTAGGTTGAACTTTATACTTTATCACAAGTTTTAATTTGAATGGGTCTCAAAGCTACTGTCATTTTAAGAAAAATATATTAAAAAAAAAAAAAACTTTAAGGGAGTCAGAATTGGATTTTTCTTACCAGATTCCTGAAATTTCTCCATCAGTACTTTGGCCACCTCATGCGAAGGGTTGACTCATTGGAAAAGACTCTGATGCTGGGAGGGATTGGGGGCAAGAGGAGAAGGGGACGACAGAGGATGAGATGGCTGGATGGTGTCACTGACTCGATGGACTTGAGTCTGAGTGAACTCCAGGAGTTGGTGATGGACAGGGAGGCCTGGCGTGCTGCGATTCATGGGGTCGCAAAGAGTGGACACGACTGAGTGACTGAACTGAACTGATACTAAAATTATCTGCTCTGAGAACTGGGCTAGAATAGAATAACCTTCTACAGAAACATGGGTTTCTTAGTACACTGGGGATGGTCTACCTACTGTGAGTCTACACAGACTGAATTGCTTTTCTTTTGGAAGGTTCAAGGTACCTTTTCTCAATGCAATCTGCTCCTCTATTGTCCTAATGCAAATTTGTATAGCCATGTCGTTCTGTAGACAAGAATAGTTTTATGGTTGAGTTGAGACTCTTCCCGGGGAACATTCCACTTTCTGAAGGATCTGCCAAATCTTCCCAAAACCTACATTTGTGTCACTACTAGGCTACTCAAACATCCAATTCTTCATTACAGTAATACTTTCATACATATGGAAGTGGATATATTTTAATAGGTTATTGATAATCTGTACTTAGTGATGCCTTAACTGCATATTACAAAAGTGAATATAACTACATATTAAGGGAGATAAAGGACCCTCATACAGAGTCTTAAAATATAATTTACTGTGACACTAAGACTCTGGGACACAGTCATCAGTTTTTAATAACAGTCATCCATCTTCTCTTTTTTCTGATGCTGTTAACATAGAAGGAAAGAGGTTTTTTCAAAATTGAAATTTATTTGGATATTTAACATTCCTACTACTAACTTTGTAACGTTATTGCTGTGCTTCCTAAAACCATAAACTATGAATATTTTCAAGATGTAATGGTATACATATAAGTATATGGAGGGCCAGAACTTTAATTTTTGAAATGTACCCTATCAGAAGTCATAATTTCCTATTATAAGCTGGGTCATTTAAATGACACCATTTTAATGCATCAATCAAATCTTTTATTGATGCCATCAAAAGCTTTGGACACTTTTACCAATAATACCAGTTTTTATGACCACCAGTGGAGCAAGGGTTCTGAAATCTTGTGATATGTTGCCTCATTTAAATATTCTAATAATGTTATGTTTATATCAGTGCTTCTCAAGCTTAATTGTGCATAAAAGTCTCCTGGGGATCTTGTTCAAATGCAGATTCCTAATCAAGTGGGGTCTGAGATTCCAGTTTCTAAAAAAGCCCCTAGATGATGTGGATGCTGTTAATTCAGATAGCCTACTAGGAGTAGCAGTGTCTAGGCCTTTTGTGGGTCACAAACGTTACACAGGCAAATGGTTTGGCAATTTCCCTTCTAGACTTTGCTTATGTTGATGAAAGTAAATGTCAAATGGCAATCATTTCTGAGCATTCTGCTTGTACCTTGTTTGGGTTTGTCTCGCATAGGAGTCATATAACCTTCTTCATCCAGCTCTCCTCGTGGGCTCCGTTCTGGGGCAAACACTGTGGGGTCAGCACTGTATCTCTGGGTGCTACTGTCCTCTTGGACATGGGGTGCCATGGACTTGCGTAAAGTGCCATTACAGCAGGAGTCATCAAAAATCTCTGCGGTAGCCCCCTGAGCAATGGGGGCTTCTGGGATTGTGCTGGTGGTGGCCCTGTAGGGCATGGGCACTCCTTGTTCTGCAGCGAAGCCCCCGTCTCGGTAGACAAACTGGTTCTGTCAATAATAGAAACACATTTGGAGACCAAAGTTATTGGGAGGAATAGCAATCAAAAACATCAATGTTAATAACCAAAAGAATACAGAAGTTTGTCTTTCAGAGCAAAGTCAGAGTTTATTGGGTTTTTTTTCCCCCAATAGTTAATGAGTCTGTTATAGACTAGAAACACCTAAAATTCCAATTTTGCCCTATAAAGTAAATCAATTGTGGGAAAACAACTTGGAAATATGTGTTTAAGTTTTACTAACCACCTAACACATTGTCTAATAAAAAGTATTTCATATTCTTTCCCACAACTGCCTATTTTTAATGTAAAAATTCAAAGTGAATTTTCAAGACAAATGGCAATGTCATTAACTATAGGCAGTTGCCATTATGAACAGAAGCACAGTGATGAAATTTGAATAGTGATAGTTCCTTATGCCTTCTAGGCTGTTGTTACTATAATTTTGAGTCCATAGTACATAACTGGAAAGTCATCACCAAAATTCTGACTTTTTAGCGCAAGACCTATAATCATGGAAATAAAGATAACCTCCTCACCCAGAAGCATATTGTATGAGCCCAGGTAAATTTTTCAGATGAAAATCAAAAGCTACTGTAGATGAATGATATCTCAGCTCTGGATTATCTACTGAGATAAAACATATCTACATAGGCAGCTACACAAGCTACAGTAAATTCTTAACTCACTGTTGGCAAAGGCAAAATGAGGAAATTATGGTGAGACAAGACAGAGGAAACATGATAGGCAAAGACCAAAATCCTAAAAGATGAAGGTTGATTGTGAAATACTTACTCCTGACATAGGGGTGTAGGCAGGAGGAGGGCTGTGTCCAATTTCACTCTAATAGGAAAGAAAAATGGGATGATGGATATAATAAGAGGTGATATGAATGGAAAATAAAAGAAAAGAAAAAGAAAAGCCACATGAGTCATATGAACCAATAGGGAACACATGCACAACAGTGATGTTTGCTAAACAGTAAAATTTTATGTACTCTGATCTCAAAGAAAGTTTATTTATCTATTTTGATAATACTATGTATAATTTAATCCCTGTAAAGGAAAATTAAAAGAAATTTTAAATGCATTAAAAAATTATGTTGACAATAAATATTCTTCTGATGAACCCTGAAAGGGAAAAGTAGTAAATAATAAACTAGAGTTATAAACAAGGAATGGTTTCCTTTGTTATACTTTAGGTGACTGGAATGATCACATATCACCCCCATTAACTTTTCTCCTATAAGAAGCTTATCTAAAAAGAGATAGAAGTAGATTTCAATTTTCTTGGAATAATTTTTGTTATCAAATTACATTTATTCTTTACCATTTCAGCTAAGGGGCAGCTTCTCAACCTTTTCTTATAGAAAGGGTAAATAATATTTTCTCACTAGTCTCTTTTTAAGTGAACAAACAGCAGAAAATCTTGAAAAACTGGTTTCTTTCCTGGAAACATGCTTTACATACATTACTTTTATGTATTTAGAATCAGTTGAAATTAGATTGCAATTAGAAAAAAAACAAAAAGACATATTCTTATGGCTTACAACTCTAACCTATGGATTAAATAAAAGTCAATATAAAAATATGATAAAATATTAAGGATAACTTTCTTTAGGCTAAGTACAGGAGATATATGAATGCTAATATATATATATATATATGCTGCTGAGTCACTTCAGTGACTAATGAATGAATGCTTATATATATATATATATATATATATGCTGCTAAGTCACTTCAGTCGTGTCCGACTCTGTTCGACCCCACAGACAGCAGCCCACCAGGCTCCCCGTCCCTGGGATTCTCCTGGCAAGAACACTGGAGTGGGTTGCCATTTCCTTCTCCAATGCATGAAAGTGAAAAGTAAAAGTGAAGTTGCTCAGTCATGTCCGACTCTTCACGATCCCATGGACTGCAGCCCACTAGGCTCTTCCGCCCATGGGATTTTCCAGGCAAGAGTACTGGAGTGGGGTGCCATTGCCTTCTCCTATATATATATATATATATATATATATATATATATATATATAAAAATATAAAATATATAAAATACCAATCATTTATTAAGCATATTTCTTGAGAAACCACTCTCTGTGTATGCACAAGGCACTTTTCAAGGCACTTGAAATAATGAATAATGAAGGTAAAAACAGTTGGTTTTGTGAACCTTTCATTCTATACCTTCTGGCTTTAAGTGAACAGAGATGACTAAAATAAACCTCAAAGACAACATCTTGAAACATCTATAAAACAGAGCTAAATCTTATTCCAGGTCGATGTTTTTATACATTGACAGAACAACCTAAAAATATGGTCCCACAGAGATTAACTGTTCAATACAAATTAATAGCAGCTAGATAATAGAATTTTCCTTAACCGAGTCTTCTGAACTTAAGGGAACAAACTCTGAACATCTACACTGAGTTTAGATTTTAACTCTGCCTATAATTGAGTCACTTACGTGATATTATAGAAAATATTTAATCTCTTTTTTTCTCTAGTAACATAGCTAACAACACACTAAAGGATATAATGTGGAAATTTGGATATATTTGTTATGCAATGCATAGGAGGAGCTTTGTAGAGTAGACAGATTGTTATATGGTATTGTTGGGACTGAGCTTCAGTCCCAATTATAAGTGATATGGTCAATTATGAAATATCTCATTTTCATCCTTGGCCTCTTTACCTTATTCTTAATGAAGATACCTATTCTTAATGGAGAAATAAGGTATTTTACATATGAATAAGCTTTGTAAACTCTGCACTATTATACAAATGTAGAAGATACATAAAATTTAAATGTTCACACCTGCTAAATCAGATTTTTAAATTCAAGCAATCAAACTGCCAAGGCTTCTCATCAAAGAAGCAATTTTAAATGCTTACCTGTCTTCCACATCACCTGAAATATATTTTGCTATCTTTCAGAAAGTTACTAAATCTAATTCATTTGTTCATAAATTTGAGAAGGAAATTTTCCATATAATCCAATGATATGTTAAAATAGAGAGCTGGTACAAAAATATGATACCCGCCTGCTGGAACTTTATCATATTACAAATCTTGGCTTTACCCTTTCATTAAACTTGAATTATTTGGCAAGCATTTAGTAAATATTTGTAAAATTTCTATGATAAAAGCATAGGGATTATGTTCGATGCTAGAGATATCATGATATACTAGAAAAGGCTTGGCCAGTGGCCTTTCCCAGTTTACATTGTACGATCAAACATTTCCTGAGATTGTTGAAAGAAAAAAGCAAGAGTAAAGTGAGGCTGGAGTGAATTCATTTCAATTCTATGATTATATATTAAAAGGCAAAGTATTTCAAAGTATTCATAATCACCAGTGTTCCTTTGACCTCTTATTTGCAAGAGTTGTTATACTGGGTAATGTTTGAATTGTGGCTGAAAAAATAGCACTGCCTGCTACATGTTTAGCATTTTATAAAACTTGAGAGATAAATGATCAAAAGAATAACTTAAAAGTCATTTTTCATCAGGAAATACTTTATTATCTATATTCATTATCTGGGCTAGGCCATCTTCAATTGTAAAGGCATCATATCAAACATAACTAGACCTCTTGCAGTTAGTGTGTTCCAAGACAGGAAGTGTGGCCATGCTTTATTTGAATGCATCTGCTGTCTTGCATTTATAAGTCTTTCCATCAGCAACCTGCCAACTCTGCTTCTGGACACAGTGCCAGATACCATCACAGTAATAAGAGTGTCTTCATGTTCTTCCTAGTTTTCACCATTAAAATGGGAAAAAATGCTAAGCAAAGTCCCCTTAGTGTTCATTGTTTTTAGGGTTATTGGCTGCTTTTTATGTTTCTGTTTCCATTTTTTCCATTTGCTTTTTTTTCTGTTTTCCATGATAAAAAGCACCTCATTCATATCTCCCTGGAAGGGCAATACATCTACAAGGGAACATCTGTGAGGCCAATTAGCTGGGCTGGAAATGTGATATAATTGTTGTTTAAATATATTTAAATTACATGTTAATCACTATGTCATAATTTATAGGCTTTGAAAATAACTTTTTGTACTTGAGAGCCAAGCCAGATTTTACTTGTTTTTGCCATTTTTAGTTTGTAACAAGCTCTTCTCATTCCCCACACAACCATCCCTCCAATTCCCCACACTTGAAGAGCTGAACTTTTACTACTGGAAAGAATGACAGCTGCAAGTAAATTGGTTGAGTAAAAATTAAGATCCCCACGATCAGAATGAGCTGGAGTGACCTTAATGTTCTAAGCATAACAAAGCAGTGCTCTCAGTTAAAAGGCTTTTGTTATTTTATTGTGCCACTTTCTAAACTGTCTATCAAAGCCTGGCTTTGAGGATCTTCAGGAAGCAGCACTGGGTATATCTGTTCAATTAACTGGCAAGGGGATTTATTGTCAGCAGGACAAAGATAGAAAGAGGTGGGCTATAAACTGGCAGGTGATACGGAGCTTGCTCCTGGTGGGGAACTATGTAAGGGTGATGAAGAGAGTCAAGTTTAATTTGTGGCCGTAATCACTGGGACATTGTATGATTAACTTGGACTCAAATCCCAGGGGTTATAGAGAAGGCAAATGCCAGCAAATATATCAAATACACTATTAAATGGATATTTACATACACCATGTCCTAAAATTTACTTTTCAACTGAACGATAAAAATTTGAACCTTTGTCTTCTTACATGTGCTGCATTTCTCATATTTATTGTTTTAATTAAAAGTATTATATTATTCCTATGAAATTTTACCTTGTTAACTCAGTGAAATTTTAAATTGTTAAACAGATGAATCGTTAACCATCATATTTTCAAAAAATATTATACAAATCTATCTTCTTAGGAAACAAACAAAGGGACATGCTTAATGCCTACTTTCTATTTAAATTAAAGATGTGCTTAATGAGAGTTTTTTTAATCTTCAGATAATTGTTACTCTCAATATTAGCCATAGGATTAAAGTTTCTAGGGCCAAGAATCCCCCTAAATCCTTTTAACTAAAATGGCATGTGTCTGTATGATGGTGCTAATCCATCAGCACTGATTTATTACCTGGACACTTGCACATATTAAGTATGAAGAGTTCTCAATTTTTTATCCTCTTTGGCATGCATCCTTAACACTGATGGGCATTTTTCCATTTCACAGGTCAGGTAGTGGACAGAGAAAATGCCTTTTATTTTGTATTATGAATAATTTTTGATGTTTGGCTGTAAATCTTTATCTTTTTTACAACTGAGTTTAACACACCAGCATTTGAGACATTTGGATTTTGAATCTTCATTTTTCATAAGACAACTGGAAGAAAACAAAATATATTCACATTCCCCAAACCAAGAAGAACTGGAGAAACCTATTGAATTCAGGCAGTTGTCTCACATACACATGCATATGTGTGAACATATATGTTACACAAAATCTTTTTTGTCTGTTTATATGTGTTTATTAATGCACTCATTTATCTATTTAGTTTGATTATATGCGATGCTACTTTTAAAAAAAACTATTTTACTCTCCACAAACAGGGTTTCCCAGGTTAACACTAAGGTAAAGAACCTGCCTGCCAATCCAGGAGACATAAGAGATGCAGGTTCAGTACCTGGGTTGGGAAGATCCCTGGAGGAGGGCATGGCAACTCACTCCAGTATTTTTGCCTGGAGAATCACATGGACAGAGGAGCCTGTAATCTTCTGGCTGTAGTCTATAGGGTCACACAGAGTCGGACATGACTGAAGAAACTTAGCATGCACACACTCTACACAAACAAAATAATGATGATATAATAATAGATAATATGATGACATAATATTATAGTAAATAAGTTAGTTACAATGACCCTGTGTGCCAGTTGAAGGCATATTAACTTGGGCTTTCATCTTTTTTTCACTTTTCACTAACCCTAGAACTTAATTATAAAGTCCACTCTGTTTCACAGATGAATATATTACTTCTCTTAGGAAAACTGAGAAATAGCAAGCAAGCTAACTTGTATTGTAAACCTACCATATGCCACGGACTAGAATATTTTAAATTTTATGTATTCATATGAACTTTCAAGGTAAATATCATTAGTAAAAATTATGACTCCCATTTTTCAGGTGAGGAAACAGGACCAGGGAATTTTAAAGTTCTTCCCATGCATAAACACAGCCACTGGTGTATGACTCCTTGAATCTAACACCTTCTCATTATTCCACATACAGATTTTGACTTTAGCATGTCTATTCTCTGCCCTCTCTGCCACTGTATAATGTTTCAGTTCTTCTCTCAAATAAGATATTATGGCTTATCTTTCTTCTGAAAAACTAACCTAAAGGAGAAATTTGAAAAAGTAACTAGACTTAATTATAAAATACTGATAATGGCTTACAATGTTGTCCTCCCATCTTATTTGCATTTTAATTTACTCAAAGGACTTAAACAGGAAAGCTACTAGATGTAGAATGTTAAGTGCTAATAGAGAATATATGTGTGTGTTTATATATATAAAAACTATGATTTTTAGATCAACAAGACAGACTATTAAGGAAGAACAGATACTCATATATATATGTCTATGTAGATTACTTACCTTACCAAGAGCAAAAATTAACCCTGAAGCAGGAGGAGATGGTTCTGAATAATGGGAGAGCAGAAAGATTTTCCATGACAGGACTCTTGCTGATGGACTTATTATTCCTAGGCCAAGCTTAGTCAATAAATTCTTCTTCCTGCTCCACTAAGGGTAAGTAAGCTATTGTTTCCTCAGGCAGCAATTCCTGTAGCCTTTCCAAATATTAGTAGAACAAGAGGACATTCCCTGTTTAAATACTCATGGTTAGATGAGTCAATAAAATGGGAGCTGAAAACTCCACACTTTATACCTTTCCATATGTTCTTGTTACATGATGAAGTTGAAGAACATTATTAGCATAGTCAAAAAAGAAAGGTTATAAAGAAATGTGGTTTTACACTAGGGCCAACATTCCTTAGCTTGATTTTAAGATGAACAATAAGAGTTTCGTCACTTCTCTTGATATTAGTAATCATGTAAAATTTATATCTCTTCATCCTGGGAGGAAGATGATAAATATATCTTTATTTTTTGTTCTGGCAACTTTCTTTTGCATCTTTCTTTTGTTTACATTCTTTTTGCCAACATATTGTAATATTTGAACCTTTTCCTAATTATCACCTTAGCTACTAGTTGACATATGTATCTAGAAATCTAAAGAGGAGAATTTTTAGGGGTTTCCTTAAGGATTTCCCAGCAGTTCTTTTCAGTTAGAGAAGGTACAGTCATTTTCTCAAATTTTTAAACTTATCTTTGAGAACATATAGTTCAACTGCAGTGTCTCTGTTTGAATCTAAAGGAAATCATTAAGCCTTTACTGTGTCCAAATTCTCAGGTCATCTGACTAATTTTCCAAGTGCATCCAAAAGTAATCTGTCTCTTTGCTTGAGAGTTTTTTATCCCAAATCATGAAGATTATTTAGTGAAGATTTCTTAATACATTAAAAAAAATGCATTGATGTCAGGCAACTTACTGGAGTGGATTGCCATTTCCTTCTTCAGGGGATCTTCCCAACCCAGGGCTCAAACCTGGCTCTCCCACATTGTAGACGGATGCTTTACCGTCTGAGCCACCAGGGAAGTCAAGAGAACATTACTGTTTGATTGTTTTATTTCTCTGATGTTGGTTTTATTTGTTTGTTTCTGGCTACATTGTATAACAGGTGGGATCTTAGATCCTGACCAGGGATCCAAACCGCACCCCCTGCATTGGTAGTGCAGAGTCTAGGCTACTGGATTGCCAGCAAGTCCCCAAGGTCAGGTAACTTTTGAAGATGAAAGTACCGTTGACATGAAGCAATTGACCACATGAGGTCCTTCTGTCTCTAGGGTTGTATTCTTGAACATTTGACATTGAACCATGAGATTTTTAAACAATTACCTTAATCTCTTGAACCCTCAGTTTATTTAGCTCTCAAAAGGAAAATGAGCTATAGTAAAAGTAAAGGGAAAGATCAATTCCAACTATCAAATTACATGTATGTAAAATGAATATTCTGCCTGAAGTTCATATCATTGATTGCTAAATATTATAAAATGTGATTAACATTAAAGTGAAAGCATCTTGCAGACTTATCTCCCATAAACTTTTTTAAAGTATATGAATTTCTTTTTCTTTTTTCCCTTTTCTCTAAATGGAGTGTCTATGGAGTACCTTAGTCTGTATGCAACAAATGATTGTGCTCTGGGGAGGCAAGAGCACATCTGGATGTGACTTTTCTGGTGACTCAGCAGTAAAGAATCCACCTGCCAATGCAGAGACATGGGTTGGGTCCCTGGGTTGGGAAGATTGATTGGAGAAGGAAATGGCAACACACTCTAGTATTCTTGCTTAGGAAATCCCATGGACATGGACAGAGGAGCATGGTGGGCTACAGTCCATGGGGTTGCAAAAGAGTCAGACATGATTTAGTGACTAAACAACAATTATACACATGCTTATTGTCAATTGACACATTTTCACTTTCATAGTACTCACTTCTATTTATATAATTAGATAATGTATGGAAATTACAGAAATAGCTTAAAAATTAAGTAGTCTATAGGACAAAATGAAAAAAAAAAACCTATGGGCACTCTGAATGTCATGAATGCCATTACTTTAGAATTTGAAATGCTAAGACTTGGTCTGGGTATAATATGTTTCCTTTTATACTATTGATAAAGATTCACTTAAATCACAATTATGGGGAAACAGTGGAAACAGTGGCTGACTTTATTTTTGGGGGGCTCCAAAATCACTGCAGATGGTGATTGCAGCCATGAAATTAAAAGACGCTTACTTTTTGGAAGGAAAGTTATGACCAACCTGGACAGCATATGAAAAAGCAGAGACATTACTTTGTCAACAAAGGCACTTCTAGCCAAGGCTATGGTTTTCCAGTAGTCATGTATGGATGTGAGAGTTGGACTAAAAAGAAAGCTGAGTGTGGAAGAATTGATGCTTTTGAACTGTGGTGCTGGAGAAGAGTCTTGAGAGTCCCTTGGACTGCAAGGAGATCTAACCAGTCCATCCTAAAGGAGATCAGTCCTAGGTGTTCATTGGAAGGACTGATGTTGAAGTTGAACTCCAATACTTTGGCTACCTGATGTGAAGAACTGACTCATTGGAAAAGACGCTGATGCTGGGAAAGATTGAGGGCAGGAGGAGAAGGAAAAACAGAGGATGAGATGGTTGGATGGCATCACTGACTCAACGGACATAAGTTTGGGTGGACTCCGGGAGTTGGTGAACAGGGAGGCCTGGCGTGCTGCAGTCCATGGGGTTGCAAAGAATCAGACACGACTGAGTGACTAAACTGAACTGAACTGATCTATACACATATGCATGCATGTATATATATATATATATATATATATATATATTCATACATACATGAAGAAAATTAATAGCTTAAAACAAGATAATAACGTTTTATTTAATTCATTCAAACTAACAAATTTTCTTTTATAGGTTGTTAGTTTATTTGTGGGCTTAGTTTTGCTTTGTCTCTACTCTTTTTCACATGTGGATATTATATATCAGGAAGTAAATAATATTCATTAAAGCATCATTTATAAGAGTTCCACTTGGAAATGTTTCTTTTGTGGTTATTTGGAGTTATACTATTTACTTGCAAATAATAAGGCAACAGTGAAGCACCTTATATTTCAAACTCCTCTTTAGCAATAATCCACACCAGAAAAGTTTTATTATATATTCAAAATAACTATAACAGTATTTAAAGCAATCTGTGTGTAAGAATATAAAAATATGACGGGCATAGTTCATGTATTGGGAGATGGAAACAAATAATATAGAAAATACAACTACAAATTTTATAACTCTAATTTTGGCATGTAGATTTTATTCAGTGTCTTAAATGATAAGTGTTGGCAACAAGCAAACAATTTAACATAATACAGATAATGCTTTCCATGTTCCTATCATTTCAGTGTGGATCAGGTTGGAAATACCTTCGGGTATGCTAGTTTATGCCAACTGTTTACCAGAGAAAAGTGAATTTGTAACAATGGTTGGTTAGGCGAACTACTGCTCTTCAGGCTCCGAAGTGGTACAGCTGTTGCTATAAGTAAAAAGACTTCTAACAGCCCACCTGGAATTAGGACATCTGGTTTGTGCGAGCTGATCTGAATAAGGTACTGCGCATACTCCAGTACAGCTACTGACAGAGCAAACAGCACATGGCTGTCCCACCAGCCCAGAGCAAACACCAGCTACATTTCACAGAAGCTGGCTGGTATTTACAACTGATCGGAGCCAAAATGAATATCAGATTGAAGGCAGTACCCCAAGAGAAAAACACTTTCCCCCACAGCAACTGGTTGCCCATAGTCTAAGGCGTTTATACCATTTTTTAAAATCTCCCAAATGTGATTTTGCCGCATGTCAAAAGGAAGAAGAAAAACATACAAAGAATTCCTGCATCTATTTGTGAACCACTTTGGAATTTTCTGAAGTAAAAAAAAAGACCAATATTTTTACTTTGCTATTTAAACTGTTTGCTACCTATATTAGCCAGAACCATGGTCATAATAACTTTCTTTCAACTTCTAAAGTAGCTAACACTACGTGTACACCTGTGGAGGATTCATGTTGATGTATGGCAAAACCAATACAATATTGTAAAGTAATTGGCCTCCAATTAAAATAAATAAATTTAAATTAAAAAAAATATGAAGCCAAAAAATAAAATAGACTAGAAACACTAGAAACTAGAGTGTCTAATTTAAATCTGACATGGATGCCAGAGATCACCCAATCTCCTTCTCCCTATTTTCAGCTATGGTAATAGAGACGGCAGGTGACTTTGCTCAAGGTCACACATCTAGTTACCAACAACAAAAATCAATAGGCCAAATTAGAAAAATACTTTTATGGTTTACTATGAAACAAAAACAATCTGCTTGCTATCCTTCTTAGATTATGTCTGCATAACTGAATCGGGACAAGGCAGGTGAAACTCTAAAGAAGCGAAGTCTGATTATCACGTTTCCTTTTCAACTTCAAGTCCATATTTTTTTTATTGCTCCCTAATGACAGAGTGACTTCACTTTCACTTTTCACTTTCATGCATTGGAGAAGGAAATGGCAACCCACTCCAGTGTTCTTGCCTGGAGAATCCCATGGACAGAGGAGTGTGGTAGGCTGCAGTCCATGGGGTCGCGAAGAGTCGGACACGAATGAGCGACTTCACTTTCACTTTTTACTTTCATGCACTGGAGAAGGAAATGGCACCCACTCCAGTGTTCTTGACTGGAGAATCCCAGGGACAGGGGCGCCTTAGCCGAAGCGACTTAGCAGCAGCAACAGATGCCAGAGTCCAGTGATTCTAGTCCTGGTTCTATAGGAAATGGGGCTATTGCATCATCTCAAAAAAGATGCACCATTTTAAGTCAGTAACTCATATTCCAAAACCCCCTCTCTCATCTGTAGTGTTATTCTCTTCTCACGGATTTGGCTGTAGCTAGGCTAAGGGCATCCATTTAGTCTGATTAGTTTGGGGGAATTTTCTCAACTTGGTGGTTGCTGCTGCTGCTGTTAAGTCGCTTCAGTCGTGTCTGACTCTATGCGACCCCATAGATGGCAGCCCACCAGGCGCCCCCATCCCTGGGATTCTCCAGTCAAGAACACTGGAGTGGGTGCCATTTCCTTCTCCAGTGCATGAAAGTAAAAAGTGAAAGTGAAGTCGCTCATTCGTGTCCGACTCTTCGCGACCCCATGGACTGCAGCCTACCACACTCCTCTGTCCATGGGATTTTCCAGGCAAGAGTACTGGAGTGAGGTGCCATTGCCTTAGTAGATCATAAATAGTCCCGCCTCACAGAACAATGAAATACTGAGTACCAACCTGTACACACATAATTAACTGCTGACCTGACATCTCCACTGGAATGTTCCATGCTTTTTCAAATGTCACTTTTCCAAAACTGAAATGAACACCACCTCTCCTGACATTAAATGGAATTCTCTTATCTTTCTTGGCTTGGTGAATAGTATCAACTTATCTACTTGTGTAAGTTAAATATCTCAGTGCCATCTTTGGCTTCACCTCTATCTCATTCTTCATAAGCATCCAACGTCTACCCATTGAAACATTTTAATACCTCAAGGATACAACCATTTTCTCCATCTTCATTGATACTGTTTTAGTTCTGATGTTAAGGTACGAAATCATTTAGCATTGCAACTCGGAAATTTTGAGGATAAAAGAAAATGCTATAAATAATTAAGTCAAGAGTAATAGGAGTAAACCAGGACTCTAGGGAAAACAGGCACAGCACATGCAATGAACTTAATGATGACCACATTTCTTGACTAAACTACTATAATATTTTTCTAATTGGTCTCCTTGATCTCCTCATTCCAATCTAATATTCACACTTCATTTCCTGCTTAAAAACCTACAAGACCCCTTTTGGCTTCAGGTTAAAACAAATCTCAGTTTCTTGGGGCATGAAGGCTTTTGATAGCTATGGCTCCTGCCAATTTTTCCAGCTTTGTCTTTCTGCTTATTCATCATATGCCTCCAGTCAAAAAAAGCACCAGCAGTTCCTGATGATCCATGACTTCTATTACCTCCAGTTACCTGCTCAGGTTCCAATTGTTTCCTAAACATTTCTTTCTAGTAGCTTCATCTTGATTACATATTAATTCTATGGAATGCTATCATTGCCCTGTTTATATGTAATTATTGATTCAAAAATATCAAGAACCTATTCTGCACCCATATGAGTAATTCAGCAATTTTATTCTAATCGTTTATTTACTTCATTAGTTTGCTGTCTTTCTTAGATTGTGAATCTATTTAGAAGAAAGTGATAGTGTTAGTTGCCCAGTTAGGTCCAACTCTTTGTGACCCCATGGAGTATAGACCACCAGCCTCCTCTGTTTATGGAATTCTCCAAGTGAGAATACTGGAATGGGTGGCCAGTCTCTTCTCCAGGGGATCTTCCTGACCGAGGGATCTAACTCAGGCCTCTTGCGTTGCAGGCAGATTCTTTACCATCTGAGCCAAAGCCCAAGGCTATTTAGAAGAAGCCTTAAATTTACTATTATATCCTTCATACCTAGCACAGTTCAGGAACCTAGATGTGATGAATATTTAGTAAAAGGATATTGAATCAAAGGATGGATAGATGGAAAAGATATTTACACTTCAAGTTTGACTTTATTAATGAGAATCTAAGGGCCTTCCTGGTTTGATCCCTGCATCGGGAAGATCCCCTGGAGAAGGGCATGATTACCCACTCCGATATTCTTGCCTGGAGAATTTCATGGACAGAGGAGCCTGGCAGGCTATAGTCCTAGTCCATGGGGTCGCAAAGAGTAAGACAGGCCTAAGCGACTAACACTTTCACTTTTTTCACTTTCAAGACCTCAGGCAGTGGGATATGTTTTAAAGAATAAAGAATTTTAACATTCCTTAAATTATATATTGCACATATTTTACTCTACAGATACTCAGGGTGAGTCCTAAATTGAAACTGAATCCCAATACAATCATCTGAATATTATATCTTATCTAGTACACTCACTCTTCCTGTCAATTAGCTACTATTTTTGGAAGCATTGTTTAAAGTCTTACTTCTAATGGCCAAAAAATGTATTTTTACAAATAATGAGTGGTTCCAGATGCAATGGATATTTCACATCTAGTTATAAAACATCAGGATTCTATCACTAGTATGACAACATTCCCTTGAGACATCTATGTAATTCCTAATGCTTTGGAGGTCTAGGAAACTCAGCTTCTGCTTTATCCTGAAGAATATAAATTAAGTAAGAACAATAGGAAAGACAAGTGCTGAGGATAAATTGCCTGTAGGCAGATGAAAAGTGTAGTTTGGGCTCATAAGCTCAAACACAGATCTCTGCAAGTATTCATTTTAAGTTGTACATACCATCCACCTACATTTCTGTGCATAACAGACAGGAAGAATCAGAATAATTAAAATTTATTAAAACTTTTTCAGAAGACCTTTTTTTTAAAAAAGAATAATTATGGTTAAACAGTATTGGACTGGGTTTCCTGGTGGCCCAGATGGTAAAGAATCCACCTGCAATGCAGGAGACTGGGTTCTATCCCTGGGTCAGGAAAATCCCCTGGAGAATGGAATGGCTACCCACTCTAGTATTATTCCCTGGAGAATCCCATGAACAGAGGAGCCTGGTGGGCTACAGTCCAGGGATTGTAGAGTTGGACATGCCTGAGCAACTGACACACAGTATAGAAAAATTAAAGTTATAAATAAATGAAATTCTAAGTCTCTAGGAAGGAAAGAAGCTATAGAAGGACAGCTCTTGAGTAGGGAAGAGCACTGCCACCCACCAGCTCTGTTGCTGTAGATAAATTTTACTCAAAGCTTAATGTCCTCATCTGTAAAATGGAAATAATAATGTCTGTCTGCCTGCTTTATGAGTTTTATAAGTTCATGTTCAAGGTAAATGTATTTGAAAAAAATGTATTACATAAATGTGCAATATGGTGTTTTTTACTAGTAGTTAAAAAAAAATCCAGCTGAAGGGTGACTTGTCCAAGTATTACTCATACAAAACTATACTAAATGCTGCAAACCAAGCAAGTATATGTTTCTTGTATACTGGAATAAAAGTATACAGTTACCTATTTTGTATCTGTGTGATGATAGAGTTCATTTTGCAGCCTTAGTATCATGTATATCATTTGAAGTGCTTCCCAGGAGGCTGAATGGTAAAGAATCTGCCTGTCAATGTAGGAGACACAAGAAACACAAGTTCGGTCTGTGAGTTGGGAGTATCCCCTGGAGTAGGAAATGGCAACCCACTCTAGTGTTCTTGCCTGGAAAATTCCATGGACGGAGGAGCCTGGTGGGCCATGAGGTCACAAAGAATTGGACACGACAGAGTGACTGAGCACTTCAATTCAGTCACGCAGTTGTGTCTGACTCTTTGCGACCCCATGAATCACAACACGCCACGGCTCCCTGTCCATCTCCAACTCCCGGAGTTCACTCAGATTCGCTTCCATCGAGTCAGTGATGCCATCCAGCCACCTCATCCTCTGTCATCCCCTTCTCCTGTTGCCCCTCATCCCTTCCAGCATCAGAGTTTTTTCCAATGAGTCAACTCTTCGCATGAGGTGGCCAAAGTACTGGAGTTTCAGCTTCAGCATCATTCCTTCCAAAGAAATCCCAGGGCTGATCTCCTTCAGAATGGACTGGTTGGATCTCCTTGAAGTCCAAGGGACTCTCAAGAGTCTTCTCCAACACCACAGTTCAAAAGCATCAATTCTTCAGCGCTTAGCCTTCTTCACAGTCCAACTCTCACATCCATACATGACCACTGGAAAAACCATAACCTTGACTAGCGGACCTTAGTCGGCAGAGTAACGTCTCTGCTTTTGAGTATGCTATCTAGGTTGGTCATAACTTTTCTTCCAAGGAGTAAGCATCTTTTAATTTCATGGCTGCAGTCACCATCTACAGTGATTTTGGAGCTCCCAAAAATAAAGTCTGACACTGTTTCCACTGTTTCCCCATCTATTTCCCATGAAGTGATGGGACCGGATCCCATGATCTTCATTTTCTGAATGTTGAGCTTTAAGCCAACTTTTTCACTCTCCACTTTCACTTTCATCAAGAGGCTTTTTCGTTCCTTTTCACTTTCTGCCATAAGGGTGGTGTCATCTGCATATCTGAGGTTATTGATATTTCTCCCGGCAATCTTGATTCCAGCTTGTGTTTCTTCCACTCCAGCGTTTCTCATAATGTACTCTGCATATAAATTAAATAAGTAGGGTGACAATATACAGCCTTGACGTACTCCTTTTCCTATTTGGAACCCATCTGTTGTTCCATGTCCAGTTCTCACTGCTGCTTCCTGACCTGCATACAGATTTCTCAAGAGGCAGGTAAGGTGGCCTGGTATTCCCATCTCTTTCAGAATTTTCCACAGTTTATTGTGATACACACAGTCAAAGGCTTTGGCATAGTCAAGAAAGCAGAAATAGATGTTTTTTTGGAACTCTCTTGCTTTTTTGATGATCCAGCGGATGTTGGCTATTTGATCTTTGGTTCCTCTGCCTTTTCTAAAACCAGCTTGTACATCTGGAAGTTCACGGTTCACATATTGCTGAAGCCTGGCTTGGAGAATTTTGAGCATTACTTTACTAGCATGTGAAATGAGTGCAATTGTGCGGTAGTTTGAGCATTTTTTGGCATTGTCTTTCTTTGGGATTGGAATGAAAACTGACTTTTCCCAGTCCTGTGGCCACTGTTGAGTTTTCCAAATTTGCTGACATATTGAGTGCAGCACTTTCACAGCATCATCTTTCAGGATTTCTAACAGCTCAACTGGAATTTCATCACCTCCACTAGCTTTGTTCATAGTGATGCTTTCTAAGGCCCACTTGACTCACATTCCAGGATGTCTGGCTCTAGATGAGTGATCACACCATCGTGATTACCTGGGTCGTGAGGATCTTTTTTTGTACAGTTCTTCTGTGTATTCTTGCCACCTCTTCTTAATATCTTCTGCTTCTGTTAGGTCTAGACCATTTCTGTCCTTTATTGAGCCCATCTTTGCATGAAATGTTCCCTTGGTATCTCTAATTTTCTTGAAGAGATCTCTAGTCTTTCCCATTCTGTTGTTTTCCTCTATTTGCATTGATTGCTGAAGAAGGCTTTCTTATCTCTTCTTGCTATTCTCTGGAACTCTGCATTCATATGCTTATATCTTTCCTTTTCTCATTTGTAAGACCTCCCCAGACAGCCATTTTGCTTTTTTGCATTTCTTTTCCATGGGGATGGTCTTGATCCCATGGGATCACAAAGAATTGGACACAACTGAGTGACTGAGCACTTGCACACACATAAATGTCATTTGAGAACATTATCAAAAGGGGATGGTGTTATTGATACAAACAAAAATGATTTATGTTTCATTTGAATATATATATATATATATAGGTTAGCACATCATTTAAAGTCATTGTAAAACATTTCTTTGAAAATAAAAAAAATAATATATGCTTTTCTTAGCCAGCAGTAAATCGAAGCACGATCCTCTTTCAGCACTTAGATACAGAAATGTGCATATTAAATGTTCAATAATTAATTCCTTAAGCAGCTAAAATAAAATTAACTGAACGATCTAATAGTAGAGGTTTAATAAATTGAAATAAAATCTTCATTACTTTTGTTTTCTTTTGATGATGAGGGTGTCAGAGTCAATGAAAGCCAAACATTAGAAACTCCCATCTCTGCTGACCACGTGTTGGCCTTGATCTTCTTGAATCATTTGTACTGATTCAGATAGACACCTCATATGTCTCAGAGTTCATGCTAAGGCACTGTTTACAGGGCAAAGAGAAGTCCTCAGTCCAGAATGTGTGCTTAAATTTTTTTTTTTATTCCTTGAGATCATTGATGTTTTCAGGGAAAACTGGCACATTAAGAGAAGCACACACTAATGTAAGAAATGTTTGAATCCTCCTACCCCATTTGGTGGAGAGAGAATTCCTATGTGTTAACTTTTCTAATAAGTTAAGACTTGAAGCATTTTATAGATTTTAAAAGTGTGTTAAACACTTTTAAGAAAGACACCTGTTGGAAAGAAAGTTGCTAAATAATAGAAAAGTGCTTAGATTTGCAATCTGAAATAATTTGATAAATGACTTAGAGTTGGGAAAAATAGATTAGATTTTTCCACATATTGTATACCCCAGGCTTTCTCCCAAGGTCTACCAAACAAACAACAAAAAAAGTGCTAGACAGACAAGAAAAGCCCCTGGTTTATTTTCCAGGCCACTTGGTCCTTTATTATGTATTAATAGTAGCACAATTATTACTTATCACATCTAAAAGAAAATGTTATGCAAAGGTGCAGCTATGTTCTGACAAAATAAAATATTAATACTTGATCTAATGAATATAATCACAAAGGAGAGTGTGGCTGATTGTCTTTCATGCCATAAGTCTTAAATGTTAGACTTCCCAGGCTCTCATAAAAATCATTACTGTTTTTATTTGTAAATATATATTCAAGAATTTTAGAAATTATTTATTTTTCATAAATATTATCTTTTAGAATGCAAGCTCCTTAAATACATAATCAAATAGTTGTATTAGTTCCTCACTTCTCCCATTTCTCCCAAATTTACTTGTCTAAATGTTAAAAATATAACTAGTAGCTCAGATTTTGCCAAAAACAATAAATGAGAAGAGAAGGTTTTGATCATTTAAGACTGATTTCTTAAATTCTTATTGAAAGGTAGCCAAAGCAGTTAGAAATAAAATCAGCACACTGACAGCACTTTTAGGATATTTTAATCCAACCTGTTTCCATACAAAAGCATATTGAATATCAGTTATGCAGGAGGAGAAGATATTTCCAAGAGAGCTTGACATAAGACCAGGTTGTGAATTATTTGCTTTGAAATGCTTTCATATTTTCCTGCTTGGAAATTCTGGTCAAGAGAAGAGCAAAAACAGCTCATCCTAAGCATTTGGTCAAGTGAACATTCATAAAATGTTTAGCAGCCCACAAATACAATTTCTAAAAATGCTAGATCATCCACCTCCAGAAGGGAGGAAGGAAGCACCACTTTGTTATTATATTGAATTTCTGGGGCCCACCCCATCCATCTTGAGTTTCCAAATACTGGGAGCTCCAGAGGAAGTTTTCACTAAAGCGCTATTTGTAACTTGGAACACATACATTCCCAGCAGTCTTTACTCCTGCATATAACCTTACCTTCTCTACCCAGAGCAAATTTACCTTGAAGCGGTAAAGTTTAAAGCTTCAGGCTCTTCAGTTGCATCACTTCTCCCAGGGCCTGGGAAATTTGGTAAACTTTTAAAAAGTAGGATTTTTAGTACTTTTAACTTTTTATTTTATATTATTGTTCATTAACAATGCTATGCTAGTGTCAGGTGTTCAGCAAAGTGATTCAATTATACATATACATGTATCTATTCTTTTCCAAATTCTTTTCCCATTTACGTTGTTATATAATATTGAGTAGAACTCCCTGTGCTCTACCTAGGTTCTTGTTGGTTATCCATTTTATGCCTTTTTTTTTTTTTGCCACACAGCATGTGGGAACTTAGTTCCCTGACAAGGGATCAGGCCTGTACCCCCTGCATGGGAAGAACAGAGCCCTAACTATTGGACAACCAGGGAAGTCCTTGGTTATTCGTTTTAAAAACAACAGTGTGTAGATGTCAATCTCAAATTCAGTAACTATCCCTTCCCGACACCCTTCTCCCTTGATAACCATAAGTTCCCTCTCTGTTGAGTCTGTTTCTGTTTTGTAAATAAGTTTATTTATATCCTTTCTTTTTTTATTTAAGATTTTTATTTTGCAGTATTTTTCTTAAAGAGGCTCAACCCTTACTCCCAATGATATGGCTGGCTCCATAATACCTAGATATTCCCATATTCTCCCCTCTTAAAGCTCAACATTCAGAAAATGAAGATCATAGCATCTGGTCCCATCACTTCATGGGAAATAGATGGGAAAACAGTGGAAACACTGTCAAGACTTTATTTTTGGGGGCTCCAAAATCACTGCAGATGGTGACTGCAGCCATGAAATTAAAAGATGCTTACTCCTTGGAAGAAAAGTTATGACCAACCTAGATAGCATATTCTAAAGCAGAGACATTACTTTGCCGACTAAGGTCCGTCTAGTCAAGGCTATGGTTTTTCCAGTGGTCATGTATGGATGTGAGAGTTGGACTGTGAAGAAGGCTGAACGCCAAAGAATTGATGCTTTTGAACTGTGATGTTGGAGAAGACTCTTGAGAGTCCCTTGGACTGCAAGGAGATCGAACCAGTTCATTCTGAAGGAGATCAGCCCTGGGATTTCCTTGGAGGGAATGATGCTGAAGCTGAAACTCCAGTACTTTGGCCACCTCATGCGAAGAGTTGACTCATTGGAAAGGACTCTGATGCTGGGAGGGATTGGGGGCAGGAGGAGAAGGGGACGACCGAGGATGAGATTGCTGGATGGCATCACTGACTCGATGGATGTGAGTCTGAGTGAACTCCGGGAGTTGGAGATGGACAGGGAGGCCTGGCGTGCTGTGATTCATGGGGTCGCAAAGATTCAGACACAACTGAGTGACTGAACTGAACTGAACTGAACACACTTAACTGGTATCACCCAGATGAGCTTCCCAAGGTGGCTCAGTGGTAAAGAATCTACCTGTCAATACAGGAGACCCAGGTTTAATCTCTGGGTTGGGAAGATACCCTGGAGAAGGAAGTGGCAACCTGCTCCAGTATTCTTGCCTGGACAACCCCATGGACAGAAGAGTCTGGCAGCCTACAGTCCATCATGTCACAAGAAAGTCAGACAAGACTTAGCAATTAAATAACAATCACTCACATTGCCCAGTGATATCTGATATGGACTATTTCCTGCCCTATCAGTAACAAGGATATCACAATTATTAGTGATTGCAGTTCTACAAGTAAGCTGGTGAACCCTGAAGAAACTCAGGAAGGAGAAGAATACCTGGCACCTAGCAGCCATCAGACTGCAGTCACTCCCCACTGTGAACCCTGAGGACACTCAGGGAGGAAAAGAATACCTGCCATCTAGCAGCTATCAGATTGCAGCCACTCCCTATAGCAAACCCTGAGAAAACTCAGGATGTGAAAACACAGGAAACTGATCCCAGATAGCTGAGGTGCATATCAAACAATTGATATCAGTGAGCCCATACTCTTGCATCTGCCCTTACAAGAAAAGACCTAAATTCCTTAACATGACAAATCTAGTTCCTTTAATTAACAGTAATCTTTTGATGTTTCCGACTACTTGACTACCTGCCCTTAGCTGCAAAACTCTATATATCCTAGCTCCCCCTTTATCTCCTCGGAGTTGTTTCTCAGAGCTATCTGAAAGGCAGTGTCCCAAGCTGCAGTCCTCATTCTGCCACAAAAAAATCTTAACTCGGAACTCTCATGTGCATTTTAAAAAGATCAGCAGTAGGTGTTATTTGAACCTAGAGTTAGAGAAAAGGAAACTAAGAGGTGAAGTCATTCAAGTTTACAAAACTATTAATAATAAGTACTGAAGCCCAGATTTAAACACAGTTAGTGAGATCTCCAAGTACCTGTTCTGCTAGCACACTTTGCAAGTTTTCCAAATTACTTAAAAAAACACATTTTCTCCCAATGAACTAAAAGAAAAAAAAAAGGAGAGGTAGTTTGAACATCTTCCATCTGTAAACTTTAGGTTGAATAAAAGTTTAACTAGTGTTCAAGAGACAGAGAAACCCGTCTGACTGATGGGTTAAAATCTTACTCTTAAATTTCCTTGTGCTAATGATTACATTGTTCTGCTTAAGATAAATTTTCTTCAAATGTATTGACCTTATCTTCTGCTAACTACTTCTAGACTTTTCTCCGCCCATATCCTATTATTTTCTGTCTCTATGATTTCACTACCTTACTCTACTTTAAGAATATTTGAATGCCTATTATCCTAAAAAGCATCCTCTGACTAATCTTTCACTCTGAGCTTACATTTAGTACCATTTCTTTCCTTTACAATTAAAAAAAAAATCTAAAGAATTACCACTGCCTGCCTTTAATCTTCAATCATATTCTGTTCTCCATTAGTTCTATATTCTACAAAAACTACTCTCAAGAACGATACTGATATATCATGAATCAAGCTGAATCATCCAAACCAAGATTCAACTTCACTTGAGTTCTAGACATACATTCCCAAGTATCTAACATCTGTATCTACTTACATTCCAAAATATTGAATATATTTCCTTATTATACATTCTCTATTCTCATACACTACTAGTAATATTGACATTTTCTCAACCTTTCATTGAGAAAATTTGATGTCACTTTAAATTCTCTGTCTCACTCTGCAACATCCAAATGGTACCCAAATCCTGCTGATTTTCTCAAAACCATCACTTATGTCAAACTTTGTGTTAGGCAGTTAGAATAGGAAAAAGGAGTCCAGAATGATGGTGGCTAAAAGTCAAAGAAAGGAAAAGCCTGTGGAACAGAAGAAAGGAAGATCCGAGGACCTGAGTGAGAACCTCAGGTAAGCCAAACAGCCCTCCTGGCTAGCCCAATTTACATAGGGCAGGCTCAGGGGGGAGGAGAAAAAAACATAAAAAGAACTAAAATTGGGCCAGGGAACTTCTCTTCACGTTTTTTGGGTTGGCCCACCCTCATGCCTCAAGGATATATTTTCCTTTGCTTTCTGTGACATGGTGCTGTAACACTGGTCCATCCGAGGAAACTGACTCACTGGAAAAGACCCCGAAGCTGGGAAAGATTGAAGGTGGGAGGAGAAGGGGACAACAGAGGATGAGACGGTTGGATGGCATCACCAACTCCATGGACATGAGTTTGAGTAAGCTCCAGGAGTCAGTGATATACAGGGAAGCCTGGAGTCCTGCAGTCCATGGGGCCGCAAAGAGTCAGACATGACTGAACAACTGAACTGAGGAGTTAAAGAATGAGTTTAGTCATTTAATCTCAGGATATTCAAAATCTCGGTCTATATAACACAAAACTATAGTACCTAGCTCTAAATAAGAATAAATTACACCAAACTCCAAACAAATTTTAATTGTATACATCTCACCATCTTCATTATGCAAAGAATGTTAAATATTATTCTTTTCTATCAGAGAGGGAAAACAAGTATGGAGTTACTAAATAATGTCTATGATTCTTGTTGGACAAAGCAAACCAAATTGGCTGTGAATTAAACTTCTATTTTCTTTCCCTCTCAAATTTACAGTACTTCTTTTGTCAAAACATTTTACAAGGGATAAGGTCACAGTATTTGGAATTTTTCCCATGGTGGTCTGAAAATGAAAGTGTTAGTTGCTCAACTGTGTGTAACTCTGTGATCCCATGGACTGTAGCCAGCCCTGCTCCTCTGTCCATGAGATTCTCCAGTCAAGAATACTGGAATAGGTTGCCATTCCCTTCTCCAGGGGAATCCCTCTCTCAATTCAGCCTTTGCTAAAGTATAATGAGAGGGTGGTTCACAGCCATCTGTTTACAATGTTTGAGTGAGAACTACAATGCACACATTAGCCTCTCCTGAGAACACTGTTGTGTTAGAATTACAATGGAAAATTGCATTTGGGCAGGTGAAGGAGAAAAGGGACGGACACACGATGCTTGTGATGCGGGTGTGTGCAACTGCAGCAATTGCACAAAGGAAAGCTGATGAGTGAGCCCACCCCCCACTACCTATGAACATCTTTTCCAGTCTGTTTCATGGAGCAATCAAAGGATATTCTGCACCTCTCAAAATGCCATCGATCCTTATTGACAAAGAAATAGAACATTTCTCTCTCAAACCTTTGCAGGAGAAATCATCAGAGCAATCTGGCTTAAACAGGGAGTTTTGGCAGACAAAGACCAATTTGTCAGAATAAATAAATATATACACATAAATTAGATAACCTCCACAAAATATGAATAGAAAGTTGATGATAATCTCCCAATTCTACTGTGTAAAGGGTAAAGAAACTCACAATTGTGCTCTCCAGGTCACCTACAGTAAAGAATAGACTTCTTGATGAGATGTTTCCCATAATGTAAAGTGGAGCTTGGAATCTTGTGGCAATAATACTAAAAAATAACCATCTAAGTGATTTAGAAAACACATTCATTAACATTCCAAATCTAAATCTCTAAGGGGCCCCTCCCTCCTCTTTGTTTCCCTCTCTTGTTCTGAGTTTTTTCCTTAGCACTTTTGAACAAAGCAGGGAAGAAGCTCTTTTGTTTATTTAAAAAGGCTTCTTAAGGTATCTGATAATTGCTTGTGTAAAATAATTTCGTAAAGATCACAGAAATGTTCTTTAACATTAGATTCGCCTTCAACAAGCCATATTGCTATGGTCCTTTGTCTCCCTGTCACGGAAGGGTCTGTTTGGCAGTGTCCAAATACAGTACTGAGAAGAGGCAACAAACAGTGATGCCAACAGTAAGTGCTTTCAGATGAACCATTATTTAATAGTCGAGTCACTCAGTTTGGAGTTAGATACTGGTTTGGCCTGGTACTGGTTTGGGTCTTGGTTAACAAGTTCTTTACCAAGTTGTCAAGTCAGGGATTTCAAATACTGTGTCTCTGGGATTCTGGTGTGAAAATAAAATCCCACCTATATCAAAGTCCTTTGTAAACTTTATAAGCTATCATTTAATTTGTGAGTATGCCAAGAATGAAAGTGACTCTGTTTTTATAAAGTATTGCTTGTAGTGGACTTTGCATCCTCAAAGAGTTCAAGAAAAGGTGTGAGTACTTTTCAAAATATGACTTTGTAGGCAAGCGTAAAAAAAGGTTTCATAAAGATTGTCCTAAATATTTAAAAAATTAAAGAAATATGTACTGTTTTTAGCAGTTTGAATAGTTACAGGCTTTTATTTATATGTTATTACTTTTTGGAGATGATATATTGATTTTCCATGCTATTTTAACAGATGAAAGGTGAGCGTTAAACACTTAGACTGTAGATGACACACCTCTGTGTTCAAATCTTATTTTTTACCATATAAGGTGGAAGCCTCAGTAAAAAGAGGCTTCTATGTCTCTGTGTTTGTTTCTCCTCTGTAGAATTCAAATGGTAAATTCTGCTTAGTCTTGCTATGAAGATTAAGGTAACAAACGTAAAAGCTCAGAAGCTCAGAGACGAACCTAACACACAAATCTGTGATCAATAAGTGGTAACTGTACTTAAATTAGTGTTTGAAAATTTTGAAAGTTTTATGAAACTTGTAAGGATCATTTTATCTTCAAGCAGGTAATTACTGAGTCCCAACACAGACACTGTGCTCTCTTTGTGCTCCAAGATTTTGGATTTTGGCTTTAACAGTTCCATTTGATCCTCCTAAACCATTAACTTGATTACAAGGAGTCTCACAGGAGAATAAACAGAGGAGGCAAACAGCAGCAGGCTCTCTGGCCTCTCACTGCACTCTCAGCAGGAACATTTTTAAACCAATTGATGCTAAATCTTATCAGACTTGAAGTCAACATCAAGATATCCATATTTTGACCAGTAAAAAAAGTAGATAGAAACAATAAAGGATTAAATGTTAGATGTAAGAGATCAGAGAATGGTTTCTCACCTTTCCTTTAACAGCAAAGGACACAAAGTTCTGGATTTTATCTTTTCTAGTATCAGTTTACACATGTAGACTTCCCTGGTGGCTCAGATGGTAAAACATCTGCCCACAGTGAGGGAGACCCGGGTTCAATCCCTGGGTCAGGAAGATCTCCTGGAGAAGGAAATAGCAACCCACTCCAGTATTCTTGCCTGGAATATCCCATGGATGGAAGAGCCTAGTAGGCTACAGTCCATGTGGTAGCAAAGAGTCAGACATGACTGAGCGATTTCACTTTAGATGACAGTGCTTGTATCAGAAGGCCTTTAAGATCCCATCTCTGGCACTCTATGAATATATAATTACTTACATGTCACCTCATATTACAATGGGGCAGCTCAGTGATGCAAATTACTGAGTTGATTGATATACTTGGACCATATTTGGATATATTTTTATTCAGAGAAAACCTACTTGAAACAAGTGACTAGAGAAGGACATAAATACAAGGGGAAAGAAGGAAGGAAAAATGGAAAATGAGAGGGAAGATTATATTGTTGGTGTGGTAAGAATAATCAGGGGTCTCTATGTAAGTGGAACCATGGAGTTTTATGTACAGGGATAACATATTGTTTTTTATTTTTATTTATTTATTTTTTTGTATTTACTGCCAACCTCCTCTCCTCCCTCAGCTTTGAGTCTGGGAAGCTCTATATAACTTCTTGTCATTTCATCTGGGGTCGGGGAGCAGAGGTTACTCTGACTTACCATGCTCTAGTAAACATACCACCTCTATTACATCTGCAAACATGCATTCATAGGCATTAGTATTTAGTTTTAAATCTTTCATTTGCCAACAGAAAGAGCAGATTCTCTAAACAATAAACAACTATGGAGGAAATCATGAGATACTATAACAAGGAGGTGGTACCTCAAGTCCAAATCTGCTAGAAGTGATATCTGTGATACCTGGAGATTTGAGAAAGAAGTCTAAAAATTTTCTTTCTTACTTAAGAAATTGAAGAGTAATTAATTTTTGTGTGTAATTCATAAATATAGGGTTATATGAAGAATGCAGAGCTGATATTAAAAAGCATCATAACATGATGCTGTGACTTAAATTCTATGAAAATCCTTTGGGAATCAAGGAGAAATAAAAGAGTAATACTACTGAAAAAAAATAGTTTGTTCAAGAAAAGTAAAGCTTACAAACAGTAGTATAACTGACATAATATAGCCAGACTTTAAGAAAGTCACTGGTAGAGAAGACATTGCACAAAAAGACATTGTTATTTTGATGATAAATTAATCATTTGAGAGATTGAGAGATACTCTCAAATTAGTGGCAAACCAGAGAGATCAGAATTAATTTTGATGTCCATATAATTTCCAAGAACTTAGAAGTTTCAACAAATGTAATTTGATCGTATGCTCTTATTTAGGGGGAAAAAAGCAAATAAACAAATCTATAATGCATAAGGGAAAATAGTTGTTTGTTAAAGTTATCCACCCACACTTCCAAACTAAAACAGAAAACAGCAATATGATCTATATATTGAAAGAGATCAAGACAGGGATAATGCTTGCAGCTCTGGGCAATTTTGTATGTGTGAGCTAGAGACTAGCGGAAAATAAATTGCAGTGACTGGTCAACTGGAATGGCCAAGGCATTTCCTAGGATGAATGTTCAAAATTCCTTCTACTGTTAGTGACAATAGGACTATATATCATATAAAGAGAAATCTAATATAACATATATCATTCAAGTTTATCCCATTGCTGAAAATAAAAGGCATACTCTCAATAGATGAGGGCAAAATAAAGCGAAAGGAATTAATGCTAGTAAATGATACAGTGTTTGACATATTCACAACATTGTCTTTCATTCATTAAACCCTATATATAGAAACAGCCCATCTGCAAAAATTTAAAAAAATGTAGATATTAGTTAGAATAATTTTTTAGTAATTCTTATGAAGTGATGAAAGCCTGAATTAGAATAATGGCAGGAATTTGAGAGCTGTTTTTCAGGAAGACCAGAAAGGATTTGGTTTTGAATTGGATGGTTTTAATGAAAAGGAAGAGAATTTCACAACCATGTCTCAAGCCTTCATAACATTGATAAAAAATAGGAAAACTGGGAGAAGGTCCATCAGATCTCCTCTGATAACATAAAAGAGCTATTAAACATGTACAGTATGGAAAAGAGCTTCCCTGGTGGCTCAGACAGTAAAAAATCCACCTGTAATGCAGGAGACCTAGGCTTGATCCCTGGGGTAGGGAAGATACCCTGGAGAAGGGAATAGCTACCCACTCCAGTATTTTTGCCTGGAGAATCCCACGGACAGAGGAGCCTGAGGGCTGCAATCCATGGGGTGGCAAAGAGTTTGTATAGAACTATTACAAAAATGGGGATTTTTTTTTTAAGTATACTTAAAAATACATCATCACATCTTTGTTCATGTCAGAGTTTCTGTTTAGTTTTGACTTTTGCTTTCCTTCTGATCCATTTCAGTCCCACCCTAACAAAACTCCACTTCTACTCCAAGCTAGATTCAATAATCATACAGCCACAAATGACTTTCTATAGCCTCTTAAGCTGATTTGGTCTTTTTCCTACAATACCTGGCATATTGCCCTCAGTACATTATTTCCTCAACTAGAATATTAACTTTTTGAGGGAATAAAGTTGCTTTTACCTCTGTACTCTCATTGCCCAACACAGTGTCTGGCCCAAGATAAACATTCATTATATTAATCCATTTGCTCTTTCATCATAATAACCTAACAGGCTAAAAGATTACTACTTAGGTAACACTTTGGGGCAAAAAATACCTAGTGATATGGATTATCCTAGTAAGAAGAGCTTTTTCTCCTGTCTTGATAGATAAAATTTAAAAAAAAAAAAAAAACAAATATCATATCAAAGATACTGTGCAGGAATCCTTGACATAATTTTGGAAGAAATGTAAAAGCAATATCCTGAGACTACAATCATTTATCAAGTAGCAGCTGTTGTTAGAATTGATATTGATCCTTGGTAAATTGCAACCAGAGTAACCTTGTTGTATCATCACAAAATTCTCCCACTACATTATTTAGCTATGAGATGCTTCCTTAACTTGTGTCCTTAGGTTTTTCTCTTCTATAATCAATCACATAAGGAAAAAAAAAAAAAAGTGGTGTATAGATGTAACCCAAAATGTTTGGGGGCATTTTTCAATTAAACATTTTCTAGAAGAAAATATAACATAATTACATAAAATAAATGATTATTTTGAAAAGCCACCAAATGGAAAGATAGCTTTAAAACTAGAAAGTGTTTATATGTGATTCAGTTCAATCTTCTCATCACTGAAGAAACTGAATCTGATTAAATAATATGACCAAGGCTGAAATGAGTCAAAGAGTTCTGGAATGTGAGATTCCTGACATCCAACTTAGTTTCTTTTACCCAATTACCATTAAGGAAATGAAAAGCGCTAGTTCCATAAGTTGTAAGAAGTTCAATAGCAACCTGAATTGAGGAGCCTCCTTCCCCTAGCCCCTCTGTTATTTTAGCAATATGGATCCTAAGTGGGACTATTGGAAGCTGAACTTAATTAATTATAGCTTTGTCTCTTATCATTGGTAAATTATCTAACCTCTCCATATTTTAATTTCCTTAGCTCCATAGTTTAATTACCTACCTCATAGAGCTTTGTGAAATATTTAATTTAAAACACTACTAAGTGTAGTTAGTGCTATAGTAATTGGGTTATAGTAAGAACTCAATAAGTTTCAGTTTGATGTTACTATTTTTGTTTCATAAAATAATAAGTCAAAGTTCTGATCTCCTAAATTGTAAAGAAAAATTCAGTTGAAACTCTTGTAATTTAAATGACATTGCTTTTTCTACATTCTCATCTTGCTTTAATTTCTACTAGCTTATACATCATTAGGAAGCATACATAGCACAGTATCAAAAATCCTACAGGGAAGGCCAGAGATTTCTTATATTTCATTATCTTTCTTCCTTCCTTCTTTTCTTTCTCTCTTTTCTGATGAATTAGTTAAAATCTCACAGATAATTACAATGCATGTGGAAACCTTGCTGAAATATCTTCATCAAAGTTATGAAATCTTAACTGATAGTGAAGTGATAGAGGTACAAAATAAAGTTTATAGGATTATATTTTCTGAGCAGTCAATATTCAGTCCATATTCAATGAAGCTGATCAAATTTGTGAAATACCAAACCCCTTTATCTTTCATCATCCTTCATTTTTCCTGCCTATACTTTTTCAGTTTTTCAACTTATTTATACACCCTTTCTGGAAGAAAAAGGGCAAACAAAGGAGGAAAAATGCAAATCTGTTAATAAAGTTATTTCTTAGCAGATTGGAAAGAAGTGAGAAAA
This sequence comes from Ovis aries, assembly GCF_016772045.2. Lineage (NCBI taxonomy): Eukaryota > Metazoa > Chordata > Mammalia > Artiodactyla > Bovidae > Ovis > Ovis aries. The sequence continues at coordinate 213,172,581 of NC_056055.1, forward strand.
CTTTAAATTGTAATGCTAGATCTATATGGATCACCTGATATACCAGTGTGGAGCAGCTACAATTTCTCTATCTTCCCCTGACCTGGATACTTGATGTGTTAACTGATGTGTTTTGAAAGAGATGGGGCACTTAATTTTTAAAACTATTCACCACAAATGACTGAATGATCCTGCAACAATTGAAATATACCCTTCTCTATAAAAATACACTGAAGTTTTTACATTTAATTGAACTAGTGTCACTAAAACTAAAATATCTTTAGCAGCATCGTCAATTTACTAGTCAGTCTTTTTCACTGCTGTTGCATTTAATGTACAACTCATGATACTAAACAAACATAAATCTAGGTAACTCAAAAGAAAGAGACAAAACTTATCCATGTAAACAGAAAAAAAGCTGTGCAGAAAGTCCAAAATCATTTTGAATATTGAATTTAAAATATAAGGCAATATGCATTTAAATAAATATATCAAGAGAAAAGAAAGGAATAAGGGAACCTAAAACCTCTTGATAGACTGAATATATACACAGATAATGGCAGGATCATATATGAACCCAGTGGTCTAATTCATACCTACAGCAACATGCCCAGGAAACCGTAGCTAGAATAAATAGCCCAGGAAGACAGTCAACTATGAATCAGACTCTTTTAGGAAGTTTGTTATCTTTAGTCACAATCCAGGAAGCTAAGTAAAAACTTCTGTTAACAATTGGCCCTAAGTGACCAGGATTTGATTAATAACTAGTAGCTTCTCTAATTTTTGTCCCCATTTTCAATTTAGAGCCAACCAGAGAAAGCCAAATATGCACCCAACTCCACGGGATGCCCTGCTTTTCATTAGCCTTTCTATTGATTCCCCAAGCCAATAGCCTTCAATCAGGGCATACCTGAAGCCTTCCTTTGTCTCCACTATAGTTTCCCCTTTGGAAGAAAAGCTATGACAAACTTTTCTTCCAAGTTTTCCTTGGAAGAAAAGCTATGACAAACCTAGACAGCATATCAAAAAGCAGAGACATTACTTTACAAACAAAGGTCTGTCTAGTCAAAGCTATGGTTTTTCCAGTAGTCATGTACGGATGTGAGAGTTGGACTATAAAGAAAGCTGAGTGTGGAAGAATTGATGCTTTTGAACTGTGGTGTTGGGGAAGACTCTTGAGAGTCCCTTGGACTGCAAGGATATTCAACCAGTCCATCCTAAAGGAAATCAGTCCTGGGTGTTCATTGGAAGGACTGATGCTGAAGCTGAAGCTCCAATACTTTGGCCACCTGATGCAAAGAACTGACTCATTGGAAAAGATCTTGATGCTGGGAAAGATTGAAGAAAGGAGGAGAAGGGGACGACAGAGGTTGAGATGGTTGGATGGCATCACCAACTCAATGGACATGAGTTTCAGTAAACTCTGGGAGCTGGTGATGGACAGGGAAACCTGGGCATGCTTCAGTTCACTGGGTCACAAAGAGTGGGACACGACTGAGCAACTGAACTGAACTGATAAAGGTTTCCCATTCTGTCCTTGTGTGCATGGTAAGTCACTTCAATCATGTCCAACTCTTTGAGACACTATGGGCTGTATGTAGCTTGCCAGGCTCCCCTGTCCATGGGATTCTCCAGGCAAGAATACTGGAGTGGGTTGCCATGTCTTCCTCCAGGGAACTTCTGGACCCAGGGATAGAATCTGCATCTCTTATGTCTCCTGCTTTGGGAGGCAGGTTTTTTACCACTAGATCCACCTGAGAAACCAATGTGTCTCCCAAAACACAAACGACAGTGGCAGACTCCGTTGCTGTTCATAATAAACTCTGAACAAATAGTTGGTTTTCATTTACTTCAACTCGACTGAGCACCTACTGCAGTCCATCAATGGACAATATGCTTAGATATATTAAAAAGTCAATCTTCACAATATTCTGTGGCAATTTTTTTGTCCCCATTTTATAGATACAGAGAACTTAAATTTGCAGGAGTTTAGATGGCTTCTCATGTTTTCATATTTACCTCATGCTAAAGTAAGTGTTTGGGTATATTTTGATTAAAGTCTTTGAGATAATATTAAGAGAATATCTAACAACAATAACAAAAATATAAATTAGCTGAATGTTTTCTAGCATTATTTGCCTTTATATCTATCACCTTGCTGGACAAATATCAACACCGTATTTTTAGCTGATGCATCATTTTAATATTATAATTTATCAAAATATATATATAATTTGAAATAATGAAAAGCATAGTAAAAATAACTTTTATAACATTTGCTATAAGAACCTGAAATAATCTGAAATAATTTGCTTGTCAAGCAGTGATTGTATCAATGGGTTTTTCATAGATAATGTGTAGAGAATTTTATAAAACAATGTAATAGTTTATTATATTGACAAGGAAACAACTAAAAATAAGATTTGTGTGATTCTAAAAGAAGATGATAAGTATTTGCCTAGCACTTCAGATATGCTGCAATTTTTTAAACTGCCTAACAATCATGTAAATACTACTGTGCTTATTTTACAAATGAAGAAGCAAAGTTGTCAAGATATTCAGAACTTTAAGCCTCTCAGCTAGTGAGCAGAGAGTCTATTTTTTAAAACTGGATTACTTTTTGGTTTCAAAGTCCAACAAACATGCTCAGCACAACTTTTGATTAAAATTCGTTTTAAAATGTTCCCTTACCATGTAAGGTGGCCACAGAACCTAAAATTGAATTTACTTTTTAACGATAAAATAAGGCTGGCTTTATAGGAAAGAAAGGGGGGAAATGGTATTTTCACACATTTGACATTACTACTAAAAAAACAGAAAAATATAGATGAATAATGAGGCTTTCTAAGGCCTAAAAATAAAATGATACTTAAAAACAATTCTTTTAACAAAGACATGAAAAAGTAAAAAGAAATATACAGATAACATTGTTTAAATAATAATGTGGAATAAGAAATGGTGAGTAAAGGCCAAATAATTTCTCATGTGGTTTTCACTTTGTTTTAGTAATTCCATTCAGTTAACTCAAACTTTCATTATGAATTCCTTGCATTGAGTGTAAATTGAGATAAACAGAAAGCTGGAATTCAATAATCATTATAAAAAGAAAGATTCAAGCCCTTGGCCTTTATAACATATCATGTTAGTGAAGGAAAACTATTTCCTTGAAATTTCCCTGTTATTAAAATTTGTTATGTAAAATTATAAATGTCAAAGTTATGATCTGATCATTTCGTTAAGTGTACAGTGGAAAAAAAGTACTTCGTTTACACACCTTAAAGATGTTGCTCCTTTTTTTAAAGAAATGTTTTATCTATTTGGTGGCATGGAGGGATAGGGGGCAGGAGGAGAAGGGGACGACAGAGGATGAGATGGCTGGATGGCGTCACTGACTTGATGGATTTGAGTCTGGGTGAACTCCAGGAGTTGGTGATGGACAGGGAGGCCTGGCGTGCTGCGATTCATGGGGTCTCAAAGAGTCGGACACGGCTGAGCGACTGAACTGAACTGAACTGATAAGAGATCTTATGAGGATGGAGGGGAGAAAAGGTATTGGGCAGGTTGGAAGATGGATTTTATAAGAAAATACCCAGGGAGCTTTCCAAACAATATGTAACTCAGAGGTTGAGGTTGATGCCAAGAGAAACTATATTGAAAAGAACATGTTCCAATCCCTTTGAAGCAATTGTATGAATAGCACAGAGAGACTGTACACATTAGGATCCTGAACTTCTACTGATTGGGTGACACCCATCAAGTCCTTAAATCTGTGACAAATTTCTTCATATTTAAGACAGAGATAATGATATTAGAACCTCATGGGATTGTTGTAAGGATTAAGAGTAAACATGTACGTGCTGACATATAGTAAGCACGAGGTTTATTACTGCTATCAGTTTGAAATAAAGTAAATGACTTTGTTTTGGAGAATGAGCAGCAAGCTGAAAGTTTTTTATGCTTACTGTGGTGAGGGTTTGGTCACTAAGTTGTGTCCAGTTCTTGCATCCCCATGGACTGTGGCCCTCCAGTCTCATCTGTCCATGGGATTTCCCAGGCAAGAATACTGGAATGGGTTTATGCTTATGGTCAAGACAAATGGGATGCTGCTTGTTCCACAAGCTATGACAATATTCTTAGAGGGAGGAAAAAATCAAAAGAAAAGAATTGCTTTCTGGAAAAAAAGTAAGCATCATGTGTGTGTCTTTTCAATTATAGAAACTTATCACAGCTTCTCTATTCTCCATAACGGCCAGTGAACATTTGATCATAACACAATCATGTTGCATTCTGTCTCCATATCTTTGTGACTCTTGTCAAAGTTGGTACATCTTGAAAGCAGTAATTATGTCAAACTTTTTGAATTTCAATCAATCATCTAGTAATGCAGAGGTATTCAATAAATATTGAAGGAGTGATGAACAAATTTCAAAAAATAAATGAACGAATGCATGGACTTATAGTTTTCAGAGAAAAAATGCTATTCACATAGAGTGGACTTAATATTTAACATGAAATGGAAATTCCATTCAGACGCTTCTTTCAAAACAAATCTGCATCTTAGAAATGATTCAGAAGCCCTACCAAGATGATTGATTTATCCAAAGGATTGCACGGTGTTCCGTTTCTACTTCAACCTCACAGAAAATATTTAATGTCTGCTAAATAAAGAGCTGTACTTATATTGTCTCTTGACCAATAAGTCGCATTATCTTATTAAGAAAAAAGGGGAGAGTCTATCTTGGGAAGAATTTTCATTTATTTATAAACACATACAGATTTATTAGTTTGAATTGGTGATAGATTTTCAAAAATTGAAATTTGTTTTAACTAAATTTAAGACCAAAAAAAAAATTTCTCCTTTTGAAATCTTGAAGATATTTTAGAGTGCACATTGTATTGCCCATTCTTGCCTTCCAAAATTAACTATATGTGGCAAGTTTGGCATATCTTTTGTTGATAACACTTGCTTTTAATTTAGGAATCACACTGATTTGAGCTATATTATTTATTTGGTAATTTTAGTGCTTGCAGAGTATTTCCATGATTTTGTTTCTCAGAAATAATATAAGAAGTGGTATGTAATTACTTCTTACCCTATTTGAGTCAATTCTTGATCTGGAAGTATAGATGGGAGGAGGGATGTTGAAAGCTTGAGGTACCAGGTATTCCTCAGCATCCATCATATCTTCTAAATCTTCTTCATCCAAGAGATTCTGAAAGAACTTGCTGTCGTTTGGACTGGGAAGCTTCATACGATCATCACCCTAAAAAATTGCCCATCAGATACACACACAAAAATGATTCTTTCCTTCATGTTAAATATGTGAAGTTTGTAGCACATTTATATAATATCAAAATCATTGCAAATTAATGCACTCATTAAAAAATATTTAGCACAATTACCTGCCATATAGAAGCCTATAACATATATAGATATGACAGGGAAAGATAAATAAATACAAAAAGAATCTGATAAATGCTCATTTAAGATGAATAAAGCAGAATGCTATGGCTATTTTTAGAGAGGCATAATCCATTTTAGATTTGAGAATAATGGTAGGTTTCATTGCCAAGATGGTGTTTGAACTGTGACTTTAAGAGTAAATAATAAAGAAAGAGCAATGAACTTATCAATCTTTATTATATTTGGTTGGTTGACAGTGCAACGCTATCAGGACACAAAGTATCCATGATTTGTTCTACAGCATAACATTATGAAAGTGCTATCATTCAAAATCACAGCAAGCATGGAAAAGAACATAAATGGAAATGGGAGAAACACCAAAACAATCGTTACTCTCTTACCTCAACTATTTCTTAAATAGGATTTAAAAATTTAAGTTATATGATATTTTTGTAAACATTTTTTAAAATCAGAGTTAATTTGGGAAAAAGTTAGATAGAAATCATTGTCTGCTAAAACGTGACTTTTATCTTCATGTCAGACTATTGATATGAAGATAAACAGTACTCTGTTTTATTGAAAAATTTTAACTCAGTGTTATCCAGACCATTTGTTTCTGGTTTAGGCAAAATATTCACAACAAAATTTACTGCAAATTTAAATGATCAAATCCATTTTTTGTAGTGCTACATATAAAATGTTCTTTTGGTCTATTATTTTATCTATATATATTCATCTAAATCTGAGTTCTTGTGTGGTTATAATAACCTGAGATATTATTTTTAAATAAAAATATTTTAAAATATTTTTCTAGGAAATGAAATGTCAATATATTTAAACTTCTAATTTACTGCCTTCAAATATGGACACAATGAAAATGAAAATTTATTTTCTTTTTTTTTCCATTGTGTATAACAATGAATATAACTAGTAGAGTACTTCAAGGCTTGTCTGAGGATAAAGGCCTTTTTATGCACATGAATAATCATAATTATCTGACAGATCAATAGCAGAGGCACTTAAGTGCTAAGGGAAAATGCTTAGAAGTGGTTCTGACAAGCAAAAGTCATTTCACATTATGTTCTGCTTAGTTAATCAGTTTGTGAGTGGTGATATCCACAGTTCGAAAGTTCAGACAGTATTACTATTTTGTAGCGAGCTTTCCATTCTGATCTTCTCAAAAACCTAGGTCAAAGGTACAAACCTGAATAACTAGATATCTTTGAGGGTCTCGAGCCATCCTTGAAAATTCAGCAGCCAGTTCCTTAAATTTAGGTCTACTGTCAGCATCAATCATCCAACCTAGAAATTCACAAGCAATAAAAGTCACTATATCCATAATTAGGAAGAAGTGGGATGTAAAATTTACAAAAATATAGGTTAAATTTGAAAAATATTATTTTAATAAAAATGACCTGAAAAACAAAGAAAACTAATGAAAGAAACAACTCAATAGGTGAGAGTCTCACAATCAGTTTACTGATATTCATAACTACATGTAACAAGGAATAACATAAGCTTTTTATCTTGTTGATATAATTTAAAATTAATTTTTTCATCATAGAAAATATAACCTAGGCTAACCATAGGAACTTAAGAAATCTTAGATCTTTTCTCATTATATGTAAAGAGAATTTTTTAAAAAAACTTTTCTTTGATGTGTATAGAAGTTGAGATTAGACTATAATTTATCAGTTTATATCAGAAGTGACATGGATTAAAAACTTTGATTTCAATGTGATACATTGGCATAAAAGTGAAGAACAGAATCAAAAGCAACTTTTTTATGCTATTTTTTTTTTCCTGGTGGGAAAAACAATACAAAGTGATTGGCAATGTTTGTTGAGCAATAGCTGTTCGTTTATCTGGGTATTAGCCTTTCCAGCATAAAAACACTATCAGCAGTTTTCAAGATATGTATTATTATTTTGCTAGGAGTCTAGATAAAGTTGGTCTTATCTCCCCAGGCTCTATTTAACTGGTGAAATGACAAGAATAAAAGTACCAAGCTTTCCTTGATTTTACTGCCAAATGACCCTTTTCTTAGATACTGAAACTTCTAAAAGCGAGGTAAAAGTCCTTATTTGGCAAAAATGTATTTCTGAGTTTTCATTATTTTATTGGAGCTTCTAAATGAGCTGTCTAAATGATCTCACTCTAATTATGTGATTAAGGTATGTCAGGCATGTGTTTGCACACTCTCTTCCATAGATGACTATCAAACAACGTTTGACCTAATAAAGTTATAAAACTTGTTTCTCTGTTTCTGGTAATTCAATCTTTATTCTTGTTATGGGAAGTCTTTAGCTGCCATTAATATTATTTGATTTTTTTCTCTCCCAACTAAGCTCAAATGCTCTATATTTTATATGCAACCATTAAAAAAATGTTTTTGATACCAAGATGTTAGTGAGAAAAATCAGTGTTTCTGGAACTCTATGGGAACAAAAAAGGTTAAATTCTCAGTGAGGTATCAGTTTCTTTCTAACTAAATATTGAGTAAATAGAACTACGCTAGAGAAAAGGGCATGCTGACCCAAACTGAAAAGCACATTTTTTATTTCTTCCCTCACTGTCAGAATGCATCACACATGTCATGAATATAAATCTGAGTAGACCTGGGTCCAAAGTCTCTTATTAATAAGATGCTTATTCACCTTCACCAGTTTGTTTCTTTGCTAACCCTGTGTAAATCAAAAGGGGAAAACCCCAGATTACACAAGAAAGATTGCTGAATGCTAATCTCATTTAAATTAATTCAGAAACTCCAGAGACTTCCCTAATTCTATTTAAATTAAGAGCCTAGGCTTGCAAAACACATTTATAACACATATGTGTCTGAGACACAGAAGGGAGAAAGAAAAATAAGAGAGTTAGATGTAAACAAATGATTTAATTGAAAAGAAAGTAAATATTCACAATCTTTTTAGTTCAATATAGATTCATGCCTTTCCACTTCCCACTCTGCCTTGCTAATTTCCTGTTGATTGAGACTGGTAAACTCATTTCCATTTAATTCATCTTTTTAAATGATTAGCTTCAAGCTTCTTTTCCTTTATGTGTAGATGGTTTCTTTAGTCTGCTTTTTTTCCTTTAAAGATTATTAACATTATCGTGATTAATTACATCCCTTTGTGAGAAACAAGTTGATTGTATAGAAGTGATAAGAATCAAAGTGAAATAAATAAGTGTAAGAATCATATAATGTTGACTTCATAGTATGAAAGCATGATACTGCTTCACATTAAAAAAATTGCAACAAACACAGGTGTTTATATTCTCCTTTCACAATGATCTTTAAAATTTTATGTTTTTCAATACACAGAAAAAATTGTGAAGATTGATTAGCAATCTTACATTTGACCATGACCATGTAAACGTCGATAGTGCAGATGGGAGGCTGAGGCAAACGTTCTCCTTTCTCTAATAAATCAGGAATTTCTCTGGTTGGAATTCCATCATAAGGTTTTCCTCCAAAGGTCATCAGTTCCCATATAGTGACTCCTAAATGAGAGATCGAATTCACACATAAGCACATCAGCAATATACTATGAGCAAACCAGCAACATGTCCGTGGCAAAAGAATGCTTTTCAGAGGGTAATTAGAAATAGTGTAAAGAACGGCTCTTCAGAATCCTATGACCATATGAGGAGCCCAATGTTAAAATCTTTGCGGGTAATTTAGTTTTTTTTAGCATTGTCCTGAAAATTTTAATGGGTAGTGGAGACAGTTCAAAGAGGCTATCAGAATCTGTTCCCCATTTCTACTACATTATACTAATGTTTGTTGCCCCAGTTTAAGTTTCATCACATTAGAGCCTGTAAAACAATTTATTTACTATATACATGCGTACTGATACTAAACAAATATGATTAGGTAAAATCTGATATTGATTAATTTTGAGATTAACATTTTTGCTATTAAAAGTCTTAAAGGTCAAGCTTGGGTTCTAGAATGTTTAGGTTACAATAAATAATTGTGCCTTTCTTTTTAACTAATGTGAAGAGAACAAGTGGAATAAAACATTCATCTCTTTAGCACATATGAGAGACTGATTGAAGAATGATCCATATGCAAAACAAAATGCATGTAAAGTGATCATCTCCAAACTGAAAGAAATCAGTAACAGTCTATTTCTTAGATAATAACAGTATCTTGAATCACTAGAACATTGCTTTCCTTGATGAAAGCAAATACTCTAAATACTAGCTTGCAAGTAGTTAACTTTGATAAGAATAATGATACTGATACGAACAGTAACATACACAGAGCTCCTCTTTATAATCTAATAATTAGCTAATTTAATAGTTATAGTTTTCTTAAGGGTAAAGGTTATTAGTTCAGAAATTGTATCTGCTAATACAATAGTATTAGCAAGTGAATTTTAACTGATGCATATACAAGTATCTTTCAATATAAAATTCATTAATGATGGTTATTTTTTCCTGCTGCCATTTGTAATGAATTATTTATTCAAGCTGAAGTCATTTTTAGCTTATAACAGTTATCACTGACTGATAAAAATGCAAAGCTTAAAATATAAAAAGATATGTAAACTTCAAATTATTCATCATAACAGTATCATTAAAGATTATCTGATATTTGGTTAATGTTTACATCTTATAGATCTTAAATATAGTATAAACATGCAAATTAGTTATGCAATTTAACTGTTTCAGCCTTATAAAACACTACTTGATTTTGCATACTGAAAATGACTCATAGAACTGATGACTGAAAGTCAGTGTTCACGACGAAGGCTGAAACAAAGTAAGAAGTAGATTACTGTCTATTCATATTGTCATATTTATACAATATGTATTTAATGACAACATTTTATTAACATATTTGTAATTATAAAAGAATAGGTACTTTCACATCTCTATCAGGACTTCTATGAGTAAGATACAAGGCAACTACAAGTAAAAATAATAGAAAATACAATAAACAGAAACACGTCAATATAAAAGTTGAAGTAGAAAAATCAAAACCCCCACTTCTACCAATAATATTCCAATTATATCTTTGCAGAGTTGCTGACAAGATAGGGTTAAACAGAGATGGCTTCATGTAGAAGAGCAAGAAAACTAAATCAGAAATATCTTTAAAACTTACAATTCTATCGTTTGAAAATAGAAAACATATTCAATGCATATTTATTTTTATAAAAGTAAAGATGTACCCAGTGGCAATGTTCCATGTAGATTCACTGTAAACAAGACTATGAATCTTTCTTAGACTTTTATGACTTTTGCAACCAACTATGATATATAATAAAAATCTTAAAATGCCTTATAGATATGGGTTGATGACCTGGGCTATGTTTCAAAACAGAGTTCACTTTATCTATCCATCCATCTATCTGTCCATTCATCAGATTCTGAGATATTGCAACTCAACATGAAGAATAATAGTATGACTTTAAAACAGGATTTTCTTCAAAAAATACATTTTATTATTAAAAATGTGATTGCCCTGTCAATATTTCCTTTAATGTATATATGCACTTATTTATTCTAGAAATCATTTAAAAATTATAGATTGTCACATTTATTTCAGGGAAACATAAGTAGGAACAAAAAAGGGAAAGAAAAGAAAAAAATCTATTTGATAAAATCACTGCAGATGGTGACTACAGCCATGAAATTAAAAGACGCTTGCTCCTGGGAAGAAAATTTATGACAAACCTAGATAGCATATTGAAAAGCAGAGACATTACATTGCCTACAAAGGTCTGTCTAGTCAAGGCTATGGTTTTTCCTGTGGTCATGTATGGATGTGAGAATTGGACTGTGAAGAAAGCTGAGTGCCGAAGAGTTGATGCTTTTGAACTGTGGTGTTGGAGAAGACTCTTGAGAGTCCCTTGGACTGCAAGGAGATCCAACCAGTCCATTCTGAAGGAGATCAGCCCTGGGTGTTCTTTTGGAAGGAATGATGCTAAAGCTGAAACTCCAGTACTTTGGCCACCTCATGCAAAGAGTTGACTCATTGGGAAAGACTCTGATGCTGGGAGGGATTGGGGGCAGGAGGAGAAGGGGACGACAGAGGATGAGATGGCTGGATGGCATCACCGACTCGATGGGCATGAGTTTGGGTGAACTCTGGAAGATGGTGATGGACAGGGAGGCCTGGCGTGCTGCACTTCATGGGGTCGCAAAGAGTCAGACACTACTGAGCAACTGAATTGAACTGAACTGAAATCTATCTTATATGCAAATCTACTTTATCATGTAATATATATGCTAATCTATACCATATAATATATAAATGCATATGTACATGCTAATGTATCTCATATTATGTATACTTCTATATCATATTTAAGTGTACATGATTTATATGTAATGATATATATCTGTTTTTAATTTAGTCCTTTCAGCTTAATTAAGTTTTGTCAAGGGTTCCCTTGTACTTGCCTAATCTCAAACACACAACACTCCGCTTCTAACTAGTAGACTACATGAAGTCTTCATGAAAATTTTAACACCTCATATGGTTTACAGGTGTGGAAAGAAAAACTACCCCATAGAAATATCTTATTTTTAAAGATACTTTATACTGTTTTTAGATAAAAAATACAGGTTGTTTAATCTTCTTTCAAAAAATAAAACCTAAGCTTAAATTTGAGTAAAATAAATTGCTTCATGATTTCAAGACTCACCAACACATTTTCACTTAAAGAAGCACTGACTGAGCTTTTTACTTGTTAGAAGTGCTAGTTTTATACCGTTTATGTAAACTTAGAAAAGGTATTGATTTATTCTCACTAATACTTAGTATTAGTGTACTTAAGTTTGTAAATAGCCAGACAGGCACTAAGAAGCTCATCTCAAAAACTGTTAGATGCAAATAAATAAATGTTCTAAAATTTAAAATCACTGTTCCCATTCATTTATTAATTTTCTTATATATCTATTTACTTCAAAAGTAGTTCATAAATTATAATTAAAGGTATAATTATAAATCATCTCTCATCATTCTCTTCTCTCGCATTTAATGCTCTCATCCTACTGCTTTCAATAACTGGTATTTGTTCTAACAATAATCTCTATTTTCTTACTATATAACTAGATTTCAATAAGAAAATGCTTTTTTAAAAAACATTTATTAAAACATTTGAAAAACATTTATAAAAAACATTTGAAATTGTTTTCAAAGATTTGTTGAAAATGAAGGCCATAGGAGTCTATGAAAACATCCCTAATCTAAAACTGCTGCTTTTTGTTTTGTTCATCAAAATGATTAGACAAGTTGCTACCAAAGCAAAGGTTATGATAGACAACTCAACCAAGACATTAATATATTACATTTTAGAGAACCAAGAAACCTAAAATGTTTATTTTTGCTTTAAAAGCCTTATAACACAAAGAAGAATTATTTACCATAGCTCCAAACGTCGCTCTGATGGGTGAATTTCCTATAATGTATACACTCCAGAGCCATCCATTTAATTGGCATCTACAGAAAAATAAGAAGTGTAAGTCATATAAAAAGTCATTTCTATATTTCCTCAATATGAGTCTCTGGATTTGCCTCTCTTGTATGCATAGAAAAATAGAAATGTGTTATTTTCAAAACAGGGAGGAAATGAAATCTAATCTTGAAAAGAATTAATTACAAATATTTATTTTTAAAACCTTCATAAACAGTAAAAAGGGAAATAATAAGTATCACTTTCTAAGCTTACTATTCAGTGATCAAGTTACTAGTTAATATTATGATTCACAATATCAATTCTAAAACATCTAATACATCTATTTCTAATAATGTGATCATACTATATTGTTTTCCCCCAAATAAGATTCCCTACATTTTCAGGAACCCTTTCCACCCTCAAATTTCAGGCCACTGATAAAATGAACTCTTTCTATACCCATTCTCTCCCTCTCCTCTCAGATAATTTGGTCACTAAAGCACCTAAAATAATGAATTCCAAAGTTAGCCTTCCTTTGTTCCCCAGCCACAAATGATCTCCCTCGACTTGGGTAGCCAGTATTGAAAATATGTACCATTTTCAAAATAGGAATTATATAAAAGAATATGAGAGGATCAGTACAAATCCATCATCACTGTAAGAAAAGCGACTCAGCTCACATACCCTGCTGCTGATGGGTCAGCAGAACAAGTTTCAACTACGAAGGGCAGTGTTATAGAACTGGGAATATAATTAGATTCTATGGAATAAAGATAAACACTTCTACCTCACAGTTGAAAGCTTAAAACTAAATAGGCCTTTGAAATCATGAGGTTGGCTGCTCACCAAGGTGACACCAAGGTAACTCAGTGACAGAATCATGGTATTCAGTGAAAGGGAACAGAAGACACATTGAAAGTAATTTCCCTATGGGCAAGGAGTTAGCCGACTTTATGGACTACAGACACTGTTAAAGAAGTAAGTTTAAATCACAGGTGGCTTGATAAAGACTTAATGGTTACTAGGCATTTAAAGCTCTAATGAATCTTGCTTTAGACAAATCTTACAGCTGTATGTTCTCAAGACAAGTGAAGTCATGTGATTTATAGACTTCTACTTCGGTGCAGTGCTGTAGTGAATTTCAAAGCTGTGGTCTCAAATGGCTGCAATTTGTAGTAAATAAGCAAAATAGGCTAATAAAATCAAGGGAAACCCAGAGAAAGCTACAAAACTGAAGATTTAAAAAATATACATGTTGTGTTTTGCTTTGTGTTTGTGATAAGATTTAAATATATATAGTTTTATTTATAAGCTTTTAGTATAAAAATCAATGTTTAGCATTTGGAGGCCTGTCACTGTAAAATGATTATAATATGCATCTGGATGAGCCATGATGAGTAAAGGCAAATAATAAACATATTTACCTGACACATTAATTACTTGTCTTTGTTAGCATGCACTTATAGGCTAAGGCTGCATCTGCTGATTTGATTTGGTCTCTTCTGATGTAAGTTTATCCAGGCCAAGCTAGATAAGCCTCCACATGAAGAGGAGGTATCCTCAATAGTTAGCCAAAAATAACAAGCTAAACTGTGGGTTAATGAAGAAAGATAAGAACTGGAACTAAGGCATGGATTGAGACCCCATATGGTGAATGAGAGGGGCAGAAAGACAGCTGCCAGGCAGGGCTTGTGGGTGGAGAGTCAGAAAAGTTAGAAGAGGCAGTGGCACTGTTCCTTCGGGTAGAATGGTTGACATTCTAGTAGAGGGAGTCAGAGAATACTGGCTTGACCAAAAAGTTCTTTTGCTTAGTGAGTTTCTGTTACTGTTGTTGTTTAGTTGCTAAGTCATGTCCAACTCTTGGGACCTCATGGACTGTAGCTCACCAGGCTCCTCTGTCCATGGAATTTCGCATGTAAGAATACTGAAGTGGGTTACCATTTCCTTCTCCAAGGGATCTTCCCAACCCAGAGATCAAACCTGAGTCTCATGCATTGCAGGCTGATTCTTTAACACTGAGCCACTAGGGAAGTCCTGATTAGTGAATACTTTGTTCAATAAAAGTCTTAGTGAAAATGAAAAATGTGTCTTTAATTTTTACTTAAAGCAAAATGAACTTTTTGGTCAATCCAATAAATAAACTGGTAAATCATATGCTATAATGAAAACAAACAAACCAAAAAACCGAGCCAGATAAGAGCAATCTGTTGCTTTTGCTACAGGAGAATTAGAAGTTAAATAGAATGTTCAGCTTTCCAATATCTATGATTCTTGGTAGTAGCAAGACTTCTCTCTAGTCTATGAGAGAGAAGTACTTCTCTGATCTCTTTGTGATAGTCTTAAATTAGTACGATCAATGAAACAATTTATATTGCCCTCGATTAAAATGTAATCTTTAGAGTTTCTTGGGAGCTACCCACTCCCCATTAGAACTGACATAAAGACCACTTGGATCCAGACACTCATCATATTTTAGCTACTTTTGAGAAATGGAAGTTGGTAATACATACTATATATATTTTTAAAATATTCTATTAATATATATGTGTATGTATGTGTATGTACATGTATACAACTATATGTATATATAGTTGTGTATATATATGTATGTGTGTATGTGTATGTATGTATGTGTGTGTATGTATGTGTATATATATATATATATATATATATATATATATATATATTACTGTGGGTAGGAGAGAAGGCAAACAGTAGAACTAAGATTTTATAATCTCTTAAACCTCAGGTTTGTTGGCTTCTTTCTATAACATATAAGGAGATAAAAGGATATTACAGTATATTTTCAAGTAATATTGCTCTCAAAAAGATATTCACCTTTCCTCCATCAGCATTATACTCTTTTTCATCTCCTTCCAAGAGTCTTGCTAGTCCAAAATCCGTGATTTTCACATGGTTTGGAGATTTCACTAAGACATTACGGGCTGCTAAGTCCCGATGAACAAGCCGTCTTTCTTCCAGGTACATCATTCCCTGAAAAACACCAAATTTCCCAAAGAAGCAGTTAATGCCTAGGGTTTTCCATTGTCAAAAAAAGGAGTTTCCTAGCTTTCAGGTGTAAGTGCTTGATTTCTCTAAGTGATGTAAAAATTTGATAATATTTCCAAAATTAGGGAAAAGGCAGATGTTAAAAAGCAAACCACAAATAGCTTTGGCTTTTATTCCCAAAAGCCTTATAAAAGCAGAATGGATTACCTGCACATGAGCTCATTGTTAGATCATTTTTCCCCCAGGTACTTTATATTCTTTTGCAAACACTTTCATTAGTGAGAATGAAAGTGTCCTAATAGACTGGCTAATGGAAAGAGATGAGACTACCAGACCACATGACCTGACTCTTGAGAAACCTATATGCAAGTCAGGAAGCAACAGTTAGAACTGGACATGGAACAGACTGGTTCCAAATAGGAAAAGGAGTATGTCAAGGCTGTATATTGTCACCCTGCTTATTTAACTTCTATGCAGAGTACATCATGAGAAACGCTGGGCTGGAAGAAGCACAAGCTGGAATCAGGATTGCTGAAAGAAATATCAATAACCTCGGATATGCAGATGACACCACCCTTATGGTAGAAAGTGAAGAGGAACTAAAAAGCCTCTTGATGAAAGTGAAAGAGGAGAGTGAAAAAGTCAGCTTAAAGCTCAACATTCAGAAACAAAGATCATGGCATCTGGTCCCATCACTTCATGGGAAATGGATGGGGAAACAGTGGAAACAGTGTCAGAATTTGTTTTTTGGGGCTCCAAAATCACTGCAGATAGTGATTGCAGCCATGAAATTAAAAGACACTTACTTCTTGGAAGGAAAGTTATGACCAACCTAGACAGCATATTAAAAAGCAGAGACATTACTTTGCCAACAAAGGTCTGTCCAGTCAAAGATATGGTTTTTCCAGTGGTCATGTATGGATGTGAGAGTTGGACTGTGAAGAAAGCTGAGCACTGAAGAATTGATGCTTTTGAACTGTGGTGTTGGAGAAGACTCTTGAGAGTCCCTTGGACTGCAAAGAGATCCAACCAGTCCATTCTAAAGGAGACCAATCCTGGGTGTTCATTTGAAGTACTGATGCTAAAGCTGAAACTCCAATACTTTGGCCACCTCATGTGAAGAGTTGACTCATTGGAAAAGACCCTGATGCTGGGAGGGATTGGGGTCAGGAGGAGAAGGGGACGACACAGGATAAGATGGAGGGATGGCATCACTGACTCGATGGACATGAGTTGAGTGAACTCCTGGAGTTAGTGATGGACAGGGAAGCCTGGCATGCTGTGATTCATGGGGCTGCAAAGTGTCAGATACAACTGAGCAACTGAACTGAACTGATCATGTATTTGGACTGACCCACATATTTTTGTTTTCTTCTCAATATCTTGTTTCATGTCATCTTCCCCCATACACCCACTCCAAAAAAATTCAGCTATCCATACTTTTCAAAAGTATTTCATATAAAGGTTTAATGGAGGCAAAAATCACCATTATAGATTCTATCAAGGCTGAGAATTATATTATTCTTCTTGTGTGCATGCTAAGTTGCTTCAGTCATGTCCAACTCTCTATGACCCTGTGGACTGTAACCCACCAGGCTCCTCTGTCCATGAGATTTTCCAGGCAAGAATACTGGAATCAGTTGCCATACCCTTTTCCAGGGGAATCTTCCTGACCCAGGCATCAATCCCACATCTCTTGTGTCTCTTGCATTGGCAGGTAGGTTCTTTACCACTAGTGCCACTTGGGAAGCCCTTATTCTTATCAATTATGCAAAAAATGAAATATACCCTAGGGGCATTCAGTTCAGTTCAGTTGTTCAGTCGTGTCTGACTCTTTGCGACCCCATGAATCACAGCATGCCAGGCCTCCCTGTCTATCACCAACTCCTGGAGTTCACTCAGACTCACATCTATCAAGTCAGTGATGCCAGCCAGCCATCTCATCCTCTGTCGTCCCCTTCTCCTCCTGCCCCCAATTAAAAGCCTATAATTTAAAAATTGGTTTTGATGACATTAGTAGTCACTATGAGAACTCACAAGTGAAAGTACATCATTTATAAAGACCTTCAAATTAGCCTTTAATGTTTTCTTCATAAAACATATATGTAATTAAAAATAGTGTATTGCTGATTGCCAACAAGAGATATAACTGGATTTTCCCCCAATACACACACACACATATGTATATGTACATATGTGTACTGTTTGTTGTTGTTTAGTTGTTAAGTCATGTCTGAGTGTTTTGAGACCCCATGGAGTGTAGCTTGCCGGCCTCCTCTGTCCATGGGATTTCCCAGGCAAGAATACTGGAACAGGTTGCCATTTCCTTCTTCAGGAATCTTCCTGACTCAGTCATATTGAACCCACATTTTCTGCATTGGCAGACATGTTCTTTACCACTGAGCCACCATGGAAGCTCATGCATATGCATACATATGTGTTATATGTATACATAGCATGTATATTAGATTATGGACAAGTAAAAAATAATCCAGTAACAATAGCTGTTCATTGTATTTCATCAATAGGGAAGCCAAGAGTCATGAAACACTAGCCTAACTAAAAGGTTGAAGCAAAACCAAGGAAATGAACTCAAAGGTCTATATTAGAGTGCTCATCCTTTGTTTGAGTGAGCATATTTTTGTTGAAGAGTAAGGGAAAATTCTATATTTGAGGATTTCAGTGGTGAGAACAAATCAGAAGTGTTATAAAATGGTTGAAGCACACTCTCATGCCAATTGCAAATCAATGCTGCTGGCAGTTAACATTACAACTGCAGGACTTTAAAGGATTAATGGTTTCTGACATCAAACAAAAGCTGTGGTTAACAGACATATAAATCAGAGAGGTCAAAAAATTATGAACCGTATTCTCCGTATACTCGGTGTAGTGGAAAGAGAATATTGCTTCAAGCAGCATCATGAGCCGAGCACTATATAAATGCCCATTAAACACAACCAGTGCAGATACTGCCTGATATGGTTCAATCAGTCAGCAGTTGGGTGACATCATATGTATTAGTGTTTTCTGAAATCAATCCACATCTGGGATTTATGGGAGCTTTGTCCTCTTTCCTAAACAGTGCCTTCTCCTTGATCATGCCAACTTGGAGATTTCTAGAATAAAGTGAAGTGGAGTCGCTCAGTCGCGTCCGACTCTTTGCGACCCGTGGACTGTAGCCCACCAAGCTCCTCCGTCCATGGGATTCTCTAGGCATGAATACTGGAGTGGGTTGCCATTTCCTTCTCCATTTCCTTCTAGAATAAAGTGAACATGAAAACATAAAACCTCTGAATGCTTTAAAGAATTAATAAAAACAGTCATCGCCTTGGAGATAAAGTCTGTTTGATAATTTTGTCCCTGTACGAAGTGTTCACAAAAACATTCATCATTCTTTTTCTTACCATCTTCATAACAGAATATGGAAAGCATGTTGGCAAGAAGCTGATATTCAGATCCACACACAATGACAGAACACATACTATATGCCAAGTACTCTGCCAGACACCAGAAAGACGAAAGAGAGTCAGAGAAGGTTTGTGCATTAGAGGATAGAAGCTAATTAATAAAGTGGGCAGATATGGAGTAAAAACTTGACCAGATCGGTGACGTGTGGAAGGCACCTAAGGAGAGCTGTATTTTGAGGACCATCTGTTGTATAGTCTAGCAAGTGTGCATGAGCAGGGAGGCTTCAGAGAGGTACTATGGCCTAAGTAAAGCTTTAAGGATGGCTGTCCACCAGTTGGACAAGGTAGGGGAAAATTGCAGTAAGAACAAGCCCAGGAGAATTGATAGCGTAGCATGCTTGGACAAAGTTACGTAACTTTGTATTTCTGAAGTATTATGCATATGGTGGGTGATGAGACTGAAAATAGAGTAAGAGGCTAGATCCAAGAAGGACCCTTTATAAATCATGATAGAGAATTTGACCTTTGCATTTTATGCAGCATTCAATGTGGCGATGCCCTCTTTTTAAGAGGAGAGTGACACAATTATCACTGGAGCCTAAAAAAATACCACCTGGTGCCAGTATAGAGGCTGGATTACACACAACTATAGCTAAAGTCAGGAGTCACTGCCACATTACAGGAGAAAAGTGAGGAGAGTGTAAAATAAAGGTTGTAAACTGACCACCCATGAGCTATCCCATTTTTGTATGCCGACACTGAATGAGTTTCATATATCCTATTTAGTTAGTTACTGGCTATGCTCTTGAAGGGCATTTGGTCCCCAGTTTGCTAGGATCCTACTACTCACTATCATTTTCAAGAATTCAGTCTTTATTTGTTTATGGTAGTCACCAGCTCCTATATGAATGTCTGAATCTTCAACTAAACTAGGCCAGAGGGAACTAGGGAGAGGAAAATTTCAGGGTACATGATAAAATAACCATCCTTGGTAAACGACTGTACAATGATCAAGAGAGTAAATTGAGAATAAGCCTGTGCTTTTGTAATTTAGGTGGATAATGATCCCTTTAATTAGATATTATCCTAATGTAAATATATGTAAGAAATATATATTCTACTAGTAGGGAACTAATATTCAACAAGAAACTTAAGACTTTAATGACACATTGACTGTATAAGCAAGGCCTCAAAATTCCAAAAGATCTTTGACATCCTATGCATAAAGCCTCAGCAGGTGATAGACTATCCTGAACCTCAATACAATTTGTCTGTAAAAAAAAATTATTTTCTTCAAAATAATGAGAACTAAATTCAGGAAACCAGATGGTAATCTCTACTGTTTCTCTTAGCTATCTGACCATGATTATAAGAGATAAAAACAGAAGCACCTGTCTCATTATCAAATCATCAAAAAATGTTTGAATTATTGCTTTGTAACTATGAAACATCATCATACAAATGAACACTTTCAACTTATTAATCATGACTGCCACCTAAGTTCTAATTTCAGGTTCTGAATAGGAGTGTTGCAATCTGTGGATTTTTCACAATAGATTTCTTCACATCACAGTCATTGGAACAAGATTTTCTTACCAGATCTCATTAGAATCACATTCTTTTCTAGATTCCTTCAAAATAAAATCACTCCTTAAACCAGAGCATGATGCAACTAAGTGGGCAGACAGTTATTAGAAATATCAGTAACAAAAATAAACTGAAGTCTCTTGAAGTCTGAAGATAATAGAGGGATATTGCTTTGGAATGCCAGGAGATGCAACCAGTCCATTCTAAAGGAAATCAGTCCCGAATACTCACTGGAAGGACAGATGTTGAAGCTGAAACTCCAGTACTTTGGCCACCTGATGCGAAGAGCTGACTCATTTGAAAAGACCCTGACGCTGGAAAAGACTGAAGGTGGGAGGAGAAGGGGACGACAGAGGATGAGATGGTTGGATGGCATCACTGACTCAATGGAAATGAGTTTGAGTAGACTCCGGGAGTTGGTGATGGACAGGGAGGCCTGGTGTGGTGCATCCATGGGGTCGCAAAGAGTGGAACATGACTGAGTGACTGAACTGAACTGAATTGCTTTGGTTGAAAAGGAACCTCTTACTCTGTTCTGTAGAAACTCCCATGTCCTTGCCCTGCCAGCTCAGGTGGACTATATAATAGGAATACTAACACTGACAACAGCCTCAGCTAATATTGATTGAGTTCTTAGAACATGGCAGGCATTGAACTAAACATGTCTACATAGGTCGGTTAACTTCTCTAGTGGCTCAGTGGTAAAGAATCTGCCTCCGGTGCCGGAGACACAGGCAGGAGATGAAGGTTTGATCCCTGGGTTGGGAAGATCACCTGAAGAAGAAAAACGGCTATCCACTCCAGTATTCTTGCCTGGGAGAGCCCCTGAACAGAGGAGCCTGGTGGACTACAGTCTATGGCATTGCAAAAGAGTCGGACACAACTGAGCACCTAAACAACATGAGACATACTACTTTTACCCTATTCTAAATATGAGAAAACCCTGATAAGAGAGGTCAAGTTACTTGCTCCAAGTCATGTATTTAATGAGTGGTAGAACTGGGATATGGTCCCTTGGTGTGGGACTCAACGTCTGCACATTTAAGCCCACCTCCTCTCTTGATGGATGACTGGGTAGCGTGGGCATACAGAAATGAATGTACATAGTAATGTCATATAGTTTTAAAAGATCCTAGTACTTCTGCAGAAAAAACATATCATCAAATGTTTCTGTGAATTTCAGTGCATAATGAAGGTGACTGACATGTTTGCTTTTATATTTAAAACTCTGCTAAATTATAGAATTTCTTATAATATAGCAAGAAGTTAAACTGTGTAAATTGGAAACTTAATTCTCGCTATGGTCACAGGGTATGTAGGATGGTGGAGTGGCTTTTAGCATAAATTTTGGAGTTGATTGCTTGTCTAAAATCCAGAGCTCTGCCATATTCTAACTATGTGACTCTAATGAGTTGATTAACCTCTCTATCGCTCACCTTCTTCCTCTCTAAAACAGCCACAATAGCACCTATCATAAAGGTTGTTGTGATGATCAAATAGTATGTAAAGTAGTTAAGTTACTACTTAAGTAGTAGTAGTATATGTAGTAAGTATAGAAAAAACAATGTCGTTCCACTGATAGTTATCAACAGTTCCAGTGCATAAGAATCATTTACCCTCATTAACTTGAATTGCCCATTTTAGAAAATCTGTGAGCTTCAACTAATATATCACAGTGGGTGTTCAATAAATGTTTGCAAATGCTGATACATATACCCATAACTTCCCATCATAAATAATGTGTGGCTAAAAATTTCAGAATAATTACTGTTCACGATATTATTTTAATAACAGTTCACCTGAGGGTGCTGTCATATAAGGAGAAGGAAACAGTAAGGAATCTAATAAAAGATCTGGTGCTTCCCATAAATATATCACAGATTCAGGAATTTAGTGAAGATAAAAGTTATAAACAGTATAGGTCAAAAACTTTTCAGTGCTGCAGGATATTTTCCTTGAGTGAATAAAATAGTAACTTTTCTGTACCAAAGTATTTGCCTTTTATCACTCAGCACTTAGGGATATTTTGGGTAGAGGTGTTTTAGGGGTGGGCTTCCCAGGTGGCTCTAGTGATAAATAACCTACCTGCCAATGCCAGAGACATAAGAGACACTGGTTCAATCCCTGGGAAGATCCCCTGAAGAAGGAAATGGCAACCCATTCCAGTATTCTTGCCTGGAGAATCCTCATGGACAGAACTGCCTGGCAGGCTACAGTCCATAGAGTCAGACATAACTGAAGCAATTTAGCACGTACCTTTTAGGGGCATTTTTTTCTACTCCTTGATCCAAGTGCTGCAGTTCTGATTTTACTCAAACTACTCAGAATTTACTACCACTCAAACCATTCAGAGCTTCACCATTTTCATACGTGCTCTGAATGCTGTAATGTGTTTTCAAAGACTGCTTACTTATTTTCTATTTTGCTTCTACCTCTTAAAATATGTGTCAATAAACACAAGCTCACAGGGGAAAGTCAAATTTTACTCTTGACTTTCAGGAATGCACTTTAATATAAAATCCAAGGATAATCTTATTATAATTGAATTTAAAGTTTTAATCTCAGGTTAGAACTGACTCATATAAACTACTCTATTGGAAAAAGTCAGTGACTGACAATTTAAAACTATTGGTGTTGATGAAGTATTGGCAATGACCTTTTCAGCCTTATGATGTCTGACTCACAGCTGGCTAGCAAAAATGCATCACTATTATGCTTTAATCCAATGTTAAAATGTATTCTTACCAGCTGCAGGAAGCTAACGGAAGTCAAGAGAGACCAGACTATTTCTGACAATAAATATTTGCTTCCCACATATAGGCCAGGCGACAATTTCATCAAACACGTGCGTGGAGCTAAAATTTTTAAGCTGTAGTCAGTCTTCACAGGCATTCATCTCTGGAGTTAGCAAGAGTACATTTTTTTTCTGATTTCATTCTAATGACCTGAAGCTTTCTTAATAACAGGGAGCTTCAAGAAAGCTATCTTCAAATGAGAACTGCTCCTCTTTTCCACCTTTCCTTCTGAAAGCAATTCTATCCTTGAGAGAAAAAAGAAAAATCTAACTCTAATGCTCTCTACTGTTAGGGCAAAGGATATGAGCATGTTCAAGGGAAGGAAAATACTTTTCTGGATGAAGTGACTGACTTTATCCACATAGCGTGTGGAGTGAAACTAAGGTGGCTCTGTAACTGAATCAACTAAGTCTTTTTCAACCAGCCAAAGCTGGTTCATGGCACAGTAGAAAGAACACAGAATTGAGTGTTACAAGAAAGAAGTCCCAGACAGGCTGCTCACAAAGGTTTACGGCCACAGGTACTCAATTCACCTCTTCTATAAAAGTGACAAATTGGCCTAAATGATCTCTGAGGTGTCTTCTAGCTTTAAATTTTTATTCCATGATAGATGGGACTGTAAAATACATCCATCTGAAATATTAAATGGTGGCCAATAATAGACACAGAGAACAGTAAAGAAAGAGGAAGAGTAGTTGTTTCACTTCAAATGTTTAGTGAGAACCATGAATACATTTTAGTAAAAATCAGTTTAGTGCAACCCAATGTTTAAACCCTGGCTACTGACTATCTGTGTGACCTTGGTCAATTTATTTGTGTTTTATTTTCTTTTTTCACTAAATGGGGATAATAATAGTATCTACCCTGAGGATACAGTTTTTCCAGTGGCCATGTATGGATGTGAGAGTTGGACTGTGAAGAAAGCTGAGCACCGAAGAATTGATGCTTTTGAACTGTGGTGTTGGACAAGACTCTTGAGAGTCCCTTGGACTGCAAGGAGATCCAACCAGTCCATTCTCAAGGAGATCAGCCCTGGGATTTCTTTGGAAGGAATGATGCTGAAGCTGAAACTCCAGTACTTCGGCCACCTCATGGAAAGAGTTGACTCATTGGAAAAGACTCTGATGCTGGGAAGGATTGAGGGCAGGAGGAGAAGGGGACGACAGAGGATGAGATGGCTGGATGGCATCACTGACTCGATGGACGTGAGTCTGAGTGAACTCTGGGAGTTGGTGATGGACAGGGAGGCCTGGCGTGCTGCGATTCATGGGGTTGCAAAGAGTCGGACATGACTGAGCGACTGAACTGAACTGAACTGAACTGAGGATTGTCTTGAAGATCCAATGCCTTAATATTTGTAAAACATCTAGAACATTGAATATCCTACAATACCATGTGTTAAATAAATAATCTCAAATCCATCCTTCTTATGAAAGACACAATTCAACCACTGTAACAGAAAGAAAAGGCAGCCAGTTAAAATACCTGCTGGTTACTCAGCACTGTTGGGTATGGCAACTTCTGTTTTTCATTCTCTGTGCCCCTGAATGTTCTTCCTATTATTCTGCTCAGAGGAAGAAAAGCAGATTCACATGGTTGTCCCAGACTGGCTTGGCATTGATACTCAAGTTTAATTTTCATGTTTTCCAATTGTACCTATGATCTTCACAAGACTTGGTCAGGTTGAAGTTCTTAAGATTATTTTGAAATACTGAGGACAACTGAATTTCTGTCATTTTAATAGTGTGTGATGAAAACGTTGCTATTTGAAATACAGTTATCAAATTTGGTTCCAATAATATGTTTGTGCATGTGTGTGTGTACACACACACACATGCATGTAGTAGATGCTATCGTGTGGCACCCAGAAACCTCTTCATGCCCAAGTTCTCATAACCTCAGCCTCTGGGAGTGTTGACTGCTGATGGTTTTAATCTCAGCTGCCTTTGTTTTGGGGCAGTGACTCCACAACCCAACTACAAGGATGCTGCTTTGCCAGGGGTTTCACCCTCTCATGGGAGGCAGACCATAACCAGTTATTTGCTGATGTTGAGTTACAAAGGACATACCTCCTCTGGACAACTATGAAGTGCTATTCTAGTTCCCGAACACTTTATGGGATCAAATTATTCCCCTTTGTTGCAGTTTTACCATAGTTGAACTTTTCCTTCTACCTCATGTTGATTTTTCACTGTCTGATAGATGTTGTTCTTGAGAATACTTATGCAAACTCTCTACATGAAAACTTTTCTCAGAGACTGTTTTCTAGGAGCCAATCTATCAATGCCAAGCCCGTCTGGGACAACCATGTGAATCTGCTTTTCTTCCTCTGAGCAGAAGAACATTCAGGGGCACATAGAATGAAAAACAGAAGTTGCCATACCCAACAGTGCTGAGTAACCAGCAGGTATTTTAACTGGCTGCCTTTTCTTTCTGTTACAGTGGTTGAATTGTATCTTTCATAAGAAGAATGGATTTGAGATTATTTATTTAACACATGGTACTGTAGGCCGTGTGTGTGACTGTTCTTCCTTTATGATCTCAAGTTCTCAGAATTTTAAGCTAACCAAACTCCATACTTCATGCACACTATTGTTATTGTTTCCCTGTATCCTCTATCTCAATTCCATTTCTTATTCATCATAAATACCCACAATAATGTTTTTAATACATATCCTTTCAATCTGTATATGCTTACTTTGTCTTATTTGTATTTTCTAACCAGTGTTTTATGTCATTTCTAATATATAAATAGTATCATATATTAAATAGGATCATGTTTTACTTTAGAAACAAACATGCTGCTCTACATAATCTAGTTCTCATAGTCGCACTAAATTATACATACGAACTCACAAACATAAACACATATATAGCATTGTTACTGTTTATTCCTGGATACCAAACTTACCTCCATATTCTTGACACTGCAAATAACATTAATACTATTTGTAAAATGCTATAAATTTGCTTTACAACATAAATTATTTTCTCTTCAGTACTAGTTTAAATGCAGAAGAATCTAGACAAACAATAATGGTCACTGTGGAAGATACAATATGGAAAGATTTCTTGTTGATTGAGAACACTGAAATCATATGGGAAGGACAAAATATAAGTGGGTATATTATCATTATAAATGTTTGTATCTATGAAATAGTTAACATTTACATACACACTCAAGGCCAGGGGACTGTTTTAGGTGCATATGTACAGGAATTCACAAGAACTCAGTGAGACCTGTGTTACTATTATTTCCATTTTAAGATAGGGAAGCTGATCCACAAAGAAATAAAATACTTTCCCAAGAGTGTATGGCAAAGCCTAGGAGAACCAAGAATTGATTGCAAGCACTCCAAAGGCAACAATCTTAATCATCACACTTTATGACCGTGTATGTTAATAACTATATAAAACCATACATAAAACCAACAAAAGACAGTATATACAACTGAATGGTTATTAGGTATACAATAAGTGCTCTAATTCAATAAAGAGAACTTTCTGTACATAACACTCATTTGAAACTTGTAAACAAACTTCAGTTTTTCTGGATTTCCTAGGAGAGTACTCTGTAGGCACTTCATAAACCAACGTTTGTGAATTCAACTATGTACTTGCAACAGTTTGAAGATTTCTTGGCATTTACCTGGTATTCTATATATATTTGTGGTTGGATTAAATAAACAATAAGACCAAAATTTTGAAAGGCTGTCCAGGCAGTAGCTTTTTCTTTGCAATGTAAGTAGAACAAATGTAAAAATCTGTGACATTTAAGGTAAGATGGGGCAAAAACAAACCCTGCAACAATTAGGCCAAATCCCCCTGGGTTGGGAAGATCCACTGGAGAAAGGATAGGCTACCCATTCCAGTACTCTTAGACTTCCCTTGTGACTCATCTGGTAAAGAATCAGCCTGTAATGTGGGAGATCTGGGTTTGATCCCTGGGTTGGGACGATCCCCTGGAGAAGGGAAAGGCTACCCACTCCAGTATTCCGACTTAGAGAATTTCATGGGCTGTTTAGTCCATGGGGTTGGAAAGAGTCAAACACAACTAGCGACTTTCACTTCACTTCACTTCCAGATAGTAATATTTGAACACAAAGCAAAGTGGATGAGGACACTATTTAAAGATTCCTGAGGTTGGCAGGGGTAACAGCATTTTTCCTTCATTTCATACAATTTCTTAAAATATTTCTTCAGGAATTTTATTCATCACTTTTCCCAAGATTTTGAAAATTTCCATTGGAAAAATTTGCAGAACAGTCTCCTTGATGCTAAAAAATTTCTCTTAAAGAAACAAAGAAATGAAAACAATAAAATAAACAAAAAGTATGTTTAAAAGCATGTGTGAGAAGCCAATGCTTTCCTACTAAATAAATTTCAAGTAAAAAACTCATCTGTCTGGATCAAGAGAATACTAACCATGCTATGGTTCTTCCCTCTGATTGACCTCTTGTCAATATGATTACAAATGAGAGGAGTGAATCTTGTAGTGTCCACACTCTCTCAGAGAGGTAAACCTAAAATGGATTACTTCTGCTCCTTAAGCAACTGATCAATAAAGCTGTGGATTGCAATGAGAACGGAAATGTCTGTGGGTTGTAGTAGTTATCCTCTGTGTCTCTTTAGAAATTAATTAAAAATCAATGAAGTGTGCAGCCTATTAATACAGCAACCTCTAGATCAACAGATAGAAACTGAGCCTTTCTCTGAGCATACATATTGTGCAAATACTCTCAAACACTATAGGGAGGTGGCTGGATGTCTGATGCCTTAGTTATCATTGAACAGAAACAAATCGTTCCTAATATTCTCTACTGTCACAGAGTCACATGCGACTGGTTGGAAACCATCAAGTTCAATGTGTGGGAATATGTATGCTATAGTTTCCTTCTTAAGACAAGTATATGACTTACTATAACTTTTATTTTGTGATTTATTTACATATGAGTCTAGGCAGTTGATTTATAACTACTGAATATTTTTAAATAAGCATCTTCCTGTGAAAAAAAAGTAAAATTCCTAGATGCTAAAAGTCCTCATATGATTTAAGCAAATTTAGTGTCTACATGTAATAGGTGTCATTCAATCCAGTTTTTCCTCTGTTCTATTTGGATGCCAATCGACCTGGTCCACCTATGCAAATGCTTACCCAGCACATTGAAATTTGAAATTAAAATTTGAAATGGTGGTCCTAAACCACTCTCTTCCCCAAGTCATCCAACTACTTCCCAATGCTTACTCTGACCGCTTTCCTCTTGCTTAGGGTCCTTCCTCCTCAAAATCTTCAGAAGGATCTGAACTATAGCTTCCAGTTTTCATCTCAATCCCTTGCATTTGATTTGGAAGCCCATTTTGAACCTTTATACTCTCTCTCTGCCAGAATGCTAGGACTTTATCTCTAGTCCCTGAGTAAGGGCATAGGAGCAAGAAACAACTGCTTGTAACCTTGGCTCATTTTCTATCCTGACATTACTCTAGAAGGAGCAGATATCATCACAAAACTATAACATGAGGATGGTTTTGTTCTATTTAAACTAATAAGTAGTTATCTTCTGAGTTTCTGCCATCTTCCTAGATTTGAGGCTACATATGGGTAATGGGGCTTCCCCTGTGGTTCAGAGGATAAAGACTCCACTTCCAATACAGGAGACACAGGAAACATGGGTTTGATCCCTGGGTTGGGAAGATCGCCTGGAGGAGAAAATGACAACTCACTCCAGTATTCTTGCCTGAAAAATCCCTTGAACAGAGGAGACCATCAGGCTACTGTCTATGGGGTTACAAAGAGTCAGAAGCTCATGATATCACATTAAGGACACAAATTTCACTGTTTCTAGGCCCAATCTGCTTGCAGAGCACCTGTTGCTACTTGCCCCTTTGAAGCCTTTCCGGGTACTTCTGAGCTCCCCAAGGGAGACTCCCAGAAGTTCATAAATATTTTCTTGGTTCTTTTTCCCAGGGCTTTTCAGTGATACCTGCAGTCATTAAACCTTAAGCTGGAATTTCGGTGGAAATGCTATCTTTGTGCAGGCTGTGACTTCTTGGTGCCTCAAAAGCTACATCTTATGATAATTCCAAACAGTGAGTGATGATCTTCTATCCTCTCCTTCTCACCATATCAAAGCATAGCTGTCTTCCACACAGCCTTGGTAACGTGTGCTAACTGCTTCTGAACTCTGTGTCATATTTTGCCCCCAGTTCTATCAACAGCTATTGTTGAGACTCTAGTCTCAAAGACTCCTTCAGAACCTCTTCAGTAGCCTCAGCTCCTTACTCCTTAAAAACTCAGAGCTAGTCCAAGAGATAGTCATGAAAGACTATTCCTCCATCTTTGCTTAGCTCTCTTCTCTTTGACCTTATGCATTTTCCATCATTTCTGCATCTTCCATTACCCTTCAACACCTGTGTCCACATGAACACAAGCTGTCACATGCATGACAGAATAATCTCTCTTTCTCTCTTAGTGACCCCATGGACTGCAGCACGCCAGGCTTCCCTATTCTTCACTGTCTCACAGAGTTTGCTCAAACTTATGTCCATTGAGTTGGTGATGCCATCCAACAATCTCATCCTGTGTCGTCCCCTTCTCCTCCCTCAATCTTTCCCAGCATCAGGGTCTTTTCCAGTGAGTCAGCTCTTTGTATCAGGTGGCCAAAGTATTGGGGCTTCTGCTTTGGCATCAGTCCTTCCAAAGAATCTTCAGGGTTGATTTCCTTAGAATTGACTGGTTTGATCTCCCTGCTGTCCAAGGGACTCTCAAGAATCTTCTCTTGGCACCATAGTTCGAAAGCATCAATTCTTTGGCGCTCACCCAAAGTCCTCAAGTAACTTGACTCAGCTTGTCACTCCTGCTTCTCTTAGAATTCCTCACCTGGAACTCTATGATCCAAACCCACCTGAAAATTCACTTGACTCCTTTGTCTTTGCACTTACTTACCTTGAACACCCCTTCACCATATACTGCTATACTCCTCCAACTATGCTTCACACACAAACTTAGTTAAATTACAACACACAATTAGATCACCAATTAGATATCTTTTATTTCACAAGACTTCCCTCACTCCCAGGTTGTGTCACTCTATTAACTGACCTCACAATGTCCAATTTTCCGTATCTACCTCAATGTATTTATCTTAGTGTGTGTGTGTGTGTGTGTGTGTGTGTGTGTGGCCACACCTAGAAGCATGTAGGATCTTAGTTCCTAACCAGAGATCAAACCCACACCCCCTGAAGTGGAAGTAAAAAGTCTTAACCACTAGACTGCCATAGTAGTCTCTGACTATCCATTTATCTTAAACTTAGCCATGAGATAATCAATTTTGATAAAACAAGTTTCTTTTGTATGGCTAAATCAAAGTTCCTTTACAAAACAGAAAGAACACGCCACTTATGTTTTGTTAGGCTGCAACTTCTATGCTAAGCTTTAGAAATACTGCTGCTTCTGCTGCTGTTGCTTCAGTCATGTCCGACTCTGCAACCCCATTGACGGCAGCCCACCAGGCTCCCCTGTCCCTGGGATTCTCCAGGCAAGAACACTGGAGTGGGTTGCCATTTACACAACATCTTATACAATGTTACCAATTTCAGGTGAAAGGTAGAAGGAAACCTCAAAAACATGATTCCCAAATGAGTACTCATCTACTGACATGATTAGTTTATAAAACTATTTTTTTTAAAGATAATTAAGCACCAAAGAGAGGAATGGAAATAAAAAACTGTTTTGGCTTGTTCAAAATCTAAAAGCTAAAGATTTAATCTGACTGCCTTTCATTCTTTTGCTGCAAACCCTTAAGGACTATGAACTCTTGGAGCTGTGAATGGTGTACTCCTGCTGAGATGACATAATTCAATTTGACTCTCCTCCCATTTACCAATTTCATCACATTTTAGACAGTCAGTAAATAGTAGTCGACTGATTGATTGCCTTTTCTCTCTACTCCTTCTATTCATCCATACTCCTTCTATTGGCACTGAATCACCAGATTAGGAGGGAAAGAACTCAAAGCAATAATAAATATACTCACATACATATCGTTTCACAATTACAAGCAAAGAAAGACAAAAAGGATAATAAATGTTTAAAATTATTGGAAGTAAATTTTTATTTTTATAATGATTTTTATTATAATGTCCCTTTGTTTTTTTTTTAATTTGTTAATTATAGAATAATTGCTTTTTGCTTTCTTTTTAAAATTTTAGATGTTAAATTATCTGCAGATATTCCACCTTACTTACATGGGTTGCAAATTGCTTACTAATATCTTTACTTCCAGGAACCCTGGGGGTTTTGCGCTAAATGCTATCTGCTCTTCTACAATGGCAGGAAAGTCAGAGTGCTGCTCATGCCCATTGTCAAAATGAAATTTGTAAGTTTCTATCTTTATTCGTGCTTTATTCTAGTTCACAGATTTATGCAGTTAATATCTCATATAGAAGAAAGTTGAACATACATATCACACAAACTGTTCTAAAGGATTATCTGCAAAGCATTCCTGTTCATCTTTGACAGTTAGAGAGTGAAATATAATGATGAGTGTTAGCTCTAGAACAAAACTTTACAGGCTTCAATACTAGCTCAATCACTCAGTAAACACACCTCTGTGACCTAACCATATTAGTGAGGTTCTCAATTTGCCAGTCTCTTCGTCATTGAATGGGGATACTAATAGTACTTCTCACAAAGTTGTTATGAGAATTAAATGTTTGTCCTTGCAAAACTCCTAGAAAAACACCTGCTCAATGGGAAACACTCAACATTGTTGGTTATTGTTAATGACGTCTTTGTCCAGCACCTGACATTACAGATGATTCTTATTTTTCAACATTTCAGCTTTCAAACAACTTGCAATGTTTTCAGACATTTTCAAGCAAACTTTTATGCTTAGAATCCCAAATATCATCGATCACTACACATCCATATGTTCTGATACTGTTCTCACACAGAACAGTTTTAATTTCAGCAAAATTATGTTTTGTGCTTGATGTGAAAGATATACTTAGGCATAACGGAAAATGTAAAGGAAGTTCTCTGAAAGTATAGAAAAGGAGAATATAACACTTTTTTGTTGATTCAGAAAAGGTGAAATTTAAGGCCGAGATTGAATGAAACATAGATATTTAAAATGTTGGCTTTAATACAGTAAGAGCATTCTAGATAGGGTAAAAAGCATGACAAAACACACACACACACACACACACACACACACACACACACACACACACACAAAACACAGAGTCCTAATAGATAACAAATGTTTGGAAAAAAATCCAAGAAGTTCTATGAGGATGGGACATAAGTTGATGAGGGCGAGAAGTGTCAAAAATTGTTAGTTGCTTAGTTGTGACCTACTTTTGCAACCCCATGGACTGTAGCTTGCCAGGCTCCTCTGCCCGTGGAATTCTCCAGGCAAGAATATTGGAGTGGGTAGCCATTTCCTTCTCTAGGGAGTGTCACAAATAAGTGTCTAACTTATTACTACCTACTAAGGCATGAACTGTGGTGTTGGAGAAGACTCTTGAGAGTCCCTTGGACTACAAGGAGATCCAACCAGTCCATTCTAAGGGAGATCAGTCCTGGGTGTTCTTTGGAAGGAATGATGCTAAAGCTGAAACTCCAGTACTTTGGCTACCTCATACGAAGAGTTGACTCTTTGGAAAAGACCCTGATGCTGGGAGAGATTAGGGGCAGGAGGAGAAAGGGATGGCCGAGGATGAGATGGCTGGATGGCATCACCGACTTGATGGACTTGATGGAGTTTGAGTGAACTCTGAGAGTTGGTGATGGACAGGGAGGCCTGGCATGCTGCAATTCAAGGGGTGGCAAAGAGTTGGACGCGACTGAGTGACTGAACTGAACTGAACTGAAGACATGAAAGGGGTCACTGAAAATTTGATGAACAAATTGACATGATCAGATTTAGCAATTGTGTAAAGAATAGACAAAGACAAAAGAAATTGGAAAGGATCAGGAAGATTGATCAGGATGTTTGGGTTGGCCAAAAAGTTCATTTGGATTTTTCCATAGCATCTTACAGGAAAACCCCAATGAATGAACTTTTTGGCGAACCCAGTATAATACTAGCACAGATAATGTTTTTGTTTTTCTAACTTTTTTGTTGTACAGTACATGGGACCTTAGTCCTCTGACCAGGGATCAAACCAATGCCCCCTGCATTAGAAGCACAGAGTCTTAACTACTGGACCATCACGGAAGTCCCCTTGGTTTAGCATTTGACTAAGGCAGTAACTTGGAAAATTAATCTTGGTTAAGGGCAGCAGATGAAGATGGAAGCTCATCAGTGATAGTAAACCCTCTTATGAAAGGGTGAGAGAATGCAAATTTTTCCAGGTAATACTCTGTGGAAAATATTATTGTTAAGTGAGTGGGTAACAGAAAAGGAAACCAACAAGGACAGAGTGGTACTGTGGATCTGGAGAGGAAATGAGAGAATTTCAGGAGGGTGAAATTAATCAGTGTTAGGTGCAATAGAGAGATCAAAAAAGATAACTGAATGGGGACTCTTGAGTTTGTAAATGGGAATATTGGTGTAGTAGTCATCTCAGGCTGCCACAAAAATACCATCCTGTCTATGATCCCTAAAGTTCATGTTCTTCTGACTGTGTAACATATGTATATTTCATTTGCAGAGCCCCCTTAACTTGTTCCAGCGTCAACTCTGAAGTCTAAAGTTTCATCTAAACACCATTTAAATTTGAGGTGTGAATCAGCTCCTCTCCATCTGCTAACCTGTGAAACCAGACAAGCTAGGTGCTATGGAAATACAATGGACGGTGGGCATAGGATAGCTATTCCCATTCCAAAAGGAGGAGTAGGAAAGATGGAAGGTGATGTGTCTCAAGCACATCCAAAACATAGTTGAATGAATTCCATCAGATCTCAAGGCCCAAGAATAGTCATCTTTGGTGCAATGCTCTGCCTTCAGAGCAAGGACCAATGGGACTGTAGTCCTGCCTCTGTAGAAGAGCTGGGCAGGTCCCATTCCATTCTCCATAGCTCCAGAGAGCAGTCCTAGCTCATGGCTCCGGGTGGAGGCCATCGAGCCTGTGTAAACCAAGGCACTGGCCCCATTCATTTCTAAATTACCTTTTACTAAAAGACATTTCCCCCTTCCCTTAAAGAATAGTGGGTATTCACAGCCAAATAGCTCCAATTTTCTTGAGGAGCTACTCAAGGAATTTAACAGCCTTCTTTCATTTTTTTCCTGTCTTGATTCCCTTCAGTTCAAACTGGTGGTATTTCTGCTTATATGATATCATAAACTTGTTATCGATTGATATGCCAGCAGTGTTCTCTTTAGAATATGCTTCCTAATTTTTTGCAATATGGATAGTCTGATAATTTTTCGAATCTTTAAGTTTTGGTTCCTTTTCACTTAACAACTCCTCTTCAATTCATTTCTCTTGTTTTGCATCTTATTATAAGCAGTCAGGAGGAACCAAGCCCCTCCTTCAAGACGTTGCTTAGAAATCTTCTGGGTTAAATATCCAATTTTACTGCTTACAAGTTCTAACTTCCACAAAACACTAGAACACAGACATAGTTCTGCCAAGTTCTTTTCTACTTTATAACAAGTATTGCCTTCCTTCCTGTTTTCAATTATGTGCTCCTCATTTCCCTCTGAGATCTCACTAGAATCACCCTTAATGTTCATATTTCCAGCATGCACCTCAAAACTCTTCCAGCCTCGACTCACTTCTGAGTTCCAAAGGCAGTTTCACGTAAGCAGATATTTGGTATAGCAACACCCCATTCTTTGTATCAAAGTCTACATTAGTTATCTCTAGTAACCATAACAAAATACCATACACTGGGTGGATCAAACACAACTTATTCTCCAGTTCTAGAAGCTAGTAAGTCCAAGACAAGATGACAGCCAACTCATTTATATGGGGAGGGTTTCTTCCTGGCTGGAAGATGGCTACTTTCTCACGTGTTTCTTCACTTCTTATTTGGGCATTAAATCCACACTCATGACCTTGTCTAAACCTAAGTACCTCCATCTCTAAATGCCCTCAGGAGTTAGGGGTCAACAAATGAATTGAGAGGGGGAGGTAGTACATTTCAGTCCATAGAAATTGTGACCTTGTTGAAAGCCACTAGATTGCAGATAACATTTGAGAAAGGATGGTCAACAGAAAGTTATGCTCTTTTTAAAAAGTAAATTAACAGGCAGTCACTTAAAGAAGAAGAGGCAGTTGTTCATCCACCAGCCTCAGAGAATTGATATAAAGGATGTATGAGAGGAGCCAGTGAGTCAGGAGAGATTAATAATCCAGGAATAAGGCAACATGATGGAGAAATGCTGCAGCTAGGATGAGAGCAAGAATGAAGGGAAAAAGGTGGTCTGTGTAAAGGAAGAAAAACAATTCTTTCTCTGAATCAGCAATGAAGGAAAAGCTGCTGCTGCTGCTAAGTCGCTTCAGTCGTGTCAGACTCTTGCGACCCCACAGACGGCAGCCCACGCAAAGAGCGACAATGCTGAAGCTCCTGCCTGCCTATCATAATGTTGTTGGTAAATAAGGAAATAGTAACATATTCTGAGAATCAGAGAAAATACGAGACACAGAGAAGAGGTTTGAAATGGCTCAAAGGAGGGACATTGTTCAGATTTCACTGTGTGCACCAGCAAAACAGCTGTCCATGGAGAGGAGAAAGGAAGCTCACAGGAGCCTTTTCATAAGGTAAAGAGAGTCAAAGAAAACTCAGGGACAGTGTGAGACAGAAATCATAAACTTACAATTGTGTCAAGTCATGTGAGTATTTTATTGTCCTCAAAAGCAGAGAAGCAGAGTAATTGGATATTTGGGTTCATCTAGTGAAAGGTGTTAGCAGTTATGTGAGACAGGAAGACAGAGATCAGAAGGAAAAAAAAATTGTAAAAATACCTGAATGTTAGAAGAAATACACAAATCTTTGAAATTCAGAATGATTGTGGATATTAACATGCATTTTGAAGTTGGTTTATTCATCAAGGGCTTTCTTACACACACATAGGACACAAATATGTCTTTCCATCTAAATATTTAAAAAATAAAATCACCCTTTCCCCAATTGTATTATCAAACTTAATATCAAAACTTAAAAGTATTAGACTACAATGCATGTGTGTGCATTCAGTTGTGTTTGACTCTGCAGCCCCGTGAACTGGAGCCCACCAGGCTCCTCTGTCCATGGGGTTTCCCAGGCAAGAATATTGGAGTGGGTTGCCATTTCATTCTCCAGGGGATCTTCTTGAACCAAGGATCAAATCCACATCTCTCACATCTCTTGCATTGGTAGGCAGGTTCTTTATCATTCTAACATCTGGGAAGCCCAATAATTGTATAGCGGCTGGTAAAGCTGTGTATTCTAAGATGACAAAACAAGAAGAGTAACTTTTTAATCATATTAACTATCTGACTTATTTGAACAATTTGGCTTCTAATAATTCCCTCTACATTTGTAGTTACAAATGATCTGTGTCTCCCACAGAATTTAATTTTTAATCATCATGTATTTTTAAATAAGAAAGGTTTTCATGTGTCACAATATACAACATTTAAATAGAAGGGCCTCCATTAAGAAAACTATACATCAATGAAGACCAAAAACTACAGTACAATGAGGAAATACACACAAGCCAAGAAGTGAATATATGGATATAATGAGACCAGTGACCTTGGGTTCAAAATCAGTGGGTTTATTTTGCTGTCAGAGTAAATTAATTTGAATCATAACTTCTATATTCCTTTACAATTATAATGATGTTTGGCAAAGTTGGACTACCTTTATATGGGTTCACAGCATTCAATTTCATTTGAAAACATCTAATGCATAATACTTTTATCTTTCATGACAAGACTTAGCTCAGTCTGAAATAATCACTGTATTAACATTTTTTACCCATTCAAATAGTCTAATTCATTATTACAAAAACAGCAAGCTTCCTGGGCCTGTCATTAATTCCTACTGTTTTAATTATAAGAAAAAAAAATTCTATGGAAGGCTTTTGTGGATATTGGCACTGTAAACACAACCTTATGCAAAGATACGAAAATCAAATGGAGGTTTTTTTTTTCTAAATTGATATTCTGGTAGAAATAGCATATTTTTTGGCAAAAAATTGAAGTCTTAAAACACAATGGTGTTTCTTTGAATTCACTCACAAAGAGGCTGCTTAAAATTACATATTAATTTTGACTATTTGGAAACATGAAGGCTATAGTCAAGACCATTTTTTAAAAGTAACTCTATATCCACTAGGATCTGACTGTTTTTTTTTTAACTCTTATCTAACCAAACTTCATTTCTTCTTCTATATATTGTTATATTACAGGTAAATGATTGTCAGTATCAAGCGATTTAATTCATTTAAAGTTAAGAGCTACATAAGATTTACACAGAAACAAAATTCAACTTTTGAGAAAAGCAATTAGTAAAATGGTTAAATCAGTCTTTACAAAGCTGACTGCTTCATTTAGAATTTACGCTATGGGTAACATGGTAGGGCTGTAAAGTGAGGAGAAAACTCACAGTGTATATTTGCTTAGCCTTATTTTTATCATTATTATTTTTAACCTAAATCAAAATGTATAACTGAGGGAGACTCTTCTGAATTTTCTACCTCAAAGAATGTGAGTTAAATTGAAACATTAAGAAGATTAGTAGCTTTGGGCAAAATACTCTAGTAACTACTCACTGTTTTCTAGAAGTGACTGGGCAATTGTGTACATACATTTCCACTCAACAATACACACACACACATATACACACAGATACAATGCAGACTGTGACAAATGCTATAATGGAGGTATGAAGACTTATGCTCACAAAGGGGTTAAAAATGAATTCTGAATGGAGAGATTAACAATGAGTACTAACAAAAATAAGACTTGAGTTATACTTCAAAGGACCAATGATGTTTGGAATTATTTTAGCAAAGCTCTATGCTATTAAAATAAAAAGTCCCTAATTACCCTTTTAAGATTAAACCCAAGAATAGGTAACATATTTTCTGTAATAAGGATTCACTTTAAAAAAATGTTTAAAATATGTATGTAGATCTGTGTTAGATTTCTTTTAGCATTTAGGCCATGTATCACATATCTTCTTTCCAGTATGAGAGAGGTTAGTTTACAAAAAATGTACAGAACTAAGAATTATTAGGTTAAAAATTTAAAAAAAAAGGCATTTTTCTACTCTTAAACATATTTAAAATCTCTTTGGGC
Source organism: Ovis aries (assembly GCF_016772045.2). Classification (NCBI taxonomy): domain Eukaryota; kingdom Metazoa; phylum Chordata; class Mammalia; order Artiodactyla; family Bovidae; genus Ovis; species Ovis aries. The sequence continues at coordinate 213,211,414 of NC_056055.1, forward strand.
AAACTATAATATTTAAATAAACATATTCAATGTATTTCATTCTCCCAAATAAAAAGACCAGCCAAAATAAAAAATGTATTAACCACTATTCTATTTACATTTCTAGCATAAAATGTAATCATCTTTATGAACTAAAATTATTTCTATCTAGCCGTTAATATAATTAGCACTTAATAGTTCATCTCATAATATAATTTGATAAAAAATTAAATTGTTGATGATAACATTTATGAATTTCTGTCAGAATTATTAGGTAGAAGTAGACAGCATTTAACTTAAAAACAAATTGTATTCTCACATTATAATAAAGTGAAAGTGAAAGTGAAGTCTCTCAGTCATGTTCCACTCTTTGCGACCCCATGGACTATAGCCTACCAGGTTCCTCCATCCATGGGATTTTCAAGGCAAGAGTACTGAAGTGGGTTGCCATTTCCTTCTCCAGGGGATCTTCCCAAGTGAGGGATCAAACCCAGGTCTCCTGAGTTGTAAGCAGATGCTTTTACCGTCTGAGCCACCAGGGAAGTCACATTATCATAAAATTGTTCTGAAATGCTTCAAATGGTAGCAGAATATTGAAACTGAGGTGAAAATAAGATATTTCCTCTAGGATTTAAATATTTTTTTTAAAAATATAATATTTTATATTACATAGTCAAAGTTCAGCTACTATTTTCATTTATTAACATTTGAGTTAAGACCCTGAGTTTATTATATTGGAAAATACTTTTCCATTATAATATAACCATAAATTGAGCTCTAACTCATGAATGTGTTAATTGTTCTTTCCTGTTGAGGACAGAAGCTTATATCCACTTTTAAAACTGAATAGACATAATTCATATGCAATTTAGATTAAATCTGAGAATGAAATAGAAAGCACACACACCATCTGTGAAGAAATATCCTCATCCCTAATTAATATGTATCATGTACTTTAGCCTATCTCATTACTAAAGACAAGTTATAAAATATAAAATTGGGTTTAATAAAAGAAAGTCAATTTAGTAGAAATGAGAAATTACCTATAGGGATATTGCTAATGTTGTCTACAATAGTCTATGGCTAAAGAAGTATACCTTGATTCCCATGTAAGCCAGAGAACTGGTTGTTAGTGTGCTTAGAAGAAGACAGGAAGAAGCCTCTATTGGCTGACTAGGAATGAATTATCATTCAAAAAGTGTTTACTGAGAATCAATTATATTCTAAGCAGTGTGATAGAAAAGATTCATATAGTGGTAATAGTGGCTAAGTGATAAGCACTGTTAAAAGCACTTTACACAACAACCCCTATGAATAGCAGTAATATTTATTATTTTCATTTTACAGATGATGCAAATAACGTATGGTAATATTAAGTGATTTTCCTAATGACACACAGTGAATAACAGAGTTGTTGACAATTTGACTTTAGGTCTGTGGAATCTGACAAGTTTATAAGAAAGTCAATGTGCCTGGGCAAAAATAATGGGATGGCAACTTAGTGTGAGATAAGGCAAGAAGGGTATACAAGAGTGAACACACAGATTTTTGATCTACTTTCAGGATTTTGACTTTATCTAAAGAGCAGTGAAAATCACTGGGAGAAGTCTGGGAAGTAACATAATTGGAATATATTTTGAGAAAATTCTATTGGCTACAGTGTGCAAGACTGATCAGAGAGGGAAGGTAAAAGTGAAAATTGGAGCTAAGGGGCTACTTTATAGTCCAAGTGCGAGACGATGGCAGCCTTCACTAGGGTAGTGGTAGTAAGGTGGCAGAGATGAAGAGGAGTAGATTGGCTTGTAAGATTTTAAGAGCTAATATCAACAGTAGTTAATATCAGATAGACTAGAAGCATGGCAGAGAAGTGTCCAAGGATAACTTCAAAGTTTTAGTTAGTGCTACTTACTGGATGATGCTATATGCAGGTCTGGCTTTTACATTGTTCTGGTTTCTGCTTAAACATCCCCTCAGAGAAGTCTTCTCCAAATGTTTGAACTAAAATATCATTCTCCCCTCTGTAAGTCTCTAAATCCTTATAGTACTCTACTTTTCTTCATAGCACTTATGACTACCTGACAGAATTAAGCACATTGCTTATTTCCTTGTGTTGTCTGTTTCATCAACTACAGTGAAAGTACCAGTAAGTCAGACAATTCGTCACTCATAACTTCTGTGGTGTGCTTCCCAGGTGGAGCAGTGGTAAAGAATCCACCTGCCAATACAATCGATGCAATCGACACGTGTTTGATCCCTGGGTCAGGACGATTCCCTGGAGGATAAAATGGCAACCCACTCTGGTATTCTTACCTGAAAAATTCCACGGACAGAGGAGCCTGGCAGGCTACAGTCCATGGGGTCACAAAGAGCTGGACATGACTGAAGACTCACACACACACACATTCACACACACAATTATGTTGTACTCTCTACCCTCTAGAACATACCTTGCATGTCAGAGATAGGCAATCAATACCTATTTAATGAATAAATGAGTGACTATGAGAGTCACCAGAAGATGTGGAATGGCTGAAGTTGTGGATATGGATTAGACTCCTTCACAGAGACCAATGAGAGAACACACATGTGAGCAAAAATAAGAAAAGCAAGGAAAGAAAATTGAAATGACAAAGTTAGAAGGACAGGAGAAAGTCCAACAAAGAGCAATTCAGCGAAAAATCCAGGAAAACATATAACTTAAAACTGAATGACTGATGATGTCCAAAGTCAGAATGACAATATAGGAAGAGAGCCCAAAGACACTAATACAACTGGCATTTAGGATGTCAGTAGTAATACTATTGTTACAAGTGTTGCTTAAGAACTAGGGACAGAAGACATACTGCAACTGGAGCTGAAAACGAGGAGACGGTAAGTTCAGACTAATGTTTTCAAGAGATATGGCTATGAAATAATGAGTGGATACAGGGCACCAGGGAGGGATGGAGAGAAAAAGAAGAAGAACTGTACAAAAAAGCACTTAATGACCTAGTTAACTATGATGATGTGGTCACTCACTTAGAGCCAGATATCATGAAGTGTGAACTCAAGTAGGCTTTAGGAAGCATTACTACAAATAAAGCTAGTGGAAGTGATGAAATTCCAGCTGAGCTATTTCAAATCTTATAAGATGATGCTGTTAAAGTGCTGCACTCATTATTCCAGCAAACTCAGCTGGAAAACTCAGTTGGAAAACTCAGCAGTGACCACAGGACTGGAAAGTTCAGTTTTCAATCCAATCCCAAAGAAAGTCAGTGCCAAAGAATGGTCAAATTACTGCACAATTGCACTCATTTCACATGCCAGGAAAATTATGCTCAAAATTCTTCAGGCAAGGCTACAGCAAGTTTGTGAACCTAGAACTTCCAGATGTTCAAGCTGGATTTGAAAAAGCAGAGGAATCAGAGGTCCAATTGCCAACATATGTTGGGTCATAGAAAAAGAAAGGGAATGCCTAAAAAACATCTACCTCTGCTTCATTTAGTATGCTAAAGCCTTTGACTGTGTGGATCACAACAAACTGTAGAATATTCTTAATGAGATGGGAATATCAGAGCATATTACCTACCTCCTGAGGAACCTGTATGAAGGACAAGAAGCAATAGTTAGAACTGGGCATGAAACAACAGGTTCAAAATTGGGAAAGGAGTAAATCAAGGCTGTATACTGTCACCCTGCTTATTTAACTTTATGCAGAGTACAACATGTGAAATGCTGGGCTGGATGAATCACAAGCTGGAATCAAGATTGCCAGGAGAAACATCAACAACCTCAGATGTGCAGATGATTCCACTTTAATTGCAGAAAGTGAAGCGGAACTAAAGAGCCTCTTGATGAAAATGAAAGAGGAGAGAGAAAAAGCTGGCTTAAAACTTAACATCAAAAAATGAAGATCATGGCATCCAGTCCTATCACTTCATGACAAATAGATGGGGAAAATGCGGAAACTGTCAGATTTTATTTTCTTGGGCTCCAAAATCAATACGGATGGTGACTGCAGCCATGAAATTAAAAGACGCTTGCTCCTCGGAAGAATAGCTATGACGAACCTAGACAGTGTATTAAAAGGCAGAGACATCACTTTGCCTACAACGGTCTGTCTAGTCAAAGCTATGGTTTCTCCAGTAGTCATGTGTGGATGTGAGAGTTGGACTATAAAGAAAGCTGAGCACTGAAGAATTGATGCTTTTGAACTGTGGTGTTGGAGAAGACTCATGAGAGTCCCTTGGCCTGCAAGGAAATCAAAGCAGTCAATCCTAATGGAAATCATTCCTGAACATTCATTGGAAGGACTGATGTTGAGGCTGAAGCTCCAATACTTTGGCTACCTGATGCGAAGAACTGACTCACTGGAAAAGACCCTGACGCTGGGAAAGATTGAGGATAAGAAGAGAAAGGAGCGACAGAGGATGAGATGGCTGGATGGCATCACGGATTAATGGGCATGAGTTTGAGCAAATGCAGGGAGATAGTGAAGGATAGAGAGGCCTAGTGTGCTGCAGTTCATGGGGCTGTAAAGAGCTGGACACAACTTAGTGACCGAACAACAACAATATGATATTAGCCAAATTAAGTTATGGTAGGTAAATACTACCAGATACTTCTTTTGAAAATTTCCCTCATGTACTGTATGTTTCATAGTATAAAACTTTAATTACATTTCAAAGACATCATACTGATAGAGAACTTCATTGAGTTTTATAAAAAAAATGATGTTAGGAGTAGCCATGTTAAAAATTTCATATTTCTAGTAATAATTTGTGAATACAAATAATTGAACTGACAAAGTTGTTCTGAACAATAAGCATGATTTCATCTCAAAAATAAAAGATTAAATATGTCTCACAGAATGATTTAATTTAGTTAGAAAAAGACATTGAAAATTGAATTCACAGGACTTTCTCCTTCCCTTTTAACAGGTTAAATTCATGAAGATGATCTTCAATTTCTTTTCCCTAACACCAGATTGCATGAGAAAATTTGCAACCTAGCTTCCCAATGATTTACTATTTCTTTATTAATGATCATATATGCCCTTTAATTCAAGGTGCTTGGTAATGGTTTCAACAATGAAATGTAACACTTTAAGAATGGGGCAAATTAATATTTGATTAAATTAAAAAATTACACAGCTGTCATTTAGTAGGAATATAATTCTATTCAGTTCTTTAAAGAATAAGGTCTCCGAAGTCCTGAGCTCATCTTAAAAGAATATTAAACATACCAAAATAGTAGATATTACTTGGGGCTACTACATAGCACAATTCCAGAGAGTATTATTCACATAAAAATGTTTGGTTTATTTAATTTCACCATATTTGCACCTCCTCTTCAAATTTCCCTGATGTTCCTCTTCTTATACTCTAGCACTCTTCAATATCTTTACTAATTAATTATCATTTAAAAGAGAGAGGAGAAAACTAGGAAAATTGAAAAGCATGTGAAAATTGATAGTGAACAATGAATTCTGACTGCATCTACTAGACATATTTTCAAATGGAAAGCTCCAAGGTTTTCCTAACTGCTTTTCATGGCAATAGAGAGTCTCGGATCTTAACTTCACAGACATGTGTTATAAATCAATGCTATTAGCTCATTCACAAGGAAATAGAAGAGAAGCAGACATGGATCCCAGGACAGTAGCTGTACTTTGTTTTGCATCAGGCTAACTAACACTGGAAATGTGTCTGTGGCAACTAAACCATCTGTTCACTTGCTATTTTGCAGGGTTGTTTGTCTGCTTTAATGTACCTGTACATCCCATTTCACAAAATGCACTAGCATTGTTTCAGAGAACTGTCTAGGAAAAAAAATAGTAAGCCACTCAATTTCAATATTAGTTGTAGGAACAGTAATAATACAGAAACTGCACATATTTTCATAAGTGAAAAAAGCCCAGTAGTCAAGTATATAAATCCTAATTTTATTTAGAGTACAAATGTCTCTGAGTATCTTTTTTTTTAAAAGATTGCAAGTAAATCTCTAGACATATATCTTTAATTATACTGTATAGATTTCTCACAATTTTCAACTAGTAAAATACATGCTATCAGCTTTTTAAAAATGGGGTTAATACTATAATGGGAGGTTACTACTAAATAGTCTAGTATTAGAATAAATCTAGCCTTTTCTTGTTGCACTGATGTATTTTTTTGAACTGATGCATTTTTATTAAAATTACACATTCACTACATATGTGAGATATCTTTCTTTAAGTATATTTGGGACCTGAGAATATTTATGTAGTGAGCATAAATGATGACCTATTAGTACTTAACAGCATGTGGCTAAAAGCTTACAAGGCATCAAACAGTAGAATATTTTAGTTATAGTTAAGACAGTTCAAAGTTGAAAATTCAGGTTATTCTAAATCCATGTATTTGTTCACTTTACACTTCACATCTCTTGGATCATAGCTTGGATATAGTATTTAGAAAATCAGGTAACCAATTCCACTGGTGCTAGGAGATCTCAAACACTGATTAACAAAAACTAGAGCAGATGCATTTCTATCTTTTTTTTTTTTTCAATTTAAATGTTTTTAAGGTGAAATTAGTAATTGCAAGACTCCCAAATTTTAAAGATTATATGTGACAAGAGAAAGTTACAAAGGATGTCAGTCAAGGGGTTATTAGTTTAATTTTGGACTTCACATCTCCTACACCCTGTTTTAATTAGGATCATTGCAATTGATGTTTTTTAGTGTCTGGAAACAAAGACCCATGAGAGCTCCATTAGCCTTCTTGGGATAACAAGCAAAGGTAATAACTTTTCCTATTAAGCAAATAAAGACCGTGGCCAACTCTCATTTGGCTTGTCAGTGAACCTTCCCGCCAGGATGGTTCTGCCTCTTCACTTGTGCAAGTTGCTGGCTCGCTAGCTAGTACACAGGATGTGCTGTCAGTATTTCCTGGTGAGTTTTGAAACAATTGCCTAAATAAAACCCTCGTCACAATTCTATGAGCCTTTCTTCTGTGAAATGTTATCAGTCTTTGCTACTTATAGCAAAGAATGTGCTTTATCCTCAATGATGCTCCTTCAGTGTCTTTTTTATTTGTCTCCAATAAACCTCATTAGCACAATGGAACAGAAATTACTCTGCTTAGTATGGTCATCTATTTCAATAGCAAATGCTCTTGTCTACACAGATCTCATTTTTTGAGTGTGTGGAACAAAATTCAGCATTGCCCAATCTGCTACTATTCACTATTGACTGCAAGCTGCAATTCTCTGATGGACTTAAAATAATAATTTCCAACCAGCTAATTTCTGAAGCTATTTCTGTAGGTAATCTAATAGACTTGTTATTTGGATGCCATCAACACTTAAATATTCATATTTCTTGCATTTCGGGGGACAATGCATTCACAGGAGTGCTTGGCCCCTCTCTGAGCAGTAGATGGCAGCACTGTTCAACTGTCTTGTTTTTGGCTTTGGTTTGGTTTGGTTTAATTTGGGTTTTTTGCAAGTTAAAATCAATTTCTTTATCATCAGGAAAAAGAAAAAAAGAAGAGAGTTTCAAATGGTCATGGACCTACATATAGAACTTATATCAATTTCTAATGATTTGGCAGTACGTGTTAAATTATTAACTAAGAAACAAAATCACAAAACTAGTTCATATTATCATGCTTTTTTATTTGTGATCTGTTTTATCTTTTTTTTGTTTGAAGTAAAATATGAAAAAAGTGAAATATGGCTACCTGTGAATTTCTCTGAAATTAATGCTTCTATATATTTAGTTGTTGCCAGTTTCAAGATAGAGTTCTTCCTGAGTTACTAGAGAAGGCAATGGCACCCCACTCCAGTACTCTTGCCTGGAAAATCCCATGGGAGGAGGAGCCTGGTGGGCTGCAGTCCATGGGGTCACTAAGAGTCGGACACGACTGAGTGAGTTCCCTTTCACTTTTCCCTTTCATGCATTGGAGAAGGAAATGGCAACCCACTTCAGTGTTCTTGCCTGGAGAATCCCAGGGATGGGGGAGCCTGGTGGGCTTCCGTCTATGGGGTCACACAGAGTCGGACATGACTGAAGTGACTTAGTAGTAGTAGTAGTAGTAGTAATGAACTGGCTTTGATTGATTTTTAAAGAGTAGCTGAAAGTGTCAGCCAGCTCTTAGAAAAAAATTCAGTTTCTTGAAATACAAGATGTTTAAATAAATGGTGATTTGCTTGTTTTACTCAGCATCTCACACACACACACACACACACACACACACCCCACCCCACCCCACCCCACATACTTGTCAGTTGCTGAGTCATGTCTGACTCTTGCAATTCCTGGACTGTAGCCCCAGGCTCCTCTGTCCATGAAATTTTCCAGACAAGAATACTGGAGAGGATGCCATTTCCTCTTTCAAGGGATCCTCCCAACCCAGGGATCAAACCTGTATCTCTTGTGTCTCCCATACTGGCAGGCAGATCTTTATCTCTGAGCTACTTTATATACCTGCAATTCAAATGTACATTTGTGATAAGTTCATAAAGAGCATGCATTTGTGAAACTACCTATGATTACTGAGAAATTTGATGTAAGATTCTTTAAGTCTAATCTTTTTTTCATTTAAGTGAGTGATACTAATAGCTACCTCAAAGGTTTGATATGAGAACTGAAAGAAGTATACTATATAAAACAGTCTGTCATCAGAATAACTTATCATTTTGTTAGTTTAGTCTTATCTTTTCAGTATGCAGTAATCTAGTCCAACAAAATAAGGATACCATATATGATTTTGTATTCCTAGCACTTAGCATGGTGTCTTATACACTTTAGGCATTTAATGAATATACAAATGCAAAATTGAGTTTACAGTGTAAATAAAGCAGGTCAATTGGCTAAAATAAATCCAAAAATACATCCATTCATTCAATATTCAGTAAGGTCCTCATGACTGAACTCATATTCTAGCATATAAGGCAGATAAAATAAACACATGTATACAAGATTTATATAAGTGTTTGCCAGTGGTTTAGTATATATATAAAATATTCAAATAATCTCACAAAGGTGAAATTTACATATGATACTTTATTATTTATGAAGCTTTTGTAAACATATGTATTTTCTCATTTAATCTTTGTAACAACTATTGAATTAAAATATTTAAATACTGAGGAACCTGAGACTTAGAGAATTTAAGTGGCTTAATAGAGCCAATGGTGTTGGACTCTTGAGAGTCCCTTGGACTGCAAGGAGATCCAACCAGTCCATTCTGAAGGAGATCAGTCCTGGGATTTCTTTGGAAGGAATGATGCTAAAGCTGAAACTCCAGTACTTTGGCCACCTTATGCGAAGAGTTGACTCATTGGAAAAGACTCTGATGCTGGGAGGGATTGGGGCAGGAGGAGAAGGGGACGACAGAGGATGAGATGGCTGGACGGCATCACTGACTAGATGGATGTGTGCCTGAGTGAACTCCGGGAGTTGGTGGTGGACAGGGAGGCCTGGCGTGCTGCAATTCATGAGGTCGCAAAGAGTCAGACACGACTGAGCGACTGAACTGAACTGAAGTGAATAGAGCCAAGCATTGTTCTAAACCATCATCTCTTTATATTACATCATGTGAAAAGAACCTATAGAAGCAATCCATTTTGTACATTAAGCCTATATGATATACTTAGATTAAATGGTTTGAAATTGTCCATTTAAAGAGAAGTCTTTATTAGTTTTCCCTTTGATGTCATAGATATAATCGCATTTCACAGACCATTTATCTGTCTTGCTTTCTGTATTTGACTAAATAGTGTATATGTTAATCATTGTAGAGACAAGCATAGTTGAGGAACAATACAATCACTCTGCTGCTGCTGCTAGGTCGCTTCAGTCGTGTCCGACTCTGTGTGACCCCATAGACGGCAGCCCACCAGGCTCCCCTGTCCCTGGGATTCTCCAGGTAAGAACACTGGAGTGGGTTGCCATTTCCTTCTCCAATGAATGAAAGGAAAAGTGAAAGTGAAGTCGCTCAATCGTGTCTGACTCTTAGCGACCCCATGGACTGCAGCCTACCAGGCTCCTCCATCCATGGGATTTTCCAGGCAAGAGTACTGGAGTGGGGTGCCATTGTAACTGCCATTTAATCTAGAGAGGTAGGAATGCTTCTGCTGCTGCTAAGTCACTTCAGTCATGTCCCACTCTGTGCGACCTCATAGACCACAGCCCAGCAGGCTCGCTCCTCTGTCCCTGGGATTCTCCAGGCAAGAATACTGGAGTGGGTTGCCATTTCCTTCTCCAATCCATGCATGCATGCTAAGTTGCTTCAGTTGTGTCCCAATCTGTGCGACCCCATGAACTGCAGCCCACCAGGGTCCTCTGGGGGTGGAATACTGGGGTGGATTGCCATTTCCTTCTCCAGAGGTAGGAATATGTAACATATAACGTTCCAGGTTAGAGCTGAAACTTTAATAAGAGTTAATGGCAGGGGCCATCACTGTATCAACAACTACTCTTGAATTCTGCACAGAGAGATTAAGGTCCTGGAAGAAGAACATACAGATCCAACCCACAAGATTAATTTAAGGTTAAACTCACAAGGAATGTAATATAGCTTTTTCTTGCTCACATTTCTCATCTATAGATTTCAAGAATTAGATACAGTTAAAGATCATTGAATTTTTATGATTTGCATTTTACTCCTAATCTTCTTTTGTCTTCCTTATTGAAGTATTGTTGATTTACAATATCATATTTGTTTCAGGTATATAGCATAGTGATTAAATACTTTTTTATATTATACTTCAATACAGATTATTACAAGATAATAGCTATAATTCTCTGTGCTATACAATGTATTATTGTTCATCTATTTTATACATAGCAGTTTATATTTGTTAATTCCAAACCCCTAATTTCTTCCTTCATCATTCCCTCTCTCCTTTGCTTACTGTGTTTGTTTTCCAAAGTCAGTTTCTGGTCTGCATAGACAATTCATTTGTATTATTTTTTAGATTGCATATATAAGTGATATCATATATATTTATCTTTTCACATCTGACATTTCACTAAGCATAATATTCTCTTGATCTACCATACTACTATAACTAGAATTTTTTATTTATATGGCTAATGTTCCATATATTTACATATATCGGTTGCTTCCACGTCTTGGCTATTGCAAACAGTGCTGCTATGCACTTTGGAGTACATTTTCCTAACATTCTTAAATCAAGATTATAGCAACTACTATAATAGCCTTTTATGCCATTGTTGTTGTTCTTCAGTTGCTAAGCCTTTCCAACCTCAAAGACTGCAGCACACCAGGCTCCCCTGTCCTCGCTTATCTCCTTGAGTTCGCTTAGATTCATGTCCATTGAGTCTGTGACTGCTAGAGATAAAATCACCAGGTAGAGGAGGAAATGATTCAGTGTGGGTCTTACATTAATTTACTAAACCTCACCTCACTCATGTGTACTTCAGATCCTTTTGCCTCCCTATCTTCTGGGTCTTTAGGATGTTCTTGATTCTGGCTCCCACTAAGCGACTAGCTCCATGTGGACTCCAGTCAATTTCATGTGAAACAACCAGAAAGGGGTTTTTATTTTCATCCTTACTCTATGTCAGTTCAGTCGCTCAGTCACGTCCAACTCTTTGTAACCCCATAGACTACAGCACTCCAGGCCTCCCTTTCCATCACTAACTCCCAGAGTTACTTAAATTCATGTCCATTGAGTTGGTGATGCCATCCAACCATTTCATCCTCTGTTGTCCCCTCCTCCTCCCACCTTCAATCTTTCCCAGCATCAGGGTCTTTTCAAATGAGTCAGTTCTTCTCATCAGGTGACCAAAGTATTGGAATTTCAGCTTCAACATCAGTCCTTCCGATGAATATTCAGGACTGATTTCCTTTAGGATGGACGGGTTGGATCTCCTTGCAGTCCAAAGGAATTCTCACTGTATACCTCTCCTCATCCTGGGGAGTCCCTGTTGACACTCAGGCTGTAGGTCTCACTCAGTTACCCAGCTAATACAACCAAAAGAACAAGGGAGTAGCCTACTGGATTATGAGACTTTGACCAATGAGAGACAGAATATTGTGAATAAACTTCTTTGCTTTTTCCCCTTCAGAAGGTCTTTCTGGAGATACAATCATTCAGATTACTCCAGAGATCAACAGAAGATTTCCCTGACTTTAGCTTTCCTGAGATTGTACACCCAAAAATGACATAAGCTTTGGCTTCAAAATTTACTTTCAGAAAAACCCAGGCTAAAATACACAGTACTAACAAAATAGAAAATCCAATCCAAACACACTGAAATCCCTCAACCATCACCAGTACTTGAAGAATCTCCTGCAAACATTGAAATGAGCAAAGTGGTTTTCCACCACTCTAAGAAAGGCATAAAGAGTTGTTATGGATTCAACCAAATGTTCTGAAATATGAGGATCTTTTTCTCTCTTTTTCCCTTATGCAATAATAAAATGATTAAAAGAAAATCTTCGGAATTTGAGAATTTGATTTTATTTATAAGTGTATTTCATAAGAACAAGCTGTAATTTAGGGGGAAAAAACTCCTAAATCATGTTTTATTCAAAAATTACTAAAACGGTCTGCCTTTTACTGAAGCTTCACATCACCTCAAATGATTATTAACATGTATGTCCTAAATGAGCATATATCAGTGTTCAAAGAATGTTGAAATAAAAAATATTTATTTCTTTAGTAATTTACAGCCCAAATTGTTTCAAGATTCAGTACTGAACTGAAGTTGTATCTAGTACAACTAAGTAGGAAAATAACACTGTCAACAAACTTCCTCCTTGCACTTTCTCTATTTGAGTAGCCTATGCTAATTTGACTCCATGGACATGAGTTTGGTTGAACTCCGGCAGTTGGTGATGGACAGGGAGGCCTGGCATGCTGCGATTCATGGGGTCGCAAAGAGTCGGACATGACTGAGCGACTGAACTAACTAACTATGCTATTTTTTTCTTGGAGAAGGAAGTGGCAACCCACTCCAGTGTTCTTGCCGGGAGAATTCCACAGACAGAGGAGCTTGGCAAGTTACAGTCCATGAGGTCGCAAAGAGTCAAGCAAGACTGAGCAACTAACCCGTGCGCACGCACATGCGCGCACGAGTGCACACACACACACACACACACACACACACACGTTAATTTTATATCAAGAATGGTAATCCCACTACTCTCCTTCTAGGAAAATGGGAGAAATTAAAAGAAATAATGCAGGCACATTTATCTGTGGGGAAAAAGAAACTTTATAATATTCAGCTTATCTCATGGTTATTACTATCTTAGAATGAACAGTGAGTTGAACCACTATGCATTAGCCAACTTTTAAATTTCCATTTATTACACTCCACATTATACCCTTTAATATACACACACATACACACTTTTGGCATATGGGTAGTAGTCAAAGTCAAGTAACAGGTTGAGAGAGATGAGCAAAAGAAATATAAATTTTAATTGCAGATCTAGTGGAAGTTGAAAAATAAAACAGAGCTTCAATTTTTCTAGAAGTTCCTTGTTTCTGAAATCTCCATAATACCTATGTTTTTCATATCTTCTCACCCAATTCCTATCAGATTTCTAGGAATGCTTAAAATTTCCAACACCGCTATTATAAAGAATTACTTTTCAAAGTTCTAAATTACTTTTTATTATTAGCAATCAAAATGAATAGTGTAGGCCTCACCATCTTCTTCCTGAGGCTATATTTCTTTTAAGTCAAATATTAATACTTTTTCTATTGCTGATAATGATCTTCTAATTTCTACTGAACTGTAATTACTTTGAAAGAACTAACAGCTTTATCTTTATAAAATTTTAAGTGTTCCACACAGTCCCTTGAGTAAAAGAGATCAATAAATATTTCCTGGATACATGAATGCATTTGTGTTTAATTTTAACCTCTGCATTGCTAGAACATTAATTTCTTAGAACTGGTTAATATCATTATTAAATCAAATTTAATATCATTATTAATATCAAATTAATAATTAGTTCATTATTAATTCATATTATTGAACATCTCCATAATATAACCACTATAAAACAACTGGGTATAGACCATGCAAGTTTAAACATAATTGCTATTTTAAAAACCAGGTAATACAGTTTCCAAATATTCATATTTTGTCAATATTGTCTTGGCAAATATCTGATAAAGCAAGTTCTAGCCATTCACTTGTATTATGTGTTGTAAACAACTTCTTATATTTCAAGTTGCCATGTTGAAAAATACTGTGAGGGCCAGGCTTTCTATATAACTGATACAATTAAAAGGGAGTAATTCTGTCTTTATTTTTACAATTTTCTTGCATTTTTTTCATTTCCATGTTACTTGAATTCTTACAAATTTTTAGTATCAAATAAAATGTTATACCTAGAACACATTTTAAACCCAATTTGGAGACTGTAAAACTTTCTTTAAAATAACCAAAGGACGTTGAATCTTAATTTATGTTATTGAAATCTCTACCGAAGTCCTTGATCAGGTGTATTGCTTATCTTTTCCTTAACTCCTACTCTACTCCATCTGAGAAAGTAAAAAAAGAAAAAAAAAGGCACAAGAAAGCTCTAATCCAATAATACGGTTTATATTAGAGAGCGAGTACTCATTTTGTCTCCTTGTACTAACAATTCTAGAGGTTGTAGGACATCCCTGCTTGAGATTAAGTCAACCAGTCTATATATTTTTAAGAGATTAAAATTTCATTATTGTAGTTTTAAAGATTACTTTAAGACAAAACAAATAAGTCACTTTTTTTTTTTAAGTCAGAAACGTAAGGAAATGCTTCTTTTACTGGGTGTTTGTATCATCAATACTAATGAGGTGAATGCAGAGAGCAACGTCAGAGGAATTCATTACGGTAATTTCTTTCTTTTTGTTTTCCTTTTCCATAGTAGTTCATCTTTTCAGTATCTGGCTGGTCGGGATTTTTTTGTTAACTACTTTGAATTGAGAATGAAGACACAGGTACTGATCAAATACATATGTGATTTAGGAAAATGTGTTAAGAATGGGAATGGCAAAAGGAGGGAAGAAAAAGTAACCATGGACATTAAATCCTTAAATAAAAGAAAGACATGCAGGACAAAATTGTGGGAAGATAGGCTAAACAATAAAGAAATCAACTAAGCAGAGGTTATTTAGAAGGATAATTTATTAAATGAAAGACTAATTAAATGGAGAATTTTGAAGATGAGAAAAAGGGGAATGGTAACGTGTTTTTAAGCTACTCTGAGTCAACCATTAGACAAGAGAAATACAATAAACAATGAGGATATAAAGCAACTGAAGGTATGTTTTAATAAGGGAATGGGGTTATCTATAACAATCAGTAGGAAAGCCCAGCAAATAGTAGGTCACAGAAAGCATGTTTCATGGAGTCCAGAAAATGGAAGAAGAAAAGGATTTTTCAAAGGAAATGATTGGTGAATCAAGACCCCAAAGAGATAGCATATTGTTTAATCTAAATTGTTCTAGCTTTTACTTTGTAATGGATTCTCAGCTTTCTTGAAAAAAAAACAAAAAAACAAAAAAAACTGGCATTCTCAAAGTATGCAATTGCCTTAGTATCCTCTTCTAAAAGACAATATTTTGTAACAAGCTATTAATTTGAGGGAAAAGTATTTTATCAAATTTACATTCATTTTAGTCTATATGTATTTTTGATTTTTGACTCTAAATTACAATTTAATAACCAAATATGATTTTTGTTTCTCTTCAGTCCAACCCCAAACTATATTTTTTAGATTCCTTTTTCTTTTTAAGAAGAAGATAATGGATCTATAATCACACCAAAATTAAGTTTGACATAAAACAATTTGTTGCTCCTTGGGGATAAACTATCATAGAAGTATTTGAAGAATTGATGTTTTTGAATTGTGGTGCTGGAGAAGACTCTTGAGAGTCCCTTGGACAACAAAGAGATCAAACCAGTCAATCCTGAGGGAAATCAGTCCTGAATATTCACTGGAGGGTCTGTGACTGAAGCTGAAGCTCCATTACTTTGGCCACCTAATACAAAGAGCCAACTCATTGAAAGCCAACTCTTTCCCTGATACTGGGAAAGATGGAGGGCAGGAGAAGGGGGTGACAGAGAAAGAGATGATTGGATGGCATCATCAACTCAATGGAAATGAGTTTGACCAAACTCTGGGAGATAGAGAAGGACAGGGAAGCCTGGTGTGCAGCAGTTCATGGGGTCGCAAAGAGTTGGACATGACTTAGCAACTGAACAACAACAACAACATGGCTTGTTTTAGGAGTAGTTTACCCATTCTAAAATTATCTTAGGATAAAGAGTTTCTGGGGTCAAGGGCTCAGATGGAATCTGCTCTTTAGTTACATGCTGTGATACCCTTGCTTGAAGATGATTCCAGATCTGAAAAAGGAACTAGAAAACCCAGGGCTTTTCTGTGTCTTTGATAATTCTCCTTCATCTTAAAAAGCAGAATATAGGTGTTTTTTTGTTTGTTTGTTTGTTTGTTTTTTCTGAGCTAAGGATTCCTGGTTGATATTCCAGCAGAGGTTGTTCATATACAAATTACTAAGTTATTCGTTAGATTAAGAATGCTAATTTAAAACTGCTGTGTGGATTCCACACATGCACCTCAGAGACTTTGCAAATATTTCTTCCTGGGGTCTTATGGAGAGCTTCTAGGATGGTAGATCAGCCTTAGTTTGCAGAAGCACAGTCTCTTCATAGCTTCATTAACCCAACTGGAAGTGGGCCTCATTTAGCATTACCCAGATGGTTAAATTGAGCTGATTATCTGAGCTCTTTGAAATCTGAATTGTGCTAATGGGTCAGGCAGTACTCCACAAAGTTTAGTGGACCTAGGATGCAGCTGGGAGCAATTGAAAATGCAGATTATATGACACCACTCCCAATGATTCTCACTCTCCAGATCTGGGTTAGAATCAGCATTTTAGCAAGTACCCTTCCACCTCCTCTGTCAGTCTTTTCTGGAAGTTGAATAGGTTAGAGGGCCCTTTGATAAAAGGTAGTTTCCCTTTAATTCAAAGCAAAACTGAAAAGTCCTCCAATGACACCCAGGACCCTATCTGATCTAGTCCTCAGTGCCTCTCTGACCTAATTCTCCATCATCCGCCATCACTCTCTTTGTTCCAGCCACACCGGGCCTCTTTGATGTTCCCCAAACATACCCCCAACACATGGACTTTGCATTTGCTCTTCTTTCTGCTTATGGGCTCTTTCCCCAAATATCTGCATGTCTATCTTTTTTATTTTAAGTCTTACCACATGTCATTTTCTCAGTGAGAGCTATCCTGCCCACCCAGTTTAAAATTGTACCCCCTCCTCTATGCTCCTTCCACCTTTCTTTGCTCCTGAGCACTTACCTTATTAATTTTTGATTTCTCTAACAAAAGATAAGCTCCACAAAAGCAGGAAATTTTTGGTTTGTTTTGTTCACATCTATAACTCCAGCACCCAAACCACTGCCAGGAACATATATAACAGGCACTCACCAAATATTTATTGAGCATATGAATTAATGATGAAACACTGCATGGAGTCATACAATACTGTGGCCTTACAAAAAACTGGGGAATATCCACATAAGCTCTTTTGTCAGAAAAAGATCTTTACAGGTATAACTAGAGTTCTTAAATTTCTACGATCTCAACAGTAACTAATAAAAGCTCAAAAGACAGTATACAAATGACAATATGCATTTTGTAGGATCTGCTATGTATGGTAGGCTGATATATTGCCAATTTGTGCTGGTAGCTAAACATATTGTAGTTAATGCAGAACAGCAGCACCGAAACCATCCTTAAAGTCAAAAAAGCTATATTTGAGTCAGCTCTGGCTTTCATATCTGTGTTGTTTTGGTCAAATCATTTAAGGATTCCATTTATTTAGTATATTATCTCATATATTACCTCACTGGTGCATGTTCTCTTCGTCTGTAAAAAGACAACAAATAGCAAATGATCCTCCCATCCTACCGAATCATAAGAATTAACATGAGAAAAGCATTTTTATACAATAAAGTATCACATAAGTATAAAGGGGTTTATACTTGTCTTTCACATTTAACATCTTAACCTGATGTGACTGATTGTCACAGTAGGGGGCTCTTCATGAACTCACTGTAGCATGTAGTCTCACATTGGCTCAGCTTGGCCAGGAGACATGCTTTAGCCAATGGGATATGAGTGAGCATGGAGCATGCTGCAGACACAAGCATGCTAAGCACTTGGACCCTGGAGCTTATACTCTTGAAAGCCAGATATAATGTTACAGAGAAGGTGCAGCTAGACTCTCCAATCAGGAAAAACCATATAGGAGAAACTTATATGGACAATACACACTGGCAGGTGAGAGGCTCTCTTAGATATTCTGGGCCCAGCTGAGTTCCAGTTGAATGCATGAGGGGCCTCAGACACACCACGTTAAGTGGAGGCACTTTCTAGCTGAGTCCAGCCAATCAAGAAAAATAATGACCTGCTGTTTTAAGCTATTAAGTTTGGGGATGAATTACAATATTGAAACCCTGAGGTTTTTGAAAATGACATCATGGCCCCCAAATTGATTTCCATGGCAGGAATTCTAACACTTTATGAAGCAATTGGGGAAGAGGAATGGAAAGTTCTTTGAAAAATTCTGAAAATCAAGTCAGACATTCACCTCTTTCACTTCTGAAGACTAAATGACAGCTAGCACATAAGCTATTATTTATTCCTATGAGAAAAAAGCCCTAAATGGAGTAATTTATGTAATTCACAATAAATTGGAATCCTTGTTGAACAAACAACAGTAAAGTAGAGTACATAGAGACTTCCTATGATTTTTCTAAGACTTGCCAACTGAGAGTAGCCAACCAACTACAGAACAATTTTGAATTTTTCTTCTGTAACTTAGAGTGATTACCTCTTAGCAGGAGCCTATTGTTAATGATTAGCACTTCTCAAAGGGAGCAAATCCCCCAGCGACTTCCAGATTTACCAGTGGGGATCTGCACCTTGGTGAATGTCACATTGATGGAATGTCAACTGGGGTCTTAATTGGTTCTAAAGCTAAGTTCAGATAATCAAAGGTCAGACCCTTTTGCTTTGTGTTAGTAGGGTCCTATTTAGAAGCACTTTGTCTAGCAATTGGCAAAAGGGTGGAAGCAAGGTAGTGAAGTCTCAGTGAAAGTACAGGAAGTCACAGGGCATTTTTATTGTCATTCTGTGAGAAATGCTCTTGACTCAAAAGAGCTCTGACATTTTAAAAAGAGATATTGCTAACCCTTTACTTAAAATTGGTATCCTCTGAGCTGGCATTGTTGTTTAGCACAATAGCTTTCACTTTCTAAGTACTAAGGTTTAGAAGCCTTTCCATGTGAGGTACAAGGTGTCTTCCTACTACAAGGAAGTAACATGTTTTCATTTTCTGATTTTTTTTTTAAACCAAGGAACATATTTGATGATGGAGTGAAATATGAATGAGTTTCCTTTTCCAAATTTGTGGTTAACATCCTTGTTATTGTCAAGGAATTCAAGACTCAGAGGAGTAAATTTTTTTTGAATCTAGGACAGCCTGCCAGAATAGTTTCTTTGGTACTGGCTTATATGTGACAGATCTGAGCTCCAACAAAATTTCAAAATATAAGAAAACTGAATGCACTGTTTCTAAAATGTTCCATGGTTCAGGAGGAAAAAAAGACACACCTGTCACTATCCAGTGCTTTTAAATTTCTCATGGAAGCTCAGTGAATTCTGTAAGTAGAAGAAAGAAGTGAGGGGAAATACTAAGGTTTGAAGGTTTTTGAGGTAACTGAAGGGTAGCAGAATGAGACATCCCTAAATATGCCACTTAGGCATTAGGCTATTTTGAGCTGTAAAGCACTTGGAAAATAGCAAATGCAGCAAAACAGTTTCTCTGAACTCCTCTTATCTACCTGAAGATAACTCTCCCCAAATAAACCCATCGTTATCAGGCCCTTCCTCAGGAGCTTCATCAGCTGGGGAAGAGTAACTGTTGTCACAGGAGAGGAGACTAGATATCAACACCCCACACAGACTTTGTCACAAACCATCATGACTCCCATTTCCTCTCCCAGAGGGCCCACCCATCTTTCCTAAAAATTATTTCCTCTCCCCTACAAGGCCTATAGGGCTTTCCAGGTGGCTCAGTGGTAAAGAATCCATCTACAATGCAGGAGATGCAGGTTTGATCCCTAGGTCAGGAAGATCCCCTGGAAAAGGAAATGGCAAACCATTCCAGTATTCTTGCCTGGGAAATCCCATACATAGATAATGAGCCTGGTGGGCTACAGTCCATGGGATCACAGAGAGTCAGATGTGACTGAGCAAGTAACAACAACAAAGGAGGCCTATAGACCCTTCCCTTCCCCTATCAAGATCGTATTTAATCCTGAATGCTAAGCCTCACTGGGCAATTATTCATTTTTTTGCTGGGTATCTCCTATGTATGCATGATGTATACATGTGGATATACTTCTGTTATTTTTGTTGTTAATTTGTCTTTTATTGCTGGGGTCTTAGCTAGGGACCCTCAGAAGGGGGAAAAAACTTATTTTTCTCCCCTGAAAACTCATTCTATACAAAGTCATTGAACAAAAGTAGACCAATTATCAGGAATCTATGAGGACCTCTAAATGATAATGCTCAAAAGTAAGTGTGGTGTTGTACTGAAGTAAAATTTCCACAATATAAATGGCAATATGTCACTTTTCCCCTCTTTCTCATCATCTCTCATCAGCATTTAAATAAATAGAGATTATTTTCCTTTATTAAATGTGTAAAAGTGCAATATTATAAGGCACCTCAGGACTTCTTTCTTGAATTAAAAAATAGTGGCTTTTTTTTCCATAATGGATGATATAGTATATACGGCTGGGTTCTACAAATATGCAACAGACTGGATTCCAACGTCGATGTTAGTAACCATCCTAAAAGTGCTTCCTTTAGAGTAACAGAACTCCCAAATATTTCCTATGTGCCTATGTAAAAAAATTGATTAGAAGGACCTAGTTTAATTTTATAGCAGCATACCTCTTTCAAAGCAAGTGAAAACAATTCTGAGAAGACTAAAATTTTCTGTAGCAGAATGAACACTGGACTGGGAATGGTTTTTTGTTCTCATTACATCTTGTCCCACCTCCACTCGCCAGTTTCCTCATCTAAAAAGTGAAAGTGTTGCTATGTATTCAATCTACCTCAGTAGGTTTGTTATGAGGATTAAATTAGGTGATGTCTGCAAACACGATTTGCAGAAATACAAAATAACATACAAATGCACAGGCTTCCTATTAGATGTGTTTTTAGTAAGAGTCGATCTAATTTGTTTTCTATATTAAGCCATGCCCACTTGTCTACATGCTCACAATTCTTCTGCCTGTCCACACAGTGAAACTTATCCTTGGGAGGACATGATGGAAACATCTTCCCTGGAAAATATAAACCAAAAAGAATATATTCTAGCCAGAATGAATTTCATATCTAATATAGAGTACCCGGAGGTCGTGAAAGGACCCTCATTATCACACTAAATATCCTTGTGGCGCATATGACTAAAAGCAGCAGAGGAAAGGTGAGGCCATACTGGGGGAGAGAAGCTGTAAGCCTACCCCTCTTTCACTTTCAAGATACTAAAAGATGCTCTCCAGATAAAAACGAGTACTTAACCCTCTGTCACCAGTCAGGAGGTATAATGATTCACCAAATACCTGTGAACACTGCACTGATCTGTCTCTTAGCTTGTATGGAAAAGCCATGAATTACTTCCTCTAGGGGAGACCTGAAGGAATGATGTAAGGCCACTTCTACACTCAAATTTTAAGCAGCTGGTGACAAAAACCCAGAAAAAGAGGATAGGGTAAAGCACACAGTGTCAAGTGGTTGGGTCATAGCCAGGAAAAGATGTGGATTCATACGCAAGCAGACTTTTACATGCCTACAGCAATGTCATCTTGTCTTTGTGTAAACCATTTTGGGGATAATAAAGAGAAAAGAGAAAAAGACAAAAAGAAAGAGCTGATGTCCAGTCATGAAAAGCTGTACATGGGCGAGGATTGCTAACACACCTCTGTGAACCCACCCACAAACCATAAGGCTTCTGTGGAGAGAGGGAAGGAGAAGGACGAAAGCACAGCCAGGGAACAGGTTCTGCTCAGAAAAGATTAGATGAAATGCTTGCCTTCACGAGGGGGAGACAGCATGGTGAGGTGGCTGAGTCTGCGAGCCCACATGGAGGTTTTCGGCTGTGGTGTGTGAGACAGACAAGAACCTGTTCAAAGGATGGGGGCGGTCTGACAGAGAACAGCACTGTACATGTAGAAAACCTGGAAGTTACAGACACAGACGTGTTTGATTTCTAGAAAAAGTAGACTTCTTGTGACGGAAAGGGATGGGAGGCATGCTCCCAAACCTACACACATCATCTCCAGTGAGATTATTGTTCTTTGGACTTTGCGTAAATATGAGTGACAAAGAACAGCAGCAGTGTTCGAGATTTAAGAAGAAACAAATATAAATAGGAAAAAATTAAAGTGGGATTCATATTTTACCTCCCCTCTCCAAATATCAAATAATAAGAATAGCATAGTGGTGTTTTTATTATTTCCCTTGGAAAATACCTGCCTCTGGGTAATGTGACTCCTTGTGAGAATAACAACAAAACCACAACAAAAACCCAGCATACCCTTTTACAAAATATCTATGTATATATTCTTCCGTTAAGAAAAAAAAAACCTGAAAGATGGTGAGTCCAGTGTTTCATGTACCGCACTGTCAACTCATCTGGCGGAGATGAGAAAGCTGACAGCCCTCTGGAGGGCTTGAGCTGAGGCTGTGTGCAGAAGTCTGGAACGGCAGAGACCTGATCCTGCATGTAATGAGACCAAACAGAGCTGGGAGGGAAATTCGGCTTGCAAGCCCCCTTAGACAAAGAATCAAGCCGCCAGCTGCCTGCCTGTCATGCTTTTACCTTCCTCTTCAGTGGCCTTCCTTTTCTGCTACTGTCAGGGAGAACTGAAAAGGCTGCAGTGTCTTACAGTTAGGTCAGCAGCCACGCAGGTCACAGTGTAAATATATTCACTTATTTATCCATTTATTCAACATTTATCAAAAGCTTGCCATGTGTGCGGTGCTGTG
The DNA here is from genome assembly GCF_016772045.2 of Ovis aries. Lineage (NCBI taxonomy): Eukaryota > Metazoa > Chordata > Mammalia > Artiodactyla > Bovidae > Ovis > Ovis aries. The sequence continues at coordinate 213,234,487 of NC_056055.1, forward strand.
CAAAGTGTTTGGGATGCAAGGATAAACAAGACACACTTTTCACTAGAGAACCTTCACAGCTTGGTGGGGGAAGTGGAGACGTATATGAACCAACCGCCATGTGTATGCGCATCATATAGGTACATTTCAAGCCAGCTAAAACCTCTTGTCACAAACATTTCAGTGCAAACAACAAACGGTACAATTAAAAATATTTATCTTTACTAGTTTATCTTTTCTTTCTCGGACATGGTCAATTTTTTTAAATTTATTTTTTATTAAACTTTTTATCTTGTGTTAGAATATCCTTGATGGCCCAGATGGGTAAAGAATCCACCTGCAATGCAGGAGACCTGGGTTTAATCTCTGGGTCAGGAAGAGCCCCTGGAGAAGGGAATGGCAACCCACTCTAGTATTCTTGCCTGGAGAATTCCATGCACAAAGGAGTCTGGTGGGCTACAAAATCAGACACGACTGAGCAACTAACACTTTCAAAGCCAATTAACAATGTTGGATACATGTATATGTATGGCTAAGTCCCTTTACTGTCCACCTAAAACTAGTTTCTTTATCTTTAAAGCTTGAGGAAGATCTCCAGGAAAATGTTTGGGTCTTATACATAAGATTGGTTAGGCATGAAAGTCTTTTTAAATTAAAAAGTTATAAAAATGGGTTTGATGAACTAGGTGTTAATTGGAGTCTCTGTCATATCTAAATCGCATCTTAGTCATATATAAATCTTTCTCATCCAAATATAACTGGGGTACCCAGCTCTGCATTCTGGGAAGGAGTATAATTGCATACTCGCTCCTTAAAAAAAAAAAAAAAAAAAAAAAACAGGAAAGGGTTGAGTAGAACAAAGACATTGCTCTGGCTGCTTCCCAGGGGGAAACAGTCAACCCTAAGTGTGTTTAAGTAGTCTTGGGAGGGAGGCTCAAGTGTTAAATCATATAATTTTATTAAGAGAGATACCTGAGGAGCTGGGGAATCTAGCTATAATCATATACTTGAAAAGGCAAGGAACAAAGCACAAGTACTTTTCCTCCTTTTATTTAAAACATAAAACATTTATAATTAACAATTAATCCCTCCTCAAGGCACTTACTGATTTCTTTAAAAAAAAAATCACCATTGTGGTTTGCTGCAGCAATCAAAAAATTCATATTCAAATAGAAAGAAGTACTTATTCCACTAACGTAAATGGAAGTAGAGATGGAATTTGAAAATTGAGTTCTTAATCAACATTGCCATTTGTATGAGACCTGCTAAATTCTTGAGGGGAAAAAGAAGACAGTGCCAGTGGCACCAGCTCTCTAGGCTCTTGATTACGCCCACACGGCCCCTCTTCAGCTCTGACTCCCTACACATCAGACCCTGAGATGAAAATTGGACAATATTATAGAATGGTTCTTCTTTTATAAAATCTGAAAGCAGATATCTCATCATGGGAAGAAAATGACTAGTCTCACAAGTTGGCTTGTGGTAGAAAAACAGTGAATTAGCAACAGGTTGCTTTTCTATTGATACTTTCATTTACTTTAATTTTTTGATCCCTTAGTTTCCTAATCAGTAAAATGAGCATCACTATTTCTGACAGGGAAGCTTTGAAATGAATTTAAAATTTATGCATGATCTCTGTAACACTGCAGAACTAGATTTAAGCACCTAGAAAAGTGCTTCTCAAATGTTGATATGTATGTGAATCACCAGTGGATATTGTTACAATGCAGAATCTGACTTAGTAGGATTGAGATGAGACCCAATATTCTGTATTCCCAGGTCATGCCAATGTCATGCTGAGCTATGCATCCCCCTTGGAGTAACAAAGTTATAAAAAACACATTGCCCAATTGTCATTTCCAACAATGAGTTCAACAGAAATCTCTAGTGCCATATGTACTATGGCTATGTAAATGTGCTATTACTGCATCAGGAGGTAAAGTAAACTATATTTCTCCGTCTCCTTTAATCAGAGGGCACCCTGTGACAAATAGACTTCAGTGAAAGTAATGCTGTGACATTTGTGGGTATAGCCCTTAACGGGCCCAGAAGCTTCAATTTACAGGCTTTGGAAACCAGGTGCCAGGAAGGGGTATGAATACCTTAAGTCAAAATATACTGTGAGAAACTCAACCAATGTTAGGAGACTTGAGAAGGTAAGACAGCCATGGAAGAAGAAGAAAGAGGGAGAGGGAGAGGGAAAGAAGAGGAGAAGGAGAGAGGGAAAAAGAGAAAGACTGAGAGAGAGATGGATCAAAGAGCATGGAGGCATCAGTTACGTAAGTGAAGGAACCACAGTGGATCTTTCAGCTCCAGCTGATGCCACATAGATCAGAAAACCTGACTGAACCTTTCATGAATTCCTAAGGCACAATTTTGAGCAAAATAAAATGGCTGTTTAAGAACCTAAATTGTGCAATAAATTGGATATCTACCAGTATATCCATCAGTAATAGATCAATCAGAATTTTAAGAAAGGCAAATATTAAACAGGCTTATAAATGAGGGACAGAATTTTAAAACTATTTATATTTGATAAATATGCTAACTAAACATTTACAAAAGAAAATTTGGAATGAACTATATTCTTTCCTGCTCCTAGAAAAAACAGATATTACATCAAGAAATACCTGGAGTGACAGGCAAATTTGGCCCTGGGGTACAGAATGAAGCAGGGTAAAGGCTAATAGAGTTTTGCCAAGAGAATGCACTGGTCATATCAAACACCCTCTTGCAACAACACGGAGGAGACTCTACACATGGACATCACCAGATGGTCAACACCGAAATCAGACTGGTTATATTCTTTGCAGCCAAAGATGGAGAAGCTCTATACAGTCAGCAAAAACAAGACCGGGAGCTGACTGTGGCTCAGATCATGAACTCCTTATTGACAAATTCAGACTTAAATTGAAGAAAGTGGGAAAACCACTAAACCATTCAGTTATGACCGAAATAAAATCCCTTATGATTATACAGTGGAAGTGAGAAATAGATTTAGGGGACTAGATCTGATAGAGAGTAAATGATGAACTATGGCCCGAGGTTCATGACATTGTACAGGAGACAGGGATCAAATCATCCCCAAGAAAAAGAAATGTAAAAAAGCAAAACAGCTGTCTGAGGAGGCCTTTCAAATAGCTGTGAAAAGAGAAGCAAAAGCAAAGGAGAAAAGGAAAGATATACCCATTTGAATACAGAGTTCCAAAGAATAGCAAGAAGAGATAAGAAAGTATTCCTCAGTGATCAATGCAAAGGAATAGAGAAAAACAATCGAATGGGAAAGACTAGAGACCTCTTCAAGAAATTAGAGATACCAAGGGAACATTTCATGCAAAGATGGGCTCAATAAAGGACAGAAATGGTATGGACCTGACAGAAGCAGAAGGTATTAAGAACAGGTGGCAAGGATACATGGAAGAACTGTACAAAAAAGATCTTCACAACCCAGATAATCATGATGGTGTGATCACTCACCTAGAGCCAGACATCCTGGAATGTGAAGTCAAGTGGGCCTTAGGAAGCATCACTATGAACAAAGCTAGTTATTCATTTAACAAATACTGAATGAATTCCTACTATGCACCAGATACTAAATAAGCAGCCCACAGGTCTGTAGAAATGAAAGGAAGAGTTTCTGTTTTTAGAAAGCTAAAAGAGTTGAGAAATTTTATAATAGATGATAGGATAGGATAGATAATAGATAGATAGGATCATGTACTATATTATTATGTCAAATATTCTGCCAAATGCTTTATATACACTATCTCCTTTTACCCTTAAAGCATCTTGTGAGGTATAACTATAATTAACTGCATTTTTCAGATGAGGTACAGAGGATTAGAGAATTTCAACCACTTGTCTGTGAGCTCAGTTAACAAGAGATGGGATTTGGATATGAAGCCAAATGTGGTTAATTCCAGAGAAAGCATATAAGCATAGAAACCAGCTGAGAAGGATACTTTATGAGAACCTTCCTAAATGAGAAGATACCTAAACTGGATCTTGAGGGGGAAGTCAGACAGGTGAAATTTGGAGTAGGAGAGGAATCAGATAAGAAGGGCAACAGGTACTACAGTTGAAAAATATGGAAGAATGGCACACTGATGAGTAAGTAGGTGAGGAGAGCTGAAGTAACAGAAGATAATTCTGGAGTGGAAGGCTTTGTGCTGTGCATTGCACCCTTTTAAGATGACAACGAATATCTAATCAAACATGTTTTGAAACATTGCTAGCCTTGATGAGAATATATGAAAGAAGTTTACTTCTAGAGATGCGAGACGAGTTTGGAGTGTTATAGGCAAAATATAATTTTATTTGAAAATAAGAAATGGTACAAGGAAGAAAACATTGGTTGTAAAGATATTTTGATGACAATAACAAGTGTCATGATACTCACAACAATAATAATAATAGGAACATTTATTATTTCCTATAGTATGATTTGGTAGGCTAAAAATTTCCCCCTGAGCAGATAAAAATATACATGTTCTAATCCATAAAACCTATGAATATTACCTTGTATAGATAAAAAAGGGTATTTACCCACGTGATTAGGTAAAAGATCTTGACATGGTTAGATTCTCCTAGATTATCTGAGTGGGTTCTAAATACAGTCACACATATCCTCATGCGTTGTTGCTGCTGTTGTTTAGTTGCTAAATCATGTCCCACTTTTTTGTGACCCTGTGGACTGTAGCCCATGAGGCTCCTCTGTCCATGGGATTTCTCAGGCAAGAAAACTGGAGTGGGTTGACATTTCCTTCTCCAGAGGATCTTCATCACCCAGGGATTGAACCCACATCTCCTGCACTGCAGGCAGATTCTTTACTGTTGAGTCACCTGGGAAGCCCGTATGGTTATAAGAGGGAAATAGGAGGATGTTTTATACACACACACACGCACACACACACACACCCCTACAAGAAAAGATGATGTGAAGATGCAGGCAGAGAATTGAAGCAATTAAACCATAAGCCAAAAAACATGCTGGCAAGTGCCAGAAGATGGAAGGGAAACTAAGGATGGACCATTTAACGCATGGATGCAAAAAGAGTTGATGTGAAGGAGCCAGAGATGGTGAAATGACAAAAGAAACAGTACCAAGGAGTTCAAAGGAAACATTCGAGGAGAAGAAAATCATAGATGAATAGGGAAGACAGGAACAGGAAGCTGGGTCATGAATATGGAAAGGCAAAATGGTGTGGTGAGCAGATTTGAGACAGGACAGATGACTGGCAAGAGTCACAACTGAGATGCATTACATTATATGCTTCTTGAGGTATTTTTCAAAGACCCTTTTATTATTACTGACAAAAACACACATAATAAATAGCAAAATAAATTTTATGTCTTTCTAATATATTATTTAAAATAATTTGACCTGGTAATATAGCTCTGGGCTTCCCTGGTAACTTGGATGGTAAAGCGTCTGCCTACAATGAGGGAGACCTGGGTTCGATCCCTGGTCAGGAAGATCCCCTGGAAAAGGAGAAATGAACCTTCAGAAATGAACCCACTCCAGTATTCCTGGCTGGAAAATCCCATGGACAGAGAAGCCTGGTGGGCTACAGTCCATGCGGTCGCAAAAAGTCGGACACGACTGAGCGACTTCTCTTCTTCTTCATATAACTCTTGTTTGTGATGTAGAGGAAAAAGGAAGTTCTAATTAGAGAAACAATTTGTACAACTAAAAGCCACCTGTGTTCAAATTTCTGCTTGCCAGTCAGGATCATTAGAAATTTTGGAAAGGTATTTGTCTTCTCTAAAACTCATTCTCCTCATTTAAATGATGCAAACATACACACACACACACACACACACACACACAAATGTAAATAGAGAGAGAGACAGAGGCAGACAGAGAGAAAGCAAGAGATCGAGAGAGATACAGGGAGACAGAAAGATTTGCTGTTGGTTTTATATAAATATTTAAAGTATGTATTAGAGGAGAAAAAAGACAGACATAAACTGTAGTGTTTAGGGATGCTAACTTGTGCTGAAAAACTGTAAAGGAAGCAAAGTGATTATCATAAACATCAAATGACTGGTTACATATGAAGTGAGAAGGACACCTGTGTTTGAGATGGGGCAACTGAAAGGGGCTTCCAGAGTGTCTGACAAAATTTTATTTCTTGACCTGGGTGATAACAAGGGTATTTATCCTGTGAAAGTGTATTGGGCTGTGCATATTTTTGGGTAGTTTTTTCTATATTTGTTTTAGATTTTATAATAAAAAAGGAAAAGAGACTAGAGAAGAAGCTAACTCAAATCAGAGAATAATTGCCTTGGAAACCATAAATTCACTGAGGGTTTGAAGTATTAAAGTTCAAAAGCAACATTTACTGTATAACATTTCCCTTAGCCTCTGTGGAACAACTGACTTATTATTTAACTGACCTATTGGAATAAAAGAATGTTATTGTAACAGCTAAATAACTTTTTGCATAATAGTTGTCACTAAATAAGTTCAAAAGACTGTTTGGAGATGAGAAAGCTCATCATAGGTAGGGTTAGAAGCAGTAAATCCACTAAGCCTTGGTCTCTTGAGCAGTCTAAGCTACAACACCCTTGGCTAGTGAATTCTTGGCACCTAAAGCCAACAGGAAGCCAGATCAGCTGTCCAGTTTCTGCAGGTGTACACTTAGCCAAACAAAAAGATGCCAACCACAATCACAGGATCACTGAAAAATAGTTTATAAAAGCTAAAGGGTGATCTTTGGGAAATGATATTACCTATATTAGAACCATTGTCTATACCAGCATTGGACAATAGCTTATAGGTAAGGAAAATAATTTACTTAACCCTAAGGATTCTTAAATTAATATATGAGTAGCTGGAGAGGGAGTTGGTGGTATCAAGGAAAGAATGAGTACACAGCTTAATGCTCCAATATTAAAAGACAAAACTGAATTCCCAGATATGCACTGGCTATATCTACTTGAATGTGTCATAAACACCTGATGTATATATGTTCAAAGGAATATCATATTCCCGCTCAAAAACAGTGTCTCTTCCAAACATCCATGTCTCTATTCGTTGTAACATCTCCATCTCAGAAACAGGTCATCTTTCTTCCTCTTCACTATTCGTCTCCAATCAGTGGTCAAATAATTTGATTCTGGACTCTTGAAACACCATTTGCATCTTTTAACTTAAGTGAATAAAACACCACTTAAATCGAGTCGCTGTTTTTTGCTCTTGCTTTCAATCTCCTAATTCAAGCTCATATACTTCTTGTGTGGAGCAACTCTTCCCAATAGTATTTTATTTTCTTTATGTATAAAATATCATTATATTTACTTTTCTCATATGTACTAACGATAGTGTCTCACTCCTTTGCAAAGAAAACTAAAACCGAGGGAAAACATCTTTATACGTGCATCACCCACAGCATTATGTTAAAACTCTTCAAGTCTATAATTCAAGTCTCCTTCATACTTTCTCACCTATATATCAGTTTTTGTTTGTCTAATCTCCTTTCCCTATTATTCGATCAGTCCTTTGGGATTCCTCTTCTGTATATATTGTATTATATCATCTTGTCCCCTTTTTCTATATTGCCTCCTCTAACTCAGTGCTTCTCAAACTTGAGCATGCATCGGAATCATGTTGGGGGACCTATTAAAATATGCATTGATAAGTGCAAATCTCAGAGTTTCTGATTCAGTAGATCAGGAGTGGAGGGGCTAGCCAGGTGGCACAGCAGTAAAGAATCCACCTGCCAGTGCAAGACATACAAGAGAAGTGGGTTTGATCCCTTGAGTAGGAAATGGCAACTCATTCCAGTATTCTTGTCTGGAAAATTTCATGGACAGAGGAGGCTGGTGGGTTATAGTCCAGGAGTTGCAAAGAGTTGGACATGACTGAGCGCACATACAGACAATCATACAATACATGGTCAGGAGTGGGGTCTAAAACTTCATTTCTCTAACAACTTTCTAGGAGGTACTGATGCTGCTGGTTTGTGGATCGCATTTTGAAAATCACTGAACTAAATATGTTTACTCTATCTTTATTTCTGCAATAAATCTATCACTTAAGTCTTCATTCATTATCATTTCCTTCTGTGCTGTGCTTAGTCTCTCAGTTGTGTCCAACTCTTCGTGACCCCATAGGCTGTAGCCCGCAAGGCTCCTCTGTACATGGGATTCTCCAGGTAAGAATACTGGAGTGCGTTGCCATGCTCTCCTCCAGGGAATCTTCCTGACCAGGGATCAAACCCATAATCTCCCACATTGCAAGTGGGTTCTTTACTGTCATCATTTCCTTCTATCTCTAGACAAATAACCCCAGTCCAAAGACATGAGGACACTTGCCTCTGCTCTAAATGTTTAAACTATCAAATTTCTGTTTCTTATAACACTTAACACAGCCCATTTTTCATATAGTCTGGTGCTAGAATTTAATATTTCCTATAGACTCGGACAAGACTGAGCAACTGAACTGAACTGATAGACTATATACTCTCTGAGGCAGTACTCACGTTTATAATTTTTAAATCGCAGTTTCACAGTGCAAAGAATGATGTCTTTATGAGACAGAAAATATTTTCTCATTAGTAAATAAATCTGAAAGAGGATATAATGATGCTACTACAGATATCTACTGGCAGATAAACTGCAAAGGTAATATAAAACCACATTTTGGTGCAAAGCTCGGTTTTCACTTTGCATGTGTCTATACACTGGTGGGCTACAGTCCACGGGGTCACAAAGAGTTGGACATGACTGAGCAACTAACACACACACACACACACACACACACACCTTGCCAATTAATTCTGGGACTCCTGCTGTGTTCCCATCTGTTGGAACCAATCACAACATTTTGGGGCAAAATATTGGGGCAAAATATTTAAGCACTCCAATTAAAGAATTTTACCATCTGATGACATAAAAGAAGGCAGCATTTGCTGCTCATATATCACATATTTCACTGTGCTTTCTCTTTTTCTTCAGAGGAAGGGGAAATTTCACAGCAAAGTGATCTTGAATGAGAAGACTCTTGGTCTCAGGGGGAATGTAGAACAAGGTAGCAGGTGATGAGTATGCTGAAGTGTGGCATAATTGACTGCCAAAGAACACTTGAACAGGCAGCTGATCCATCTGCCATCAGTGGAGCTGGCTTAATCCTTTCTTTTTCTTCTTCTTTTTTTAAGTCACAATCAACCACTCTGTAAGGCATTTGATCTTCATGTTTTTCCTTTTGCTCTCTTTAGGGAGATGGCATGTCATCCCAGAAGACTGCTCAGGGAATGAGGAGTCCTGTGTTCTAGTCTTGCTGCTGCCCCTGTGTAGCTGAAATATTTTATCTCCTGAGACTTTGCAGTCCTTATCCATCAAATGACAGGGAAGCGTATGTTCCATTTGTTTCTGTAACTTCATAAATCTAGTCCTTTTCTCATGAGAGAAGTAACCTGCATCGTACTGGTACTTGTACATGGTACATGTATAAGGTAACATATCCTTGACCTGAAAGGTTTAATGAAACCTTTGAAAAGTAGTTTTTGAGTGGAGAATGGCATGCTCATTATGTACATTATGACTTAATATTTTAGTTTGTAAACTGCCATTTCCATTATGCAATCAACCCCATCTATCAGCATGACATAACTACTCAATGCAGTTAAGTGGGACTCACAACACCCCTGCCAGTCAACTGGTTCACCAATTTCCCACCTACAGAAGCTATGCCTCTTTCATTCTAAATAGCATTACTTTTCATTACTTTTGTTGTTAGTATTCCATTAAGAGGTCATATGAACATGGGTGAAAAGTGATTGAACACTATTTTGAACTTAGAACAAAGCTCAATAGCATATTTAAAACATAATGCTAAAATAATAAAGAGAAAATTGATAGGAAATGATTAAACTTAAAAGATGGAGAAGAGATACATCATGAACTTAAATTTAAGGATGATAAAAGATCAATGGCTATTCTATTAGTTTTAATTTATGACTGACACTTCTGTATATTTCCCCACTCTGTTGCATTTATTTTCTAATTTTTTCTAGCATTCTGTAGGCAGGATAGAGTTAATACAACACTAGTGCTTCCGATATTTCTAGATGAGGAAAATGGAGTTCAGAAATGCTGAAGAACCTGTTTAAAGTCATTTATAAAGTGACAGAACAGGGCTTGGAAATCATCCGTTCCCTTGCAAACTAACAACTACTCTCTGAAAGTGTTGGGATGCTTCTAAGCCAAGGAGACATATAATCATGGCTATATATTCTATGAGGAGAGATGTTCATTAAGTAACTGTGTCTCCTACAATCTTTACTATAGGACATTTCACAATATAGCTAGCGAAATTTTACTTTCCCCAAATTCTTTACATTAGGATTGTATTTATTCTGAAAAACTGTCACATCATTGTTGATGACCTTCTAATAATTTCTAAAACTTGGATACTATCAATTATTAAAATTCACCTCACTTCAAAATGTATGGTCAAGATGGAGGAGTGCTGACAAGATGTATCCTCTCACTTGAAACAACTAACATTAATAAATTCAATGGAATGTATCAAACAATGGTACTCAGGATATTGATTAGCAAGCAATAAAGGAAAATGATCCCTAAGAGATGAGTAACAAATGAAGTGAGCTGAGATTCTTCCAGCCTTCTGTTTAGAGTAAGTTTCCAGGCCATGGTGAAGGGAGAGAAAATCCAGGTAGACACTAGTAGTCTCCATGGGTTGAGAAGATGAAGATAGGAGCCCTCAGATTACAAGGCAGCAAGAGTTCCCAAGTCAGTGTAAACAGAGAGATAGAGATGTATACAGATAACTTCTGAGAACAGCAGAGTGCTCCTCTTTGAAAATTCATTGGCATTTATTGATCAACACGTGGATGTGAGGAAACTACTGAAGATTAAGTAAAGTGAAAGTGAAAGTGTTAGTTCAAGTCTTTGTGACCCCATGGAGGCTCCTGGGTCCATGATTCTCCAGGCAAGAATGTTGGAGAGGATTGCCATTTCCTTCTCCAGGAGATCTTCCTCACCCAGGGATCAACCTGCATCTCTTGCATTGGCAGGAGGATTCTTTACCACTGAGCCACTAGGCAAGCCCTACAAATATAGTTGGGGGATTTCAAAGTACATGTCTCAATAACTGATAGAACAAGTAAAAAGAAAATCAATAGGAATTAGAAGGTAAATATTATCAATCAACTTGACTTAATAAGTAGGAAGAGCCTAATTGTTAGTGCATATATCCTCACCATCTGGACAAGTCAATGAGTCCAATAGTGGGTACCATACATGTATTGTTCAAAATTACATAATCAGAGAGTCTTCAAGTATTTTGAAGCCATTACTGAGAAAAGAGAGAGTCTCTCTTCAAGAGAGACTGAGCTAAAATGTAAAACCCAGGAGCAGTCAGCCCTCATCTTTTTGCCATAGATCAGAGTATTGTCAGGGGAAGCACTATGAAAAATGGTAAGGAGAGATGACAGACTGAAATGATGTTCTTAATACTCTAGTTGCTGATTCTCTTTCTGATATACCTGTATCTCTCTTCTTTTTGTGTCTTAGTTTTTCAACTCTCAGCTGACTTTGTGAAATATTCCAGAACCCATTTCAATTTCAATATCACAGAACAACACGGAAAGATATACAAAATGCAAACATAAAGTCAAAATTTATAGTTCTGGCTGCCAAGATCCTGTCCTGCTTAACTATCATTGTTCTTGCCCACTCACCCTTCCTCCATATGAAAATTACAGATAAGCAGATAATATTGCTCTCATAAGTCACCTTACTTGGAATAAACATCTTAGGTTTTTTCTACTTCATATTTCTGGACTGTTAAAAATTCTATACCTTAAAAAAATGACTTCCCAGATGAAACCAATTCTCAGGGATAATTTTCTTTTCTTAAGTTCTACAAGCCATACTGTTTTTACCACAATTTTGATAACCAATTTCCCCCTTTAGTTATGTAACATCTTACATGGATGACTTGTCCTCTAATTTAGGTTATAAACTCTACTAGGTGATTGGACTTTGTTTCAAATATCCTGAAACACTGTCCCCCACTCCTCAAGCTCAGAAAAGCCCTGCAAATAAAAGATACTACATAATGAGTCTTTAATGATAATAAATCATTAGAGATTTGTGGGGTTTTGGTTTAGGGAGATGAGGATCAACTTAGTCTCTGATTTCAAACTGGTTTCTAAATCAATTGTGACTCAATTCATTCTTGCATTAGTATTTTTCTGGAGAAGAAGAGAAGCTAAAAGCAAAGGAGAAAAGGAAATATATACCCATTTGAATACAGAGTTCCAAAGAATAGCAAGGAGAGATAAGAAAATATTCCTCAGTGATCAGTGCAAAGAAATAGAGGAAAATAAGCAAATGGGAAAGACTAGAGATCTCTTGAAGAAAATTAGAGATATCAAGGGAACATTTCATGCAAAGATGGGTTCAATAAAGGACGGAAATGGTATGGACCTAACAGAAGCAGAAGATATTAAGAACAGGCGGCAAGAATACATAGAAGAACTGTACAAAAAAGATGTTCACAACTCAGATAACCATGATGGTGTGATCACTGACCTAGAGCCAGACATCCTGGAATGTGAAGTTAAGTGGGCCTTAGAAAGCATCACTATAAACAAAGCTAGTGGAGGTGATGGAATTCCAGTTAAGCTATTTCAAACCCTAAAAGATGATGCTGTGAAAGTGTTTCACTCAGTATGCCAGCAAATTTGGAAAACTCAGCAGTGGCCACAGGACTGGAAAAGATCAGTGTTCAATCCAATCCCAAAGAAAGGCAATGCCAAAGAATGCTCAAACTACCACACAATTGCACTCTTCTCACACACTAGTAAAGAAATGCTCAAAGCTGTCCAAGCCAGGCTTCAGCAATACATGAACCATGAACTTCCAGGTGTTCAAACTCGTTTTAGAAAAGGCAGAGGAGCCAGAGATCAAATTGCCAACATCCGCTGGATCATCAAAAAGCAAGAGAATTCCAGAAAACACATCTATTTCTGCTTTATTGACTATGCCAAAGCCTTTGACTGTGTGGATCACCACAAACTCTGGAAAATTCTGAAAGAAATGGGAATACCAGACCACCAGACCTGCCTCTTGAGAATTCTGTATGCAAGTCAGGAAGAAACAGTGAAAACTGGACATGGAACAACAGACTGGAAAAGGAGTACATCAAGGCTGTATATTGTCACCCTGCTTATTTAGCTTCTATGCAGAGTACATCATGAGAAACACTGGGCTGGATGAAGCACAAGCTGGAATCAAGATTGCTGGGAGAAATATCAATAACCTCAGATATGCAGATGACACCACCCATATGGCAGAAAGTGAAGAACTAAAATGCCTCTCGATGAAAGTGAAAGAGGAGAGTGAGAAAGTTGGCTTAAAGCTCAACATTCAGAAAACTGAGATCATGGCATGTGGTCCCATCACTTCATGGCAAATAAATGGGGAAACAGTGGAAACAGTGACAAATTTTATTTTGGGGGGCTCAAAAATCACTGCAGATAGTGACTGCAGGCATGAAATTAAAAGACACTTACTCCTTGGAAGGAAAGTTATGACCAAACCTAGACAGCATATTAAAAAGCAGAGACATTATTTTGCCAACAAAGGTACATCTAGTCAAGGCTATGTATGGTAGTCACATCAAGGCTAGTCAAGCCTAGTCAGTAGTCATGTATGGATGAGAGTTAGCCTATAAAGAAAGCTGAGCACCAAAGAATTGATTCTTTTGAATTGTGGTGTTGGAAAAGACTCTTGAGAGTCCCTTGGACTGCAAGGAGATCCAACCAGTCAATCCTAAAGGAAATCAGTCCTGAGTGTACATTGGAAGGACTGATGCTGAAGCTGAAGCTCTAATACTTTGGCAAACTGATGTGAAGAGCTGACTCATTTGAAAAGACCCTGATTCTGGGAAAGATTGAAGGCAGGAGGAGAAGGGGACAACAGAGGATGAGATGGTTGGATGGCATCACCGACTCCATGGACATGAATTTGAGCAAACTCCAGGAGTTGGTGACGTGAAAGGGAGTCCTGGTGTGCTTTGGTCCATGGGGTCATGAACCAAAGACATGACTGAGCAACTAAACTGAACTGATGTAAATATATTCATACATAAGAAGCTTGGCTTTATGGTTTTATCCATAACAAGATGTCATAGCTAGGCACACTAATTATTAAAATTTTATAACTATTGACAAAATTTACTTCATTTTCCTTGAAACTTTGTTCTGCTGATAACCATATATTCCAAGAAAAAGAATACCTTGCCTTTTTTCCCCCTTACTTAATGCAGCTTGATGCCTTTTCATTCCCTGATGCAAAAGACAGTTAATAAATAAATTATATTAATAAATGAGAAGCAATATTAAGTATTAATTTTACCACTTTTTGTCCTCAGTAGCCTAGAGGACTTTCCCTACGCCATTCTTTTCAGTAACTTCATTGTAAATGGACTGTTTAACACATTTAAAATTTAAGAAGTGATTGTAAATACCCTGAGTTCTAGAGCAATCTCCGCTCAGAGGTAATTTCAAATAGAACAGAAATGATAGCTCCAAACTGTCTAAGATAGGTAAGTTTAGTTTTAAAAATGTAGGAATGAGTCTAACCATCTCAAAGCTACATCACTTCTAATATGTAAGAGGAGATGTGTGTAGGTTAGAAACTCCAGCTTTGATTTTTACCACATAGGGGGTCAAATCCCATCTCTTTCATTTACTGTAATCCTTTGTGACCCTATGTGAATCACACAATATCTCTGAACTTCAGTTTTCCTCCTATGAAAAGTAAGGATGATGTTAGTACCCAAATCACAGGTGAAGTTTTTAAATAAGTTAAAGTAACATGCCCACTACCTGGTATTGCTTAATTATCTTTAGATTAATACATCTACAAGAAAAAGTAGCAGTTTTTTTATTGACTAATGAGTAGATTTAGTTCAGTCTTTTGTAGAATATAATAGCTTCATCAAAGAATGTATTCTCAAAATACATTATTTTTATTTAAAGCATATTAAATAAATTGTTTATTTCTATCTTAAAAAGGTACAGTTTATGTTATCTGATTTTGAGATGGCTTATATATTGTGTTAACTGAAGACAAAATTTCTAAATAAAAACAAATTTAATCGCTCTATCATTACTTTACTTCTATGATGACAAACTGTTTTGGCTAATTTTCTTTTTAAACTAAATTGACAAAATACTTTTGCATTATGCAAACACATGTTCAAAATATCTCCTTCATCATAGGAATTTTACATTAAAAATCAATTTATATTTCATTATTCAGGTCAGAATTCCTGGGAAAACCCATGTTCCTCCTTTCTTTTTTCCAGAACAAGTGTCATTTAAATGTTTCCATAAATCTAGAGCTTGAATATCATCCATTAGTGAAATACTTCAGACACTGATTATGATAAAAGGTAGCTGTACCTTTAAATAACTAGAAGAAAAGCATGGCAGCAAGAGAATAGTATGCTATTACAGTAAATTACACTGACAGTGGAAGGCTATGGGGGTTATAGAAAGGGTAAGGAGATACACAATAACCACTGGCCAGAGTAATTAGCTGGGGAAATGAAGACAGAGGAGAAGTGTATGGGACATTGAAATCTTGTCTTGTCAGCATTATTGTTCTCCAGGGTTTTAGAAGAACAATGCTCTGCTGAGCCTTCAGTAATCACTATACAGGACTACTCATGAGGAGAATAATTAAGAAATGTCAATGCTTCTCTGGAAAAAAAATCTATGCTCACACCACACAGTGTTCTTCTGGAAGAAGGAAAGTGTTTTCTTCTTATTGTTGTTCTAAGATATTAATAGAGCGGAATCTGTACTCCATGCAATTCAAAATAGTGAGATATGCTTAACTAAACAAATCCAACAATGTAATTGCCCCCTCCTCCTGTATGCCCACCTCCTGCACTCAAGATATGACTGGCCAGTACCTGAGCTGTGCTGTGCTGTCGCTTCAGTTGTGTTCGACTCTTTGAGACTCTATAGATTGTGGCCCACCAGCCTCTTCTGTCCATGGGATTCTCCAGCCAAGAATACTGGAGTGGGTTGCCATGCCCTCCTCCAGGGGTATCTTCCCAACCTAGAGACTGAACCCGAGTCTTCTGCGGCTCCTGCATTGCAGGTGAATTTTTTAACCTAGGTCACCAGAGAAGCCTGAGCTAGATAGAAACTACTCTGAGCACTGTATCCAAAGTCTGTCATTTCCCTCAAGGCCCCAGGTTATCCTATTTTATTTTTGTCATGACACTTATCACTTTTGGAAATTATCTTATTTATTTGAATATTCATGTATGTATCACGTCATTAGATTTTAAGCTCTGTGAGTCATTGCCAGTGACTGAAAGGGTACAAGGTAGTAACAAATGATGAATAAATATTTCTTAAATTAACTGAAGAATAACATTTTGCCTAGGAAGAGTATAAAACAAAGAATCACATGTGCTTTAAGGGGTCAAATTTTCAGTGACAAGCAGCCAGTTTTATGTAAAAATAAAAATTTCAGGCTAAGCAACAAAGTGAAGACTACAAAAAAATTTAATTTTTTTTTGCTTTTATTTTTTTTAGTCAACTGACTTAAAGGGTAAAACTTACTTGAAAGTTATAAAAAGAAGTAAATTTATGTAAATGATTCAAAATTTCTATAAAAATGTCTGTCTTCATCTTGAAAATGGTAAAATGTCAGCAATTTTTCTTACAGAAGTAGATTAGTAGGGAAATGAAAGCAGAGATAGTGCAGAGTGAAAGGTGAGAGCACCAATCCCACACTAATGAGGCTAATCAAATCAAACCCTCTTCTATTCCATTCCATCTTATTTACTCTGCTCTTTGAATTAAGTAGTTGTGTCTATATGGCTAATTGTAGCTTTGATTCTCCAATTTGCTTTTTAATCAGATTGCTTTAAGGGTAAATATTTGTCTTCCCAAAGCAGTAGACTTTACGGTTGGAAAGAAACAAAAGCTAAAATGTTTTGCATTTTCCAGGTACAACATATTCTGGGTTCAGATGAGAAACCAGTTGAGCCCCAAGAATGAATAAGATATTTTGTTAATCTGAGAGAGCTTTAGTTGAACCCAGAATTAATAATGATTTCTGAATACGATTCTTTCCATCACAGCTGACTGCTTATTGTTTCATTAATTCTATTATAAGAATAAATAGATAATAAAAATGTTTTCCAACTGCAACATCTCATTATGTCTACCATAAAAGAGTTTAATGTGGTGGTAATAAGCTGAATTTGGGCAGCCAGAGTTTCTGGATTTGAATCCTAGTTGTGTTATTTAATAGCTATATGACTTTGAGCTGTTGATTTAAACTTTTTGTGACTCAGCTCCCTCAACTACAAATTTAGGATAATAGTAATACAATGCAAAGCACAGCCGAGAAGATTATATTGATTAAACATGTAAAACACCTTGAACAATACTCAGTGCTGACTATTACTGACGTTATTTTGCAAAATCCTCATTACTTCTAAATTGAAGGGAAACATTAATATGAATTATTGTTGTTGTTCAGCTGCATAGTTGCGTTTGACTCTTTTGTGACCCCATGAACTGTAGCCTGCCAGGCTCCTTTGTCCATGGGATTTCTCAGGCAGGAATACTGGAGCAGGTTGCCATTTCCTCCTCCAAAGGACCACCCAGGGATCAAACCTGAGTCTCCTGCATTGGCATTCTTTACCAGGGAAGCCCATATGAATAATTACTGATTTGTATTTCGATACATGTATTCATAACATCAGGAGCTGTTCTTGTCATTGAAGGTACACTGGAAAACAAAACAGAAGCAGCCCAGAGTTCATGGAACATACTGGCTAGGCAACAACAATTTAAAAATATATACCCACATGCTGCTGCTGCTAAGTTGCTTCAGTTGTGTCCGACTCTGTGCAACCTCATAGACGGCTGCACACCAGGCTTCCCTGTCCCTGGGATTCTCCAGGCAAGAACACTGGAGTGGGTTGCCACTGCCTTCTCCCATATACACACATACACTGTGACAAATAGCATATGAAACAAAGCTATACAGTGTTAATTTATTCATCCATTCATTCCCTTGTTCAGCAAATATATTTTAAATATCAGCTCTATGTCACATCCAGGATAGACAAATACTGACAATATATTTAAGTTTGGACTTAAAAGAACTGTGAATGGTAAGACCATGTAATAAGTACCATTGAGAACATAATTATCTGGCATACTTTCTTCCCACACCTTAAAGAAATCAAATTTGATCTGGTCTTTCACGTTCTTTCTGATTTAAATTCTGGAAAACCATTATCATTTCTTTTATGTACAAATATTTTCTTTAATTACACAATCCGTAGAGCTGATAAACTAACAGTTTTTAAATCCTTAGAAATTGTCAGATCTCTGAAAAAACAAAGCAAAACAAAACTTGGAGTCATTTGATCACTTAAGACAGTGTCAAACCCAGGGAAGATAGTTGCTATTTAGATATCATAGTGAAAAGTGTTGGTATTATCAGTATCATTATAAGTAACTTGGATCATAGAGAGACTATTTTTGTGATTTTTTTTTTTGCTCTAAATATTCTCATTCCTGGGAATTTCCTCTAGAGTTTTCTTGTTAAATATATTACTTTCAATGTACTTTTGACTAAAAGTGAAGTTGCCTTCCGCCTACCATATTACCTAGTGAGCACCAAGACCCACATCTAAACGAAAAATAACATTCATCGATTACTTAGTGGTAGTTGATATTCTTTGTTGTTGTTATTTGGTCACTAAGTCATGGCTGATTCTTTGTAATCCTGTGGACTGTATCCTGCCAGGCTCCTCTGCCTAGGAAGTTTTCCAGGCAAAAATGCTGGAGTGCATTGCCATTCCCTTCTCTAGGGGATCTTTGAGAACCAGGCATTGAGCCACCAGGTTAAACTCATTTGATATTCTTCACATCACTTAAAATTTTTCTTGTATGTTAATTTAGGCAAGATTTCTATTCTTTAAAGAAATGTTTTCTCTTCCTTGAAATGTCAACATCATATCATACCACTGACATGATATTGATATTCTTTGAACACTTTCTTATGCTCTTCTAACTTTCTTTTGGAGTCTTCTTTCAGTTTCTTTTGTGGACTTTAGCTCCTGTCCCTTATTTCTTAACAGTAGAGTGATTGTAGATCACTTCTGATCTGCTTCATATTCTATCTCTGAATGAACTTATCTAGTCCCACAGATTATGCCATATCTATGGCAATGACTCTTAGACACACACATCTGGGTCTTAAGGTCCTCCCAAGTGGCTCAATGGTAAAGATTCTGCCTTCAGTGCAGAAGATGCAGGTCTGATCCCTGTGTTGGGAAGATCCCCTGGAGAAGGGCATGGCAACCCACCTCCAGTATTCTTGCCTGGAAAATCCCAAGAACAGAGGAGCCTGGCAAGCTATATTCCTTAGGATTGCAAAAGGTCTGACTTGATTGATGAGACTTAGCATGCAAGGAGATTAAACTAGAGCTGTGAGAGGGAGATATAGGTCTAACAGGCAGCTTCACATCTCTACATGGATGTTTCTCAGTCATCTCGAATTTAACATGTCAAAAACTCATCTCTATCTCTTTAAATCCCTAAATCCATTTAATTCCTAGCTTCACTACCCCCATTTTAATAAATGACAACTCTATCCAATCATGTCAGCAACATGATACCTTTTGTGTCATTTCATAAAGTGGCCATTTATCCTTGATTCTTCCTTTTCTGTTATTTCTTACATTTAATTTCTCAATTTTAACTAGATGACTTATTTCTATATCCTGAATCCCTTCCCCAATATGGCTCCCCTTGCCACCAATTCGGTCTAAGCCAGTCTCCTCTCTTTTATATAGTTCTTACTCCTTTTAACCCATTCTCTGTAGTTATTAGAGTAGCACAATTCAGTTGTTCAGTCGTGTCTGACTCTTTGGGACCCCATGGACTAAAGCACGCCAGGCCTCCCTGTCTGTCACCAACACCTGGAGCTTACTGAAACTCATGTCCATTGAGTTGATGATGCCATCCAAACATCTCATCCTCATCTTCCCTTTCTCCACCCACGTTCAATCTTTCCCAGCATCAGGGTCTTTTCAAATGAGTCAGTTCTCCGCATCAAATGGCCAAAGTATTGGAGTTTCAGCTTCAACATCAGTCCCTTCAATAAACATTCAGGACTGATTTCCTTTAGGATGGACTGGTTTGATCTCCTTGCAGGCCAAGGGACTCTCAAGTGTCTTCTCCAACACCACAGTTCAGAAGCATCAATTCTTCAGCATTAAGCTTTCTTTATAGTCCAACTCTCACATCCAGAAATGACTACTGGAAAAACCATAGCCTTATCTAGATGGACCTTTGTTGGCAAGGTAATGTCTCTGCTTTTTAACATGCTGTCTAGGTTGCTCATAACTTTTCTTCCAAGGAGTAAGTGTCTTTTAATTTCATGGCTGTAGTCACCATCTGCAGTGATTTTGGAGCCCCCCAAAATAAACTCTGTCACTGTTTCCACTGTTTCCCCATCTATCTGCCAAGAAGTGATGGGACCAGAAGTCATGACATTTCTTTTCTGAATGTTGAGCTTTAAGCCAACTTTTTCACTCTCCTCTTTCACTTCCATCAAGAGGTTCTTTAGTTCTTCTTCGCTTTCTGCCATAAGGGTGGTGTCATCTGCATATCTGAGGTTATTGATATTTCTCCCGGCAAACCTGATTCCAGCTTCATCCAGTCTAGTGTTTCTCATAATGTTGCGCTTCCTCCAGCCCAGTGTTTCTCATGATGTACTCTGCATATAAGTTAAATAAGCAGGGTGACAATATGTAGCCTTGACATGTTCCTTTTCCTATTTGGAACCAGTCTGTTGTTCCATGTCCAGTTCTAACTGCTACTTCCTGACCTGCATGTAGGTTTCTCAAGAGTCAGGTCAGGTGGTCTGGTATTCCCATCTCTTTCAGAATTTTCACAGTTTATTGTGATCTACACAAAGGCTTTGGCATAGTCAATAAAGCAGAAATAGATGTTTTCTTGGAACTCTCTTCCTTTTTCCATGACCCAGCAGATGTTGGCAATTTCATCTCTGGTTCCTCTGCCTTTTCTAAAACTAGCTTGAACATCTGGAAGTTCACGGTTCACGTATTGCTGAAGCCTGGCTTGGACAATATTGAGCATTACTTTACTAGTGTGTGAGAAGAGTGCAATTGTGTGGTAGTCTGAGCATTCTTTGGCATTGCCTTTCTTTGGGATTGGATTGAAAACTGACCTTTTCCAGGCCTGTGGCCACTGCTGAGTTTTCCAAATTTGCTGGCATATTGAACGAAGCACTTTCACAGTATCATCTTTTAGGATTTGAAATAGCTCAACTGGAATTCCATCACCTCTGCTAGCTTTCTTCATAGTGACGCTTCCGAAGGCCCACTTGACTTTACATTGTATGATGTCTGGCTTTAGGCGAGCGATCACACCATCATGATTATACGGGTCATGAAGATCTTTTTTGTATAGTTCTTCTGTATATTCTTGCCACCTCTTAATATCTTCTGCCTCTGTTAGGTCCATACCATTTCTGTCCTTTATTGAGCCCATCTTTGCATGAAATGTTCCCTTGGTATCTCTAACTTTCTTGAAAAGATCTCTAGTCTTTCCCATTCTGTTGTTTTCCTCTATTTCTTTGCACTAATCACTGAGGCAGGCTTTCTTATCTTTCCTTGCTAGTCTTTGGATCTCTGCATTCAAATGGGTATATATTTCCTTTTCTCCTTTGCTTTTGGCTTCTCTTCTTTTCACAGCTATTTGTAAGGCCTGCTCAGACAGCCATTTTGCTTTTTTCCATTTCTTTTTGTGGGGGATGGTCTTGATCCTTGTGTCTTGTACAATGTCATGAACCTCTCTTCATAGTTCATCAGGCATTGTATCAGATCTAATCCCATGAATCTATTTCTCACTTCCACTCTATAATTGTAAGGGATTTGATTTAGGTCACACCTGAATGGTTTACTGGTTTTCCATACTTTCATCAATTTAAGTCTGAATTTGGCAATAAGGAGTTCATGATCTGAGCCATAGTCGGCCCCTGGCCTTGTTTTTCTTGACTGTATAGAGCTTCTCCATCTTTGGCTGCAAAGAGAATAATCAATCTGATTTCGGTGTTGACCATCTGGTGATGTCCATGTGTAGAGTCTTCTCTTGTGTTGTTGGGAGAGGGTGTTTCCTATGACCAGTATGTTTTCTTGGCAAAAGTCTATTAGCCTTTTTCCTGCTTCATTCTGTACTCCAAAGCCAAATTTTCCTGTTACTCCAGGTGTTTCTTGACTTCCTACTTTTGCGTTCCAGTCCCCTATAATGAAAAGGACATCTTTTTTTTAGGTTTAGTTCTAGAAGGTCTTGTAGGTCTTCATAGAACCGTTCAACTTCAGCTTCTTCAGCATTACTGATTAGGGCACAGACTTGGATTACCATAAAATTGAATGGTTTGCCTTGAAAATGAACAGAAATCATTCTGTCATTTTTGAGATTGCATCCAAGTACTGCATTTCAGACTCTTTTGTTGACTTTGATGTCTACTCCATTTCTTCTAAGGGATTCCTGCCCTCAGTAGTAGATATAATGGTCATCTGAGTTAAATTCACCCATTCTAGTCCATTTTAGTTTGCTGATTCCTAAAATGCTGACGTTCACTCTTGCCATCTCTTGTTTGACCACTTCCAATTTGCCTTGATTTATGGCCTTAACATTCCAGGTTGCTATGCAATGTTGCTCTTTACAGCATCAGAATTTGCTTCTATCACCAGTCACATCCACAACTAGGTGTTGTTTTTTACTTTGGCTCTGACTCTTTATTCTTTCTGGAATCATTTCTCCACTGATCTCCAGTAGCATATTGGGCACCTACTGACCTGGGGAGTTCATCTTTAAGTGTCTTATCTTTTTGCCTTTTCATACTGTTCATGGGGCTCTCAAGGCTAGAATATTGACATGGTTTGCCATTCCCTTCTCCAGTGGACCACATTTTATCAGAACTCTCGCCATGATCTGTCCATCTTGGGTGGCCCTACATGCCATGGCTCATTGTTTCACTGAGTCAGACAAAGCTGTGGTCCATGCGCTCAGATTGGTTAGTTCCCTCTTTTTTTTTTTTTCCCCACTTGTTTTGGTGTCTACCATATCTATCATCAGAGAAGGCAATGGCACCCCACTCCAGTACTCTTGCTTAGAAAATCCCATGGACGGAGGAGCCTGGTGGGCTGCAGTCCATGGGGTCACTAAAGAGTCAGACATGACTGAGCAACTTCACTTTCACTTTTCACTTTCATGCATTGAGGAAGGAAATGGCAACCCACTCCAGTGCTCTTGCCAGGAGAATCCCAGGGAAGGGGGAGCCTGGTGGGCTGCCATCTATGGGGTCGCACAGAGTCAGACACGACTGAAGTGACTTAGCAGCAGCAGTAGCAGCATGTCTATCGTATTTTCTCTCCTCACTTTAATATTTGTTATCTTTTTTCTGTTACTTAATGAATTTATTTTAAACTGTATCAGGCTCTCTCTTTACTTTCTCTGATATACATTTTAGTGGTTATTTAGTTTCCTGGTAGTTGGCCAGTATACTCTACTGCTTTCCTGTGACTGCGGTTTTCAGTCTGTCTGCCCTTTGATGGAGTGGTTATTACAGTAACCACTTTTTTAAAAATTGAGTTTTATTTTCACAAGTCTATATTCAAAATCCTTCCAACCACATGTAAGTTTGGTCCTGCAATTCATAAAATGATCTGTCTCTTTCTTCTTTGCCTCCTGCCTACTTTTTAACTGCTAAGTTTCACTCATACTGTGTTTTCATTTCTTCCTTAAATGTGCCCATTCTTGGAGTTGATATTCTCCTCACATTTTAGCTTCGGGCTACTTATCCTTAAGATCCATCCATCAGAGAAAGTCTTCTGAACGATTATAGAGGGCCTTCTTTATGAATCTCTCCTGAAACATCATTTCTTCCTTCACAGCATTTACAAATAAACAACAGTTATGTGCTTATCCATTTATTCCTTGATAGTTTACCTCCAGCTTCCCACCCCCCAGCAGACTATGAATTCTATGAAGAGAGGATTGGTTGTTTCTTGTTGACACCCCATACCTTTAAGATATTTTACTTTTAGTAGTAACTCAACAATGAGTTGGAGAAGGCAATGGCAACCCACACCAGTACTCTTGCCGGGAAAATCCCATGGATGGAGGAGCCTGGTAGGCTGTAGTCTATGGGGTCGCATAAAGTTGGACATGACTGAGCAACTTCACTTTCATGCATTGGAGAAGGAAATAGCAACCCACTCCAGTGTTCTTGTCTGGAGAATCCCAGGGATGGGAGAGCCTGGTGGGCTGCCATCTATGGGGTCGCACAGAGTCGGACACGACTGAAGTGGCTTAGCAGCAACAATGAATGCTTAGTGAATGAATGAATGTTTAAAAGGAAATTGGTAATTCATTTATCTGAGTTCTTATAAATCACAGGCTGCCTAGAGAAAGAGCTTCAGGAGGTATGAATGGATAAAGAGATGGGCCCAGGTTGGAGGATGTACACCAACAAAAGGAAGTGAATAAGTCTTGGTGACTATGGTTTGTGAGGTGACACTATATAGAAATGAAAGATGACAGAAAAGTGTGCTAAAGGCAATTTGCATTTTCATGTATCCCCACTCCCTTCCAGTTTTACCTCTAACTGATGCTCAGATCTATAAGGCAGAGGGCAGGAAAAAAAAAATTATGTTAGTTGTTTGTTCTCCAAAAAGCAATTACATAATCACATGTGAGAATGTATTATTTTTTGCTACAGTTGTGCATAGATTTAAGAACAAAAAACTGTACAATATTTCAGGAATTGTTAATTTAATGTGTGCAACTGGAAAGATGAGGCTCCACATTGCTAAATCCATATTCACCATGGACCCTGCTGGTATTCTAATGTGATGCTGTCTATTTTAAGATCTCCTGTGGAATGTGTGAAGTCTCTTAAATCATCAGGTAATAATGTTTATACTTCTAGGACATAAAGTGCTCACATGAAGGAAAGATTTATCAAAGACTGATTCTGCAGAAGTGATCTTAATGGGTTAGTGGCAATTTGCACTGGAGAATTTTTTCTCTCAAATCTTTTAAAGCAAAACCAAAGTTTAGAACTAGACCAAATCTTGAAGAGGATTAAATTTGATTATTTTATTTTATATATGAATAAAGGATGTCTGGAGAGACAAACTGGCAGAATCAGGATGGGAATCAATAGTTCCTGCCAGAAATTGAGGATTATTCAATTGTTACAGGATGCCAAAAAAGACATCACCACAATTCATTTCAATAAAACCATTCATGAGAGGTTAATGTACTTAAAATATATGTAGACCATCATTTATTATGTTTTAGATCCCCACTCTAACTGTAAAAATCTACGTCATTAAATATTTATTGAACACCTACTATGCTAAAGACATTATGCAATGTTTAGTAATTATATCACATTATAAATAATAAATTACATAGGTCATAGGAATGGTGATTATATTGTAAATTAAAAATAAAGTCTTCTGAAAGTAAAATAGACTTTCAAATTGGATTTTTTAAAAAATCATAATTGAGATCAATGAAAACATTTAAAATGTTAATTGGTTACAGAAACATTTTTTTTTGTTTTTTGTTTTTTTTTTTTGCTTTGTTTTCATTCCTCTGCATCATTTCTAACTCTTTTTGTAATGCTTCATTTGGATCATGTACGCAGTAGGAACTTGATAAATATTTAACGATAATGATAATATTAAAGCCTGAGGATTCAGTTCTTGAGGCAGGGAGAATTGCAGATTATTTGTACTAATACATTGTTATCATTGTGTTGGTACTTAGGATACTCCAAAGTGTATTTCATCAAGAACATGAAGAAGATTGCCATTCAGTGGCTAATTCAGAGCATAATACATTATAGCAAAGATGTGAAAATTCATCTTAAGAAAAAAAAAGACAAACAAGCAAGACTTGTTTGTAGGTAAATATCCTATAATACTTAAAGAGAGTGTCATTCAAAAGGTGGATCAGCTTTGGAGCCTAGAAAAAGTAGAATTCCAATGAAAATGTTGATGATATCCATCTAAGCACTTTTGAGGTAAGAAGTCTTAATTAATGACTTCAGTTATTTTGACTCTATGCTCAGACTTCAGGTTTATGTTGAGCAAAATTCAAAACTTGGCTCTACCACTTCCACTAAAACCTTGAATAACGTTGCATTTATGAGGTTCATCCTCTTTTCTGTAAAACTGAGCTAATAATGAGTATGTGCTCGTGCTCATGCTTACTCACTCAGTTGTATCTGACTCAGTGACACATGGACAGAATGCCTGGCTCCTCTGGCCATGGGATTTTCCAGGCATGAGTTCTAGAGTGGGTAGCCATTTCCTTCTCCAGGAGATCTTCCCAACACAGGGACTGAACCTGGGTCTCCTTCATAGAAGGCAGATTCTTTATCATCTGAGGAACCAGGAAAGCCCTATTATGGCTAGAGTATTAATAAAGTTTGTTGTGAGGATTAAGTGAGATAATATAAAAATAATCTACCTTCCACTAAGGATTTGTTATGTTCCTGGCTCTATCCTAAGCACTTTACATGTGTACCATCATTTAATAACTCTAAAAACCCTATGAGGTGGATTCCATTAATACTACAGTAGATTTAAAAAAATTATGTCCAATAACTTTGCACCCTGAAGTAGCAGGACACAAACAGATACTCACACTCAAAACTAGAGCCCACTCTCTTAATCTCTGTTCATACTACTACCCATTTATTAAGCCACAGTAACTGATATATGGACTATATTTAATAATGAGTAATAATATTCATGATGATACAAATAAAAAGAAAAGCAAGCTGTTCTAATCACTACTTATTCAGTACATCCAACTGGTTCCTTTGGATCTGATCCTTGGTGATAAAAATGACTTAGGACTAAAATCTGACTTTCCAAATAATCTGTCTATGGCAAGAGCATCATTAATCATTCAGACACTAGTGCTACAAGCTGCCTGCTGTGAGGTTTTATAAATTAATAATTTACTCAAGCTTTATATATCATTAATGGTTTTGGTTAATTTAAGTTTTCCTAGAGAGGTGGAGTCACAGGTTAGATTCTGATTCAGTTCAGTTCAGTTTAGTTGCTCAGTCATGTCCGACTCTTTGCGACCCCAT
The DNA here is from genome assembly GCF_016772045.2 of Ovis aries. Lineage (NCBI taxonomy): Eukaryota > Metazoa > Chordata > Mammalia > Artiodactyla > Bovidae > Ovis > Ovis aries. The sequence goes on from NC_056055.1 coordinate 213,261,697, forward strand.
GAATCGCAGCACGCCAGGCCTCCCTGTCCATCACCAACTCCCGGAGTTCACTCAGACTCACGTCCATCGAGCCAGTGATGCCATCCAGCCATCTCATCCTCGGTCATCCCCTTCTCCTCCTGCCCCGAATCCCTCCCAGCATCAGAGTCTTTTCCAATGAGTCAACTCTCTGCATGAGGTGGCCAAAGTACTGGAGATTCAGCTTTAGCATTATTCCTTCCAAAGAAATCCCAGGGCTGATCTCCTTCAGAATGGACTGGTTGGATCTCCTTGCAGTCCAAGGGACTCTCAAGAGCCTTCTCCAACACCACAGTTCAAAAGCATCAATTTTTTGGTGCTCAGCTTTCTTCAGAGTCCAACTCTCACATCCATACAGTACCACTGGAAAAACCATAGCCTTGACTAGACGGACCTTAGTCGGCAAAGTAATGTCTCTCCTTTTCATTATGCTACCTAGGTTGGTCATAACTTTCCTTCCAAGGAGTAAGTGTTTTTTAATTTCATAGCTGCAGTCACCATCTGCAGTGATTTTGGAGCCCCTCAAAATAAAGTCTGACACTGTTTCCACTGTTTCCCCATCTATTTCTCATGAAGTGATGGGACCAGATGCCATGATCTTTGATTTCTGAATGTTGAGCTTAGAGCCAACTTTTTCACTCTCCTCTTTCACTTTCATCAAGAGGCCTTTTAGATCCTCTTCACTTTCTGCCATATGGGTGGTGTCATCTGCATATCTGAGGTTATTGATATTTCTCCTGGCAGTCTTGATTCCAGCTTGTGCTTCATCCAGCCCAGCGTTTCTCATTAAGTACTCTGCATAGAAGTTAAATAAGCAGGGTGACAATATACAGCCTTGACGTACTCCTTTTCCTATTTGGAACCAGTCTGTTGTTCCATGTCCAGTTCTAACTGTTGCTTCCTGACCTGCATATAGGTTTCTCAAGAGGCAGGTTAGGTGGTCTGGTATTCCCATATCTCTCAGAATTTTCCACAGTTGATTGTGGTCCACACAGTCGAAGGTTTTGGCATAGTCAATAAAGCAGAAATAGATGTTTTCCTGGAACTCTCTTGCTTTTATGATGATCCAGTGGGTGTTGGCAATTTGATCTCTGGTTCCTCTGCCTTTTCTAAAACCATTATCTTTACTACTATGGGCAGGAATCTCTTAGAAGAAATTTAGTAGCCACCATGGTCAACAAAAGAGTCTGAAATGCAGTACTTGGATGCAATCTCAAAAACAACAGAATGATCTCTGTTTGTCTCCAAGGCAAACCATTCAATATCACAGTAATCCAAGTCTATGCCCCAAACAGTAATGCTGAAGAAACTGAAGTTGAATAGTACTATGAAGACCTATAAGACCTTTTAGAACTGACACCCAAACAAGATGTCCTTTTCATTATAGGGGACTGGAATGCAAAAGTAGGAAGTCAAGTAACACCTGGAGTAACAGGCAAATTTGGCCTTGGAATACAGAATGAAGCAGGGCAAAGACTAATAGAGTTTTGCCAAGAAAATGCAGTGGTCATAGCAAACACCCTCTTCCAACAACACAAGAGAAGACTCTACACATGGACAGATGGTCAACAGATTGATTATATTCCCTGTAGCAAAAAATGGAGAAGCTCTATACAATCAACAAAAACAAGACCAGGAGCTGACTGTGGCTCAGATCATGAACTCCTTATTGCCAAATTCAGACTCAAATTGAAGAAAGTAGGGAAAACTGCTAGACCATTCAGGTATGACCTAAATCAAATCCCTTATGATTATACAGTGGAAGTGAGAAATAGATTTAAGGGGCTAGATCTGATAGATAGAGTGCCTGATGAACTATGGAATGAGGTTCGTGACATTGTACAGGAGACAGGGAACAAGACCATCCCTATGGAAAAGAAATGCAAAAAAGCAAAATGGCTGTATGGGGAGGCCTTACAAATAGCGGTGAAAAGAAGAGAAGCAAAAAGCAAAGGAGAAAAGGAAAGATATAAGCATCTGAATGCATAGTTCCAAAGAATAGCAAGAAGAGATAAGGAAGCCTTCCTCAGAGATTAATGCAAAGAAATAGAGGAAAACAACAGAATGGGAAAGACTAGAGATCTTTTCAAGAAAATTAGAGATACCAAGGGAAGATTTCATGCAAAGATGGGCTCGATAAAGGACAGAAATGGTATGGACCTAACAGAAGCAGAAGATATTAAGAAGAGGTGGCAAGAATACACAGAAGAACTGTACAAAAAAGATCTTCACGACCTGGATAATCACAATGGTGTGTCACTCACCAGACATCCTGGAATGTGAAGTCAAGTGGGCCTTAGAAAGCATCACTACGAACAAAGCTAGTGGAGGTGATGAATTCCAGTTGAGCTATTTCAAATCCTGAAAGATGATGCTGTGAAGGTGCTACACTCAATATGCCATCAAATTTGGAAAACTCAGCAGTGGCCACAGGACTAGAAAACGTCAGTTTTCATTCCAATCCCAAAGAAAGGCAATGCCAAAGATTCTGAATAATGAATGCCAAATCACAAGGTCATTTGACAGTTTATCATCCTGCTCTCCTTAGTGTTCACTTTGAACACTTTTTTCCAAATTTCTACAGTAATCTAAATTCTCCCATCAATTATTTAAAACATATTTTTCATATCTTTATACTTTCAACATCTTTAAAGAAAATACTTATTTTCTTTTTTAGATAGAAAGCTAATTGAGGGCAAAATAATGCCCAGTTTTATATATTGAACAGACAAAATAATAAAATATATTATTTCCACCACCCCATTCCTTTGCTTAAACTTGAAATGTTATAATTAACATTTGGCCTGGCTAAATTTACTATTCATATATCAGGAGAAAAATCTTATTAAACATTTCTTAAGAAATACTTTTCCTATAGCATAGAATGAAAAAAAAAAAGTAATTTTAAATTCTGAGCAACTAAAGCAAAATGAAACTCAAATTAAAAAATTAACTTTTAATAGTGGTTTATGATTATATTATCTTATTAAATTTAAACTATATAATCATGAAAAGTCAATCTTCTCTCTGTGATAGTGCTATGAGATATATATTGTATATATTTCTCACCATTACAATTAAGCCTTAAGATACAATCACATTTTGGATAAGCTCTACTGTTCAGGCAATTAAGATTGTCAACTAGTTTAAAAAATTAGAAGAGTGTAAAGCTATGTAAAATATTATCCTACTTTGGCAGTTTTTGGACTGTGGTCTCCTAATGGCATCAGTATTTTGGGGAATTTTCTAGAAATGCTAATTCTCAGGCCTCACCCTGACCTGTGTTGTGCTGAAAAACTAGCTTTCTGAAAGTAAAGGTCTAATTTAGAGCATTTGTGGCTTCCCCGTGGCTCTGATGGGAAAGAATCCACCTGTAATACAAGAGATGCAAGTCCATTTCCAGGGTCAGGAAGATACCCTGGAGAAAGGAATGGCTACCCACTTCAGTATTCTTGTGTGGAAAATTTCATAGACAGAGTCATAGGCTACAGTTCATAGGGTTGCAAAGAATCAGACACGACTGAATGACTAACACTAACTTTAGCATTTGTTGATTCCACAATGTAAACACTCCCAACATGATCCATTTCAAGCTACCAATGATACTTCCTCCAACACGGTGTGGGGAAAGGATGTGTAGTCAGTTTGCAAGCTCATAAAAGCTGGCTTCAGGACAATTGAACATATCTACTGAATTAGAAACACTGAAGATGATACAAAACCCATAAGTCAGTGCTTTAACAAGCCCTCCTGCTAATTACAATGCATGCTAATGTTTGAGAATTACTGCCCTAATCCATTTTCACTATTTTTTTTTTCAACATTCACTCTCCAGATGATCTTGTTTACTCATAGAACTTTATTTTCCATCTGTATACCAAAGACCTACAACTTTTAATTTCTAGCCAAGATAGATATATCCTCCTCCACCTGCATGTCCCACTGACACCTCAAATATCACATGTCAAACAGGGAACCCCCTGTGATCTCTTGTAAACATACTGCTACTCTAGTATTGTATTGGTAAGTGGCAGTATCATTCACAAGGTCTGATTAGACAAAGGCCCGTCTAGTCAAACCTATGTCTAGGTCTGCATAGACAAAAGTCCATCTTGCTAAAGACGTGGTTTTTCCAGTTGTCATGTATGGATGTGAGAGTTGGGCTATAAAGAAAGCTGAGTGCCAAAGAATTGATGCTTTTGAACTGGGGTGCTAGAGAAGATTCTTGAGAGTCTCTTGGACTGCATGGAGACCAAACCAGTCAATCCTAAAGGAAATCAACCCTGAATATTGATTGGAAGGACTGATGCTGAAGCGGAAACTCCAATACTTTGGCCACCTGATGCAAAGAACTGACTCATTAGAAACAACCCTGATGCTGGGAAAGATTGAAGGTGGGAGGAGAAGGGGACGACAGAGGATGAGATGGTTGGATGGCATCACTGACTTGATGGACATGAGTTTGAGTAACCTCTGGGAGTAGGTGATGGACAGGGAAGCTTGGCATGCTGCAGTCCACGAGGTTTCAAAGAGTCTGACAGGACTGAATGACTCAACTGAACTGAACCATCATTCATCTTGTTGCTTATGTTAGAACCCATATCTCCCCGTTTATATGCCCCTTCCTTCACTGTTAAGTCATTCAGTATACAAAAAGTTAAGTCTACAGAAGTTTCCTAATGTGTGACTTGGATAAGTTGAGTATCTCTTCTAAGGCTCAATTTTGTCATCTCAGCTTTGTTTCTAAATATTACCTAAACCTATCCACTTCTCTCTTCCCCCATAACCACTTTCATCCAAGCCACCATAATGTTTTACCAGAAGCACTGAAAAGTTTTCTAACTTGTCTTCCAACCAAAAAGCAATTTTTATGAAGTTGCTCATCATGATCCAGCTATTAAGCACCTATGAAAAATGTATGTGGGGATGGAGGATGGTTGTTAGGATGGAACAGAAGATGGAGCAGCAGATGGTGTCCAGCAGAAGGGAAGCAGTTGTTTGTAGGAAGCCCTGACATGAAGAAGAGCTTCCTTTACTTCTTACCAATCAGCTGTCATTTCTTGGTTGCTCAAACAGTACAAAATCTGCCTGCAATGTGGGAGACCAGGATTCAATCCCTAGGTCAGGAAGATCCCCTGGAGAAGGGAATGGCTACTCACTCCAGTATCCTTGCCTGGAGAATGATGGAGGCTGCTGTCCATGAGGGTGCAAAGAGTCAGACACAGGTTAGCGACTCACACTTTCTACAATGAAGCCCGTAGTTGTCCCAGACAAGTAGAGTTCCCTAGGCAGCCTACAGTGTCCTCTACACTTCCAAAGCAGCACTTTCCCAGAGGTAATTAGTTATTTGTGCAAAAACTTGGTTAATGTATTTCCCACCACTGCTTTGTTCCCTAGCTGTCCCATTTTCCCTGAAACTATACATGTGCCCAGCATATAATGGGGCTCAACAAATCCTTTTTCAACATTATGGTTAGTTTAGCAAAATCTTAATCATGCAAAAATTGATAAAAGAATATGCTTTAGACTATGTATTATAATAGGTAATATACTAAGCACAAAGCCACAGTTATCCTGCTTTATATCTCACATAATTGTTTTAATATATTCTAAAGCTATTTGGGAATATTTTCAGTTCAATTTCAAGAATGCATGTGTTTAGAATTAACATAATCTCACTATGCATATTTTTAGACCATTTTAGATAGAAATGTATTATACATACACTTTTTGAAATATTAAAAGGTCAATTTCTGTTAAAAAAATTCACAAATTTATAAAATATAAATGAATTAATTCAATTTGCAATCAAATTTCTTTATACATGTGCCTAGCTGGATAAAATTTTTTAGATATGTCAATATCAATAAAATAATTTATGGAATTCATAGTATTTAATGATATTATTACTGAGTAACAATAAAGGTAATTTTTGTATGTATGTGCGTTTGAGCACTTTTTTATATGTATGTATGCTTACTCCTTGGAAGAAAAGTTATGACCAACCTAGATAGTATATTCAAAAGAAGAGACATTACTTTGCCAAGGTCCGTCTAGTCAAGGCTATAGTTTTTCCTGTGGTCATGTATGGATGTGAGAGTTGGACTGTGAAGAAGGCTGAGCGCCAAAGAATTGATGCTTTTGAACTGTGGTGTTGGAGAAGACTCTTGAGAGTCCCTTGGACTGCAAGGAGATCCAACCAGTCCATTCTGAAGGAGATCAGCCCTGGGATTTCTTTGGAAGGAATGATGCTAAACCTGAAACTCCAGTACTTTGGCCACCTCATGCGAAGAGTTGACTTATTGGAAAAGACTCTGATGCTGGGAGGGATTCGGGGCAGGAGAAGAAGGGGACAACAGAGGATGAGATGGCTGGATGGCATCACTGACTCGATGGATGTGAGTCTGAGTGAACTCTGGGAGTTGGTGATGGACAGGGAAGCCTGGCGTGCTGCGATTCATGGGGTCGCAGAGTCGGACACGACTGAGCGACTGGACTGAACTGAACTGAACTGATACAATGCATATATAAATGCACGCATATCTGTATATTATATATAAGAAGGTACTTGTGTGTATGTAAACATATATACACATGCTATTAGGAAAGTAGGAAAACAATAATAAATATCACAGTGTATTTGTAACCTCTCTGTTTTGATGATTACTAGAAATGCTGCTAACAAAATCACTAGAAAGTGTTCGCTTGGCTTTGAAACAAGTCAGATTGAAGCTCTAAGACTAGAAATGTTGAAGTAGTGAACAAGCCTACTAAATAAAATTTCTCTATTTTGTTAATCTGCAAGATTAAAAACTACAGCATCATTATTTCCCTTTGACTTGACTCTGTTTTGATAGTGCATTCCCAGCCCATAACTCAGTTCCCTAGGCAGCTACCCTTCTCTCAGAAATGTGTTCTGAGGAATCTACATCAAGAAGAAGATTTTTCAGAATAATTATCTACTTGCCACCTATTGATTTTCTGAAATCTTGAAAAAAGCTTGCATGACTCCCATTTGAAAAGTGTTTGTTATAAATCTTCAATCATTTACTAGTTTAGATAAGCAAATAATACTTTCAAGTAACAGCTCCAAACCCATATGTTACTTAATTGGCTGCTTTCAGAGGGCAGCTGTTCATCTGACAGTCATCTCCTATACACCAGAATTCACTGTGCATATCATTGGAAACTGCTTTAGAAAACAAACCTTGTTTGTTGGTGGATAGCCAACATTTAGCTTTAAAACAGGAGAAAAAAAACTCAAATATTGGGTCATATCTGGTTTTAAAGAAATTTTAAATATCATATTTCTTTAAGAAACTGAATAATAAAATTGATTAGAATGACATCTTCAAGACAAGTTAGAATATCCTAGTACTTGATTTGAGAGACGGGCATGAAACATATCAGCAAAAATGGGAGGGAAAATAGTAATCAAAGAGAATATGACTTAAATTTAATTTCTTGACAGAAACTACATTTATGGGAGTAGGATTAATAAGCACTATAGAATCTAAAAGACAGAAGGATGTATATATAACCATAAATTGGAAATTTTACTTAATACAATAATTTTTCTTTAGATTCAGTGCTTAAGCCATTGATGCTTGGAAAAATATATCAAAATAATTGTTAATGATACACTGAATATAATCTAAAATATTGTTCCTTGTAATGACTAATGAAGGAGAATATGAAAATCAGTCTTTCATGAAGAATAACTACTTCTACTTTGACAGAGTTGTTAATAACCGATTTGTGGGTAGATATGTAAAAGAGAACTCTATTTCATTTTTCTCCTATTTGCCTCACCAAAATTTCTTCACATATTCATTATTGTGACAACAAGTTGAATTTCCAATGCTCCACCTGCCTAACAGCATTAACCTTCCCATAAGTAAGTAAATGTTAGTTGCTCAGTCATGCCTGACTCTTTGCGACCCCATGGACTGTAGCCCATCAGGCTCCTCTGTCCCTGAGATTTTCCAGTCAAGGATACTGGAGTGGGTTGCCACTTCCTTCTCCAGGGGATCTTCCTAACCCAGGGATCGAACCCAGGTCTCCTACACTGCAGGCAGATTCTTTACCTACTGAGCTAACCTCCAAATTTCACTATTACACTGTCTGACATTTGATCTTTTCAGTATATACTAGAAACAAAGTACATTGTCCTTTCAGTTAAACACAGGAGACTCCATTGGGGATTGATATCATTTGAAATCATTTTGGTTAAAGTCAATTAAATAGTTCTAAAAATAATCATAGAAAAATGAACTAGCTTGCAAGTAATCTAAGTCTGAATAGATAAATATACTATAATGATAATAATAATACTAAATTTGTATAGCATCTTACAGTTTACAAAATTATATTCACATACATCATTTATATCTTAAAGGGAAATCTATATATCATGCCAAAGATAGATGCTTGTCATCATCCATTCCCATGTCCAAAATAATCTCCATATAAAACTTGGTTGCTTAGTTCTCATCTCACTTGTCTCATAAGCAGTACTGATAAAGTGATCCTTCTCTCCCTCTGAAAATTTTAACTAGAACAGTTTTCCTTTTACCTTTTGGACAGCTCCTGCTTAGTCTCTTTTACTGGTTCTTCTTTCTCTCTTCAGTTGTCTATGGAGTTCCTTGGTGTGGAGAATTTGGACTTCTTCTTTACTTACATTCATTCTCTAGGTTGATTTATACTCTCCTGGTTTTAAACACCACCCAGAATTGATGATTCCTAAACAGGTAGCCCCTCCTTGAGGACCACTCCTAGGATTCAGAACACATCCCCATCCCAACTCCCTACATGACATTTTACTTGCTGAATTCACCTTCAAAAAATAATCCAAGAGATGACTACTTACTAACCCCTCTATTACTACTACCCTGATCCAAGCGATCATGTCATCTCTCACCTAGATTCTTTGACTGCTGGTCTCCCTGCTTTCTTTTCCTCTGTAGTCTGTCCAAAGAGAAGCCAGAGAAATCCTATTAAGATGGCAGCCATCTCATTTAATTTCTCTGTATATAACAATGCAATGACTGGTCCTCTAACTAGAGTGAAGTTCAAAGCCCTCGCTAATACCTAGAAAGCCTTAGATAAATAAACTTTCATTACTCTTCTGATTTCACCTCTTGCTATTCTGCTCCTCATCACTCTGTACCTATCACACAGGACACTGTGGTATGCCTCCAATCTGCCAGGAACATTTCTGCCTCAGGGTCTTTGTTTGTACTTATTCCCTTTGCCTGGGTTATCCTCTAAAAATTTACTTGTCTAACTCCCTTACTTCCTTCACATCTCTTCTCCAATGTTCTTCTCAGTGATGCCCTGAGAGTCTACTCCATCTAAAATCACACACATACACACACATCTCTGACATTTCATGTTCTATTTTCCTATTTAGTTGTTTATGGTTTACCCCACTCCCTGGAACATAAACTCCATAAAGGCAGTATTTATTTGGCTATTGTGTACCCTAATATGTTCCTAGCACCTAGAATCTTCCTGATGTACAACAGGTACTTAACAACTACTTATTGAATGCATAAATGAGCTGAATTAGCATTGTTTACATAATAAACATGAAATGAACTTGGGTAGACTTAAGCAGATGGTGAGGACTAGGGATGCCTGATATGCTGCAGTCCGTGGGGTCGCAAAGAGTCGGACACGAATGGGTGGCTGAACAACAACATAATGTTTTTAAAACTAACAAAAAATCAAAGTTATATATTGGCTTATTTACTGGCATTGATTTTTATTGGTATGCAATATGCTACAAACTTAACTTTATATTTCAATAAATCTTAAGGGATGCATAAAAGTTTCAGAAAAAAGAAAGATGAAATCCTATCTTTAAAATATTGAAGTTGAGCTTAAAATGGTGAAGTGCAATATTTTGCTTATGTTTGCTGTTACATTCTCTTCCTTTCTATTTCTATGTACTTTCGAGAGAGCAGAATGAATGCTATAGCCTCAGGGCATCAGTCAGACACTTCCTGACACAATGCTGCTGCTGCTGCTGCTAAGTCGCTTCAGTCGTGTCCGACTGTGTGACCCCATAGAAACGGCAGCCCACCAGGCTTCGCCATCCCTGGGATTCTCCAGGCAAGAACACTGGAGTGGGTTGCCATTTCCTTCTCCAATGCATGACAGTGAAAAGTGAAAGTGAAGTCGTTCAGCCATGTCTGACTCTTAGTGACCCCATGGACTGCAGCCTACCAGGCTCCTGCGTTCATGGGATTTCCCAGGCTAGAGTACTGGAGTGGGGTGCCATTGCCTTCTCTGACATGATAGATATGTAATATTTGTTGAATTACATATGAAAGTGAAAGTGTTAGTCGCTTATTCATGTCCAACTCTTTGCAACACCATGGACAGTAGCCTGCCAAGCTCCTCTGTCCATGGGATTCTCCAGGCAAGAAAAATGGAGTGGGTAGCCATTCCCTTTTCCAGGGGATCTTTCCAACCCAAGGATTGAACCCAGGTTTCCTGCATTACAGGCAGATTCTTTACCATTTGAGGTACCTGGAAATCCCTGAATTACACACACACACACACACACACGCACACACACACACACATATACACACACATACATATATACATATATTCATCCTGGAAACCCATAAAAAATCACTGACTAGAAAACAAGGTGTGTGATAAGCGATCGTATCACCTGTTTCAATAGGGACTCACAGAGGACTGAAGCACATTGTGGAACAGTTTTCAAACACCATACCAAGGAAGGAGGATCATACATTTAGTTTAAGGAAAGATAGAACTTTCTATGAGTGATTGAATACAACATAAGTAATAAAGGGATGAGAAATAAATAGTCTATTTAAAGAAGGGATGAGGCTGTTATGAGAGATATTATTTATTTATTGAAAGTTCCTATATTTGAAAAGCAAATAAAATATGCCATGCTACCTATGGTATACAAATGTCTGTGTCTGAAAGCCAAACAGTATAAAGTTGCTCAATTTTTCACCTGATGTCTATTTTTGCCTACCCACAAAAGGGAAGCAGGAAGAAACTTCAAAAGCCAGTATGTTCAAGATGTTCAGCAGCAGGATGAAACATACACAATGAAAGGAATAGTGTGGGCAAGCGTTCTGTCAGTGGTTCCCCCATGGGTGGATGTACTGTGCACCACTGAGACACCTGCATACTTTAACAAAAGACAACGTTGGTACCCGGGGCGGAACAACATATGAAGCCCTTCTCATTCTCTCAGTCAGAAATGTCTGTGTGCTGCACTGGTTTCCATAGTTTCCCAAATCTACAGTTGTGAATGTCAGTTTCTCAGTCATGTCCAACGCCTTGAGACCTTCCCAGGTGGCACTAGTGGTGAAGAAACTGTCTGCCAAAGAAGGAGATGCAAGAGATGTGGGTTTGATCCCTGGGTTGGGAAGATACACTGGAGGAGGGCGTGGAAACCTACTCCACAATTCCTGCCTCCTGGAGAATCCTATGGACAGAGGAGCCTGGTGATCTACAGTCCACAGAGTCACAAAGAGTCAGACACAACTTAACGACTTGAGTCTATGACTATGGACTGTAGCCCACCCGGCTCCCCATCCATGGGATTCTCCAGGCAATGATACAGGAGTGGGTTGCCAGTTTCTTTTCCAGGGGATCTTCCCAACTCACGGATTGAACCCAGGTCTCCCACATTACAGGCAGATTCTTTACCATCTGAGCTACCAGGGAAGCCCCTCACAATACAGTGGTTGGCTTTGGCAATCCAGAAATTCCCATAGCTTCTTGTGCTCTGATTGGTTGTTAAGCCTTCAGCATGCCTTTTCATCACCTAGAAATTGTAACTCATCTTCGGCAATCAACTACCCCAATATGGGATTAGAGACATCACACAAAGAATTGCTTATTTATGTCTCTCTCATGAGACTAATTGTTACTTCATTTGAGTTTTATACATTAATATTAATATATATGTGATTAATACTAATGTGTAAATATAATAAGCATTATTATCAAAACAATTTGCTTGTAATTATCTCTAAATATCATCACTGCCAGCATATTATGCATATTTCACATTCAATAAAATTATATTCTATTCTTAAATGTGCATTATGTTACATAATGTTTATAGGGTTCTCATAAATGTGTTCCTAATGGACTGGCTTTTTTATTTTAGCATCATAAAGAATATCAGGTTGACACCATAGTAGAAATTTCAAATGCTTTATCATATTCTCCAAGTTTCTCAACAGGAAACTGAAAAAGTAGTCTTTCCAGCAACACTTTTCATTTAGTCATATTAAAAAAAAAAATCACACTTGAGAAGAAGGCTTTATGTATAGGGCAGTTTTGAAAGAAACTAGTCCAGAGATGTTTACAAGTTAGAAAGTTCTTTTAGAAGGGCAAAGTTTCCATCTCCGTTAGAAATATAAGCAGAGAACATCATTAGTGGCAAAATAGTAAGCAAGAATGCAGCTAGTGACACAGCACAGCTGCGGATGACTCCAAAGGAACATAGACGAAGAAACATAGAAGGACTTGACCAACAATGGGCTATAATGCAGGTCTGCCATATGGAGACTCCATGAGGACAGTTGCTGCTTCATCTGTTACATTCTCCTTTGTTAGCTCCAGCACCAGCACAGAGGCTGCAGTGAGTGAGCATGCAATCAATGTTCGCTAAATTTACAAATGAATAGTCCCCTTGGACTCCTTATCATACCTCACAAATACTAAGCTCCTATAATGTATCAGGTTCTACACTTATATACTTCAACTCCTCTTTCCATGGATGCTGTACCCATTATAGAGATGAGGAAATTGTGACTCAGAGAACTTAAATAATGCGTGTACCTACTAAACAGCAGAACAGTGTGAGCTGGTTATTTCATGAATGGAAAGGATGTATGAGGGTTCTGGGGTGACCAAAATGTGTAAATATGGGAGGGAACCCACCTATAAATATCAGTACCTCCCCAATTATTTCAGGGTATTTTTCTTTGCTCTTTGTATATAAATAAATTAAAAATAAGTTCTAGTTCTGAGACTTGGTATATATATTCCCAAATTACCAAGTCAATCAGAAATTTGGTTTTGAGAAAAACTATTGGTTACAACTTCAAAGTCTCATCTCAAGGAATGTTGTAGGAACAGGTGATATTTCTGAAATGTAGGTGCTTGGAAGACAAGAGAACACTAAAACAATGCATAATGATAAAACTTTCAAGTAAGTGGTGCTAAACTTGAGCTTCTTTAGACAGAAATGTCTACTCCGTGGAACAACAGAGCATAAGAAAGTGTAAAGTGAAACTGATGGAACTGAATTGAGTCTCTGAAGTTATTTAGGGTTCATTTTCTGTATTTGCTTCTGGCACCGTCTTCCCTGGCCTTTTAAACGTTCTATAATGACTGAATCATACTTTTATTCATAGTATCGTTCTCATTTATAGACATTTAAAAGGGTATAATTTAAGCCACATTTCTTATTCAAATATTTGACACAATATTTCCTCTGATATATAAATAGCAACAGATATTTTTAAAACTCTCACTGCTTTATACCTAGAATAGCAATTATCAGAATTCAAGATAACAGTCTGGAGATTATTTACACACAACCCCCCCAATTTTTTTTTTTAAAGATCATTGAGATGTCATGTACAACATGATGACCACAGTTAACACTGCTTTATGCACTCTTGCCTGGAAAATCCCATGGGCGGAGGAGCCTGGAAGGCTGGAGTCCATGGGGTCACTGAGGGTTGGACACAACTGAGTGACTTCACTTCACTTTTCACTTTCATGCATTGGAGAAGGAAATGGCAACCTACTCCAGTGTTCTTGCCTGGAGAATCCCAGGGACGGGGGAGCCTGGTGGGCTGCCGTCTATGGGGTCGCACAGAGTCGGACATGACTGAAGCGGCTTAGCAGCAGCAGCAACATGATATATAAGAATGCTGTTAAGAGTATAAATCCTAAGAGTTCTCATCCCAAGGATAATTTTTTTATGTTTATATGTTTTGTATGTTTATATATTTATATTTTTTATGTTTTAATTTTTTCTCTTTTTATTGTGTCTATATGAGATAGATGTTAGCTATCGTGGTAATTGCTTTACGATATATGTGAATCAAGCCATTTGCTTTACTTAAAACCTACAAAAGAAATTTTAAAAAGAGATCACTTCATTGAAAGCTGGCTTAATTACCACAGTAAAAATAATTCATTTAAATTTTCATTTATTAATAGGCACGGTACTATAAAAATGTTGATTCATTTCATTAAAAAAACAGTTCATTAAAAACATAACCTCAAAACACTTTTCACTCTAGCCAAATGACTAAACTTTTTCTTCACTATTATTGGTTTATCACTGAATTATTGAATCCATGTTTTCTCAGGTCACTCTCAAGAAATGGAACTAAATATCCAAGAGTCACATTTGTGGGAATAAAAAAAGATAAGGATCTTTTTGTTTTACTATTCTTTAAAAATATTATAGTTAACATTTCTAAATTAGCTTCACGTGGGTTAGCATTTTTTCCAGTTTTTTTAAAGCTAAATTTTGGGGAACTTTGTTTGTACATATCTCCCACTGTGAACATGTTTGCCAGGTCATTCTAATTATTTCATTGTTAAAGAGTGACTCCTTCAGCATAATAGTTTTGGCATTAATGAAATTAAAGGTTGTGACTGAATAACTATAATGGTTTAACATTTAAAAAATAAACATTTATCTTCTATCTCCAATTTTATTTTCTTTCGTTACTTTAGCAAAGATTTGACATCAATATTTCACTGATAGGCTATTATCTGTTCTTAATGTGCAATTACATTAAGAACATTACCTAGTTAATATATAGGAGGTTATCTATAAAAAATAAATAAAACATAAGTGTTCAATAGAACCAAGAAGATAAGGAAACACTTAAATCTCATTTGAAAATGAGTATATTAAAAAAAAATCTTTCCTGAAAGATTTATTAAATAAACAGCTTAAGACTCTTGACTTGTTTTGCTTTTTAGAAAACATAAGATATTGTTTTGTAATTCTATTTCTACTTCTATTTCTGTGCATATACAAAAGATGCTTAACTACATATGTACATATATAGCAATACTACATTTATCAAATGATATCAAGCCATAATACAATTCATATAACTCTAGTTTTCTTAAAAACAATCATTTCATTTGGTTTTATTTCAGTCATGCTACTAAAATTTCTCCAAAATGTATTCTACGTCTTTTATTGTTAAATAGGCTACACAATACATGACTTAACATTGTATGTTGCTATTTCAGGTCCATTTTTATAGACAGTAGCTCCTCTACTGCTATAATAAAGCAGTGCCTTTATAGGCAGAAGATTGGCCACATTAAACGTCTTAGAGCATTCATTACTTATTTGCTTCAGTTATTGTTCTTCCATAATTTTCCCTTACCTGAAGTTTTAATTTTTCCGTACAACTACCTTTCTACATTATTTTGTATGCAAATGTCTAGATTGGTCAGCCCTTGAAATAACACATGTGAGCTCTGGGACAGACTTTTCCCTTGCTGCTGCTGAGATTTTAATTTCTGAGTTTAGAACAAGACACTGATATTCAAGTGAAATAGAAAATAATGTTTATACGATTTTATCTTTATGTAATAGAAGCTTGGATCAAGCCAAAGAGCAGCCTCTGGCATCTATCCTGAAGCAGAATCTTGTCTATATCTGGCTGTCCCTGTTTTGAGAAGATGGACACAGACTCAGTGTAGAGTTATAACAATGGATCTATACCTTAGGCTCATCTTTAATTATATAGATCTTTGTTCTATAGTTACATTATTCATTCACTCAATCAACGAATATTTATTAAATTTCAATTCATTGGAGGTATCATAACTGAAACTAGGGTAGATAAAAAGGTGAATTATAGATAACCCTTCAAATGTGTCTTACATATAACAGAAAATGAACTGTTGACAGTATTCCTGGCAGACAGCTGTATCAATAATGGCTGAAAGTAATTATTCAAAAAACATATTTTCACTCAGTTTAACAAATACAATGCTACATTGTAAAATTAGTTGAAATCATAATATATAGAGCATATAGAATTATTTTATTGAAATAAAGGCATTTATTTAAAAATTTTCTTTATTGAGGAAAGAAGTAACTTGCCTCTTACATAAGACTGAATAAACTTATCATAAGAATATCGAGTATTACATTTTCTCTCAAAAGACAACTTTTGTTCAAGGAATAGAAACTGTGCAGAATAGAAATATGTTAAAGGACTTGTCCATTTAAACCCTCATTTCTTCAGGATTTTCTGGTTTCCAGCCATTGACACACATGCACTTGTCAGAACTGGGCTGGATCATAGGGCAGGTGAATTGGCTACAGCTTGTAACAGTGAGACTATGGATAATATTCTATTTATATAGAAAAGAAAGATGAAAAAATAGTTTTATAAGTCTCATAAATGCACACTTTATTTCTCTCAAATAATATGTATATAGCGGTAGTAGTGATGGTTTAGTGACTAAGGTATATCCTACTCTTGTTACCTCATGGGCTGCAGCCTGCCAGGCTCCTCTGTTCATGAGACTTCCAGGCGAGAATACTGGAATGGGTTTCCATTTCCTTCTCCAGGGGATTTTCCCAACCCAGGGACTGAACCTGCATTTCCTGCACTGTAGGCAGTCTTCTGCATTGCAGGCAGATTCCATACCACTAAGCCACCAGAGAAGCCCCACGCATATATCGTATTGGCCAAAAAGTTGGTGTGGATTTTCCATAAAATCTTATGAATGGACCCGAATAAAATTTTTGGCCACTCCTATACACAGATATATACACACATATACAAGATAATTCAGTTTTATTCAAAATAAGGGTTTGCCCCACAACTTAATTTATCCCCAGAAATGTTTAGGAATTGGAAGTGTAAATCACTTGTATATGGCTTAATTCTGTCAACTGAATTATCTGTACTTACCAAAGGGACAGAACAAAAGGCAACTCAGAAGGATGCATTCCAATGGAACCAAGCTAGACCCTCAAAGGCCTGGGTACACTGTAGAGCTCCTCATGCTCAGTTGCTTCTTTTGTGTCTGACTTTTTGTGACCCCGTGGACTATAGCCCACCAAGCTCCTCTGTCCATGGGATTTTTCAGGCAAGAATACTAGAGTGGGACTCTTATCATCACTATAACATGGAAAGTAGACATCTACAGAAATATTGTAAAACACAGTTCTACTGCATTTTCTGATAGAATTAATAACTAGAACACACAATTAGATCTTCACAGAAGCTTGAAAGGGTAGAACAGGATGCTGTGATATTGATGGGAGCAATCTTGGTTCACAGAAGGAGCTATTATCTACAGAATCTTTAGCTTATTAGATGTTGTACCTAGAACTTCTTGGATTTTCCCAGGCATTTTTCTGAAAGCTTTACTACATTAGACTTGTATAGCTATATCTATAGTTCCATTGGCCATCAACTCCTTCGATAGTTTATATTAAAATCCTACATTAGAATGAACTCTGACTCTATATTTCAGTTCAGTTCAGTCCAGTTCAGTCACTTAATCATGTCCAAATCTTTGTGATCCCATGAATCGCAGCATGCCAGGCCTCCCTGTCCATCACCAACTTCCAGAGTTCACTCAGATTCACGTCCATCAAGTCAGTGATGCCATCCACCCATCTCATCCTCTGTCGTCCCCTTCTCCTGCTGCCCCCAATCCCTCCCAGCATCAGAGTCTTTTCCAATGAGTCAACTCTTTGCATGAGGTGGCCAAAGTACTGGAGTTTCAGCTTCAGCATCAGTCCTTCCAAAGAAATCCCAGGACTGATCTCCTTTAGAATGGACTGGTTGGATCTCCTTGCAGTCCAAGGGACTCTCAAGAGTCTTCTCCAACATTTACTGCTCTTTAAATTATTAAAAATATCTAGAATTCATGGATTTCTTTCATATGACACATTATCTTAAAACTGGCAAATATTTTCAGTTATGTCTGCCAATCTCTGTGGCTAATAAAAGTCATTCATAGTTTTCTACTCATTTGATTATTTCAATATTGTGGTATTGCTTCAGTAAAAGTCCACTGTTTCAGTGGCTTATTATTTTCTTTGAGAAATTTCCAGATCAGAAATACTAATAACATTTTCTCATTTTTAAAAGAAAATGATAGCTTAGCTTATCTACCTTTTTTTCCTGATATAGTATTTATATTGGTATATTACATTTACATCTTGAACCAAATATTCAAGAATTATCTTAAGGTAATACACTGTAAACTACTTTAAAAATTAATGCTTTAAATTTTAAACCTTGATGTTAAAGCACCATGGCATTAGGAAAAACACAAAACAAACCAAAGGATCAAAATGCTTATTGGACTAGTTACCACCAATTTAATAAACTCCAAGCTGGTTTTAGAAAAGACAGAGGAACCAGAGATCAAATTGCCAACATGTGCTGGATCATCAAAAAAGCAAAAGAGTTCCAGAAAAACATCTACTTCTGCTTCATTGACTATGCCAAAGCCTTTGACTGTGTGGATCACAATAAACTGTGGAAAATTCTGAAAGAGATGGGAATACAGACCACCTGACCTGCCTCTTGAGAAACCTATATGCAGGTCAGGAAGTAACAGTTAGAACTGGACATGGAACAACAGACTGGTTCCAAATAGGAAAAGGAGTATGTCAAGGCTGTATATTGTCACCCTGCTTATTTAACTTATATGCAGAGTACATCATGAGAAACGCTGGGCTGGAAGAAGCACAAGCTGGAATCAAGATTGCCAGGAGAAGACACCACCGTTATGGCAGAAAGTGAAGAGGAACTAAAAGCCTCTTGATGAAAGTGAAAGAGGAGAGTGAAAAAGTTGGCTTAAAGCTCAACATTCAGAAAACTAAGATCATGGCATCTGGTCCCATCACTTCACAGGAAAGAGATGGGCAAGCATTGGAAACAGTGTCAGACTTTGTTTTGGGGGGCTCTGAAATCACTGTAGATGGTGATCGCAGCCATGAAATTAAAAGACACTTACTCCTCGGAAGGAAAGTTATGATCAACCTAGATAGCATATTCAAAAGCAGAGACATTACTTTGCCAACAATGGTCCGTCTAGTCAAGGCTAAGGTTTTTTCTGTGGTCATGTATGGATGTGAGAGTTGGACTGTGAAGAAAGCTGAGTGCCGAAGAATTGCTGCTTTTGAACTGTGGTGTTGGAGAAGACTCTTGAGAGTCCCTTGGACTGCAAGGAGATCCAATGAGTCCATTCTAAAGGAGATCAGTCCTGGGTGTTCTTTGGAAGGAATGATGCTAAACCTGAAACTCCAGTACTCTGGCCACCTCATGCGAAGAGTTGCCTCCTTAGAAAACACTCTGATGCTGGGAGGGATTAGGGGCAGGAGGAGAAGTGGATGACAGAGGATGAGATGGCTGGATGGCATCACCGATTTGATGGACGTGAGTTTGAGTGAACTCTGGAAGTTGGTGATGGACAGGGAGGCCTGGTGTGCTGCAATTCATGGGGTCACAAAGAGTTGGACATGACTGAGCAACTGAACTGAACTGAACTGAAGCTAATTTTCAAATCAATGTATTATTAGATTAAAACTGCCTAGTTGAGGACATGCCAAAATAGAATACATTAAAATTTAAATGAGACATTTAAAAACCTCTTTAAGTACTGGGCATGTATGTTATCCTTTTTATATCCTCAACATTGTCTAGTATTGTATTTTCTACTTGGTAAAAGCTTTAAAAATATATTAAGCTAATTGTAGGTGACATGATCTAGGCAATGTCAAAGTTTTTAGTCATTATTGTTGTGTTCTGTAGCATGATTATGTACATGTTCTTGAATAAATACAAATAGAAATATTGCACAAAAGCAATGCAGGTATTCTAAGAAGTTATATGAAAATGAAAATGGACCATGAGTATTACTGAAAGAGAACAATTTGATGAAAAATTTCTGTGATGTTATACTCTGAGAAAGCGAAACTTGAACCATATTGACCATAATAAGAAATGACAAAGCTTGAAAATCTATCTATAAAATTTCTTTAAAGCCGTATGCTTTTCAGATAAGCAAAATTGTTTTACATTGTAACCAACTTCTATAAAAGCCAGTTCGATTCCAGAATGCATTGTTTAATTGTGATCATATCAAAGAAGAATCCTTTCTAGAGAGCAAGAGCATGAAAAAAATGAAAAGATTATGTTAATAAAGCAAATGTATCTTGTTACCATGGTAACTTTGAAACTAAAAGGTTCAGAGAAATCTTTTTCCCTCTATACCATTGTTTTGTGGGGAACTGGTTAGTTGATTACTAGCTCATGGAACCACAATACTTTAAAATAGTGTCATTTGAAAGGCAGACTGAGACTTACATGGAACAGTAAGATCTTTTCTCTAAGTTTCTGAAAATAAATTATAGAAACAGCATGCTAGAGGGGATTCAGAACTATTGAGTAGACAAGAAGAAGCTTCATAAAGCATTGGTTTAATTTTAAAATTACTACAGAAAGCTGCTATTATTTTATGATAAAACATACTATTGACTTGAAATATAAAATTCAAAGATATTCTTTGGGAAACAATTGAAATCTCCCATTTGGAATGTTGACTGGGTCTTGTGGTCTACAAGCCCAGGTACAAGAATGTGCTCATTTCTCTTCTATTTTAAAATATAAGTTAGGGAATTATCTTGAGTATAGAGTCAATGTCATCTGTCCCATTTGTAAGTCCTAAACTTACGGTTCTTTGTTCCACCATTCACATCATCTTAAATCCTATTCCATCATTCTTGGAGATCTGTTGCAATCAGAATAAATTTCAAAGGTTTGGTCCTTTCAACAGAGCACTAACTTCAGAATTGAAGGGTTCTCTTGGTTTAGTCACCCAAAAACTTGTTCCTTGATAAAATTTTTCTACAGAAGAAGTAAATTTGATAACAACATTCACAGAAATTTATGAGTATTTTAGAAATCACTACCCCTCTGAGAAGTGAAAAACAAAACAAAGTTTTAAAAGGTAGTTTCTACTTTTAAAACAACCTCTGAACATACATTAATGTTTCCTTTCTAATCAATAAAAAATTGTCATTTTCTTAACAGTAGGTAAAACACATTTGCTGCTTATCTCCAAGGAATGCAATGCCTTTAAGTTTTAACAAAAACACTTAACCTCAAAGTACAACTCTTTACAAGTCATTTTGTTCTGGGCAAGAACATTCCCAGCAGGTCGCCCACTGCCATGTTTGGAGATTTGCATAATAACACAACTAAACACCTGACACATCTCTGCATGTAGAAATTAATAACAAAGATCTTTCTCCCTTCTAGGTGTCCATTGCCATAGTTACCTACCAAGTTCCTGAAAATATGCTTAAATAAAGAGAGTCAAAAGCATTGGGGTAGAAATTAATCATTGCCTGGAAAATAAGTTTTCATGATGAGGTCAGGCTTTTGTTTCTGGGTCAGACTGAAAAATTAGACAGTATTCTGACTTAAGCAGAACTGATTGCCTCTGGTTGGAGATCTGGCTCAGGGTCTCATACAAAACACTGGCATCCTTGAGTGTGCAGGAACAGTTGCTTTATGCATTTATTCTCTCAAGCCCTGTTGAAAAAACAAAACCAAAAAACTTTCAACCATTCCCTTTAGAATGGTCAACCCTGCCAAGGAGTCTGCAGAGAGAGTGTAATAAAAACATCAGATCAGTGACTGGTTTCATGGGAACAGAGGACTGGCCTTAAGTCTGTAGTGGACGATCCCTCACAAAGGCAACTGATAAATGCAGGACTCTGGAATATTTATTTGGAGATGAGAGGGGTTCAAACTATGAAATTTAATATTAAGGAAAAATCAAGACTGGAGACAGCAAAATTAAGAACTATCATGTGAGAAGGAAATCTCAGAAGATAACCGACAACAGGACTAGCTTTAGTTATATGTATTGTGAAAGGAATGAATAAATAAAGTCTTGGCCCAATAGAACGTGCAGAGTTAGGCCTTCTCAAGCATGCAGGGAACCCAAAAATGCAGGAATGAAACGTGATGCAACTTTCTGTTAAGCAATTTTGTGGTATATTTAAAAAAAATCTTTCAAATATTAAAATCTCTTCATGCAATAATCTAATTTAGAAGAATATTTCCCAAGGAAATAACCAGAAATTTGTATATAGAATTATGTATAAAACTGCTTGTCCTAGTATTATTCATGATAGTAAAAAAATTAGTTTTTTTTAGATAAGTAAGTTATGCCATATCCACATGCGTAATGGTAAAATTATGTGAAACAATTTAAACTGAGATTATATCTAGTGAAAAAGCATGAATATGTTTTATGTGTGTATATATATATATATATATACACACACACATATACATACACATATCAGTTCAGTTCAGTTGCTCAGTTGTGTCCAACTCTTCGCGGCCCCATGAACTGCAGTATGCCAGGCTTCCCTATCCCATCACCAACTCCCGAAGCTTGCTCAAACTCATGTCCATCCAGACAGTGATGCCATCCAAACATCTTATCCTCTGTCATCCTCTTCTCCTCCTGCCCCTAATCCCTCCCAGCATCAGGGTCTTTTCCAATGAGTCAGTTCTTCAATTAGGTGGCCAAAGTGCTGGAGTGTCAGTTACAGTATCAATCCTTCCAATGAATATTCAGGACTGATTTCCTTTAGGATGAACTGGTTGGATCTCCTTGAAGTCCAAGGGACTCTCAGGAGTCTTCCCCAACACCACAGTTCAAAATATCAATTCTTTGGTGCTCAGCTTTCTTTATAGTCCAACTCTCTCATGCATACATGGCTACTGGAAAAACCATAGCTTTGACTAGATGGAACTTGGTAGGCAAAGTAATGTCTTTGCTTTTTAATATGCTGTCTAAGCTGGTCATAACGTTCCTTCCAAGGACTAAGCGTCTTTTAATTTTATGGCTGCAGACACCATCTGCAGTGATTTTGGAGCCCCCCCAAATAAAGTCTGTCACTGTTTCCATTGTTTCCCCATCTATTTTCCATGAAGTGATGGGACCAGATGCCATGATCTTGGTTTTCTGAATGTTGAAGTTTAAGCCAACTTTTTCACACTCCTCTTTCACTTTCATCAAGAAACTTTTTAGTTCTTCTTCACTTTCTGCCATAAAGCTGGTGTCATCTGCACATTTGAGGTTATTGATATTTCTCCCAGCAATCTTGATTCTAGCTTGTGTTTCATCCAGCCAACCAGGGTTAAAGAAACAGGGTGACAACATACAGCCTTGACATAGTCCTTTCCCGATTTGGAACCAGTCTGTTTTCCTATGTCCTGTTCTGTTACTTCTTGATCTGCATACAGATTTCTCATGAGGTAGGTAAGATTTCTCTGGTATTCCCATCTCTTTTAGAATTTTCCACAGTTTCTTGTGATCCACATTCAAAGGCTTTGGCGGTCAATAAAGCAGAAGTAGGCATTGTTCTGGAACTCTCTTAATTTTTCCATGATCCAAATGATATTGGCAATTTGAACTTTGGTTCCTTTGCCTTTTCTAAAACCAGCTTGAACATCTTGAAGCTCATAGTTCACATACTGTTAAAGCCTGGCTTGGAGAATTTTGAGCATTACCTTACTAGCCTATGAGATGAGTGCAATTGTGCAGCAGTTTGAGCATTCTTTGGCATTGCCTTTCTTTGAGATTGGAATGAAAACTGACCTTTTCCAGTCCTGTGGCCACTGCTGAGTTTTCCAAATTTGCTGGCATAATAAGTCCATCACTTTCACAGCATCATCTTTTAGGGTTTGAAATAGCTCAACTATTTTACATATGCATATTTTACATATACACATACATGTACAGATATACATATATGCGTACATTGTATACATACATACACACACAATACACATATATGCTTATGTAAAATATTTTGTGAAGTAACAATGCCTATCTAAGACTACTCTTTATATGAAGACAGGGTATGAGTTTTAAAAAGTTTCTTAGAAATGTCCTCTTGGGCATTTTGAATTCCCTGGAAACCTATATTTTGTTCATGAAATTAAAGACTACTAATGTCATTAAACTGTTCCTAAAAGTGATTAACTATAGGTGAAAGTGAAAGTGTTAGTTGCTCAGTCATGTCTGACTCTTTGCAACCCCATGGACCTGCCAGGCTCCTCTGTCCATGGGATTCTCCAGGCAAGAATACTGGAATGAGTTGCCAATTCTTTCTCCAGGGGATCTACCAGACCCAGGGACTGAACCTGGGTCTCCTGCACTGCAGGCAGATTCTTTACTGTCTGAGCACCAGGGAAGCCCCAACTACAGGTCAACTATACCTTTTTCATGGGAAATATGTGTAAATTCCATCCCCAGATAATTTGTTAAGGGACTTTCCCCCTTCTGGTTATTAAATTCCTATTTATTTAGGAGATGCTGGGCACTATGATTCAGGTCTCTTAAGATTGCCTGAGAAGAATTCTTTCCCCCAACGTCTAATAGCATGTTGCTTGGAGAAGGGGAAGAAAATGGGATTTTTTTTTAAATCAAAACTCCCCATTTCAAATTGCAGGAAAAGAAATTTGGCAGCATTTTCAGTTGGTAGAGCAATAGGTCTTTAGCAGCTCCTTCCATTCTCATATTTGCCTCACCAGCCCCTAACAGGAGTTAAGTAGTACAATACAGGCTCAGGGCTCTAGACCACTAAAACAGGTGATGAGGCTAAGAGGTGCTTTAGTTTGAGTGTTACATCTAAATACAAAACCTATCTCAGTTTCTTGGAGTCCCTGAAACAGGTCATGACTCTTCCCAAGAAACTGTGGTCAGCTGAGAGGAGTGACTCACCTCTAATTCTGCCTAAAGCCATGGTTTACCGAATGATTAGTGTTTTACACTTTTCAGCATTTTCTAACTTTCCTATAATGAGCATATAATATAAAAAATTCTGAGTGTATTCAGAAACATAAAAGTTTCTGAAAGTTGCTAAAGTGAAGTCGCTCATTCATGTCTGACTCTTTGCGACCCCTAGCCTACCAGGCTCCTCCACCCATGGGATTTTCCAGGCAAGAATACTGGAGTGGGTTGCCACTTCCCTCTCCATTCTCAAATAAATCAGTAACATATAGAAATCTATTACTTGGAGGCTCTATATTGAATAATACCAAATCATTCAGCAAATATTTATTACATCTCATATGTTCTACACTCTAAGAGACCTAGAACATTCTTAACTCCAATGATCTTACAGCCCAGTGAGAAAAGACAAGCATAAGGAATTATGACAAGAAATGTTTAGAGGTGATTTAGGCTGTGACAGAAATATGCACAAGAACTAGCAGGGAAATGAAGAAAGGTAGGATAACTGACTTGAAAGGAGCAGGAAAGGTTTCCTATAACAAGTGAGCCTTTACTGATTCCTAATAAATTAGAAAGGCTGCTTTACCATGGGGACAAAATTCTGCAAGCATTTAAGGCAAAAAAAAAAAAAAAAGCAATATTTAACATCAAAAGATAAAAGAAACACCTTGACATTTCACAAGAACTATAAATTGGAGGACTTGGCAGAAGCTGGGTCACGAAGCTAAACTAAGAGACAAGAAGATTGTGAGGGTCTTTGCCCACCATACTTAGGGAGTTTGGACTTTTATTAGATGATAAGAGCCTGAAATGTTGGCAAACCAATTAGGACCCAATCATGAGTTCTAGTGAGAGGCTGATGGTTTAGAAGTGCTAAAGATGCTATAGGACATTAAAACATCTCAAACACAGGATGAAGGGGAAGTTTATAACAAATCCAAGGATTTCTGATTTGCCTATTGGGTGGATGAAGGTCTATCTGTTAAGAAGAACATATGAATTAGATTAGATTGGATATTAATAATGAGATTAAAAAATTATAAAGAGAAGACAAGGAGCTTGGTTTAGACACATTGAATATAAGCGTGGAGACTGTCAGATATTTAGAATTGTCACTGTTTCCCCATCTGTTTGCTATGAAGTGACGGGGCTGGATGCCATAATATTCATTTTCTGAATGTTGAGTTTTAAGCCAACTATTTCATTCTCTTCTTTCACTTTCATGAAGAAGCCCTATAGTTCTTTGATTTCTGCCATAAGGGTGGTGTCAGCTGCATATCTGAGGTTATTGATATTTCTTCTGGCAATCTTGATTCCAGCTTGTGCTTAATCCAGCCCAGCATTTGCATGATGTACTCTGCATATAAGTTAAATAAGCAGGGTAACATATTTCTCATGATGCAGGTAAGGTGGTCTCATATTCCCATTTCTTTAAGAATTTTCTACAGTTTGTCGTGATCCACACAGTCAAAGGCTTTGGCATAGTCAATAAAGCAGAAGTAGATGTTTTTCTGGAACTTGCTTGCTCTTTTGATGATCCAGCGGATGTTGACAATTTGATCTCTAGTCCTTCTGCCTTTTCTAAATCCAGTTTGAACATCTGGAAGCTTGCGGTTCATGTACTATTGAAGCCTGGCTTGAAGAATTTTGAACATTACTTTGCTAGTGTGTGAAATGAGTGCAATTGTGCGGTAGTTTTAACATTTTTTGGCATTGCTTTTATTTGGGATTGGAATGAAAACTGACCTTTTCCAGTCCTGTGGCCACTGCTGCATTTTCCAAATTTGCTGACATATTGAGTGCAGCACTTTCACAGCATCATCTTTTAGGATTTGAAATAGCTCAACTGTGTAAATTACAAATTGAGTAACTTACAAGAAAGCAAATCACTATGCTTACATCAATTATGTAAAAAAAACCAAACATGCATTACAGAGATATTTGCAAGCTTTTGGTACTTCTGAAATCTAATTGCCATTCCCACAGAGGTAAATAATACAAAACAGAGGAGGTGGATTTTATTTTTGATATTTCCTCTGTAGATAATTAGGGGGAAATGTAAGATGACAGTTTCTTTTATATTCAAACAACCTCTCAAATCCTATCTTCTCTTACTACTTTTCCTTTATATACTCATGATTTTTGCCACCACTCTTTCATACGTTTTTGTCTGGTCTAGTTGTAGTCCAATTATTTGCCTTCAATAATAACTACACTGCAAGTTATAACAAACCTAGACAGCTTATTAAAAAGCAGAGACATTATTTTGCCAACAAAGATCCATCTAGTGAAGGCTATGGTTTTCCAGTAGTCATGTATGGACGTGAGAGGTGGACTATAAAAAAGCTGAGCACTGAAGAATTGATGCTTTTGAGCTGTGGTGTTGAAGAAGACTCTTGAGAGTCCCTTGGACTGCAAGGAGATCCAACCAGTCCATCCTAAAGAAATCAGTCCTGAATATTCATTGGAAGGACTGATGCTGAAGCTGAAACTCCAATGCTTTGGCCACCTGATGCGAAGAACTGACTCACTGGAAAAGACCCTGATGCTGGGAAAGATTGAGGACAGGAGGAGAAGGGGACGACAGAGGATGAGATGTTTGGATGGCATCATCGACTCAATGGACATGAGTTTGAATAAACTCGTAGTTGGTGATGGACAGGGAGACCTGGCATGCTGCAGTCCCTGGGGATCGCAAAGAGTGGGACACGACTGAGCAACTGAACTGAACTGAACTGAACTGAATAATTATACCATGAATGATTTCTACTTATATTCTCTGTAATTCTGGAAATCATGCATTTCTCTTATTACTTCTCATTGCATAGTAATTTAGTATGGGCTAATGCCATATGGTCTGCAATAAAATTACATAATTTCTAGGTATCTTGGTTTTGTCCACCTATAAAAAGTCATAAAATCTCTACCTTCCTCAAAAGATGGTAGAAGAATTACTATAAATTTGTTCACAGAAAGTCTTATACTCAGTAAGAGTGCAATAAGTGTTAGCTAGTGATTATTCTATAATAGATATAAGAGGGATACATTAAGGTTTCAATTAAATGTCTGTCCCCTTGAAAATACCACTAGGTCAAGGAATTTAGGGAAGAGTTATTGTGACTCTATGTAAAGACGTTTAGTTTACCGGCTAACTTGCCTGCTTACATCAGGTCATGGAGGGTTTCCAAGTGAATTCTTTGTTTGAGGTCATGGGTATTTTGTGCTCAGTCATATTCCATTGTTTGTGACCCCAATAGACTGTAGTGCATCAGGCTCCACTGTCCATGGAATTTTCCAGGCAAGAATACTGGAATGAGTTGCTTTTCCTACTCTAGGGGGTCTTCTCAACCTAGGGATTGAACCCATGTCTCTTGTGTATCCTGGATTGGTGGCAAATTTTTACCACCAGCACCACCTGATAAGCCCTGTTTGAGGTCACTGATAAAACATCAACTCTGAAAGATATAAAATGGACAAAATAATGGAAGTAATTAAAAAATTTTTGTCAGGCAATTTTTAACACAAGTAGAGTGTTTATTATCAGTTAACTAAATATTAATTAAATTGGTTGCTTAGTTTGTTGTTAATTTACCCTCGGGAAACTCCCATTATCCCTAAACAGTCAATATTAGCAAGCTCTCCTTTCCCCAGTTCAAGAGAAGGTTGTGCTTTTCTCCTATCTGACTTCTAGTCCTGATGATACCAGTAGGATAAAGATCTCCATATTTTCTCACTTCCCTACACTGTCTGCACTGAGTAGAGATGAACTAGCTTGAATTAGTGAAGTTATCCCTTAGGGGCCCTGTCTAAAATGCTGGTGATGAACAATGCTGAGTGTTGTGGAAGAATACTGTACACTCTAGACCCTGTGGGTGTGTGTGTGTTAGCCACTCAGTCATGTCCGACACTTTGTGACCCCATGGACTGTAGCCCACCAGTATGCCAATTATCAAAGTGCAGATTTAGAAAGTCTTAATATACTCATAATCTATGCTTATTACACATATATTCTGCATAATTTTATGTGATTCTAATACATTGGTTTGGAAGTGTAAGCCTATTTTCATCATAAAAATCATCTCCCTTTTTAGTTGTACGGCTTACGTTATATGAGTTATTTAGTGTGCACTAATTTAATTAATATTAAAACAAGCAGGTTTCTAATCTTCCTTTTTGATCAGGTTTGGATGC
Source organism: Ovis aries (assembly GCF_016772045.2). NCBI lineage: Eukaryota > Metazoa > Chordata > Mammalia > Artiodactyla > Bovidae > Ovis > Ovis aries. The sequence goes on from NC_056055.1 coordinate 213,290,764, forward strand.
ATTACAATACTCTTTCAAAATAAGGAGGGTATCTCATACAGAACATAAAATCAAAGACACAAGTCAAATATGACCCCTGCAATCAAGATAAATGAGAATTCTTTATCAGTCAACAATCTAAAAAAGGAAATTAGAAGCCAGCTTCCCTAGTAGCTCAGCTGATAAAGAATCCATCTGCAATGCAGGGGACCCTGGTTCGATTCCTGGGTTGGAAAGATCCTCTGGAAAAGGGATAGGCTACCCATGCCAGTATTCTTGAGTTTCCATGGTGGCTCAGCTGGTAAAGAATCCGCCTGCAATATGGGAGGCCTGGTTTCCATCCCTGGGTTGGGAAGATCCCCTGCAGAAGGGAAAGGCTACCCACTTCAGTATTCTGGCCTGGAGAATTCCATGGACTGTATAGTCCATGGGGTTACAAAAAGTTGGACACGACTGAGTGACTTTCACTTTCACTTTTCACACATTGAACATAGAAAGCACAAAAGTGAATGTAATGTGGCCTTATGTACAATGTGAGAGATTGAAAATTTGGCCAGAAACTAGACCTAATACACAATACTATTTCTCGAAAAGCAAACTTTGATTTGAAACAAGGCATTTATTTCCATTTAAAACAATTATTTTCATCTTTCAAACAAAGAGTAAAATAAATAGGCAGACATGGCTTCTATTCAAAACTGCCACACAAGCTTTTGTCTTCCTGAATATTACCACATCTAAGATGGGCAACAGGAAAAGATATTTTGAATTGAGAAAGGGTCAATTTCAGTTTGTCTCATATGAAACTCTATCCTTGCTTATCGTAAAAATTCAGCTTAGGCGAAATAAAGCCTTATTTAAGGTAAGTTATAGAAATCTCAATACATAAGGAAATCTTTGGAAAATAAAACATTAAACAAAGAAGGATATCCATGTGAAAAATCAGACAGGCATAGGTAAAAGATGGGATCAAAGATGGAATATTATCAAATGAAAACCCACCTCTCTTTTCCTCAACACACCCTATCTGCTTCTAACCACTCTGCTATCCACACTCAAAATTCAGAGTATCAGATACTTGAGCCAGTTGATTGGCTACATCCAGTTTATACAAACAATTGGTTTTGGATTTCTCTTTTCTATGTAAAGTTGTAGGTCAAATTGACATTAGCTGTATGGCAGACATAATTAAAACTCTCCCCTGTATCGTTCATTCCCATGTGTACCAAAGAGTTTCCATTTTGGAGCCTATGCATACTGATGCCATTACTATTGAAGTTCAGTTCAGTTCAGTCACTCAATCATGTCCGACTCTTTGCGAGCCCATGAACCACAATATGCCAGGCCTCCCTGTCCATCACCAACTCCTGGAGTTCACCCAAATCCATGTCCATTGAGTCGGTGATGCCATCCCACCATCTCATCCTCTGTCATCCCCTTCTCTTCCTGCCCTCAATCTTTCCCAGCATCAGGGTCTTTTCAAAGGAGTCAGCTCTTCGCATCAGGTGGCCAAAGTATTGGAGTTTCAGCATCAGTATCAGTCCTTCCAATGAATATTCAGGACTGATTTCCTTTAGGATGGACTGGTTGGATGTCCTTATAGCCCAAGGGACTCTCAAGAGTCTTCTCCAACACCGCAGTTCAAAAGCATCAATTCCTCGGCACTCGGCTTTCTTTATAGTCCAACTCTCACATCCATACATGACCACTGGAAAAACCATAGCCTTGACTAGATGACGTTTGTTGACAAAGTAACATCTCTGCTTTTCAATATTATGTCTAGGTGGACTTTCCTTCCAAGGAGGAAGCGTCTTTTAATTTCATGGCTGCAATCACCATCTGCAGTGATTTTGGAGTCTAGAAAAATAAAGTCAGCCACTGTTTCCCCATCTATTTGCCATGAAGTGATGGGACCAGATGCCATGATCTTAGTTTTCTGAATGTTGAGCTTTAAGCCAACTGTAGAAGAAGGGATACTAAATAAAGAAAAGATTACCTAGTATATGTGTTGGCAAAATATGATTCTTAGGTCAAACTTAGCCTGTGGTCTGTTTTCATACCATCTACAAGGTAATAATTATTGCATTCCAGTATTCTTGTCTGGAGAATCCCCATGGATAGAGGAGCCTGGTAAGCAACAGTCTACGGGGTTGCAAGAGTCAGACACGACTGAGTGACAAAGCACACACAGGAGCCTGGTGGGCTATAGTCCATGGGGTCGCAAAGAGTCGGACATGACCGAGTGACTAAGCATGTGTGTGTGTATGTAATACATATATATATATATATATGTACATCATATTTTAATATCATACACACACATATGTAATATTTTTAAGGAGATGTTTAAAAAAAGAAGATGAGACTACAGACCCTATATGGAGCAGAGACTCTAAGATATTTAAATACCTAGCTCTTTACCAAAAGTTTGCCATATCTTGGTTTAAAAGGATACAGTGATAAGGAGTCTCTGATAACTTGGATATTGGTGGTAAGATGTATTAATTATCTTAGTATAGCAGAGTGAGAAATTGTGTAAGAATAATAAAAACACTGAACATTATCATTCATGGTTTTGGTTCAAAGGAAATTGTAACGAATATAGCATTTAGAGATAATCTAGCAGAAAAAGGGAATCATGTTAAACATTTCACCATCATTACTAGATTATAATAATGCTGATATTCACAGACAGAATGCAATAAACATAATCAAATGGTGATTTCCACAGATTGCAAGTGAGACAGTTTTGTGTTCCAAACTCAAAACAAAGATCAGGAAATAGCATTTTTAAAATACAGGAAGAGAAAAGATATCTAACTTTCAAAAGTTTCAATGACTGCCATTTCTGTTATTCAAATACCTTTAGAGTATTTAACCTTACATTTAAAATAAAAAAAATACACACAAGAAACTGTACCAAAGAGATCCTTTCCAAATATATGCCACTCTTTAGAAGTAGCACTGCTAAAAGCTTTTATGTTATATAACCTTCAACATATTTTCCTACACATTTATTTATTAATGCAAATACACATATAACATTGGTGGTTATTTGCTTATTTTACACAAATGGAAATATATCATATGGATTTTTCAGTACCTTCCTTTTAAAATTGTGTGTGTTAAATGATTCTGAGGTCTTACAGATATTTCCAAGTTACTATCATGAAAAATTACTTCATTATTTATAATTGCTTCCCTAAATTCTCTGGGTATGTAGCATAATTAATTTCCTCACTTTAAGATAATCCCTCTTTTTTGTATATATGAATAGTTCTCTATTTTGATACCATGAATAATGCACTACTCAAAGTATTTTGCCCATGTCTTCTGTACCTTTTCCACTTCCTCTCCGTTTACCTCCAGTTCAGTTGTTACTTTCAAATTCCTGTTTGCATAAATGTTTTATTATTATTTTTGGGTACTTTTCCTAAAAGAGCTTTTAGTCTTTAAATAATTGGATAACTATAATATTTATATTTTTATAAAGTTGGATTTGGGAAAGAAAGAACCATTTGGCAAATACTGAGTAAAATATATGAATGTAGTTAAGAGTATTGATAGGTAAAGATCCAGAATTATCCAAATATGCAATCTTCTGCTTTAGAAAATGGTAAGCTTCTTGCAATTAGAACTGTGAACTTCCAGATGTTCAAGATGGATTTAGAAGAGGCAGAGGAACTAGAGATCAAACTGCCAATATGAGATGGACAATCAAAAAAGCAAGAGAGTTCCAGAAAAAAACATCTATTTCTGCTTTCTTGACTATGCCAAAGCCTTTGACTCTGTGGCTCACAATAAACTGTGGAAAATTCTGAAAGAGATGGGAATACCAGACCACCTGACCTGCCTCTTGAGAAATCCGTATGCAGGTCAGGAAGCAACAGTTAGAACTGGACATGGAACAACAGATTGCTTCCAAATAGGAAAAGGAGTACATCAAGGCTGTATATTGTCACCCTGCTTATTTAACTTATATGCAGAGTACATCATAAGAAACACTGGGCTGGAGGAAGCACAAGCTGGAATCAAGATTGCAGGGAGAAATATCAATAAGCTCAGATATGCAGATGACGCCACCCTTATGGCAGAAAGTGAAGAAGAACTAAAGAGCCTCTTGATGAAAGTGAAAGAGGAGAGTGAAAAAGTTGGCTTAAAGCTCAACATTCAGAAAACTAAGATCATGGCATTCGGTCCCATCACTTCATGGCAAATAGATGGGGAAATATTGGAAACAGTGGCTGACTTTATTTTTCTGGGCTCCAAAATCACTGCAGATGGTGACTGCAGCCATGAAATTAAAAGACACTTACTCCTTGGAAGGAAAGTTATGACTAACCTAGATAGCATATTGAAAAGCAGAGACGTTACTTTGTCAACAAAGGTCCGTCTAGTCAAGGCTATAGTTTTTCCTGAATATTCATTGGAAGGACTGATGTTGAAGCTGAAACTCCAATACTCTGGCTACCTGACGGGAAGAGCTGACTCTTTTGAAAAGACCCCGATGCTGGGAAAGATTGAGGACAGGAGGAGAAGCGGACGACAGAGGATGGGATGGTTGGATGGCATCACTGACTCAATGGACATGGGTTTGGGTGGACTCTGGGAGTTGGTGATGGACAGGGAGGCCTGGCATGCTATGGTTCATGAGGTCACAAAGAGTCAGACACAACTGAGTGACTGAACTGAACTGAACTGAAAGTCACTTCAGATGGTGACTGCAGCCATGACATTAAAAGATGCTTGCTTCTTGGAAGAAAAGCTATAACCAATCTAGACAGCATATCAAAAAACAGAGATGTTACTTTGCCAACAAAGGTCTGTCAAGTCATAGCTATGATTTTTCCAGTAGTCATGTATGGATGTGAGAGTTGGATGATAAGGAAAGCTAAGCATCGAAGAATTGATGCTTTTGAACTGTGGTGTTGGAGAAGACTCTTGAGAGTCCCTTGGATTGCAAGGAGATCATACCAGTCATTCTTCAAGGAAATCCGTCCTGAATATTCATTGGAAAGACTGATGGTTAAGCTCAAACTCCAATACTTTGGCCACCTGATGTGAAGAACTAACTCATTGGAAAAGAATCTGATGCTGGGAAAGATTGAAGGTGGGAGGAGAAGGGGATGACAAAGGATGAGATGGTTGGATGGCATCACTGACTTGATGGACATGAGTTTGAGTAAGCTCCAGGAGTTGGTGATGGACAGGGAAGCCTGGCGTGCAGCAGTCCATGGGGTCGCAAGGAATCGGACATAACTGAGTGACAGAACTGAACTGAAATATGGACTGGACAACCTATGACAGAGTCATTTCAGAGGAGAGTAAACCATTCAGTGACTGGTAAGTCTATATCCTAATCCCGAGATACTTAAAAACAAAATTAAGGTTAATTATATACAGTACATGCCTATTGGCATTTTATTTAAATTTACCAATATACGATAAGATAAAGCCAAGCCTTAAAAAGTGGGCTAAAAGCACTGGTCAAGTATGTAATCGACAGTACTTAAATTGACAAATTTAGTAAATCCGCCTACTATCTTTGTGCTCATAGTTAGTAAAGTCTGAAAATTTCCCAAAAGATCAACTTTTCCATGATTTCATATAAACCAGAATTAGATGCCAATAGTGCACGTTCATAGCTATTGCTCCAACATGACTAATTATTCATCATTGTCGAAAATGCAGATGCAGAAATGTTTGCTATGATTTATTCCCATCTGCCCTTGAGCAAATTATTCTTTCAGTTTTGTATTAAAGTATGAATTCCTTGCTATCAAATAAACAATTATTTACCCTGAATTCTTTTTTTGCAATAAATATACTGGTTGAGTAATGCAGGCTGAACCTCCTACATTTCCTCCTATCACTGAGACATAGCTCGAAGGTAGTCTTATGACTTGGAACAATAGAGAACAGGGTATTAAGCATGCTAGTGAATAGCAGGGTAAACTCAGAAGACAGCAGATTTTACTGTTCCATCCTGTCTTAAAAGGACTCACTATTCCTTCAGTAGGAACAGTACTCTCTACAAATTTCCTATGGATATTAACTTTGGAAATTGTCCACACAAAATAATATAAGCTCTCCATCCTCTTACAGGGCATCATTACATTTTGCCCTCTGATGATAATCATCATAATTTGAAATGGCTAGTGGCAACTATGTCTTTGACATTTATTATACTATCTTTAGTGGTCTTTTTACCATAGTCATAAGGGACGCTGCTTTGTAATAGCAGTTACATTAATTGTGACCGTTATCTTGCCTCTCATGCAAAATTTTGGGTCAAATGTTTGGTATAAGTCTAAATGAGCAGTCAGGGATGAAAAGGACAAAGGAGTAAGAGGAAAATACATGACTAGTTTGAGTCCTGCTGCATACTGAGAGGTAATTTACACAAATCAGCTAGACAAAAACAGATGGGAAGAGGGAGAGAGGGAGAGAGTTGACTAATGACACCTGACTGCCAAATGACCCTGTGGGTTTGAATGCTGGCAGGACACCTAAAGCCGTGCCAGCAGCCACTTGGAACTGCCCAGCTCTCACTCACATTTCATTTAACAGGCTAACCTTGGTCTTTCTATTGTTACCATCGCTAGGGAAATTTATACAGTATCGAATCATGATCCAGGAAATACACTAACTAACTGGGCTCTCTTCTTTTAGAAGCTATGTGCTACCGAACTGTTAAAGAGTTTATTGTTGGCAGCTTCTGTTTCCAACAGGGAAAATTTGATATGTTTGTTCTTTTAAGAAACGCTTTTGTAAACCTATAGTATGTGGTACCGTTTGTGGCTTATTAAGACCTATAGAGAAAAAGAAGAAATTGTTTTCTAAGAACATGACTATACTATTAAATACTTTGCTCATGGGAAAGTATCTTTGATTCTGACAAGTGAGGAGTTCCTAACACTATATATAATGGGCTCCTACCTGTCTCTCATTCTCTTACTTTTAACTTTTAATCTCTTTTGAACTACAAAATTAATGCTCATGGATGTATATTGAAATACGACCTGGGCTTGGAATCAAGAATGTTGGGTACCCCTATTTGCTATTACTACAAACTAGCTAAGTGAACTCTGCATTTAGATGCCTATATCTTTCCTTTTCTCCTTTGCTTAACGTTTCATGCAAAGATGGGCTCAATAAAGGACAGAAATGGTATGGACCTAACAGAAGCAGAAGATATTAAGAAGAGGTGGCAAGAATACATGGAATAACTGTACAAAAAAAAGATCTTCACGACCGAGATAGTCATGATGATGTGATCACTAATCTAGAGCCAGACATCTTGGAATGTGAAGTCAAGTGGGCCTTAGAAAGCATCACTACGAACAAAGCTAGTGGAGGTGATGGAATTCCAATTGAGCTGTTTCAAATCCTGAAAGATGATGCTGTGAAAGTGCTGCACTCAATATGCCAGCAAATTTGGAAAACTCAGCAGTGGCCACAGGACTGGAAAAGGTCAGTTTTCATTCCAGTTCCAAAGAAAGGCAATGCAAAAGAATGTTCAAACTACCACACAATTGTACTAATCTCACATGCTAGTAAAGCAATGCTCAAAATTCTCCAAGATAGGCTTCAGCAATACATGAACCGGAACTCCCTGACATTCAAGCTGGTTTTAGAAAAGGCAGAGGAACCAGAGATCAAATTGCCAACATCCGCTGGATCATCAAAAAAGCAAGAGAGTTCCAGAAAAACATCTATTTCTGCTTTATTGACTATGCCAAAGCCTTTGACTGTGTGGATCACAAGAAACTGTGGGAAATTCTGAGAGAGATGGGAATACCAGGCCACCTGACCTGCCTCTTGAGAAATCTGTATGCAGGTTAGGAAGCAGCAGTGAGAACTGGACATGGAACAACAGATTGGTTCCAAATAGGAAAAGGAGTACATCAAGGCTGTATATTGTCACCCTGCTTATTTAACTTCTATGCAGAGTACATCATGAGAAACGCTGGACTGGAAGAAACACAAGCTGGAATCAAGATTGCCGGGAGAAATATCAATAACCTCAGATATGCAAATGACACCACCCTTATGGCAGAAAGTGAAGAGGAACTAAAAAGCCTCTTGATGAAACTGAAAGAGGAGAGTGAAAAAGTTGGCCTAAAGCTCAACATTCAGAAAACGAAGATCATGGCATCTGATCCCATCACTTCATGGGAAATGGATGGGGAAGCAGTGGAAACAATGTCAGACTTTATTTTTTTGGGCTCCAGAATCACTGAAGATGGTGATTGCAGCCATGAAATTAAAAGACACTTACTCCTTGGAAGGAAAGTTATGACCAACCTAGATAGCATATTCAAAAGCAGAGACATTACTTTGCCGACTAAGGTCCGTCTAGTCAAGGCTATGGTTTTTCCTGTGGTCATGTATGGATGTGAGAGTCGGACTGTGAAGAAGGCTGAGCGCTGAAGATTTGATGCTTTTGAACTGTGGTGTTGCAGAAGACTCTTGAGAGTCCCTTGGACTGCAAGGAGATCCAACCAGTCCATTCTAAAGGAGATCAGCCCTGGGATTTCTTTGGAGGGAATGATGCTAAAGCTGAAACTCCAGTACTCTGGCCACCTCATGAGAAGAGTTGACTGATTGGAAAAGACTCTGATGCTGGGAGGGATTGGGGGCAGGAGGAGAAGGGGACGACCAAGGATGAGATGGCTGGATGGCATCATGGACTCGATGGACATGAGTCTGAGTGAACTCTGGGAGATGGTGATGAATGGGGAAGTCTGGCGTGCTGCGATTCGTGGCGTCGCAGAGAGTCAGACACGACTGAGCGGCTGAACTGAACTGAGCTAAGTGGAAAAAAAAAAAAAACTAACTTAGTTTTTAGTTTAAATTGTCCTATATCTTAAAAAGGGAATAATATATTCTCTCTAGTGTTGCTATGAAAACCGTAATGAGAAAAAACGTGTGGGTATAGATAGTATAACATCTAGATTACTAAGCTTACATGATTAGAATTTACTTCCAGTGAAAGTTGAAAAGTTACAGGCCAATTAAAAATTAGTAAAAATGCTTTAAAATCTTTATATGTTAGCCAAGAAGCCTTAGGATATTGATAGTAATTATTACATGTATTTATAAGCAGAACTCATGGATCTTTAAAAATCTATATATATCCTTGAAGAACATTATCCCTCATTTTTTGTCTTTAAGGGACAGTATGATTAAAACAAACATTCAAACATTAAGTAACAGTAAGATTCAAACTCAACATTCAAAACACTAAGATCATGGCATCTGGTCCCATCATTTCATGGCAAATAGAAGGGGAAACAGTGACAGATTTCTTTTTCATGGGCTCCAAAATAACTGGGGACAGGGACTTCAACCATGAAATTTAAAGGCGCTTGCTCATGGGAAGGAAAGTTTTGGAAACATACACAGCATATTAAAAAGCAGAGACAACACTTTGCTGATAGAGGTCCATATAGTGAAAGCTCCGGCTTTTCCAATAGTTGTGTATGGATGTGAGAGCTGGCCCATAAAGAAGGCTGAGCACAGAATTGATGCTTTTGAATTGTGGCGTTGGAGAAACTCGAGAGTTGCTTGGACTGAGAAGATCAAACCAATCCATCCTGTAGGAAATAAACCCTGAATATCACTGGACAGACTGATGCTAAAGCTGAAGCTTCAATACTTTGGCCACCTGGTGAGCAAAGCTGACTCATTGGAAAAGACCCTGATGCTGGGAAAGATTGAGGGCAAGAGGAGAAGGGGCATCAGAGGATGAGATAGATAGATAGCATCACTGACTCAATGGGCATGAGTTTGAACAGACTCTGGGAGATAGTGAAGGATGGGAAAACCTGGTGTGTCCATGGGGTTCCATTGAGCCGGACATGACTTAGTAACTGAACAAAAACAACAAAGATCATTTTGGAAGTGTGAACTGGTAATACAGACTGAGGTCTAGGCCATATTTCATATTTCTAAACTATACAATGTTAAATAATCATTACTATTGCCATTTGAAAAGTGATTCTCCCTTCCTACTCTCTTCTGGTCCAAGTATCTTGTACAAGAAAGTAAAATGAATACAAGGGAAAATGAGCCACATTCTAGAACTTTAAAAATTTCAAGCTGAAACAAAATTTTTTAGGAATCAATTTGCTCAACTTGATAATGAAATTACTCCTTCTTTCATATCCTTCCATCATTTCTCATGTCTGAATCTAAAATGGACTCTATTACACTGTATTTAGCTAAAAGTGATGGATAGAAACAACTGGGTATGGAACAACCCTAGATTCTGAAAGCTGAGGTCCCTTGGAATCAGGCAGTGTACATTTCATATGCTAGCACTTGGAAGTGGAGAAGGAAATGGCAACCCACTCCAGTGTTCTTGCCTAGAGAATCTGTGGACGGAGGAGCCTGGTGGGCTGCCGTCTATGGGGTCTCACAGAGTCAGACATGACTGAAGTGACTTAGCAGCAGCAGCAGCAGCAGTTGGAAAAGAGGCAGATCCTCAGACATAACAAAATTCCAGCCTTGGAAAAGTCTCAGTCCCTAGGTCCTAGAGTTCAGAGATACGAGAAAGAATGCTTGGATAGTATGGGAAGAGAGTAAGTAGCAAGAACAGCTAGACTGAGAGTCTAGAAGAAAAGGGAGAAAAACGTGATCAGTGAAGATAGTCATGAAATTCATAAAACTAAGGAAGAAGCAGGAGAAAAGGAAATCACAGAGAAGCCATCAAAGAATGGTAGACATAAAGAACTAAATTGCTGACATGTCCTCATAATATGACTTTGGCCTGCACCTCACTCTGAATTCTTAGGACTCGATAGGTCCCTGGAAAGTCAGCCTATTCTAATTAGGCTTACATTGCAACATAATTCCACTCACCTCCTCTGGCATCCTCAATGGCTCAGCAGGTAAACAATCTACCTGCCAGTGCAGGAGATGCAGGTTTGATTCCTGGGTTGGGAAGATCCCCCTGGAGGAGGAAATGGCAACCCACTCTACTATTCTTGCCTGGAGAATACCATGGAAAAAGGAGCCTGGTGGGCTATGGTCCATGGGGTTGCAAAGAGTCATAAATGACTGAAGTGCCTGAGCACACACGCACATCTGTCTTTCCACATTATCCCAACCAAATAAGGTAGAGCAGAAAGATGTCTTGTTACGACAATTTTAATATTAAAGACAACATTTTTTCTTTATTCTTTGATTGTCCCAATACTAATTTCATGAAATTATGAAGATAAATTACTGTAAAATATGGCAACCCACTCCAGTGTTCTTGCCTGGAGAATCCCAGGGACAGGGGAGCCTGGTGGGCTGCTGTCTATGGGGTCGCACAGAGTTGGACACGACTGAAGTGACTTAGCAGCAGCAACAGGATACACAAATAAAATAAGAGTGAAACTATTTCTTTAACTTTGTAAAAGTATGCTGAAATTAGTGTAAAAATTAACGCTAAAGATACACAAATTTTCCTAATGGTTTTCTATCACCTCTGTAGGTGAGCCTGACATTCTCAAGGATTCTACCATTTTCACAATTAGTCCAATGGTAAAGGCACTGTATATTTTCCATCTACCACAATGGTTTATGATGATGATTATAAGCAGAACAAATAATACATTATTTCTTTAAAATATCAAGCTCAATTTGTTTTTGGAAATATCTTTAATGAGTTGAAATTTCTCACAGACTAAAAAAGATTTTATTAAAAAAAATAAGAGGAAGAGTATTTTAAAAGCATGTAAGTTTGCAGTGTGATAGGTAAAAACACAAGATGATTTGGAAAGCATTTCTCAGAAGTACAAAATTTTATATTGTCAACTTTAATAAATCAGGCACCTCATTTTTAAAAACATTCTCCTTCAATAGGAAGGCTTTAGATTTATAAGTGTTTTCATGTTATCACAACTTCTATTCAGAAATAAAGAGAAAATGGTTAAAGAAAGTATGCTTCCTTAAAGTACTTTCTTGGACAGTAAGATAAATGTAGCTTCCAAATATAACACTAAAGTCCAACTCAACATTAAAAATACTTTAGCAAATTTAAAATTCATATCTGTACCACATAAATATAGGCTGAATTTGAGCTATAGGCCTTAATAAAAATAATGAAACAGATGAAAAAGTTGAATTTCATTTAGCATTTTACTGTGTAAAGTTATTCAAAGGCAACTTCTGTATAAATTTCCCGTAATGTTTTTCTCCCATCATTGTGAAAGACTTTTTTTTTTAATCTTCTTTACAATGTGGGATTTTACAAGTGCATTTATATTACAAAATTATTGTCACCTTTCAAAATACAATTTGAGAAATTTAAATGAAAAAAGACTGTGTAACACATATAAATTTGAGCAGACATAGAAATATCCAATAACAGGTACCAATACTGGTTTCTTCCCTATTGTTCATGATAACAAAAATGTTGTAGTTCAGTTGCTAAGTTGTGTTTAACTTCTTGCAACCTCATGGACTGCAGCACATCAAACCTCCCTGTCCCTCATTATCTCCCACAGTTTGCCCAAGTTCATGTCCATTGAGTTGGTGATGCTATCCAATCATCTCAACCCCATGAACAGTATAAAAAGGCATAAAGATACCAAAATAAATAACTACAAACTTTCTGTCGTTTAGTATTCTTTGAAAAAACATAGTCAGATAATAGAATCTTGAAGTCTTGAGCATAACTACTACTCCCTTTCTCCCATTATAGGCATTTCTTTCACAACACCTCAGGCAGGAGTAAACCTAGACTTTATCTGCATAGTTCTATTAATGGAGAGATAATAACTTTAAGAAGCATACCATTCTATTTTTATATAAATACAGATGTTGAATGTATCTTCCTTATATGGTAAAGACTCAAATCTGCCTTCTTGCAATTTCTACACTTGGTCTTTTTTCAACCAAACTATTTGGTGACAGTAATTATAACTTTTTCCAAGTTATAACTTTTGAGATTTTAAAGACAATTATTGGATCTCTTACTGGGGACGCTTTCCTAGACATAAAATTCTCCAGATGTTTCTCATACAGTGATTCTCTGACCATTCACTCGTCTAGTTTCTCTTCTATCAATTTCATTATATGTAAAAGTGCCCCAGAAAGAAGTATAATATTCTTCATACAATCTGTACACGATCAATACACCTTATTCTAGACACTTTGTATTTGTTAAGGAAGGTCAAGTGTAAAATAGTGTGTTAGAGTACCACAACAAGGAATTCCTATCAAAAGATTCTTTGCCTGGGTTCTTAGAACTTATGGCATGCATGGATGTGATATCTAGAGAATCTGTGATCCCCCTGTATTTATATAAATATGTGTATGCTGTAGGGCAGAAAGTATATAACTTCCATTGGATTATTTAATGAGTTCATGACTTCTGTACATTTCAGAACCACAGTCTCTTTAATATGCATTACCATTTAAACAGTTTTCCCCGTGTACTGACTGCATAAAACAAAGCAGTATAAGAATCTGAATTTTACACATATTTATCACAGTGTTAACTCCAGATACATGGAACATTTGATTTTGTCATTTTAAAGAAGGTATTAATTCCTGACAGCTTTATCTAAGTTAAAGAATAACACATCTTCATCCATGGAATCAATAAAACATATGACCTAACAGGGCCAAGAATACTCTTTAAAATACTACTAGAATCACCCAGGTTGGTATTGGTATATTAATCCAAGCTGTTTGGTAAGATTATTTCTACCAAACCAGCACTGAACAATTTTAATTTTCCCTTAATGTTTTAAGGTCTCATCATTATGAAAAATTTAAAAATGCCTTGCCAAAATGTACATATCTTGTCTAGTCCATCCATCTAATAAACTTATGAATTTGATTTGTTTTAAATGAGTACATCTGTGTCTCTGTGGAATCCTTCCTTTTCTAAGAATTCAAAATGATTTCTTTATACCTAGTGATTCAGATACAGTTTTTTATAGTCTACATTTTGAAATAAACAAGCAAACAAACAAATAAAATATATATACTGTATTTTCTGGTCCCCTTCCTGCTTTCCAAAATGCTTCAGGAATTCTAGTTAAATTCCCAGGAACAAACTACACGTGCTTGGAATATAATTCATTTGAAGTCATTTAAAAGACTTAGTGAGTCAATTTATCTTTTCTTCTGTCTGATGTCTTGCTGTTTTTGCTGTTTTGCAGTCACTAAGTCATATCTGACTCTTTGCAACCCCGTGGACTGTAGTCCATCAGGCTCCTCTGTCCATAGGATTTTCTAGGCAAAATACTGGAGTGGGTTGCCATTTCCTTCTGCAGGGGATCTTCCCAGATCAGGGATTGAATCTGTGTCTCCTGAACTGGCAGGCAGATTCTTTACCACTGAGCCACCAGGGAAAACTCATCTGATATTTTAGTACCATATTAATATGCCTCCTCCAACCTCGCCAGTGTCAAGAAGAGTCTTACTAAGACAGGAGGTGGAAATGAGTGTTTTTTTAAAAAATGTGCTTGTTTTCTTTTTTCTGGTTTGGTTTGATGTTTTCTTTATCATGACTTAAAGTTCCCAAGCAGTGGAACAATTCTTTCTTATGTTGAAAACTTAAATTTTTGAAATTCATTCCATTGCTAGTTGCACTTTACATAGCCTTAACCCATTCTGTACCATAGCCTTTGTGATACTGTTATTTTCAAGTTTCTGCCAGACTTCTTCACCTGTCCTTGATTTTATATGCTGTTTTCTTGTATACACCCTTGATATATATAAGACATGCAAATGCCTATTAAATCTCAGTCTAGTGGTTCTTGGTAATATTGCTGATACCAAATTTATTGCCTTGTGATAATAATTCAAGCTTGTTTTGCTTATTATTCATTCTCTACGTATTATTGAGAGTCCCTTGTACTACAAGGAGATCCAACCAGTCCATTCTAAAGGAGATCAGTCCTGGGTGTTCTTTGGAAGGACTGATGCTAAAGCTGAAACTCCAGTACTTTGGCCACTTAATGAGAAGAGTTGACTTATTGGAAAAGACTGTGATGCTGGGAGGGATTGGGGGCAGGAGAAGGGGACAACTGAGGATGAGATGGCTGGGTGGCATCACCGACTCGATGGACATGAGTTTGAATGAACTCCGGAAGTTGGTGGTGGACAGGGAGGCCTGGCATGCTGCGATTCATGGGGTCGCAAAGAGTTGGACACGACTGGGTGACTGAACTGAACTGAACTGAACTGAAGTATTATTATAAAGATACCTTCACTCATAAACTTTGGTCATACCCACCTGCTAATATGTCTGTTTATGTAAAAAATATGTATATATGTATATTTGTTTTTTAACATATATTCAACATATACTTATTTTGAGCATTCACTCTGCAGTAAAACATTGCACTAACTGGTAGAAACACAAACACAAAGAATACATAGTATCTACCCCTTAAGAATCACAATCTAGTAGAGGAGAGAAATTTGTACAAATAATTACAATTCAATGGCATATATTAAACAAATGGAACATAATTAAACTTAAAGCTTTTGTACAGTAAAGAACTTGGGCAAACTCTGGGAGACAGTGAGGGACAGGGAAGCCTGGCATGCTGCAGTCCATGGGGTCAAAAAGAGCTGGACATGACTTGCTGACTAAACAACAGGAAAGGAAACCATAAATGTGATGAAAAGACAACCCTCAGAATGAAAGAAAATATTTGCAAATGAAGCAATGGACAAAGGATTAATCTTCAAAATATGCCAACAACTCATGCAGCTCAATGCCAAAAGAAACAAACAATCCAATCAAAAAGTGGGTGAAAGACCTAAATAGACATTTCTCTAAATAAGACATGCAGATAGCTAATAGGCACATGTAAAGATGCTCAACATCACTAATTATTAGAGAAATGCAAATCAAAGCTATAATGAGGTATCACCTTATATAGGCCATCATCAAAAAAATCTACAAATAATAAATTATGGAGAGGGTGTGGAGAAAAGGGAAACCTCTTACACTGTTGATGGGAATGCAAATTGATATAGTCACTGTGGAGAACACTATGAAGGTTATTTAAAAAAATAAAACTAGAACTACCATACAACCCAGCAATCCCACTACTGGGCTTATAGCCTGAGAAAACCATAATTCAAAATGATACACATACCCTAATGTTCACTGCAGCAATATTTATAATAGCCAGGACATGGAAACAGCCTAAATGCTCAACAACAGGTGAATGGCTAAAGAAGATATAGTAAATATATACAATGGACTATTACTCAGCTATAAAAAGGAACAAAATTGGGACATTTGTAGACATGTGCATGGGCCTAGAGTCTATCATACAAAGTAAGCTAGAAAGATAAAACCAAATATCATGTATTAATGTATATATGTGGAATCTAGAAAAATGGTACAAATGAACCTATTTCCAGGGCAGGGATAGAGACACATATGCAGAGAATGACCACGTGGACATGAGGTGTGGGGAAAGAGGAGAGTGTGACAAATTGGGAGATTAGGATGGACATATATACATAAATCTTTGTAAAATAGATAGCTAGCAGGAATCTCAGCTGGGTGCTCTCTGATGATAGGTGGGATTGGGGAGTATAGGAGGCATGTATGAGAGAGAGGAGATATGTGTCCCTATATAGCTGCTTCACTTCATTGTACAGCAGAAACTATTATGGCACAACATCACAAATCTATTATACTCCAGTTTAAAAGGAGATGTTTTTAAGTCCTAAAACTGCATCCAAGAGGCAGCAAACACTGATGGGAACAGAGAAAAAACTGGATCATGCTTAAGGAGAAGATGGAATTTGAGTTGAAACCTGAATAGAGACACTAGAGAATGATCTTTTTTTTCCCCCCACAAAAGATATTAAGCAAAGGGAACTTCAAAATGTCATACTGATGAATGTTTCAGAGAGGTTAAGACAAGGACTGGAAAATTATCTTTGGCTTGGTCACTGATTATTTCTAAGACCGCAGTTTAACTGCCTGGGTAGCTAAATTAAAAAAGGACTTAAAATCTGTTTGTGTTTGTTTTCTCATTTTGAGAAATTGGATATAATTAGTGTTATAGCATACAATGCTACTAGTGTTATAATGTGGTGAGTTAGCATAGTTAATTTTGAATCCTGAACAAGGTCAGCAGAGAATGACCTCTTTTGAGGGGAATGGTGGGTGCAGTGTGATATTTCTCTATTTCTTTAAAGCCTTCTCAGTCAAATATAGAAATCACTAGTCAAATATATTTTGCTTAGATCTCAGGAGATGTATGCTATTTCTTTACCAACAGCTCAGGGTTTTGATAAGCCATGGAATTTTTAAAAATGAAATAAAATTCCACTCTTGGATTCTGTCTATATAGTTTATTGTTTCCTTTCAAGGTCCTCCTTTCTTTTCAAAATAATAAAAAGAAATCAAGCTGTGCCTTGTTTCTTCACAGACTATACATCAGTTTTTTATTCAAGACTTCAAAGTCTAAATCTTGGAGATATAGCTCTATTATAATGGTAGTATTCATTTCACCATGATTTGTGGCTAAATTAGGTTAGTTTGTCTAGTCTTGTCTTACATACCCAGACAAAGAGCCTGCCACTGAATATTCCAGTCAGATCATATAGCTGTCTTCCTTTTCCTTAGCAAGGACTAACTAAGTACCAAAGTTCAATCTCAGGGAAGATGTCTTTGTAATCGGTTGTGTGAATGTTCTTCTTCAGGCCTTTATCCAATGGGATAAGTGCAGATGCTTATAGCTGTTGTAATTTTCATTGATATATATTTTCCTCTTTTTCTTCTTGACACTTGTTTATTTCTGATTGTTTTCATTTTATCACTATTATCATTGTGAAGTTTGATAACTTCTCACTTGGGATGAAGCATGATTAAACTCTTAACAATCCAGCAGGTATTGTACTAAACTAGATTCTTTACATATGTTAACCAAAATATGAGTTATATTGAGGCTCACAACTCTACCAGGTAAGCACTTCTGTTATCACCATTTTACAAATGAAGAGTCTAAGTCTTAGAAGGATTAACTGAGCCTAAGCCAAGATGTCATACGTGGTGAAGGGGGTTTCCATATTTCTTAAACTGATACTGATCTTATTACCTAGATGCTTTTGATTTTCAGTTTTTCTTCTTGGATCTATTACTTTCCTTCTACCTAGGAACTTTCATCCTCTTTAATAAACTGGAGCATAGAAAGCATTCCTCAAGTCCTTCACTCTCACCCCAGAAGGGAGATCAGGTTACATTTATAGCATACATAATTGGTGAGTGCCTTAGGCAGGAAGATAAACATAGCACATGGCCTGCAGGTTGCTAGAATAGTTCCATCAGTGCTGGACTGTTTGGGCATCAGATTAAAGCAGTCTTTGGTGGCTTCCCCTAAATAGTCTTTCTCTAAAACAGTCCAGGAAAACCACCTTTTTCCTGGGGGCTGCTGGCTGTTGACACTGTAAAATGGAAGAGAAGAATCCTGACTTCACCCCCATCTTTCCATTCTCCTCTCCTCCCCTTGTTAGTCTGACTGCAGCCCCTATAACAGTGATCCATGGGACTTGTGGAAACTCTTTACTATGGCACTGCCATGCTTCTGTGTCTTTGGAAACAAATGTTAGCTAGAACTTTTGTGCTATTCGAGTGACCATACTTCTAAACATTCAATATGATATGTGAGACAAGGTTGAAGACTGTCTAGTAAATAAGCTCTGAATTAGAAGCCTCAAATGAAGAGAGACAGAGACAGAGAGAACTAAAGAAGCATTTTTACCAAAGAGGATGACCAAATAAATTTTGTTTGTTTTGTGATTCAAAAGCCTGCTAAACTCTGAAAATTAGACATAAGCTACTATATCTGCCATTTATTTTAGGTATGGTAATTTACAAAGCATATTACCAAACATAATCATTCATCCATCATCCAGTAATTACAGGAGCCCTCTTGTTTGCCTGCTTTTAATGCCCATAGATATTGCTTTTGTTGAGAACATCATTTATCTGTCATACAAACTGTTAAACAGCCTCCTAAGGGTTCTTCCTGCCTCCGTATATCGTATTCAGATGTTTAAAATTTGGGCTTCCAGCTAAAAAGAAACCAGTAAAAAATCTTAAGTGTCCGTATCTCCTGGGGAACTCCCTTCTAACACGTGTGTATATTTGATTAACATCTTTAACCTGCTTTCGAAATTTTACTTTATAAAGAATTTAAATTCAGCTCTTACGCCTGTCAGTGATATACATATGAATTTACTTTGTTATGACCAGTATAAGAAGTCTTGTCATTTCACATCTCCTCTATCCTCCAGGCCACGTGCATATAAAGATACATATAAACCTTAATAGACTACTATCTGTTATGTGTATAAATTAGTGAAAATGGGAACCAATCAGAGGTTGTCTTGAAAGTTGGTATCTTAAACCTTATTCCACCTACTTTAGGGACTTGGAAATATTATTTGATGGCTTTGATTAAGCGTGGCCAATGTAGTAAAATTTCTTCTGTCTAGTTTTCTCTCCAATACACTGAAACACAGATTCCCCTTTATATATACAAGAATGCAAGTGCTTTAGAATTATCCATGACTAGAACTCCCTCAGGAGTGACTTCTCTAAGTTCAGAATTAATAATTCTTAAAGGATATAAAGTATAACTAATTTACCCACCTTATCTGATCCAAAGGATAGGTTTTAAAATTCATTCAGACCTAACAGGGAAGAGTATGTCCAGGTAGTATTTTCCTGTTAAACATATCTTATTTTTAGAGAGGTATAAGAGTAAGCTGGGAGAATAAAAAATCCATATTTTTCCTGTCTGTGTTATATGTGTTTTGGGGATAGAAAAATTTAGAACTTCCAATGTAGTAATTTCTGTTGACAAGAAATTCAACTAAGTTGCAGTGGGGGTTGTTTTGCTGATAAAATTCTTGATTTTAGTAGTCCATCTGATATTTTAACAGTCTATAAACTGTTTATCAGCCTTTCTTAGACTCACCAGTAGGGAGAACAAAACAAAACAAAACACAGGACACTACCTCAGATGGCAGCAACATCCATAGCTCTGAGAATATTATTTCTGTGGGTTGCATGTTCAGTCTATATTGTAATTCTCCCTTGCCTACCATCCAATTTCTTTTAGACCCATATGGTGCCAATTTCTTGAAAGCTTATTGTAGTAATGTTAAAATTTTCTATCTAAATAGTAAATTAGCCCCCCAAATCATAAGGAAATAAGTCCGTGTAGGCTCACAAAATTTTCCCTTCAGGCCTTGAGATCCTACTTATCTACTTTTTTGTTTCTTATGAGAAATAAATTGCTTTTAGTGTTACATTTTATAAAGGACTTAAAATGAGTGGGTGTGCCCTAAAATGTTTGACTTTTGTGGCATTTTAAAAAACAATCATGAATTGAAAAATCTCAATATTTGAGTGATAATAAAAATTGCTTTGGGCTGAAATTCTGTATTTTGTATCAGAGTCCCCAGGAAAACTTTACAGCTAAGTAATAAACCTGGAAAATATGGGTTTATAATGGACATGTTGACAGACTCAAGCTGGTGCTACTGTAATATCTTGAATCTGATTTAAAAGAAGTTTTCAGTAATGTTTTTTCCAAGCCAATCTTTTGGGGAATGAAAGTTAAAGAAAAAAAAGTTTTCTGCTACCACAATGATTGATGGAAATATGAGAAATCTGTGGCCAGATACCTTGGGGCACCCATGAACAAGATCAAAAGCATGGAGAGATTATTGTCCTATAAGAAGCCCCCTGTTAAAGTCTCACTGCATAGACACATTTTGATAAAGTGATCGTTTGGAAGTGCCATATGCATTCTACTGGTATCTTTTCAGATAAAGGTAATAATGAAATGGACTGTCATTCCACTTAATCAGGTTTAATTTTTAAAAAATATTACAGGACCATAATAACATGAGTAGCTATGACTAACATTGTGATCCTAGAAGAAATTAAGTCATTATATGGATATACACAGTATGTTCTCTCTGCCACAAAAGTATGTAAAAAGTTACCTGGATTAAATAATTTTATATGTTAAATTTTACAGATTATGACAGGAAATAAGAAATATTGAGTTGGCCAAGAAGTTCTTTCGTGTTTTTCTGTAAGATGCTATGGAAAAGCCCAAATGAACTTCTTGGCCAATCCAATAGTTCCTTCAGTTATCGAATTAAGATGCAGAACTAGTTAGGCAGGAGTACTATCAATTTGAGTTCACTGTCTTGTCCTGTCCCAAGATCATATAATATGATCTGAGGTCACATGAGGAAATGCTTAAATATACTTGTACCAGTATCATCTGTTCATGCATATTAGTTTTGTGACCTAATATAAGATATATAACTTCTGTGAGTCTCCAGGTTTTCATTTAAAATGGGAATTATATGAGTAATAACAATGTGAGTGATGATAGCTAATGTTATTGAGCATGAGGATATACCACATATGTGCAAGATAGTTTATATATATTAAGTCATTTAAACATACAACTGTATCTATACCATAGTTTACTGTAAGAATTATAGGCTGGATAAACAACAAAGTCCTATGGTATAACACAAGAAACTATACTCAATATCCTGTGATAAATTGTAAGGGAAAACAATATGAAAAATAATGTAGATATATGTAAGTGGATAAGTTTGTTGCACAGTACAAATTAGCACAATATTATAAATCAACTATATTTCAATAAGAGCTTCCCTGGTGGCTCAGTTGGTAAAGAATCTGCCTGCAATATGGGAGACCTGGGTTAGATCCCTGAGTTGGGAAGATTCACTGGAGAAGGGAAAGAGTTACCCACTCAAGCATTCTGGCTTGGATAATTCCTTACCATGGGGTCGCAAAGAGTTGGACATCTGACTTTCACTTTCACATACTTCAATAAAATAAATTTTAAAAAAGAGATATTTCATGTAAAGTCCTTAGCCCAATATTAAGCCACAGCCTCAGTGCAAGTGTTAGCTGATTTTGCTACAGGATTCATCTTGCTTCATGAACACTTAGGTTAAAGAGACATAAGGACCACTACATTCCATTATTGTTTCTGCCGTGCCTAGCATTGTTGATCTACTTGAAACAAAACCAGGACAAGACAACAGGTTCCACAAAAACTCTGATCAGTACCAATCATGAGTGATTGTATACCAGGGACTGGGAAGAAGCTATGAAATTTTTTCAATCTCACTATGAAACACCACCTGTACACTCTTGGTTTAGGGATTGCCAGACATGTTTTCCAGTCAGTAGCAGAAACTGAGTCATTTCAGTATGTGTTCTGACTTGATGTGCCAAAGCTTTAAAGAAATAGCCATCTAAACACCTTCAAGCAAAATATAAACAACTAGACTGAAACTTCTTTTGAAAAAGAAAAATACATATATATTTCACAAATTGAGTACCAGCACACAGATTAAGAACAGTATTGATCTCATAAAAAACACTCGGACCCATATTAGCTATATTTTTATGGAATTCTTCAATTTTGTATAGAAATTAACCTAAGGGTATTCTTTTATTTAGCACTTATGCATTCTTGTGAAAGTTTTATAAATTCTGTATCAATTTAGCAGAATAACTGGTAATTCTTAGTACATAACAGACAGAAAATGAAAATTCAAGGCAATCATTCATTTTGTCTTAAAATATACTATTTTTTATTTTAAAGCTCATTATAATCTGACATTTAATCTACAAAGGACTTCATAACAAAATCCTTGGTTTAGACCTTATACTACAGTTTCTATTAGAGTAGCCCCATTAGTAAACTGTATTCATGCTAATGTGCTGGCTTGGGGCGATGATCATCAAAGTCCCTAGTTGTGGTCCTCACCAGTGAAAAGTGCACTAAGGAGTGAGTGATGTAGTATCATAATTATACAATCAGCCTTGTCAAGGCATAGAGCATTGGGAATAGCAGAATCCTGAAGCTGAAAATGTGGCTAGCTGATAGATGACTGCCATTAAGCTCATCCTTTGTTCATTTTGTGATGGTGTAGATACTGAATATAGGAAACAGATTCTTAATGAAGGATTTAATCTTTGACCCATCACCGCTCTTCATGTGCTCATAACCACTCAGCTCCCCTTTCTTTCCACAGCTATACATATATTCTGTCCAACTCTCACCTTAGCCTGATGAAAAATAATAACTATCTCCAACAAGCTCCTTTTCATCAATCAAATTTAGATAATGAAAAATAAAAATTTGTGCAAATACTGTTTGACCTAATATTTCTAATTATGACGATAAATGACTCTCCTCACCTTGTGCTCCTTCCCATATTTAATTGGATAGTGTGAAATTTTTGCTACATAAATTCATCTTACTAATATATTTATATTGAAGATATAGATGAAAGCATGTATGTATATGTGTATATTTATATTTGTAAGCATACAAGCATACACACATATCATACAAGCTATGTACACTTTAACACATATGGTACTAAATATAATTATGCTAAATTTTTGAACATTTTCAGAACGTAGAAGATTGAGCATAAAGCTTTTACTGCTTTTTCTCACTCACTTTCAGTCTGTCTTCATTATTAACCTAATTTTCCTCCCTTCTGGCTGCATGCCCTTCTGGGTTTGATTGTGCTATCTCTCTTCTGCAGCCAGTGACCTGCTAAACTACTTTCCTATGGTAATTAGAAGGCACAGAAGTAGGAGTGTAGATGTTCCCACTAAGTAACTGTAAGAGGATCTAACACTACATTTTGACTGCTGCATCCCTCTTAGGTCACATAACTACATAGTTATGCAGTTGGAGAGAAACTTGGTTTCTCTTCTTCATAGTCACTGTTGAGAATATTTTTTGTGCAAATCTATAGAGGATATCTTTTGAAGTATGACTTTTCCAAATTACTAATGCTAGAATGAAGCAGTATTTTATATATTTATACATATATGTGTGTGTGTATATATATCTATCTCACCATGGCTTCTCAAGTGGCTCAATGGTAAAGAATCCACCTGTCAGTACAGGAGATGTGCTTCTACCCTGGGTCAAGAAGATCCTCTGGAGAAGGAAATGGCAGTTCACTCCAGTATTCTTACCTGGGAAATTCCATGGACAGAGAAGCTTGGCTGGCTACAGTCCATGGGGTTGGAAATGAGTTGGACATAACTTAGCAACTAGACAACAATAAAATATGTCACTGTATTAATAGCTACTATCACGTGGAAAACATAGTAAATTTTAAAAAATGTTTTAAAAATAAGTCATGTGGGAGGGAGGTCCCAGAGGGAGGGAATATATGTATCCATATGACTGATTCACTTAATTGTACAGCAGAAACTAATACAACATTGTAAAGCAATTATATTCCAATAAAAATGTCATTATTACAAACATAGATCATGGCAAGACTTAAGAACAATTAAAAACAAAGAAGTAAGTGGCTTTAAGGGGATGATAAGAGGCCATGAAATACTTCTATACCTTGATGTGGTAGTAGTTATATAAATCAACACATGAGATAAAATTGCATAGAACTATACAGACACAGGGGGCTTTCCTGGTGGCTCAGAAGGAAAAGAATCTGCCTGCAGTTCAGGAGACCTAGCTTTGATCCCTGGGTCAGGAAGATCCCCTGGAAAAGGAAATGGCTACCCACTCCATATTTATTAACTGGAGAATTCCACAGACAGAGGTGCCTGGCAGACTAGAGTCCATGGGGTCACAAAGAGTTGGACATGACTGAGTGACTAACAATTTCATTTCATTTCTATACACACAGATACACATGAAAATTTTATGTAAAACTGTTGAAATCTGAATAAGCTCTATGGGTTGTACCAGTGTCAAATTCCTGGTTGCAATATTGTACTATGATTATGCAAAATGTTATCAGTGGGGAAATCGGTGAGGAACAAATGGAAATACTCTTTCAATTTTTTGTAACTTCCTCTGAATCTAAAATTATTTCAGAATAAATTTAAAAACTTTCTGGAGAAGAATTTGAGCAGGTGCAGAGGAACTATGTGGATCACAACAAACTGTGGAAAATTCTTCAAAAGATGGGAATACCAGACCACCTGACCTGCCTCCTGAGAAACCTGTCTGAAGGTCAAGAAGCAACAGTAAGAATGGGACATAGAACAACTGACTGGTTCCAAATTGGGAAATGAGTATGTCAAGGATATATATTGCCACTCTGCTTATTTAACTTATATGCAGAGTTCATTGTGTGAAATGCCAGGCTGGATGAAGCACATCCAACTGTTATCAAGATTGCTGGGAGAGATATAAATAACCTCAGATATGCAGATGACACCACCCTTATGGCAGAAAGCAAGGAGGAACTAAAGAGCCTTTTGGTGAAAGTTAAAGATGAAAGTGAAAAAGTTGGCTAAAATCTCAACATTCAAAAAATGAAGATCATGGCATCCAGTCCCATCACTTCATGGCAAATAGAGAAACAATGGAAACAGTGAGAGACTTTATTTTTGGGGGCTCCAAAATCACTACAAATGGTGACTGCAGCCATGACATTAAAAGACCCAGGTGGCTCAGAAGTTAAAGCGTCTGCCTCCAATGCGGGAGACCTGGGTTCGATCCCTGGGTTGGGAAGATCCCCTGGAGAAGGAAATGGCAATCCACTCCAGTATTCTTGCCTGGAGAATCCCATGGATGGAGAAGCCTAGTAGGTTACAGTCCACGGGGTCGCAAAGAGTCGGACATGACTGAACGACTTCACCTCACCTTTTCTCCTTGGAAGAAAAGCTAAGACAAACACAGATAGCATATTAAAAAGCAGAGACATTACTTTGCCAACAAAAGCTCATATAGTCAAAGCTATGGTTTTTCCAATAGTCATGTATGGATGTGAGAGCTGGACTATAAAGAAAGCTGAGCATCAAAGAATTGATGCTTTTGAGCTGTGGTGTTGGAGAAGACTCTTGAGAGGCCCTTGGACTGCAAAGAGATCCAACCAGTCAATCCTAAAGGAAATCAATCCTGAATATTCATTGGAAGGACTGATGCTGAAGCTGAAGCTCCAGTACTTTGGCCACCTGATGTGAAGAGCTGACTCACTAGAAAAGACCCTGATGCTGGGAAAGGTTGAAGGCAGAAGGAGAAGGGGTCGACAGAGGACAAGATTGTTGGATGGCATCTCCAACTCAATGAACATGAGTCTGAGCAAGCTCTGGGAGATGGTGAAAGACAGGAAAGCCTGACATGCTGCAGTCCATGGGGTCTTAAAGAGCTGGGCATGACTAAGCAACTGAACAATAACAACAAGAGGAAGTAAATCTGTGTTTTGTCTTCAGTCCAATATGGTTTTTCTGTTTCCAGTCCGACTGCTT
This sequence comes from Ovis aries, assembly GCF_016772045.2. Taxonomy (NCBI): domain Eukaryota; kingdom Metazoa; phylum Chordata; class Mammalia; order Artiodactyla; family Bovidae; genus Ovis; species Ovis aries. The sequence goes on from NC_056055.1 coordinate 213,317,048, forward strand.
GATCTCCTCATCCTTTGCTTCTCCTATGTGCAGCAAAATGCAAGTCCTAACCCTTTGAATTATTGTAAACATCTTGAAATTTGTAGGAAGAATGACATTGCATGCATACATCTGAAACATCACAAACATATAACTTCCTGACAGCAATATTATAACACCCATCTAATGGCCAACCCACTCCAGTACTCTTGCCTGGAAAATCCCACAGACTGAGAAGCCTGGTAGGGGGTCACAAAGAGTCAAACATGACTGATCGACTTCACTTCACCTCCATATTTTAGAAACAAAAGCCACAGGGAAGCCATAAACTAGACAAACAGGTCCTGCTACTTTGATTCTGCATTTGGGAAAATCACTGTATTCCTAAAATGTGTTACACTACCCAACTTTATTCACATAATCTTGACTAACTGACATAATTGTGAACACTTTACACACATAAGGTACAACTTAATCCATTCTGATTGCAAAGCTTTCACTTTTATGTCAAAAAACAGTACACTAAAAGTACTAGTTATACATTTACAGTGAAGAAATTAAGTTCTTTACTTTGTGGTTGTGCATGGTAGCTGAATGAAAACTGTTGCCATTTATAGAATGGGGAATCTTCCTGGCTGAATTAGAATCACTCAGCATGCCAAACAAAGCCGCAGGCAAAGCAAAGCAAAAGAGAAGCTTGCTATTTTATAGGTTAGACAAGAAGCAACCTAAATGACTTCTCTAAGGGAGAGACCTTCATATTTCATGCAAACCCCAGGAAACAATTAAGGCTTCAGTGCAATTCTGGGACCTGTGCTCTAGAAACTGCCTCCATAAACTTCATTTTCATCTGGTACAATCGAGATGCTCTCTTATTCCTTACCACATCTTTTATATCATCCTCCTTTAAGGCAATGAGAATTTGGCACATAAATAAAAAGCAGGAGGTTGTTTCAGGGAGGAGAGAAATATGATTCAAATTCAGCCAGGTGCTTTATCACCAATTTGGGAGGCTGCAATGTTATTAGACATCCTGATATAAAGACGGAGAGGAAAAACTACTGGTAGAAAAGAGAGATTTAAAGAAAAAAAGCCCTTGGAAGGAAAACTGAAAACACAAAAGTACTTCAAAGGAAAAATAAGCTAACTGTCTCTCATTTAATAGTCTAGGAAGAGAAAAAGCTTGTTAGATCACTTAAAATTATAACAAGAGGTATATGATCTTTCAGACTCAATTTCTCTAATATCACAGTAGTTATTTCACCTAAATTATGGGTTTTCAAGTTGTCATGTACAGATGTGAGAGTTGGACCATAAAGAAGGCTGAGCACCGAAGAACTGATGCTTTTGAACTGTGGTGCCAGAGAGGATTCCTGAGTCCCCTAGGTGAAATGAGATCAAATCAGTCATTCAACCCTGAATATTCATTGGAAGGAATGATGCTGAAGCTGAAGTTCCAGTACTTTGGCCACCTGATGCAAAGAGCTGACTCATTGGAAAAGATCCTGATGCTATGAAAGATTGAGGGCAGGAAGAGAAGTGGGTGACAGAGGGTGAGGTGGTTAGATGGCATCACTGACTCAGTGGACATGAGGTAGGCAAACTCCAGGACACGGTTGAAGGACAGGGAAGCCTATTGTACTGCAGTCCATGCGGTCAAAGAGTCAGACAGGACTTCCCGACTGAACAACATAATCGAGCAGTCCACAAATGTTATGGGGTCATAGTAACGGATGCAGGCTGTCAGTTGGCTAGGCAGGAGTGTCTGGGTGATAAATGGATTCAGACTGTGTCCCTGTCACTATGACCTGTGGCCTTAAATGAATTCTGTCACCTGTTTACGTTTCGTTTTCCCCATCTTCAATACAGGCACATCAGATGGTCTTAAAGCTGGCCCCTGTGAGGACCTAGGAATGCCTCAGGGCTCCATGAAGCCCCTTCAATACCCCCTATTGATACAGATATGGCTCAGTTTTATTTGCTTAGATTTTCAAGTAAAATTTCACTGGACAAAACAATTTCATGTTTTATAAATTTTAAATCAGTGAAATAGATAATCTGGAGTGTCTTGCTGTGCCAAAGTTTCAACTAGTTCTGGTGTTAATTGTTTTAGAGATTCACTACCTCCATAAAGGAACTTTGGGCTGCTCACACTGTCTAATGTAAGGAATTATCATGACCTCAGCTCTTTGCCAATTCACTGCTGGTTTCACATGTTCAACATTACAAACAATCCAATTTTCTGATATGAAAATTAGAGGTCATGATGATAGCACGTGGAGAAAAGCAGCTTAGGAACCTGTGCAGGAAAGCATAAGAGTATAGGAGACTCAAGTTTTATTCTGAAACCTACAAATATTAAATATTATACATGAGGTTACCTTCTCCTATCCTCAGTATCATGTAAGAACAAATGTTAAATCTTTTATATCTGAAAATTTTAAATTGAGCATGTTTGAAATGACGTTATTGTTGTTGTTCTGTCACTAAGTTGTGTCTGACTCTTTGTGACCCCATGGGCTGCAGCACGCCAGGCTTGCCTGTCCTGCACTATCTCCTGGAGTTTGCTCAAACTCATGTTCATTGAGTCAGGGATGCTATGTGTGCTTCCTTATTGCTTTCATCTCAGATATTATCCAAAAATTATAACACATGGTAGATACTCTTATCTATACTAAGTAGCAATTTTAGCATAAGTTTAACTTATTCTCATAATTGCTCTATGAAAAGATTAATGTTATGATGCTAATTTTCAGGGGGCACAGAGAGAAAGTAAATAACATGTCAAGGGCCACATGGCTATAAGTGAGGAGCTACAGTTTGGATCCATTCAGCCTGGTTCTAGTCTATATGCTTAACACAAACTACCATCAAACCATACCTTTTAAATCATTAATTTATAGAATCATTTGTGATCAGTATCAATACTATATGATACCTCACAGAGCAGTTTTGAGCTTGCTTTATCATAATTTTTTACGTAAACCGTCAGTTGAAAAAATCCCCCCAAAGCAGATGGAAAAAAAATCCTTCCACTTGATTCTGAAAAATGTGACATAGACCCTGATGATAAGGCAATAAAAAAATAGTTAAGTTGTTCCATCTTCCTCATCTATAAACTGGGAGAATAATGGGGCATACCTGCTAGAGTTTCAGAAAATATTACATACTACAAAGTATATAAAGCACCCAGCAGATGCTTGTTGCATAAAACATACTTTATCCACATGAATTTAACCATTACCAGTGCTATTCACCGTAAAGTTGCTTCACTCTAAATTCATACACTTTTCAGATTCTGCCAAGTGGTCTTTTAAAAACCACTTGCCCAACTTGTTAGCAACAACTCTGAAAGAAAGAATTCTCACAATTATCTTCTCTCCTAGATTCATAAAGCCCCAGGAAGGCATATGGTATTATACAAACATTAAATAATAATATGTTCTGCTCTGCTTACCAAATTAAATCAGGTTCTAAAGGCAGCACATGTAGAGTGAAAATGGCTGCTGATAAGAAGCAATCTGACATTTAAATTTGTGTTTCTATTACATAAACTGCTATAGAATGACGTACCGATGCAAAAATGCAAGGAAAACTTGGTATGCAGATGAAATTTTAAGAAATATTTTCTTCTTATACAGAAAAAACACAGATTAGTGATTCTAATATTTATTTACGCTCTGTATGAATTTAATCATGTAACTTAAATTCTCTGTCACTCACTATTTATCGTGAAGTGGACATACTGATGACACTTCCCTCACTGGTTTGAGATTAAAAAATTAATTAATGAATAAAATACATAGAATAGTGGCTTACATAGAGCAACTGTCTGATGTTAATTATAACTATTATTCCTTCTGCTTACAGTTTTCACAGGTATTCTATAACATAGATATAAATTGGCTATTTTACAGCATCATACCTCCCCTCCTACCAACTCTGTCAATAAAAAAGGATGCAGCCAGAATGAAAGTGGGTATTGGAGTAATTACTAGGATGATATCTCATTTTCATAAATTCTCTTTTGGTGAGAAATGAAAGAAAAAAAATGGACTCTTCTAAATTATTGAAATAGCCATCTGCAAAATGCTTGTGTTGACTCAGACCAAATTACTCATATTTTACAGACATTTCTGAAACAATTCTGTTTCAAAGCTTTCAACCTATAGCAAATAAAAGAAGATTGTTTTTAAATACTCCAAGTTTCAGGAGCTGAGCCAGGGACTTTACATGAGCTATTTTATTTAATATCTGCAAATCACTATAGCAGTAGAAGTTTATTAGCTTTCTATTGCTATAACTACCTACCACAAATGTAGTGGCTTAAAACAATACAAATATATTTTCTTATAGCTTGGGGCTTCAGAGGTCAAAAGTCAGTTTCCAGACTGGAGGAAAATCAAGGTGTTGGCAGACCTGCTTTCCTTCCAGAGGTCTCAGGGAGGATCTTGGGCTTCCCCTGTGGCTCAGCTGGTAAACAATCTGCCTGCAGTGCGGGAGACCTGGGTTCGATCCCTGGGTTGAGAAGGTCCCCTGGAGAAGGGAAAGGCTACCCACTCCAATATTCTGGCCTGGAGAATTCCATGGACACTATAGTCCGTGGGGTTGCAAAGAGTCGGACACGACTGAGTGAACTTCACTTTCACTCACTCCCCTGTCTTTTCTAGCTTCTCGAGGTTGACTGGTAGCTTCAGTTTGTGGCCCCCTTCCTCTATCTTCAAGACACATCACTCCTACTCTACTTCCATTTTTATATCTTCTTTCTGTTACTCTGATCCTTCTGCCTCCCACTTATGTGGATAGCCCACTTGGATGATCCAGGATAATCTCCTCATCTCAAGAACTTTAATTTAATCACAGCAGCACAAAACCCTTTAACATCTAAATTAACATGTCGTCAGAAGCTGGGGATAGGACATAACATACTTGAAGGCGGGGGATTGTTTTGCAGCTTACTACATATGAGACAGTATTGTGCTCATTTTGCAGATGAAAAAAAAGTAGTAATTGTTAACTCCATTAATACACAGAAAATTCAAAAGGGTTGAATAGTTTATTCAAGTTCACAAAACCAAAAAGTGGGCACTGGCATACTAATGTAATGTAATATGTAATGTAATGTAAGCATTTTGACTCTAATGCTGTTGCTAGAACATAATTCTGCCCTCAAATTAGGAATAAAAAGATAAAAGAAGGACTCTCTTCTTACAGGTAGGGTTTGTTGTTGTTTCTCATTTTCTTTATGACTTAAAAATATTTATCAAATAAATATTGAATAGCTACCTACATGTAAAACCCAATTTTAGGTGCTGGGAAAAAAAACAGGAATCAAGTCAGTAACTACTAGGTAATCTCATATCCTCCCGTATGTCTGAATACTTTAATGTGGGTGTGTACCCTATATTTCAGTCATGTCCGACTTCTTGGCAATTTATAACTCTTAAATCTATATCCATAGACTTGACCAAATTCAACTACCTATTTGATAGCTCCATTTTTCTGTTCAGTAAACCTTTTCAATTTGCCACATCTGGAACTGAACTGGCTTTCTCTACCTCAGGCAACAGCACTACCGTATTTCCCTCCCTCACCACCCAGTAATCAGTAATCAAAATACCTTAATTTGTCTCAAAAAAAAAATCTTAATTCCATTCACTTCTTATTCTCACCACTCCCAGACTTCTAACTGATATCTTCATTTCTGTTCTTGCATTGCCTTAATCTAATCTCCATACATAAAATGGAATGATCTCTTTAGAGAATAAATTCGATTATATCATTTCCAGGGCAAAATACTTCAATATTCATGGCATTTATAATAAAATCCAAATTTTTCAGGCTACTCACTATTACCACATACCTTGTTCTGTTTACATTTGCGTGCCTGTTGTCCCGGCATCACTAGTAATAGAGTCTCCTTTCACTCTTAAAATTGTTCATTTGGATGACAAACTACATGGTCCCCATATATATATAAAGGGTTCTGTTGTAATTTTCCCTCTGCCTAAGTTTATTCCAATTGCCAGTCTCCCTCAGGACTCAATGGGGTTTGCCTTTAAGTCTCTCCTGTGATTATTTTTCTTCAAAAACTAAATCAAAGTGTTTAATCCAATACCTAGCTATTTTATGTGTTGAACATCTGTCCTACTACTAGACATTTCAGTATGCATAATAAGTGGTACATGGTCGGTGTCCACACATATTTATTAAAAGATTAATGACTAAATATATATGTCATACAGTCAGAGTTATATAAACATGTGGTATAACATTTAAATGGTACAAATGTGTTCAATATACCAATGACCAAACTAACAGAGAAGAAAAGTTCTGTTTAGAGAGAAAATAAGGTTGACTTCACAAGGGGAGGGAGCCCAACCAGCGTTGATGGATGTAAAAGATCATGTTATGTGAATCAAGGCTCTCTGAGAAAAGATTTCTAAGCAGAAGGAATGTCATTTACAAAGGCAGAAAGGTTTAAAGCAGTGTGATTATTCAGGGAACTCAAAGCAGTTTCTATTATTAGAGAGTACAGTCTTGCATAAATGATATATTAATGCCATGAATCCCTAAGGACAAAACCTAAATTATGAAGAAGACTGCAGGAAATACAGAAAAGAGTTAAGAAGTTCAAAACTTAGTTTTGTTTTCATTTATACTGCTAGGATGACTTGAGAATTTCTATTGCATATTTAGCTCACCTTATAAATTATAGAAGTTCTTAGATAAGTAAATCAGTTTTTGAAGAGTGATATTTCAAACTTCATTACCATAAAGAATCCTCTCAGTTGTGAGTTTGTCATATAATATTCACAAAATTGTAATACATGGTCCGTAAGGAAACTATATTGAGATTTATGGTACAGAAAACCAAAGTGGGCTTTTCCCTTGGTTTGGGGGATTTGCATTTTAAGAGTTATCTTAAATTTCTGCTTTGGATGATGCATTTTTATTCATTCTTAGATTGTAAAAAGAAATAGACTAAAACTACTGGATTAACATTTTGGCATTTATATTATACAAATGCTAAAATGATCAGATCTGTAGAATTTATAGAACATCAGGTAATATTCTGAGGTAAACAAGAGTTGACATAGTGAATTGAAACTCATCTCAGACCTATTTATCTTGAAGAACATTTTCAAGAGATATTATTGGTATTGATGATCTTAAATGGTTTCTTTGAACATGAATATATACACCAAAGTTACACGCTGGTGGACTGCAGGACATGAAAGCTTTGTTTGACTCCCAGAGTGCTTTAGAAGTTTGAGCCAAGATTTTAATTTAGAGAAATCACATTGAAAAATCCAGAATTCTGGCCCCTTCCTAAATATTTTGAAGATCTGATAACTCTGGTGAGAAAAACTATAGTCCAAAATAGGGACTATATGAGTATATGTTTTCTAGTTCACCAACATCCATCTCCCTCCATCCTCCCAGTTATGAGATCCACACCACACCATATATATATTCCTGAGACCTTGTTCTGGAAAGGAAAAGAAAAAAAAAAAGGCAACAACAACAAAACCCACACAAAAAACACCAGAACAACAATAAAAAACAACTATTAAAGACCAATTACAAATTATGAAAATGTCTAGGAAGATATTTAGAATTTGATCATTTGTAATTCTGAGAATTGAACATGCATGCCATCCTAATCATCTGCAAATGAAACAATTCAAACTTTCAATTTTTCTTCCTTGAATTCATTACTAAACAATACCCAAACACAAAAAAGTCCACCAAACCCAGTGTATCAGTTTTCTTTCCTCCTGACCAAGAAGTTATTTGTTCTGGCATCTGGTCAATATTGCACAAAGAGTACATACAATAGCACCAAATTATATAAATAGACTATGAGTTTGATCTGTAATTTGAATGTAAATATCTCCCTACCTTTACTATAGCAGATGTAATTCATTTAAATAGATTGAAAATACCCAAACTGTAGTAGATTAGGAAATATAAAGGCAGAAATGATGGGCACTTACCTTAGCTATCTGGACACACCAGTTAAGCAACAACTGTGATCCAATGTTATCCTTGTGTTCATGGACATAATCCAACAGACAGCCATGGGGCATAAGCTGTGTGACCAGCTGAATGGTTGGGCTCAGACACACACCCAATAATCGAACTAAGTGTGGATGGTCCATACTTGCCATGATTAGGGCTTCCTAAAAGAAAAAAATAAATAACCACCATTATTTCAACTCAAAGTTCTTTGCCATGAGAGTTATTTGCACTGTACTAATGCTGTTGATAATGATTTTGAAAAGGTACTCTCATAAAATGGAATCAGTTAAAAGTGAGAAAAGACATTATGGTAGCCATTATATTTCTAAAGTGATTTAGTTCAAGCGAAAATAAATGGAAGTTAGACTATATATTTATTAGAATGGCAAATATTATATAATAACTGCATGCAAATTTAACAGTAGTATTTTCTCTTCTGTAATATGAAAAATATCAGATTGTGTTTACTACCAAATTAAGTTGAATCCTAAATTATATTGTGGATTTTTAACCTTTGATCTTTGGTTCTAGAGTTCAATTATCTATACACTACAGTTATTTGCACAAGGTAGCTCAAAGTTATGAATTATTGTTGTTTAGTTGTTAAGTCATGTCTGACTCTTTTGCAACCCCATGGACCATAGCCCATGGAACTCTGCTGTCCATGGGATTTCCCATGCGAGAATGTTGAAGTGGGCTGTCATTTCCTTCTCCAGGGGATCTTCCTGACCCAAGGATGGAACCTGAGTCTTCTGCATTGGCAGGTATTGGCAGACAGATTTTGTACCACTGAGTCATTTGGGAAACCCCCAGAGTTACAAAAAAAGCCATTCAAAATTAACTCATTCATTATTGATATGAATTCAGACATCATAAAGGTAATTTGTAAATTATAAATATCAATGTAAACAATTACAAATAACATGCCTCCCAATCTAACAATATGCCTACTATGAATTTATGCAGAAAAGTAAACATTTTAATAAGACATTTTATTCCAATAACCTTTGATTTTACTCAAATTTATTTCATTTTCAAAATTATAAATGATATAAATAGAACCATAAAATTTGAGAGCTAGGTGAGATTGTAAAAATTTGTCTACTCCAATTTTGCTATTTAATGAAGAGAGAAAACAGTTCTAACTTCTTTTTCATAATCATAAAGGCATTGTAGCTTAATGAAGATAAAGGGTGGACATATAATGGATATTTAGCTCATCCTAAAGTTAGCTTTCAATTAAAGCTATTTTAAGGGTCTCTACTCCAATTTGAAACTGATACAACCTTATACATACACACACTCACAGAGTGGTTGATACATACATGGCAATTTATTATCAATCAGTTTAACTATATGCAGGTATATGAATGTTAATCATACTCTTTTTGAACATTTTTTGTAGCTTTAAAATTTTTCAAATAATCAAGGATAGAAAGCTATACTGAGCTTCTCTTTAAGACAGCATGGCAGACTGATACACGAATTTACTTTTACTTCCTCTTGATTCCACCATTTTAATAATAAATGGATCAATAAAAAGCCAGAAACCAACAATCACAAGAAGAGGCAATGGGGATGGAATACTAAAAGTAGAAAGTGGCTTATTAGTAGTAACTGACCTAGCAAACATAGAAAATCTGAAGCCTAACTCAGGTGAGAAACTGAAAATAAATCCAATTTACACCAAGGGTGTACACCCCACAGGCTCAGTAGTGTTACACCACAAACCACTGTACATAAATGGAGTAGGAGGGGCTGACTTCATCAGGATTGTTTCAAAGTCCATTTAGGAAGCACTTAGACTACAGATCTCCTTCATCCTGTGTGTGTTTGCGTTAGTCACTCAGTTGTGTCTGACTCTTTGTGACCCCAAAGATGTAGCCTGCCAACCTCCTCTGTCCATGGAATTCTCCAGACAAGAATACTGGAGTGGGTAGCCATTCCCTTTTCCAGTGGATATTCCTGACCCTTCATCCTTAGGAGAAGCTTAATCAAAGGGATTGTAAACTATGAATATTAGGTAATGGAAAGAGAAGTACTCTGGTAAAAATAAGGAAGTACTCTGGTAATTGTATAAATTTGTATATGGTGAAAGTTGAGGCCACCCTCTATTTCCTTCTCCCAAATGGAGCTATGACTTCAAAATTATTAGTTTTGTTTAAACCTCAAATTCTATATCCAGCAAAATTTGAACCAAGTGAGTGAATATATGGACATGTCTGTTCTTAAAAAAGATTACCTCATATGTTTCCTTTATCTGTTCAATGTGCTCATTTAATAAAAAGCGAATGGCATTTTAAAAAGTGCACCTAATTGTGAAAACAAGGAAATGACAGTAAAGGGATACTCTAGAATGAAAGCTCTACAGGCATGTAATACGGTAGCCAGTTTAGACTGGAGTAGGATATCTTACTCTAGAAAAGATGTAAGAAGATGGATGAATGGCCGAAGCAACCGAACAGGAGCACAACCATGTAGAACCATTTGACTTTCATTAATATTACCTTAAAGTTATTTAAGAAGATAGCTTGAGAGGATTATTATCTCAAAAGCTATTCACTTTTAATCTCCACTGCTCTTTAGTGGGGTTGAGTTCAGCAGAATCTAAAGATTATTCATAATCATGGGTGAGTCTGATGGAGTATATGGATTTTACTGGTTCCAGCCAAGGTCTTATGTGAATTATAATGTTTTATTTTTTGAAGAAGGAAGAGTGGGGCACTATGAACTTGTGTGGAGAAAGGAGAGATAGGAGGCCAAACAGAAGAAATAAGCTGGTAAGGGGACGTCAGCATCACTCAAAGGACTTTATTTTTGAGCCTTTGGGAGTAGAAGCTGAAATTGTTTTTCAGCTGACCTCCAAGCAGATGAGGTCTTCCAATTCCTCCTTCCCCAGCAGCCACAAGGAACCAGACAAGTAAGAGGAGAGAGAGCACCACTGGCTTCTCTGCTTTCTGGCTGAGCCCACCACCAACATAACACCTTGAGAACTGGCAGCCCAGGGACCAGGGAGACGCACCACCTCTCACAAGGTCAGTGGTGTCCTCAGGTGATACCAGCCAATGATGCTGAGATAGGACCTCTTGGTGTCTCAGAGAGAAGAGAAGCTCCACATAGGGACTGAGCTGGTAAGAAAGGACACTTTAGATACCACTCGGTGACTGCAACTGGCAGACTAGTTTGTGAATTCATATGAGATATGCAACTCTTCCCAAACTATTTAGGAAGACTTCCACTGAAGTTGGGATTTCTGCACAATCAGCAAAGCCAGAAATTTGAGTTATTGCTACGAATATGGTTCTATTTGGATCCATGAGGCGGAAACAGTTTGGTTTTACTTCCTGTATATTTCAGTCAACATTTGAAATAAAGCAAGCATTTGAAATAAAGCAAACTTTTGCAATTATAAGGAGAGTACAAATAGAAATGTTAGCCAAGTTATATTATCTACTATTTAATCTAGTATTTTATTAATTAAATAGTAATTAATGTTAATATTAAAAGTGTGAACCAGAGGTTCTTTCACTGAATGATATGCACGTATATAAATATACACATGCTGCTGCTAAGTCACTTCAGTCATCAACAAAAAAGCAAAACATGATTAAATTAAGTATCTAACTCAATCAAGTGACAAATTAGATATTTAATTAGATATTAAATATTAGATATCAGATTTAATTAAACATATCCTAATTGTATTCTGTTTCTCTTCTGTGACTCATCTTTCATGTCCTAGCATTTATCATTACTAATGGCCTAGGTTTATCATTTAAAGGGTGGTTTTCCTAGCCCCAATCCCAGAGAGCCAGGTCTAGACATGAATCAGGAATCTACATTTGTAGCAAGCTGCTGTAAGTAGCGAAGCTGCTGCAGGAAATATAGAACTTTGTGAATCTCTGAAACATCTCCATTCATTGCAAAGGAAGTAACATGCAACCACCATTGTTTGATCCTTATTGTAACTCTAGGAAGGAGTCAAAGGAGGCAGCCATTCTCTGCTGTGACATAAGGAAACCAAGGCTGAGCAGAATTACTGCCCTAGGTCATATGAGTAAGTAGAAAGATCAGAGTTAAGACAGGTTTTCTGATTCTTAGAACAGTGCTATTTCCTAGGATGGTAAAAAACACTGCAATTTTAACATTTCAGTTCTATCACCATTTTGGACTGTACATGCTTATCTTACTAACAAGAAGGCAGTGCCAAACACCTGACTTTAGCCATACCTGAATGAATTGGATCAAATCATACTTCAGTTTCTAAGGAGCAACTCAGACAAAAATTTGCACTTATAGATAAATTGCCATTACTTACAATATGCTTTCAGAAAAAGTCAAAGAAAATATATTTCTCAGATTTCCTATATCATTTGGTATAGGCCATTTCCTAAGATACAGAACATGGTGAAATTTAAGATACAAGAAAGACTTTAAGGTTATTTTGGCCTTTTTCAGGATGAAATATATAAACTTCTTTTTTTCTTTTACAACTTAAGGAGTAATATTTCCATTCTAAATATGCATGTGAAAAGTTTACAACAGAAGAGTATAAAAATGTCGCATGAAAGTTCTGTTTAAAAAAAAATCTATTAGTCAGTCCTGGCAAAAAAGCTGGGGTTGTATTAAAGAAAATTGCTCATCACACTACAAAGAGTATTTGAAACCAAATTGCAGAGTATTTGCATAATAGTCCTCTTTTTCTGAGAAAGAAAAGATGAACAGGACACTAATTGTAGGTTTTATTTTTTTCATAAAGGAAATAGCAGATGGCTTTTTTGGGGAAAGGGGAAGAAATAAAGAGAAAAGAATGTGGATTCATTTAGAGTGATGAGGGGGATGGAAAGGGGAAAGAAATCCAATATTTTAATAATGGAGTGTTGGGTTTCAATAAATTACTCTGTTAAAATTAAAAATGTCCTCTGCTACCTATCTCTGTGTGGGGCCTTTGGAAGCAATTTTGGAATCTTTGCTGCTGTCATTAGAACATATCACCGAAGGCCACTGGAATAAATACAAGTTGACAGATGTATTAACAATTTTTCCAGAAATGAAATTATTTTCTGTCTCTGTTTCCTGTTTTGTTTTACAAAATTTTTCTTATAGGTGAACTAAATAGTTTTCTTGTTGGACAGAGAGGAAGGATGTAACAGGTGCTACACTGAAAATTCTAAGGGAAGAAGATCTTTCTTTATAATGAAGTCTGGTTGGAATTAAGGACATTTTTTTTAAAACTATCAAGGGATGACCAGAGAATGGATAAAAAGCTCTGAAGCATGTGTGCCATTATTCTCTAGCCTATGCTATCTGTATCTCTATTTCATTCTGAAGGAAAGACATTTCGGTGCAATAATGAAAGTGAGCAATACCATTTGTCGCATTAAGGCATCATTTTGCTCAGCCTTCAGATGTTTATACCTTGGCACTTAAACTTATTTTCTCACTAATGTTGGTTAGGAGTTTCACAAAAAGAAAAAAAATGTCATTGACAACTTATGAGCTATTCTGTTTATGAAAAATGTTTACTTCAGCCAAACTTTCACTGTTTCATTATGTCAATGGACCATTAATTCAATACCCTCCAGCTGAAAATGGGGAGATTTTCATTGCATCGGGGATAAGGAAGATAAAAAAGGGGGATAGAGAAAAAAATAATAAACAATTAACAGAGACATATAAAATTGTGCTTAATGTAACAGTCGGCAGATTTCTGAATGTTTAAAACAAATGCCTCTCCTAAAGATAGAGGGGGTGATGGTGATGTAGAGAACAAAGAAGGTAATAGTGATGGCAGTGATGAAAAATGAGATAAAATTATTGGTCCATAATAATGTTTTACAAATCAGTTCTGCTGCAGATGGTAGCCAGATAATAAAATAAATGAAATCTGCATCTGTTCACTCATGTCTAGAATAAATAATAATTTACTAGTGCAAGTAGGTGAGCAGTAATTAGACTGAATTAATATGCCATCAGTTTAAGTGGGTCTACATTGCTCAGTGACATTCTTTTCCAATCCCTGGTATCATTTTTGTGAACATGAACAATCCTATTCAGATCCTTCTAACTTTTGGAGTCAGCAGTTTTCCATCTCTATTCTCCATCATTCATCCATTTGCTGTCTGAATCTTAGATCTAGATACCACTTATTAGTGCTGCACTATTAAGAACTTTATGAATAACTTATACAAGGTAGAATTTTTGAGTATTTTTATTACAGTTATTGGAACCTGTTTTTCCCTACTGTATCTTAAATGTGGAAATTCTATCGTGGCTTTGTCCCTAGTATCCTATGCTTTCATCTGTAACCTCTTGCATCCTTATATCTTATAACTTTAAGAAATATGACAGAGTTATCAAAACCATATGGAGAAGACTGCACAGTTGTGTGGTTTCTCATGATTTGATATACTTTGCACCTAAAAATAGCAACAACATTACTATCTAAAAGAAGGCAAGCAAAATTCATCTTGATCATATACAAAATACCTGTGTAAAATATGTCAAGAATATCCAAGCATGAGAATTATACTGTGCCCATATTCCAATCTGGTATTTTTTCAACTCCTGTAATTTCAACAGTCATCTCTGAGTAAAAGCTAGTAGGTCTTTATATATGTGTATCTCCCCTATCATAGTACATATTCCATTTTTATTAGATTTGTTACAGGTCTATCATTTCTAATGATTTACCTGAAAGTAGTAATATTAGCTGATAAAGTTATCAAATTCTTATATAGTATATGGCTCATACTAAGGTAGCAATGAGGTTTTGTTAATAAATAAATAGAATCTGTATTATATGCCACCCTCCTACCCAACCTCATCCCAGGATTTCAAGTGTCTTGCTGTCATCCTGATATAGAAAAACTACTGGATCTCTAATTTAACACACAAAGTACATTTCTCCATAAAAGCTTGTCTGCTACTTTTACCAACTTAAAAATTTTCTAAGTTTCAGAAATATTTTCTGATTTGGTTTTTAAACCTTGGATTCCTGTTTGGTATTATCTTTTCTGAGTTCTTCCATTCCATTCCATATCTATCAGTAATATTGTGCCAAGTCCCATTTACTGTTTATTTCAATGTAGCTCAAATCTATATCCTTCCATGTATTTTTAACCTTCTAGTCAAGTTCAGACTCACACTGCTGGTGTAAAAGGAATGCTGATTTTTTCATTAACTCCAGTCTGTTTTGGCTATAACTTACAAAAAAAAAAAAAATCCTTAGCAATTCTTTTTTTTAGAGTGCTACATAGATAGCTTTAACCTTGCATGTACTCAATAAACACCTGAGTTAGATTTGACGTGTTGAAAATTGCACTACATTTTGTAATAAAGACAGTTACATTATTCTCCCAGCTATGACGCCAGTGATCTGTGGAATTAACCTGCATATTTCTCTTTGCCCCTCCAGATTCATTCTCCATCCTTCTGCGCTTTGCCACGTGCCCAGCAAAATAGATCGAAATGAATGACAACAGTCTACCTTGTCTCTCTATTGGTTTAATTTGAATTCAGTCAATAATAATAAGCAGCAGAGGGCTGAAGAAAGAAGGCAGTGAGGTTAGTATTTATCCCTCACCTGCCATTTCCCCGAGCCTTCTATTAAATGTCACAGTGGTAATTCTCTCGCTCCTTCATGCCTAACAGTTCTGTTACTATTCTTGAGAGGCTTCAACACTCTATGCTAGTGTTCCTCAAGCCTACCCATTCCTTTATAAAAACCCCTTTGCTAAACTCTCTTCCATTATTCCAACTTAACATACCACATGCCTCCTATCGAAGTTCTGATGAGATAAATTTGGGCAAGTCACTTAACCTAAAACTTATTTGTTAAATGACAGATTAAGTCACTGTTGGAAAAAAATGGCATGCATGCTATATCAACCCTCCTTCCCCTTGTTCACGGCAGAGACTGCTAAGC
This sequence comes from Ovis aries, assembly GCF_016772045.2. Taxonomy (NCBI): domain Eukaryota; kingdom Metazoa; phylum Chordata; class Mammalia; order Artiodactyla; family Bovidae; genus Ovis; species Ovis aries. Next base: position 213,332,979 of record NC_056055.1, read on the forward strand.
AATCATTGTGGTAGGTTGATAATGAATTACTAAATATGCCCACATCTTAATCCCAGGAACCTGTTGATATACCTTATTTGGAAAAAGGTCTGTACAGATTATGATTAAACTAGAGATTTTGAGATGACAACCATCTAGAGTTACCCAGGTGGGCTCTAAATGCCGTCACAGCTATGCTTAAAAGAAAGGCAGAGGATTAGCTACAGATACGAGAGGAGTCACAGGTGAGAGCCAAGGAACAAATGCAGCCATCAGATGCTAGAGGAGACAAGGAACAACTTTTCTTTAGAGCTTCTGAAAGGTATGCAGCCCTACCAACACCTTGATTTCAGAGGTCTGGCTTCCAGATGCGATACAATATTTCTGTGAAGCCAACCCCTTGGGAGAAAAGCTATGACAAACCTAGGCAGTATATTAAAAAGCAGAGACATTATTTTGCCAACAAAGGTCCCTATAGTCAAAGCTATGGTTTTTCCAATAGTCACATATGAATGTGAGAGTTGGACCATAAAGAAGGCTGAGCGTTGAAGAACTGATGCTTTTGAACTGCGGTGTTGGAGAAGACTCTTGAGAGTCCCTTAGACTGCAAGGAGATCCAACCAGTCAATCCTAAAGGAAATCAACCGTGAATATTCATTGGAAGGACTGATGCTGAAGCTGAAGCTCCAATACTTTGGCAACCTGATGTGATGAGCCAACTCATTGGAAAAGACCGTGATGCTGGGAAGGACAGAAGGCAAGAGGATAAGGGGACGACAGAAGATCAGATGGTTGGATAGCATCCCTGACTCAATGGACAGGAGTTTGAGCAAGCTCTGGGAGATGGTGAAGGACAGGGAAATCTGGGGTGCTGTAGTCCATGGGGTTGCAAAGAGACAGAAATGACCAAGTGATTGAACAAGAACGAGTCTGTGGTAGCTTGTTACAGCAGCCATAGGAAACTAATACAATTACTGTATTTCTGTAAGAACTGGATAAGGACTCAAAATCTTTCTCAGTTCAAGGCTTTGGCAATAAAAACTAACTTATTGGAAGGTAAATGTGAGATTTAAACATTGTTGCCTTGAATTTATGCATATTTTTACAATTATTTCTGCTGCTAAGTCTTCTTTAGCTTGGATGTACTATATTAGTCTGATCTAAATGAAGCAGATATGTTTAATTCATTTAGAAATTAACTTATACATGTAATAGCCAAATGATATACCCGAGACAAAGGGCTTATCACAGTGCCTAGTTGACTCTTAAAATGTTAGTTATTTTTACATTTGTATTAAACTAATTATGTCTGAAGGGAGTGAAATCATTGAGTAATAAAGGCATGGCCAGGAGTCTGGAAAAAATGCTGCAGCCCCAGCGTGAGTGGTCACTTTGATTTTTTTGAAGTCTGATGGGGCATTTGGAATAAAAGGCAGACAAATTGACCAAAAAAATATTTTTTCTGTCAACACTTTAGAAGCTATTGTTTTCCCACTTAAGCCCATGCAGAGCTAGAAACATCTCTTCCTACTTTCAACATAAGGTAATCATGAAGTGTTAGGAAAAAACCAAAAGTAGTTATAGAGTTGAAAGAACACTTCAAGGGCAACACAAATTTGTTCTATAACAAATAGTAACCACCATTACAGTAATACCAGTAAATAGAAATTGGGGTTAAAGTAGATGATAAAGACTAAGATGTCCTGGTGAACTTTACAGTCAGAACAGAGACACTTAATTGCTTATTGATTCATCTTAGTAAAGTTACAGAAAGAGAAGTACAAAGGTGTCTGCAATTAACATTTCAGGACTGATATGGAAGAACAAGCTGAGTGAGGTCCAAAAAGTATCTTCTGAGAGGACACTGCAATCTGCTACAAAGAATGAAAACATCAACCTCCTAGGACTAGAATAAATCATCCGAGGCTATAGATTGTACAACTAGGGAGGAAAGAATAATTATTAGCTTTCAAATAGTGTCTACTGCTTTTATTTTTCTCTCTAGAAATGAAAATTAATTTCTATAAGGTTATTTGATCTTATCTTTTGGGTAAGTCCAGTATTTATTTCCCATATAGCTTTCTAGTTTTTAGTAAACAGTCTATCTAAAGTCAACCTATTCAATAATTTCATCAGATCATACCAGCAACTGCTGCTTGATGTCAAACTGCACCTGGCACAATGCTATTAATTGTCCATGTGGACACATTTAGTTCTCAGAACAATCTTGTCCAACAGGTTGTTCAATTATTCTATAATTGATAAGGAGAGTAGCTTGAAAAGGATAAGCAATTTGACAATCTCCAAAAGTTACTAGGTAGTCAAGCTGGGATTTGAATCCAGTTTCCACTATATCTGCAGCCAAGACTCTCTCTACAATGATATCCCCTCAGGAGTTGTCAATATCAGTTAGGTATCCAGGTAGACTTAGCTGATTCTCTGGTCATTATCTTAGTATTCTAACAGGAACTATCACTGATAAGATCAACCTATTAATGGAATCTTTATGGAGTGACATTCTAACAAGTGCTATTTTTTTTATTATAAATAAACTGGAAACAATTTACTCTCAACCACTTAAAATTAGTCCTTCGATAATAAAATGCTGAATAACTTTTTCCAGAAGGGACTAACTCATGTCTTTCTTCTCAATTCTGCACAGAAATCGATTCTAGGATGTTCTATTTAAAAATTTTAAAATTAAATTTGACTTAAAATAGATCAGAATCTAGTAATTTTGGTAACAGCTCTTATTTAATTGTTAGAATCATGATTTTGTATAATCTGGGGAATTAATTGTTTTTCTAGACACTGCACGTTCATAAAGGATGACATCTCTTGTGTTTCTAATTTGCAGGAATAATCTTAATTGATGCCAATTATATTAAAGGCATGTAACAACAATCGAATAAAATTAGGAAAACCCTCCCTTAATAACTAATAAAATATCTCAAATGTACCTCTGGTAAAGCAGGCTGAATTGTGTTCTTTATGATTCATTCAAGATACTGAGTGACTTTAATTAAATCTCCATTTTTCAGTTACGACTCTCATATTCATATAAGATAATTCATATATAGAAATCATTTGTCCTATCATTTCTTATCTTCTCTACTTTTTATAATGAACTTAATTATTACCATCAGATATATTAAATTTTGAAACCATGATTTATATGCTAGTTCTCATATTAAATATTCATGTCAGTGTTATTTTAATATTCTACACCAATCCTGATGTCAAGGGCATTCAGTTAGAGGCAATCACTAGTAAAAATCTGCATTAATGTTATTGATGCTTCTATGTTTTTAATATAGTAGCAGTAAATAATATTACCACCTACTGATGCAAAAGGAGTTAAATAAACCCTGAAAGAATATATATGGTCTCATAAAAGACCCCCACTGCTAATGTCTTTGCTTCAGGAGGCTCTGAGTCATAGGAATGTGTGATTTTGTGGTTAGACACACACTGTGCAAAAGTGAGAAAGTGGCAGTAGAAAGAAAAGTACCTCATAAAAATTCTCTGCAAGAAGGCATCCAATCCTGACCTGGCATTTGACACCAGTCACTGAAAATTAACCAATATTTTAGAAATAGAATGGTAACTGAGATCTCTGTAATGACTGTTCTAGGAAAGGCCAATTTATGGCTATTATATTCATCATCAGAAAACTCAAACAGTAATGCACAGCACTATGATGGTTATTTTGTTTAAATATTACTGTATTAATAATTGTACAGAGTTTTAGGAGTATTCATAGGAAACAGCTAGCCATTCTTTCATTCAAAAACTTATACTCATTATTGACTAAAGGTTATTATATATGCTTCACTAGGATACAAAATTTAAAGAGACATATATTCAACTTATAAATAGAGAGTATCCTAGTAGAAGTCTTTAAATTTTAGTAAAAATAGGTTGTGAACATTAATAACAATTATAAATATTTAAGATCTAAAACTCCTATAATAATCTATTGAGGATAGAGATTATCTTCTAAATGAATTGAAGGAAAAAATAAAATAAAAGCTCTGTTGAGAAGAAAAACCTGAGTGTGGATATTAATATGTGGGAAGAACCTGTTATAAAAGAATAAATAACATGGGTTGGTGGTGTGACAAAAAAGAGGGTTAAACACTGACTCAGGCAAAACTTCTTTCCAGAGTCTGTTCTGTCTTTTCTTAATAACATCATCAGAAGCAAGTCAAAACCTCAGGTTCCTTGGCTGTATAAAGCTGAGGATTAAATAATGCTCATCTTGTATAACAGCAGTTTCACATAATATATAGGAAAGGGTCTTCCACAGAGTCTGGCATCTATCAGTTAGCCAATACAACATTGCTTTCTTCCTAGAATGAAGGAAGTGGGAAAATGTTACATGCATGGGGAATACAAATAGATCAACTTATAGGGAGCATCTGTCACATGACAAAACACAGAAAAGAATAAGACTGGAAAGGGAGGCCGGTACTAGGGCTTGTAAACTCCTGCTTAAATGACAAGCTGACATTTGGATTTTATTCTCTCAAATATCCTTGATGAAGAAATTCATGTAATATGGCAGCACTATCCCCAGGATAAATCATAGGGTAAGCGTCTAAAGGCCGAGAGATGAGGAAGCTGCTATCCACAAATAAGGTAATGAGATTCTAGCACAGTGCATCCTAAAAAATCTGAAATAAATGCCTAGTTTGTCAAACACTTTTTTAAAAAGGGTCTTCAGGTTTTGTCTTTTGTGATTCAGGCTAGGATTTTTCACTTCATGCTTAAAAATCTCAAACTTTCAATAAGTAATATTGAGAAATGAATATTGAGAAAGGTATCGTGTGCATGATAAAAGCCTGATCTTGGAGAAGGAAATGGCAACCCACTCCAGTGTTCTTACCTGGAGAATCCCATGGGCAGAGGAGCCTGGCTAGCTACAGTCCATGGGGTCACAAGAGTCAGACATGACTTAGTGACTAAACTACCACCACAAGTCAAGATAAAAGAAACAAGAACAAAAAAACACAAAAAACCTTTCCTCCTTCTTTCTGGAGAGAGAGACTTTCAGTTCTTCTTCCTTGAAGTGGGAAATGATTTGCATCCAATATGAATAGAATTTTGCTTCTGAGCAGCTCTCTTTCTTCTTATCATTTCTCCAACTCATATTTTCCTCATAATCTACTTAATCCCATGGCACCATTTTTTCCCACCAGATATCATGATAATATTGTTCAGTCTGGCACATTGCCATGGTCACACACTTTCTCTGCCTAATACAGGCATAACAATTACTCGTTGACTTTCTACAAAACAACTCTGAAAAGGACAAACAAAATTTACAATATTCAGTTGTCCATGGAATACCTAATAATGTATTGGTTTTTTTATAGATATATATGGGGACAGCTTTTTGAGGTGAGATGCAATGACTTTTGTTTGTAGTCTCTATTAATTGCTGCTATGTTGTTTTCCTATCCTCTATGTAAGTGAAGTGAAGTGAAAGTCTTTCAGTCACGTCTGACTCTTTGCAATATATATAATGTGTATATATATACAGTTCAAGGAATTCTCCAAGACAGAATACTGGAGTGGGTAGCCATTTCCTTCTCCAGGGATCTTCCCAACCCAGGGATCAAACCCAGGTATCCCATATTCCAGGCGGATTCTTTACCATCTGAGCCACCATGTAAGCCCTACCATTCCATTTCAGTTGAATATGGTCCTTAGAAGAAGGACTAATGTTATGGTCATCAGAACCTGAAAAACGTAGATAATATTTGCACAGGGCTTTCAGAAACTGTGGAATCCATAATAATGAAAAGGATCAATAGAAGAAAAGATTAGTAGAATAGCCACAGAGTTTGTTATATATCTACATAGGAGATACACACACACACACACACACACACACACACACACACACATTATATATATAAATGGTATCAGTTCAGTTCAGTTCAGTCACTCAGTCATGTCGGACTCTTTGCTACCCCATGAATCACAGCACGCCAGGCCTCCCTATCCAACACCAACTCCCGGAGTTCACTCAGACTCACGTCCATCGAGTCCATGATGCCATCCAGCCATCTCATCGTCTGTCGTCCCCTTCTCCTCCTGCCCCCAATCCCTCCCAGCATCAGAGTCTTTTTCAGTGAGTCAACTCTTCGCATGAGGTGTCCAAAGTACTGGAGTTTCAGCTTCGGCATCATTCCTTCCAAAGAAATCCCAGGGCTGATCTCCTTCAGAATGGACTTGTTGGACCTCCTTGCAGTCCAAGGGACTCTCAAAAGTCTTCTCCAACACCACAGTTCAAAAGCATCAATTCTTCGGCACTCAGCTTTCTTCACAGTCCAACTCTCACATCCATACATGACCACTGGAAAAACCATAGCCTTGACTAGACGGAACTTTGTTGGCAAAGTAATGTCTCTGCTTTCCAATATGCTGTCTAGGTTGGTCATAACTTTTCTTCCAAGGAGTAAACGTCTTTTAATTTCATGGCTGCAGTCACCATCTGCAGTGATTTTGGAGCCCCCAAAAATAGTCTGACACTGTTTCCACTGTTTCCCCATCTATTTCCCATGAAGTGAACAAACTACAAATCCCTATGTAGGGATATAACAAACTCTGAGGCTATTCTACTAATCTTTTCTTCTATTGATCCTTTTAATTATTATATATTTCAGAATTTCTGAAAGCCCTGTGTAAATATTATCTAAATTTTAAAAATTCTAATGACCATTAGTCCTTCTTCTAAGAACCACACTGAACTGAGATGGAATGGTCCTAGAAGACTAAATATGATTTTTGAGAGCTAACAAATCAAAATTTAAAGTCACTCGTCATGATTATGAAAATTTTGGATATTAAAAAATTTCTCTGTGGCACTTCAACTGTCAAGAAATTTCCTCAGCCTGTTGCATCAGAGGAACCAGAAAGTTATTATTTATGACAGTACTTACACAGGTTACTCAGAATAAAAGTAAAGGAATTCATATATTCAGAGTAATTATTCATCAAATCTTCAAATGATATGCAAAACCCATTCAAACTAAATTCTTCATTTTTAGGTATTTTAACTGAAATTGATATAAATTAAAATTTACAGATGTGTTAAAACTTGTAGTGGAACATCATAACCTGATATTTATTTCAATTTTTAAAATCATAATTTAGAGAAATCAAGTTTTATAAGGTTCTTCTAAACCAATTTCAGTGATTTTTAAGTGTAAACTATGCAATTAAATGCTAAGTGTGATTAAAGATGCAACACACTTGAAGATATTTTGCAATGTCAGTAACAGAGTTATGGTGCTTTTAGCATTAAAGCTTTCTTTGCACATCTAATATATTTTCTTTGAAAATGTGATGGAAATATTTAATTGCTTCATTTAGTAGTTATCAGATAACTTTAGATGGCTTTGAACATGAATAGATATTCCGGTTATGAGCTGTAAGATTTAACAGTAGAGTGTACTTCTCAGAAAGTGAAAGTGTTAGTTGCTCAGTGGTGTTGACTTTTTGTGACCCTATGGACTCTAGCCCGCCAGTCTCCTCTGTCCATGGAATTCTCCAGGCAAGAATACTGGAGTGGGTAGCCATTCCCTTCTCCAGGGGATCTTCCTGACCCAGGGATAGTACTTGGGTCTCCTGCATTGCAGGCAGATTCTTTGCTGTCTGAGTCACTAATGACAAACATCTGATCAACAAAGATTTACTTAGCACTTATGATATATTCAAGTGTTAGTCTAAAAATATGAATGAATTACATAAACAGTTTCATTTCATAAATTTTCAAGTTTTCAGTGTTGACTTAGATAAAAATAAACACACAAAATAATCCACATTGTTATCAGTCCTTACATTGTGACAAGCATTCTATTTTCAGATAGTACCATTGGATGGAGAGGAACAAATTTCAATACTTTTTTTTAAATTTTAGAACAACTCTGTTAAATAGAAGCCAGCGCCAAACACAAAAAAAATCATAAGTGTTTATTAAAATATAATTTAGGAATTGTTTACATTCCCAAGATTTTGAGAGGAGAGGAGAGTAAATTATACTTTGGGGAAATTATGTTTCTATATTTTTATTTTTTTAATTTTTATTTATTTATTTGTTTTATTTTACTTTACAATGTTTCTATATTTTTCACAGGGCTTCCCTGGTGACTCAGATGGTAAAGAATCTGCCTGCAATGCAAGAGATCTGGATTCAGTCCCCAGGTTGGGAATATGCCCTGGATGGCCACCCACTTCAGCATTCTTGGCTACAGAATTCTATGGCCAGGGGAACCTGGTGGGCTACAGTCCATGGCGTTGCAAAGAGTTGGACACAACTGATCGACTTTCACTTTCTTAATAGTTATATTTGCTAAAATAAAATAAAAATAAACTCTATTCAACAGTGTATCCATCATGAAAAGTTAGAATATAGTGATTATAAGAAATGAATATCTGTAGAAGTGTATTCTCCTTTAATGTTAAAAAATGCAAGAGAAATAAAGCTGAAAACATATTTCTGTAGGTATATGTTAATATAAACAATGTAATTGATAGGCAGAGAGATAAGAGAAAGGTCACAGAGGTAATTTTTTGTCAAATATATTAATTAAAAATATTTTCTATTTGTTTCTGAATTCTAAAAATGTTCACTGGAAATAAAGAAATTATTCTTTTTATTTTCTCCCTTAGGTTTTCTTTAATAGTGGAAATCAAATAATTTAAAAGGCAATTTGAACTTCTACTTTTCATTTGGCTATGCATTTTCTTGAGAAGAGTAAAAAAACGTATCATGAAAAGAAAGATATTACACTAGATATTTTCCTTTCCTCATTAATTTTAAAGTAATTGTAAGAACAAAAGCCATGCCTATTGTGCATGTCTGAACAGACTCAAGGAAGATCCAATTACAAACTGATATGTTTTCAACACACAGAGCTTTGCATAGCTTATTCAGGTGTACCTCCAAAAGGAAATATCTCTTTGATTTTGTTAAATCAACAACAGGTTTCATTTAAGCCAGTAATTTTCAAATATATTTATATCATCTATTAGCATTGGTGCTTTTTTGTTTGTAATTCCTAGGTACACATATAAAATATTTGATGCTAAAGATGAACAATTCATTGGGTAAATGATCATTTGTACATTTAAAGGTAAAATGTTCATCAAGGACATTAGAGTGGAGTACTAATATGGTTAATAGAATAATTATACTATAAATGCTAGGACTAATCCTTTTAATATTTATCAATCTAACTGTGTAAGTCTCTGCAGAGTACTTTTGATGCAGCATTTCCTTCCAGATCCTGGAAAGGGTGTGATATATTTTGATTAAAATTATAGATAAAAATTTATTTTGAGCACTAGACTATTTTTTCTGTATTACAGAATTTTAAACTTCTGCTCAGGAGTTTGAAATATAAAGATTAAAATTACATAATATATGTGCATAAGAAATATAAAAGTATATTTCATGGTTAAGTGTTATTAAAGAAAAATGCAGATATATATATCCTGATGTTAATATATATAATGATAAATTACATATAAAACATGTATGTATATTTTATATATATGTGTGATATAACATAAAATTAAATCCACTTATTTTATTCTCTTTCTCCTAACATATATACATAGATCCATTTGTGTTTTTTTCCTATTTTGACTGTACTATAATTGTCTGTGGTACTTAGAGCTTTTCTTTACTAAATGAAATGAAATTCTTTCACCATTATATTTCACATTATTATAATGTATCTCTAAATATTATAATGATTGTGTAATAAGTCAAGGCTATAAACTTACTTATGAAATAGAAAAAAGATAAAAGGGCTGCCTTAGGTGTGCAAAGACATTCAATTTCATGAAAATGTGTTATTTTAAAGGCTATATGTAAAAAGTTTCATAATTAGATAAAATTAATTTATTAACAAACTAAATCAACATTACTTTATTTACAATTGGAAGTAAAACAAGGAAAATTGCCTCTGAGTATTTACAATTAAAAAAAAATCAGACTATTTAAGTATTTAATGTGTTTAATTATTTAATCATTTTATTAACTTGATCAATTAACTTCAATGTGATTTTTAAGATTTTTCAATGCAATTTATAATTATTCACAAAGAGCTTGAATAATATAATAACATGAGCAATAATATAATAACATGAGCAACTGAGGAATAAAACATTGATGAAATATGTTTTCAAGAAAATATTGTCTAAAAATGTATAGTACGTTAGTACCAAATAAAGCAAAAGCAAGTGCCTAACTCTCATTATTCAGGCTCAGATTCTATTCTTAAATGCTTAACAAATATAAATATTTGTGTCTATAAATATTATAGCAAAATAATTCCAAAATAAAGAGAAAATTATTAAAGTCAATTCTCAGCTTCTATGTCAATGAAAAGTTATCCTTGGTGAAATAATTAAAGTTGTGGATTTTCAGTTTACTGGGGTTGGGACTATAATTTTAAGCATCAAATACTTTTCTGTAGTATTTTTGTCAAAATTAGTCAAAGTTCAAGAAATTTACATCAAAATATGCTTCTAATTTTCCCTCCTTGCTTCTTATATCTCTTAACCCCATTAAATGTGATAAAATAAACTTTCATGAGTGAAACTTTTACAAGCAGTAAACCTATGAAAAATTAAAAGTAGGGAATTCATTTCTAACCAACACACAGCATTCAGTAGACAAAAATGATATATTAACAAACTAGCATTTAAAAATAACTGGGTAGGTTATACCATAAAGATTTTAAAAGCCAAACAGCAAAGAAGAAAAATATTTGCAACACTTATCACAGGAGCTAATCTTTCTACTGTATGAAGGGCTTATAGAAATTAAGAAGCAAAAGGCAACCAAATGAATTTAAGAAAAAGCAAAAATCATTTATAGAAAGATAACACACTGAAAAGGGAATACAGAATTGCACTCTCTCATTCACAATAAGAGAAATGCAGGTTAGAAGTAAACTGAAAGTATTAAAAAATATTAGATACTGTCCTAGACAGCATTTTTTTCTGGTTATCACCATATTTTATAGTGAGAAGTCCTTTACTACTCCCTCCAAAATATTCCTTTTAATTTCTGCTCATATTGGTTCCTAGAGAATCCATATATGAGATCTACTTCTATATACATTCCTCAGATATTACATAATACTGAGAGAATTGTGTTTGAGTCTATTTTAGTTTCTTCTTAATTGCTAGTAAAGGCCTGGTGGGCTGCTGTCTATGGGGTTGCACAGAGTCGGACACGAGCAGCAAAGGATCTCTATTAATTCAAAATCATAGCAAAACTTAAGGATGTACAGATATTTCTCCTGGCTTTAGTTTTTCATCTCTCACATGGAATATACTATAGTCAGTCCCATTATACTGATGAAAATCATCAGTTCAAGATTCATCTTTTTATCTATTCAGATGATACTTATAGGGTGCTGTCTGGAGGCGAATTAAGTCTCACCTACCTCAACTCCCCCCCAAAAGATATACCGAAGTCCTAAACTTAGCTCTTAGAGTGTGATCTTTTAAAATAGAATTGTTACAGATATAATTAGTTAAAATGAGGTCATAGAGTAGGGTGGGTCTCTAATCCAACATGACTGGTGTCTTTGTACAAAGAGAGTCATATGGAAACCAGAAACATAGGAAGAAAGCCATGTGAAGACAAGGACTAGAGTGATCCATCTAGTGACCCATCCAAGGAAGGCCTGGGGCTGTAGAGGCTGGGAGAAGGAAAGAGCCACCCTCTAGAGACTTCCAAGGGATTATGGTGATTGCCAACACCTTGATTTTTGGACTTCCAGCTCCAAAAACTGTGAGAAGATAAACTTTTGTTGCTTCATACAAACTAAAAGCATAGTGGAATATCATCTGCTATTTTTTAATTTGGAAAAACATTCAAAGATTTGATAAAACCCTGTCCTCTATTACATAGGCCATGGGACACATAGCCCTGGGGCCAAGAAATGTTGGCAAACATTGTCGGTGGTAATGCCAAACAGAACATCCTGAATGGATGATGATTTGATTTCATCTACAAAATTACAGATGAATGTACCTTTTGAACTGGGAATTGTACTCTTGGAGGTTCATCCTGCAGAGATGCATTACAGACATAACATAGATTCTTCACTGTGGCATTCATTGTTTGTAAAAGCAAAAGTCTGGAAATCACTCTCTAGCAATAAGGAAAAACTAAATAAGCTGTTGTACAGTCTCAGAATATAATGATCTGAAAATTTTACAAATAAAATGAAAGTTCTATATGTTCTGTGGAAGCGATCTCTTCTTGATTTATTTATTTAGGTGTACTTTTTAATTAAAATGCAATACCCAGATCCAAAACATGTGTCAGTCTGAAGAAAATTTTCTGGGTTCAGTTTGAAAAAAAATATAAGGAAGACAGCAAGTCTAAAAACATAAATCTAGCTAACATTTCTAGGACTTAAAAGTGAATGCCCCATATTTTCTTAAATCAACTTAGATCTCATGTGAAAAAAATAGGTAGCCCTTCTGAGTGCCTTTTATGACTTAACTATTTGTATACTCTTTCCTATTCATACTGCTTGAAAGTGAAAGTGAAAGTGAAGTCGCTCAGTCGTGTCCTACTCTTTGCGACCAGTGGACTGTAGCCCACCAAGCTCCTCTGTCCATGGGATTCTCCAGGCAAGAATACTGGAGTGGGTTGCCATTTCCTTCTCCAGGGGATCTTCCCCACCCAGGGATCGAACCCAGGTCTCCCACATTGCAGGCAGACGCTTTAACCTCTGCACCACCAGGGAAGCAAAACCTCCTATAGAGACACAGAACTTCAGATCCAAGTACTAACATCAAAGATTTCAAGGGAGGAAAGAAAGCCAGGTTGAAAGAAAAAGAGGGAGGGGGCGGGAGAGTGGGGGTGAAAGGGGTGGCTTTACAGATGTCTCCTGCCACCTACAGATACCCAGGCGTTATGGGACTTTTCCCTGGGCCTCCAGAGAAGGGAGGACTGGAACTTAGCCCTACCAGAAATCAGACCAGACCAGAACCAGAATTCGAGTTCTCTGCCAAGAGCCAAGAGGAGGTGATCAGTCTCCAATCCTCAGCTCAGGCTGAGGGCCCTTCGACCAGATTCCTGCATCCAGGACCAGGGGAATAGAAAAATGGAAGGGTAGGAAGGGTTAAGGAGAGGAAAGAGAGAGGGAAGGGGAGAGAGGTCAATAAAGTCTCTTGTTCCTTACTGGTCGGGGCACTCTGGCCAGTTGTCCGCATCAGGAGGAAACCCAGGAAAAAAGGGTCCCAGTTGTGGCCGCTTGGTCTGGTCCATTGGCAGGCAAGCTGGCCCCTGAGTACCCCGAGTGGTCAGGATGTCAGTCTCCGTGAAGAAGAGTCCCCACCAGAGTCACCATTTGTTGCAGGAAGGCGGACCCCTTCCAGGGCCCGAAACTCGGCTTTTGTCTAACACTCAGAAATGAATTGTCCGAGGAGACACGTGCTGACAAAGTGAGAGATTTTATTGGAAAAGGGCACCAGGTGGAGAGCAGTAGGGTAAGGAAACCCAGAAGAACTTCGTACTTCTACTCAAAAATATGTTCCCTCAGATCCAAATTTTAAGCATGAGGAGCAGCAGTCTAATTAGGTATTAATAGTACAGAATCTATCAATTTGGTTTGAAGCTATTAACATATATCAAAATGTTAGATTTTGATAGACTAGGTAGATTAGACTAGGTAGATTTTTAATTATGTCAGTCAAAAATTTTAAAAATCTATGGTCCAAACTAAATTCCAAATTGATCACTAAGTGAAATACCCATCATAAAGCTGATTACTATTGGATAGTTATGTTTCAAATATCTGTTTTAAATTTAGCCCTATTAAAGTTATCTAAGTTCAATCATCAGGACAGAACATCTGATCAATTTGTGATGACAGTGGTTAGCATTCATTTCTGAATTATCATTGTAAAAACTAATAAATTGGCCAGTAAACATAATTTCAAATTAATGAGTTACAATATGGGGTATAATAATGCTATTCATTTTTGAATACACATATATATTCTGTTTCTAGAATAGAAATTTCAGTAGAAAAATAGTTTACTCAGAATGAGGAAGAATTCTTATGCTAAAGATAAACATATTTCCAAGTAATTTACACTAAAAATGTCTATAAGGAGAGGTTACTCATTTAAAGTGAAAACTTGCTGTCTTGTCATGGGGAAGGAGGACAAGCAACTCAAGCACTTTTTGGAACTTTATCTACAATAATGATAATCTTAAATAATCTAATTATTTTCACCAAACATGATCTTAAAATACTGAAACTGAGTAATTGACTACACTTTCCCTATAAAAATCACTCATGGGGTCTGTTATCATGGTATTAGCAACCAAAATGTTACAACTACAGAATTTTCTAGAGGTTATTCAGTAGATAAACACTGATACTGATTCTTCCTCTACATAATTGCAACCCCTGGGGTATGTGGAGCATTATTATTTAATTATTCAAATAAGTTCTTTGATTTTGATTGAATTACATGAAAAATCACTATTGAAATTTTCAAAGTATACATTGTGAACATCCAGTTATCTGCCAAAGGGAGCTGGGGTAGGATAGGGAAGGGAGAATACATTCATTGAACATATAAGCTTCCTTTTAATTTTTCTTCCTTTTTTTAAAATATAAATTTATTTATTTTAATTGGAGGTTAATTACTTTACAATATTTATTGGTTTTGCCATACATCAACATGAATCTGCCACAGGTACCTGGCTTATCTTTCCGGCTTTATCTCTTGTCACTTCACCCAATTAACTATGTTTCTAGACAGGTTTTTTGATGCAACTTTAAACATGCCAGGCTTTTGTATTACATCATGTTGACGATACAAGACAAACCTGTTTTACTGAAGGACATGAAAAATGTAATGAATCCACTGTCCCCTAAACCTATCCAAACCAAATCCATTTCAAAAGAATGAGTTTGAATCTTATCTTTTACACAAATCTCAAAAGTAATAGTATATACTAAGTTTGTTCTCTGAAGCACAAAATATAGCATTTTATATTATTCTATATTGTATTTTCCAAAGTATATTAAACTTCCCCCATCACATACAGAGTTAGTTAAGCATGTTGTATCAGTCATGTCTTACGTTATAAAAAGATAATTTGACAGTTAAAACTCCTGGTTATGTAGTTGTTACCCAGAAACAGCCTAATTTATTGACAGAAGCTGATGTAAAAGGACCACTACCCAGAACCCCCTTCAAGGAAGGATATATTGTCCCAGCATCTGAGAGTGCCGCTGGCAGACTACCTTCCGCCAAATCATCTTTCAAAGATTTTCTCAGCTGCACAAAGCCATTTCACCTAAATCTACTCCCCTCCCCAGGGCTACCCACCTCTATTGACTGCTGCATGCCCACTTAGGGCAACCTTGATGGTTAATGTTAGCTCCAGCACTATTAAAGGAGGCCAGACAAGACTGTTATCAAGCCTGAATCAGAGCTTCATTTCTCTCTCTGTCCAATCCTGCTTTCTCCTCCCCACTCGACCATAGTCATTCATCTCAAGAGTACTTCCTAAGAACGTGTTGCATACTAAATTCCATCTCCAAGTATCCTTCCTGGGAATCCATCCAGTAACAAAATATTTGAAGATAAACTAAGCAATAATTTGCTTTCAGCAAAATCTTGTAGACTTTTCAGATATAGCTAAAACATCAGATTTGGAGTGCCCACCAATGTAGCTGAGAAATTTGGTTTATTCACAAAATATTTATGGTCCCCTACTTTATGCCAGGAACTAGAGCAATGAGATCAAATTGCCAACATCCACTGGATCATAGAAAACTTAAGAGAATTCCAAAACCTGTTTTACAGATTGTTGTTAGATTCAACAAGGTAAGATACACAAAACTCTGGCACTTGTAATACACTGTCATTGCTGAAACACCATTGCCTTAGAATAGTCTCTTGGGCAGTCTGAGTACAGACATTAACCACTTAAATTTGCCTTAGGGTTGTAATACTAGTAAAATAACACTGGGATTTAAGAAAAGACATTCAGCCAAAGATTTTTGACTATGAATCTGCACTTCAGAGGGATTACAAATCCCCAGATATTGAATAAAAATCATGATTGCATATACATGTATGTGCACTTTTTCTGAGCAAAGAGTCTATAGCTTTCATCAGTTTTTTCAAAGGAATCTCTGAACTGAAAAAATGATAAGAACTCCTGAAGACTTTTTATTTCTGGCTACAAAGAAAATATATTTTTTTTAAATGATGAGCCATGCTAATTTCAGTTACATTCATCCCTGTGTTAAGGAAATAGTCTTTGAGCAACCAGGCACACAAAAATGTAATTCCTTATTCTTCACTTTTTTTCAATGTTAGGTAAATTTGTTGTGTTAATATGTAGATTCCTTCTGCCAAGAGTCATATAGTTGTAAAATCTCTTCTTCCACTTTATTAATTCTTATAAATCTATAATCTATGAAAACAATGAGCATAATAAATACTTTTTGAGATCATAACACCAACATTGGCAGTACCACTGCCAGCCAGGCCTCCATCCTTAAACAGTTTATACTGGGTGTATTATTTCCCATAAAACTTCTCCAATACTTAAATCAAAAAAATAACTCTGAGGTAACTATTTCCAATGTTAAAAAATTTTAAACTATGAAGAAAATCATAGAAGGGTAGAAACTACCATTTTTTAATATAGGTGCTTCTGGCCCTTCTTCTTTCCATGTGTAGAAGACAAAGTCATAAGCTCTAGAAGCCCTCTATGGCTCAGTGGATAAAGAATCCTCCTGAGATACAAGAGTTGCAGGTTTGATCCCTGGGTCAGGATGATCCCCTGGAGGAGGAAATGGCAACCCATTCCAGTATTTTTGCTTGAAAAATCCCATGGACAGAACAGCCTGGTTGGCTATAGTACTAAGTATTGCAATGAGCTGGACATGACTGAGCTACTAAACAAATACAATTCTCAATAAGCAATCACTAATTTCCAAAAGTCATCTAATGTTGTTCCTTATGAGTGAAGATTTCTCCAAAAGAATGTGCTTAAGTTAAAGGGTACATATTTTTTGGTTTTGCTTTAATAAAACTACTGATGAAAAACAATGCTACAGGGAGCTCTTCTAGGATTTCTAAATTCCTTACAGAACTTCCAATTTATTATGACACATTAAGTACATTTATTTTCTTTGCTCCATTCCAAGATTTCACTAAAATTATGAGTGAAAACATTAAAAAGATAAAAATCAAAAGACCAAGAAATAGGAGAAGGAATAACAAGGTAAAAAAAAAAATCTAAGAATTTCATGGAAATGGAGGTAATAAAGTTAAGAAAGCAAAATGGCAAGTGCCTCCAAAGGGAGATGCCAAGAATACAACAGCCAATTCATCCAGTAAAAATTAGAGAGGATATTAAAACTTGAGATATTTAGTTCTACAGATAGTGAAGGTGAATAACAGAACACAGAAATAATATTTAAAATTTGTATACAGAACAAATAAATGGTTCTCCTTATTTGGAGACCATTCTGGCAAGAAACTAGAAGTTCTTAAATGGAGAAACTGAACCAAAACACATTGCCTTAAGTATACCAGGCACAGTGGAAACTGGAGGACAGAGCCTTGCTAACAAAAGGTCTATTTTTCTCTTGTTTGCATATTTGTTTTACATCTACATAGTGAACAAAACTACATGTAATCATCTCCAAGGATGTACAGCCAGGTGTATAATTTTGCCAGAAACAACTGATAGATTCTCTCTGCAAAGATAAATGGCCCCATAGTGGGTAATTCAAACAAACGGTCATATCCCCACTCACAGGAGAGCTCACATCGCCAGATGCTACAGAGTGAATCTGTGTCCTTCAATATTCCTATCTTGAACTCTAACCCCCAATGCAAGGTCTTAGGAGGTGGGGCTTTTGGTAGGTGATTATGTCATGAGGGCAGTGCTCTCATGAATGAGATTAGTGTCTTTGTGAAAGAGACCTTGGAGAGCTCCCTCATCCTTCCTGCCATATGAAGACACAAGAAGAGAATAACTATTTATAAATCAGAAAGCAGGCTTTCATCAAATACCAAATCTCTCTGTGCCCTGATCTTGTACTTTTCAGCCTGAGGGAGAAAAAAATTCTGTTGCTTATAAGACTCATAGTCTATGGTATTCTGTTATACCAGAAAACAAAGAAACTAAAGAGAGAACTCTCAGGAGGAGACAATTAAGGGAAAAGGAAAAATATTTAAAAACCAATATCCTGACACATGAGAATATATTTTGTATTCATCAACAAAGAACAGTTCCTATTTCCTTTTTTAAATGATAGGAAAAAGCAAACAATCATAAAAAAGCTCTTAGAAATTAAAAGTATAATATATGATATTCTTTAAAATAAAACAAATAATTAGAAGGAAAAGTCAAGAAAATCTTCAGAAAATAAAATATATATATAAACTTGGAAAATTGAGGAGAAAGATTTGAAAATTAAACAATTAATCCAGAAGCTCTAGCAGCTGATTGACCAATAAGAATCCCAGAAGAAAGAGGGGATAAAGATATCAAGATAATATTATGAAAGATGCCATGGGGAAAAATGATAAACTGACAGATACAAGTTTCTAGATTCAAAGGGTCCTTCAAGAGCTCAGCACAATGAATTAAAAAAATAAAAGTCTCAAGGTTCATCACTTGAAAATTTTGAGAACAGCACAGCTATATTCCTACTGTTAGTGTTCCGTCAGATTGCCATTATTGTTCAAGTGGCCTTATTTAGTTTAGTTTTTGGACTGAACTATTACAAAGGGGCTTCCCTGGCAGCTCAGACAGTAAAAGAATCTGCCTGCAATTCAGGCAACCTGGGTTCGATTCCTGGGTTGAAAGATCCACTGAGAAGAGAATGGCTACCCACTTCAGTATTCTTGCCTGGAGAATCCCATACACATAGGACCCTGGTCAGCTCTGTCCATGGGGTCACAAAGAGTCAGACAAGACCAAGCAATTATAACTTTCATTTTCTTTAACTATTACAGAATATCACACTTATAAAGAAACAGTTTCTACTTTCTCCAACTATCTATCCATTAGTTTATACTAATAACATTTTTATGATGTCTCCTTGACAAACTGTAGATCCAGCTTCACGGTCTAATACATAGGTCATTTGATGTTGTGATGGCAAATTAAAAATGCCAGTTATCTGGAATGAAATGGAATTACATTATTACTCTATGTAAAGTGTTATATAGTAATCAACACCCTGAGAAACAGAAATATGATTTGAGAGTCAGCTTATATAAATATAGTGGGTCATGTATTTCTACAAAACAATTGAACTTCTACCTATTTTTGTTTGTTTGTTTCATGTTTCTTTTTTGTTTCATATGAGACTGATTTTGTTCTTACTAACAGGTAAATTTTACCTTGAAATTATGCCATTATCCCCTATCAAATACCAAATATTTCTTAAGTTTAAGCCCTTGAGAAGAGAAATCCAAATGATAAACATCAGTTAGTAATCCACCAAGGGGGCTTCCCAGGTGGCTCAGTGGTAAAGAATCCACTTGCAAACAGAGGGTATGCAGGAGGTGTGGGTTTGATCCCTGGGTCAGGAAGATCCCTTGGAGTAGGAAATGGCAACCTGCTCCAGTATTCTTGCCTGGAAAATTCCATGCATGGGGGAGCCTGGTGGGTACAGTCCACAGGCACAAAGAGTTGGACATTACTGAGCAACTGAGCCTGCACACAAACCACCAAGGCCTTTGTCCCCAAACACTTTATGGTCTAATGCTGATTTGTAAGTCAAATAGTTTAGGTGTATGCCAGTGTTCACATTCATCCTTATCAATCTTGTGACACAAAGAGACCTTGTAACGTAATATCTCATCACCAAAAGGACAGTTAGATAACACAGGATCATGCTTCAAAAATGGCTTAGTTGGCAAATACATATTTTAAACAGACTGCATGGTTCACTAAAATATCAGAACTGTCTTTCATCAAGTCTTGATTAGCTGACTGTTAACCTTGAACCAACAGTGACTTGCTTGGAATGCATTTCATTTAAGGTGATGAAAATAACATCTTGTTATTACTAACAGGCTCCTGAAAACCTTCATTTACTATCCACATAATAGCAATGTGGCATATACATTACACTTCAGAAATTGAAATATTACTGTATCTATTTGAATTGCTAATGGTAAAAAGAGACAAGCTAAGAAAATCCTTAAATAAAAGGAAGTCCTTAAACACAGCCTTTCATTTTCTTATTGTGAAAAGTTGGCATTAATTATGCAAATCTCTGTGCTAAAGTGTACTTTAAAGTTTGATGCTCTTTGTTGCTTTATTACCATGATGAATGAAAAAATAACTTATTCAACACACCTGGATCACAGTTATCAGATTTTTACATTGTTCTTGTTCAGCCACTAAGTCATATCTGATTCTTTGTGATCCCATGGACTGCAGCACTCCAGGCCTCCCTGTCCTTCATTATCTTCTGGAATTTGCTCAAACTTCACTTAGCAGTGTCTGACTCTTTGTGACCCCATGGATATACAGTCCATGGAATTCTCCAGGCCAGAATACTGTAGTGGGTAGCCTTTCCCTTCTCCAGGGGATCTTCCCAACCCAGGGATCGAACCCAGGTCTTGCACATTGCAGGCAGATTCTTTACCAGCTGAACCACAAGGGAAGCCCAAGATTACTGGAGTGGGTAGCCTATCCCTTCTCCAGGGGATCTTCCCAACCCAGGAATTGAGCTGGTGTCTCCTGCATTGCAGGCAGATTCTTTACCAGTTGAGCTACAAGGGATGCCTCATGTCCTTTGAGGGATGGCAAACCACTCCAGTATTCTTGCCTCCAGAATACCATGAACAGTGTGAAAAGGCAAAAAGATGACACCAGAATATGAGCCCCCCAGGTTGGTAGGTGTCCAATATGCTACTGAGGAAGAATGGAGGAATAGCTCCAGAAAGAATGAAGAGGCTGAGCCAAAGCAGAAACAATGTTCAGCTGTGGATATCTCTGGTGATGAAAATGAAGTCCTATGTTGTAAAGATTTTACATAAATGGTTTCTTTTTTGTTTCTCTGATATTGTTTTAAGAAGTTCAAGCTAATCAGAGTCTCCTAAAAGGGAGACAATATTGCACTGATTAAAAATGGGCAATGTTGCATAAGCCTTGTAATAAAATAAATATGAAGTTTACTGGAGGGGCAGTAAACACTTCATCTTTATTCATACTAGAACACGGTATACTGTTGTACCTACAGATAAATGACTTTCGAAGGATACCTTGAGATTGTGGTTAATCTATGACTTAATAGCAATCTCAAATAGACCCTTTGAAATTGTGAAATATCAGAATATTCACTCACTATCCAGCTCACTGCAATATCTGCCCTGCAGTTCTAATCTATAAGTTTCAATTCAGTTCAGTTCAGTCGCTCAGTCGTGTCTGACTCTTTGAGACCCCATGAACCACAGCATGCCAGGCCTCCCTGTCCATCACCAACTCCCGGAGTCCACCCAAACCCATGTTCATCGAGTCAAAGATGCCATCCAACCATCTCATCCTCTGTCATCCCCTTCTCCTCCTGCCCTCAGTCTTTCCCAGCATCAGAGTCTTTTCCAATGAGTCAGCTCTTCGCATCAGGTGGCCAAAGTATTGGAGTTTCAGCCTCAACATCAGTCCTCCCAATGAACACCCAGGACTGATCTCCTTTAGGATGGATTGGTTGGATCTCCTTGCAGTCCAAGGGACTCTCAAGAGTCTTCTCCAACACCACAGTTGAAAAGCATCAATTCTACAGTGCTCAGCTTTCTTTATAGTCCAACTGTCACATCCATACATGACCACTGGAAAAACCATTTAAATTGCATATATTTAAATATAGATAGTGGTGGATAATTTCCTCTGGACAACAGATGAAACATTAAATAAATGGATGCTAATTGGTTAATAACAATCCTGTTTGCTTAGCAGGAGCAGTGGAAAGACTTTGTGCTTTATTAGGAAAGTGTTTACTCATTTTCAGTGAGAAAACTCTGCCAGCACAACTCAGTTCAGTCGTTCAGTCATGTCCGAATCTTTGTGACCCCCATAGATTGTAGCACGCCAGCCCTCCCTGTCCATCACTACTTCCTAGAACCTGCTCAAACTCATGTCCATTGAGTTGGTGGTGCCATCCAACCATCTCATCCTCTGTCATCCTCTTATCCTCCTGCCCTCAATATTGCCCAGCATCAGAGTATTTTCCAGTGAGTCAGTTTTTTGCATCAGGTGGCCAAAGTATTGGAGTTTCAGCTTCAGCTCAGTCCTTCCAATGAATATTCAGGACTGATCTCCTTTAGGCATCAATTCTTTGGTGCTCAGCTCTCTTTATAGTCCAACTCTCACATCCATGCATGACTACTGGCAAAACCATAGCTTTGACTAGATGGACCTTTGTTGGCAATGTCTCTGCTTTTTAATGTGCTGTCTAGGTTGGTCATAGCTTTTCTTCCTAGGAGCAAACGTCTTTTAATTTCATGGCTGCAGTCACCATTGGCGGTGATTTTGGAACCCAAAACAGTAAAGTCTCTCACTGTTTCCTTTGTTTCCTCATATATTTGCTGTGAAGTGATGGGACCAGATGCCATGATCTTTGTTTTTTGAAGCACAATTATATTCATCTTGTTTTGAACCAGCACAATTATATTCATACTATTTATAAAAATCTTAATATCCAGTTGTAAAACATAATGTCATTTCTTGAACAGTTACAAATGTCTGGAGATGTAGATAAATACAAATTTACTGTACAATAAAAAAGATTACTAAAGAGATATATAGATATTATAGAGAATATAACTTGAGGAGAAAAAAGAATATTGTTTTGAAATAGCAATAGTATTGTTTTCTATAGGTGGTTATGTTCAATAACAATTAGATTATCAAGCAGAAGAGTTGGTTTGTTTTTAATGAACCTGTCGATATTACTCATAGCTATCAAAAATATAAGGGCTCTCCATGTGGCTCAGTGGTAAAGGATCCACCTACGAACACAGGAGACACAGGCGTGAATCTTGCATTAAGAGGATCCCCTGGAAGAGGAAATGGCACCCCACACCAATACTCTTGGCTTGAAAAATCTCATGGACAGAAGACCCTGATGAGCCACAGTTCATGGGGTCACAAAGAGTCAGACACAACTGAGAAACTGCGTGTGCATGCATCAGAAACATAAAAATAAATTTGAAATGTAGTCATGAAAATTATTTGGGAGTTTACAGTGCTACAATAGAAAAAAAGAATAGTCTTCAAAATATGTTTATATATATAACTAAATAAAATTTTATGGCATTCTTTTGGGTAAACATTTACAGCCAAATATTCTTAATAAATTAAACCCCACAAGCAGTAACACCATTAAGGAGGAAACTAAAAAAAAAAAATCTTGTTTTTAAGTAAAATAGAAATTAATATTTATAAATACTTTTAAAATAAACATACTTGAAATAAGAAATTTCAGGGAATAAGAAAGCATGCAAATATATCTGAAAACTATATTAAACTTTAATATCATACTGTGAGGGAGTTAGTATTTAAATGTTATAAGAAGATATTTGTTTATTCATTTATCCCCTCCTTACTTAAAGCAGAGTCCTAAAACAAAAACAAAAACCATACACACTCAAGATGGTTAAAAGAAAAATAATATATATATATAAATGGCATAAATATATCAAGATAAATATATACTATATATAAACAGAGAAAATAATTTGAAACAAGTTAGCTTATTTCAGAAAATGTATGCATTTTAGACAAATGCAACCAATAAATTGTAATGCCAAACAACTTTGATATTCCTGAACTGGTGAAAGTTTAAAAGATCTCTGAACACACTATTATTGAAAATATTTTCTTTTACTAATCATCTATAAATTTTTTTTTGTCCTAACCTGATGAAACATTCTGTTTTATTGATTTACTGTACTACTAGACAAATCTTACTAAGGTTTAGGTGTTAAACCTTAGTACATGTATTATAAACTTAATAGAAAATAAGAGAATAGAGAGTAATGTAGGTTAAAATTACTCTTTTTTATAGTAATCAATGGTATATGAAAAATAGAAAATATTTTATTTTGAAGTTCTCATTGAAAAAGAATAAAATACCTTTTTGTTAGTGGGAGTACAGTAAAATTCTCATTAAGTGAATGAGTATTCCATTTTGAAATTATTTATTTTTCATTTTAAAGCAAGTTGGCTTATTACTTTATTCACAAGAGGAAAAACCTTTTCTGACTTTATAGTGAAAGCCTTTGCATTTGCAACCTTCCCCAAAAGCTTACACATGTTGCCTATGGTTAATTTACCACATGCTTGCTAGAGCTGACAATATTTAATTTACTGGTCAGGTTCACCTATTATTTGTATGCATTAAACCAAAACACATTCCTAATTCACTAAAATTTTTTTGTGGGAATACAAGGAAATTATAATGAATAAGGTTGAGGTCAAGTGGACCCTTAGTGGACCTTAATTATAAATTATCCCCCCCCAAAAAAAGAAAAAAATAACTGTCTCCCTTGGCAATTTTCTTACCACGAAACAAATGAAAAAGGGAAATTTATCTCCAACCATAAATCCCCAACGTTTCATTTTTATTTTCCCCAAGTTCACTTTCTCACCTAGCTAAGCAGCATTTCCTGCTATTATTAGCTGCTGGCCCATTATCAGCTGACCAGTATCTGCCAAACTCCTTCCTTCAACGAGCTCAGGGATTTCTGAGGAACTCCACATATGCAGACTTCTGCTTACAGCTTCTAATTATTTTCTAACAGATAATGAAACATTTAAGTTCAGAGAGGTTAGATTAAAATTTTAAGAAGATCAAAACCCTAGATAAAACTGCAGTGGCAAAGATCACTGTAGAAAATCCTAAGTTTTTTAGCTTTGTGTGATGAAGAACCCTTGCTGATTGCTTATTTTCTGTGACAAACTGACCTCATAATTTTACCACCTCAGAGGTATTCATTCTTCTTTGTATTCACGCTGTGCCAAGCTATATGCAAACTATGTGATGAGTATCAAAAACACGACTTCTTAGGAGCTGTGCCAGCATTTAGAAATGTTCAATGTATTGAACATATATTGATATCTTTTCCCTTACTGGAAAATAAGTGAACTATGTATGTAGTAAATACAGTACAACTTATTGTTTTACCAAGGTTCAAGAGGTATTGATTCTATGGTAATCATTTTATGCAAAGTGATCATGATGAGATTAAAATGTTTAGGCAATAAAATGAATCTGAATTAAGCTTTCATTTCTTGAACCAAATCACTGCTGTATGAATAAACACTTTGGCCACCTGATGCAAAGAGCTGACTCATTAGAAAAGACCCTAATGCTGGGAAAGACTGAAGGCAGGAGGAGAAGGGGACAACAGAGGATGAGATGGTTGGATGGCATTACCAATTCTATGAACATCGGTTTGAGCAAACTGCGAGAGACAGTGAAGGATGGGGAATCCTGCAGTCCATGGGATAGCAAACAGTCAGACACGACTGGGCGACTGAACCACAACAAAGTAGAAAAATAAAATTGCTTTATGCCACATAATATACATCAGGATCTTCTTCAGATAGATTGTCCTTTCCTCCTATAGAAACCATATTTTGCAACTTTAAATCTATTGTACAAACATTAAGTATTAACAAAACTACCTATGTCAAGGTTTGATATATCTCGAATTATTCGCTGATTTTCCAGAAATTCTATTTCCTAGTCTATGAATACCTTGTGAGCAAACGCTTTCTACCTGAATTTTACGAGCAATCTTCACATTGTAAATAGCTCTTCTGACTGAGACAGTCAAAATGAGTGGGGATTTTTCCTAAGCCATCATAATTAGCAAACACGGCTTGTATTGAAGTCAAAAATTGTACATGATCAGGGTCATTCTCTCCCAGCTCTATGGCAACACAGCAATACATCCTCTAATCATGTACAAAATTCCCCAAATTTCAGAGTCTAGAGAGCTGGAAAATACTGCAATATGAAAAGCAATAACTTTGACAGACTACTGATTTTCATTCACCAAATTTAAATATTGGCACAGTAGACTATGTGCCCTTGAGAAATGTCTTTTCATTCACATAAATTCAAGAAACCCTCTGAAGAAACAGAAGCAGGCAGGAGCTTATTAAGTTACACACTGAGACTTACAAAGAACAACTTGTTTTGGATTTAGGTGGTTTCTTTTAGGTGCTTCAGGAGAGAAATTAAGTCTGTTAGAATATAAAACTCATCCAGTACTTTGCTTATTTTCAAACTTTTTAGTTCTCCTAAGACGTTTAAACTCAAGTTTTAAGATACCTACTAAATTCAGATAACTGTCACTGGCCATGATCTATAATGACCGCAGTCAATTACTTTTACTTATTCATTTTTGCCAAAATCCATCACAAAATCAAACATTTTTCTTTCTATATAGGACCCCATCCTTGTATCTTTACCTCTATTGGAACAAATAAATACAGTCAAGAGATAAGGGGGAACTCTAATAGCATCTAATGAAGCAAACTCTATTCAAAATCACTCTACAAGATTTCCAAATAAGATTGTGTGTGTTTGCGTGTGCTCAGTTGTGTCTGACTCTGTGCCCCCAGGCACTGTGGCCCGCTGGGCTCCTCTGCCCATGGGATTTTCAGGCATGAAACCTGGAGTGGGTTGCCATTTCCTACTTACTCCAGGGAAACTTCCCTACCCAGGGTTTGAACCCAAGTCTCTTATGTCTCCTGCATTGGCAGATGGATTGTTTACCAGTAGTGCCACCTGGGAAGCCCATTATAAGACTGAGGAGAAGTTAAAAATGAAACCCAATAGTACCATCCTATACATAGTAGAAACATCCAGAGGGAAGCGCTCATGAGATTCCCACTAGGGGAGGTTACTGGCCTCCTCTATGCAAGGAAAGTCTACAAGAGATTTTCCTTCTCAAAGGGCTTTCAGGTGGTACATTCAGTCCTACTCACAAAGTCAGTATAAGGCCCTATTACCCAGTAATATGTTGATGTGGTTGATTCAAGACATCTAACAAACTGATTTTGTAGAAATAAATCAGAGATAAACAATATAAATACCTAAAAAAAGTATCCAAGTAAAATAAGGCAAACACAGGAAAGGACTGTTGGAGGGAAATATTACAGAAGTTAGTTAATCTAGAGAGAGGAGGAGGAAGGAGGAAAAATTACTGCCTTTAAAACCATAGAAAAAATATTTAATTGATTAACCAAATATTTATTGTTCTCTATGTGCTTGTATTGTGTTTGCCACTAGAGATACAGGCATGGTGTCAAAAGACAGTCCCTGTCACCAGAGGTCCTACAACCCAGTGGTGGACAGTGGTATTCTACAATAATAACTGAGAAAAATATTTATATACAATGTTGCTATTGTTGTTTAGTTCCTAATTCATGTCAACTCTTTTTTGACCCCATGGACTGTAGCCCACCAGGTTCCTCTGTCCATGGAATTTCCCAAGCAAGAATGCTAGAGTGGGTTGCTATTTCCTTTTCCAGGGGATCTTTCTGACCCAGTGATTCAACCCACATCTCCTGCATTGGCAGGTGGATTTTTTACCACTACACCACTTGGGATGCCTCTGGGTATTATTAGTAGATTACAATTTAGATTAAGGAGTCAAGAAAGGTAGATTTGAAAAAGTATACTTAAGCTGAGAAAATAATGATAACGACAAGTCCATTAGGTATAACTGGAAGTAGGAAACTGTAGGCAAAGGCACTGACTAGTTTGTAAGAGTTGTGGAAAGAAATTCAGTGAAGAGAAAGAAGCCTCAGAAGATAGTTAAGAGCTCTGGAAACCAAGGGTCTAGTGTTTTATTTTACTTTAGCAAAAACATGGAAAGGTTTTATGCAGAGGAGTAACACGATTCAAACTTTATATTCAAGAGCAGGGAAATCAAATTGGAAGTTATTCTCATAATTCAAGCTGGAGAAGTTGATGACTTAGATTAAGGTGGTGGCAATAGAATGTTGGAGGAGGAGGAGGGCACAGCAACCCACTCCAGTATTCTTACCTGGAGAATCCTATGAACAGAGGAGCCTGGTGGGCTATAGTCCATAGGGTTGCAAAGAGTCGGACACAACTGAAGAGACTTAGCACAACAGAATGTAAAAAGAGGATGATGATCTCTAAATGTGTTTATGAAATAGAATCAAAGCATTGTTCTTGAATTTGTAGTAGTAGTTTGAGGGGCTGTGACATTTAAAAATAAATTCCAAATTTCTTATGGATCCAATAAAGTAAATGGGTAAGATTATTATTATTAAATGGGTAAGATTAAAAACAGAGGAGATGAAGAAAAGAAAATGAAAAGATACCATCTGAGTTAGTTAAACTAGAGGTACTATTGAGATTTCAGAGCAGCTTTCCTCATCCCACTAATATGACATCAGCTAGAGATGAAGGATGGGCTTCTCTTGTGGCTCATCTGGTAAAGAATCTGCTTGCAATGTGGGAGACCTGGGTTTGATCCCTGGATTGGGAAAATCCCTTAGAAGGACTGATGCTGAAGCTGGAACTCCAATGCTTTGGCTACCTGATGCAAAGAACTGACTCATTTGAAAAGACCTTGATGCTAGGAAAGAATGAAGGTGGAAGGAGAAGGGGACGACAGAGGATGAGATGTTGGATTACATCACAGACTCAATCTTGGAGTTTGAATAAACTCTGGGAGATGGTGATGGACAGGGAAGCCTGGAGTGCTGTAGTCCATGGGGTCTCAAAGAGTCAGACATGACTGAGCGACTGAACTGAGAGTTGAAGGACAGAGAAGCCTGGCATGCTGCAGTCCATGGGCTCCCAAAGGGTCGGACACAACTTAGTGATTGAACAAAAACAAGAGTTGAAACAACTCCCACTGACACTGAGTATCCTAAAGATGATACAAAGGAGAGTAACACAGAAACACAATTCTCATAGACACATCTTGAGAAAATAATAAAATGACTGATGTGTAAGATAAATAAATGCTCCTATTGTATATGGAGAAGAAAACTAGTTATTTACCTTTTAACAAGAAAATAACCGTTTACATAATAAATTGACTCTTCTGAAACATATGTCATTGCAGTACCTTTTCATGAATTATATGGGTGATTTGGTAGGGAAGCTGAAATTGAAGCCAAGAAGATTCTAGTGAACACTAACCTGAAGTATTATTGATCAGTCATTGAAACTTAGGATAGTTACAGCATTTCTTTTATCCAAAGATTAAGCAAAACATTTAAAAACATATTCACTTCCTAGACAAATAAAATAATGTCAGATGATAGTGGGCTTAAATATCAGGGGAGATAAACAAAAAGAACAGAGTGGTGGAAGCGCAGATAAACTCAAGAGTCTGTCTGACTTGACCAGACCATGGTCTTCAATTCCAGGGATTCTGCTCATTAGCATCATTTTAAAAGTATATGTTATACATCATTTAATGCATTTTTTTAAAGAGAGACAAAACAAAAAATATCTGTGCTTTCCCAATGAACTGGTGCTGTTTAAAATAAGAACTAGGAGAGTGTATTAATGGAGGCATTCTTCTTAAGAAGGTGGACCTTTAGAGTCATTTTCTTAATGTTCAATATGATCTTCTTTTATGGGAATGAAGAATGTACTGGCCATTCACTAGAAGTGTGTTATTATCATCATTATGAATCCATTAGACATACTCAGGTGAGCTGACTAACAACCTTGTGACCAAATCCTCCTCTTGCTTTTAGTGTATTATTTAATAGAATGCAAATTGCTCCTTACTTATTTTTGCCTATGGTAAAAATTCTAAGGAAATATAAAAGGCCATTCCTTTGCCCTTGGAAATCAACAGAAGTAGTAGTAGAATTTTGAGTGTTAAGTTGCCGCATATGTAACAAGTAATGCACAGCTATATCTGATAAACCTAGTAGCAGTAATTATTGAATCTAGAATAGTCTACCCTAAGTGTAAAGTAGTGGGGAAGGAGGGCATCACAAAAGTCTTGTTGTTGTGGTTGTTTAGTTACTAAGTTGTGTCTGACTTTCTGCAGCCCCATGGACTGTAGCCCACCACCAGGGTCCTCTGTCCATGGAATTTTCCAAGCAAGAATACTAGAGTGAGTTTCTATTCCCTTCTCCAAGTGATCTTCCCCACCCAGGGATCTAAGCCATGTCACCCACATTGGCAGGCAGATTCTTTAGACCACTGAGCCACCAGAGAAGCCCAACAAAAAGGTCTAATGCTTAATGTTAGGTAGGTAGAATAGGGAAAAGGAGTCTGGGAGGCTAAACACAGCAGAAGCCCAACTCGGTGAAAGCTCCGGTGGTGGAAACGGAATGCAAAGAAAACTCAGCACAGGGGAAGTGACAAGAAGCCCAGCGTGCTGGACTTGGGGACGGCAAAAAAACAAACTCAGCAGAAAGCTCACGTGGCTCAGTCTCAGATTCCAGAAGACCTCCAGTTGGGGTAGGAAGTCTCCGACCCTATAGCTGGAAGAATATATGGCTAAGAAAATCTTAATTCCTTTACAATCTCTTGTTTCTTGTTTCCTCGAACCCCCTGTGAACAGGCAAGCGGCAGTGAGTGCGGTTGAGGGACTCTGGCAGGGGCTGTGCCTCAGTGTGTCCCAAAGGCTCCACTATCCGCTAGGCCCCAGTAGCTGTTGCCCAAGTGGGTGGGGGGTTCCATCTGTCCTTAATTTTCTTTATGCCAAAGATCAGACCAATGAAAACTGTGAGCACAGGTCAGGTAGTTAGCAGATTTTCTGGCAGGTTATGAAGGGGATTCCTCAACATGTTTTTCCACTGCTTTTACCTCCCATCCATCTTTCAGCTCTTTTCTCCTGGGACTTGAGCCCAGCCAAAACCCATGGTGCCTGGCTTCAGGACCTAATAAAGCATGTCTCATTCCAAAAATTCAGTGAGAGACACAGCGATAGTTAAGACGTGCATTTGTTTAGGGTCAGAGAGAAGCATGCTCCACAGGGTGTGGGCCATCAGAGAGGAGAGTGAAGCGGCCATGGAATGTGGTGTGGTTAGTTCCCCCCACAACCCCCACAACTGGGTGATTCCATATGCTAATGAGTGGGAGGATCATTCCAACAATTGGACATTCCCCAACTGTTTTGACAGTTTGTCCTCATTTTGACAGTGCCTTGAAACTGTCCTCTGATGTGTCACTTAGTTTGCAGATTGAGGATCAATGGGTTTAATTGAATTTGACTTGTCATCTTGGACCCATTTGATTTTAATTGGTTTCTGACATGCCCTTGGGTTATGTCATTCTTTTAAGCCCTGCCCCCTTCCCTCCAGTTTCATGCTCTTTTCCTGAGCCCTGTCCGGACCCACAATGTTGCCTCTACAATCTTCTGGAGGGAAAACTAGAAATTAGCTGTCCTAGGAGGAAAATACTGTATAATATCCAATCTCTAGATATTCAGGCCTTCATCTCCTGTGTTTCCTACATGTGCAACAACAGCATCTCTCAGTGAACCCACTAAGGCAGGCGACAGGCACACAATGCCTGCTAGAAGTCCATCGCTTGGCATCCCTTCAAGGGCAACTGGGCTTCCAGGGATAATGTTTGCCACTTTGGGAGTTAGCCCTGCAGGCCATTTGGCCTAAACCCTTACCACTCTTCTAAAGTTACAAACATACCCCTGGATCAAATCTCCACTCCACTTTAATGGAACATCTGGTCTCTTAATTTGTTCTTAAGCCACTTACTAACTCCTACAACCAGGATACTGCCCCCTTGTAGGCAACATTGCTCCAGCCCACTGATTATTAAAATACTCTTAATGGCCCTTATAGGACCAGATAACCCACTCCTTTGTCATTACTTCTGCTATTACCTAAATTAGATCTATGACAATGAAATGTTCACCATTGGATACACCCTAAACTGCTCTCACGGAGGACTAGGGGAGAAAATCAATGACTTACATGCCCTCAGAGCAGTAAGAAGATAAGGCTTAGGTTCACAGGTTCCCAGTTCACCAGGTTCCTAGTTCACCAGGTTCCCAGTTCACCAGGTTCCCAGTCTCAGGGGACAGGCTTGGATTGCTTTACGTCATGATATCTATTCCCATCCATGGTGGACAAATCAGCAATAAGTTAAGATTACAACCCCTTAATCCTACCCAGCACTGGTCATGCTGGAGATCTTGAAGACACCCAACTCCAGTCCAGGGGTCCCAGGAAGTCGACCTGCCTTGACCTGCCCAGGGATCTGGTCCTTGGAAGGATGTCATGCCTCAGCTTGCTCAGGGATCTGCCAGTCCAGGGGTCCCAGGAGGTTGACATACCTCAACCAAGGGACCCAATTCTTGGGAGACAACATGCCTTGACCTGCTCAGGGATTCGATCTCCAGGAGGCTGTCATGCCTCAGCTTGCCTGGGGATCTGCATCCTGACCTGGGGACACCTGGCTCTCAGGTTGCAACAGTACTGGGTAGGATAAGCTTCAGAAAGACTCACCCCTAAGGAAGTCCACCCATGGACATAGAAAGAAGCCTATTAGTCGTGGGACTATGCCCAATCTCAGCAATAACTCAGGAGTCCAGTGAGAATCCTGTTGCCTTTCTGGAAAGTCTAAAAGAGGCCCTCCAAAAGTTTACCAATCTGGACTTAGACTCTTGTGAGGGACAGGTGATTTTAAAAGACAGATTCCTGTCCCAATGTGCATCTGACATCAGGATAAAGTTACAGCTCCAGAAACAGGACTCTGCTGCCTCTTTAGATGAGATGGTCCAGACAGCCACCAATACCTTTTATAACAGAACAGGAGAGGGAGGCCAAGGCCCAGGAAAGGGAGAGAAGGAAAGAGATAAGGCATGCCCAGATGTTGGTCACCCTCCAGGGAAGCCTTATGCAAACTCTGAGTATTTGAAGGAAAAGACACAGGGCAAATGACTAATCTGTAGACAGGTGGGGCAATGGGCCAAAGAGTGTCCAAACCCTGACAAGTCTCCTAAAATGGTTTGCTACAATAACCATCAATTGCGACATTGGGTGGCACTCTGCCCTCGGGACCCACGAGCTTCAAGGTCAAGAGCCAAGCATTCCCTCAGGATGGTTCAACAGGACTGAAGCAGCCCACTCCAGCCAGCCTGCCTGCCACAGATAGCCATCACAGGGCTGGAGCCAAGGGTGCAACTTGGGGCTACCTACTTTGTCCTGACCTCCTCCTCTGGAGTCTTCTCCTTCCAAACCTGTACCATTTGGGGTGCTACAGGAAAAACAATTACTGAAAGATTCACCCAAGCACTTCTTAGTTGCTGGGATGGACAAATATTTTCCCACCAGTTTATGGTGGTCCCTGAGTGTCCTACTCCCTTATTGGGAAAAGATATACTCACTAAACGGGGGACCACCCTTGTGATAGGAAGCTTTTTCAGCCCCTAGAGCTCTACAGCTTCTGTTACTACTTAGGAACCCATTACATCCTGTCCAATAGGGAGGGACCAAAAGCTATGGGAGGACAAAATTAGCCCCCAAGTGTGGGCCCAGGGGACTCCTGGATGGGCTCACCATGCTCAACAAGTCATCACTGTCCTCCAAGATCCCACTCGGTTTCCAAACCAGAAATGATATCCCCTCAGAAGAGAAGCTCAGGAAGGACTACAGCCTCTAACAAATAAACTCCATGCCTGTGGGCTAATGGTCCCCACAAACCTGCTGTGTAACACCCCAATCCTTCCTATAAAGAAAAAGCATGGGACCTGGTGAATGGTTCAAGATTTCCAGATCATAAATGAAGCTGTAGCCCTTCTCCATCCCACAGTATCCAATCTCTATGTAATTTTGGGAGAAATCCCACACAGTGCCAAGTGGTTTACAGTCTTGGATCTCAAAGATGGATTCTTTTGCATACCATTGGCTAAAGAATCCCAACAACTTTCTGTCTTCGAATAGGCGGCTTCAGGAAAAAAACACCAACAGATGACTTGGGACAGTATTACCTCAGGGGTTCAGACACCCCCAACCTGTTAAGGAGGCTCTTAGCCAGGATCTCCTAGATCTGGACTTGGGACCTAATAGGAAAATATTACAATATGTAGATGACCTACAAATCTGCTCTCCAGATGAGAAAAATGCCCAACAATATGCAACTCAGGTTCTAAACTTTTGGGCAGAGAGGGGATATAAAGTCTCCCATGCTAAGGCACAGATGGTCAAGACAAAAGTCACTTACCTGGGAGTTCAGATTATACATGGGTCCAGGAGGCTCTCCTCTGATCAAGTACAAGGAATCCTCCAGTTTTGCGAGCTTTCCGGGGGCTAACTGGGTATATTAGAATCTGGATAACCAACTATGGTCTAATTGCCCAGCCCTTATATGAAAGCTTGAAGGGACGGGATGATTCAATTCCACTGATGTGGGGAACTCCTCAAAAGAAGGCAGAGACTACACTAAAACAAGCCTTAACGCAAGCACCTGCCTTGAGGTTGCCAGACCCAGAAAAAGCATTCCAACTTTATGTCCATGAAAAAGAAGGAATAGCCTTGGGATTGTTAACTCCAAGGTTGGGACCTGAGCCCAGCCTGTAGCTTACTTATCCAAGAGACTCGACCCAACCACCCAAGACTGGCCTCCCTGCCTTTTAAATCTTGCAACTGTTGTAATCCTGATAGAAGATGCTTCAAAACTCTCTTTTGGGGGCAAACTATTTTTACCAGCCACCAAGTGAAACAACTCCTAAATGGGAGAGGCCATTTATGGATGTCTGATCAAAAAGTCCTCAGATATCAAGTAGTGCTGATGGAAAATCCAGGCCTGACTATATCCCCTTGTGAGGTTCTTAATTCAGCTGCCCTCCTGCCTACCCCTGAGGGCTCTCTCCCCTTTCACTCTTGCCTAAAAACCTTGGACAACTGGACAAAATCGCGTGAGAGATTGTCAGAAGATCCTCTGACCAACCCTGAGGAAATCTGGTATGCTGATGGAAGCAGCTTTGTCTTGGATGGAAAAAGAAGAGCTGGATATGCAGCAGTCTACAATTTTGAGTCCTAAACCTTTGCCACCAGATACTTCAGTCCAATTAGCTGAACTCATAGCCCTGCCTCGAGCTTTAGAGCTGGGAAAAGGAAAAGGAGTGGCCATTTACAAGGACTACAAGTATGCCTTTCTGGTGCTACATGCACATGCTGCTATTTGGAAAAAAAAGAGGCCACTTGACCACCTGAGGGTTCCCATTCAAATATGGTGATCAAATCCTTAGGCTCTTAGAGGCAGTTCATCTGCCCACTGAGGTACCAGTTTCCCACTATAAAGGACACCAAAAAGGGAGTACAGAAGTGGCATGAGGGAACCAACTAGCTCATCAGGCAGCTAAGAGAGCAGCATTACAGAATAATGACCTAACAGGAACCTTAGTTCCATAGACTAGTTTGCCAGAAACTCCTTCACATCTTGAAGGTGAGACCCTTAAAACTAAGCGTGATGGCTTTCAGGATCATATGGGGTGGTTCCAAAAGGAGGGACTCCTTTTTCTCCCATTGGGAACCTCCAATGGATGTTGGTTAATTCCTTACATGCCACCACTCATCTAGGGGAAAAGGCCCTCCAAAGATTACTAGAAAAGTCCTTCAGAGGAACAGGCCTCCAAATGACTATAAGGCAAGTGGTCTCCTCCTGTCCCACTTGCCAATTAAACACCCCGCAAAGAGCTTGAAGACCCCAGCTGGCCCAGCCCATTCAACGACATGGGACCTACCCAGGAGAAACTGGCAGATGGACTTCACCCAGATGCTAGTTTCTCAAGGGTATAAATACCTATTCATCATTATAGATACATTCACAGGATGGATTGAAGGCTTTCCCACATGGAGTGAGAAGGCTGAGGAGGTAGTAGAAAAACTGCTCCATGAAATCATCCCAAGATTTGGTCTACCCAGGTCATTAGAAAGTGACAATGGGACATCATTTACTTCTAAGGTCACCCAAGGGGTCTTTAAAGCATTGGGCATTACTTATTATCTCCATCATGCCTGGAAGCCTCAGTCTTCAGGAAAATTAGAAAGAGCCAACCAATTCTTAAAATCAGCAATAAAAAAGATAACCCAGGCGACCTCCCTGGGTCCCTGGGATGGAAGGAGGCTTTACCGACAGCTCTCCTCTGCACCGGTGTTGCCCCTAAGGAACAGGTTGGTCTTAGTCCTTATGAGATGCTATATGGGAGACCTTTTGCTTATGTCAACAACCTCTTCCTAGACCCAGAGGCTCAGACTCTCTGGTCTTATACCATGGCCATTGGGCAATTCCAACTGGATGTATGCTTGTGGGGTGTCAACCAGGACCAAAAGATTCTAAAGAGTCACCACTATATGCTCCAGGGACCCACGTCCTAATTAAAGTCTGGAACAATGGGTCCCCAAAGGCTCAAATCCAGCCCATATGGAAGGGCCCCTACCCTGTAATACTTTTTACTCCTGCAGCAGTCAAGATACCAGGACACGACTTCTGGATTCACTACTCACAAGTCAAGCCATGGAAGAAAACAGAAGAGGACACTCAATACACCTGTGAGCCCCTGGGAGATCTCAGATACCTATTCAGAACTACAAATGAGTGCCATTCTAATGAACCCCCAAAATTAAGTTTCTGGAGATAAGATTTTTCAGCTCTAAAGAGTCAACACAGCTTGGCAGGGGCTGTACTCCAAAAGAGACAGGAGATAGATCTTCTGATCCCTGAAAAAGGAGGAACTTGAGCCATCTTGAATGAAATGTGTTGTTTCTGGGTAAATACCTCCAGCTAAGTTGAAGAAAGTCTCACAGTCCTCAAGAAAAACATTCAGACCCTACAGGATCTCAAAGAACAAGCTGGAGAGTTCCTCGGGTAGCTGCAGTCTCTTTGGGGGATCCTTCTCCTGGTGAGGGGAAATTTGGAGTTGGCTAATGCGCCTACTAATCCTTGTTATCACAAGGATGTTACAGCATCATATTGATGCTGCTTATGATTGCTCCATGTATTATCAACTGTCTAACTCATTTTGTCTCTGCCCAGGTCAACAAGCTACAACATGCAGCTCCAGTTCAACAAGGATATATAAAACTATAGCCAACCAGGGAAAATAGCAGTTCTTATAGCAGTGTCTACTCTTAGATGGACACTGCTATAAGGACTCTGAGGCTTGAGACTAGCAAGAGGGGGAGGCCCCATGCCCCTCACCATCCCAGTTCAGCAGAAAGTAGCCAGAGGAACCTTGATGACCCTATTCCCAAAGAACTGGGCCTCCTATCTCTTAAGGGGAGCAGGTTAGGTAGTTATAAAAGGAAAAAGGAGTCCAGAATGGCAGGGGCTAAAAGACAAAGAAAGGAAAAGCCTGCAAAAATAGAACCAAGGAAGGTCCGAGGACCTCAGGTGACACAAACAGCCCTCTTGGCTAGCCCAGTTTACATAGGGCAGGCTCAGGGATGAGGAGACAAATGTATGAAAGGGGAAGACTAGAAGAATTGAGACCTCTCTTCTCTTCTCTTGACTTTTGGGTCCACCTGTCCTACGCCTCAAGGGTGTACTGTGCTTTGTTTTTCCTAACAAAACCTAGATGTAACACTGGTTCATCCTTCGCTTCAAATTTTTGCTGTGGTGAGACAGAACTGAGGCAATTACGAACTCCCCTGACACTTCATATTCATAAATGTATGCAGATTGTTTACAAAAGAGACTTTATTTTCCTCCTATAAAATGATATAAAGCATAGGCACACATGCACACACTCACACACATATACAAATACATATCTACAGAACCAGTTTTCACAAGAGATATGTAGCATGGACCCATTTATTCTTGTTTGAAAGTTATCCTTGGAATGTTCTTCCATAGTGCTGTACTGACTTTCTCCTGCCTTTCTTTGCCCAATGGCTTTCTCTTGCTATTGAAGCTTGTTTTGCCACATTCAGCAGGCAGGGCATGCAGGAGAATAAACGCGTTTCTCTTCCAGTATCCCTCAATCAAAGACTGACAGCTGGAGTCCTTCCATCACCTCCCTTGTACTTTAAGGAGAGTAACTCTGAGGTGTATGTCCTACACGAGCTGCCAGAATCTCTCCAATGGAAAGAAACTCCAGTCATTCATGACGGCAGTTGGTTTTACTGATTCCTCTTTCTCATTTCCATTTCTTCTTACTGATGAGTCCCTCACCTCCAAAATAAACTACTTTCACTCAAATCCTTGTCTCATGGCCAGCTTCTGCTTCTGGAACAACTCAAACTAATACATATGCCAAAAATGACTTTTAACTTAATAAGTGTGGGAATATTGAGCAATTTCAGCTCAATTCTTAGGTCCAAATTACAAACAATTTTACTAACAAAGACCTTTTTATTGATATGTTATTTAAGTACTTACAACATTCTATACACATAACAGATGAGCTAAAAACTTAGGTACAAAGAGTAGCTATGTGTTTGAATTAAAGTTAAACCAGTCTACTTAAAATGCTTAATTCACCATTAATTTTGCCAATTCAGCTGTGTTTTAATCATTGTGAAGCTCTCCTAGTGATATGAAAGAAGTTGAGAAAATGCTTGCTATCAATTGAAACTGCCAATAGCAGTCCATCAGTCTGTTAATCTTCTAGCAACTATTCAGCAGGTAGGAAAAGTGCAGTCAAAATATTTTCCCTCATTTTTTTTTTCTTTTCACTTTTAATAAGATCAGACTGTTAAGAGTCTGTTGGTCACCAGATCCATCAACTATCTAGGAAAATGATTCCTTTCATGGCTCAATCAGAGCCTCATCTAAATTTCAGCAGAAATCTATGACTTCAAGCTGCCATCCCTACTTCTGTTTCCATGGGAATAGACTTCAGACAGGGGAAAAGAAAAAATGGATGGGGTTAGGAGCTTTCAAATAATCATTCAAAATCATGATGAGGTTTTCAGAGCTTCTTTCCTAGGTGATTATTCTGTAGCCTCTTAACCCCTTTTTGCCAGTCTGTTTCCATGGAAATATGACAAAAATGGCTGTCTAAGTCTCCAGCAGAGATTATTAGCATTCTTGTGAATTTCAGCTTTGGCTGCAGTCTAGACTGAGTAAGATCTTTCTTTACCAGTTTTACATATTAACCTACACTGTGTCTACACATTGTCATTTTTACTTTGAAAGTTCCCTTCACAAATTTATACTTATGATCAAGATCAGATTGATTGTGACATTGCTGAAAAAGCCTTCAGTTTTACATATTAATATATGAATCAACTGCAGAGTGTGTCAGAATTTTTAGAGTGCAGAAGAAAGAATATTTAGTTACTAGATTCAATAGACGTTAGATAGGTGTTGGTAGATATGCAACAAGGATCATTTTTAAAATATTTAGCAATCAGTAAGACACAGCGCTGAAACTAAGCACAACCCTGTGGGGCTCCTGGGCCTGGGAGCCTTTCTGCTCAGCCTCCACAACCTTGCCTGAGTTCTAAAAGAGAGGTTCAAACAGTTGCTAATCAGAGAAGGGAGGGGATGCAGAGACAAGGGAGGAACAGCCTAGAAAAAATAGTGTAGCTTTGGGGCAGGGCCCTGTTTCCTCTCAAGAGATACACATAACAATATTTTTGAGCTCTTTACAGAACTAAGTTCAGTCACTCAGTCCTGTCTGATTCTTTGCAACCCCATAGACAGCAGCACACAATGCTTCTCTGTCCATCACCAACTCCTAGAGCTTGTTCAAACTCATGTCTATCGAGTTGATGATGCCACCCAACCATCTCATCCTCTGTTGTCTCCTCCTCCTGCATTCAATCTTTCCCAACATCAGGGACTTTTCCAGTGAGTCAGTTTTTTGCATCAGGTGACCAAAGCACTGGAGCTTCAGCTTCCAATGAATATTCAGGACTGACTTCCTTTAGAATGGACTGGTTGGATCTCTTTGCAGTCCAAAGGACTCTCAACAGTCTTCTCCAACACCACAGTTCAAAAAAGAACTAAAACCTCCAACAAATGGAAGAGTAGCATTCTTCATTCCAGATAAAAGGAACTCAAAACTTTCAAGAGAGCAACTGAGGCCATATTAAAGAAATGCAGGTCCAGCATACACCCTAATTTTATCAGCAACTCCACCCTTAAACCACTGCTATAAAACTCCTCACTAAACCATCCAGGGTTGGGACAACCAATTTCAAGAGTGAAAGCCTGCTTTGTTCCCCTCTGCCTTGCAAAGCAATAAGCTATTCTTTTCTACTTCACCCAAGCTCTGTCTTGGAGATTCGATTTTGCACTGGTACAAGCAAGCAGGGGCTTTCTCAGGTGATCCTAGTGGAAAAGAACCCACCTGCTAATACATGAGACTCAGGTTCAATCCCTGAGTCTGGAATATCTCCTGGAGAAGGCAATAGCAACCCACTCCAGTAATCTTACCTGGGAAACCCCGTGGATAGAGAAGCCTGATGGGCTATAATCCATGGAGTCATAAAAGAGTTGGACACAACTTAAGGACTAAGTGACAATAACTCCTGAGCTTTCAGCAATCAACAATAATAAATAGAGCTTTTGGCATCAGCATCCATCAATCAGAGCAACTGGTTGGTTTCACTAAAATTATCAGCCCTATTATACAAAAACCAATAAGTTATTAAAAGTAGACCTATATAAGATGGTTATAGCATTAAACCCAAATAAATTATCCAGCACCACAATGTGAGCTCCTGTAAAACTTACGAAAGAGCTTACAAGAGAAAAGGGTAGAAATGCACAGCAATGCATCTTTTTAAAAATCAGAGTGCATATACTTCCATATAAAGGTCATTTGAAAATCAAAATCATTCTTATTACTGAAGACATTATGCCAAAAGTTAGAGAAAGAATACATATGGGTCTTTGATAGTACCCCTGGCAAGATACCTTGTGTTGAATGTAAAAAAATTACAGCATGCTACATATCAAGTCTCATCTGTCGTACTTTCTGAAATTTGCTGAACAGCTCAATCTACAATTTTTGCTAGGGGAAATCAAAGTTCCCATTGACCTTATAAAGTACACTTATTTTTCAGAACTCTCTTACTATTCTATGAAAAGAGTGAAAGTTACCCAGTTGTGTCTGACTCTTAGGGACTCGATAGACTGGGGCCTGCCAGGCTCCTCTCTCCATGGGGATTCTCATGGAAAGAATACTGGAGTGGGTAGCTGTTCCCTTCTCCAGGGGATCTTCCCAATCCAGGAATCAAACCTAGGCCTACTTGCATTACAGGTAGATTCTTTACTGTCTGAACCACCAGGGAAGCCCAAGGGTACTACAGTGGGTAGACTATCCCTTCTCCAGCAGATCTTTTGGACCCAGGAATGGACCCAGGATCTCCCACATTGCAGACAGATTATTCTTTACCAGCTGAGCTACCAGTAAGCTATTCTATAGTTGAAGCATTTTACCTATGAGGGCTTCTCTGCAGTCTGAATTGAAAAAACTAAGTTTCAATGAGCAATTATCTGAGTTACTAGGTTCCTAATTTAAATTTAATGGCAACTATTGAAACTAATCTTGATTGATGTTTTCAACTAAATAGATCATAACAACAATAAAATAAAACAGTCTGGTTAATTTTTCAAATCATCACTACTCTCAAATGCAGTTTGGCACAGTGCTTAAACACATGGCCCTTGAGAGCAGGATTTTGTCTGCAGGCCAAACCTGGCCTTCAGCTTACTCATGTAAATAAAGTTTTACTGGAACACAGCCAGACTCATTCCTTCACTGTTTTTAATTGTCTATGGCTGATAATCTACCAAAGGAAGAGAGATGAGTAGTTGCCACAAAGATCACATTGCAGGAATAAACTGTAATATTTATTCTCTGGTCTTTTAAGCAAAAGTTTTTTGACCCTTGCCCAAGCCTTTAATTATAAGATTATGCCATTACAAGAGAAGATACTTTGAAGTTGGAGTCTTTTTTTTTTTTTTAATTTTAAAAGTAGTCAATAATAGATAAAAATGTGATCGCCTGGTGTCTGTACTTACATCCATAAATTCCACGTTGGCTTTGGGACCAGTTGTTTCATTAAGGATCTTAATAGCCACAGGAATCTTCACTGTTTCTCCTTCAGGGACCCAAATACCCTTTGTGGGGAAAAAATTTTCACATTAAATCTATATTAACACAGATACAACATTTAGATCAGACACAAAATTTGATTTAACCAGTCATGTGCTTTCATTACCAGAAAATGAGTCACATATATATTCTGCTTTCAAGGTGTTTACACTATTATAAAATTCATTTGTATACATAAAAAAGGCTTTAAATAGTTAAAAAAAAAAGAAAGAAAAAATCATTGAAATATATGTAATAATAATATTTGACTTGGGTGATATCATCAATTTCTTATGACTTTGAGAAGGCTGTTCTGATTTTTGAACTTCAATTGTCTTATTTGTAATTTAGAAGACTCGGCTATATAATGTTAGTGGTTCTTCTCAGCTTTAATATTATCTAATTATTCTGTAACTAAAAATACAATAAGATAAAAAAGCACATTCTCATGTATAAAAATTCTGATTGATTTAAGAATTCATGTTCTAAAGTGACTTTTTAAGAATTAGTTTTAAAAGGCAAGTACTAAGGAGTATTGAACACATATTAATTTGTCTATATTATTTAATACTATGTATGTACCAAGGATTTTTATTATTTCTAAAGTAATATAAAATATTTACATTAGTCATTGCAAGTTTTCTTTTCTTATAGAAATATAATATGAACAACATCTATGTATTGTGGGAAAGTATAAAATAGGTAGAGTTTGATTAAAGTATAATGTTATGTTAAATAACAGCATTTCTGGGTAAACAATTCAACCATTTAACTGAGGACAATGATCCTGATAATATAGGAATGCATGAAATATACAAGAATATTTTTTTAAGTGTATCCTTCCAAAGGCACACAGAAGAAAATATGAGTCTACATGTAAAAAAATCTCAAATTTTAATTTATTAGCCTTGACATTAGAAACATCCTCTAAGGACAGTTTTAACATTAAAATGAATGGAAGAGAGCAGCTCCACTTCCTGTTTTTTTTTAATACCATTTGCTTGTAATTATAAACATTTTTGAAACTTTTTCACATAGTACTTCTATGCTAAAATATATATATGTTACCCAAAGTGGTAACATATATAGATAACATAGAGGTAACATATATAACATAGGTAACATATATAAATAACATAGAGGATAGAAACACAGGAATTATTAAAAAGTCAAAATATTAAAGAAAAAAAAAGACTTAAACCTTTAGAAGTGAATTTAATAGTGAATAGGGAAATCCATCTGTCAAATGCAAAAATAATAGGCCAAGCTTCCTATGGTACAATTTTAGAAAAATGATTAATGCAGAAATGGAGGTGGAGAAGCCCAAGGCCTGATTTCTTGTTCATGGTACTCAAGTGGAGAACAGGCTTACCATTACTCAATAAAGTAACCTGAGAAGCGGTTACCTTATAAAGATATGGAATCAATGTGAAAATATCTCTAAAGCATACTTTCAAAATAAGAAAATAAACTCACTGTAAATTAATTTTTGCTGCTTTCAAAATAAGTATAGTCATATAGTCATTATTTTCTAGGCCCTATGGGATCAAAATTCAACTATATTGATACCTATGATATTGGTTCAAATATCTTATGTTTAGGCACAGCATTACTCCAAGCAGATGGAAAAATTAACTGGTAATTGGCTAGGCAAATTTGCATTTCTGTGGTCAAGAATAATTCTTTATAGTTTAAGATAGCATGTCCTCGTAAGAACTAACAATTTTAATTAAAACTTAGGGTCAACTATAAACACTGTAGGCATAAAATTTAAACATACTTATGGAACTTTCAAAAAGCTTTTAATAGAAGTAATTTCAATAAGTGTACACCACTCTTGGACAATGGGCAAATAAATGTTGCTAATATAAAATTATTAATAATGCTTTATTATTAAAT
Organism: Ovis aries; assembly: GCF_016772045.2. Lineage (NCBI taxonomy): Eukaryota > Metazoa > Chordata > Mammalia > Artiodactyla > Bovidae > Ovis > Ovis aries. Next base: position 213,376,950 of record NC_056055.1, read on the forward strand.
GTCTAAATAATATTTTTCCCTGCCAAGGTTACTAAACAACATTTGGTCTTGAGTTACACAGTATTCATGATTTACAATAAAATTCAATTTCCAGACCATATCATCTTTAAAAACATAAGGGTGATTATATGCCAGGTACATTTCAAGACTGAGTTACTTTTAAAATGGAAGCCCATATTTTTCTAACGTGATATAATTAAGAGAAACAGATAAGATAGTTTGTGTCTTTGAACATACAAAGATTTTGAAGACCAGAAAGTACCAAGTCAGCTAATAGTTTTAAATTTAACTGAACAAAATATGCAGAACAGGAGATTTAGAAACATCTGCAATTGACCATAGAATTAAAGTTTTATTTTAAAGAGATGAGATTATTTTGGTAAACTCAGGAGAGAAAATTAAGGTTTATATTCCAATCATTAATAACTTCCATTAAATAATTCTGCTTTAAATGTAAAAAAACATTTTAAGATGCAAAATTATTAAGATCTGACCTATTTTAGCTGATATATTCTTAAAAATGTAAGCTTGCATATCGCTTTAAGACATTCGTCAAAGCAAATTTTGGTAATTGAAGCAATGGACATTACAAAAAGGATTTAGTATTATCCAACAGAGTTTCTTATTCTTGTTATTTACAATTAAAAATAAATTTCACCACAATTAACCTTGGGCTTGGCCTTTGAATTGGTTTTGTAATTAAGTTAAATAAGTAAACATACAAATGCCTTCATTTGAACTCTCCCTTTCCAGAAATATCTCTCTTATTTAAAACCCATGATGCTACCCTCTCCTTCTATCTAACCTGAACTTTACAAAGTCACTTTTTTAGTTTGCATATAATGGTGAAGACATTAAAACTGGAAATTATCTGTTAAATTATAAATGTTATAAGGTAGGCAAAAAGTGCTTTAGAAGTGTATTTCTGTGTGTTCTGAAGAGATGGGCTAGTAGGGTCCAGATGGATAGGTCTTTGGATTGTTGACTTAAAAAAATGCACATGAGAGGTGCAACTAAGTTTTATTTAGGGCAAAATGAGGACTGAAGCCCAGGATACAGCACCTCAAATAGCTCTAACAAACTGCTCCAAAGAGGGGGAAGGTCAGTATTTATGTGATTTTGGTGGAGAGAGAGTACATGCAATTGAGCACATATCTTTCCAGAACATTTCTGCTAGTTTCATGAAGTCCTCACTCTGAAGCATTTTACTGCCTTTCTACATATAAGGAGATGTAAGAATCGGGTTCATAAACTCGGCTCCTGAAAATACCTACCTGAAGACCTGTTCTGCCAGTTTTTCCCTGAGCACAGATTGCCTCATTTCTGTTCTCCACCCTAAACTCCTTTCAGGGGATGCTGAAAATCAGCAGCACATGATCTAATGCTTGTAGAGATGTGTTTCCTGCTTTTTCATGACTGTCTCAAACCCAACTTGGTCAATACAAATTAATGAATTCATTTGTGTAGCAACTTCTCAATACTATAAAGATTCTTCTTGTAGAATATTAAAAAGGAAATTAGGTTGGCTAGAACAATAACTCTGGCTATTATTTAGAACAAGTATGAAACAAAAGTGAAACTAACTGATGGTATGTGTTATTTTTTACTTACTTTGTAAACAGTTCCAAAAGCACCTGAGCCAAGGACTTTCACTCTTTTGAGCTCAGTTTCTTTCAAAATACGAAGTTGAGCTTGATTGGGCGCTGTGCCGCTGGGAGTTAAGGGTTCTACCAGCTACAAAATCAAAGAAAAACAAAAAATACAGGTAATACAACTTTCAGTCCAGTAATCAGTGTTCCTCTCTCTTTCTGTCTGGTTTGCTTTCTCACAGGTAAAAAACACACACAAACCCATTTTAGATTGACAAACCCTATTATATAAAATGTATCACTCAGCATTCCTCTAACCCTACTCTTTCTCTATTGATGCTCTTCACCTGAGTGAACACAAGAAACAAGTATGTACCTTGGTCTAAGGGATGTTTTTTTTTCCCTATTTTTTATAAAAATCTAGAGACTAATTGCCTGGAAAATCCCATGGACGGAGGAGCCTGGCAGGCTGCAGTCCATGGGGTCTCTGAGTCAGACACGACTGAGTGACTTCACTTTCACTTTTCACTTTCATGCATTGGAGAAAGAAATGGCAACCCACTCCAGTGTTCTTGCCTGGAGAATCCCAGGGACGGGGGAGCCTGGTGGGCTTCCATCTATGGGGTCGCACAGATTCGGACACGACTGAAGCGACTTAGCAGCAGCAGCAGAGACTAATAAGGGGCTTTTAATTTTACTTCATGTTCCTTCTTTTGGACAAGTTCAGCTAAGATTCAGAGATTTTACTTATTCAACTGTACTCTATCAAAGTTTTTTATTTTTTCATTTCAGGAAATTTAATACAAAAATTAAATAATTTTTTTTTAATTAAAAAAGCTACCTTTTTTTTTTCTAGCATTTAATATCTTTACCAAGGAAGTCAGGGCAAATACATAAAAAAAGAAAAAACAAGCTAGCACAATGTCAATAAACAAACACAGTGTTTCTAAATTTTTCACGTACGTGTAAATTACTGGAGGGTTTTGTTAAAATGCAGACTTTGGTTCAGTAGGTCTGGATTTGGGGCTGAAATCTTCATTTTTATAGAACTCTAGAAGATGCTTTTTTATGATGTTGGTCCTTGAACACATTTTAAGCAACAAGGCCCTAGAATACCTTCCAGGTTAAAAATTCTAAAATTCTATGAATTTATTCTAGATTATAAATGAATGCTATGGAATGAAGAGGAATAAAATAACAAATGGGGAATGAGGTTTGCTTTTTTGGCTTCCTAAAAGGAGGTAGACTTTAAAACTAGTCTTGAGATAATAAACATGGATGGACATGGGGGAGGATGCTGTCACCAAGAACAGTTTGGACACAGCCTCAGGAAGAAGGAAGAAGGTATGGAAGAGACTAACACAGAGAGAAGGACAGGTCTGAAGGATGAGATTAGGGTGGGCGATGCCAGATCCGGAAGTGGGCTGGTTATGGGGCAAAATTAGGCTGATAATTTTAGATGTCATTGTTTAGATGCCATTGCCAGAGAGAATGGGTAAGCAGGAGAAATGAATGCAAGTGCGTGCCAATTTCTTATGTGAAGAACACCACCAATGGCAAAAATGTAGACAAAAGAGAGTCTCCAGATACCAAATAGTCTATACTGAATGTTAGAATTTTAGAAATTTACCTATGCTTGAGGGAAAAGCAAGTGAGACAAATAAGAGCTTCTTCTTTTTTCTTTTTTTTTTAAAGTTAATAAAGGAATTAAACTTTAAATCCAGACAAATAGCTTGTTCTTTCTCAGCATAAGGAAATAATTAAGGGCTACTCCTACTCACATTGTCTTGAAAACCACCACACTATTTTAAAATGTCTGTTTACAAGGCTAACTGCAGTGTGGTCCTCCAACTTGGTTATTATTATAATGCTCCTGTGAACATCACGGTCTACTTAATTAGCTGAACAGGATCATGAATATAAGTAACGGTTAGCAAGAATTTGGGAAAAATGCTAACAAATATCAATAAAATTAGGCTTTTTTTTAACAGTTTGATAATACACTTCTATTTCATTTTCAAACTTAAATTGTAATAATGCATATAACTGCATTCAAGTCACATAAATCTCAGAAAGAATCACACAAGTCTTTATTAAACCTGAAAACAAAATCTCCTACAGAGGATTATCTTCATTTGAATCCTGCTGTACAGAATTTGTTTGGTAGATTTTGATATATATACTATGTGTGTAATAAGAAATTTTTATAAATTATTTCTTAAATCATATGTAAAAGTCATACAAAAATCATATGTAAATTTGGGAACTGGATTTTTTTTGCACTTTGGGTTAGATACACTTAATATATATGTGTGTGTGTGTGTGTGTGTGTGTGTGTATGGACTCTCTATATAGACATGGGCCTTTCAGGTTGCCCTAGTGGTAAAGAACCTGTCTGCCATTACAGAAGACGTAAGAGATGTGGGTTTGATTCCTTGGGTTGGGAAGATCTTCTGGAGGAGGGCATGGCAACCCATTCCAGTGTTCTTGCCTAGAGAATCCCATGGACAGAGAAGCCTGGCAGGCTTCAATCTATAGGGTTGCAAAGAGTCTGACACAACTGAAGTGACTTATCACATAGCATATATAGACTTATACTATGCAATAATTTCATATTTTGAAAACTTCACAATTCACAATTCTACTTGAGACATTTAGTCCTCTGCAATTTTCTTAAGTATGATCCAATTTGTTTTTTTACAAACACATTTTCCCCCAGGAATTTAATATATCATTAAAAGGAGCATAGTTTTGTTTTGTGATGTAGTATGATAGAGTTTAAATCTGTGGGGTTTTATACCACTGCTGCCACTCATAAGCTTAGAATGCAATTTACCCTTCCTGGCCCTTCATTTCACATCTGTAAAGCTGGTGTAGCAATAATTACCTTAGAAGATTGTTAAAGGATAAAATGGTATATAGCATAGATGAAAAAATTTGGAACGTTATCTGCCATAATATAGGCAACAAATCTGTCACTTCAAGGGATAGGATTGTCTTTCATTAATATATTTTGAAATTACAGCATCTATAAAAACATTAAGCTTATCTCCATCTCAATAAATGTATGTTAAAAAAAAGATTTCTTACTTTTATGTATGCAACAGAAAAATAGACACTGTGGAGGAAAATGATTTGGGGGAAGTGTATCAATTTTAAAAACCTTCCAACTGCACATCAAGTTTTAACGACTTTCACCTCTGAGGCAAGATTTCTTGCTTCAGTAATTGAGAATTTAAGCTGATTCTCTTAAGAATTCCTCTTCTGTTTAGGTGGTAGAAAATCATAGTTATTTACTTTTACTGAGAGAAATATGGGAATTCAAAATAATCTAATTTTGCCCTAAGTGATAACTTTCCATTTTTTAAAAATATAGAATATACTTACAAAACCAATTAGCGTGCATTCATTTAGTAATGAAATGCCAATTTGATGGGCATTCTTCGAAAGCACTGTATTAATAAAACAAGACAAACAACTCTTTTCATAGCAATGAGCTATGAAAACACACAAGGTTAAGAGACAGAATTTGTCTTCTATTTATTCAAGAACCTAAATATCCACTGCTATACCAAACCTTCCATTCTTCTTCAACTCTAGTTTATTTACTTCACGTTTCAAGATTCTCTCAGTGACTGCTCCAAACCGGCCATATGAGAGAATTCTGCCTGCCAAACTTTTATTCATGTTCACATGTACAAAGCTGAAAGTGATCAAGTTGGGTCTTCTGCATCATCCAGCTTAAGTAGAAATTGTTACTGTGTTCACTCTGTGTCTATAACTGACTACTGAATGCTTGAACAAGTCTATTGATAAGACAGCCCATTCTAATCTCAGATAACTTCCATCATTAGAAAGTATTTCCTTATATGTAGCTGTATAGTAGCTTTCTGAAACTGTCATATATTTCTTCTATCTAGATCAACTTCTAGAGGAAAAGAGCTAAAATTTAATTCACTATCAGTGTGAGAAACTTATGAATGAACGAATATTCCCATTCCTCTCAGTGTTAAGAGGAAGTCAGACTGCAACACTGACAGCAATAGCAGAGAAGGCTGTCTCAGTACAGTTTTGCTCTTAATTGTTCAGACAGGCATGGGTATGTGTATCGAGAGACAGAGGTAGGATTTAAGTTGAGAAAGCTATGGTTTAACACACATTCTTCTGCAATTGCTTTCCCTCTGATAGCCTGTATGCTGAAAATGATCATCTTGCATGCCCGAGAACTCAGTGTGGCAATGTAAAAGAAATTATAATATTCATGGGTAATTTACATATTCACAATAACTAACATGCACAATATTAAATGCATAGTGTGGGAAGGTCTAAGCTTTATCCTGAAGCTCGTCTTTTCACTGATGCTATAATGAGATCGGTGGCTACCCACTGAATGACCCTTAATTAAAGCATAAATTGTTTGCTGATCTGGCTTTATTTTAGCCAAAATAATCCTATCTCTTGTTAACATTTTCCTGGTTCTGTTACGAAGATATATTCTTACTCAGGTATTCTCTGTATCTCCTACTTTGATATACTAGAGTTTATTAATGGACCCTTGGCCCCCAAAGAAACAGATCTATCTTTTCCCAATATGATAATTTCCTTGACTCTTGCTATTTGCCCTCTTCAAGTCATGAGCCTGCCTTGACTACATTTATTATATACTCTGATTTTTCATCAACTTTGTATAATAGAAAGTAGAAAATATTAGTCGTTCAGTTGTGTCCGACTCTTTGTGACCCCATCATCTGCCCATGGAATTCTCTAGGCAAGAATACTGGAATATGGGGTTGCCATTTCCTTCTCCAGGGGATCTTCCAGACCTAGGAATTAAACCCGGGTCTCCTGCATTACAGGCAGATTCTTTACACTCTAAGCTACCAAAGCATACTATAAAAATATAAATCCTCAGCAAAAAAAAACAAATAGAATTTTCACTTGGATTAAAAACTGAATATCATAAAAACTTTCTAACTCTAATGAAAGTGCCTAGACACATGAACAGAAGAAATGAACATCTCACCTCTGTTTCCAGGAATCTTCTTAAGGCTCTTTTCTTTTTGATGCTCTTCCTTCGAGCATAAACTGCAAATGTTAGGCCCACAATGACCAGGATGAAGAGCCCACCAATGACTCCAGCTGCAATTAGAGGAGTCCTGCCAACCAGAATGGAAAAGAGAATAATAAAAGTAAGAGAGAAAAGACAGAAAAAGAGAAAAGGATGGTTGTGTACCCACATATCACAAGTCTAATCAGTTAGAAGAAACACAAACAAAAATGCATTACCTTTTCTCATGGTAAAAACTGCACTTTTTTTTTTGTTTGTTTTTGCTTTGTTTTTTAATAGTAAACCATGCACAGACAACTAATCTTTTGGGGATGAGCAGCCACAACATGCCATTTGATGAAACATGTAAAATCTGATAACAAAATGAAGAACAAATGCCAAATTTTTGATATAGGATCACTTTAAATTGTTTTGCTTTTATCTATAAAGAAGAAAAATGCATTTAAATAGTTTTGTTGTGACATACGCTACTATTTTCAACATTTTCTCTAAAGCAGGCTTTCTCAACAGTGGCACTATTGACATTTGGGGCTAGATACCTGTTCATTCTGGGGACTGTCTTATGCATTTTAGGATGTTTAGGAGCATCCTCATCCTCCATCCACTAGATGCCAGCAACACTCACCCTCTCCCCAGTCATGCCGTTGTCTCCAGACATTGCCAAATGTGTGTCAAAATGACTGCCAATTGAGAACCACTGTTCTAAACCAAGAATGAGTCGTTTGAGGACATATGAACCCCATGCTTCTGACATACAAAGATACCAACAGAGAGATGCATTGACAAAGTGTTATTTCAAACTCTGTCAAGGGCAATGCTGTTGGGAACACGGGCAGAAGAAAGATGAAGAATTGGGTCAGACAGGTTTTCAGAGTTATGACTGGAGTAAGCATTATTATCAAAAGCATGACTAAGCATCATATACCCATGAAAGAAGTCTATACATTAAGTATTAAATAAAAATACATAAACAGCATTAAAATAGGAAGACATTGACCAGAGATCTTTATTCTTAAAATGTTTCTCTAATATATTACTTACTAAGACATGCTTTTTAAACTGATCACTTTTTGTTTTCTGCTTACTTGAAAAGTAATGTTTATGGTCTTAACTTCTTGTCCTAGAATAGATTAGTATCTGTACGCTTCCTGTGGTCAGTCTTGAAATACATTAATTTCATATGCCATATGAAACAGTTCAGAGTAAAACACATATTGACTATGAAGTCATGATAGATATCAAAACTAAAAAAGACTTCTCCGAATGCTGTTTTCTATGGTAAAGTGTTTTATGTTTTATATTACTATTTGCAGAAGAACTTATTTTATACAGCTACACTATTAGAAAAAAAATATTTCTTGTTCCTGTAAGATAAAGTTTTGCTCAAAGATCAGAAATAATGAAAGTGGATGATCCAAAATAAAATATTTAAATTTTAAAGAGCTGTTGGAAAAAAAATTCTAACTTCTTCTGTAAATGAAGTCATATATTTTAAACATTGTAACTGTTATCTTATTGTCATATAAAACTGCAAAGAAACCTTAAAAAGTGGTTCATCCTAAAGGTTGTTGCCTGGCGGTTCAAAGTCCTTCAGCACATTGAAATGTTGCTATAATTCAACCAGATTTTCCTAAATGGAATTTTCTAAAGATATAAAAATCTATGCTGAGAAAATTACACTACAGTATGGAAACAAACTCATCATTGTAATGCCTTTTGGTATGTGTAAGATCACATTTTTTGGTATTCCAGTTAAATATGCATTTCAGAAAACATTTTAAGTCTTCAAGGCATATTTTTCAGCTCAAGTGCCTAATACATCTCTGAAAAGTCACTACTATAAAAAGAGTTACATTTTTGTTTCCTTAGCCCAGTGTTTTATTGTAAAGGATTTATGCATGATTGAGAATAGTCCCCAGCATTTTGTTAGCTGTAGATTTGAACGAAACTCTAATTTTCCTCTACTTATCCATTTTGCAAAAGAATAAATGGTATGTATTTATGAAAGCATTTGTCAATGTCACTATAAATTAAAAGAAAATTCTCTATTTTTTTGTCTTTCATTTTAAGAGGGATCATTTCCAACAGAACAAGATTCCTGACTCTACTTTTTTCAACTAATTCAAATGGATATTATTTCTACTTAGTCATGGCAATGAAAATAAAACATTTAAAAACTCAACAGACAGTAATTTCTATGATTTTCTAGTTAGCTTTTACTTTTGTTATTTTCCTTCAGCAGTTCCTTGGTTGATTTGCATTCCTCTAGTTGTTTTCTTCTTTTACCACTTTGCAGGAAAGGGAGTGTTACAAACAATCCAAAGAAGCAAAGAACTAGAGATTCTGCACCTAAAATTCATGCATAAATTCTTGTTGGATGTTTAAAGAGGCCTAATTCTTCTTATTTCAGCAGAAGTTACTCTTGAAAAATTAAAAAAAAAAATTAACCACAAGGAAGCAATTAAGTTGAAAAGCAACAATGTTCTATAAGAAAACTTGCTTGTATTTTTAATAAGTGAATATGATAAAATGTACTGATTTTGATTAAGAAGATTTAATATTAATTAAAAAACTGACGTGAAATATAACCCTGGCCTGGGCTCTAGTTTTGACAAGCCAGCTATACAGAAATTTTTTCGGTAACTTGAGAAATTAGAATATGGATTTGATAGTAGATGAAATAGAACATACTGGCATGTAAAGATGTAGACCAGAAATCAAAAAGACTGAGTTAAAACACAGTAGTCACTAAATCAGAAAAAAAATTCTTACACACATATACATATATGTGTGCAAAAAAAAAGATCTGGAAAAATGTACAATAAGACACTAAATGGTAGTTGTTTCTGAATTATATGACTCTAGCATCTAATTTTTTTTATTTTTACTATTGAACATTTTTCTAATATTCTCCACTGTGTCTTCCCTTTGAAATATAGGTTAATGAAACTTAAGACAAATACAGAAAAAATAAATCTTTGTCTAAAAGCTTAGTTTTACAATAATAGCCTTGTTTCCTTTCTTTTTTCTTTTTGAATGTTTACTTTGCATTTTTTCAATTAAGATTTCATTTTGCTTTCCCTGTCCACTTTTATGATCTAAGTACTTCTGAAGGTATTTTCTATTCATTATAGCTTAATGTGTCTGAGACATTTAATTGCCACTATGTTTCTTACAGATTAACATTATATTTTATAAGATCAATCTAATTTGAAAAGTTATACTACTTCACATTTTGTACTCCCCCGCAATTTTGATGATTCCTAGACATTTGTAGGTGTAGGATCGATGCCCTTTTTTTTCCCCCTGAAAGTTAATGCTTCACTCTTTATAACAATCCTTTGGATAAAAGGGATATAGTTACTTAAGTTGCAGTTTTAAATTGTTGTGTATCTCCCCTAGGTCTAGTGCTGACTATTGCCTACTCAGCTATACTCCTGAAGTAGAGTGTGTTCCTCTTACATATGGGTCAGAGTAACCTCTCAGAGGCTAAGATGTGACATTAATGAAATCATTTGGGTCAAAACCAAGAGATCGAGAATACTCTGCAATCCCTTATCTGTAATAGGAGTATTGCTTGTTCTCTGTCTTTTGTCTGTCCATTAAAAACCTTTGGGATACCCTGAAGTATACAAGATAGGGCATGTCAAGCGACAAGCGTGAGCTTTTACTAAAGGGACGCTATCAGATGATATTTTATCTTATTCTGTAATTTTAAAATAGTATAATGAAACTGGTATCTTCCATCTACTCATAGAAACTAATATAATGAGGATTCTGAGTCACACATGAACGTGACTAATTTATTTAAAAGCATATAACTTGGATTTCACAGTTTCTTTTAGAAGTTCAGAGACAACACTATAAATTACTGTATAATCTTGAATGCAATTATCTGTTTAAAAATTGTATATTGAAGAGTAGTGTCTCCCCAGACTACGCTATTCGTATAATAAGATGTATTCTTATTAGTCATTAGTATATTTGAACTATGCTATTCCTCACTGGAGAATATAAAATGTGAGTGAATCATGGAACTTGATTTTATAAACATCCAAATACTTTCTTTCACTGATCTGTTTCCTTTCAGATAACAAATCAGAAACAAAATAAAGTGAATATAATTTATGATTAAAATTCATATGGTTTTAAAACTATTGATTACACCAATTTTGTTTCATTTAATGTCAAGGGCAGACTATTCTACAAAATATGTGCAGTGGTATTTTCTTTAAAATTGTAAACTTAGTAAGACTGGTACTTTAATATACTCACTGTGCTGTGCTGTGCTAAGTCACTTCAGTGGTGTCCCTATGGACTGTAGCCCTCTAGGCTCCTCTGTCCTCTGGAGTGGTTGTCATTTCCTACTCCAGAGGATCTTCCCAACCCAGGGATCAAATCTGTGTCTCTTAAGTCTCCTGCCTTGGCAGGCAGCTTCTTTCCCACTAGCGAAAAGAATGCTAAATCTATAAGATTCTTTTGTGTTAATTTCACCAAATAAAAGGATTTTAAATTTATAACATAGGCATATTTTTCTTTATTTCTTAAGTATAGAATAATTTTCAATTATAGATAAAGGAATCAATCAGAAGTTCTACTAACATAACACGCTGATGATATAGTTTACAACCCATGGTATTGACTTTATATCAGAGAATTCCACTTTTAGAAGCTCTAAATTAAACAATTTGAAGTCAGATCCTCAGAATCCTTTGGATTAGACTTAGGGCCATAGGGCTTCCCTGGTGTTCTAGTGGCTAAGATTCCACACTCCCAATACAACGGGCCTGGGTAATCCCAGGTCAGGGAACTAGATTCCACATGCTGCAGCGAAGAGCTTGCATACCAAAACTAAAGATCCCCGAATACCACAGCTCAGCCCCAGCACAGCCAAATATATATATATATATATATATATATATATATATATATTTAAAGCTTAGGGCTGCTTTATTTTCTGTCCATGGGTACTAAAGGTGTTAAACTGATTTTTTTTTTAATTTAGACAGAATTATAAACAAACAAGTCTAACAGGCTAATTAGATCATTTTAACCATTTTTGAATAAAAAAAGTTTAAATCAAAGTGTAAAATAATGCCTCTAGCATTATTACTTTATGTTTACCTTTCAAATCTTCACAATTTTTCCTTATAGTGTTATATCATGCTGGAAAAATGTTTTCACCTCAGACCAATTTGAGTTTTATTAGGTTGGTGAAAAGTAATTACGGTTTCAGGCTGTGAATTTTAAATTATAACTAGGCTCAAACACACCTTATTAATCAAAATGGGAACTATTACAATCTACACATTTTTGACAATAAAAAATAAGTTTGTTTATTCCTGTAGTGTAAAAAATCTGTGCTTCAGGATTCGACAAACTCTTGGAAAGCATTTTCTGACTCCTGCTGGTTGTCGAAGCGTTTTCCCTGCAAAGCACTGTGGCGATGCTTGAAGAAGTGGTAGTCGGTTGGCGAGAGGTCAGATGAATATGGGGAATGAGGCAAAATTTTGGAGCCCAATTCTTTCAGCTTTTCAAATGTTGGTTGTGTGACATGCAGTCAGGTGGTGTTGTGGAGAATAATTGTGCCCTTTCTGTTGACCAATGCCAGCTACAGGTGTTGCTGTTTCAGTGTATCCCACTGATTTACTGAGTGTACCTCTCAGATATAATGGTTTTGCTGGGATTCAGAAAGCTGTAGTGGATCAGACGGGGACCACCAAATAGTGACCAAGACCTTTTTTTTTTTTTTTTTTTTTTTTGGTGCAAGTTTGGCTTTGGGAAGTCTTTGGAGCTTCTTCTTGGTCTAACCACTGAGCTGGTCATCACTGGTTGTTATACAAAATCCACTTTTCATCACATGTCACAGTCTGATCAAGAAATGGTCTGTTGCTGTTGCATAGCATAAAAGAAGATAACACTTCAAAATGATTTTTTTTGATTTGTGGTCAGCTCATGAGGCACTCACTTATTGTGCTTTTTCACCTTTCCAATTTGCTTCAAATGCTGAACTATCATAGAATGGTTGACATTGAGTTCTTTAGCAACATCTCCTGTAGTTGTAACAGGATCAGCTTCCATGATTGTCTCAACTGGTCATTGTTAAATTCCAATGGCCAGCCACTGCGCTCCTCATCTTCAAAGCACTCATCTCCACAAAATTTGTTGAACCACCACTGCACTGTACGTTCACAAGCAGTTTCTGGGCCAAATGAGTTGTTGATGTTGCAAGCTGTCCCTGCTGTTTTACAACCCATTTTGAACTCAAATAAGAAAATCATTCTATCTTGCTTTTTGTCTAACATCATTTCCCTAGTCTAAAATAAATACAAAATAAACAGCTAGTAATCAGTCCTTAACAAAAAATATAAAGTCAGAAATGCTCATTAAAATGGTATAACATAACAATATATTAAATATTTAAGAATGTATTCCAATATCAAACAGCAAAGTTCAACAATGCAAAACCACAATTACTTTTTCACCAACCTAATAATTATATGTCTGCCTCCACTAGTTGGAAGAGCAGTACCAGCATCAAATAACTCAGTTTAAATACGCATAAGTATACATTCTTTACCAAAGATAATGAGAAATAAACACTGCAGGAGCTACCTAGTCTTTCTCAGATTTCTGACATCTGACATATTTGCCTCTGAAAGTGAAAGTGAAGTCGCTCAGTTGTGTCTGACTCTTTGCGACCCCATAGACCCTTACCAGGCTCCTCTATCCATGGGATTTTCCCGGCTATAGTATTGGAGTGGATTGCTATTTTCTTCTCCAGGGGATCTTCCCAACCCAGGGCTCGAACCTGGGTCTCCTGCACTGTAGACAGACACTTTACCGTCTGAGCCACCAGGGATCCTGTTTAATACTATCATGAAATCAAATACTTTTGAAACAGTGCTCAGTTTGTGTCAGACTCTTTGTGACCCCATGGACTGTAGCCCTTCAGGTTCCTCTGTCCATGGGATTTTTTAGGCAAGAATATTGGAGGGGGGTGCCATTTTCTACTCCAGGGGATCTTCCCAACCCAGAGATCAAACCCATGACTCACGAGTCTCCTGCATTGGCAGGTGGATTCTTTACCACTAGTGCCAGCAAACATCTTAAGCACTGGCAAAACATATGCCTCACTTAGGCCAAGACAGTCTCAGTTTGTACCACTGTTAAGTACCAATAGAACCCCATTCACTCTCAAAAGTACACTTTTGTGAACAATAAATTAAATGTTTGTCCTTTGACAAATACTTAGCACCATTTGGAGAATCTAGGACACTTCCAGATAACTCTTTACATAAAATAGTGAAGTTGCTCAGTCATGTCCAACTCTTTGTGACCCCATGGACTGTAGACTGTAACCGGGCTCCTCCATCCATGGGATTTCCCAGGCAAGAATACTGGAGGGGGTTGCCATTTCCTTTTCCAGGAGATCCTCCCAACCGAGGGATTGAACCTGGGTCTCCAGCATTGTGGGCAGATGCTTTACTGTATGAGCCACCAGGGACGTTCCTTAACTCCTTACATATATATGTATAAATAAATGAACACATACACATTCATACAAGAGTACCTAAATATTATCAAGTTTCACCTTCTGGGAAGGTAAGTTAGTTACTGCCTATAATAAACCATGAGAATCCCATGGACAGAAGAGTCTGGCGGGTGTTGGACAGAAGAGTCTATGGTGTTGGAAAGAGCCAGACACACAAGTGACCAAACAACAACAAACCTACATATAACACAAAGGGATGCTTCATACGTTAGAGTCAGAAGTGATGACTCTCTGTAAGCTTTTATTTTGTTTTAAAAATATGATTATATGACATTGGTTAACATCCTGTATCTTATTTTTCCTCCAAAAATGTTATAGTAATCATCAGACAAAAAGCATGAATCTATCATGGGCCAGAGGTTAAATGTATCCACGGTAATAGACTACATTTCCTAATTTGCTTTTTAAAGTTAGTTGATCAAAAACATCTTGACTCTTTACTGAAAGAAAATTCTTAGAATCAGGTGCCAACTGAGATAAATAATACCATTTCACAAATAGGACCATTTCAATATTAGTTATGTATGTAAGCAGTTTAAACACAGGAAAGTGAAAGTCACTTAGTCATGTCCGATTCTTTGCGGCCCCATGGACTGTATAGTCCATGGAATTCTCTAGGCCAGAATACTGGAATGAATAGCCTTTCCCTCCTCCAAGGGATCTTCCCAACCCAGGGATAGAATCCAGGTCTCCCGCAATGCAGGCAGATTCTTTACCAGCTGAGCCACAAGAGAAGTACAAACACAGGAAAAGTTCTGCCCAAATAAGAGGAACACAAGATTTGACTGCCATTAGGTACTCATTGGTTTTATGACACTTGTAATGTCACTAACAATTATTTCCTTTTTCAAAGGGAAATAATCTAATAGAAATGAAAACATCAAAGACTCTCTCTATCTTGATATAGAACTGTCCCCTTTTATAGAGATATACCAGGGATTTATTTGGTCTTAAATACTGCACTTATGTTCAAATAATTTAAATAGATTGACTATAAGACTTTTCATTCTAATAATACTTGTGTATTTTTAATTAAAATTTTCTTCTTACATACATTGTATATTTTCATAGTAACTATGCAATATAGATCTTATAACCCCCATATTAAAAATAAGAAATAGACTCAAAAAAGGTAAGATACTTAGATAAGTTCAAACATAAATAGTAATGCTAACATTTTACATCTTGTAATCTCAAGTTCATCAATTTTTCACCTATATTGTCTTTCTTTCTAAAGATGTTTCCTTAGAATTACTTTAGAGAAGAGAAATAGAATTAATCAGATTTTTCTTCAATACTTATATTTGATAATAGAGAATATAAAATGCATATAAATTTATTTAGGAGTTCTAATAAACTCTTTGATTTTATATTTAGTTTTTATTTAATTATATATTTGATTTTACATTATCTTAATGTTATAATTCTCATCACACTGGCACTTTCTCTGCATTGCTATGTCCATTATGATTCAGTCTATTAAGTCATTTATGTGCTTATTGACAATTATAAGTGCTTTAGTTCTTCACTTAGCTTCATTTTATTTTCTCAGTGAGAGAACAGTTAACAGGATTTTGAGGGGATTAAAAAACTTGAATTTCCTAAAGGAAAAGCAAAGACAAGCAGAATCTATCACTCTGGTGATAGTCCTTACTGCACCGTTCATTTGTTCAGTCTTCCCCAAAGTGGTTCAGATTTGAAACAAGAGATCTTGAAACACTAGAAAATATTGAAATTCCCCAGAAGACAGTTTAAGGGTTACTGCCTAGGGCAAGGAGAGCCATATTAATGTGTGCGTGTGTGTGTGTTTTCTTTTTCCCCTCCTGTAAACTGTACTTATCTGACCCATAATTCTACTTCCTCTATAAATATGACACATCTTTTGTTTTTTGAGCAAATGAAAGTGATGTGGATAAAACTCTGAGGCATTCATCAGTTGATAGTTATAGCTTTTATTTGATGAGACCTAGAGTATTATAGTATATTACCTAGGGTATTACAGTATCCTTTGATTAGGATTTGAGATTCCTCTATTATATCTTAAATGTGACCAGAAATGTAAGTGCTAAAGCAGATGAGGCAAAATATACTGTCCCTCTTCCTAAGAAAATGAATGTTTTTTTACTTTTCATGTGTTTAAATAAATGTTTTTCCCAGTAAGTTTTCAATATGCCATTACATATTATTCAAAACACAGCATTACAAAGTATTTCAGAAAAGATTTTACCATTAAACAAATATGTAAATATCACTTGGATTATGTCTAGAATTAGAACTGAAAAAAATTCTAATAGTTTTTCAGTGATTCCTTCCTTCAATTTACAAGTAATATTTATACCTCTCTATGCGTTTTTGTTTGTTGCAATTTTAGGAAAGCATACAAACCTGCACATTGGATTTTTGAGGCAACTATTCTCATGATTAAATACACAATCCTAAGAGTACAAATAACTGACCTATGAATTTTACATCTTTGAATTGTTTTCAGCTTTGCTGAAGTATAATTGACAAATATCTATGAATTGTTACAAGGAAAATACTGAAAGAGAATTAGATAAGCAAGAACTTTTAGCAGATTTGTGTAAGAGCTCAGGTAAATTTTCTGTCTTTAGAGTTGTGTGTATGTATTGTGTGGTTTATACTTATTATACAATACAATGAATGTTCATATTAGTAAAACACTTTAAACATCATCTGTATAGGTAGAATAGAATACATACATATGTTTAATGAAATGAACATAATTTTTTAAATATTTAATTGCAAAATACAAGATCCACTAAACACTGCTCTATCCCATTACCTATTCTTCCACAGGAACTAAAGTAGGGGAGAAGTAAATCATTATAGGCACGATCCTTTATTCTCACTTATTAACATTTTCCTTCACCTCAAAATAGCCATTCATTCTCATCACTGTAATTTCATACACCTATGCTACTAATGAGCATAGGTAGCTCAGCTGGGAAAGAATCCACCTGCAATTCAGGAAATCCCCATTGGATTCCAGGGTCACGAAATTCCCCTGGAGAAGGAATAGGCTACTCACTCCAATATTCTTGCCTGGAGAATTCCCATGGACACAGGAGCCTGGAGGGCTACAGTCCATGGGGTTGCAGAGTCGGACACGACTGAGCAACTAAGCACAACACAATACACGCTGCTAACAGAGATCACAGACTATAGAAAATTGCATTTATCTTTATCAAAACATCACATATTTGTGTCAAGTTTATTGGGCACAGTCATATAATACAGATTAAACAGCCCCATTTTGAGAGAATTTACAAGTTAATTTACCTAAAACTTTGATTTCTTTTTCATTTTACATACAATTATGTATATAAAACATCTTTGATTTTTAATGTTTATAAAGCACCCCTTTACTTGCCTTAGACTAAAAACAATTTTTTTTATGAAATACTCAAAGGGAGTAAGAAAATGTCCTTGAAAAAAAATCACTCTTTTCATTTAGATGACATATTTTCTACTTATTTTGCCCTTCTGGCAACCTTTTGTCCCACTGAGGGGACTTGCACACATTAATGAGAAGCTAGATCAAATGACAAGGGAGAAGACTTTAAGAGCAGCTACAGCTATGGGGAAAATGCCAGGATTTTGGACATCCATGTGGGATCACTGAACATTTTTTCAGGATTGAAAAACAAACCTACATTTGGCATGTGTTTTATATGTGTTATGCTTAGTAACTCAATCATGTCTGACTCTTTGTGACTCTTTGGTTTATAGCCTGCCAAGCTACTCCTCCATAGAATTTTTCAGGCAAGAATACTGGAGCAGGTTGTCATTTCTTCCTCCAGGGGAACCTGCATCTCCAGTGTCTCCTGCATGGAGGTGGATTATTTGCCTGCTGATGTGTTTTATATGTGTTATGTCAACTAATTATTTTAATAGATTGATTATTTATGTTTGATGAATCTGAGGGAGGTTATAAAACTTGCAGCAGGTCTTAACCACTTAGCATTCTAAGTGGTTAGTCACTTTGAATTTTGTCGTTTTACTCTAAAACCTTTCCTGTTTTCATTAAAATATGATTATAAGAGTACATTAGAAAGATTATTCCTCTAATACACTAGATAGATAAGCCAAGAAAAGAAGACTAAATAACTATTTCAATAGTTCTTACTGGTGGCAGTGAGGGACAGAGTAGAGAAGTAGAGAAGATGAAGTAGAGAAGGATTTACAACAGCAGAAATATACATCCAGTGCATAAACCTGATGGTGAAGAGAGACAAAGGAGGAGCCAAAGATGACAAGACTCTGGTGCTTGGGTGAGTGGAAGGTTGATGATTCCCATTATGGGTGTGAGAAACAAAGAGAAAAAACATTTGGATGGAGAAGTGGTGATTCCTTTGGTTCTATGGATTTGAGGTGCTGAACAATATAAATGTATACTGTTATCATTTCAATATGCCTTCAGATTTCTGTGTCTACTTGTTCCTCTTCTAATGTCAACACTTATACCTATGCTGATTTTATTAATAGCTTCACATTTTTTAATTAAAGAGAACCACATAATGCCATTTTCTTTAAGCATTTCCAATACTTTATTTTTTTCTCTGGGAATGCTAAAAAAAAGAAAAGGAAGAAAAAGGTTCAAGGGCTTTTGGCATCACCGACTCAATGGACATGAGTTTGGGTGAACTCCAGGAGTTGGTGATGGACAGGGAAGCCTGGCATCCTGCAGTCCATGGGGTCACAAGGAGTCAGACACGACTGAGTGACTGAACTGAACTCAACTGAACTAACGGGCTTTTGTTTTCATTTCTGTTTTCTTTCCTCCTCCTTTTCCTTTTGTTTCCCTGATAAACTTATTTTGGAGCTTTGTTTCTCCAAAGTTTGGTAAAGTTTGCTTATCAATCTATTTTTGTTGTAATCATTTGAAAACATTCATTTTTAATGTAATATACATCTAAAATAGCTAATACATTTAAAAACGTTATTTGTACTATTATACCAGAGCTGTTCTTCCCATTGGGTAAGACAAGGTGAAACTAAGCACCTTTGGAAGTCTATACAGATCTTTGTCAATTCTGAGTCCTAATGATATCCCCTTTTTAGAGAGTTGAACGTTTGGTATTAAAGAAAGTTTTGTAATTGAAAAAGGTAGCTAAACATAATTATTCTGGAATATGCTACTTCATATTTTTTTTTATTTTATGAGTTTGTAATTTTCACTGAAACAACCTTTTGTTTTTAGATATAAAGTGCCAAGTGCTAATAAATGGCCTCAATTTTATCGCCATCTCTGTGACCCAATTCATTCCATTTTGCTATCATAAGAATATCTCCTCTTAGCATTATGTGTCTCTTTTATACACTCTCAAATTAAACTTATTTAGGTGTTTATAATCAATTTTGTGCTCTCTTAATTACTGAACTAATTCCCATTACATTTTAGGTTTTCCGCTAAATCAGTACTTGTCAAGGTCACCAACATTTTCCTTATTGACAAATTAAATAAAATTATACTTAGGCATAATCTATCCCTGAGGGCAAATATTCTTTTATTTCTAATCTATAACATTTAGTTATAATATATCCCATTATCTACTGAATTCTAGTTTAATTTAGCTCATCTAGGAGTTCTAGAGTAGAGGTGCCATGTTAAAGTTTAAACACGAGCAATGTGTAAATTTCAAATAACTTTAGGGATGTGTACATATTCAGAGCTTAAAGGTAAAATAACAAAGTTTCTATTTTTAAAAGTACAGATATATATCCTTTAAGTGCTGGAATTATGTCACAGGTGTCCTTATATTTTGGGGAGGCTATTTTGTCTCATGAAAACAAGAATTAAATGAACATTACATGAATAAATATCTGAATGAAAAATTCTATAAACATTTAGATATTTTTCATCTTAAATCAACCTTTAAAATCACATAAATATTTCAACAATTTTAGAATTTTCTATATATTTTTAAACTTAACAGAAGTGTAATTCTAAAATACTTCTAGTGAAAAGATAATGGGAAAAGTTATTTATTTCGTGTTTCTTGAACTGAAGCTAATATACGTGTTTAATATTTGCTTATTACTGAATTTAAGGTAATAAGCAAAATATTTTCTCCTTAAAGCCGTGAAAAGAATCCTTGGATCAGTTGTTATTTTTGTTTCCTTGTAGGAATTTGGTTTATCTCTCACCCTCACCACATGCCTACATACCTGTGAACTAAGTTGCTTCCTTCATGTCTGACTTTTTGCAACTCCATGGACTGTAGCTCATCAGGCTCCTCTGTCCAAGGGACTCTCCAGGTAAGAATATTGGAGGGGGTTGTCATTTCTTTCTCCAGAGTATCTTCCTGCTTCCTGACCCAGGGATCAAACCCACATCTCTTAAGTCTCCTGCATTGACAGCTGGGTTTTTTACTACTAGCGCCAACTGGGAAGCCCCCTCACTTCCACCATACTGTGTCAAACTGACTAACCCAACTGGCATTCCTAATCCCCTGTTCCCTAATAGCTTCTAATTCAGGGATTTTGAAAAAGCTCAACAATTTCCCCAGTCTCTCTATATCCTGATGTTAATAAAAAAAAAAAAAAAAGATTCTGTCCAATGAGAGAAAAGCAAATGTCGGCTAAAAGAATTCTGGAAAAGGACAAGCACAACTGATGAAATCTATCCCTCCTCCTCTGTCCTCAGATGTAATGCTAGAGCTGCAGCAGCCATCTTGCTACCAAAATAGAAAGATAAGAAAATGACATGACTTCTGACCCTGATGTTACTGCTCTGTGGAACCAAAGGCAATAGTAGCCCCCACACTTCTAGTCTTCTCTGTATTTTAAAGACTAACACATAAACCTATTTGTTGAAGCCGCTGACATCAGGCTTAATTTCCACTCGTCACCCAAGTAAAATCCTAAGTGTAAAAGGAACGATGTCCAGATTTTCCAAGTTTTCCTTCCTTACATGTGTTGAACTATCAAATACTTTATCTCCAGATAATCACATTTTTAAAAACAAACAACACAAATAACTCTTCCCTTTTCAGGTAACAGTTAATAACCCTGGTGTTTCTATTGAAAGTGAAAGTGAAGCCACTCAGTCGTGTCCGACTCTTTGCGACCACATGAACTGCAGCCCAACAAGCTCCTCTATCCATGGGATTCTCCAAGCAAGAATATTGGAGTGGGTTGCCATTTCTTTCTCCAGGGGATCTTCCTGACCCACGGATCGAACCCGGGTCTCCCACATTGGAGGCAGATGCTTTACAGTCTGAGCCACTCTGCTTAAGTATCAGTCTCTTGGTCATTCAACAGGCTTTACCTGCATCAGCCTTGACTGAGTACTTTTATTGTGGGTTGGGTGGGGAGATGCCCTACACATTTACAAGTGACGCTAAGTTGGAGAAGACTCTTGAGAGTCCCTTGGACTGCAAGGAGATCCAACCAGTCCATTCTAAAGGAGATCAGCCCTGGCTATTCTTTGGAAGGACTGATGCTAAAGCTGAAACTCTAGTACTTTGGCCACCTCATGTGAAGAGTTGACTCACTGGAAAAGACTCTGATGCTGGGAGGGATTGGGGGCAGGAGGAAAAGGGGATGAGAGAGGATGAGAGGCATGGATGGGAGAGGATGGATGGCATCACCAACTCGATGGAGCTGAGTCTGAGTGAACTCTCAGTAGATAGTGACGGACAGGGAGGCCTGGCGGGCTGTGTTTCATGGGGTCACAAAGAGTCAGACATGACTAAGCGACTGAACTGAACTGAACTGAAGTAGAATCTTACAAAACTTCAAGAGTGTAGTTTCTGAATTGTGGGATTTAAGTATGATGTACTGGACAGATTGTTCATTGCTATCCATTTTCAAATAGACAAACTTCAAAAGTACTAAAATGTTTTCATAATTTATGAACCTCAAATACTGTACTAGAAGATCAATAAGTAGAACATGAAGAAAACAGATTTCTTCATTAACATTTATCTTGGAAAAAACCACAGATATTCAGTTTTTTCTAAATTCTGGGCCCATAGTATCTTGGAAGTAACCCAAAGATAAAAAATGATAGGGTGAAGCTGTTTCTATGTCTTTTAGAATACTCTACAGAAAAGTCAGAGAAAAGACAAACAAATCCTCCTTGTAAAGATTTTTTGGTCATTGCACCACACTTTAAACAAAGAAAGGCTTTTTTTTTTTTTTTTAATGTTCTAAGGGGAGGTTTATTGTGACCAAAATCACAACTACACACTTTGGAGAATAATAACAATGTTTAACAACATACCTACTTTTTTAACTTATATAAATGCCCAATTCCTAATTAGAACACATTTCTAATTATGGGGAAACCCATTTTTTTTTCTGAATTAATTGCTTACAAGATGTTATGAGTCCACAGATGTTCTGAATAGAGATTTAGAGCCACCAGATAAAACATAAACAAAGAAAAAAAATTGAACCTAAGTCAATTCAAGCAATATTGAAATAATAGCAAGACGACTTTACACTGCCTTAAACCATTTTATTTACATGCAAAAGAAATCATTATTATTAAAGAAAAATTCCATATCTATATTAACCAGATTCTCTTCTCAGCTAGAATATTAATTTTTCAGTCTGTTCCTTGTCTATTATTTTTCTATTATTGAAATTATGTATACTATTAACATTAGGCCATATTTGATACTATACTATGGGCATGCAGGAAAGATAATTTAACATGTTGTAAATGATTATTAAAGAAATAATCTAAAAGAAGTATGAAGTAGACCTATTAATTTTTTATTTTAAATTTCTCAACTGATGCAAAATTTCTTCTTCTCAGTCTTAACTTTTCAGGTTACATAACATTGTTTTTCCATGTGAGATATTACCTGGTCCTATGGCTCATCTTGCCAGTTGAGTTCATGCAAAGTTTCAGTTTTTCTTCAGGCAAATAGAAGAACAAGAGATGGCAGTTAATAGGCCTTAACTTCACTCCATGGCAGTGAATTGGAAAACACCATCATCTCTTTTGTGACCACTGATATATTATTAGCACTTTAGTTTTTTTGGCAAAATAGTCAAAAACAAACAAACCAAAATTTAATTTATAATTTAATTTAAAGAATTAAAATATGGAAGGCTGTTCATATGTACTATTGAATAAAGTATGTTGCTGAATAATGTGTAATGTTCCCATATCTATAAGTAAACAAAACCTTTTTATTATTGTATTAATATATGGGTAAAAATTAGTATATGGGTAAAAATCACTGCAGATGGTGATTGCAGCCATGAAATTAAAAGACACTTACTCCTTGGAAGGAAAGTTATGACCGACCTAGATGGCATATTCAAAAGCAGAGACATTACTTTGCCAACAAAGGTCCATATAGTCTGGGCTATGGTTTTTCCAGTGGTCATGTATGGATGTGAAATTTGGACTGTGAAGAAATCTGAGCACCGAAGAACTGATGCTTTTGAACTGTGGTGTTGGAGAAGACTCTTGAGAGTCCCTTGGACTGCAAGGAGATCCAACCAATCCATTATGAAGGAGATCAGTCCTGGGTGTTCTTTGGAAGGAATGATGCTAAAGCTGAAACTCCAATACTTTGGCCACCTCATGAGAAGAGTTGACTCATTGAAAAAGACTCTGATGCTGGGAGGGATTGGGGGCAGGAGGAGAAGGGGACGACAGAGGATGAGATGGCTGGATGGCATCACCGACTCTATGGACATTGGTTTGGGTGAACTCCAGGAGTTGGTGATGGGCAGGGAGGCCTGGTGTGCTGCAATTCATGGGGTCACAAAGAGTCGGACACGACTGAGCGACTGAACTGAACTGAACTGAAATGTGTAGAAGGATAAACACCATGTGTACACACATACCTCTGTATTTAATATACTGAGGATGTTTTACTTTTATAATTTTAAATATAATTTTAAAATATATTTGAAGATAAAAATTTACCTTTAAAAAAAACAGGAAGAAGAAAAGAAAAAGAAATATCTAAATCTCAGCTAGTGAGCTTTAGCCATCAGGATGTTGGATATCTACCTTTACTGGCTTTAGATTTAAGAGAGGCACATGACACAAATTCCCAAGATAGAACCATGGTTTGAGGATAAATTTAGTTTCATCAATGCAATCAGGCTCAAATATATTTTATTTATAAGGGAATGTTCCTCACAACATAATTACTTACATAAGATCATTTCAAGGAAAATTAAATAGAAAAAAAATCCTGGTTTCTGTATATACAAATGTTCTCTGCCTGCACAAATGCACACAAAAACTTGCTGATGTTTTTGGTAATGGTATAATTTGAAGTAACTGTTATATATCAGCATTTTTGCAATTATCACTACAGGTATTAAAATCTGTTAATTTCTTAGAACACACACAGGATGCTGTTAGACTCTGATTAAATATTTAACAGTCTTCTAATTTAATGAGAACAGAGTCATTGATAGCAAACCACAACCTGTTATTTTTCATACAAAAATACAAAAAGATGACCTTCACTTGGATACACATAGAGTATCACATTGCAAATTATTGATGATTTGTGAATTAGCATCAGAATATTTTAAAAGCAAAAATTAGCACAATTTATATTTGAGTTTAAAAATTCCAGACCTCATTACCCTCTTCACAAATCCACATATATTAAAACATACTGTTCCTTTCTCTTGGTAAGATGGCTTCATGTACAACTTCAGAGGAAATTTAGAACATTTAACAGAAACTTCCTCAGCCTTTACTTATTCATCTATCTGCATCTTTCTGTTGCCTCTGTTTCTCTCTCCTGATAAGATGTTATCAGGCGTCTTTTTGTCTCCAAGTCTAATTCTTTCACATTTCCTCTGCCCCTAAATTCTTCTAGATTTTTCAGTAAATCCTATAATTGGTCATCTCTCTATCCTGTGTCTCTAGTCTGTTACTCTATAGAGTCTTCCGAACAGATTGAAATTTCATTCATCTTCAAAATATCCTTCTCTTGCTATTATTCCCTCTCTAACTGTTTCTCTTTTTCTTCATGTGTAAATCTCTCAAAATACATCAACAGTTGTTTTCTGTATTTCAAATTTCCTACTCACTTTTACTCCACTTGAAAATGGAAAGAATTCCATAGGTGTACATTAATTTTCCCACTCAACATCACTTGGTTCTACCAAAATCATCCCAAATTCAATGCATCCAAAAATACATTCATGAGTTTATTACTGTCACACTACGCCACATATAAGTCATTGTTACCAATATCCATTCAACTTTGCAAGTCAGAATCCTGGCAATAATTATAAAGACTTTCTTCTCTTAATTATTTAATTCTTCAAGTGTGCATGCTCAGTAGTTGCTTAATTGTGTCTCACTCATTGCAATCCCATGAACGGTAGCCCACCAGTCTCCTCTCTCCATAGGGCAAGAATACTGTCATTTCCTTCTCCATGGAGTCTTCATAACTCAGGAATCGAATCTGTGTCTCCTGCCTTGGCAGGTGTATTCTTTACTACTGACCCACAAGGGAAGACCCCCTAATCACTTCATATTTAGTTAATTACAAAACCCAGTAACCAACTTTAAGTTCTAAATATTTGTTGAATATTCTCATTTCTCTCCATCTTCCTCCAACTCCCTGGTTTCCCAATTTCTTACTTATTTGTGTCCCAGAGCTTCAATCACCCACTCCCATTGGTAGCTGTACTTATGGTTCCACCACCAGAATCTTTCTTTCAAGTACACTATGTTAGGCTAGCAGCTTATTTTTTAGTTCACCTAGGTTAGTATCTCTACTTCAAATATTTGACAATATTGGGAAGTTCAGGCCATTAACCTGAATGTGTTTTTAATGTCCATTCAGCCCCACTTATATGGCATCTTCTTTTATTACTCAACAATTTTTATGACCTTTGTTATTATAATTTATTTTTCACATAGACTTAATTCATTGGTCTCTACTTCCTGGCTTTAAAGATACCTGGAAAAACTCCAGTCCTCATTTCAGTTCAGTTCTCTTGCTCAGTCATGTTGGAGTCTTTGAGACCCCATGAATCACAGCATGCCAGGCCTCCCTGTTCATCACGAACTCCCAGAGTCCACCCAAACTCATGTCCTCTGAGTTGGTGATTCCATCCAACCATTTCATCTTCTGTGGTTCCCTTCTCCTCCTGCCTTCAATCTTTCCTAGCATCAGGGTCTTTTCTAATGAGTCAGCTCTTTGTATCAGGTGGCCAAAGTATTGGAGTTTCAGCTTCAAAATCAGTCCTACCAATGAACACCAATCCTGGGTAAACACAAATTTTTAAGTACCCATGCCTACATTATCTAAACAATCATAACACAGCTCAATAAAACATGGAAAAGAGATCATTTTAATTTATACTATACATCTTATGATCTCCTCCATTTGATGAACTCAAATCTTCCCTTTTTAAAAAACTCTAATATTATCTTCCCTATTATTGTTCAGTCACTCAGTCATGTCTGACTCTTTGCAACCAAATGGACTGCAGCACACCAGGCTTTCTTGTCCTTCACCATCTCCTGGAGGTTGTTCAAATTCATGTCCATTGAGTCGGTGATGCCATCCAACCATCTCATCCTCTGTTGTCCCTTTCTCCTCCTGCCTTCTATCTTTCCCAGCATCGGGGCCTTTTCTATTGAGTCAGCTTTTCACATCAGGTATTGGAGCTTCAGCTTCAGCATCAGTCCTTCTAATGAATATTCAGGGTTGATTTCCTTTAGGATTGACTAGTTCCTTTGGGATTGACACATTTCTGACAAAATGTGGTCCACTGGAGAAGGGAATGGCAAACCAGTTTACCATTCTTGTCTTGAGAACCCCATGAACAGTATTTTCTACCCTACTCCAACTTAAAATGATACCTCATTTATATTTTATTTAAAAAGATTATAGGTTGTGATTACCCCATCTTCTTACCGGCAAATCCACTGTCTACCTGCATATGTGCCTATAAGCTCTAAATTTCTTCCAGTTACAATGTATGCATAGTCTCTGTTCACTTCTATGGCCAACTCCTCTACTTGAGTGCTGAATTCCTTCTGTTGTTCAGTCGCTTGATGGGTCCGACTATTTGTGACCCTATGAACCGCAGTATGCTAGGTTAAAAACTAAAGAAAAATTTGCCTGTAGTTGTTCAGTATCTCCTGAAATACATATTTTTCCTTTTTTTTTGCATCATTCTCATCAGCTTATAAATGTTATAATATTTCCTAATTTAACAAAAATAAATACACAGAAAAACTTTATTCTTGAATTCATATTATCTGTTTGCAGCAAACACTTTTGGAAAGGTTTCTCTGTACAAGTTGTCTCTATTTCTGTCTTCTCATATCTTTTTCTTAACCCATTTCAAGTCTTAACCCATTTTGTTGCTACCATACCAATGGAAACTGCTCTTATTTTTTCAAGTTTCACCATAACCAGGCCTCCCTGGTGGCTCAAATGGTAAAGAAACTGTCTGTAATGCAGGAGAACTTGGTTCACTTTCTGAGTTGGGAAGATCTCCTGGAGAATGGAATGGCTACCCACGCCAGTATTCTTGCCTGGAAAATTCCATGGGCAGAGGAGCCTAAGCAGGCTACAGTCCATGGGGTTGCAAAGAGTCAGACATGACTGAGAGACTTTTACTTTCACTTTCGATCTTGTCAGATAAGATGGTCAATTCTTCTCTATCAGCCTTAATCTTAGTCAATCCATTTCACCTTTTTCACTTGGCCTCCAGAATTCATTTTTTTTTTCTGTTTTTTTCTCCTACCCTCAATTTCTCTGTCTTAATCTCTTTTGCTACATTATATCCTTTCCTTCTCTTCTGTCTCTTAAATCAGGTGTCCCCAACCTTCAGGATCTAATGCCTGATGATCTGAGATGAAGCTGATGTAATAATGATAGAAATAAAGTGCACAATATAGGTGCTTGAATCATTCTCAACTCATCCCCCACCCCACTCCCTCTGTGAAGTATTGTCTTCCACGAAACCAGTCCTTAGAAAATGATGGACTATCCTAAAGCTCATTCCTAAGTTTACATTTCCATATGCACTTTCTGCCTGTTGGATTTCATCCAACGTTACAGATTTAAACCCAACTGATAATTCAGACCCCTCTCTTGGCTCCAAAGTGTTATAACTATCTGTCCATGCAAAATTTCCACTCAGATATCAAGCCTATCATGTCCCCAACAAAATTTTTTATTTTCCTTATAAAATTTCTTCCATTTCTTGTTGAGTCTTCATGTCACTTTTTTTCACTTCTGTACTTTAAAATATTTAATTTTATTGTAGTATAGTTGCTTTACAATGTTGTTAGTATCTGCTTTATAGCAAATAATTGGCTATATTTTTACATATATACATACTTTTTAAGATTTTCTTCATATTTTTTCATACTTTTTTAGATTTCCTTCTTATTTAGGTCACCACAGAGTAGTGAGTAGAGTTCCCCGTGCAATATGGTAAGTTCTTATTAATTACCGATTTTATACATAGTGCTGTATATATGTTAATCCTAATCTCCCAACTCATCCCATCCCACCACCCTCTTCCCCAAATTGGTATCCATAAGTTTGTTCTCTATATCTGTATCTCTATTTCTTTTTTGCAATTAAGTTCATCTGTCACCAAGTTAAGTCAGATAAAACACCCAGATGTCATCTGCAATATTTTTCTATTTTACTATCACAACACCATCCAATCCATTTACGATTTTCCTCACAGTAAATAAAAATGAAAATAAATAATTAGAAAATGATATTGAATATTTTGTCCTTTTTATTACACCGTAAATTTTATATTAGGGATTGTGTGAATTTTTTGTTCATTCTCTCCTCAGTGGTGACATGTAGTAAATATAACAAATATTTGCTGGCAGGTTATTGTTAAGCAGCATACATAGATTAGTGAAGTTTTTCCTGTTTTAGCATTTCAAAAAACAAACAAAATATGGTATGTTTGATTGTATCAACAGTGGGAAGATTTTTTCTTAGCAGAAATTGCTTTTCACCTTATGAAACAAAATCAAGTAACGCACAATCTAGGGACTCATCCTCTACCTTCTGTCCTCACTACAACTTTCAATCAATCTTGCATATCCCACAAATCTTATAGGACAAACAAACCAGAGAGGAAAATCTAAGGAAAAATCCTGCCCAAACCCAGCAGTATATTGTCTGATATTATATTTCTGAGTGTCCATAAAGCTTGGATTCTTAATTCCACATTTGATAAGTTAGTCTGGGGGTGGCAGCATTAATTTCGAATTAGTGTCTGGTCTGATGGAAGCAGTTCTCATATGGAACTACAGTCCTTTTACCAAATCCATCCAGAATTTATAAATAACTGCCACTTTGGAAAATATTTAAGAGATCACCTATGTCCATTCATAAATGTCTTTGTTTTGTCACTAACGTATTAACATATAGAAAGTAAAAATATATTTATATTATAATGTTACCATTCTACAAGAGTGTATGTTTGGAACATGGGAAATATCGCTCTATTCTGATCAAGCAATACCAGGTGTATTATTAGAATAAAATATGCTGTGTGAGGACAAGCATTAAAAAATGCTAAACATCAGAAGAAACCTAAATAGGTAAAAGCCAGGACTAAAGGAAAAATAGTGGGTGAAATTGTTTTAGTAGGCTATAAAATATTAAATCATCCTCATCAAAGGGATTGCTCTTAACTGTTCTTCCACTTGGGAACCAATCTAGTAGAAACAAGAAAATGTGGTTTTTAGAATCAATCAGACACAACTGAGCTCAAATCTTTGCTCTTTGACTTATCAGTTAAGTGATTTTTTATAAATTGCTTAATTACTCTGAACCAGTTTCCTCATTTGTTAAATGATAATGATGCTAACTATTTTATATCATGAAAGTTAAATGTGACAATGTGGTGCACCTGATAGACATATATTAGTTAGTTTGTTTTTTTTTTTCCTTAAGAATGGCAAAAATCAAACTTTAAATATGAGAAGATTTTGGAAAAAGCAACACTATTCTAAGACAGAAATATGAAGTGGCGTTTTGATTTTTCCATTGGTTCTTTCTTTTTGATGCACAGTACAATGGTGGCATTTCCCCTGGAGTTTGAACTTGGGATTTGAATTCTAGAATTTGTGATACAGAAGTTAAAGAAAGAAACAACTTTAGAAATAATTTTGTGTTTTTTTTTTTCATTTAAAAAAGAAAGAGGTTTTTTTTCTCCTTCAATATATGAACTTTTTATAGTAAGAGGTTTTGTTATTGCTGTTTTATTTTTAATTCTACTAAAAGTAACTATAATTATTCCATAAATGACTCAAACATATGGAATCATTTACTCTGGGCAGAGGAACAGAATGCTATAAAAATTACAATGGCTATAAGCATTCAGAGTTTATTAGAGGTGGGTTTCCCTTTCCAGATTATTCTTTCATTGGTTATGAGTTACTGTGAAATTACTAAAACAAAATTATATTATTTTTAGTTTGAGGGGGGATGTAGCAAATAATGAAATAACTGTGAGGAATTTCACTGGCAAATCAAAGTGCTCTCTGTTAATTAGCTCCTGCCTACACACATAGTTTAAAAATAATTGTATGTTTATGAAAGAATGATTAGTTAGGGAATGTGCTGAGGTAATAAGAAAAAATCATGAAGAGAGCAATTTAAGCTAATATCCACATATCATTTTATATAACCACATCACAGAAGGGGGTCCCAGTTAATTAGATTCCTTTAGTTAAGTAGGAAATATTAAAAAAGGAAAAGATTCTTAGGGTTCAATCCAATGTATGTATGTTATCTGGGGGAATAACTTGGACTCTTTTCTGAATGTATTTATATCTTAGTGTGTGTGTAAGGCATAAAAATAGAGACTTTGACCTATACTTAAGAAATGTTTCTGCTTAAATATCATTCATTTATGACATATAAAAATTGAAAAAATATTTTAACAGAAATGTTGGCTACAAAATATAATTTTAAGAGAGCCTTAAACTATCACACTTTTGCATTCATCTCACACACTAGTAAAGTAATACTCAAAATTCTCCAAGCCAGGCTTCAGCAATACGTGAACCGGGAACTTCCAGATATTCAAGCTGGTTTTAGAAAAGGCAGAGGAACCAGAGATCAAATTGCCAACATCCGCTGGATCATGGAAAAAGCAAGAGACTTCCAGAAAAACATCTATTTCTGCTTTATTGACTATGCCAAAGCCTTTGACTGTGTGGATCATGATAAACTGTGGAAAATTCTGAGAGAGATGGGAATACCAGAGCACCTGACCTGCCTCTTGAGAAACCTGTATGCAGGTCAGGAAGCAGCAGGTAGAACTGGACATGGAACAACAGACTGGTTCCAAATAGGAAAAGGAGTATGTCAAGGCTGTATATTGTCACTATGCTTATTTAACTTATATGCAGAGTACATCATGAGAAATGCTGGGCTGGAGGAAGCACAAGCTGGAATCAAGATTGCCAGGAGAAATATCAATAACCTCAGATATGCAGATGACACCACCCTTATGGCAGAAAGTGAAGAGGAGCTAAAGAGCATCTTGATGAAAGTGAAAGAGGAGAGTGAAAAAGTTGGCTTAAAGCTAAACTTCAGAAAACTAAGATCATGGCATCTGGTCCCATCACTTCATGGCAGATAGACAGGGAAACAATGGAAACAGTAGCTGACTTTATTTTCCTGGGCAGATGGTGACTGCAGGACGCTTACTCCTTGGAAGGAAAGTTATGACCAACCTAGACAACATATTAAAAAGCAGAGACATTACTTTGCCAACAAATGTCCATCTAGTCAAGGCTATGGTTTTTTCAGTGGTCATGTATGGATGTGAGAGTTGGACTGTGAAGAAGGCTGAGCACTGAAGAATTGATGCTTTTGAACTTGGTGTTGGAGAAAACTCTTGAGAGTCCCTTGGACTGCAAGGAGATCCAACCAGTCCCTTCTAAAGAAGATCAGTCCTGGGTGTTCATTGGAAGGACTAATGGTGAAGCTGAAACACCAATACTTTAGCCACCTGATGTGAAGAGCTGACTCATTGGAAAAGACCATGATGCTGGGAAAGATTGAGGGCAGGAAGAGAAGGGGACGACAGAGGATAAAATGATTGGATGGCATCACTGACTCGATGGACATGGGTTTGAGAGGACTCCGGGAGTTGGTGATGGACTGGGAGGCCTGGCATGCTGCGATTCATGGGGTGGCAAAGAGTCAGACATGACTGAGTGACTGAACTGAACTGAACTGAACTGCCACATAATTCCACGTCTTTGAGTGATTTTCAGTTTTAAAATGGACAATACTAGGAATTCTAAATGCAGACCCAAATGATCATATTTTTGTCTTCACTTGTGGAAGTTTATACGATCTGTGGGCACATATAAATATACAGGTGTATGAAATGGGCTCAGTCAAGTAGATGCTTCTCCCTGGCTCTGTCTGATTCATTCCATCTGTAAACTACTGAAGATGATAAATACCCTTTTGTGAACATGAAAAAGGATTCCTTCCACTATTCATGGGGGCTTCCCTGGTGGCTCAGATGGTAAAGATTCTGTCTGCAATGCAGGAGACCCAGGTTTGGTCCCTGGGTTGGGAAGATCCTCTGGAGATGGGAAAGGATCCCCACTTTTATGTTCTTGGCTGGAGAATCCCATGGACAGAGGAGCCTCACAGGCTACAGTCCATGGGGTTGCAAAGAGTTGGACACAACTGAGAGACTAAGACTTTTACTTATTGTGCAAAATATTCATAGGAAAAAGACCTACTACCCCTCCATCTAGATATCACATTTTAGAATCAAAATCTGTGAACTCCAAAGTGAGGAGGCAAGAAAAATTTTACAGTTTTTATATATTAAATTTTATTTCATTCTTTTAAATATCTATTGTAAACTCTATTTATATACTTGCATAGATGAGTTTGTGATAAAAGTTTTTCATTGATAAGAGTATTCCAAGTTTTATGATGACAGCTCTAGAGCAGTGCTGTCCATGAGATATCTAATTCAAGCAAGAGATTATTTATAATATTCTTATAGACATATTTTTAAAAGAGGCAATTAATTATAATAAAATTCCATTTAACCCGATAGATCCAAAATTACTAGCATTTGAATCAATACGGCAAAATTTTAATGAGATAGTTTATGTTCCTTTCTACATATGGTGTCTTTAAAACCCAGTGTACATTTTACAATTACAGTACATATCAATTTGTTTTAACGATGTTCAAAGTTAGTGATCACACGTGGCTTGTGGTTGCCATATTGAATAGAATAGGTTTAGAGCACTCTTGGAGAAGGCAATGGCACCGCACTCCAGTACTCTTGCCTGGAAAATCCCTTGGGCAGAGGAGCCTGGTAGGCTGCAGTCCATGTGGTCGCTAAGAGTCAGACACGACTGAGTGACTTCACTTTCACTTTTCACTTTCATGCATTGGAGAAGGAAATGGCAACCACTCCAGTGTTCTTGCCTGGAGAATCCCAGGGACGGGGGAGCCTGGTGGGCTGCCGTCTCTGGGGTCGCACAGAGTCGGACACAACTGAAGCAAACTAGCAGCAGTAGCAGCAGCAGAGCACACTTAGGGAAGACTCACTTCTCTGACAAATAAAAAGAAATGCCATAAATTTGGTGTTAACATTGGGGCAGTTTGATCCTGATTATTCTGTGAATTACTGCTCATAAATGGAGTACTGAACTCCTAGAGCCAATGTGCATATTGACCCCTTACCTTATGGCAAATAAATGCACAAAAGAACCATGATTTTAGTTCTAAGATAATAATTTAAGTGCTTGTTTTTCACTCTTTTTCAGACAAACAAAGAATATATTATATGAAGGTAGTAAGACCAATTTCTCTTGGACTTAAAGGTGTTCTTATATGGCAAAGTTACATGGAATGAAGCAAACAAAATTCCTTCCAGGACAGGAAGAAATAAGAAAAGAATCATTGAAAGTAATATAGTAGGCCAGGTAGGTAGAATTCAAAGATGGCTCCCAGGATTTCAGCCTCTAGTGTATAAACATACATTTACCCAGTTATTCAATCAAATACTATTCTAGGTGTATTGCATAAGAGTTTTGCAGTGCAATTAAGGTTCTAAATCACTTGACCTTGAGACAGGGAGACAATCAGTTAGGCCTGATCTAATCTCAGGTGTCTTTGAATATGAGTCTAGAGGTCACAGAGATAAAGACTAAAAGATTCAATAATGAGAAAACTGGCACACAGTCACCATCTTTAAAGATGGAACAGGCTACGTGACATGCTACATGCCCATGGCAAAGAGCAAGCACTGGAAGACAGCCATAGTCTACAACTGCAAATACTCGCTTTCTGTCAATCACCTGACTCAACTTGGGAGAGGACTCCCAGCTCTGGTTGAAAGCACAGTCCAGACAGCACCTTGATTTCATCCTAGTGACATCCTAAGGAGAGAACCTAGCCATGCCTGTGCTTTTACCTATAGAACTATTCTGTTATTTTTGTTTCCATTTTTAAGCTTCTATGTTTATGGTAATTGTTTACATGGTAATAGAAGGCATATAGTAGTTGAACAATTCATTCACCCTACCTAATCACAAAGCCGTTTGTTTTTAAACTTTACCATTTAGTTATCCAGTATACAATCCAGATCTACGGTATTTTGAATTGCAAAATAGGTTTTGAGGGAAAACTATGATACCATTAGATGCTAAATTCACTAATATCTTCACATTGGAAGTGTTTAATACATCCACAGTTATACTATTACTCTGATTTTTTCTATAAACACAAATGACTTCACACACACACTAAGCATGATTTTAAAGATTAAATACAAGGAGTAGGCAAATGACCAAGGATATATGCTATATGTGTTAACCCTAATCATTCTATACCATAGTAATTCCAAGTCCTATGTATATACATACTATACATATATATATAATTTACTGTTTAACATATTTACATGTTAGTCACTTGAAAGCATGAAGTCAATTCTCTTTATTAGGAATTACTGGATATTTTGCCATATCTGCTACTTTTTCACTTCCTTTTTACATTGTCAATACATCTCTCTAGGTACTACAGAAATGTTTGCAATAGTTTTATATTTTTAGTTGGTTGCAATATAGACAGCTCTTAATCTGAAAGATATTAGTTATAAATAGAACATAATATTCTCTCTTTATACATATAATATTCTCACCTACTAAAATTGCAATTAAAAATACTTAGTAATGTTGATGACATACTTATACCTTTTAATTATACTTTATAAGAATATATACTCCAGAGGTCAAATCTTGGGAAAAAGACACGTAAAGTACATTTAAAACTGTAAATATCTGTATAAAGAAAGGAGCTAAGTCTTCAGGAATATCTCTTATTTTTTTTCCTTCCATTCAATAAAAGACATTCAGTAATGAATTTGAATGAAGCTTTAAATATTTTGAGATCATTGACAGAAGGCAGTCCTGACTTCATTCCAGATCAGAAATTACTAATTATAAACACCATAATTTCTGCACCATAGAAGGATGCTGATGGACAAGAGTAAAAAAGTATTCATAATGGTTACCTCGATCAACTAAATTTTTGCTCTGACCCTTAACTGGTATAATAAACATCTTCCCAGTTCAATAGTTCTATCTTTGGACTTTCTATTATAGTCCTACAGTCAATGCTCTTAAAATATCTTTTGACTTTCAGTCAAAAATATGACTTTAGCTCACATTTTTTACGGTCAGTAAGTTTGAGTTTAATATTAACATTTCTAGGATGTGTAAAAGCTTTGTAACAATGTATGGACATTTTAAAATCATTACAAAAGCCATTCATGCAAACTGCGTCACTGAATACTTTTGTTTAAAATATTATATATGAAACGAATCACCAGTCCAGGTTTGATGCATGATACTGGATGCTTGGGGCTGGTGTACTGAGACTACCCAGAGGGATAGAACAGGGAGGGAGGAGGGAAGGGGGTTCAGGATGGGGAACACGTGTATACCTGTGGCGGATTCATGTTGATGTATGGCAAAACCAGTACAATATTGTAAAGTAATCAACCTCCAATTAAAATAAATATATTTATATTAAAAAATAAATAAATAAAATAACCACTTGAACTGTATGGAAGGGAATTAACAACAATTGATCTGAGATGTTTTACTCTTGACTTAAGATTCTTTGATAATTTTGGTATTTTTTGAGTACTTCAAAATATGGGGCCCAAATCAGCTGGAAAAAAAGAAATTCACCCACTCTCCTTCACCTCTCTGGAGTCTCTTTAATTCAAAAGTAAATTTAATATATGAAACATGGTGGACTGTGGATAAACTTACAATAAAAAGCCTGTGTACTTTTATTTATTGAACTTATGGATCATAACACAACTGTCACTCAAATAACATAACTGTCTACAAGCAAATTTGACTATTCAATTTGGACATAAGCTACAAACTAAGTTCCTTGGAGGCAAAACAAGCAAAGAAAAAAGATTGTGCCATTTGTGCAAGTAGTGCCAAGAACATCACATCAGTCAGCCCTCTCATTTATCACACATGGGTCACACCGCTAAAGGATAAACTGTCATGTGACCTCTCAGGTAATAACTACTATATCATAAAGTAAAAGTGTGACACAGGCATGAAACATTTCACATGTTTGCTTATGTGAGATTTAGGGAGTTAAACTCAGTTCAATCACCTTATTTCATATTGTGAAGCATCTAGAATAACTGAGTTGAAACAAATAGCCAGATAAAAATGTTTGAACATACATCTATTAGTTGTTAACATTTCTGTCAGTTGCTATAAATTCAATAAAAAATTAGTGACATTTGAATTGCTAACTAAAAAAAAAAAACGAACAAACTTTGCTAACAGAGTCTTTCCTTGTTGAGATGAACAAATTTAGGTTGTAGGAGAGTAAGAAACTAAATAAGAGTTTTAAAAAGCTCTGGATATATATTTGACTAAGAAACTAAAATAGAATAGAATAGAATACATTGTTCTAGCAGAATCTATACAAAAACAGCATATATACAAGCTAAAATAAATAGCATCAAGAAGAATATTAAAAATAAAACTTTTCTAAATGTATTTCTTCATAAGATTCTTGATGGAATAGAAAGAACATCAAAGCTAAATGCTATTTTTAAGGAATTTACTTCAAATAAAGAAAGTATGGAGAAGTTTCAAAATATCAAGCATTATTTTCATTGTAAGTAGCATATTCTGGAGACTACACGTAAAATAATAAATTCTATTCTATCCTATCCAATCTTCCTGGAAGAAATTCCAGCAGCAGCCTACAAGGTAAATGGAGTGTGGAAAACCAATTCGTAAATTGCAGGGTTGGGAAAGAATAACACTGCTTAGAAAATGAAAGTCGATCAAGATTGGAAACATTTCACCTGTTTTCATTTAAATCTTCAATCTCTTTTCCTGCTGGTTTAGGAAACAGAATAGAGGATAATGGGGCAGTAGGGAGTATGAAATTTAAATATTTTGAAATGACCACATTGACATGCTCAATGTAATTTTCTGTGACTAAAAGAAAACTAGGTTTTGGATAATTAAAATATTATGTATGAAACTTAAAACAATTGTTTCTATCATGTTTTTATCCTCCTATTATATAAAATTTACTTTAATCAATTAAGATAGAAGCTTAAACTGTGATGGAATTTAAAAATGAGAAATGACCTGAAATATAACATTACTAAACAAGTTCCCTGCTTTCAATTAAATATATATCCACCCCATTTCTGAGAAGTAAGCATTTACTGCAATACTAAGGACCTGAAAGGAGATACTTGTTCTTTCTCATCCAACACATGTCAAAACAGTCCACGCTCATAAATATTTTCTGAAATGTCCAAGCTAAATCTGACAAGTCAGTCAATAAGTGAATACAATTGAAGAACAGAGTCAACATAATGTAAAAGTCAACGTAAGAATAGAATAACTTAAACTGCCTTAAATTTATGTTAAAAAGAGATATTAATTAAAGATATCTAGAGATATCTAAAAGGAACAATTAGTTATCTACTATCAATTATTTGAAATCATGATACTAAGAAATGTGATACAAAATTTAGGTCCTTAGAACTTGACAAATTTGGATGTGTTAATTCCATAGCCACTGAATTACTGGACTAGTGACCTGCTATAAAATACTAATAGAGCACAACCTCATGAAATTTTTAAAAAGATTATTTTACCAATATTTCAATTAGATTCATAACTACCATCAGTGAACACATACTAATCAATGGTTCCTTTTCATTATCTCAGTTAATCTTCCCACCAATTTTATGAGGCATAAGAATTCCCACTTTAAAAATTGCCATTATTGTCGTCATTTTGCAGATAAAAAATATTGTAGAGTCAATACTTGACCCCAGGTTTTCACATTCAAGAACCTCTGCTCTTCACCTGTACCAAGGCCTACAGGTGATTGTTCATCAGAAGGATGGGCTGAACTCTACAGTCTATATGCTGCTACCGGTCATGTGCAGTGCTGAGTCACTTCAGCCGTGTTTGAGTCTTCGTGATCCCATGCACTGCAGCCTGCCAGGCTCCTCTGTCTATGGGCATTCTCCAGGCTGTCATGCCCTCCTCCAGGGGATCTTCCCAACCCAGGGATCGAACCCAGGTATCCCGCATTGCAGGCAGTTTCTTTACCATCTGAGCCACCAGGAAAACCCAAACTTATTTATGGGAAAGCTAATATGAATTTGACCTGTTAACCTAAGCCTAAAAGGAATGGCCTGGAAATCTCTGTAAACAGGAATGAAAATTTCCAAACCACTTATATTTAAATGTGGAAATATTAACTTTGTAAGACACACTATGACTTTGAGTGATAAACCTCAATTACTATCACTGAAAACCTAAGTCGTCTCTCACTATGGTTTTAACACTTTCTCTGCCTCTGCATATGCCTATGCCTCTGACCTACTGCCATTGGTACCAGTGGCCCTCCTTAAGACAGCAATTTTCAAGACAAAAGAAATGTCCTCCCTTCCTTTAAAGGGTCTATCAAAGGGGCAGAGGGACATATCAAAGCTCCCGGAGTGACTCTGAGAGACCTGCTACCCTTTGGAGGGGTATGCTCCTCCATCCCTACCATTTAAAATATTTTTACTCAGCCATTAAAAAGAATTCATTTGAATCAGTTCTGATGAGATGGATGAAACTGGAGCCAATTATACAGAGTGAAGTAAGCCAGAAAGAAAAATACCAATACAGTATACTAACACATATATATGGAATTTAGGAAGATGGCAATGACGACCGTGTATGCAAGACAGGAAAAAAGACACAGATGTGTATAACGGACTTTTGGACTCAGAGGGAGAGGGAGAGGGTGGGATGATTTGGGAGAATGGGAATTCTAACATGTATTCTATCATGTAAGAATTGAATCGCCAGTCCATGTCTGACGTAGGGTGCAGCATGCTTGGGGCTGGTGCATGGGGATGACCCAGAGAGATGTTGTGGGGAGGGAGGTGGAAGGGGGGGTCATGTTTGGGAATGCATGTAAGAATTAAAGATTTTAAAATTAAAAAAATATAAATAATAAATAAAAATAAAAATTTAAAAAAAAAGAAAAAAGAAAGGCTAAAGCCAAAAAAAAAAAGAGAAAGAAATGATAAGTAATACGTACTGAGTGATTTTGCTAAACCAAGCACTATCTTATTGACTCACTCAATCTTCCAAGCCAACTTAAGAATGATACTAATAGTCCTATTGTATAATGAAGAAAGCGAAGCTCAGATAATTTAAGGAACTTACCTACAGTCACACGTCTAAATAATAGTAGAAAATCTGATTCCAAAGACAGCACATTTAACCACCATATTATATTGCCTCTTGTTAACTGGTTGCAATGATAATAAAAAATCATCAAAAACAAATGCGTATACATGCTTCAAAATGATAGTACAGTGACTCAACCAAGTCTCAAGGAGGAAAAATATCTATATAGGAGTAAACAGTCATTTGTTTATAAAACTGCAGTTTGAGCCTTAGGTTCTCCTTCCCTCCTTGTCTCTCTGTGTTTCTCTCTCATTTATTATTTTTTTTTTCATAATTTGACATTGCTCTAAACACTTGTATTAATAGATCTTGACTGTGCCCAAATGCCAAAGTGCCACTGTTGTATAAATCACTTAACTACCACATTTTTCTTTTTAGAATTTGATTTCTTTACTTACTTTATTAAAAAACAATTTCTAATAAGAAATATCATGTTAGACTGTTTTAAAAACAAGGCAAAATATCATATAAATAAAAAACTGCAACTAAATTAAATGACATAGATGAATCTCGTTTATACAATATTTAGCAAAAGAAGTCAGATGTAAAGAGTAGTGCATGATTCAATGTATATAAAGTACAAAAACAGGCAAATTGACCTGAGTTGTTAGCTCAAGGGAAACGGGCCTCAAGAAGTGTTTCTGGTTCTCACACTATTCTGTTTCTTGATCTGGCTGATGATTACACAAATGCTTCATTTGGAAAAATTTATTGAGCTTTACATTCATGTTGTGCATATTTTTACCCTACACATGTTACACTTCAATCCAAAGTTTACATTAAAAGGCAGTGCTTTATCCAAAATGGTTACTTTGCTAATTGTAATTTAGCACAATTTTCTCTTCCAAAAGATACAATTAATTTGTTTCATAAAGAAATTCCATATTTCATAAAGTATTTCCACACCACATTGTACAGTTACTATTTTCCTAAACATTACATGTTTTAAAGTCAAATTTATTGAGGTATAATTTATATACAGTAAAATTCATTCTTCTTAATGTAAAGCATAGCCATTTTTGACAAGTCCATACATTCATGCAGCCATCATCACTATTAAGATACAGAATAGTTCCATCATCTCTTTAAATTGCCTCATAACTTTTTGTAATAGATCTCATCTCCCTCTGCTCCCACCCCAGTTCCTGGCAACTCAGATCAGTTTCATTCTCCACCGTTCTGCCTTGTCCAAAACGCCATATAAATGGAATCCTATAGTAGGTACTCTTTAAAATCTAGCTTCTTTCAGTTAGCATACTGCTTTTGAGATCCATCCATGTTTTGTGTATATCAGCAGTTTGTTTCTTCTATTACTGAGTGATTTTACAAGGTATGGATATACCACAATTAAAAGATATCTGAATAATTTCCAGGCCCTGGTGATTTTGAATAAAGCTATTACAAGCATTTGTATATAGGTTTTTGTATAAACATAAGGGAAATACTTTGTTTTTTGACTTGTATTATACTGAATATTTTCTATACAGTCTTTAGTTTATAGTAATCCTGATACCTAAGGAATATACCAACCAGTTCAAAATAAAGTCAGAAATTAAATCAAGTAAGAAACACCTCAGAAAACAGATCAACTTTTGCAAATTACCCTCTTAAAGATATTTCTTTCTGCAATCATCTACATAATTAAGAACATAAAGATTCTATTAAAGTTCTAGGCTAATATTTAAGATCATGTTTAAATTATACAAAATTAAAGAAATCAATGATATTACTAATTTGGATTCCAAAATCTTAATGAATAAAGGAAGAAGAGGTAAGAAATATGGCTTGAAATGTAAAGAGTTCTATACCTCTCTCATTACTCCCTGATGTAACATATTATACACTTTACCCAACTGGTTAGTAGTTTTGTTTTTTTGTTTTTTTTTGTTTTTTTTCCTATCCATGATAATTGGGAAAGGATTTGAATGACAAAATGGAAACATGGCAGATGTTACCTAGCATGTTGTGGTAAAGTGGAATGGCCCGTCCAAAGGTAGTAAATGCAGTCATGACTAGTGGGACCGCTACACCTGCAGGCAATTACAGAACAGAAAACATCATTCTCCATTCACAGTGGCATGCACACACATGCACCAGTGCTCACACACGGAGCCTTGGAGGAGGAACATGGGAAGCAAGCACACCAAGTACCTATCCATCAGGCCGATGCAGTCTTCTATACTTGAGCCTATGCACCTGTAGAAGGTCCAAATTTTAAAAATACAAGGAAAGAAAAATTAGTCATTTTCAAAAGAATCAGGAAGACCAATACCAACTGTGTCAAACCCTAATTATAGTTATTAGACAACTTTGGAACATCATGAATTTAAAGCTGGTGAGATGATTACTTGATGGGTGCCCAGAAACGAACTGCAAATACCACATAAATGGAATGCAGAGAAACCAATCCATGTAAAGAGAAGTGTAATCTGTTTCTGTGGATAACTTCCAAACACATATTGTTCATTTCTAATACTTTAAATTCATTAGCATTATTCATGATTATATCTCTTGATGAAGAGCTTAATATCTCAATGGCTATAATTGGTCTCATGTATACAGTTTCTTCTGAAATGTTCTAAGGTTAAGTGAAAAACAAAATAAATAAAAAAGGAAACATGAGCTATTCAATGTAATAGAATAACCTGATGCTTTATACTCATTAAAAATTGATTTTAGCAGAAAATGAGTTAACAACCTTTAATGCTATTCTCATGGTTACTTTACATAATCACATTACTCCCTCCCTTGGTTGTGACTGTCTTTAAAACATACTTATCTATAAACATGAATTCATTTAAAAAGCAGATTAACTTGTTTCACCATACTGCAGTTTATCTTGAACTTGTTTTTAAAAGAGCAGTGCCACTACAGGCAAATAAAAACAGTTTCATAAACTGCAATAATAATTAAACAGTAAGAAATAAACACACCACAAAGAAATGAATAAATTGAGACTCAGGTAACTACAGAATCCACTGAGGTTAATATTTAAGTCAAATAATGTAAGTACACAGAATTCTGATTTTGAAATATCATAGAAATATTATTCCTTCCATCTTCCAATGCATTTGAATTGTATTTCTTTCCCTTTTCTCTCATTATAGACCTACAGCTCTAGCACATTGTCAAGGTTTCCTGTACAGCTATGATTTATTGAACTAATTCTGCTAGCAATATTTTTTTTTCCAAATCCTCACTTCTAAAACTGAAAAAGAAGCTGAAATTAAGATCATTATATAAGGAATTGATAAAGTTCCCATGTAGAAAGCCAGACTATCCATTATATCTATAGAAAATTATAGAACAGTGGTAAACAAATATAACTCTGTATGACAATAATTAAGTCGCTATTTTCCTACTTAATCATTATCAGCTATCATATTCTTATCAGGTAAAAAATTATTCTTCTTTTGAAAATTGGCTTTGAGTGGCCCAGAAAAATTTTAATGTACAAAAATACAAGAAAAATGTGTTTCAACAAAAGCAAATAAAATATACACTGAAAAAATCTTTTAAAAAACCAAATAAATTAAAATTAAAATACAGAGCACATAGCAGAGCATTGGATTGGTTCCATAATCCATAATGAGAACCATTTCTAAAAATAAAAATTTAAATGTTATAAAAGATTCCAAATTGTATTAGATGGCTTTCTTTTATTCTAAGGGAGTCATTTTTTCTAGCTCCTATTATATCTTCTTCAAAATTTTTTTTAAATACAATATTGCCATTTTTGTAAAATCAATCATCTACATCTTATTACCAAGTGATAATTTGAAAGCTATGGTTAGTTTGCAAACTGTGTCTTTCTAATCATCTTTGAAAGATAAAAATATGTGAAAGTAACATTTAACTTGAGGGGAAAGTATGAGAAATGAACTATTTTCATTCATTTAAACGAATGAAACAAAACAAAACCCTTTGTCACATGTCTTCTAAGTGTTCCTACTATTCCAGGAGCTGGGGGGAGAAAAAGATGAATTGGACATTTTTCCTATTCTTAATGATCTTACAGTTTAATGAAAGAGACAGATGCATAAACATATGTGTATTGTATAAAATGATAAATGTAATAAGGGACATAAAAGAGTGGCTTTGGAGATGTGGAGGAGGGACAGGCAGCTTCAGAAGATCATGGTAACCTTCATGGAGAAATTAAGAGGCTGAAGTTCAGGGTCCTGAGCCCTGAATTGGAGTGGCAATAACTTCTAAGGTGTAAGAAAGAGCAGCAGCAAATACATAGATCTGAGGAAAGGTAGGATGTGTATGCACAGATACAAATAATTCTGAACAGTTAGAGAACAAAATATGTCTCTCCAACAGGGAGAAGGAAAAAAA
Organism: Ovis aries; assembly: GCF_016772045.2. Taxonomy (NCBI): domain Eukaryota; kingdom Metazoa; phylum Chordata; class Mammalia; order Artiodactyla; family Bovidae; genus Ovis; species Ovis aries. The sequence continues at coordinate 213,421,286 of NC_056055.1, forward strand.
AGAAGCTACATATTTAATAGAAACCAGAACTTGAATACCATCTGCTTAAAAATAAACTTAGTGGGAAACCATTGTAGGGTTTTAAGGAAGTTGTGAACTTGCTGGATATGTGTTATAACATTGATCTCTTTGCCCTGTAAAGACTAGTCAGCTAGGAGCCCTCAGATAGATTTCTTGGGCCCTGAGGCTGTGTTAGTCTAGGTTAAGAGAGAGATGAGGATTCTTAAATGTGGAGAATGGTAACTAGGATAAGAGACAGAGGGACAGATTTAAGAAAGGTATGGGGGGTTAAAAAAAGTAGTTGATGGCTGGTTTGATGATGAAAGTACAAAGAGGCCAGGAGTTAAAGATGACTCATATTTCAAACTTGGAGAATAGTGGTACCATCAGTGGGAGAATGCCGGACAGAAGGCAACATCTTCTTCTGTGTGTGTGTTTTCATGGAGGAGGGGGTGATAATTTCAGTTCATGGTTACCTAGAGTTTAGTGTGGTTGTCCTACATCCAGGTAGAAATGTTCCTCAGCAGCTGGAGAGATAAGCAGTGGGGAGGAGTTTGGGAGGAGAAGGGGAAGCTGGAGGCACAAGTACAATGACCCAGCTTGGAAACAGCATACAGAAGAAGGTTAAAATCATGTAAATGGATGTGATGGCTGGAGAAGGATCTTTAAAGGCAGGAGAACAGAGAGTGAGACTGAAACCCAAAGAACTCCAATAATTAGTAAATGACATCAGATGAGCTCATATGCCAGAAACAGAAAAATATGATTGAGTAAAATTAATTAACTGCAGTGTCGTGGTGGTCCAAGTCATGAAAACACTTCAGGAATTGGATGATCATCATTGTCAGTGCAAGATAGGTCTAGAAAGAGAACTGCTAAGAGTATGTTAGTTGACACTGGCAGGGTCACTAGAATTCAGGTGGTCATGACTTGAGAAGCAAATTGGAAATATGAGAATAGAAGCAAAGGAAAAGGGAGGAGCTCTTGAGGGGGCAGGATGTGAGGTCAAGAAATTTTGTAGGATATTTGAAATTTCAAGGTGTATATATAAGTTGAGGATAAAAAAAATGGAAGAGGATAAAAGTATGACTGAAGCGGCCATATTTTTAAACTCAATACAAGTCACTGTGTATTTAATACATATATTCTATGTCAACTCTACATAAGCAACAAGTTTGCATAAGCAATTCATATTGATTCAGGAAAATAAAAAGAAAATAATGGAAACATCAAACTTTTGAAGTCAAAAATCCAAATAAGAGACTGAATAAGAATGTGGAATAATACCATTCTCTACATAATTAGTATCCTAAAGTAGATACTTTTCAGAACATTCAGAAAGTGAAACTATAATATATTATTAGAAACACTAGAATTTGAAATATTGAACTGTGTTTGACATATGCTTGTACTTACTGATTTATAAACACCTTGATGTACCCATAGAAGTAACATAGTTGAGATATTTTGACAAAATCTTTTCTAAACTTTAAAATTAAAATAAAAGGATACTTTAAAGTTTTATTACAAAAGTATTGACAATAATCCTACAAGCAACTCTACTTGTTTTCTCCATTAATGAAAATTCTTTCACTATATACATTTAAAATATAAAAAGAATAAGAAAAATATTAATGCATATAGAAAATTATATATGAAACCATGAATCTAATATTACTAAAAATCTTGAATGAAATTTTTTAAAGATGCCCTATAAAAATAAATATCCTAGTTCATGTCTCAAAATAAAATTAAATTGACATTTGTCATGAAGGTAAGTGATAGTAAAGAAACCATCATCTTTGCCCTATAACCACTCACCTGAATACTAACTTTAGGTTACAAGTCCTCTTTTAAAATTTCTATCTTGCTAATTTTACATATGAATATCATTTCTATGTTTTAAATTCCTATTAGTCGCTTCAAAATATAGAGAGGGATCACTAATGGAGGAGAGATACAAATTGCAAGAATAAAAATTCACTGGACTGTGACTTCCTAGTGGTCAGGAGCTGTGTCTTATTTATTTCTGAACTTAACTATAACTGGATCTGATACACAGCAGGTTTTCAGTATAGCAAAGTTGAAGAATGAATGAAATGGGAAAAGTTACTAAAATAAAAGTCCTCTAGTCAAGGCAAGAAGAGACAATGTTATTACCTTTTTCTCTAGGAACATTACTGAGACTAACTAAATGGATCACAAATTTTTTAAATATCTAAAGAACTTATTAGAGCCAACACATTTAATGTATTATACCTTTAGAGTACTAAAAGTGCTTTTAAAGTATTACATAGATAATTTTATTTTCAGGCAATCATTAAACAATATTCAGAATAAGAACTTTCCTTCTGAAAAGTGTGATTTGAAAGACTATTTCCATTAACTTGGTTCCTGCATTTTCTAGCTGACATAATTTTGGCATATATTAATAAAAGAAAAGCTCTTTGCCAAAGTAGAGTTGTCCTGGTTAAGTTCACACTTACTGATGGCTTAGTTATTAGGTGTGTTTAGAATAAAAATAGTCACTCAACCCATCATCCCTACTATCCCTGTGATCTATCTAAGAAAAGCTTCTATCTCTACACGATCAATTTGAAAAAATGGGACTGAGTGCACAGTGCACCTTATTGCTTCTTTAAAAGGATCTCAAAGTACAGAGCACCACAGTAGTGAACAGAGGAAGATTTGGGCATTTAAAAATTCCAAATTCCTAGACCATTCTGGGGCTGAGACCATAGAACTTTCATGCAAATGAATGAACCCAGACAATTCAGAGGGTATTAGAAACAGAATGGCAGGAAGCTAAATGTAAACAAAGACAAGAATCTGTCAGGACTGAGTCAGTGATAGAATTCATTTACTTTAGAAGATATCAGGGAATACACTATTCAAATTCCATCTCCCCATCATTCTGCAGTAGTGAATTTAAAGCCATCTTTTTTACTAGAGTTCTCAGATGATCTGGTCAGATTTCTTTCCTATTCCACCTTCATCCTCCCTTTTGGTTGACATCCAATGTTTGTAACAGTGGTAAACTGATCTCTTCGTTGTCCCTCCTACTTTCCCACCACTATATATCTTTTCGTTTATTGTGTAATCATGATTTAAAAGGACTAGGAGAAAGACATACCAGCCAGACATCCAGACTCTGTACGGCTCTGAGATCTCACTTTCATTTCCCTAATGGCTTTGTTGTAATTAGATTTGCAAAAACAGCAAAAGGTCTCATTTTGAATGGCAACAGCTGTTGACATCAACATTATATTGAATAATTTACTGGTTTAATTTTAGCTGCAAAACAATAAAACCCTCTTGTGGATGATTACTTTAGCAGGCAAAGTTTTCCCTCTCTGTTGCTGATTCTCCTGCTTCAACAGTACCAGTTTCTTCATGAAATACCCTTAACCTGAGAGTGCCAAAATCTCTCCAGGGGAGCAGCTTATTTTTCTAGTTTCCTTGAAGCAAAGTGTCTATGTGACTATTTCAGTATCCTCAAACTATGTGTTTATGTGTAAATCAGTGAGGTGGCATTAGCTCTTCCAAGCTGAATTTGAATTTGAATGGCAGAATATTACTTTACCTTTTGAGAATCTGCCACTTCACAGAGTGACTTAAGCTGATTTCTTGACCTGCAGGGAATTGCAGCAGCATCTGCAAATTGATGTCTTCTTGGCAGAAAATGATGTGGTTTGCTTTACTTCTTCAATATTCCCTATCAGCCAGCCCTTAATCTGGCAGAAAATCTCTTTACGGAATCTCATACTTTCCTGCCGAATCTAACGTACCCAAGATGATTCTCCACAACAAGTGTGCATATGCTTGTACGTGTATGTGCACGTGTGTGTGGGCACTCACAATGGTGAAGAGGAGTTTTGGATAGAAGGAAGATAGCGCATGTGAACCTGCTCTCAATTCTAAATTTATTCACCTTCTAGAGGAAAAAAAGAAAAAGAAAAGTCCTTATTAAAATAGGGTTGCTGTCTTTTAAATAAATAGTTGTTGAGATTCATTGGACGCAGTGACACTATTTCTTTTATAGTTCAGTGCTTTTCTTCTTTATGTAATGTCTTTGTTATTCAACTGTTATCAATATCAAAGGTATTCTAATTATTATTCATTTTACAATGCATCCTTTTGAAAAGTTAAAAAAAATGTGTACCCATCTTTGAATTGTCCTACATCGGTTACATTAGGTAATATGCTAACCTATGATAGAATTACTTTCACAAAATGTACTTCCATTTTTATTAATATGCATATCACTAAATTCCTTTTTTTTATCATCACTGCTTTTGCTTATATTTTGTTGAAGGAGTAATACAAGGCAGCATTTATCAAAGAGAGATCCTCACATAAGTTGATTGTAACAACAAAGAAACATAAAGTCTCTGTTAAAGACTTTTATCAAGTGGAATCTCTAAAGTATAATTGCTTGTTTTTTCAGATACCTTTAATTTCCAGCAAAATTTGGAAGAATTTGTATACTGCACACAATGTATATGTGATACCAACTTCATGAAGGTGTTGATAGAAGTCATTAAAAAATGTTAAACAGAAACATTTTAGTGGGTATAGATTCAATTCCATAAAGCATTCTTGCAGAAATGATTTCTCTTAAAATCAACACATATAAAGATGAATAGAATTTTCCATGAGAGTATCATATATTTACTAGATTGCCTCAGGGATAAACATGTATGTGTGTACCTTTTGATTAGCAACATGCACTTGATTGAGTTTTTGGCCAGTAAAGTTGCTTACCCTTGGGTGCAGTTTGGATGGCACGGATGGCACTCTCGGTCTTGATCAGCATACTTGAAAATGAAACTGTTTGCCCCTTGTAAGCCATCTGGACATTTTTCCACACAGTTCGGGCCATCCTTGAAATGGGAGCACTTTGTACAGTTGTCAGGTCCCTAAAAAGTGTGAGAAAAAACAATGAAGAAAAAAAAATGGGTGCCTTTTCCTCTGGAATGTATTCATCTAGTTTAGCTACTGAGACCTCAGTGGATGGCCAAATGTCCCCAAGAGCATTTTCAGAAGTACAAAAGGGAATGCTGCTAGTATAGATTTTCAATTAGCGAAACTATCCAGTGATTTTTCTAGAAGGACATCAATATTTTCTTTCTGTCATTTATTCACAGTGAGATTATACTGCAACAGTATTTGGTAACAACACATTTTTCCTAGAAATATTTAATCACAGTCACTAGGAATATGTCAATATGATCGTGAGTTAATGAAGATGAGGAAATGATAGGCATTAGGCTTAACACTGAATTTCATATACAAGTGAGATGTAAACTTTCCTTTGGTAGTACCATGAGTATCTGAACGATGAATTTAAAATTTTTTGTGGTTGAATTATCAGGAATTAGGCACTTTAGGTAAATCAAATTTAAGTTCTAAATTACTCTCCATCTCAAATCAACCTATAATGCTAAAATCATATCATCTCTATGAAGAGATTTTAGAAAATCACAGTATAATACTGAGGATAATAAAAGCACAATCTAATGAGCAAATGTCAAAAACTCCATAATAATAAACTGGATACAAAAGAATATTATATGGAGAAACTAAAAAGAGATGATATAACTATGACCATAATCTATATTATACTGTCACTTTATATATTTATGTTTATAATTTATAATATCTAATATATAAAATTATAATAAGCAATAACAGGAAAATATATTTAAATGTTATAATAAAAGTAAAAATATTAAATTCCTATTAAACACCTAAACATTTTTCCAAAGGAACTGATATGGATTTCGTGCTGGGGATAGTAAGCATGCAAGAAATGATAAGTAGTGCTTTCTCAAATCAAATTGAGAACATCGCGGTGAAAAATGCTATTGTCTTAAAATATGCTCATATATTTACACATTTGACTGTTTTGAATAATTGTATAATAAGTAAAAATGATATTATCTATTCAAAATTTGTTTTAGTCTCCTTTTTAATACCGTATTTTCTCAGGATTCCTCTTCTTTTTGTTCCTTGGAACTTCTTATCTCAACTCCTGTCCTCACAAGTTTGTTTATAACCATAGGGCTCAACATTTATGACAGTTCACATAGAACATAATTTAGATAAATAAGATATACTTAGTATAGAGAAGGATGTTTAATATTATTAGGTTTACTGTTATAAAGATGTGAATGTGACAGACAAGACCAAGGAGACATAATACAGGGGTCTATTTATTAGGCAGGGAGCAGGGAGTTGGGGATCAGTCTATGCATGGGAGTGTATTACATCTAGCCAGACATTACAAGCGGTGATATAAGGCATCAGGAAATCAAGAAACATAATACTTTAATCCTGTTCTTGAAGTCTGTGAGTCTGTTTCTGTTTTGTAAATTCATTTATATCATTTCTTTTTAGACTCCACATGTACGTGATGTCATACAATATTTCTCCTTCTCTGTCTGACTTACATCACTCAGTATGACACTCTAGGTCCATCCGTGTTGCTGCAAATGGCATTCTTTGATTCTTTTTTATGGCTGAGTAATAGGACAGAAATGGTCTGGACCTAACAGAAGCAGAAGATATTAAGAAGAGGTGGCAAGAATACACAGAAGAACTGTACAAAAAAGATCTTCACGACCCAGATAATCATGATGGTGTTATCACTCATCTAGAGCCGGACGTCCTGGAATGTGAAGTCAAGTGGGCCTTAGAAAGCATCACTATGAACAAAGCTAGTAGAGGTGATGGAATTCCAGTTGAGCTGTTTCAAATCCTGAAAGATGATGCTGTGAAAGTGCTGCACTCAATATGCCAGCAAATTTGGAAAACTCAGCAGTGGCCACAGGACTGGAAAAGGTCAGTTTTCATTCCAATTCCAAAGAAAGGCAATGCCAAAGAATGCTCAAACTACCGCACAATTGCACTCATCTCACATGCTAGTAAAGTAATGCTCAAAATTCTCCAAGCCAGGCTTCAGCAATACATGAACTGTGAAATCCCTGATGTTCAAGCTGGTTTTAGAAAAGGCAGAGTAACCAGAGATCAAATTGCCAACATCCGCCGGATCATAAAAAAAAAGCAAGAGAGTTCCAGAAAAACATCTATTTCTGCTTTATTGACTATGCCAAAGCCTTTGACTGTGTGGATCACAATAAACTGTGGAAAATTCTGAAAGAGATGGGAATACCAGACTACCTGACCTGCCTCTTGAGAAATCTGTATGCAGGTCAGGAAGCAACAGTTAGAACTGGACATGGAACAACAGATGGGTTCCAAATAGGAAAAGGAGTACATTGAGGCTGGATATTGTCACCCTGCTTATTTAACTTCTATGCAGAGTACATCATGAGAAATGCTGGACTGGAAGAAACACAAGCTTGAATCAAGATTGCTGGGAGAAATATCAATAACCTCAGATATGCAGATGACACCACCCTTATGGCAGAAAGTGAAGAGGAGCTAAAGAGCCTCTTGATGAAAGTGAAAGAGGAGAGTGAAAAAGTTGGCTTAAAGCTCAAAATTCAGAAATGAAGATCATGGCATCTGGTCCCATCACTTCCTGGGAAATAGATGGGGAAACAGTGGAAACAGTGTCAGACTTTATTTTTTGGGGCTCGAAAATCACTGCAGATGGAGACTGCAGCCATGAAATTAAAAGACGCTTACTCCTTGGAAGAAAAGTTATGACCAACCTAGATAGTATATTCAAAAGCAGAGACATTACTTTGCCGACTAAGGTCCCTCTAGTCAAGGCTATGATTTTTCCTGTGGTCATGTATGGATGTGAGAGTTGGACTGTGAAGAAGGCTGAGCGCCAAAGAATTGATGCTTTTGAACTGTGGTGTTGGAGAAGACTCTTGAGAGTCCCTTGGACTGCAAGGAGATCCAACCAGTCCATTCTGAAGGAGATCAACCCTGGGATTTCTTTGGAAGGAAGGATGCTAAAGCTGAAACTCCAGTACTTTGGCCACCTCACGCGAAGAGTTGACTCATTGGAAAAGACTCTGATGCTGGAGGGATTGGGGGCAGGAGGAGAAGGGGATGACGGAGGATGAGATGGCTGAATGTCATCACTGACTCGATGGATGTGAATCTGAGTGAACTCTGGGAGATGGTGATGAACAGGGAGGCCTGGCGTGCTGCCATTCATGGGGTCGAAAAGAGTCGGACACAACTGAGCGACTGAACTGAACTGAATATGTTTCCCAGGTGAAGGGTGGGAGGAAGGGATAGTTAGGGAGTTTGGGATGGACATGTATGCATTGCTTTATGTTAAATGGATAACTAACAAGGACCTACTGTATAGCACATGGAACTCTGTTCAATGTTATGTGGCAGCCTGGATGGGAGAGGTGTTGGGGGATAATGGATACATGTATATGTTTGACTGAATCCCTTTGCTGCCACCTGAAACTGTCACAACATCGTTTATTAATTGGCTATATACCAATACAAAATAAAATGTTTAAAACATATACAAAAATAAAATTTAAAAAATATATAATATTTTAAAATTTAAAGATAAAGGCAGCTTATGAAGAATAGCAGTGCAAAGAAAAAAGGGGTAATCTGAAAGAAATTTATGGAAATCTTAGACTGGTGAGATTCAATCAATTACCTTTTTGACTATTTTGAAGTGAGTATCTATCAATCTGTCTAACTAAGATCTAACTAGATAAGCAGATATAGATATATTTATGTCTCGTTTTTCTTAATTTCCTATATTTATTTTATATGTATATAAGCATGTACACATGTATATACATATATTCAATATTGATATACATATATATTTTTTCCTATGAAACAGAATTGCTGTTCAACCTGAAGAGTTTGCTACTGGCAACTTATTTCCTACCAAAAAAGAATACTTAACATGCTTCCAATTTTAACACCTGCTCATGGGTACTTAGGCACGTAATGCTGTCTATTATACAAAATCATTTACTGTGCAAGTAAGCTCAGTGGCATACTCTGTACAAGACAAGAGACAGGCTGATGTCGTCTTCAGAACACAAGAATAAAATTTACTAGGAGTAAATTAGGCAGTCATAGAATTAGGAATTATTTTTCTATAAAATTCTTCTAATGTTAAAAAATGTCTAGATAAAATCAACAGATGTAAAAGTTTTACAGAGTTAAAATTAAATTCACATTTAATCTTTAGGCATACTTTAATAGGATATATTTTTAACTTCCTTATATTTAGAGCATCTCTTAACTATTTGACTATATTACCATGATATAAAATCAAATGTCCAGAGCTGCCACAACAAAAAGATAGTCTGACAAATCTCAAGAGGAATGAAATGTACTGATTCTTCATCTCATTTCCTTAATAAAAAGATTTAAAGAAATACATGTGTGTCTAATGCAAACTCTTCTATCATTATTTTCCCAAAACTTTTAAGATTCTAGGGCCAGGGAATGAACTAATAAATGCAATAATAGCAAACAAAGGTGAAGGCAATATTCTTCCTTATCTCTGATTTTAAGCTGTCCTTGAACTCAGTAATCTAGACAGAAAACTAAAGGATAGGCTAAATCCCAACAGAAACATTTCATTTTTTTCTCAGTGACAATTGACATTTTTCTTTGGTAGTTACTGTAAAAGACAAAGCCATGATTCACCAGTATCTAATTCTCTGAACTTTCAGCTTCATAGAATATAGAAATTCCCTCCCACTAGATGGGAGGTGTGTCTTACTATGGATAATGAAAATAAGCGGAAGCAATTTAAGAAACTGCTGATGCTAAACTCTCCGGCCTCTCTTTCCCTGCTGCCATGATGTGGGGATCTTATGTACATGTGAAGAGTGAAAGTGTTAGTCATTCATTCAGTGTGTCTGACTCCGATACCCCAGGACTGTAGCCCACCAAGCTCCTCTGCCCATGGAATTCTCCAGGCAAGAATACTGCAGTGAGTCCATTCAGTTCAGTTGCTCAGTCATGTTTGGCTCTTTGTGGCTCCATGGACAGCAGCACAACAGGCCTCCCTGTCCATCACCAACTCCTGAAGCCTACTCAAACTCATGTCCATTGTGTCGGTGATACCATTCAACCATCTCATTTTCTGTCGTCCCCTTCTCTTCCTGACCTCAATCTTTCCCAGCATCAGAGTCTTTTCAGATGAGTCGCTTCTTCGCATCAGGTAGCCAAAGTATTGGAATTTCAGCTTCAGCATCAGTCCTTCCAGTGAACACCCAGGACTGATCTTTAGGATTGACTGGATGGATCTCCTTGCAGTCCAATGAACTCTCTAGAGTCTTCTTCAACACCACAGTTCAGGAGCATCAATTCTTCAGCACTCAGCTTTTTTTGTAGTCCAATTCTCACATTCATACATGACTACTGGAAAAACCATAGCTTTGACTAGATGGACCTTTGCTGGTAAAGTAATGTCTCTATTTTTTAATGCGCTGTCTAGGTTGGTCATAGCTTTTCTTCCAAGGAGCAAGCGTCTTTTAATGTCCTGGCTGCAGTCACCATGTGCAGTGATTTTGGAGCCCCCCAAAATAAAGTCTGTCACTGTTTCCATTGTTTTCCCACCTATTTGCCATAAAATGATGGGACTGGATGCCATGATCTTAGTTTTCTACATGCTGAGTTTTAAGCCAACTTCTTCACTCTCCTCTTTCATCAAGAGGCTCTCCAGTTCTTCTTTGCTTTCTGCCATGAGTGGTGTCATACTGTAGTGAGTAGCCATTTCCTTCTCCAGGGAATGTTCCTGACCCTGAGGGAACATTCCTGAGGGACTGAACTCAAGTCTCCTGCATTGCAGACAGATTACAGTCTGAGCCACCAGAGGTGCCATAAATTCAAAACTTCTTGGAATGCCAGACCATCACAGAGTGGGGATGAGGGGGAGGGTCCAAGAAACTTCCCAGACTTTCAGGGCACTTTCCATGAAATATTTTTAAATATTTTTCTGTAGTCTATTGCAATATGGTGGTTACTTATTATGGCAACATAAGCTTCATTAACCTGACTTTAATAGCTACTTTAGTTTTTGTTGGGTCCCATCTCCTAGGCTTTCTCCTCTCTTGCTGCCTCTCTGGCTTGTATTTTGGTCTCCTTTGACTTTATCTGATTTCCTTTTTCTTCTTGCATTCCCTGTCTTATCTTTCTTGATAGGACTGTATAGGAATAGTGAAAGTGTGTCAGAAAAGATAAAATTGTTTTAAAAAAGAGGAAGAAATAGAATAAAGAATAAAATAAATAAAACCAAGGGCAGACAGACAAGGATACAAAATCAGAGGCTTGCTTTTAGTTCAGATCTATCCCTCTCAAGATTACCCTGAACATGTCACATTTAAATAAGATAATACCATCCATTTTACATCCATTGGTGATGTATATTCCCAGATAGCGTTATTCTTACTACATTATAGACATTGTTGTCTAGAGAAAAATAAAGTGAAATGAAAAGGGTGTGGAATTTGGTGTCAAAATTTCTATAGTTGAATTCCAGCTCCACATCTTACTAACTTGCTGAGTTTTGCAATAACTTTCTAGTCATTACAATGGGTTCAATTTCTTTACATTTTAAATGGAGCACATGATAGTATGTTTCAGGTGTAATAGTGTTTGACAAATATACATATTTATCTATTATTATCATTAGGGAAACACTGACAGATCAAGAAAATGAGGTTTCAACAGAATACATCACAAGGCCAGGTGCGGGAATTCCAATTAGCTTTATGACTTCTTCTGTGTCATCATAATGTCAGTCTCATGAAGAAGTTTCCTGAACCTCTTGGATATCCTAAGTGATATATACCAGTTACATGACACATAACCCACCACTGTCCCTAGTTTTGATAAACAACATGTAGACCCAGAAACAGGCATACACCTTATATAATGTTGCTTAAGCTCAATTCTGGCAGTTCTTTCAGATAGAATAACGGAAAAAACACTATGCTCTTGTTTCGCATTTCAAGGCTTACTGATCAAGTGATCAAGCCAGTGTTCTTGATTTCATGCTCTGATCTTTCATAGCTGAGTGATTCAACTTTACTGAGCTTTTTGTACTTTTGACTTTTTGCCTTCTCTAATCTCTAGAAGTATTCATTCACAATTTTAGCAATGAATAGTGATTTTAAGCATTTGATCCACCAATGCCATCCTTACAGAATCAAAATATGTTCATTAAAAATCTGTTTTCTCATTCTTTCTTGATTATCAAATAATTTTGAAAATTGCAAGAATATTCACTTTCAAGGCTTTTTAATGTGTATTTTTAAGAACTATCTCAATTCCTTTGAGGAGCAGACTGTAAAAACAAAGACATCAATAAGCTAGTTATTTCCTAGCATACTTGTATACCACAGGAGGCAGCATAAGGAGTGGAACAGGAACAGGACTGATTTTGCAGTTTGCCTTGTTCAGAGAAGATGGCCAAATTCTTGGTTATTGTTACTGTATGGTTTCAAACTCTCTTTCTCTGAAAGATCCTTTTTTTTTTTTTTTTCATTCTCAGACATATGGTTCCTAGATATGATAGTTTTTAGACAAATTTTACAGAGACAGGTCAACTTACTTTAACAACCCAGAATGGAATTTTACTTTCCTGTTTCCGAACATTCTTTACAGAATCCACATTTCTCATGCTGCGGATTAATTGTATTTTCCATTACTAACTACCCTTAGCAGAAAAAGAAAATAGCCACACATGCCCTTAGCATACTTACTTGGAGATCATTACATACTAAATTGTCTTTTAGACTGGTTCTTTGGGCCAAATCACATCACTTCTTTTTCTCAGAGGTTTGTTTTTCCAAACTTAATCATCCTCACGGTAGTCCTTTGAACTGTCCGAGTATCCCACATCCTTCTTTAGATGAAGTTCTACAACAGCCCCCTGGGGCCTGATGGAAGTTTGGAGGGCTCAATGATAATTTTTTTTCTAAGCTAATTAAGTGCTGAATAAGCACTCTGGTAGAAAAAAATTAATGCTATTTAAATTTCAAATGAATTCTTACGGAGCAGCATGGACCTCTTGGCAACACTCAAATGTTGGTCCTCAAATTTTCTACTGATAGATGATTCAACAGACAAATAAACTGAAAATTTGTCTAAAGAAGGATGAATATGACACTTAGGAGTGACAAACTCATAGTGACCTCATTATTAAGAAAAAGTCTCATTTTAAGAATGATAGGAACCAAAGGAAGGTCTAAAAAATAATTATCACTTTTCTCTACAAAACTAACTTCAAACTACACAAATGTCAGCATGTTCATGAGGACTTTCCTAATGCTATAGCCCCTCCTTTGATCAACATGGTTCAATTCTTCTCTCTGCCACAGTATTTTATTACATAGTTTTAGATTTTAATTTATGAAAGCTTGCCTTCCCCCTTTTTTCAATTTTTCCTCCTAATGCTATCAAAGTTAACGGACTAAACGTAGATATGAATATGTTACAGTTTACCTCAAATAAAACATGAACTTTCGTATTTACAGATCTTTACATGATTCCTCAGTCTAGATCCTTCTTAAAAGCATAGCTCAAACACACCTTTTCTTTGGCTTTCTTTGGTGCCCCAGTTTTCAACTCGAAGGTTCAGTTTCTCCCTCATATGTGTTCCTATAACAGTTTATACATATTTATGTTTTATCAATTATTTTGCCTCCACTTAGTCATTTGTGTATCTCTCTTTTCACCACGATGCAATCTTTAAGGACAACACCATATATATATTTTTTTAAATAATTATGTTGGAAATAAATATTTAAGAGACTGAAGTTTTAAGTCTTTTAAGCTGTAAACCTCCTGAGGGGAAATTATTGAATGTGACTCCCCGTAGCATTCTAAAAATACCTATTTAATGGGTGGATAAATGCCACAGCAATGACTCAACAGATATTCATACATGAAACCAAATAAGCCAACACAACCGCAGATGTCTTCAGGCTTACCGGTCCATGGCACGTGAGGATGCCATCTTCCATCTTCTCACACTGGGGGTCACACTCGACACAGATGGAGCCATTCTCAAACTCCCGAAATTCACTGTGAAAACACCAGCAGCATGAGGCAGTGTAAGCAAACAAGCTGTCAACTTAACAAATGAAGTAACATCTGCTAAAAGTCCTATTGGCAGAGTAAATTCTAGAGTTTGTTTCTCTATGTGCCAGGAGCATCAGAATCATTTCCCTGTACATTAACGAGTAAGTTCTCCATTAGGAGAAAAGATAAACTGCAGCCAGATGGCTCCTCTTGCCCTCCATTGGGTTCAACGACAGACTCATTCAGGAAACTTCTCTCTTGTGAGAGATACTCCAGTAATCTCAAAAAAAAAAAAAAAAAAAAAAAGGAAAAAGGAAAAGAAAAAAGAAAGTATTACTCTTTTGATGACACAGCAGAACCATTTCTGCTATTTTAAGTAAGGCTGCGCCTATTTGTCTCTATATAAAATTTTACTCTTGGCTGAAGCCTTATTTTTTAAACTTTGAAAGAACTATTGTATTTTTCTTGTTGCTAAGTTACATGAATGTTCCCTATCCTTGTCCTTCAAATCCCAAGACTCTTCAATTTATTTTTAGTGAAACTTCAAAAACTGCTTTGACTTCTTTTCTTCTTTCAAAATATCTGCCTTGGAGAATTACAGAAAATATCTTTTCATGGTAGATTTTATTTTCTTAGATTATTGATCTAATATCACAACATTCTTTTCAGCTTAGACTCTTTTTGAAGTAATTCTATATGATACAAAATTAATAAAAAATAGTTTAAGGATAACATCCTGGAACTTTTTAATTGAAATCTAGGATGATGGTCATCCCTTCCCCAAACCTTACATTTTGTGGCTATTAGAATATTAAATGTCACCAATATATAAGTTTTCTAATCAATATCTACTCTAGAATTTTCATTTCAGTAATTGCATATTCATTATGTATGACTTCCCAGGTGGTGCTTATGGTAAAGAACCCATCTGCCAATGCAGAAGACAGGAGATGCAGGTTCAGTGCCTTGGCCAGAAAGATTCCTGAAGAAGGAAATGACAACCCACTCTAGTATTCTTGCCTGGAGAATTCTATGAACAGAGGAGCCTGGTGGGCTACAGTCCATTGGGTCGTACAAGTTGGACATGACTTAAGCGACTTAGCACAGCTCACAACATTGTATAATATGCAAACAACCACGTTGTTTCCACTAATGTATGAGAGGATGAGGCGTTGGCTATAAACAATTTAGAATGTCAGCTATGAATCATTAACAAAATTTGACTAAATATTTACAGGTACTTTATTATTTTGTGCCTTTGTATCATGAGTGACCATTCTAAACTGATAGCACTGAAAATATGGCAATTGGGCATTAATCAGGTAATAAATTCAAATTTATTTTTCCTTAGTATCCATTCTTTTTTTCATAGCAAAACATCTCATTTGGTGGTAATAAAGCCTTAACAAATGATTGAAATCCACAGGATGGGCTATATTTTCTGTTGGTTATATTAAGATTACATCTACTTCAAGGTAAAATAATGGTTTGGTTTTCAAAATAAATAGCATGAGTTATGTGTGGATGTACATATTTACTTACATGGATTTTGCACTCAAATTGAAGTGTTAGTTTGTTATGGATTAAGTTTTTACAAAATTTCTAGAGTTTAAACTGTCAAATATATAATTTTTTTATTTTGCATGTTTTATCAATATGAGTGATATAAAATATTAAACAGAGGAAAACTTCAGAATATAAGGGTTAAAATGATGTGGTGCTGGTGGAGGTGGGGAATGGAATTCAATTATAAAGAGAATCAAAAACATCATGTGTAAATGAGATTATATGATTGTTACAACAAAGTCTGCAATCATCAGCAAAGCACCATTTCTGAAAACAGCTTCTTGGGTGATGAAAGAATTAGGATACTAAATGAAGACAACCATTTTTATGTTTTTAAGACACAGGCCATCCTCGTCTTTTCTTTGGAGCTCCCTTATCCATATACAGAGTTGAGGAATAAAATGAGGAATAAAAAGAGTCCTAGAGATAATCTAGAGGCTTTTTCTTTTATAGACTAGACTTCTACCTGTAGAACCTCTGGCTCTCTTTCTTTCTGTTTTCAAAACAGATTCTCCTTGCAATTTCTTTATTGTCACTGTCTCCATCATTGCATTTTTTCTTTGCTGTCTCCCAGGGATTCTGCTATAACTTTGCCAGAGATCCTCTTTCACACGAGTCTGATCTAACAAGTCACATTCCATGAAGCATGGGCATTGGTTACTGAACTTTGTGTTTTTGCTTCTGTACATTTCTCACAGTTTTGTGTGTGTGCTACTTTAACCAATCCTGTGATCAAGAGCAAAAGCTTTGGAACTGGTTGGTGTTCTCAGCACAAAGATTAATATTTCTGTCTTAAATCTCCTAACTTCTTTAGACTTTATTTCCTAAATATCCTGTTTACTCTTAAAAAGGAAAAAGTGTTTCAATGAGAAATGTAAAAGATGACTACAAAGAGCTAAGACTGATACCCTTTCTGTTGTTTCTCTGTTGTCCTTCATGTTTCAGAAGCATTTAGCCATGTTGCCAGTTAACAACACACATTAGTCACTAAGTCGTGTCTGAGTCCTGTCGTGTCTGACTCCTTGAGACTCCAAAGCCCACCAGGCTCCTCTGTCCATGGATTTCTTAGGCAACAATACTGGAATGGATTGCCATTTCCTTCTCCAGAGGATCTTCCCCTCCCAGGGGTTGAACCCAAATCTCCTGCACTGGCAGGTGGATGCTTTACCACTGAGTCACCAGGGAAGTCCATATTGGAGTTACAAATTGCCAAAATATAATGACTTGTATGATATGGATTTGAGTGCTAACAGCCAGGATTACCTGACTTAGTGTTTCCCCCTAAAAAAAAAAATCCTCCTTTTAGAATTTCTTCTTTTATGATAGTCAAGCTATTTGTATATGTAAATAGGTTCCCTGATTTTGTATTTCATATTTGTATTTATTTTCAGCAGTGTATAAAGTGACTCTTCTACTTAACCATTTAATCAGCTCAGATCTATAGACACTAAATGGAAACAAAGATAACTATTTTAGGGGTAGGAATTCTAACAAGACTTTATTATACTTTTTTCTCTTTTGATAATCACAACTATTTTATGATATCAACACTAGTCCCATTTTCCATATTTAAAAAATGAATTTAGGACAATTAGTTATTTATCCAAGGATAGACATTTCACATAGGAAGTGATTAAGTTAGGATTTAAGCTCATTTTTCATCAAAGGCTGTCATGTCTGCCAGGCAAAGTTGGAAGAAATTTACCAGTATCACAGATTGGAGGTGGCAAAATCTATCATTGTGTAGGCAAGAATTACATCAGATATTTGTAACATAGTTTCATTTATTATATTTTAAACTAATCCTTGTGTATTATTTCCTAGGGCTCCATCACTGTGGCAAAAAACCATTAATACATTTGATTTAATGATCTGGAAAATGTGGTTTCCCTGGTGGTTCAGATGGTAAAGAATCTGCCTGCCAGTACAGTAGACCTTGGTTTGATCCTTGTGTCAAGAAGATCCCCTGGAGAAGGAAATGGCAATCCACTCCAGTATTCCTGCCTGGAGAATCCCATGGACAGAGGAGCCTGGCAGGGTACTGTCCATGAAACTGCAAAAGTTGGACACAGCTGAGTGACTAACACACACAAAAGCTTTCAAAACAGTCAGATAATCAATACTGTTTATTGTGTATTTAGGGAACAAGTATTTTTCCTTTGCTTAGCTTTCATTGTCTCATAAAAATGAGACAGAGAGTAGTATAGATAATCTATTCATCCACATTATCAATTTCATAGATCTGACAAGTTCAAAACTGAAATATTTAAGCAAAATACAATGGCTTCTGGAAAGAAACAGGATGAAAATCAGATGTCCTGATTTCCAGTGTTGGTTTGGTACTTCAACTACATTTTGACATTGGTCAACATTTAATTCTACTACTTCTCACTATTTGATAAAATGATTTCTAGAATCTTTTCCCTCCTTAGAAATGCACATACATATTCAATAAACTTTTATTGTAACAGTATCTTAATAGAATTAAAGTCTGTTAGTTCCATTTTAATGGCATCAATTGCTATACACACAAAGAAGCATGATTATCTGAAGTATTTTATGTACAGAAAATATCTTTCTTTCATAATAATATGAACAAGCATTAATACAATTCAATTCAATGAGGCAAGTAGCAAATAATTTGCTATTCATTATCAACTTTATGAGTTGATTGTGCTCTACAAAGTTTCAAGTCGAATTTTCCTGATAAAACTATTAAATCCTTTATTTGGATGCTGTCTTTATTAAGATATAATTCATATATCATGCAGTTCTTTATTGAAAGTACACAATTCAATGCTATTTTAATATATCCACAGACTTGTACAATCATCATCACCATCTCAAACTATTAAATAACTTTTTTAAAGTGATTATACATTTAAACTTTTAATTTTAGTATTTTTTCCTAAATTCATGGAGGGAATTGGTCTTGGTCATCTTTCAAAGAAGAGACATATCACTATTATTGAGATCCTTGGGTTTTTATCCTTCTAACGTAAAATGCAAAAATACAATGTTATCTGAGATTATGAAAACGGTTGTTAAAATAGGGATAATTTATAAGACAGAAGAAAGAACTTCAAAACTATGGTTTTACAAACCCTTGAAAACCTGTTCAGTGAGCAATATAAGGAAATTTGACTCAGGGACAGTACTAAAATTTTTATTTTAGTACTAATGAAGGACAACTGTGATGCATGAAATGGTATGTTAGGTTAAAGTGATTTTATGAGTATATGAAATGCCACACAACGAGGTATATACTAGGTTTTATTGTTGTCAATTTGATTGTTGCAGTATTATAGATGGAATTTAAAATACTTGATTTAAAATACAGCTTAGGTTATCTTTAGAAAGTGACAAAGCACTTTCAGAAAACCTTTTCAACTAGAAAATACAAAGGTAATTTCTCTATAGGGCTTTGTGCTTGTCTGAAACATAGAAATGTGTGTTGTTCCTAATACACAATCAAAGAGCCTCACAATCTAAATGGAAAAAAAAGCAAAAGTTACACAGTCATTCCAGATGAAAATTAATAGGAAAACAAGAGAAAAAAAATTGTTGACACATATGAGAGGAAATATTACTTATCATAATGTCCTTCATAAAGAAAATAGAAACATTTTTCAATTTGGAGAGGTATACATTTCTATAATCTATTAAGAATTACCCATATTTATATACTTTAAAAAATATATACACAATAGTCAATATGTCAATATGTATTTTGACCTATCTGTTTACTCAAAATTATTCCTTCTTAAAACAATTTCTTTTTATGTTTTTTTCTTTATGCCACACAAACTCTCCTTAAACGTCTTGGCCAGCACACATATTCTGAAATTTTACCACTCTGATCATTTTAATATCTGAACCAATCAATACCTCAAAGCTCATGAGATAAAGATGACATAAGATGCCTTACCCGTCATAGAGGTTACAAGACTCTATGCACATCCTTCCCCTGCTGAAGCGACGGCATGACAAGCACTGGTCTGGCCCAGGTCCCCAACACCCATCATTTGAACAGAGATGGTTGCACACCATTCCTTCAGCAGCTGAAAAACACCAGAATCAAGGGGAAATAAAACAGAAGCCTGTGTCCAAACTAACCATGTTAATATGAATCTTCCTAAGTAAAGCTATTTCTAAAGGAGTCATTGTGAAAGAGATCTGTGGCAGACGTCTGGCTACCTATCTAGCCACTATGGCTCACCCTATACTCCATATTTCCCTAGCGCAGAGCCCCAGTCACTGTATGTAGATAGCACCATTGCATCTTTCATAATGGTGAACAAATGCCTCTTACCTCTATCAAAATTCTAGGGAGGGAGAGTGACAGAAATTAACATTCCAGTTAAGGTAAGGAACAGAACATATCTTTCTAAAGTCAACCCTTTGCTCCACTGATACAACAAACATTTTGGCTTCAATTTCATATAAGAAATTCATGCAGAAATAGAACAAGTTATAATTATCATAAAACAACAAATATTAAAAGTGGAAAAAATAAATAATTTTGCATTAGTTTGTATTAACTAGAATTTTATGTAAATAGAAATATGCAGTATGTTATCTTTTTTAGGTAATTTCTTTAACTCAGAATAATTACTTCGAGATTTATCCATGTTGTTACATGTATCAATATTTATTCATTTTTATTACTCAGTATATCCCATTGTATGCATATAGAACATTTTTAAACCAGTCACGTAATGCTAGACATTTAGATTGTTTCCCACTTGTGGCTATTAAAAATTTAGCTACTATGAACATCCATGTGTACATTTGTTTACACATACACTTTCATTTTATTTATTTATTTATTCATTTTTGGAATGAAATGGGTGGATAATATGGTAGGCAGAGGGTTAATTTTTTTAAAGAAACTATCAGATAATTTTTCAAAATATTGTAGCATTTTACATTCTCCATACCAACAAAATCAACTTGTGAACTGAAGTTTCCTCACATCTTTACCAATACTTGGTATAGCTAGCCTGTTTAATTTTAGCCTTCCTAATATGTAGTGGAATCTCGTTATGGATTTGATTCACATTTTCTGGATGATTAAAGATATTGAACATTTTTTAATGTGCTTACTTGCTATATTCTTTGATGAAGTGGCACTGAATTTTCTGCTCATTTTATATTGGATTGATTGGTTTCTTACTATTGAGCATCCAGAGTTCTTTATAGATTCTGCAAATGTTTTCTCCCTGTCTTAGTCTTAACTTTTTATTTACTTATCACTCTTTTGACAAGTACATATTTTAAAATATTGGTGAAGTGCAACTTATCAATTTTATCTTTTATAAATTGTACTTTGGGCATTATATCTAAAATTTTTTGTCTAAACCAAAGTAACAAAAATTTTGTTCAATATTTCCCTTTATAAGTTTGATGGGTTTTTGCCCATATAGCCCATTTATAGTTAGTTTGCAAATTATACTGCATTAGTAAGGATTCTGAAGAAAAACAGAATAAATAGGTATATTCATATCTGTATCTACATATTTTATATACTTTGATATAAGAAATTGTTTCACACAGTTATAGAGGCTGTGAAGTCTGTCTGCTGTTTACAAGTTGAAGACCCAGTCAGTTCAGTTCAGTCGCTCAGTCATGTCTGACTCTTTGAGATCCCATGGACTGCGGCACGCCAGGCTTTCCTGTCCATCACCAACTCCCAGAGCTTGCTCAAACTCATGTCCATCGAGTTGGTGATGCCATTGAACCATCTCATCTTCTGTCATCCCCTTTTCCTCCTGCCTTCAATCTTTCCCAGCATCAGGGTCTTTCCCAATGAGTCAGTTCTTCGCATCAGGTGGCCAAAACATTGGAGTTTCAGCTTCAGCATCAGTCCTTCAGGACTGATTTCCTTTAGGATTGACTGGTTGGATCTCCCTGTAGTCCAAGGGACTCTCAAGAGTCTTCTCCAACACTACAGTTCAAAAGCATAAATTCTTCAGCACTCAGCTTTCCTTATGGTCCAACTCTCACATCCATACATGACCACTGGAAAAACCACAACTTTGACTAGATGGACCTCTGTTTTCTAGGTTGGTCATAGCTTTTCTTTCAAAGAGCAAGTGTCTTTTAATTTCATGGCTGCAGTCACCATCTGCAGTGATTTTGGAGCCCAAGAAAATAAAGTCTGTCACTGTTTCCATTGTTTCCCCATCTTTTTGCCATCTGGTGATGGGACCACATACCATGATCTTAGTTTTGTGAATGTTGACTTTTAAGCCAGTGTTTTCACTCTCCTCTTTCACTCTTATCAAGAGGCTATGAAGACCCTGAAAAGCCTACAATACAGTTTTAGTCTGAGCTTTAGAACCAGAAGCACAGACATTTTAAGTCTCAGTCTAAGGGCAGAAGAAGACTAATGCACCAGTTCAGGAGTCAGGCAGAGAGACTAAGTATGTCCTTTTCAGTCTTAAATGAATTAGAATATACCTATCCACTTCATTTCACTCAGTCTACCAATTCAAATATTAATCTCATCCAGAAACACTCTTCCAAACACATCCACAAATAATGTTTAACTAAATACTTGGGGAAACCATGACTCAGTCAAGTTGACACATAAAATTCACCAACACAGATACTATCTTTTTCTTTTTTTGGCATGTAGATATTCAATTTTTCCAGTACCATTTGTTGAAAATGCAATCCCTTTTCCAGTAAATTATCTTTGCATATTTGTTTAAAATCAGTTGTCCTCATACTTGCAGGTCTATTCATATTTCTTGACTTTTCTATTGATCTATTGATCTATGTCTATTGATCTATCTCTCAGGGTGTATTTTCTCACCTTTAATATATATGTCTTTATGATTGAAGTCTATGTACTGTAGGCAGCATACAGTTGGGTATTGCCTTTTTAATCTGATCTGACAACCTCTGCCTTTAATTAGGGTTGTTGTTGTTCAGTTGCTAAGTTGTGTCCAAATCTTTGAAACTCCATGAACTGCAGCACATCAGGTTTCCCTGTCCTTCATTATCTCCTGGATTCCACTCATACTTATGTCTGTTGAGTCAGTGATACCATCCAGGAATTTCATCCTCTGTTGTCCTCTCCTCCTCTCGCCCTCAGTCTTCCCCAGCATCAGAGTCTTTCCCAATGAGCCAGCTCTTAGGGTATGTAACAAATTAACTTTACTATGATCATTGTAGTTAAAAATTATCGATTTTACTATTTATCCAAACTATCCTCTTCCCATTTTTTCTCTTTTTCATGACACATTTTGTAAAATCAAATTCTTTATTCTTTCATTTTATCTCTTTTGCTTTTGGCTTCTGAGCTACATAGATTTTTAATTTGCTATTTTAATGATATAGTTTGTGTTTGCAGTAGACATTAAAATAATTTTAAAAGATAATCTGAAGAAACAGTGACTATACACAGTGTTTTCTTGAAACTTAAAGGAATGTTGTTCTCATAATATTAACTATTTTAGCTAACTTATAAAGTTTGTGGACTTTGCTTAACTGATTCCATGTCTTAAGATAGCATATGTTGTAACTATTCTTCTCATCTTTTGGGAAAATTATTCAAAAATTGAATGATTTGATATTTTACTCAGGAAAGGCTGACAGTTTAGCTGTTGTACTGATTTTAACAAATAGCAAGAGGTCTCTCTTTCTGATTCATTTACAATGCAGAAAAAGAGGGCTTTTTCACTGTATAAAATAAATGTCTGTAGAAAGGAAATCTTAACATAAGTCTCATATCACTGATTCCTAGATGTACAAGTAACTTCCCACTAATTTATAAAGGTATAAGGAATAAGAAAGAAAGTTCAATCAAGCTGACTGAATATAAATGTGTAAAATCAAATTTTATACAACTGATGAAGATTAGAAAGGAGTAAAAGATCAGAGATATTAAAATATTATGATCGAATGCCCATTTTATAAGCATTGAGACATTTTAAGGTTACTGATAGAGTGTTTCATATTCTGACACATACATACATACATTTATATACAAATTTTGTATGTACTTGCTTATGGGATAAATATAATTATCAGAAGAAACCTTAAGGAAAAAAATCAATAGCTGTATTATAAAAGCAACTTGCAAAGATAAACAGATTATAGTCAAAATCATACTGCAGAATATCATGAATCTCTCCCTTTCCTATCCTTGTAGAAAACATAATCAATGTCTCACATTCTTCGTATATCAACTTCTGTCCAAGCCTTAAATATGCTTTCAGTTTCTTCCTTTAGGGTGTTGATAAAACCATCAGTACACCTTTGTGCTGCCCATTTCATGATATTCCATCAATTCCTTGATCTATTTATTTTACCTATTCACATTCATTCTGGGGGGCTTGAAAAAATTACTCTCATTCTTGTCCCTTCTCCTTCGATTTTCTGTTCTCTCCTTTGACATTAGTTAAAGAAGAGAGTATTAGCATCACTCAGACTCCTACCTTCTTTTCTTTACCTACTACTTTTCTTAGTCTGTATTCAGATGCTCAATTTCAGAGCAGCTTTGAATCTGGGAAACAGTAACTATTGGAGCAAAGCAATAATAAGTCGGAAATCATAATAATTACTTTCTTCTCAGACTCTTTCCAAAAGTCACTCTACTGAGTGAAACCTTGGGAAACATCTCCACAAAGCACAGAACAAAAGACCAAGGAAACTACTTTGAAATTCTTAAGAGAAAAGAAATTTTCAATCAGTACCAAGAATTCAACAGCCCTCTGACCCTCCAGGGTGATAGTCCCAAAGGAAGGCGTAAAAGGCCTATTTGGTGGCTTGCAGCTTAGCAATGTAGCCATTAGGCAACCTTTAACTTCTTTTTTTTTGGAAGCTGCAAAAATTTTTTTTCATTATAACATCTGATTTGTATCTGTCTATTAAAATATTGGAGAGATAATAATGTGCTTATTATTTTGACCTTTACAGAGAATATTGAGCTTGCTTTCATTAACATAGAGTCAAGCTTAAATAATGGATCTTGCTATGTGTGAAAGTAAATGGATTAGCTCAAAACACTGAAATGAAGTACCTGTCTGCAAGCACAAAGACAGAAATAATATCTTCTTTTTCACTGTACAAGACCACCTACATATGCTGTTTACACTACCTACCATATGTAGAGGCATGGGTTTGACTTGGAATGTCTTTGGGCAGATACCATTAATCATTTTTATGAAAGCTGAAAAAGATGATTTAGTTGTCATAGTTCATTTTTTTTTCTGATTGGATCAACATAGATCAAATCCTTACTCTACGACTAGCCATGCAGCCTTGGGCAATTATTTACATATTACTTATCTGTAAGTAAATAATAACATCTATCTCTCTGATTAGACACCATATTATTAATATATACTATATATTATAGTATATAATGCAGAGTTTTTAATTTATCTATGCCCTCAGTAAATGTCCTTAAGAGAAATGTAGAAACATACAAGTATACCCACGTGTTTACTTTTAGAAGTATTTGCTGAGAAACTTCTTAGTTTAGGCTGGACACTGCTAAGAAATGGGGGTATAAAGGACATATGAAATAGCATACATATTGTGTTATGTAGTGCTTACAGCCCAGTTAAGAAGACAGCACTAGATAAATAATTCTTTATATATATATATATATATATATATATATATATATAAGCAATCTCTATCCATCTATCTATATATAGAGAAAATATAATGACTTTCCTAACCTAATGGGTAGGTGTCATAAGGTCAGCCCACAGAAAGAGGGACAACAATCTGAGATGAGAAGGATAAATAAAAATTATTAAGGCAGAGAGGTCTGGGGAAAATTGGGTTTTACAAATCTAGCCATTAAGAGTCTGAGCAGGGAATAGATTAAGCTTTCACAAAACTGACTGGACTTGCACACTGAGTGGAAAAGGAATATCTGATGAGCCACTGAGGTGAACAATGTTCAGAGTATGTAGGAACTATTGGCCATTTAAAGGCTTTTCTGCTTTGGCAAAAGACCTGTAGGAAATTAATGAAAGGATTTAAGCAGAGAAATTATGAGGCCTCCCTGGTGGCACAGATGGTAAAGAATCTGCTTGCAAAGTAGGAGACATGGGTTTGACCCCTGGATCAGAAAAATTCCCTGTAGAAAGGAATGGGTACCCTCTTAGTATTCACGCCTGGAGCATTCCATGGACAGAGGAAGCTGGAGGGCTACATACAGTCCTTTGGCCCAAAGAGTTGGACATGATTGAGCAACTAACACTTTCTATAAAATATCACTTCAAATGCTTTGAAGGGACTGACTTAAAAACATATTCGAATAGTTGGTGGGAGAGAGAAAATAGTTGAACTGTCCAGAGATAGGCATATTTGACCCAAGCAGGGTCAGTCAGGGTTCTTTCCACAACACAGATGTTGAGAGAGAGAAAGTAGGGCTATTTTACCCATACTCATAATCCTGGAGAATACTCTGGGCAGGGATAAAGATTTTTAGTGACTTCTAAATATTTCTTCTTTAATTGGAGGATGAAGATTTACAATGTCTGTTAGTTTCTGCTGTACACACAATGTGAATCAGCTAAAAGTATACACAAACTTCCTCCTTCTTGAGCCAAGCCCCATCCCAACCCTCTAGGTCATCACAGAGCACCGAGCTGAGCTCCCTATGTTATACAGCAGTTTCCCACTAGCTATCCATTGTACACATGGTTCAGTTCAGTTGCTCAGTCGTGTCCAACTCTTTGTGACCCCATGAACTGCAGCATGCCAAGCTTCCCTGTCCATCACCAACTGCTGGAGTTTACCCAAACCCATGTCCATTGAGTCGGCGATGCCATCCAACCATCTCATCCTCTGTCATCCCCTTCTCCTCCTTCCCTAATCATTCCCAGCATCAGGGTCTATTCAAATGAGTCGGCTCTTTGCATCAGGTGGACAAAGTATTGGAATTTCAGCTTCAACATCAGTCCTTCCAGTGAACAGCCAGGACTGATCTCTTTTAGGATGGACTGGTTGGATCTCCTTGCAGTCCAAGGGACTCTGAAGAGTCTGCTCCAACATCACAGTTCAAAAGCATTAGTTCCTCAGCGCTCAGCTTTCTTTATAGTCCAACTCTCACATCTATACATGACTACTGGAAAAACCAGAGCTTTGACTAGACAGACCTTTTTTGACAAAGTAATGTCTCTGCTTTTTAATACGCTGTCTAGGTTGGTCATAACTTTCCTTCCAAGGAGTAAGTGTCTTTTAATTTCATGGTTGTAGTCAATGCAACTAATGAAGAAAGAGAGCTGACCTATTAAGAAAGCAGAATCAGGCAACGTTGAAGAATTGAGTCATGGTAATGTTTAACCCCTGGAGCCATCTGTACCTGAAGGAAGATCCCCCTTGCACTTCCCAGTTCTGTGAGCTGATAAACTCTGTTTTCTTTTCTTTTAATTATGTTTATTTTCATTATATCAAAAGACTTAAAGTTTGCACAATTATGATCATGTTTTATTTTTTACAGATTTACTACGATAAAGTTTTTTTAGTCTTCTAACATTGCTTAAATTTAAGGTGTACAATGTGATTTGATACACATATAAGTGTTAATCACAATAAGTTAATATAATATATCCTTCACTTCACATAACTACTATTTTGTTGTGGTGGTGGTGGAAACATAAAACCTCTACTCTCATTGCAACTTTCACATATAAAATAGAGTTTTGTAAACCATAGTTGCTATGCTGTACCTTAGATCCAGTAGTCATGTATGGATGTAAGAGTTGGTCTATAAAGGAAGCTGAGCACCGAGGAACTAATGCTTTTGAACTGTGGTGTTGGGGAAGACTCTTCAGAGTCCCTTGGAAAGCAAGGAGATTCAACCAGTCCATCCTAAAGTAAATCAGTCCTAAATATTCATTGGAAGGACTGACACTGAAGCTGAAGCTCCAATACTTTGGCCGCCTGATGAGAGGAAGTGACTCAGTTGAAAAAACCCTGATGCTGAGAGAGATTGAAGTAGGAGGAGAAGGGGACGACAGAGGATGAAATGGTTGGATGGCATCACCGACTTAATGGACATGAGTTAAGATAAACTCCAGGATTTGGTGATGGACAGGGAAGCCTGGCATGTTGCAATCCATGGGATCACAAAGAGTCGGACATGACTGAGCACCTGAACTGAACCTTAGATCTCCAGAACTTATAAAGTTTGTACACTCTGATCAGTACCTTACTATTTCCCCTACTCCTCAGAATCTGGCAGCCATCATTCTACTCCCTGTTTCTGTGAGTTTAATGGTTTTAGATTCTGCATGAAACTGCTGTCATACAATATTTGTCATTCTCTGTCTAACTTAATCCACTTAATATTGATGTCCTAAAGGTCTACCTATGTTGCCACATATGGAAGGATTTTCTTCTTTTTTATGGCTGAATATGCCACTGTGTGTATATATCAATCTATATACATGCAACATATGCTTTATACAGTCAACTGTTGACAGACACATTGTTTCCATATCTTGGCTATTGTGAATAGTGCTGCAATGAACATGAGGATGCAGAGAAGTGAAATCGCTAGATATAGTAATTTTATTTTTGATTTTTTGAGGAATTTCTGTACCATTTTCCATCATGACTGCCTCAATTACATTCACTCCAACAGTGTACTAGAGGTCCCTTTTCTCCACACCCTCACCAGCACTTGTTATCTCTTTGCTTTTTGATAGTAGGAATTCTAACAGAAATTGATGTCTCATTGTGGTTTCAATTTGCATTAACATGTCCCTACCCCCAGGTGGCGCTAGTGGTAAAGAACCTGCCTGCCGATGCAGGATAAGTAAGAAACACGGGTTCTACCCCTGAGTCAGGAATATCCCCTAGAGAAGGAAATGGCAAGCCACTTCAGCATTCTTGTCTGGAGAATCCCATGGACAGAGGAGCCTGGCGGATTACAGTCCATTGGGTCGAAAAATGTCAGACACGACTGAAGTGACTTACACACACTGATTAGTGACATTGAGTGCTGAGCACCTTTTCATGACTTGTTGCTATTTGCATGTCTTCTTTAGAGAAACATCTGTTCACATTCTCTGCACATTTTCACACCAGATTGTTTGTTATTCAGTTTTTTAGTTCTTTATATACTTTTATATATGCTTGTATTAAGGCCTTATCAGATACATGACTTGAAAATATTTTCTCCAATTAGACAGTTTGGCTTTACATTTTGTTGATTGCTTTTGTTGTTCTTTTGGCTATGCATAAACTTTTTAGTTTGATGTAGTCCCACTTATTTTTGCTTTTGTTGATTCTGCTTTCAGTGTCATATCCATAAAGTCATTACCAAAACCAGTGTCAAGGAACCTACAATCTTCAATGTTTCTTCTAGGAATATTGTGGTTTGGGGCTTATGTTTAAGTCCTTAATCTTTTTTGAGTTCATTTTTGTGAGTAGTATAATATAGGGGTGCAATTTCTTTCTTTTGCATATGATTATCATTATTTTCCCATTTTAATTTACTGATCAATTATCCTTTTCTTATTTAATATTCTTGTCATCCTTATTAAATATTAGTTAAACTTACATGTGGTTTTATTTCTGGAGTCTTGATTCTATTCCACTGATCTATATGTCTATTTTCATGCCAGGAGCATAGTTTTAATCATTATGGCTTCTAAACAAATGTTTCATTATTTATCTATTTACAAAAAGTATGTATTATTTTATATATGACTATTGTTTTATATTCTAATGATAATAAAAATACTATTATAATTAGAAAAATTAAATTATTTCCATTTTTAAAAGTAATTATTGAATATGGCTTCTCTCTTTATGTTGGGTTTCAGTGCATTCATGCAAATAATTTTAAAATGGAGATGTATCAGTTCAAATGTAACTAGATTATGAAAGTTTGGTTAATATTTATGTCTTTATTGTGTATATTCTACTGTTAAAATCTTTATGCTTAATTATTTACAGAAACCTCAAATATTATTATATACTTAGTCTAAATCTCCTTCCCACTAGCACTGTTTCGTCCCAAAACCGTAAAAATAAAGGAGGCAAAAAAATGTTCCAGCTTTTCATACCCTGGTGTTTCTCTCAATCTCGTCAAACCATAAAGTCTACTTTGAAATTTTTGACTTTAAAGATTAAGACTGCTCAAGTTATACATTATACAGATGAGGTGAAGTTTTTCTTTTATTGTCATTACTGTTTTAAGTCATGTTGAACTAAAAAAATAACTTAAAAATCAAGACTGTTCTTTTTCCTTTTAAGCTACCAAGCTGATATATAGATTTAGATGAGCATATTTTATGGTGATGGCAGGTATGTGCATTTATCTGTGTGCATGCCTGCGTATGAGTTCTAGGGTAGTGTACATGTATGTATATGTGCTGTGTGAGTATATAAATACATACCTTATGCTGCATGTCTGTGTATCCGTCTTGTAATGAATATGTATATGTGCTTGTGTGTATCTCGTGTGTGGTATACTAAGAAAGAATGTTTAAAAATGCAGTATCTACAATTTAAAATGAAACAATATTTAAGTTTACCCACTTGCAGATACTTAAAGCTCAACATTCAGAAAACTAAGATCATGGCATCTGGTCCCATAACTTCGTGGCAAATAGATGGGGAAACAGTGGAAACAGTGTCAGACTTTATTTTGGGGGGTTCCAAAATCACTGCAGATGGTGATTGCAGCCATGAAATGAAAAGATGCTTACTCCTTGGAAGAAAAGTTATGACCAACCTAGACAGCATATTAAAAAGCAGAGACCTTACTTTGCCAACAGAAGCCCATCTAGTAAAGGCTATGGTTTTTCCAGTGGTCATGTATGGATGTAAGAGTTGGACTGTGAAGAAAGCTGAGTGCTGAAGAATTGATGCTTTTGAAACTGTTGTGTTGGAGAAGACTCTTGAGAGTCCCTTGGACTGCAAGGAGATCCAACCAGTCCATCCTAAAGGAGATCAGTCCTGTGTGTTCTTTGGAAGGACTGCTGTTAAAGCTGAAACTCCAATACTTCGGCCACCTCATGTGAAGAGTTGACTCATTGGAAAAGACTCTGATGCTGGGAGGGATTGAGGGCAGGAGGAGAAGGGGATGACAAGATGAGATGGCTGGATGGCATCACCGACTCGATGGGCAAGAGTTTGCATAAACTCCGGGAGTTGGTGATGGACAGGGAGGCCTGGCGTGCTGCGATTCATGGGGTTGCAAAGAGTTAGATACAACTAATAGACTGAACTGAATTTAACTGAACTTGCAGATAATACTGTGGGTAATAAAATGGTCTCAATCCCATGTGGGCAGTCATTGCAGGCTCAGTTTAAACATCAGCAACACCTCTGAGATCAATTTTATAGGATAATTACATTTCTAAGAATGCTGGATCCAATGTACTATGAGACCGAAGCCCAAATTTTGATAAATGGATTTCATGCAAACATTTTTCACTCTAAGATGTTAAAAATGAAAAATAAAATGCTTAATTTTATTTATAGCACCACAAAGCTGCTTTCTTCAAACTGTTTCATTTCTTCCTCAAACTGTTAAGTCAACTATAACTCTACAGAACAATAAAATACGTTCACGGTTTTAAAAGTGGCTAAATGTCCAAGAGATATAATGCTGAAAGCTGAAGAACATGTTAAATTTTAGGTTACTATTA
Organism: Ovis aries; assembly: GCF_016772045.2. Classification (NCBI taxonomy): domain Eukaryota; kingdom Metazoa; phylum Chordata; class Mammalia; order Artiodactyla; family Bovidae; genus Ovis; species Ovis aries. The sequence goes on from NC_056055.1 coordinate 213,452,494, forward strand.
TTAATCTTCTTTTGGTTGTTTGGAAATTTTAGAAGTCTTAAAGAAATAAGGAATAATTGCATAACTTTTTCCTATCTTGCTTTTTTATAGCTAGTTTCTTTCTGCATTTTCTTTTCCCATTTGTTTTTTACTCAGGTTTACAAAATGTAAAAGAAAGGACTTGAAAAATGATTAAATGAGTCAAAGAAGAATAATGTTTTTCTCTGACTCTTTTATTTTTTTCTCCAGGTTTTCTTTTCATGGTTAAATCTTACTTTTGAAAGCTAGTAATACTATTGTTTTATTTTCATTTTGTTTTGTTTTTTTAAAAACAAAATTTTCAAACAGTGTACTAAAATTTTTTTCAAAAGCAAAAATTTCAAACAGTGTACAAAGAATTTCAAAGAGAAAAAATGAGAGTATAATTCTGACTTAGAGAAATATTTATGTTAGTGTTGAAAAATATTCTATCTCACTTCCATGGATAATCTATTTTGTCTGGGGCATGTACAAAAACACGTATAGTAATGTGGGATAAAAAACTTAGGTATTACAGAAAAAAAGAGCAAGGATTCTGTCAGGAATCAGAAATATATAAAACCAAGGAAACAATCTAGGCTCAATATAAGGATAAATCTCATTCAGTGTGGATATGTATATTTTGATACATAATATGATTTTATATTTCTTGATTCTATGAGGAACAGAAGAATATATAAGAACTTAAGTTCACTCAAAACCAGAATTACATGTTGAAATCATGTTGAAGTAGATCTATTTTCTCTGGAAAATATATTTAAGGATCCAAGAGAACTAAAGTGTGAATTCCTCACAAATTATGTTATGTTTTATAAAAATTGCTAATCTAAACTGGCTTAAACCATTTCTGGAACAAGGTGGGATACAGATAAATAATCAATTGACCACATAACCTGGTAAATTTAAGTCATGTTAACTTCTTCAGAGTTTACATTTTCTTAATGTGTCCTGTACTATTCATTAGGATGCTTAATGAACTTAATCATTATCTGTGTATACCCTTGTGATTGTTATGATGTTGAGATCAAAGAAGCAAGAAGACTTCCTAACAGAAAAATAAGGAATGAAACTTTTAAAAAGCACTGATCTATCATGACCTCAATAAGAACATACATTTGTTAACAGATCATTTGAATTCTAATTACTTTTATTTTATATTTATCATAAGTAAATTAGTACTATATTCATAGTGTGTCACCTATAGGATGTAGAAGAAAGTATTGCTAAGAAGAAAAACAGGGAAGAATTAAGTATTAATCATTAGAATATCAAAGTATAAGATGGGAATGGCTTAATTATGTACTCATGAAAACACTATTTGCTTCTGTGTGACAAAGAAATGATGGGGAAAATAATATTTAGTAGAATAAATGAAAAAAGAAAACTCCATGACTATAAAAACAAATTTATGAAATGAACTTATTTCTTGAATGACAAACTTTTAGAAGAGCATTTTTACACATTTCAAAAGAAAATGTCCTTTTATCCCCACCACCTCTAAATAGCAAATATTTTGCTTTTCTATGTCACCAAATTCATTGAAACAAAAAGTAAACAGAAAACTTAAGAGTGGATTTCCACAAATTGATTGGAATTGAGGAAGTACCTGGGACACCTATTAAATATTTAGATTCCCAGTTTCCACTTACACCTGTTGAATCTAAATCTCTACAGGAGGTTCTTAAGATTGGGCAAAATTTGAGAACATGAAATACATAATGAAAACATGCAATATGTTATAAAAGTCACCCATTTGATTATTTTATACCAACCTTTTTTAAGTGTTGAGGAAAAAAGGACAATCCTGACCTATCATTTTTAATTGTTTTATACAGTGTAGAATATTTTAAAAAATGTTTAAAGTTTCTAGGTTTTATTGTCTGGGTAATGTACTTACTACAGTTTTCAGCTTTCCTATTGTCCCGAATCACTATCCTTTGGTTGACTGTGCTGAACAGTGTTGTCCAGTTAATGGTATGATAATAGCACAGATTGCTGTTGTCAGTGATATAGATGTTCCCCGCACTGATTTCTTTCAAGGACTGGAATTGTAGAGAAGTGATGCCCTGTTGCTTGAGGATAAGCAAGGAAAGGCCACTAAAGGGAGGGGAGGGGAAAAAAATGAAACAACAGTAATTGTTTTCTGGCCATGACATGCATTATTCAAGTAAAATATGGTTGTCATATCTTACTCCCAAAAGAATGTTAATAGAGCATAAAAAAGATTAAATAAATGAACCTGTAATCCAAACATTATTTCTTTACAACGCTATACACTGACACTTTCAAAAGTAATCATTTGACCCACCTCTCAAAAAAGCCCATCTTTTAGAAATATGAATATCAGTGATATCTCTATTTCTGTCTACATATGTACCACTGACATATCTACTCACTGCCTTTCTCAATCTAAATTCATCAAGAATGAAATCCTGGATTAAGACTAAATAATTAAATACATGTTGATAGGGTGATTGTTCACCTATCCAAAATAAGATATTAATTCTACTCTATTAAATAAATTTAGACACACTTTCAGAAGGTACATATCACAGGAAATGACTATGGATATTTAGCTTTAATTTATACCTCAGAAACCAAAATATAATTATAATAGTTGAAAAATATATACAGAGAGAAGATGTCAAAAATTAAAGAGAAGAATAAAATTAAACTAAAACTTTAAAAAGATGCTCAGAAGACTTGGATAAATGAGAAAACATTTCTAAAAGTTAAGTAACAACTATACTGTGGAAACAAATTATCATCTCAAGTATGCTGTTTTCATTTCAACATGGTCAACTTTATAATTAAATTCTTTCTTCATTCTCTAAAGAATAACTGTTTCCCAAATCTCAATCAACTTATGAGTATTATTTTATATTTCAAAGATCAAAGCTGTTCCCCTTTTGCTTCCTTATAAATCTAAACTTGCTTTACTATTATATACTCAGATTTTTTGCATGTATTTTATATATATAAATGCAAGATGAACTATAATACACATTTATATAATGTGTGTGTGTACCAAACTGGGATGTAATTCGCCCTCTCAATTCTTTCTTCCCATCATGACCACCCCTAATTGTTGATTACAATTATATTCACGATGAGCATAACAATGCTTTGACTGAGATTTATAATATTTTATTCAATGGATAGCAAAAATTGGTTCCACAGAGCACTATCCTTTTTTATTACATTTATATTTTAGAACCTCTTCTAGATATATCTATTTAATTCAATGGACTTTCTGTGAACTATAATTATAGAGTATTTGATGACAGTATTGATTTTTGACATCTTTCAGATTTAAGTAGAAAAATTAAGTCTAAGTCACCTTATATAAATCAACATTTAACTGTTCATAAATAACAATTTCATGCAGACAAATTCTAAAGTAAAATAAAAGCAGTGGCTTAATAAATAAAACATATTTTTATTATATGAATAAATATACTGACATTAGAACTTTAGAACAATAAAAACTTCTGAGCCCTGATTTTCTGTCCATTATTAACCAGTACAGCATACAGGATGGTGAACCAATTTCTAAAACATCAGTGCTATGATGCTTTGTCCAAATGATAGATTCAGACACCAAATGAGAACTTCCTGGTAAAATAGCATTTGTATCCCATACACTGACACCATTACCAAGTTACTCAACTCTTATCTTTTAATTATGATAAAATATGATTGAAAAGAAGTTACTGTTTTATGTTTCACATCATGTACTCCATACCTGCCAAACACTAAAATTACTTTAATATTACATATACACCTACCTATAGAGTACTCTTCCACCAATGGTTACCAAGTTAGAAAAAACACTGAAGTCGGTCATGTTTGGAGGCCATGACTGTATGTTCAAGAAACCTACAAAACATAGATATAACAAAAATTCAGAATGTCATTGTCTTAGTGTTTAATTTTAATTATTCTGGAGATATGATGAAAATGGAAGGCAAGAAAAGGACAAAATTATTTCCATTTTTGAACCATTCTATCTCATGTGTTTTCTTCCAAGATTCAATGTCTTACCCACAGTTTCTGAACTGCAATCCTCAATAGATAATGAATGTCAAAATAATGAGCATGAAGAATGAGTGTTTTTCAGACACACAGAATCATATCACTGTATTGTATAAAGATTTAAATGATTCTTAATTGGATTCATTCTTCTAAAAGCAAAGATATTTAGTCTAACTAGATACATAGAAAAATATTGCTTCAATTTTCCTAAAATCTTTTGCCATCTTCTCTGTACATTTACAACATCAGCTGTCTGTCTTGCATCCTGACATTTATGTTTATACCTAACCCTCCTCATTTGATTTTACATTCTTTGATAGCAAGCTCATTCCTAATTCATGTCTATAGTCCCCATATCATCCATTCTGACAGTGCTGAAAACATCCGGTGCTCAAAAAACATGTGCTAAATGAATCCTACCAGTACTTTCAACTGTACTTTCAACAGTACTTGTGAAAACTAGGGAAAAAAACAAACAAACCAACCATGGGTTCAAAGACCCACTGACATTTTCAAAAACAGTAACACCAAAATTTCAAGCGTATTTTATTTTTCTAGCTCTACAGTTTTCAAAACGTACACAAATGCTAAGGAATTAAGACACTCATCATTTTAAATAATGCTTTTTTTAAAACTAGAATTTGCTTCGAAAAATTCCAATACTATGTAATAATTTCAACAAAACACTAAAATTCCCATAGTTCATAGCACAACAAACTCACACAAAAAATTACCTGTTATCTCTCGGACTGTCCGAAAGACATTCAGTTTCTCTGGGTCTATGGCTTCAATTGCATTGTAAGGGTCCCTAGAAAATCAAGAAAAAAATGAAGTCAAATTTAAAAATAGAAAAAGGAGTGAAAAATATGAGAAATGTGTCAGCAATTATTCCATTCAAATTGAACTTTAATTAGCAATAAGAAGGTTGTTGTTGTTTAGTCCCTAAGCTGTGTCCTGCAAGGAGATCCAACCACTCCATTCTGAAGGAGATCAACCCTGGGATTTCTTTGGAAGGAATGATGCTAAAGCTGAAACGCCAGTACTTTGGACACCTCATGCGAAGAGTTGACTCATTGGAAAAGACTCTGATGCTGGGAGGGGTTGGGGGCAGGAGGAGAAGGGGATGACAGAGGATGAGATGGCTGGATGGCATCACTGAATCGATGGACGTGAGTCTGAGTGAACTCTGGGAGATGGTGATGGACAGGGAGGCCTGGCGTGCTGCAATTCATGGGGTCACAAAGAGTCGGACACGACTGAGTGACTGAACTGAACTGAACTGAACTGAAGCTGTGTCCAACTCTTTTGTGACATCAGGGACTGTAGCCCACCATGCTCTTCTGTCCATGGGATTTCCCAGGCAAGAATACTGGAGTGGGTTGCATTTCTTTATCCAGGGGAACTTCTTGACCCAGGGATTGAACCCCCTTTTCCTGCACTGGCAGGTGGATTCTATTCCACTGAGCGACCAGCAAAGTCCAATAGGAAGTTTAGCAATGTTTTATCCAGACTTTTCTATGCAAGATGTAGAAGAGGATCAAAATGCACTTTGAGGACATTTTTACGACACAATATAAATTTTTGATTGAAGGCTATTCTAGATCCAGAGGAATGGTTAAATTTGACTCTCCTGAAGAAATCTCCACATATAGCAATTTCATTTATTAACCATTTTATTTTGCCTTTAAAAGTCTATTCTCAACTGGGAAAATATACTCTGCAAATAAATTATGTTATAGTGAGAATAACTAACGTTTGTGCTTCTCAAAGCATACTAAACTGCTAACAGAACTTGTAATTTCATAAGAAGGATAAAACCAAATACAGAATGTAAACATTTTTTTCTATATTTTCACATTGATTATGAGTGCAATCTTGCTCCTATCTGATTTATTTATGTTTACCTTCATAGGACAGGAGCTATTAGCTTCCATCTATATGAATTATAGTAACATTTGAAAATAAAATTTACCATAAATTTAATAATACTCAAAAAGTGTTGTGCATTTTGTGGAGTTTTAAAAATACCATCTCTTACTGTATACATATATTTTTAAACAAATGTTATTGATACATAATTGCCTTGTCTTTCCAAAATAAATATAAAATACCTTTAATATTAAATAGTTGATGGATTTCTTTTAGAAGTTTTCATCTTAGGAAAATATTTTTCATTTAAACATGTTGACCATGCATACTTAAATATTAAGCCAAATATAAACATAACATTCAACATTTCTCAGTAATTCAAGCACTACCTTCAATTTTCTTAAGTAACATATAGTAAATTTTTTTAGGTTTTATTACTTTAAAAGGTGTTCTATGCTATTCTGGTCAAGTAAAAACCTCATACTAACACATACTCTTCAGAGAAAAATTAAATTCCATATATTGGTTATTTCTTCAAGAAAGATCCAACTTTTAGAATCAACAAATGAGGCTTTTTAGAAGTTTGTATCCATCTTTAGCAATCAGTTGAATTTGGGATATCTGTTGTTTTAGCAGTATCTGAGAACCCTCTTTTTCCTAAGGAATATAACCTAGCATACATGATCCATTGGAGGCTATCAGTCAAGGTGTTCTGCAATCCTCTGACAAATACATAGGCCTGTCTTCCAAGAATCTGAGTCTGAATCCACTGGCTTTTATTTATCCAGTCATTAGAGCCTTTGGAAATTCAGTATTAGTTCAGCAACCTTGATCTCTGAAACTGCCTTGTACTGACTCTCTTAGCTTGGTTCATAAACATGTTCATTTATACTGTGAACAATCCCATATCTTTTAAAAGTAAAAAAAAAAAAAAAAAAAACTTTGCTTGATGAAATGACTACTTCCAAGTAAAAAATCAAGAAGTGTAATCTATATACTGTACTATTAGTTTAACATGGCATGCTATAAAAGGCTTGGAAACACTATAAATGAGTGACTCTGTAATTCACACATAAACAATTAAGAGTTTCCTTAAGAGACATGAATACATTTCAAAAGCTTAAAGCCTAATTCAAATATTCTGGCAAATTTGCTCTATTTGAAAATGAAGGTATATGGAATGAATATATATGCTTCTGGTGAATATGGGGCCACAAAATTATTGTGTGGGAAAACTCTGGTTGCTGTAATTTTCTAATGTGCAAAGATTTCCATAGGCAGGGGAAATGCCAGCTCTGCAGTAGTAGAATGAGCTTTCTACATTTGTTTTTGCTGTAAAGCAATACATAGAACAGCTCTAGTAATATAATCAAATATTCTCACTTTACTGAGAAACACTCAAAGTTCAGGGCAGACATGCAATAGTGGGGTGAGTCCAGACTTTTACTGATAACACCTAAAGGTTGCCAGGATTGAAATAAATTCTAGACTGTTCACATGAAACCCAATGGACCACAGAAATTTTATATACTTAATTTAGAGGTTCAGGACTCTCATAAAATAAGTTGACAGAATCCCACTTACCGACTTCAAAGTAACCTTAGGGAGTTCCATCAAGTCACTTTAAATCCATGATATTTTAAAATCGAGAACTTTCCTAGCTAAATGTAGGGTCATGAAAACGAACGTTATGTCCTTGTGAGTGTGTTTGGTGACCCAATAAAGCTCAGAATAAAGGGAGAGAAGCATATTTTCACAGTTCCATTGAAATCACATTATTTTTTCCACCAAACTCATAATCTGTTTCCCATTATCTATCATCATTACAGTCTATCATCTAAGCACTTTCTTATTAGTGTTAGATTGTGACATAGCATGGGTATGCTTATTTGGTGAGCATTTTATTGCTCTCAGCATATGCACATGAGCATTGTTAGACATGACAAAATATGAAAGGAGATCCTATGATAACCCTGAACACTGAATTTTGCCTGCAGTTTCCATTCTAAATAAGGAAATAATAGTGTCTACTTTATTTCTAGCAAGGGTGGTATTGTGCTATAAAGTGAATATTTCCTTGAACTCTTTCATGCATTAACTTTTTAATGACAATGTCACAGTAAATTTGTTTTTAGCAGAAAATTTGATTTTGAAATGTATAATCTCATTTAATTACAGATTTTTCCTTTCCATTAGTTTAAAGAAATACTCTAGCTATTTTAATCAAATGATTCAACCTATCAAAATCTAGTTAGTAGAAGACTGCAGATAATGAGAATTAAGTGGAATAAACCATTTTGTTAATTTACTAAAAGCTTTCTGTTTATAATATCTCATATTATTCACCTTCAAAATCTGTCTATACACACACACATTACATACATAATACACATGTGCCTATACATAACTATCTGAGATCTACTCAATTAACTTTATGTTAACGCCTTCCTAAGATGAAAGAGAAAGGCTTCAGAACATGTTTCATGCTGTCAAGAGACTAGGAAGGAGGAACATATCACCTTTTATATATATATTTGCCCTGGAAATGACTTATATATTATGTTTGAGACACAATAATATTAATTATAATGTTACATTTACTTGCTATAATTAAAGATAAATCACAATCTTCTGAGGTAGGGAGTATGATTTGTCATAAAGTAAGTATTGGCAGAAAGATAAATTTGACTTTATTCAGTTTCCAATAGTCTGTGAAATAATATCTGTTACACTATATGCTGTGCTAAAAACTAGATACTAGATATAGTCACTGAGATTTGCTTTCGAACTGCCTTTTTCTCTAAAAGTATTAAATTTTCTTTAATTCTGGGTGGGGGGCTTTACTGTTGTTTTTTTTTTTTTTTTTAAGTTTTATTTGTGTTACTTTTCATTGTCTTTCTCCTCTTTTCCTCCTCCTCTTTTCCTCCTTTTTCCACCTTTTTCTTTCATTTTTATACCATTTATTAAGATTTACTCTATTCTAGGTATTGGACTAAACACTTAAAAATATATACATATATTTGCTTTGAATCCCCACTACACCCAGAGGAGGTAGTTATTTATTTTTAATCCAGTTTTCAACTCCATATGGGAGGACACTGAGTGTTTGGCATGGAAACCACACAGCTCAATGCAGATTGTCCATGGTAGAGACTCAAACCAAACTCCTCTGGATCAAGTTAATCAAGTAGAACATTTGACTCTTATTTTTAAGAGAAACTTGGCTTACCTTTCTATTTCTAATTCATGTGAGTTGATTTTTGTCATTTTTCATTTAGTGTCTCCTTGAAAGTCTGGATTGGTCTGATGTTTTATAATAATTCTGCTCATACTTGTGAATGTATGGTCATCTGGGACATTCGTCAAGAGGTTTCAGTTATGACTGAGACTGAGGGACACTACAGGATTTAGTAATAATCCCAAGACAAGTTAAATACCTTTCAAAGCAAAGGATTGCTTTATGTCTTGAACCACCTTAAAATGCTCCACCTGGTTTAGAAGCTCATGTGTACAAACTTCATAGTGTGTTGTATTTTGTGTATAATTCTGTAGTAATGTTGCCTCTATTCATACAACAATATTCCAGTGTTCATCTGTTTCTTTGCACTTTATTTTCCCATACTTCATGCACAGAGTGACTTCTAATCTTCCCTCCTATGAATCCAAACTTTTACGACAAAAAGTAGCTGATCATTTTCCTATCAATACATATTTTATTAAATATTACTTTTCAAAATTCTTCTTTAAACTAAAATTATAATGACTTTATAAAACTATGTTTATAGGTAGAGTACATAATCTATGACTTTTATTTCAAAATTAAGAATGAATTTAAATTGAAATTTTAAATTAATATTTTTTTTAATTTTAGTTTTTATTTTTAAATTTTAAAATCTTTAATTCTTACATGCATTCCCAAACATGAACCCCCCTCCCACCTCCCTCCCCATAACATCTTTCTGGGTCATCCCCATGCACCAGCCCCAAGCATGCTGCATCCTGCGTCAGACATAGACTGGCGATTCAATTCACATGATAGTATACATGTTAGAATGTCATTCTCCCAAATCATCCCACCCTCTCCCTCTCCCTCTGAGTCCAAAAGTCCATTATACACATCTGTGTCTCTTTCCCTGTCTTGCATACAGGGTCGTCATTGCCATCTTCCTAAATTCCATATATATGTGTTAGTATACTGTATTGGTGTTTTTCTTTCTGGCTTACTTCACTCTGTATAATCGGCTCCAGTTTCATCCATCTCATCAGAACTGATTCAAATGAATTCTTTTAACGGCTGAGTAATACTCCATTGTGTATATGTACCAGAATAGCCAAAGCAATCTTGAGAAAGAAGAATGGAACTGGAGGAATCAACTTGCCTGACTTCAGGCTCTACTACAAAGCCACAGTCATCAAGACAGTATGGTACTGGCACAAAGACAGACATATAGATCAATGGAACAAAATTGAAAGCCCAGAGATAAATCCACACACATATGGACACCTTATCTTTGACAAAGGAGGCAAGAATATACAATGGAGTAAAGACAATCTCTTTAACAAGTGGTGCTGGGAAAACTGGTCAACCACTTGTAAAAGAATGAAACTAGATCACTTCCTAACACCGCACACAAAAATAAACTCAAAATGGATTAAAGATCTAAATGTAAGATCAGAAACTATAAAACTCCTAGAGGAGAACATAGGCAAAACACTCTCAGACATAAATCACAGCAGGATCCTCTATGATCCACCTCCCAGAATTCTGGAAATAAAAGCAAAAATAAACAAATGGGATCTAATTAAAATTAAAAGCTTCTGCACAACAAAGGAAAATATAAGCAAGGTGAAAAGACAGCCTTCTGAATGGGAGAAAATAATAGCAAATGAAGCAACTGACAAACAACTAATCTCAAAAATATACAAGCAACTTCTGCAGCTCAATTCCAGAAAAATAAACGACCCAATCAAAAAATGGGCCAAAGAACTAAATAGACATTTCTCCAAAGAAGACATACGGATGGCTAACAAACACATGAAAAGATGCTCAACATCACTCATTATTAGAGAAATGCAAGTCAAAACCACAATGAGGTACTACTTCACACCAGTCAGAATGGCTGCGATCCAAAAATCTGCAAGCAATAAATGCTGGAGAGGGTGTGGAGAAAGGGAACCCTCCTACACTGTTGGTGGGAATGCAAACTAGTACAGCCACTATGGAGAACAGTGTGGAGATTCCTTAAAAAATTGCAAATAGAACTACCTTATGACCCAGCAATCCCTCTTCTGGGCATACACACCGAGGAAACCAGAATTGAAAGAGACACATGTACCCCAATGTTCATCGCAGCACTGTTTATAATAGCCAGGACATGGAAACAACCTAGATGTCCATCAGCAGATGAATGGATAAATTAATATTTTATTTTTTTTATCTTTGTATTTCTATTTTTTTTTTAGTTTTTTATTTTTTAAATTTTAAAATCTTTAATTCTTACATGCATTCCCAAACATGAACCCCCCTCCCACCTCCCTCCCTCCCCATAACATCTTTCTGGGTCATCCCCATGCACCAGCCCCAAGCATGCTGCATCCTGCGTCAGACATAGACTGGCGATTCAATTCACATGATAGTTTTAAAATGAATTAAATTTTATTTCAAAATTTGTTATAAAAATGATGGCTCTTGGGCCTGTAATGAAAACCACTTGTCTAAAGCAGTTCATGAGACTATGTTTTTAAATCTTTCCCCATGCAGATGGACTTGAGGCCCATTCATTTATTATTAATATATCCATGTGGAAGCAGTCAATGTGAATTGGTGCCCTGTGTCTTCTTATTTCTCAGAAGACACTGTTAACATAATATGATCTTTCATGCACGGTGATATTTGGTTTTACAAAATACCAAAAATGTAGATATTTGTTTTACTAAATGATATACATATGTTAAATTATACAGATGAACTTAAATATTGTCCTAGGCCAGTGGAACCAAGTGGAACCAAGTGGAACCCAGTGGAACCAAGAAGGCAAATATAACAATGTAAATGGATATAGAGGGCCAGGGGGAACTATGGTGAATTCAATTGAATGTGTCCCATCTCAAAATGACTAATGCCACCCAGCTCCAACAGATTGTTGCCACGCAAGAATAGAGTAATCATGTGCATGTTTTTTAAAGAGATTTAAAATCTGGACCTTATTTAAAAAACAAAAAGAAACCAAATAACAACAACAGCAACAAGAAACACTTCTTGGTATTTCTGGCATAGATCTATACTAAAAGTTACATTTTAAAGTAAAGAAATGCTTTATGTACTAAGACCTAAACTAATTTATTTGAATAGAAAGAAGCATTTGTTTTATTTCTCTTGCTGTTCCTATTTGACATATTTATTCATAATGTGTTAAATTGTTTTGCTTCTAGAACTGTTATATGTTCAGAGTAGGTCTTGAATTGAAATATGTGAGTGATATTCTTTTTCTGTAGCCTGTAGCACTAATATTTAGGGATTAAGTAGTGATATAGACAAACAGATAAAATATAACATAAAAATATTGACATTTTCATTGCAATTGAAAGAATACAAATATGGTCATTTTTCCCATTAAAACCAGCAGGTGGTTCTAGAATGAAGAAGCCTAGAAAATGTTACAATTTTCATCGCTAAAATGAAATCCATTTAATAGATTTCTCACAATAGTACTGAATTCTCAACTTTAAAACCTAAAAAGATACAACAGGGCAAAGAAAATGTCTGAATGCTCAGAATTACAACTTACTGACTTTTCTGTGTAATACATTAAAAAAAATTAATTTATGTCATCTTGAACTAATTGGGTTAGGAATTTGAATGAAATTTCCCACTTTATCCACTGATAGTGTTTCCCTAAATGTATCTACAAATGTGTCAAACTCACTAAAATCTATGAATTTGAGGAGAATATCCTATAAATACATCTTAGCTTATATATAAATCATTATTTTCAAATACAGGTAGTCAACAAATTTATAATCTGGATTATTCTTGCAAAATTTGGTTTACAATTACCACTGGTGAAATCTGACATTGATTTTGCTGGGAAAAACCATTAATATATAATGGAACTCTGTGTCAAAATGAATCAGACTGATAAAACTAAAGAATCTCTTAAACTCTGTATTTTACAATAACATTTTCAATAAAAATGTAATACTGACCCATGAATACCAGTGACAAGGAAGATCAAATTCCCATTGATTTTGGTACAGTTTATGAATTTGTCAATATTACTAGAATCCACGGTCTGAGCTGACATCAATGATCCTGTGCCAATGCCATCACAAGCTGTAGAAACAAGATCAGGGAGTTGAGAAAAATTTCCTTTAGTCAATAAAATGCATTTTTATCATAGAATGACAGTACAAAATCACTACCTTTTGGGCAAATGTCAGTGCAAGGTTTACACATTTTAATCCCATTTTCTTCTACTTCCATCTTGGAACTAGGACAAGCACGCACACAGGAACTGGAATCAACTACAAAGTTATCTGATTAAAAAAAAAAAAAAAGAAAAAGGTAAATTTACCAATAATGTTGATGTTCAGCAATAGAATTTGAAACAAGATATTTTAGGGTTTGAACATTATTACCCTTTGAAAATGATAGTGTGTATGTTTCTTTCCCTACAACAACTCCTTATCTAAACATATCAACCTGAAATAGCAATCAACCTGAAATAGCATCTATGAGTGTCTGCATTCAAATCCAAGGGCAGCGTGTGTTAACAACATTTGGTACTTGCTTGGCTACTGCTCCACATCCTGAATTGCCCCCCAGAACTAGTGAATTTCTTTTATAGTCTTAGGAAACTGCATGACATTTAGTTTGTTTGTCAACAGTTCCGCTTCATTTCATGCCATGATACAAGTTTGAAATCTAAAAATACTTCAAGTTACATGAAGCACAAATGAAGCTGAAGTTAAACTGCCTTGGATGAAGGGAGTGTACTTTATATCACAGGAGGAAATGTTTAAAATATGTTCATCTTTCAATGGAGAGCTGTAGAAATTGTCCCATAGCTTCATATAAAGAAAAAAAGATGAAATTTGGAAGGGCAGTACTTTAGGAAAGTGAAAGTATTAGTTGCTCAGTCATGTCCGGCTTTTTTGCGACCCCATAATTTTAGGAACGGAGAAGGCAATGGCACCCCACTCCAGTACTCTTGCCTGGAAAATTCCATGGACGGAGGAGCCTGGAAAGCTGCGGTCCATGGGGTCGCTGAGGGTCAGACACAACTGAGCGACTTCACTTTCCCTTTTCACTTTCATGCATTGGAGAAGGAAATGGCAACCCACTCCAGTGTTCTTGCCTGGAGAATCCCAGGGACGGGGAAGCCTGGTGGGTTGCCGTCTATGGGGTCGCACAGAGTCGGACATGACTGAAGCAACTTAGCAGCAGCAGCAGCAGCAGCAGATTTTAGGAATGGTTACTAAATAAACCATGAACGTCTAATTATTTGCCATGATAGAATGTTTAGAATTCCGGTGGGATATGCCAAACATTCCCTTCCAAAAATAAGGACAAATTATTGCATCCATTTCTACAATAAAGGGAAAACACAATACCTGCCAGGCTACTTTTGGGTTTTGAAGGCAGCATTCTTCCATGTTTGGAAATACTGATTCTGGCAGTATTCGGTAGCCTAGAAGGCTTCTGATCTTGAAGGGATCCAGAGCAGGAAAGGCAAATAGTGCAAGTCTAGGCTGGACTGCAAGCAATCCTGTTATTTGGATCATAAAACCCGTACATACTTCTATAATATTAGAATATTATACAATATTCTAATATACTTATTCTATAATATTAGAAGTATGTATGGTGGGAAAATATGCCATGTGGAGTTATGGCAAGTTTCAACTGGAAAATCACATCAGAGACCTCTAGGAATTATACCCCATTTAATAAATAACTCCTGACATGCTTCTGGGCTGTGGTAGAGACGGATTACCTAACCATGGGTAATTGATTGATCATGTAGTCCGAATTGCCCATCACAAACAAAGTTTTGTTAAAAACCATGACATCATAATTTTGAGAAGGGCCAACGGAAATCCATTGTAAGACGGAAGCAGTGAATTTGGAATTGATATGAGCTGGGGCACTCACACAGTAAACTGCATAAGCAAGTGTTCCAAACCCCTACATTATCCACTGATCACTGTGCTGGCACCTTTTACTAAGTTCATATCTATGGCTACATGGGGAACCAAGAGAGGGCAATTATTACAAGAGGTCAGAGGGGTACAAAAACTAATCTTGGGATGTAGGTGCAGGCAACTGAAAATGCATGGTACCTGCCTTGCAGCCTCAGTCAGGAGTGAACTGGAAAGAGTGGCAAGTAAAAATTCTACCAATGGGCATAGTTCTGGGTAGTACAAAGGAGCCTTTACTTTGTATGGAATAAATATGAGTTTAGAGTAAATATGACCTCAAATGGTAAAGAACCTGACTGCAATGCAAGAGACCCACGTCTGATTCCTGGGTCCGGAAGTCCCCAGAAGAAAGGAATAGCTATTATTCTTGCCTGGAGAATTCCATGGACAGAGGAGCCAGGTGGGCTACAGTCCATGGGGTTGCAAGAGTCAGAAACAACTGAGCAACTAACACAACAGCAACAGCATGAGCAGTGTCTTGTTCTGAGAGAAGAAATGCTAGAAGATCTGGAACTGGAATTGAAAGCAGTCTGGGGTAGAGGGATATATTTGAATCCATGGGAGTGGGTATAAAGTGTGATGATCTTTGTATTCTAAGCTAATATCCACTAGAGAGCATCTGTCACAGAAGAGACACCTTGCTAAGACTGTATCACAGTCTGAGCTCACTTCTTTTCCTTCTCTCACGGGTCCTGATCCCAAGAACATTTGTTAACAACCAAAATCTCTGTAGCATGGGAACCCAAACTGTAACAGATGTAACCATCCTTTCTGCAAGGTCTTTAGGAATACCTCTTATTTAAAAAATCTACATTTTTTGTAGCAGCTTATGTCAAGTGAAATAAATAAAAAAGATTCTAAGTATCTTCATAAAAAGTTCAAGTTTTATAGTCAAATAAGTTTCAAAAAATATGTATTGTTTAGGTTTTGAATTTCAAAATTCTGGATTAGGAATTGTAGACCAGTATTTAGAAGCTAAACATCTTGGTTTCCCAAGATAGCTACAGTTTAGCATAGTCAAGGTCCCTCAAAGATTTGAATTTTACATAGATAAATAATGAAGTGCTTTAAATTAGCGTGTAATTGGATAGACCTAAACTAATCCATAAAAGAAAATTTGAGTTACTTTAACTATGGTAACTGGGCATGTCATTTCAAAAAACAGTCCTTAGATTTTGACCTCTTGTCATAATTTAGGAGTTGAGAGACTTCAGAGACACTATGAAGGATATAGTTTAAGAAGGGGGAGGACATTTGTCTAAGAAAGGAAAAAAATTTGTCATCTAGCCTCATTCTATGAAAGATACTCTTAAGCCCTGTAGTTTGCAAGATAGTAGATAGTAAATATAGGGTAACTTTTAGATGAGAAATTATCAGATCAAAACCATGAGTTTGGTTATAAAATTATTTAACATACAAATGCATATATATGTGTATGCATATATATGCATATTTATTCTTCTAATCAATATAAAATAATAATGGCTGGAATCATCGTTGCTTTCAAAGACTTGTTTTTATATACTATTCCTATGAAACTTATTCCCTATCACTTTGATCTTTATATTATTTCTGGGAAAGAGAGAGGGCAAATTTGATTTTTCACGTTTTAAAAAGGAGAAAAGAGAAAATTAAGTGGTAGTGGTGGTTTTGTCGCTAAGATGTGTCCAACTCTCGAGACCTCATGGACTATAGCCATGGACCCCATAGCCTGCCAGGCTTCTCTGTCCATGGGATTCCAGGCAAGAACAATGGAGTGGGTTGCCATTTCCTTCTCCAGAGGATCTTCCCGACCCAGAGGTCAAACCCGGGTCTCCTTCATTGCAGGCAGTTTCTTTACTGAGTTACAAGTGAAACCTAGGAAATTAAGTTGTTCATTAAAAATCACACAGTGAATAATTGGCCAGAGCTATAATCAAAGCCATTCTAATCTCATGTCTCTTACACTTCCTATTCCATCCTATGCACAAATCAAAAAAATAAATGTCTATGCGATGTAGAATGTAAAGTCTCTTAATTTAGTATACGGACAAATGAGGTTTTTTTTTTTCAGCCATCAAAAAAGTAAAACATCAAAGAAATGTCTCAGTGGTCTCTCCAAGCAAAAAAATTGACTTGAACAAATATCAAAATATATACTATTCTTGATAAAAATTAAGCTGGTCATTTTGAATCCCCAGGATGAGTTTTCAATTTGGTAAAGATTCCTTAGCATGCCCTCAAAACTATTTTATACATTCTACTACAAATAAATAATAAGATCACTTTAGGTGAAAATTCATTGTTATTAGAAGAAAACCTTGATCATTACATAGTTTGCTGCTACTTAATCATTTTTCTGAAGAACAGCATCATGTGCAAAAATATTGACATATAGTGAAAATAATGAGTCTAGAAGTCAATGAATGACAATGTACTCTAACCTCAAACATGTCACTCATTTGCTGAGATCATGAACCAATCACTTCAATTTTTTGAATTTTAATTCCTTTTTATGTGAAACAATAATACTATCAACACCAAAGTAATTCATGATATGTCACAAGTTTCAAATTATAAGTTTCCATGAAATTACTTTGCTTTAAAACAATGAGTTAATTAATTTGGCTATTCTTATTTTGTTACTTACGTGGGCACTTCTTGACACAAAATGCTCCATAGGTGTATTTTGCATTGAAGTTATGCTCCAGTTGAAAGGTCGTAGGATTGTAGACAAAAGTTTGTGGACACTGAGTAACACATGCTCCACTGTCATTGAAATTCATGCATGCCTGCAACACAGCAAAAATTAATTTCATTTTTGAAACAACCTTCATAATATTTGTTAAAGGGATACTGTTACAACATTTGTGTGATAAAGGTGTATTAATTGCTTAGCATATATCAATTTCATAAAAACTGGAAACTTTGACAATTTTTTATTAATCAGGATTTATTTTTTAAGTTAATGTTTGTTTTGTATTTCTTAATTTTAAAAACTTTTTCCAGCTCACCAAATATACCTTCTAATGTTCATATTTCTTGGTGTCTCTCCATTAATTTCTAAACTGGAAATTGGTTTAAATTATTAAAGTTAGATTATAGTGAAAATTTATTATTTAAAGGGTTTATGCTGAGTTTTAGAGTCTGGCAGTGAAAACTAAATATTCAATTGTATAGGCTAGAGTTTCCTTAAAGCTGGTATTTGACGAATTTGGTGACTCAAGTAACCTTGTAAATCTGTTCACCCTCACTGTATAGTGAGATAACTTTGTGATTGATGGTCATTCAAACTGGACTTAAAAGAAAAGTCTCTGTCAGGTGACTAGCCAAATGTAAATGTAGTGGGATGCGATGCCAAAACGTAAAGAAGTAGCTATACTTAGTCTATAATTGAATAATATGATACCTTTTTCCTATATGGTTGTACCTTTTCCTAAAAGTCAAATAAATTTGTTTCTGCTGATTTATATATTTTTCCTGAGACTTCTATTTGTTAATATGTTCAAATGCATTTGAAAACAATTAAAAACAATTGTACCACCTAGAAGTTAGGTATTTGATATAAAAAAGTAGATAAAAAGTACATATATAAGTATATAAAACATGTGTTTAGCAAAAGAGATGGACTAATTCTCATAATTAAACAATTTAAACCTGCATAAGAATACTTTAGGCTTTGGAAAGCAAGCTAATGTGAACTCAAGCTATATTTTACATATCAGCATAAATTAGATGTATGGTTATTAATAAGCACTAATTTATTCTGTTTCCTCAAAACATTTTCTTAATCAATTGTTGTTTTAGCAAGCACTTTATCACAAACATGACAATTCCCTGATGATGGTCTATGAGATGCATAATCAGAATGAGACTCACTGATGATACATTATTCTCTAAGATGACACTTTCCAGGAAGAATCTAATAAAAACCAATCTAGAAAACTCAGTAAGCTTTAATTTATGGCTATAAAACTTCATGTGTCCTCATAATTGCTTTACTAATATATTTTATACAGTGTTGCGCTCAGATTGCTTGGCAAAAAAGGGACATAAGCCAGAGAGATCAAACAAGTTTACCTTCCAGACAGCATACAGAACAATAACTTACACCAAGGCCTTGGTCTGGCATTCTTGAACATTCTCTATCAAATGCCAAAGTGGAATCAGTGGACCATTTCATAAAAGTAGTGAAATGAGAATTCTGAAGCTCACTCGGCATTCTGCTTATCGTGATAAGGGAACCATGAAAAAAAACTCAGTGAAAAACTTCTAAGTGAAAGTTAAGAGCTATTGTTCATTTTTATTGTCAGTACTGTTTTGGAATTGCTAACACAATCCCTGTTCAGCATCTTTCAGATCAAGCTTACATCTCATGTCTGGTGAGAGGTAAGGGAAAGGATCTGCTGAGCATCTTCTGTACATTTTTAATATTTCCCTGTCCTTTCTTCTTTCCTCCCTACACTTTTGTTTCACTATAAAATTAGGACAGACAAATTAAGTTTTTTGTGACATCAAGGAAGTAATAAATTACTGTGTTTCTATATCATGAGAGGTATAATCTATGGTTTGCTTGAGCAGAATTAAGTGCCAATTTGAAAAAAAAAAAATCCTCAGTTCTAAGTGCATCTGTTTTTTCTATGGATATTTGATGTGGAGGAACAAAATATATTCCTGTGTACATTTTAGCAACAAAAATTGTTTATTATTTTATGATTTTTGGCTTAAAATGAAACTAATGCTCTGTGTGTATGAAACTGCATTAACTGTAACTCACAGAATTGCCTGTATATATTCAATGGAATAGAAAGAACTTTATCAGGGATATCAAAAAGTAATTAAAAAGTGGCCCCGACAAGCTATAAATGTTAATTTTGAGGATGTAAAAGTGTCCTCGTCTAAAATAAAATCACACAGATTAGCATATAAATTGCTTTAAGCATGCATTTGTAAATCTTATAAATTTTGAATAATATTAGCTTGTAAACAATATAAACTATAAGACAGTTTAATTCATAAATTTATCTGCTTTAATCTTGAATTTATATTTGAGAGAGAAAATACAAGTGCCCCCACTCAGAAGACTCAACTCAGTGATGCAATAACATACACAGGTAATCACAGTAAATTTTGGAAGGATACTGTTAGCTTTTTTAAAGATATTCATATGTTCTCCTTTAGACTGTCCAATTAAATCTCACTTGTAATATAAACTATATCAGAAAGGCATAATACATTTATTCTAGGGCAGAACAATCCTAGTTAATCGATAGCCACCCAGTAGGAGAATGACTTTCAGGAAATCACAGCATCTTTCTTAACCTTAAAATAGTAACATCTGATCTTATCTTGCATGCATGCCAAGTCACTTCAGTCATGTCTGACTCTTTGTGATTGTAGCCTTCCAGGTTCCTCTGTCCATGAGGATTCTCCAGGCAAGAATACTGGAGAGAGTTGCCATGCCCTCCTCCAAGGGATCTTACCCACCCAGGGACTGAACCTGCATCTCACACCTCCTGCATTGGCAAGTGGGTTCTTTACCACAAGTGATGTTAAAGATTTGATATACCTGAGTCAGACTAGGAGGAAAGGGAGGATCAGAGAGTAAAAGGGAGAGCTGCCAGACTCACAAAGCAGTCGGTGTCCTTCGGTCCCGAACAGCCCCCAGCACATTCTCGGTGACAGCAATCACTCACGTAGGGTCCATAGCATCTGCCATCACACTGTTCCGCACACACAGTCCTTGTCACTGCAGAAGACAGAGATAGCGCCTCATCAAAGTCAGCCGCCAAGAGAAACTTAAGGTGATTTGGAGTAGCTGAGAAAAGCTGAGCCCTGGAGTAAGTAACAATATGCTCAACCATCACTGACTCAGCTCAGCAAACATTTACTGCCTGAAGTTGACAATTAATCAAAATTACTCTACAAAATCCTTCAAAATTAATACATGAATTTGTTTTTAGATCCATTCTTTTTCAAGCAAACACAGTGCTTTACAAAATTCACACAATTAGGAAGAAAGAATCAAATTTAGAAAAATTGAATGAGAGGCATTCTGGCAAGGTTGCTAAAAATGGAGTCGGCAGCAAAGTCTATTTACAATGTGCACCGTGAGGGCCTACAGCAGAAAGTGTCCCCAGAAATGAGTCCCTGATTTTTGCTAGCCAATGCAAAAAATGAAAACATAAACTCTTACATGCTTCACATTGTACTTTATATCACTCCTATCAGATAGATAGATGATGGGTGATAAATGGATAGGTGACAGACACATAGGTAGGTAGGTAGGTAGATAGATAAACAGATAGATAGACAAAGATAGGTAGATAACGCCTCTGTAGTAGCACAAACGTTTCTATTCCTGAGATTTAAGTGAAATTTCTACCAAAATTTCCTAAAAAGAGGGACTTACAAGGAATAGAGAAATATCCTCAAAGAAACAGGAAGGAAGGAGGAAGACATATTCATAGTAAACACAATAAAAATTCCCATTAGTTTTTCTTATAACATTCTTCAGTCTTAGTTGACAGCATCATGCTGTCAAGTTTACTTTAGTAAATCAAGCTATATACACTGGACAACAAAATCATAGCATTAAGGGACACATTTCTGCTTATCATACTTATTCCAAAGAGATATTTTTAAAGTACATAGAGAAATGAATTATGCAACATATGTGTAACACATCATTTCTTGGTTCTGTATTTCTGCAGCCTTGTTTCTTCCCACCTCTTTGAGTTCTTCAAAGCTTCTCTATTTTGTATACTATCTCTAGGTAGATGACATTAGATTCAGATCTGAAATCTCTATCAAGATGCGACATGTATTTCTCATTGTCTGGAAAATTCCCTATTTATATGCACACAATGGAATGCATCCTTTCCCTACCTCCACCATAGGGTATCTCTCTCTGATTTGTTCCCTTACCTCAATTACTGATAAAATCATCCATCCAACACTTCAACTAAAATTTTGGACGTGTATTCTAGTTCTCCTTTTCCTCTACCCTCAGTTTTGACACTTAATAAAACTCCCAAGTACTACCAATAGATGTTCTTTTCTTCCCTGCTCTCTAAGCCAACTTCATTCTGAGATTTATCTCTAAATATTGCATAGCCTTCTAAAGGGTCTCTCAGGTCACAAATAACCCTGTATGCCATAATAAAAGTAATGACTTGAAAATATAAGCTGTTGCATATAAATCAGTGTCAGTACTTCCTCTGTATGAACCTTACTTTCCAACTCTGCAATAGAGCTGTAACCCATAGCAAGGGATAAAAGTCCTCCATCAATTGACCACCATTTCTATTTCTACTGGCATCTCTCACTACTCTCAATCGACCTTCACATTCAGATACACAGAAATACCACTTGTGATCCTCAGTTCCTTTCATGGTATGCATCTGTGATTTTCACTGCCTTGTCACAGTGTATTCCTTCATCACAAAAAATAAAATAAAATAAACTGTCTTCTCTGTCTAGCAAATACTCATCCATAAGATCAATGTAACGTTCTGTTTTTGTTCTGAAACTTTTTCAGACACAGCTCCATTCTGAGTTAATCTGATGTACATGCTTCTGAACAACCAAGAAGGCAAAGTTAATACATGAATCTGTGAGCTCTGAGGGTCTAGGATCATTCAAACTCAAATTCAAATTTTGTTCTTGTGATATGACATGTTATCTCGCCACTCTGTATTTCACTTCACCATTTTTAATATGGGATTAGTATGAGTTCCTGTGTAATGGACTTGAAGACACAAATAGAGATATAGGTATAGTGCCTAACATGGCTCCTATTAATAGTGCTCAGCAACCATTAGATATTATTATTGTGCTTACTGCAACATATTGTATTTATTTTTTCCATGTCTGCTCCCCCAGTAAACTATTAGAGCATTTTATTGAAGTATGTCATGTTATTCATATTTACATCCCTGGTATTTTGTTTGGCAGTTAATAGACACTAAATAAGTATTCCCTCCAAGTAACAAATGTCACATAATGCCAACTCAGAAATATCTGTTTATTGAGTGCATAATGCACTTATTAGAGGAAAAGGAAATATATTGACAGTTAAATGGGTAGGGCACTAAAAATGTAAACAGACAAATATTAAAATACTAAGAAACAGAGTGTACCAAAATGAAAATACCTTACAGTTATTGTTCATATCTATTATTAGATCCTTATATTCTACCATTGATTATTTCATGATTCCATAGATTCACTTGGGTCTTTTTCAATTGAACATGATGATTATATTCATAAACTATATAATTTTTATATTTTTCCATTTGAAATTATTACATTCCTCCCTATGTAGTCAACAAATAACCAATAAAGTTTAAACTAAAACAGTACTTGAACTCATCCTCTCTCTTGTTTTTATTTTGTAAAAATTGTCATATGATATTTCATGTAAGTTTAAAGGTTTTGAAACAACAAAATTTCAGATCACATATATGAGAGCATATTTGATATTTGCAATTTAGGTAATTATTTTGAAGTAAGTAATTTCTTCTGTAAATATTCTAGTATAAAATACGACGAAATAAGTCAATTTGACCTGCCCCTAAACCTTCAAGTCTTTGCTCTAATCTTACCTTCTCAATGAAGTCTATCCTTACTTAATACATAAGCTAAATCCTTCCCAAACCACTGATGCCTTACGGACTTTCCTCCTCTCTCTTCTTGTCCTCTTCCCTCCTTCCCCTTCTTCCCCCTTGTATCTCTGTTATAGCATCTATCACCATCTAATATATTTCACAACTCATTTATTACACTTTCTTTGTTTTGTGGTATATTCCAGTGTTAGAACTGTACCTGGATCCATGTAAATTTTATTTGTATTTATAAACACATTATACATAAACATACATATGTTGTTGTTCACTCACTTAGTCATGTCCGACTCTGCAACCCCATGGACTGCAGCATGTCAGGCTTCCCTGTCCTTCACTATCTTCTGGGGTTTGCTCAAAGTCATGTGCATTGAGCTGGTGATGCCATTCAACCATCTCGTTCTCTATTGTCCCCTCTTCCTCCTATCTTCAATCTTTCCCAGCATCTGGATCTTTACTAATGAGTTGGCTCTTTGCATTAGGTGGCCAAAGTGTTGGAGCTTCAGTTTTAGCATCAATCCTTCCAATGAATAATCATGTTCCTTTAGGATTGACTGGTTTAATCTCCTTGCAGTCCATGGGATTTGGCTCAGATGGTAAAGAATCTGCCTGAAGTGCAGGAGACCTGGTTTCAATCCCTAGTTTGGGAAGATCGCCTAGAGAAGGGAATGGCAACCCACTGCAGTATTCCTGCCTGTATAATTCTGGGGATAGAGGAGCCTGGCAGGCTGCAGTCCTTGGGGTCACAAAGAATCAGACACGACTGAGCAACTAACAGAACACAATGAGTTTACATACATATTACATATATATTATATATATGAAATATATTCAATGAATTTTATCTACTCATTAATGCTAATATTCATACATTGTGCTTAATCTTCTTATTTTTAACCAATTGTTACATTTATTTAGATGTCCTAATTAGTAACTAATATCATATAAAGGAAATAGTTTAATAGACATTTTTGGAAAGAACAGATTCAAATACAATTTCTTTCTTTCAGATTCAACAAGGCTCTTTCAACATATTGTTGTGTTAGTTGCTCAGTTGTGTCCAACTCTTTGTGACCCCATGGACTGCAGCCTGCCAGGCTCTCCTGTCCATGAAATTCCCCAGGTAATACTGGAGTGAGATGCCATTCCCTTCTCAAGGGGATCTTCCCAACCTAGGGATCAAACCCAGGTCTCCTGAACTGGAGGGAGATTCTTTACCATCTGAGTCACATCCCGTGGACTTCAAAGTATTAAGAGTTGCTAATTGAAATGGTAGACTCATGCTAAGTGATCATATTACTAGACATGAAATCAGTGTTATCACAGGACAGTCTACTAATTTGCTTTTGGTTGACAGGCATTGCTTAGCTGGAAAATAACATGACGTGAAACAGCAATCATATTCTATAAATCATCCTGTATTTTAATACTAGACATATATGTCTAGGTGCTAATTTCCATGTTTTACTCTATGGTGCTTTAAGCTAACTATACAAAATGTTTCCATTTCTCTTCATTTATATACTTTGGTCTTTCCTACTAAATTAGGAAATTAATGTAGATAACATTTAAACAAATAACCATAATTGTATTTTAATACATTATTTAATAAATGTTCATGTGAATAATTTATCTCATCATTATACTATTTAAATGTAAAAATAATACATTAGAAAAAGAATGAACACAGTGCAACCTTGATTGTTGCTGTTGTTCAGTAGCTAAGTCATGTCTGACTGTTTGGAACCCCATAGATTGCAGCATGCCAGGCTCTTCTGTCCTCCATTATCTCCCAGAATTTGCTCAAATTCATGTTCATTGAGTGAGTGGGTGACTATGCAATCATCTCATCCTCTGCAGCCTCTTCTCTTTTGCCTTCAGTCTTTCCTTTAAGTGGGGTCTTTTCCAATGAGTTGGCTCTTCACATCAGGTGAAAAAAGTACTAGAGCTTCAGCTTCAGCATCAGTATTTCAAATGAATATTAGGGATGATTTACTTTAGAATGGACTGATTTGATGTCCTTTCAGTCCACAGCAGTCTCAAGAGTCTTTTCTAGCACCATAACTCAAAAGAATCAGTTCTTTGGTGCTCAGCGTTGTTTATGGTAGAACTCTCATATCCATACATAACTACTGCAAAAACCACAGCTTTGAATGTATGGCCCTTTGTCAGCAAAGTGATGTCTCTGCTCTTAAATATGCTGGCTAGATTTGTCATAACTTTCCTTCCAGAGAGCAAGTGTCTTTTAATTTCATGGCTGCAGTCACCATCTGCAGTGATTCTGGAGCTCAAGAAAATAAAATCTGGCACTGCCCCTACTTTTTCCCCTCCTGTTTGCCATGAAATGATGGCACAGATGCCATGATCTTAGTTTTTTTAACAGTGAGTTTCAAGCCAGCTTTTTCCACTCTCCTCTTTCACTTTCATCAAGAGGCTGTTTAGTTCCTCTTGCTTTCTGCCATGAGGGTGTCATCTGTGTGTCTGAGGTTATTGATATTTCTCCCGGCAATCTCGATACCAGCTTGTGTTTCATCCAGTCTGGCATTTCTCATGATGTATTCTGCATACAAGTTAAATAAGCAGGGTGACAATATACAGCCTTGACACACTTCTTTCCCGATTTGGAACCAGTCTGTTGTTCCATGTCTTGTTCTAACTGTTGTTTCTTGACCTACATACAGGTTCCTCAGGAGATAGATAAGGTGGTCTGGTATTCCCATCTCTTTAAAAATTTTTCACAGTTTGCTGTGATCCACCCAGTCAAAGGCTCTAGTGTAGTCAATGAAGCAGAAGTAAGTGTTTTTCTGGACCTACCTTGCTTTCTCCATGATCCACTGGATGTTGGCAATTTGACCTCTGGTTCTTCCACCTCTTAGAAACCCAGCTTGCACATTTAGAAGTTCTCAGTTCACATATTGCTGAAGCCTAGCTTGA
This sequence comes from Ovis aries, assembly GCF_016772045.2. NCBI lineage: Eukaryota > Metazoa > Chordata > Mammalia > Artiodactyla > Bovidae > Ovis > Ovis aries. The sequence continues at coordinate 213,479,154 of NC_056055.1, forward strand.
AGGATTTTGAGTGTAACCTTGCTAGCAGGTGAGATGAGTGCAATTGTACCGTACTTTGAACATTCTTTGTTATTGTCCCTCTTTGGGATTGGAATGAAAACTGACCTTTTCCAGTCCTGTGGCCACTGCTGTACAACCTTACGTTCAGTAATAATTACTATAATGTGGAACTGTTAAAACATGCATTTAAACTAGTGAATCATATGTGTGGTCAACTTTAAATTTTTCAAAATAGCAATTTCTCCCATAGAGTGGCCATCTATCTCATATTTTCTCAGGATATTTTGATCTTAGAGATGCCATTCCACTTTAGGAACATGCAAAGAAACGTTCTTCTAAGTCATTATCTTTTAAAAAATTTGACTTAAATATTAGAAGCTAATTCTGGGGTTTGATTAGAAACAGTCTATAATTGATATTTTAAAGGTAAGATGCATTTAACACTAAAAAAAAAAAGCGTTAATTGCTGTCAGTTTTCACATGCCTGGAGTTCAGTAAGCATGAAATGTATTTAAAAAGCTTTGCTTGACAGATATAATAAACAAAAGAAGACAGCAATAAGCTTAATCTATAACAATGCTGAGACACTATTAAGAAATTTCTTCACTTTGTATGAGTTTTGCTTTCAGAAAGAAAACTTTCCCTTTGTACAATCTATTTAATGGCACTTGCTGATTAATAAGCATTACTTAATATGAATTAAACACATCAAACTATACTCATATTTCATTGTGATGGAAATACAAAACAAAAAACAGATCCTGAAATCAATGAGATAATTCACTTAGCCTCCACGGTAACATTAACTTATAATTGCTTTGGTTATATTAATTTCCATCCTAGCTTGACTATTATTTCATTAGATTTTCCCCCCTATATTTAGTATCTTTTCTAAGTTGCTTCAGTGGGTGAATTACAATATTTGGGTTGAATTTTACCTAGTTTATTCTTTCGTGGTACATCAGTATCTGTGACTATTTAATATAAAAGATAAAACATGTGAAATTAAAATGCCTATTAGGGTCAGTAAAATTGAAACTGGGAATAGGGATCAATTCAAAATATCCATGAGAATCAAATGGGTAAAGTTTAAGAGCCAAGCATCTTGTAGTAGTAAGGGGATACTACTGAGAGAATATCTATCATCTCAAAAAAATAAATAAACTGTTTATAAGTAGCTTTGTGACGTCAGTGTTTCAGTAATAAAAATGAGGACTTAATTACTGCTTTAAATATAATAATAAATATACTTAAAGTTATTCCCTGAGAACAAATTAATCTTATTTGAAGAAATTTGGCAATTTATTAATAAAATATTTACTTCTTATGAGTTACTAAAAGGATAATGAGCATTCATAAGTGGTACAATCAGAGCACTGATGTCACAGTAACAAAGTAAAATGATCTCTGTCCCAAGTTTTTGTATCTTTCCCTTTTCTCCTTCTTCTCTATCCTTTCCTCCTTCATCATCTCCTCCATCGTCTCAGCTTGATTGCCTTCTGCTTCTCTTCACTTCCTCTGTTAAGTGACTCTGAAGAAGGCTTTATATAAGATCACTGAAAAGGGTCTTTCAAGCTTTAGTATGGGGATTCTTGCATCAGTGAAGATTTTCATCTAGTCGAAAATCAGTGGGGCCCAAGACTGTCCATTCTAATAAGATCTCAGGTTATGTCACAGTTTAATAATCCACAGACCTCATTGGAATAGCAGGATATAGAGTACTTTAAAAAATGCCTGAGAATCACCTAATTCCTATTAAATCAACATTTCCTCCTATGTTCTAGGATTTGATACTTTTAATAAGCTTCCCAAGGGATTTTAAAAATGTAGTCTAGAACCGAAAACCATTATTCTATCCAGTGAAAATGGGACAATTCTAGGTCACTTCCACCATTTGACTGATTGAGTGACTGATTATTTTTTGTCTGAAATTTAATCACACTGACCTTCCCTTTGATCTCCTATCAGTGCTGTTAAGCCCTCTACCCCTAATTGGGAGATTAAGCAAACATAATTGATGTGCAAACTGGCAGGAAGATTTGGGAAGAAAAAGACCTAAATGGGGAAAAGAAATATTGTGTGTCTAATTCTGAAGGCAAAATATTCAGATAAATAAGAGACAGAAAACTCTTCCTTTCTCCCAACCAGCAGCTGTCTACATGACAAGTATCCTGGGTAGCCCCCAATTACATTGCTAAGCACATTTTAAAGTATGCTTATTTTATTTTTATTTCACTTTATTCCAATTAGCAATCAAAGATCTTCACCTCTATGCTGCCTAGATGATTTCTGTTTATTGATCAAATTTCGACAAACTGTGTCCATGAAACACACTGTGTCCATTAAATAAATGTTGAATAATTTTAGTGCTACGCTGTTTTTGGTTACAAACTTGGAGGTTTGAATAAGAAAAATGCTCAGGTTAATGCAGAGGTGATTTGGGTTGAACGTGAAGAAGAATTTATTGACTATTAGAGTGATAAAAACACTGTAATGAGACTCTGAATGGGCTTCCTGAGTCTTTGTCAGTATTTAAGGGAAATCTCTTTTGAATGCTTTAGACCTCCACTTAATTAAAGACAGCAGACTTGATGAAATGCTCTCTAGAGGTACTTTCTAGCTGGACTGTAATCCAATATTTATTGTATTGTAATTCAATATTTATTTCTATGAGGGTGAAATTGTGCCCCTGCCACCAAGATGAACACTTCGGGTTCTATAACATGCTTCTCAGTTCAGTTCAGCTGCAACCCTGTGGACAGCAGCACGCAAGGCCTCCCTGTCCATCAACAACTCCCAGAGTGTAGTCAAACTCATGTACATTGAGTCAGTGATGCCATCCAACCATCTTATCCTCTGTCATCCCCTTATCCTCCCACCTTCAGTTGTTAGCATCAGGTGGCCAAAGTAAAAAGCTTCAATTATCAGATTAGACTTTAATGAAACAAATAAAGCTCAAAGACCATCCAAGAATACACATTACTTCTAGAGCATGATGAAATGTGTAGAAAATCCAGTTTAATGAAACTAGCACTAAACTAAACACCACTATTAATTTTCCCATGGGAGAATAATTAGACACATCAGTGTGACCAATGCCGGGTAGACTCTAAGAATCACATAAAGGCATTTAAAGTAAAAATGTCTGGTCCTCTTTCTACTTTCTGATTCAGTGAGTTTAGGAAAGGGGCCAGAGAAGCCAGTGGCACCCTACTCCAGCACTCTTGCCTGGAAAATCCCATGGACGGAGGAGCGTGGTGGGCTGCAGTCCATGGGGTTGCTAAGAGTCAGACACGACTGAGCAACTTCACTTTCACTTTTCACTTTCATGCATTGGAGAAGGAAATGGCAACCCACTCCAGTGTTCTTGCCTGGAGAATCCCAGGGATGGGGGAGCCTGGTGGGCTGCTGTCTATGGGGTAGCACAGAGTTGGACACGACTGAAGTGACTTAGCAGCAGCCGCAGCAGCAGGAAAAGGGCCAGGAAATTCTTTTTTTTTTTTTTTTTAATTGGGAGCCCCAAGGTTTTCAGCAGTTCCCTTTATCATAAAGCAACATTTCCAAACCTCTGGAAATACTCTTAAAATACCCTCTTACTATTATCATTACTTTCCAGGAAGGGTAAAGTATTTATTTGTATGGAAAGGCAGAGATGGAGACGGGTCTTAAACTGGACTGCTGCTTCCTATCTCACACTAGATCACAGAATAATTGAAAATAATTGCTGTCACACAGGGTCAGGCCTTAGGACACATAAAGATTATATCCTAACCTGAACAGGGAAGGAATTTTGAATTTTAATAATTTGTTACTTATTTTAACCAATAGCATAAGCCTATATTCATTGAAAAAGGCTCTTGGAGAAGATGACTAATTTTTAAAAATAATTGAACCTACCAAAGTAGAACTATAAAAACATATATGGGTTTTCTAAACTGCCACAATAATATCCATTTTGCACATCAGAAAAAAAATGCAACATATTTTATTCCTAATTAGAAGGCAATGGCACCCCACTCCAGTACTCTTGCATGGAAAATCCCATGGATGGAGGAGCCTGGTAGGCTGCAGTCCATGGGGTCACTGAGTCAGACACCACTGAGCGATTTCACTTTCACTTTTCACTTTCATGCATTGGAGAAGGAAATGGCAACCCACTCCAGTGTTCTTGCCTGGAGAATCCCAGGGACGGGAGAGCCTGGTGGGCTGCTGTCTATGGGGTTGCACAGAGTCGGACACAACTAAAGCGACTTAGCAGCAGCAGCAGTCTGATTTCAACCTTTCCAAAGGAACTGACTGACCATACCATTAGGTATACATGCCTACAGGTATTGTAATAGTTTAATTCTATATGCTATAGCTGCTACACTTCATGTGCCAATACCTGCCAACCCATTACTGACATTTAGAGTCAGTTAGTAAAATATGCCTAGATTTGGCAGCTTCTAATCAAATTTGACCCTTGTCCCAAATATATCCCTGGTGACCCATGGGCTATGACAAGATAATATTGTTAGTTAGGAATATTGTCAAATAGGAAGGGAATCTTGTCTAATCCATTCTTCATCACCAGCCACTTTATTCATTTATTTAATGAAGTTTTATTCAATCTATTTTTAACATACATGCTTAAGTGATTCATTAAGGGACCTTAGAGTTGATTTCAAACTACACTCTCAGCCACTAGGGAAATTCTCCCTTATTAATAGGCTGTTGACATCAGCAAAGTTTACGAGTCAGGATTCAAAAACAGAAAAACAATATTGCTTATTATATGAACTATAAAAAGTATTCTTGGGAGGGAGTATGAGTTTTTGCATAGTATTTCCAGGAAAAAAAAATATATATATTTGTAAATACACATAAAATGTATGTATTTCAAGATAAGAAGGGAAGTGTATGAGTCAGCATAATGAAAACATAAATAGCATTTAAAATATATATTTTTATAAAAATAAATTACTTTTTTAAAAAAGAAAGATGCTATAACCACAAACATTAAAAAATGAAAAGAAAAAGAAAATTGATGGCTACACCTTACAATAAACAATTAAATGACATAGTGAAAATAAAGTGATAAAAAATGGATTGATCATATTACAGACATGTTACAAATTAAAAAAAAAAAGGAAAACTTGACATTCAGCTTTTCCAAATCAGTTTGAATTACAGCAGATCAAACATCTTTATATCCAGACTTCATCAATACATACACATACACACAACACACACACACAAACAACCTCTTTGTTTATCCTACTTCTTTATCCAAAATATCAACAGATAGGAATAAAGATAATCTCTCCCAACCAGTATATATCTGAATGAGTTTCCTTCCAAAATTGGCAAAAAAGAAAGCAATAAATAAATATTTGCTGAATTAATTAATTATATTAGTCTAAAATTCTCATTTTAGCAGGAAATTGAAATCCAAATAAATTGACTTGCTTATGGATAAGTTCAAAATATGTCCATACGTCTCTAAGAGATATCACTGTCTCATCAGGGTTTTTCAGACAATATCTAGTTTCTTAATATCACAGCAGAGCCCAAATCTAATAACTTATTAATATTCAATTTGGAAATTAAAATATCAAATGATGCTCAAATGCAAGGTGAAATACTACATTTAATAGCACCAGAAAACTGGAAATTAGCCATCTTCAGATAAATCAATGCATTCCTTTCTTATGTTAGTTTTTTTTTTTTTTAAATTCAAATCTAAACCCATTCATGTTGTTTCTGTCCCAGATGAAAAGATGCTCTTTTCCTGTTTTAGACAGTTCTTAATGGGCTTCCCAGGTGGCACTAGTGGTAAAGAACCTACTTGCCAAGACATGGGTTTGAATATCCCCTGGGGTCAGGAATATCCCCTGGAGGAGAGCATAGCAACCCACTCCAGTCTCCTTGCCTGGAGAATCCCATGGGCAGATAAGCTTGTAGAGGTACAGTCCATAGGGTTACAAAGAGTCGGACACAACTGAAGCAGCTGATCAGGCATGAGCCCTAGGTTATCCAGTACATTAATAACCAAGTTCAAATTTTTGAATCACACTGTTCTGTGCTGTCACTTTAGTCATGTCTGATTCTTTGTGACCCAATGGACTGTAGCCCACCAGGCTCCTCTGTCCATGGGAATCTCCAGGCAAGAATACTGGAGAGGGTTGCCATGCCATCCTCCAGGGCATCTCTCCCACCCAAGGATCAAACCTGTGTCTCATACAGTCTCCTACACTGGCAGTCAAGTTCTTTACCACTAGTGCCACCTGGGAAGCCCAAAGTAAGAATGTTAGTCATTCAGTCATGTCCGACTCTTTGCGACTTCTTGGACTGTAGCCCACCAGGCTCCTCTGACCCATGGAATTCTCCAGGCAAGAATATGGAGTGGGTGGCATTCCCTTCTCCAGGGAATCTTCCCCATCCAGGAATTTAACCCAGGTCTCCTGCATTTCAAGCAGATTTTTTGACCATTTGAACCACTTTTGCATTGTAATTTACTTTTACTGAACCACTTTTGCATTGTAATTTACTTTTAAAATTTACTTTTTCATTGTAAATTATTTTTATTCTCTCAGCTATAATCAGCTTCACTTTTTACTGGCAGGTTTTTCATGTCCAATATTTGAGACTCTGATATTTAAAATAAATTTGAAGAATAATCCTCCTTGTACCTCATGCTCTTCATGACCCTCAGAGAGCCAAGCATTTATCAAAGGGTTAATTATAACATTTTTCTGATGTACCTCAAATATCTATCTCCAGCCATTTTTCACAATATCTCTAAACATCTCACCTTAGTTTCTAATTAGTAACTGATTATTTATTAGGCATTTCTACTTGGGTGAATAAGAAATCTCTATGACTCAAAAAGGACATAGCTAAGCTTTTATTTCCATCCTCAGTCCAGCTGCAGTACTAACCTCTGCCTACCTTCTTGATCTCGGTGACTACTGCCATCATTGATTTAACTGATTCAACCTCTAACTTGGAATCCAATCTCAAATTTTTTCTCTTCTCTCTCTCACAGCCAAATTAGCTGGTTACCAGGCCTCATTATGAACTCGTGTCTATTTATTAAAGTGCCTCCTTTTCATCTTTTTTTCTATATTTTAAACTCCTTTTCTGCCTATCTAATGCTTACACATTTTCAAGGGTCAAGTCAATAGAAATCCCTTTTGTTAATCTTTCATTGACTCTTACCCAGAACCCCTTACTTTGCATCCCCAACAAACTTTGTTCTTGGTGATCTTATTTCATGGCATACAGATTTCTATTACAGCCCCAACCCCATTATGTTGTAACTGGGTACTTCTGTGACTGTCTATACCATGAATAAAATACTTGGGAGGCACAAATCAGTTTATTTTCACCTTTTATCTTCACATCTGGCACTTGAAATGTGAATAACTAAAATGATCTACACATACCTTCTTTAACTCTGGAAAATTAATTTGTCCTAGAGTCATTTTACGTAACAACATGGCTGCAAAAGATGACCAATGAAAACTAAGATATTATTCAAATAGTATTCAAAATTATGACAAAACCATAGAAATAAGGTTACATTTAGCATTTTAGGAACCTTTATATATGACTGACTTTTAACTACTGATCTTATAGAGGAGAAAACTGAATCTCAAATAGGGTCCAACTTCAAGTTCATGTCTTAGTAATAACATAGATTTTTAAAGCCACCTAAAATAGTTATACCAGAAACACATTTCAAACATATAAAAAAAAGTTTTCAAAATATTACTTTTATTCTCAAGGAAGGTATGTTTGGGATTATTTTTTAAAGGATAATCTTGCTTGCTTAAAAGTTAAATGATATTCTTTCCAGTGTTTTTCTTTTTTCATCATAATTTACCATACAAACATTTTACATCATGGCTCAGTACACATATCCATGATGAAAAGTTTTAAGGCATTATATTGACCTTAATTATGGGTAGAGCATTTTGATACTGTCTATTGTATGCTAATCTGGTTTATTTTCTTTTGATCTAATCTAATTCAATAAAAAATTAATGTTGGTCAGGGTACATGAATGTGACTTTACACTCCAAAGCTGAGCACCGAAGAATTGATGCTTTTGCATTGTAGTGTTGGAGAAGACTCTTGAGAGTCTTTTGGACTGCAAGGAGATCCAACCAGTCCATCGTAAAGGAGATCAGTCCTGGGTGTTCATTGGTTGGACTGATTTTGAAGCTGCAACTCCAATACTTTGGCCACCTGATGCGAAGAGCTAACTCATTGGAAAAGACTCTGATGCTGGGAGAGACTGGGGGCAGGAGGAGAAGGTGATGACAGAGCATGAGATGGCTGGATGGCATCACTGACTCGATGGACATGGGTTTGGGTGGACTCCAGGAGTTGGTGATGGACGGGGAGGCCTGGCGTGCTGTGGTTGATGGGGTTGCAAAGAGTCAGATATGACTGAGCAACTGAACTGAACAAGTTGCACCCAGTTGTCAGAGAGCATTATAGAATTGCAAAGACAAAGGTCAAAATAGAAAATTAGGAAACTAATCTTATTGCTTCTTTTATATGTGTGCAGCAAATTTGTCTTCTAATGAATTCAGGAATGTAAAGTCACTGGAGATGAAATTTTCTTCTTCTGAGGTTTTATGATCCCAGAGGCTATGAAAAACCATTGTGCAACAGTGCCTGCCACAGCGCTCTAACTCCACAACTGAGACTGTTGTGTTACTTCACTTTATCTTAGCCAAAAGGCCAAGAAGTGATAGTTTGTGTCACTTACTCCCACCATCCTAATTGAAAATATAGGGTAGTTAAGTCTGAATTTCTCCTGCATGGTGGTGTTTTCAGATGAGGGCTAGTATAAAACAATATATGAGATTCTCTTCAAGTAAAGATTTTATATAAAAAATGTATATTTTATAATAAATAAGTGTATCTATAGATATTATTTAAAGCTGTTATGATTGGTTCCAAATAGGAAAAGGAGTACGTCAAGGCTGTATATTGTCCTGCTGCTTATTTAACTTATATGCAGAGTACATCATGAGAAACGCTGGACTGGAAGAAACACAAGCTGGAATCAAGATTGCCGGAAGAAATATCAATAACCTCAGATATGCCGATGACACCACCTTTATGGCAGAAAGTGAAAAAGAACTAAAAAGCCTCTTGATGAAAGTGGAAGAGGAGAGTGAAAAACTTGGCTTAAAGCTCAACATTCAGAAAACTAAGATCATGGCATCTGGTCCCATCAGTTCAGTTCAGTTCAGTTCAGTCCAGTTCAGTTGCTTAGTCGTGTCCGAATCTTTGCGACCCCATGAATTGCAGCATGCCAGGTCTCCCTGTCCATCACCAACTCCCAGAGTTCACTCAGACTCACGTCCATCGAGTCAGTGATGCCATCCAGCCATCTCATCCTCTGTCGTCCCCTTCTCCTCCTGCCCCCAATCCCTTCCAGCATCAAAGTCTTTTCCAATGAGTCAACTCTTCGCATGAGGTGGCCAAAGTACTGGAGTTTCAGCTTTAGCATCATTCCCTCCAAAGAAATCCCAGGGTTGATCTCCTTCAGAATGGACTGGTTGGATCTCCTTGCAGTCCAAGGGACTCTCAAGAGTCTTCTCCAACACCACAGTTCAAAAGCATCAATTCTTTGGCGCTCAGCCTTCTTCACAGTCCAACTCTCACATCCATACATGACCACAGGAAAAACCATAGCTTTGACTAGAGGGACCTTAGTCGGCAAAGTAATGTCTCTGCTTTTGAATATGCTATCTAGGTTGGTCATAACTTTTCTTCCAAGGAGTAAGCGTCTTTTAATTTCATGGCTGCAGTCACCATCTGCAGTGATTTTGGAGCCCAAACAAATAAATTAGCCACTGTTTCCCCATCTATTTGCCATGAAGTGATGGGACCAGATGCCATGATCTTCGTTTTCTGAATGTTGAACTTTAGGCCAACTTTTTCACTCTCCTCTTCCACTTTCGTCAAGAGGCTTTTTAGTTCTTTTTCACTTTCTGCCATAAAGGTGGTGTCATCGGCATATCTGAGGTTATTGATATTTCTCCCGGCAATCTAGACTCCAGCTTGTGTTTCTTCCAGTCCACATTTCTCATGATGTACTCTGCATAGAAGTTAAATAAGTAGGGTGACAATATACAGCCTTGACGTACTCCTTTTCCTATTTGGAACCAGTCTGTTGTTCCATGTCCAGTTCTAACTGTTGCTTCCTGACCTGCATACAGATTTCTCAAGAGGCAGGTTAGGTGGTCTGGTATTCCCATCTCTCTCAGAATTTTCCACAGTTTATTGTGATCCACACAGTCAAAGGCTTTGGCATAGTCAATAAAGCAAAAATATATGTTTTTCTGGAACTCTCTTGCTTTTACCATGATCCAGCGGATGTTGGCAATTTGATCTCTGGTTCCTCTGCCTTTTCTAAAACCAGCTTGAACATCAGGAAGTTCATGGTTCACATATTGTTGAAGCCTGGCTTGGAGAATTTTGAGCATTACTTTACTAGCATGTGAGATGAGTGCAATTGTGCGGTAGTTTGAGCATTCTTTGGCATTGCCTTTCTCTCACTTCATGGCAAATAGATGGGGAAACGGTAGAAACAGTGTCAGACTTTATTTTTTTGGGCTCCAAAATCACTGCAGATGGTGACTGCAGCCATGAAATTAAAAGACGCTTACTCCTTGGAAGAAAAGTTATGACCAACCTAGACAGTGTATTCAAAAGCAGAGACATTACTTTGCTGACTAAGGTCCGTCTAGTCAAGGCTATGGTTTTTCCAGCGGTCATGTATGGATGTGAGAGTTGGACTGTGAAGAAGGCTGAGTGCTGGAGAACTGATGCTTTTGAACTGTGGTGCTGGAGAAGACTCTTGAGAGTCCTTTGGACGGCAAGGAGATCCAACCAGTCCATTCTGAAGGAGATCAGCCCTGGGATTTCTTTGGGAGAGATGATGCTAAAGCTGAAACTCTAGTACTTTGGCCACCCCATGCGAAGAGTTGACTCATTGGAAAAGACTTAGATGCTGGGAGGGATTGGGGGCAGGAGGAGAAGGGGACGACAGAGGATGAGATGGCTGGATGGCATCACGGACTCCATGGACGTGAGTCTGAGTGAACTCTGGGAGTTGGTGATGGACAGGGAGGCCTGGCGTGTTGTGATTCATGGAGTCACAAAGAGTCGGACGTGACTGAGTGACTGAACTGAACTGAACTGAACTGCTGCATTATTGATATATCTTTAAGAATTTTCATCTCTAAGATATGGAAAAAATTTGCACATCCTCAAAAATTATAAAAAACATCATAATAAAAGGAATATAATTAGTGTTGCTCTTTTCTTTTTAAAATTTCTATGGAAGCAATACATGTTTTCGAGAACTATGTCACTATAATATGCAAAATTAAAAAGAATATTTTCTTATTGTAGCAATCAGTTCAGTTCAGTTGCTCAGTCTTGTGGGACTCTTTGAGATCCCATGAACGACAGCACTCTAGGCTTCCCGTTCCACCATCAACTGCCAAAGTGTGCTCAAACTCATGTCCATAGAGTATCTCATCTTGTCTCATCCCCTTCACCTCCTGCCTTCAATTTTTCCTAGCATGAGGGTCTTTTCCAATGAGTCAGTTCTTCAGGTCAGGTGGCCAAAATATTGGAATTTCAACTACAGTATCAGTCCTTCCAATGAATAATCAAGACTGATTTACTTTAGGATTGACTGGTTGGATCTCGTTGCAGTCCAAGGGACTCTCAAGGAGTCTTCTCCAACACCACAGTTCAAAAGCATCAATTCTTCAGTGCTCAGCTTTCTTTATAGTCCTACTCTCACATCCACACATGACAACTGGAAAAACCATACCTTTGACTAGACGGACCTTTGTTGGCAAAATAATGTCCCTGCTTTATAATATGTTATCTAGGTTGGTCATAGCTTTTCTTCCAAGGAGCACGCGTCTTTTAATTCCATGGCTTTAGTCACCATCTGCAATGATTTTTCAGCCCTCCAAAATAAAGCCTGTAATTATTTCCATTGTTTCCCCATCTATTTGCCATGAAGTGATGGGACCAGTTGCCATGATCATAGTTTTCTGCATGTTGAGTTTTAAGCCAACATTTTCACTCCCCTCTTTCACTTTCATCAAGAAGCTCTTTAGTTCTTCTTCGCCTTCTGCCATAAAGGAGGTGTTATCTGCATATCTGATGTTATTGATATTTCTCCCAGCAATCGTTTTTTTTAATCACAGTATTTTAATTTTTTATTTTAATTTGAGGCTAATTAGTTTATAATATTGTAGTGGTTTTGCCATACATTGACATGAATCAGCGATGGGTGTACATGTGTTCCCCATCCTGAACCCCCTCCCACCTCCCTCCCCATCCCATCTCTCTGGGTCATCCCAGTGCACCAGCCCTGAGCACCCTTTCTCGTGCATCGAACCTGGACTGGCGATCTGTTTCACATATCTCCCAGCAATCTTGATTCCAGCTTGTGCTTCTTCCAGCCCAGCATTTCACATGATACACTCTGCATATAAGTTAAATAAGCAGGGTGACAATATACAGCCTTGACGTACTCCTTTCCTGATTTGGAAACAGTCTGTTGTTCCAACGAATTCTAACTGTTGCTTCTTGACCTGCATACAGATTTCTCAAGAGGCAGGTCAGGTGGTCTGGTATTCCCATCTCTTTCAGAATTTTCCACAGTTTGTTGTGATCCACACGGTCAAAGGCTTTGGCATAGTCAATAAAGCAAAGTAGATGTTTTTCTGGAACTCTCATGCTTTTTTGATGATACAATGGATGTTGGCCATTTGATCTCTGTACAATTGCTATTGTAGCAATAACCAATGTCAACTTTGGAGGTGTCTATAGGTCAACCAGCCTGTTATAGCTCAATGGTAGTAGGACAGTTAAGACAGCACAAAATACACAACCAAAAGTTTTCAAGACAGTAATTGAGATTGTGCCTGTCTACATACAATATTTTTAATTCTCACTGATATCTTTAATCCTTACTGATAAAGGAATTATCATTTTTTTAACTTTGACAATCTAATTGTGAAAACACTTAGTTTTAAAAAAAATATGTAATTGATTATAAGTGAGGAAAAACATTTTTACAAATTTCTTGCATAAATTTTAATCGTTTAAATTTTATTAAAATACTTTGTTTTAAAAATAAATATACTATATTTAAAATAATCTTTCCTCTTTTAAAATTTCTAACTTTTATGTCATGTTTAAAAACTAGTCATCATATCATAACTTTTACCTATATTTTTCTAGTACTTTGAGTTATTTCATGCTTTTGATACTTTTAGTCTATAATCCATCTATAATCTCTTGTCTATATGACGCCTTTAAACTTTAATGAACAATTAATCTCATGTTTTGTTTTATAGTGAGGCTCTAACTTTATTTTTTCCATGAAAGTGAAAGTCGCTCAGTCGTGTCCAACTCTTTGCGACCCAATGGACTATATAGTCTATGGAATTCTATAGGCCAGAAACCTGGAGTGTGTAGCCGTTTCTGTCGCCAGGGATCTTCCATGCCAGGAATTGAACTGGGGTTTCTGGCATTGCAGATGGTTTCTTTACCACTGAGCCAACTGGGGAAACACCCTATTATTAATTTTTTTCCCCATAAAATGAACCATTTGATCCAACACCATTTATTGAATAATCTCTATATTTTCCATTAAAATGCTAACTTTATAGAAACCAAATTACTGTATAGACATTATATTGCACCTGGACTTTCTATTACATTCCATCGAGCTAATTCCATTCTGAACTAATGTGATACTCTTTTCATACTTACTACTTTATAACATTTTAATACTTGGAAAAAGTTCTTCTACATAGCTCTTCCTTTTAAGTGTGGGGTAATTAATTAAATATATTTTCCAGGAATATTTTAGATTATTTTTGTTCAATTAAAAGCAAAATTGAGAATTGATCGAAGGTAAAATTAAAGCTTAATTTTAGAAGAGCTGACCTTTTCATCTTATGCTGCTGCATCACTTCAGTCGTGTCCGACTCTGTGCGACCCCATAGACGGCAGCCCACCAGGCTCCACCGTCCCTGGGATTCTCCAGGCAAGAACACTGGAGTGGGTTGCCATTTCCTTCTCCAATGCATGAGTGAAAAGTGAAAGTGAAGCCGCTCAGTGGTATCTGACTCAGCGACCCCATGGACTGCAGCTTACCAGGCTCCTCCATCCATGGGATTTTCCAGGCAGGAGTACTGAAGTGGGGTGCCATTGCCATTTCTGTTTCTTCCTATGAGTCCCCTCATTTTATGGGTCCCCTCATCTAGGAATGTCATAACTCTCCATTTATTTAAATTTTCTGTTGGTAGAGTTGGTAAAATATTTTCTGTTGGCAAAATATTGTGGTTTGATTTTTTTAAAAAATTATCCATAATTACCTGTGTCAGAGTCTGTCTCTCATCTCCATCCTTTCCCTAGTCAATGTAATTAAATACATCTTCAATACATGCAACATCCTCATTGTTAAGAAAAATAATCTTTTGGGGTAACGGTTATCTGAGTTCAAGAAATATTCAAAACAGAGCAAAACCTGAGTTATAGTTATATTGCTGTAACTGCTCCATTAAGAAAAACATTCATAGGCAAAAGACTTTGGCTAACTGCAAAATAAATATCATCAGTGATATGTGAAAATGATACCTTGGGTCTATCTTTTATTACTTCACCATAAATTAGTATAGTTACTATTTCTCTCAAAAATATCTATGTTAATGGAAAGAAGTATCTATGATACTATTATAAATTGCCAAATTATCAATAAAATTGTTATTGGCTTGAGAAATGGAACACATCTGATATTTTGAGAATTCACATTTATTCTAATATAGCCAGTAAAAATGTTACTTGACATAAGCACAATTGACAAGTATCCAGTATCCACTTCTTCTCTTTCTCATCCCAGTGCCACTTATTTAATTCTTCCTCCAGCTGAACCAATTAAATCAACAAATAGACGATGTATCTCATATTAACGCAAGGCAGAACTCTAAGGAGGATATTTTTCTTCAGGCTTGCCCAACTCCCTAATCATGAGAGTAGCAAACAGTGACTCTAATGAGTGTTCTATTAATTAGAGGACACTCTCATGTCACATGTAGCTCATTTTGAAATCTTCTCTTGTATAGTTAAAGATAGTTATTCTAATGACTGTCAAGTCTTGCTACAAAGCATTCAGCATAAATCGTGATTACTACCATAATAAAATTATTATGTTTACTTATTTTTTTGGTTGTGTCAGGTCTTAGCTGTGGCACATGGGAACTTTCATGGAGGTGCACAGACTCTCTAGCTGTGGCCAATGGGTTCATTAGTATCAGCGCATGGGCTTCGTTGTTTCATGGCATGTGGGATCTTAGTTCCCTGACCAGGGATTGATTCCAAATCCCCTTCATTGCAAGGGGGGATTCTTAACCACTGAACTTCCAGGGAAAACCCACAAAATGCTTCTAATCTTATTAACATTTTTAGATATTTCTGACTTTTCTTCTCAATGCCCTTTCAATAACCCTTCTAATGTGTCGTACTCTCTCTGATCTCACTGCTAGGTTACCTGCTTCTACCCAATCCACAGTTTGCATTCCTGTAGTGTAAATGCCTGACATTAAACTTTTGATGGTGGTTTCCCAGGTGGCGCTAGTGGTAAAGAACCTGCCTGCCAAATCAGGAGACAGAGGAGAAGTGGGTTCAGTCTCTGAGTTGGGAAGATCCCCTGGAGAAGGGCATGGCAACCCACTCTAGTATTATTACCTGGAGAATCCCATGGTCAGAGGAGCCTGGTGGGATACAGTCCATGGGATCGCAGAGTCAGACACGGTTGAAGCAACTTAGCAGGCATACAAGCTTTTGATTGCTAGGTGTTAGTTGCTCAGTTGTGTTTGACTCTTTGTGACCCCGCGGACTATAGTCCTACAGGTTCCTCCGTCCATGGAATTCTCCAGGCAATAGTAATGGAGTGGGTTACCATGCCCTTCTCCAGGGGATCTTTCTGCCCATGTATTGACCTCAGGTCTCATGCATTGCAGCCACCAGGAAGCCCTTGATTGCTAACACATCCACTTCAAAGACATTCATGTAAAACAAACATATTCCAGGTGTATGACACAGATGCTAGTAAACACCTAGATAAGAAGCCAGACTGCATCTGCTCATGAAGTTCTCCTCTTAGGAAAATAGCTCCGGGTAACCCAGATAACTAACATTTTAAGTGACCTCACTTTTCTGTTTTCATACCTAAATTCCTACTGCTATATTTTAAATTGATCAGTAAAGAGTGAACTTATAAAGTCCTAAATACTCACCTGTACTCCAATAAAGACAGGGCTACAGGTCTATACTTTCTCTCTACCTGTGACCTCACAGTGCAGCCATTGAGCCTGCCATATGTCCTTGACCTGTGAATAATAAACCATGCTTTTTCAAAGTTCCTTGATGGTTACTGCCGAGGTATGTCTTGCAATTATAATAAGAACTACCAGGGCTGGTCCAGCCACAAGGTTGACTCAGATCCAGAAAATACCTGTAGGGACTCATCACACGTAGTAGTGGCCCAGGTGAATGCCTCAAGCATTTTGAGTATATAGAATCACTGTCTATAGGCTAAAACTAACATAAAATATTTCCATAAAATACCTGAGCATAAATCTGTATCATCTATATCTATGACTAATCACTGTGTGTCCCCACATGCAAATACCATTAGTTGAGTTCAGTTGCTCAGTTGTGTTCAACACTTTGTGACACCATGGATTACAGCATGCCAGGCTCCCCTGTCCATCATCAACTCCCAGAGCTTACTCAAACTCATGTCCATGAAGTCAGTGATACCATCCAACTGTCTCATCCTCTGTCGTCCCCTTCTCCTACTGCTTTCAGTCTTTCTGAGCATCAGAGTCTTTTCAAATGAGTCAGTTCTTCACATCAGGTGGCCAAAGTATTAGAGTTTCAGCTCTAGCATCAGTCCTTCCAATGAATGTTCAAGACTGACTTCTTCAGGATTGACTGGTTGAATCTCGTTGCAGTACGAGAGACTCTAAAAGTCTTCAACACTTAATTTCAAAAGCATCAATTCTTCGGCACTCAGCTTTCTTTATAGTCCAACTCTAAAATTCACACATGAAAACTGGAAAAACCATAGCTTTAACTAGACAGACCTTTGTTAGCAAAGTAATGTCTCTGCTTTTTAATATGCTGTCTAGGTGGGTCATAGCTTTTCTTCCAAGGAGCAAGCGTTTTTTAATTTCATGGCGTCAGTCACCATCTGCAGTGATTTTGGAACCCAAAGAAATAAAGTCTGTCATTGTTTCCCCATCTATTTGCCATGAAGTGATGGGACCAGATGCCATGGTCTTAGTTTTCTGCATGTTGAGTTTTAAGCCAACTTTTTCACTTTCCTCTTTTACTTTCATCAAGAGGCTCTTTCGTTCTTCTTCACCTTCTGCCATAAGGGTGGTGTCATCTGCATATCTGATGTTATTGATATTTCTCCCAGCAATCTTGATTCCAGCTTGTGCTTCATCTAGCCCGGCATTTCACATGATATACTTTGCATATAAGTTAAGTAAGCAGGGTGACAATACACAGCCTTGACATACTCCTTTCTGGATTTGGAACCAGTCTGTTGTTCCATATTCAGTTCTGACTGTTGCTTCTTGACCTGTATACAGAATCACAGGAGGCAAGTAACATGGTCTGTTATTCCTATCTCTTTCCGAGTTTTCCATACTTTGTGGTGATCCACAGAGTCAAAGGCTTTGGCATAGTCAATAAAGCAGAAGTAGATGTTTTTTCTGGAACTCTCTTGCTTTTTTGATGATCCAAAAGATATTGGCAATTTGATCTCTGGTTCCTCTGCCTTTTCTAAATCCAGCTTGAACATCTGGAAGTTCACGGTTCGAGTACTGTTGAAGTCTGTCTTGGAGAATTTTGAGCATTACATTGCTAGCATGTGAGATGAGTACAATTGTGTGGTAGTTTGAACATTCTTTAGCATTGCACTTCTTTGGGATTGGAATGAAAACTGACCTTTTCCAGTCCTGTGGCCACTGTTGAGTTTTCCAAATTTGCTGGCATATTGAGTGCAGCATTTTTATAACATCATCTTGTAGGATTTGAAATAGCTTAACTGGAATTCTACCACCTCCGCTAGCTTTGTTTGTAGTGATGCTTTCTAAGGCCCACTTGATTTCACATTCTAGGATGACTGGCTCTAGGTGAGTGATCACACCATCGTGATTATCTGGGTTGTGAAGTTCTTTTTTGTACAGTTCTTCTGTGTATTCTTCCCACCTCTTCTTAATATCTTCTGCTTCTGTTAGGTCCAGACCATTTCTGTCCTTTATTGCGCCCATATTTGCATGAAATGTTCCCTTAGTATCTCTAAGTTTTTTGAAGAGATTTCTAGTCTTTCCCATTCTATTGTTTTCCTCTATTTCTTTGCACGGATCACTGAGGAAGGCTTTCTTACCTCTCCTTGCTATTCTTTATAACTCTGCATCCAAATGGATATACCTTTCTTTTTCTCTTGCCTTTAGCTTTTCTTCTTTTCTCAGCTATTTGGAAGGCCTCCTAAGATAACCATTTTTCTTTTTTCATTTCTTTTTCTTGGGGATGGTCTTGATCACTTCCTCCTAGACAACATCATGAATCCCGTCCCTAGTTCTTCAGGCACTCTATCAGACCTAATCCCTTGAATCTACTTGTCACTTCCCCTGTGTAATCATATGGTATTTGACTTAGTTCATACCTGAATGGTCTAGTAGTTTTCCCTACTTTCTTCAATTTCAGTCTGAATTTGGCAATAAGGAGTTCATGATCTGAGCTTCAGTCAGCTCTCTCCCAATCTTGTTTTTGTTGACTATATAGAACAAACATCATAACTGTGCAGAAAAGCATGTATAAAAATCATCTTTGTTCAAACTTTTATTTGGTCAATAAGGGAACTTGAGAAAACTGAATTCCTTGAATCTCAGTTAGTTTAGAACTAGGACTAAATCTCTCATCTCCTGATGCCCCCAGTTCGGTGTTCTTTTTGATCTTTTCAAACACTCCTTGGCTTTGTTTTGTACCCAGAGCATTTCCAGAGAAGAGGTGCATTTTGTATACTTCTTTTTACCCCTTGAGCGTTTAGCATGGCTTTAAATGATATTCCCTGAATCACATTAAATTGTATTATACAGAGCATTTCAGATAACTAAAATGAACATCACTTTCTTTAAATCTTTGAGAAAGATCATCCAATTACAACTAATATTATCAATGTACAGCAAAATAAACAGCATATTAACAGTGCTTCCCGTAATTTTACAATATCTCCAGAAACTACTAATCCAAAAATAAGGAAATAATTGAAATCAATAGGAAGGGTTATGGACATGCAAAGTTATTAGTAAAATACAAGGGTTTTAATTAAAGATGTTGGCTTTCAACAAAGGCTCACTGTTATCCTGATTGATTGAGACTGCTGGCTCAGCACTTCTTTTCTCTTCATTGGCTCCCACTTGCTTTTCTCTGCTCTAATTGGATATTTATTTACTGCATTACACCTTCTTTTTAAACAGGGTTTGTTTCAGAAAGATTGTAAATACAATTACACTTTAGACAAACTGTATGCATGTATGTGAGTATAATTAGTACATTATTTTCATAATTTGCCATTTTGCTTTTAATATCCACAGGAAAATTGGAACTTTCATGGGAAAAATGCAATTTAGTTTCAAGTTGCTACATTTCTTTGTTTAAATTTTGAGGAAGAAATATATACAATATTTTTCTTAGATTTTAACATTTATTTCAAACAAGTTCCACATACATTTTAAAAGGAATAAAAGTAAGTTTCAGTCAGTTCAGTTCAGTTCAGTTCAGTCGCTCAGTCGTGGCCGACTCTTTGCGACCCCATGAATCGCAGCACGCCAGGCCTCCCTGTTCATCACCATCTCCCGGAGTTCACCCAGACTCACGTCCCTCAAGTTGGTGATGCCATCCAGCCATCTCATCCTCTGTCATCCGCTTTTCCTCCTGCCCCCAATCCCTCCCAGCATCAAAGTCTTTTCCAATGAGTCAGCTCTTCGCATGAGGTGGCCAAAGTACTGGAGTTTCAGGTTTAGCATCAGTCCTTCCAAGGAACACCCAGGGCTGATCTCCTTTAGAATGGACTGGTTGGATCTCCTTGCAGTCCAAGGGACTCTCAAGAGTCTTTTCCAACACCACAGTTCAAAAGCATCAATTCTTCGGCCCTCAGTCTTCTTCACAGTCCAACTCTCACATCCATACGTGACCACTGGAAAAACCATAGCCTTGACTAGACGGACCTTTGTTGGCAAAGTAATGTCTCTGCTTTTCAATATGCTATCTAGGTTGGTCATAACTTCTCTCCCAAGTAAGTTTAGCTATTTCTAAATTTCACCCTAGAACTGAATAGAATCCATAAGCCAGACCAAGGTTTTCTTCCTATTATTAAACTAAAGTTTTAATATATTGCAACTACAGAAACTAATTTTGTGTGCATAAGTATAATAAATGAGAAAAATGCTAAATAATTTCTAATTTTTCCTAGCATGTTCTATAAAGTTTGTATAGAAACAATAAATAACATAAAGTGTTGGTTGGCACAAGCTTTTATTTTGCCAATATCATAATACGCTCCATTCACAATTATCTACACTAGAACAAAGATACTGTTTGTATTAATTTCAGTGCTATTTTATTTTAATTTAAAAAAGATTTTGAGATAACCTAGCTAGGATGAATACTGTAGAAGTAAAAGGTGAATTCCCCTAGAAGTTTTCCTTTGGCTAAAATAATGCTTTTCATTAATCAATTTAATGAACAAGTTGAAGCATTCATTTCCTCTTTTTTTTTTTTTTTTTTTGGTGTGACATTTTGGTTTAAGAGGCAACAATGTTTTAACATATTGTCAAGTGCACTTACATTTTTCAATTACTTTCTAAGCAAGAAGTTTCCCTTATAAAGCAACTAGAAACTGAAGAATATATTGAGTGGTAATCAGCTGAGAAAATCTGACTTATACAACCTGCAGTTAAAGACAATTATAACTGCTTTAATGCAAAATGTGTAAGGTTGGGAGAATCAAACTGTAATATTTTGATCCATGCCCGCCTCATCCTCCCAAGCACAGTTCCTAACTGAGACGACAAAAGAAATGCATAAAATGAAATAACCACCCAGGCTGATAATAGGAGGCTGGAGAAAGCTGGCCTGATACTGTGCTTAAAGATAAAAAAGGACATGCAGTATCTATTTTAAATGAGATAAGTGTGATTCATATATCTTGCAGGGACAGAGATAACTTTGTTCCTTTAATCATTATTATTTATTACTTAAAGCTTAGTCTCTTTCACACCTAAACCTTCCAGCGCAAACCTTAGGACTCAGTTCTTACGAACAGAGAGAGTTGTCATTCTTACCAGTAAGCCTACTAAATAATACTACTATAAGCTTCAGACTTCACACAGCAGATAAGTTTGTCTCTCCTGACATGAGTACATTAATCCACTGAATCAATTTACTTAAGCTGTGCTGTGGAGCAATGCGGCCACGATTTAACTGAGCTTAAAAGCACTTTCAACTTTTGAGTCACGGCTCCATGTACAATGCAGGCCCACAGTACCCTTCATAAGTTCTATTTTGACCTTTTACAACTATGTGAGAAATATTTCTGTTAGTCATGATACTGTAACATCAAAAAGGATCTTAAAATAATGAATTTAAGCTATTTTAGAAAATCAGACTCCTGAGTAAAATAGGATAGAATACCTGGCTAGATTCTACAAGAAAAATTTACTTGCTTGAATACTAACAAAATTCTTTAGATTTTCTAAATTTTTTAAGGAATTTGTTTAGAACATATTTTAATTTTTAAACTATTTTAGCAAAAAACATTTTTAAAATAGCTGCTGGCTTCAGAGTTTACAGTATGAAGGTTATCAAATGTCATAGAGGAAAATGGCACATTTGCATTATTCGATACGCAGTCAAAGCTAACTGCAACAACCAAAGCAAGGATATAAAAAAAGTTGCAACATGTTACTAAATTTTACTAAAAATTTAAAAATTTTATAGGTATGCCTGGTGAACTGTTGTCCAAAGTGCTGGGAAGAAAAATTTTCCTCTACCCTTCTAGCTGGTTTACAAATTATATTGATAGGAGGCAGCTTAACAGGGAAAAGTCAAATAAAAGATTAATAACATGTATGCATGGGAGAAATCCAATAAAACTGAGTCTTGCCAAAACGACCAAAATTCTCACTTTAAAAACAAATTTCAGCTAAAGACAAAGCAGGATGTTGGGAAAAGTGATTTGGGACTTGAAAGGGGATGAAGCCAATTGAGATGGAGATAGAAAAGCAAATGTTTGGAACACAGGGACAGTGGGATTCAGAGGAATTTTAACTGACTGCAAAGTGCCTCCTCATCAAACACATCTAGTGCATGCTATGGCTGTCTGTGTGCAGTTCCATTCATGGGATAGCTTCTTTATCTGCACTTTTCTAGGAAGTTAGGGGAAAGATCCAAGTTTTCCAGGTTTTCCAAGCCTTAAAAATAGTCAGCCTAAATTAATCCTCATACCAAAGACACACATTTTGGGGTGGCAAGTTTTGCTTCCCTACAATACTAAGCTGTCCGTTTATTAATACTCTTGTCCCACTTCACAAAATCTATTAAAAACAGAACCTCAAACCTCGTCCTCATTTCTTTTTAAAACTTCTGAATCCTACACACCTTCCCTCAAACTTATCACCGATGTCATCACCATTTTTGCTTTTCCATATCTCTGTTCAGAGACGTTTTCACTCTGATCACCGCTCTTTGCTTCATTCATCCTAACAAGTCATTCATTATCATGGACTTGTTTTCTTAGGACCTGAATTACTTGTCTTTACTGTGACCTCTTACAGAGGATCATTCCTGGCATATTTGCTGTGTTAAGAAGAAACCCTGTGGGAGGATGTCAGCATTGATATAATGGGGCGAATAATATGTATTCTTGAGGTCAGTGTCCTTGGCTAAGGTGTGGAGCTTTTAAATATTTTACCTTTCTTCCATAATATATGCAGAATCTCAAAGTTAATTATTCATAAAAGTAAGGAAATATTTGACAAATATGAAACTGAGTACCTCCAGAGAAACCTTACTGAAGTGAATTTGTTTCAGTCATAAGGAAAGAAATCATTTGTAAATGATAAAGATGATGTCTAAAGGAGCCTAAAACTCATTTTTGTATGCTCAGTCAATAAAAGCAGGATATTTTCAAAAATTTGCCCAGCCTATTTTCTGATTCTTAGGAATTTTAATCAGGGCTCAGAGATAAGTACATCTGAAGTAGGTGTAAGGGTAAGTAATATATTTTAACTAACAGAAGGGCTATCAGCAATCTAAAGGAAGCTAGGAAAATTTTACATTTCTTTTGAAAAAAAGTTCATCATGGATGTTACTTCACCATAAGCTCTCTAGATGTCTAATATCTCTATAGAATCTCTCATAAGGTCTATTCTCAAAATTTCTGATTGTACTTCTAAACTTCAGGTCTTACAATAAGTACATCTTTGACTTCCAAAATACATTTTGCCTCAGGATGCTGGGCTCTATAAATATGGATATGTAATTTATCTTTCAAGTGACTCAAAGGAGGAAACAGAGAACAGAAGTGAGTGATAAGGGCAAGCGGCCTTCTCTTCACTCCAGTGTTTTGCCTATTTATTCCCCAGTCACCTATGTCAGTATCATTCCCAAGGTGGAAGTGGTCTGCAGTTTTGCTCCGACATGCATTCACTCAGATTTAAGTTGGATTAAGTTTTATAACAGTATCGCTTTTAGTTTATTATAATATTACCTATTATTTACTAGGTCCTTAGTATATAGCAAAAATATTTAAACATGTCAACCAGATTATTATTGTATTGAATTTGATTCCAAAGAAGTAACCCTCTGAGGTAAGTGTAATATCTCCATTTTATAGATATGGTAACTGAGGTTTAGAAAAATTAAATCACTTTCTCATGCTATAAAGTGGAAACAACTGAGATTTTTTCATCTGGCTGACTATAAATCCAGTGTTCTTGTCCCCTAAACTGCTATGCAATATGGTATACAGGAAACAGTATTATTCTTAGGTTCAGGACATTTAGGTCAAAATCTCAGGTACTACCTGTGTAAATTTAACGATTCTCTTAAATATTTCCTCTGTTTACATTTCCCCGATTGTGGAATGAGGTTAATGATAACTGACTTCTTTAAATAACAGAAATATTGTGAAAATAAATTTTAAAATGGAAATATTTTATAAACTATAAAATCCATGCAAATGAATATTATTCTAAAATTTGAGTCTGCATCTATCAGATATAAGTGTTTGTGGAATTTAAATTTGATAGATTCTGGAGTAGGCACAGTGACCATTAAGCCAATTTTACGTTATTATACTGAGCTTAATTTCCATGCTGGAAAATTAGGTGAATTAAATGACTGTGTGGCTGATATTTGATAACATGAGCTATGGCTTGATAACTATCTTACTGAAGACTCTCTACCACGCCAACTTGGTGGCAAGTAACAAAACTAGTTCAAATGTATTAGAATATTGCATTTATTAAGGTCCCCAAAGAAAGAAGTACATTTGGACATCAGGAAGACCAGAGAACGAGGAAGCAAAAATGGTCAAAATCTTTCTCTCTCCAATTATCCTTCGCCTCTGCATGGCTGATTTATTTTTTGGTGTCACTGAGGACTGGTTATTTCTCCTTCTCATTAATAGACATCGCTCCAAAATAGACAGCTCAACTAAGTATAATCTCTCTTTCAGATTCTGACGTGGTGTAACCAGCACCTGTTGATCTCAAGTTCAAATTCTCTAGAAAGAGAATCTGATTGGCCCAGCCTGGATTAATTATCTATTATAGGACTTCTTAACCTTTGGTATTATTAACATTGTCTGCCGAATAATTATTCTTTGCTTGGGATATGTAGAGTGAGGCACTCCTGTATTTGTAGGATGTCATTAAAACATTTTGATCACTATCACAGTGAATGCATTTCACATAGTAATCCAATATTACTTTAGAATCCTGCTTAAAATTCTTGCCAAAACATTGCTGCCATAAAACATTGCTTTTCTTAAATAACTTAAGTCTATACTTTTCATCCAACAGTATAAGAAATTTCCACAATATCTAATACTTGTATGTTCAAATATTTAAATAATATTTTCCGTGTTTTCTATGCTAAAAAAAGAAATACATTTCAAATAGCTTCTACACTCTTTTCCATTTATTATTTCAGCTGTTGTTATTACAGCAGGAAGAAAATTTATTACCATTTATATGGAGCATTTTGTGTTTTCTTTTAAAAGAAAACATTTATCCTTAAGATTAGCAAAAGTTCAGTGCTGATTTAAGCATCACAACTTTAAGAATGTTAAAACATTAGATATTTGTCTTTATGTTCAGTATGCTTTGTTTTAAAATATCTTAGCAGTGATATTCTCCTCATATTTATCTTAATAACTAATATAAAAAATAATATACACTAAGATACATTGTGTTTAATAGGGAATCTATATTTATAATTCACACAGTTTTTATCTCTGTGCCAAGAACAGAGTGGGTACACAGTATCCTTTTCCTTTTTTCTTTCTCCAGTGAATGGATAGTCAGGTTGCTGCTGCTGGGGCTCCTAAGTCCAATCAGTTGAGTCCGACTCTATGCAACCCCATAGACGGCAACCCACCAGGCTCCTCTGTCCCTGGGATTCTCCAGGCAAGAACACTGGAGTGGGTTGCCATTTCCTTCTCCAATGCATGAAAGTGAAAAGTGAAAGTGAAGTCGCTCAGTCGTGTCCAACTCTTAGTGACCCCATGGACTATAGCCCACCAGGCTCCTCCATCCACGGGATTTTCCAGGCAAGAGTACTGGAGTAGGGTGCCATCGCCTTCTCCAGGTTACTATTTGGGAAAAGCACTGAAATAGTCAGTTAACCTGAAATTCAGTTAATTATCATTTTGTATACATTTGGATTTCCTACTTCCTCTGATGTACAGACTCTGAGGTCATTGTTAATATCACCACATCTGTACTGTATCATTAATCTGGAAACCACAAAGAAATATAAGAAATGATTATATGTCTCACTTGAAAGCAATGAAATTAGGCGGTTTACTTACATAGAAACTAGTCCATCACACAGAAGCAAAGCTCATTTTCAGGTTTCTGATAACCAGAAGTGTGAAAAGCTTCAATTATTAACATTACTTGACCATTTCAAGCCTGTTTTCTCACTGTTGAACACTTACAAGTCTGGCAATGATTCTCTGTGGGTCCCCAGCATCGGCCAGTACAGGACTTATGGCAACGTCCACCTGTAGAATAGGAAAAAGCATGTGTGTATTATAATCTTTAATCTTTCACTCTGACTAGGAGCTACCATTGCAAAGGAAATATTCCTCTTCTTTATGAGGATTTTTATGTCATACTAGAGTTGAAACATAGCTCATAAAATGCCCACTTAAGTAGCAAAATTTGAATGTCAAATACATATGAAGCAGAGAAATACAATCTCTTGATATTCAAAATCCTCTCACCATTTTACAAGAAAAGGAAATACATGACTTTGTGAATGCTCCTGGATAGTCAGAAGTAAATATTTACATGAAATAAGCTTTACTTCGACTAGGCTACTGAATATTTCTTTTCTACTGATTTTTCTACTTGATATAAATTCAAAAGTTCACAGCCCACTAATATCAACAGACATTAAGGATTAAATCAATAGTTTAAAAGAAGGTGGAGTCTATGAAAACAAAAATATATTACAAACATAGGATAAACCTTCAGAAAAAAAAGGTTGTTTACATAATTTAGATTATCTCTTTTTGTCAAAGGTCTTTTATATCTTTAAAAATTATTGAAATACAGCTGATTTACAATGTTATATTAGTTTCAGGTGTACAGCAAAGAGATTCAGTTGTACAAATATGTGTGTATGTGTGTGTGCGTGTATGTATATATGTATTTACATTCTCTTTCATCACACGTTTTTACAAGATTTTGAGTATCACCTTTATGCTACACAGAAAGTCCTGGCTTGTTATCTGTTTTTTATATAGTAGTGCGTATATTTTCCCACTCCAGTGTTCTTGCCTGGAGAATCCCAGGGACGGGGGAGCCTGGTGGGCCGCCGTCTATGGGGTCACACAGTCAGACACTACTGAAGCGACTTAGCAGCAGCAGCAGCAGCAGCAGTGCATATTTTAATACCAAACTCCTAATTTATCCCTCCCCCTTCCCCTTTGGTAACCATCAGTTTGCACTCTGTCTTTTTAAAACTTTTTCTTGAGGTATAATTAATGTACAGTATTAATAAGTTTCAGATGTATGTCACAATGATTCACAATTTTAAAGGTTATTTTCCATTTATAGTTATGAAACAATATTAGTTATATCCTTGTGGAGGAGGACCTTCAGAGGTTGTGTCTGAGTTGACCTGTAAGCTGAATCTGGGCGATCAGAGGCTTCTCACTTGCTTCCCTGTCCTTGAAATGTATGTCCCTCTGACTATTCTCATGCTAGCAGCTGTTTCAAGGACATAGCCTTGAGAGAGAAAGGTGTTGTTGAGACCATCTGGACTAAGTAAGTGACCAAATTTAGTTAAGACCTTGATGCAAACTTTTAAGACTCTGACAGGCGGATGCTGAAATCTACTTATCTTGCTGCTGCCCAAGACAAGTCTCATACATAAGTCACCTAGCTTATGAAACTTGTCACCTACAAATCTAGTGTGGGCTGCCTCTTTCTTCCATCTCTCCTTGCCCTTTGTGTAGAGGCGCCAATTTGCAAACCAACACCTTTATATAAATATTTCAAGTATTGAAAAGAATTATTTTATTTTTGAAAGTTTAATTTCAATTATTTTTCTAATATCCTCTTCTAAAACTTTTATTGATACTACTTTCTTTCTCAAATATCAGCCTTTATTTCCTGTGGCCTCATTTTCCTTTTAATGATGCTACTATGGGTACTGGACTCAGTGAAAAAAGCTGTCCCACAGAGAAATTCCCTACAATCACAACAAAAGAATATTAGCTAGAAGAGATCATGTATAATGACTTCCCTTGAAGTTTGCTGTTGAATTTCATAGGTTCATTCCAAACTTTTTTGAGTACAAGGAGATGGAATGGGCTTATCTTTAGGGAAAAGTGGACATGAAAATGTATCAAAGATAAAAGCATTTCTATACACACTGTCTATTAAACCTTTATTGTTAATTTTCTAATATAAATTGTGAATGGCTACATGCCTATCAAGATGTTCATTTTAACATAGCTAACTACATTGTAAAAAATTATGGAAAAAGGTTATACCAAAGGTTTCCATCTTTCCTTGACCCACAGTTTTTAACTCTTCCTTTAATTTTAATTTCTTTTCGGATGTGGAAGTTCTTACAACTGGGGCATTTTTGTTTCTTTGTTCTTGTTTCTCTTTATGAGACTGTATGGACCTAGCATGTTAAAGGCTTCCACGGCTAAGGGACAGATTCAGCAGATACCTTTCAAAGGCTGAACCTCAGACCATCCTACTGGTCTACTCTTCCACAAGTGAATAGCACTATTTTCAAATTAATGTAATACGTAAGCTCAATCCCAGCCACACTCTTAAAAGTATCAAGATCCTGGCCCCGGTGGAGCTTATTTAAAGCAATTCTGTTTGTGAAGCACTGTTACTGACATCACCAGCATATAATATCCTGTCACTCTGCCATCTGTTTATTTAAATCCAAACACATTATAACTACATAATGCAAGCTCATTCTAGCTGACAGGAAAAGAACTCCATCTGGCCTGAACAATATAACTTTAATCAGTGATAATGATAATTATTATTAAAAACTGACTGGAGTTCTTTTGTGTAAAGCTAATAAATCTAAATTGATTTATACCAGCGGAAATTAGAAAGGACTGTGAGACAAAATGGAAAGCATTGCAAACTTTTTCTGAGTACAAACTTTTTTGAGAAAGTGGTTTAAAATGTTAATGTCTTTCTTTAGATATGTTAAAATCCTTTAAATTGACCCATTAAGTAGTCTGTTAATTGTCTGAAGCAGAGGATGATCTATCCTTTAATCTATGACCTCTCTAATAGTGTTTGGTTTTAATAAAATATTTAGCTTTATTTATTGTGAATGAACAACTATCTGTAGCTGTTAAAATATGCTGAGTAACATTAGACATGTTAAAATATTCAATGGATCCCCTTTAATTGGATTACATATTTTTTAATCTTATTTTGCAGTTTCAATTTCCAATTTCAAGGCCTACTCTCATATTTAATATAAAAGTAGTATTACTAGAAATTTTTTTATAATTCTTATCAAAATGTGATGGCAAGACACATTTAGTTGGGCATAGGTGATATAGTGCCTGCACACACACTGAAGTTTTAAATATTAATAATTTATCTATGATGTCTATGTGTTGTTAAGACATCTTATTTGGTAGTTTCCATTTTTCACTCATATTAAAACAAAAATAGTAATCACTCCTAAAAGAGAAACCTAACAATGCTTCTTTTCCAAGGTTTTACTCAGACTTAGAATCCCTCCATCCCTTTTGGAAACCAATTGAAGGTGATCACTTGGCCCACACATTTCAAGTTCTATAATGACAAGTGTGCTGGAGGACCGTGAATTGAATCTGCTGCTCCTGAATCAATGGCTGCTCCTTCTGTCCTGTCCTTCATTTCACTGTTTCTAGATCTCTGAGCCTTTTGGTATCCATTCAGGCACTCAGCAGTTCAGCTTTTGGTTTCCAAAACTGTGTGATATTGAGCACTTGGGCTAACTTGGTTTGATTCTTACAGACAACTGAGTAATGTAGTTTTAGGGAGCGTCCCAGGTGGCTCAGTGTTAAAGGATCCTCCTGCCAAGGCAGGAGACGCAGGTTTGAGCTCTGGGTCAGGAAGATCCCCTGAAAAAGGAAATGGCAACCCACTTCAATGTGCTTCCCTGGAAAATCCCACGGACAGAGAGGCCTGGTAGGGTACAGTCCATGGTGTTGCAAAGAGTCGACCACAAGTTAGCAACATGATGCAGGTAGTTTTAGGGACTATTATGTCTAATTTTTTAAAAAAAATCTGTTTTTAGCTTTTTTTCTAACATTTGTGCTGCCCAGAAGTGTCTCCTTAGTAATTATCCATCCAGAACTGGGGAAAAAAAATTATGCTAACTTTTTTCCCCCTATTTTCCTCTCATCCATCTATTTGTAATTATTTCTTGAATACTGTCTGTATCTGTGTATCAGGAACTATAAGAAATATTGAAATTAAGCTGAAACAGACATGGTTACTATTCTAAGAAAACTCAGGCTTAATTCAGCATTTTTATGAAGGGAAAGGTTTTGGTTATGTTATATCTGATGCTCACCCTCTATGTGTTTAAAGAAAGAAGTCAATATATCTGATTTTTTCAATAGCCACTCCCCACTCCCCAGCTCAAGAAGAGTTAGACAAAGCCAGGTTGTGGTGGATCATTCCCAATGTAAAGCCTGGTAGCTCCGAAGTCCACTATATTCCTCATATATGATTTATCTACATAACACCTAAAATGAGATCTGCCCAGAGCATTCCAGTGGAGAGAATAAATGTGACCTCTTATTGTTTGTGTCCCAACAGAAATGTTAATACTTTAACTGTGGCTTATTGTCTTACTCAAAACCTTCTTTCTGTCATCTATTCTCAAATGAGCAGTACCACAGGATGCCTGATTCCTTGGGAAAAGAAACTGTATATGTCAATAATATCTTAGTGTCACTTCGTTTTATAAACTACGTCTCCAGTTCAATTCAGTCGCTCAGTCACGTCCGACTCTTTGCAACCCCATGAATCGCAGCACGCCAGGCCTTCCTGTCCATCACCAACTCCCAGAGTTCACTCAGACTCACGTTCATCAAGTCAGTGATGCCATCCAACCATCTCATCCTCTGTCGTCCCCTTCTCCTCCTGCCCCTAATCCCTCCCAGCATCAGAGTCTTTTCTAATAAGTCAGCTCTGCACATGAGGTAGCCAAAGAATTGAGTTTCAGCTTTAGCATCAGTCCTTCCAATGAACACCCAGGGCTGATCTCCTTTAGAATGGACTGGTTGGATTTCCTTGCAGTCCAAGGGACTCTCAAGAGTCTTCTCCAACATCTCAGTTCAAAAGCATCAATTCTTTGGCACTCAGCTTTCTTCACACTCCAACTCTCACATCCATACACGGCCACTGGAAAAACCATAGCCTTGACTAGACGGACCTTTGTTGGCAAAGTAATGTCTCTGCTTTTCAATATGTTGTCTAGGTTGGTCATAAATTTCCTTCCAAGGAGTAAGCGTCTTTTAATTTCATGGCTGCTATGAAATTTTGAAGCCCCCAAAATAAAGTCTGACACTGTTTCCACTGTTTCCCATCTATTTCCCATGAAGTGATGGGACCGGATGCCATGATCATTTTCTGAATGTTGAGCTTTAAACCAACTTTTTCCCTCTCCTCTTTCACTTTCATCAAGAGGCTTTTTAGTTCCTCTTCACTTTCTGCCATAAGGGTGGTGTCATCTGCATATCTGAGGTTATTGATATTTCTCCCGGCAATCTTGATTCCAGCTTGTGCTTCCTCCAGCCAAGCATTTCTCATGATGTACTCTGCATAGAAGTTAAATAAGCTGGGTGACAATATACAGCCTTGACGTACTCCTTTTCCTATTTGGAACCAGTCTGTTGTTCCACGTCCAGTTCTGTTGCTTCCTGACCTGCATATAGGTTTCTCAAGAGGCAGGTCAGGTGGTCTGGTATTCCCATCACTTACAGAATTTTCCACAGTTTATTGTGATCCACACAGTCAACTTCTCCAGTAGTTTGTTTTTAAAAGGAGAACAGGAAAAAAGAGAAACTAGACACCAGCTTATGTAAATGGGTGAAACATTTAGGTGCACTGAGCCTTTGCCAACGCTATCAAAATCTGCCTATCTCCATGTTTCAATCAACTACATCATTTTTTTCATTATTTATTGTGATAATACTTTTAAAACTATTTGGGAAAATCTACTACTTAAAAATAAGAACCTGATGTTTCTATTCACTTTAGTGATAGCATAGTTATTTAAATTAATATTTCTATTTCCTGTCATTCTGACTCAGTTGAAGATGTTTACAAAACAAAAATTAAAAAAAAATTTCTGTCACTTTAACAAATAATTTAAAAATAAGTGCTGATTATTGCATATAAGTGTTATTTCAATTCACAGGCAATCACCTCTGTTTGTCAATCCATATGCATCAATCTCATGCTCACGCCCTGGAGGAGGAAATGGCAGCCCACTTCATTATTCTTGCCTGGGAAATACTAAGGACAGATGAGCCTAGTGGGCTACAGTCCATGGGGTCACAAAGAGTCGGACACAACTGAAGCAACTGAGAAGATAACAAATAGGACTAAACTTAATCTTTTATGCTTGTCCAGCAGATTTTGTATTCTTTTTTAGCAGCTAGAGTCCCTAAGCCACTTTGATAATTTTCAGTTCAGTTCAGTTCAGTCACTCAGTCATGTCCAGTTGTTTGTGACCCCATGGACTGCAGGACTCCAGGACTCCCTGTCCATCACCAACTCCTGGAGTTTACTCAAACTCATGTCCATGGATAATTTTAAGAGTCATAAATTCATGTTGGAAGCTTTGCTTGTTTGTGAAACTGCCTGACAGCAGGGACAGGATTTAATATGCACCTTTGTACTGCCTTATGCAAGTAATATGCTGGGACAGTTGAAGAGTTACAAAATATAAAGCCACTGGCAACCATAAAAGATTATATCCCCAAACTGCCCCTAGCTAAAAGGTGATGCTGTTGCATCCCTGGATTCTTCTTTCAGTTCTTTTAAAAACTGGCATTCTTGACTTCTTAACACTACATTTACTGGAGAAAGAGTGAGAGAACCGTATCTTTTTTATGACCATATATTTCAAAAAAGTAAAGTGAAACATTTTCAAAAGTCTACACTAAACCAGTTCCTTTTCTTGACCAGACCATAAAAAGACGAATGAGTCAGTGTTCTGCCCTCAAGGAGCTTTCAAGGACCAGGAAATAGGCAGGAATATAGGCAAATAAATATGATAATCAAAAACATGGGTATGCATAATGTATAGAAAAAACGAATTTTAAAAAGTATCTTCATAGGAGGCGGGCATTTCAGTTGGGCTTGGCTGTCTTGTTTGTCCAGCAGAAAAGGAGGAGGAGGGAGAACAGCTCCAGGCTGAATGGTTAACCTAAACAAGGACACAGAGACATGGATGTGCACAACTCTTTGGGGCCATAATGAATACTTTATGGTCCCTTGAGCAATTTGAATAGAAATTGTTGTTGAAGTATGAGCTTATAAAGCATCTTAAAAGTCTTTGCTGATGTTTATTCTGCACAGGTGTTATGGTGTTGGTCAAGGTTTTTGAGCTTTGAAAAGATGTGATTTGACTTGCAAGGTAGAAGGTGTCAGGGTATGATTCCTAAAAGTTAGTGCTGACATTTGAGTAGCTTGTGCAAAATGCTGATTTTATAGTCTGCGATGAGGTATAGAAATCCGTTTTTAAAAAGTGATTCCAGGGATTCCAAGGATAATGTATCTACAATAACAAAGCATATAGATAAAAGTACAATACTTTGGCATATAATTCCAAACTCTACTAACATCATGGCCATATTTTGCGACAGATCTGATCAGCTGCTTGGTAACTAAATGTACAGAATTAAACAATGCGAAAATCTAGTAATCTCTCATTTTCAGTGTTTACTCTGATTTGTGAATATATTTCCATTAATTTGCATTTTTGTTTCCCTCCGGAGTTCTAGAAAATACACAGCCTTTATTTTCAAATTTAAATAATTATAAATCACCCTTATGATAGTAAAGTCACAAGATGATTCCAACAAATGATGTATTAGTAGGTTTTAATGATATTAATGTAATGTGAGATTGCTCTTTTTATCAGATGTTAATATTTCCCTTATTCCTATCTGACAGTTCTCACCGTCATGTGTTTATTTATCGTCACAATTTGTTCTATAGACTTACTTCACATTTTCATATAGTCTTAATTCAATCTTCCTATCCTTATGATTTGAAAGCTAATTATTGAATGGAAACTTTATTATTATAGATTTTGCTCTTCAGAAAAAATTGAACAGGTATTTTCACTGACTAGAAAGACAAAGTTAAAAATTAAATATATATATATGTATGTATATGGAATTCTTCACCTTCCCTGGTGGCTCAGACAGTAAAGAACCTGCCTGCAATGCAGGAGACCTGGGTTCAATCCCTGGGTTGAGAAGATTCCTTGAAGAAGGCAATGGCAACCCATCCCAGCATTCTTGCCTGGAAAATGCCATGGACAGAGGAGCCTGGTGGGGTACAGTCCATGGGGTCACAAAGAATTGGACACAACTGAGTGACTAACACTTCACTTCACTTCACTTCACCTAGCAGCAAATTAAAACAAAACTTGATGTTTAAGTTGTTTTACTAATTACTGTATTGAAAAAAATAAGTCATGTCAACCTCATTCACATTTTTATAAGGAGCATCATGTTATTCATTTCATGCAACCTAAGTGAAAGGATTGAGAGTAACATATCTATTCATGTGATCAAGAGTAATTTTTAACAGAAGGGTGAAATATATCAAGTTCATTCTTCAACACTTCTATCCACCCTTTCCCTGTAAGTTCAACATCCGAGGACAAATCTATGATCACCAAAGCACACAGTTATCTCCAAGTCCATTACCATCTCAGAGAGGATTAGAGAGGAAAAGCTGATAGACTGACCAGTTAGTGTGGCACACAGAATTGCGAAGGTTTCAAAATACTGAGCCTACTTAGCAAATTTTGGCTTCTTCTGAGGTCTTCTGTAAATGCATAGGCAGGTCTAGCATAGGTATGATAATAGCAGAAATCCCAGGTACAAATAGAAGCCTGGGGAAAGTGAGGTGGGAAAACTGATAAGAGTATCATTTTTCAAAACCTCTTTAAATCATACATAATAATGAAAACCAGGTACTCTGTTAGCATGTTGAATTCAGATGTTTCTATCTACAGAATCTAAGAGAATGGACTGATCTACACAAATTTCAGTGTCAAAGAGAAATTTGATGATAACCTATTTAGAACATAAGATTGTTACTTATTGACATCCATAGCCTCATGTGATCTTAAGAGTGACTGACAGAAGTAATCTAATACATATTATGTCAAATGAGTAGACTAAAGGAATTCTTACTAAAGGAATTTAATTTCTCATTGAATGGAAAGGTCTGATACAATGTTATCTATGATAATACTATTCTGTATATTTTATATTTTCCCAGCATACAAACAGAGACAAACTTTAAAGAGAACCATAGCAAAGAAGCCAACATGTTCCCTTGTTGGTTTTTTTTTTCCTATGATTTTTGGAAAAATCATACTATCAATAACAAAAATGATTCACATTATAATACATTTTTTAAATTTCCTGAATAACTGGAAGCTTTCATATTTGATAATGGCAAAGATTTCTATCAAATTAAGCAATTATAAAGCATCAATTCATATTTGTTCATAGCTGTGAACATAGAATATAATTCCCCCTACTGAGGAACAGAATTAGTTCCAATCAATGTCAAATGTCATATTAAACATATAATAAGATGGAGTCTGAATTAAGGACCTTACTAGCAGACTTAAAAGAATATATTTAGATATGTCTGCTATTTGCAATCAATAATAGTGATAATCAGTAGATTTATGAGCACTTATAATGAACCAGCCAGGGCTACCAGGAACATCCCCAGAGCATCCTTCATCCTAGATAGAGTGTAGTCTATTTAGATATTCCCTTGGAGGTCTGCAGTGTCCAGCTTGATCAGCCTTATATGGTTGAAATTTTTAGGAATGCTCTAAATATTTTATGTATATTAACACAGTCAATCCTCATATAATCCTAGTAGGTTAAATTCTCTAAAATTTACATATCCAGACCACGTAGGAACAGTTTTATGCTTGTAACTCTTTGTAAAATGTCTATACCTGTATGATTAGCAAAAGTTTGAATATTTACATGTCCAACCCTGTATGCAAGACAGCAAAAGAAACACAGATGTATAGAACAGTCTTTTGAACTCTGTGGGAGTGGGAGAGGGTAGGATGATTTGGGAGAATGGAATTGAAACATGTATAATATCATATATGAAATGAATCACCAGTCCAGGTTCAATGCATGATACTGGATGCTTGGGGCTGGTGCACTGGGACGACCCAGAGGGATGGTACAGGGAGGGAGAAGGGAGGGGGGTTCAGGATGGGGAACACGTGTATACCTGTGGCGGATTTATGTTAATGTATGGATGAAAGTGAAAGAGGAGAGTGAGAAAGTTGGCTTAAAGCTCAATATTCAGAAAACAAAGATCATGGCATCCGGTTCCATCACTTCATGGGAAATAGGTGGGGAAACAGTGGAAACAGTGTCAGACTTTATTTTTTTGGGCTCCAAAATCACTGCAGATGGTGACTGCAGCCATGAAATTAAAAGATGCTTACTCCTTGGAAGGAAATTTATGACCAACCTAGATAGCACATTACTTTGCCAACTAAGGTCCTTCTAGTCAAGGCTATGGTTTTTCCTGCGGTCATGTATGGATGTGAGAGTTGAACTGTGAAGAAGGCTGAGCACCGAAGAATTGATGCTTTTGAACTGTGGTGTTGGAGTCCCTTGGACTGCAAGGAGATCCAACCAGTCCATTCTGAAGGAGATCAGCCCTGGGATTTCTTTGGAAGGAATGATGCTAAAGCTGAAACTCCAGTACTTTGGCCACCTCATGTGAAGAGTTGACTCATTGGAAAAGACTCTGATGCTGGGAGGGATTGGGGGCAGGAGGAGAAGGGGACGACAGAGGATGAGATGGCTGGATGGTATCACTGACTCGATGGACGTGAGTCTGAGTGAACTCCGGGAGTTGGTGATGGACAGGGAGGCCTGGTGTGCTGCAATTCATGGGGTCACAAAAAGTCAAACATAACTGAGTGACTGAACTGAACTGAACTGATGGCAAAACCAATACAACATTGTAAAGTAATTAACCTCCAATTAAAATAAATAAATTTATATTAAAAAATAAAATAAAGTGAAAAAAATTTATCCCTGATCTTCCCACCCCCATCAAAAATTTATTCCTGTAAAGCCTTCTTCATCTCAGATAATAGCAGCACAACCTTTTCAGAGATTCATTAGATTTTGAAGTCATTTTCAGCAACTCTTTTTCTGTCACATCCCAGATCCAAATTCACTAGCATATGCAATTGATTCTAACTTTAAAGTACATCTAAGTGTCCAATCATTTTCTAGCACCCACATCACTAAAGCACTATTATTTCTTGCTTGGATTAATGCAATAACCTCCAAACTGGTGTCCTAGTTTCTGCTCTGGCTTCTTTACCATCTCTTCTCAATATATTAGCTGGTGTGGTGCTGTTTATTCCCTAAATTGTGTCCAACTCTTTTGTGACCCCATGGACTGTACCCTGCCAAACTCCTCTGTCTATAGGATTTCCCAGGCAAGAATACTGTTGCCATTTCCTTTTCCAGGGGAGCTTCCTGACCCAGGGTTCAAACCTGCATCTCCTGCAATGCAGGTGGATTCTTAACACTGAGTCACATGATGTTCTTAGACCAGGTCAAATCCCAATAACTTCCATTTTTCTCAAAGTAAAACCCCAAGTTCCTTTTTGATGGTCGTTGAGATCTGAGAATATTTGGTCCTCTCTTCCAGGCCTCCATAACCTTATCTCCTGCTATTCCCTTCCTGGTTCACTCCTCTCACTCTCACTCCTGCTGTTTCTAGAAGATAAACAAAATGCATGACTCACTTAGAATTTTTATGCTTTTCTTCCCTGGACCTCTCTTTCTCTGATAGCTTGTAGTCAAACTGTTCACCTGCTCTCTTGTTTCTCCTAGATGCCACCTCTCAATGAGGTCTTCTCTTACCTACATTACTTATATTGAATATTTCAGATGCATTTGGTAGATTTTACTTCTAAC
This sequence comes from Ovis aries, assembly GCF_016772045.2. Classification (NCBI taxonomy): domain Eukaryota; kingdom Metazoa; phylum Chordata; class Mammalia; order Artiodactyla; family Bovidae; genus Ovis; species Ovis aries. The sequence goes on from NC_056055.1 coordinate 213,517,291, forward strand.
ACATGTTCAAATTCAAACTATTTAAAATTAAGAAAATATAAAATAAGAAGATAAATATCATCCATAAATTTTGCATTTGATGTTTTTCATTTTTTGAATTATATATATACACTTATATGCATAGTTTATAAATTAATAAAATACTCGACATAGTTTTATAATCTGCTATTTTCATAGCAGATATATTTCCTATTTTATATTGTACATTTTGAAGTGACATTAAACAAATGTGATTTTTTCTTTTTTGGCTATATTTATCTCCCATCATATAGACATACTATAATTCAATTAACCTTTTGGCTTTATTGAACACTTAGGGTATGTAGGAGATCAGTACATGTATTTTAAAAACTACACATTAAAAGGATATCACTAATTTCCTGTCTTATTTTAAAGATTTATAGCTTATGGAGGGATGATCTGGATATCAGAAAGAACTTAACTATGTCCTTTTTGATAGGCTTCTGGAAAACACTGATGGAATCTGACACTGATGTGTGGATCTCTAGATGCCTGGTGTATGTATCAGAACACCTGATAAAAGGACTGATGTCCTGGTGGGCCTAGATTTATGTGCTGGTTCTAGCAGTGTGTCAAAGGCCTCTGTACATACCTATCATATTTGACCTTTTCATCATAGAGTTGGATAAAACAATGGAATATGCTTGCTGGTTTTGAAAATGACACAAGTCTGGACAAAGCAGTGGTTGTTCACACAGAGGATAAAAGTTAAGATTTTAAAAGCACTTGGAAGGTAAAATGAGCCAAAAGTAACAATAAGACATTTAACAGGATCAATATAAATTCCTGCCACGTGTGGTTCTAAATCAGTATTTCATGTGAATATCAACAGATAGATATACACATACACAGAGTCTATCTGGCATGGGACGGGTAAGAATTTCATTTTTCTCTCTCTAACTGGCTGTGTCATTCCTTAGTTCCTTAGTTAGGTTAGTTAACTTCTCTATATGTTCTTTTTTTTTTTGCTTTTTGTACTTAAGTGTTTATTTCACACATTAAGGCTTACACTATGTTGTATAATTCAATCTAGATATCATCATCAACCTCACCACATCATCTACAACTTATTAAGCACTTTCTACATTCTAACTAGTAGACGGAGAGCTTTACACATAGTATTTCATTTAATTTATACAATAGCATCATAAGTACTACTATTTGTTCCATTTTATCCGTAATAAAACAGAAAACACCCTTTAAATGGAAGAAGAGATTAATTCCTTGATAGCATGTCACTTAGTGTGTTTGTGTCAAAATCTTTTGTTCCTGTCCATTTTAAAATTTCTAATTGACATTTACTTTGATTCTACTGTTTATTTATTGATTCAACTGTAAATGGCAATAAAATGATTGTCAGTTAAATATAAATATATTTTAGCAATTATTATGACAGCATTTTTGGTAACAGAAAATTATAGCCCACAGTTTAGAGAAGATAGAATACTGAAAAATCTATTATTCAAAAGTACTATTGTGCATATAACCAGTTTATAATATTGTCATTTACTGCACTCTGTTCCTATAACTCCTGCTAAATTGCAGAAAACATAAGCTCTGACGTCATTTTCTTTGGGATACAAATAGGAAAAGGAGTATGTCAAGGCTGTATATTGTCACCCTGCTTATTTAACTTATATGCAAGGTACATCATGAGAAATGCTGGGCTCGAAGAAGCACAAGCTGGAATCAAGATTGCTGGGAGAAATATCAATAAACTCTTATATGCAGATGGCACAACCCTTATGGCAGAAAGTGAAGAAGAACTAAAAATCCTCTTGATGCAAGTGAAAGAGGAGAGTGAAAAAGTTGGCTTAAAGCTCAACATTCAGAAAACGAAGATCATGGCATCCAGTCCCACCACTTCATGGCAAATAGGTGGGGAAACAGTGGCTGATTTGTTTGGGCTCCAAAATCACTGCAGATGGTGACTGCAGCCATGAAATTAAAAAATGCTTACTCCTTTGAAGGAAAGTTATGACCAACCTAGACAGCATATTCAAAAGCAGAGACATTACTTTGCCAACAAAGGTCCATCTAGTCAAGGCTATGGTTTTTCCAGTAGTCATGTATGGATGTGAGAGTTGGACTATAAAGAAAGCTAAGCACTGAAGAATTGATGCTTTTGAACTGTGGTGTTGGAGAGAACTCTTGAGAGTCCCTTGGACTGCAAGGAGATCCAACCAGTCCATCCTAAAGGAGGTCAGCCCTGTGTGTTTATTGGAAGGACTGATGTTGAAGGTGAAACTCTAATTCTTTGGCCACCTGATGTGAAGAGCTGACTCATTTGAAAAGACCCTGATGCTTGGAAAGATTGAGCACTAGAGGAGAAGGGGACGACAGAGGATGTGATGGTTGGATGGCATCACCGACTCAATGGACATGAGTTTGGGTAAACTCTGAGAGTTGGTGATGGACAAGGAGGCCTACGGTGTTGTGGTTCATGGGGTCGCAGAGTCCGACATGGCTGAGTGACTGAACTAAACTGAAGTCATTTTTATTTGCATTCAGTTTTTTTAATAAGTACAAATGATTTGTTCATTTTTTAAAATATCAAATATCAGTTTCTAGAATACAAGTGCAAAAATTTTAATCACTCAGTCGTCTCCAACTCTTTGCCACCCATGGACTTAGTCCACCAGGCTCCTCTGTCCATGGAGTTCGATTAAGCAAATTAAACATTATAAAGTATTACTAATGATTACACTGAGAACCATTAGTAAACAGAACATAGAAAACATGTATTTCTAACAAAAGTTAGAAATTACAATGCTAGTGATCATTACTATTGTTACCTAATAAGTCAGTAAGTATAAGGTAAGTTACAAATATATGATCTATCTATTAATATTAAAAGGTAGTATCTTTGACAGCATCAATATTCAAAACATAGGTATAAACTTGGAAGCAAGCAAAAACAAAAATCTGACACTCATAAATCAGACTTGCTCTCCAGGCCAGATTTACTTTTGACCTTTGTATTTACATATCTAAATGCTAGTTGGTTATCATAACCTCTATAGCATATGGGCAGTAGAAACTTAATAGATAATAACAGCTAAATCAATCATATTTTCTACTAAATTGACCTCTCTTTAAACATTGAATATATATATATAGATATACGTATTGTGCTTGTGCTAAGTTGCTTCAGTCTTGTCTGACTCTGCTATCCTATGGACTGTAGCCCACGAGGCTCCTCTGTTCTCTTTCTCCAAGGCTTTTCCCAAAAAAGACTAAATTAAGTTATTATTTAATATTGAATAGAATTCCTTTGTGCCATATGGTAGGTCTTTATTGGTTATTCATTTTAAATATAGCAGTGTGGACATGTCAATCCCATGTTCAGTATTCACTATTTACAGTTGATGGGCCCTTAGGCAACAAACTTTACCTGAGTTGACTTTCCTCATTTATAAAATATAGATGATGATACCTTCTTCCTATATATGTTAGAGGTGATTAAGTTGAATGATATATCTAAAGTATCTGGCATGCAATAAGCATCAATCCGTATTATTTCCTTTCTCTCTCCCTCACAATATTGTGTTTAAAACTATAAAGAAAAACAAAGAGAGACAGAGATGGAGACAGTCAGCAGAGGTAATACAGAAGACGAAGCAATCTGGAAACAGACATGTTTATGCAGACAGTGGAAATGACCAGTGAGGTATCAAAATCAAGCTATGGGAAAGTGGGAACCTGTGACATCTTAGGAACTTTGATAGGCTTTGTAGTAGGAACAGTGGGTTTCAGAGGTCTCTGTAAGCATTGAGAAGCCACAGTATCACCAGGAATGTTACTAATAATCCAGAAGCAGTTAAATGTCCCTCTACTACTGGAATACCACACTCTTGAATATTTCAGCTCAGTTACATGAAAGGAGGGAGAGGGGGCAGAGAACATTTCAAAGTATGTGGCAAAAAGAGAAACACACAGAGGCACAATTCTTTGAATTACTGCAGACAATTACTTTTCATTGATGGTGGGGTCTCTGCCCATCCCATAATGCTCATTTTTGAGACTGCTAGTCAGAGGTGCTAAGGGATCCCCAAGGAATCATAACCTGGTACATGTTCAGTTTATGAGTAGTCTCACATTTGAGAAGCATGGCTCAACAGCCAAAATTCACATGAAAGAACTTTACTCCTCCCCAAGGGTATTTTAAATGGGATCCAAAGTTTTGCCCATGGCCACAATTCTTAATATTAGCTCTCACTCTCTTAAGTCTTTCATTCACTACAACCCTATCCTCCAAGCTTGCTCTCTCTCTCTCTCTCTCTCTCTTTTCATGCCTTCTCCCATCACAAAGCTTTCAATTATCTACTCTTTTCTCATTGTGTTATTATTATGGCATTGACTGACTTTGACATTCTCCCTAAATTGATTTTGTTCCATCCAGATCTCTGGTGAAATGATTCTCTGCCCATTTTTTTTTTTTAATGCACTTATATCCTAAGTGTACAATACAACATTCTAGGGAGACTCTGTGTGTGTGTGTGTGTGTGTGTGTGTGTGTGTGTGTGTGTGTGTAGGTATGAGCGACAGTTTGGTCCAATGTACTGGAAAGATCAGGCTGGCAGACACATAATGTTTGAGCAGGTGGGAAAAGAAGACATCAAATATTCCCACATTTGTTGTTTATATCCTGTCAGAGTACTCATTACTTAAGAAGTGATATACAGGTTCTATTTCATGATGAACAGTATGAAATTCCCAATATCTGTGTATGGCACGGTCTCCACGAGCATCCTGTTTTCATCTGCCTTCTACTTGACAACTCCAATATAGATCTATCTCCCCTATGAATTAATAAGAAATAGGTATTATCATGAGACAACTGAAATGGATGAAATTATTACAAGCTCCTTAAGGGAAGAAATAATTTCCTCTCCACAGTTCCTAACAGTACTCAAAACACAGCCAGCTTCCCAGATCAAATAACTCAACATTTTCTTCACTAAGAGACCATTATCTTCACATCATAGTGATAACCCAGCTTCTTCCACCCTGAGTAAAATTTGAAAGGTCTTATAATATCTGTGGTTTGAGACTTTATAATTATGGCTTGGGCCATTAATCTTGTAGTCTCCCTTTTTTATTATATCTAAAGATTGAGAATGAGTGTTTGTTACAGATTGCTAGCCTGTAGCAGTCAGTTGGAGAGATGAGACATCACGGAGACAGATAACAAAGAAAAATGGGTAACATATTGGAAAAGATTAGGTAGATCCACGGCACTACATTAAACAGACTCTTTCAGGCATAACAGCCAGAAGTCTCATCTTATGTTTCTACCATTTTTTTCACCTGCCAAAGGGATTTAGCTGTTTATATATATATATATATATATATATATATTTTTTTTTTTTTTTTTTCCTCCCCCAAGCCCTCATACTTAAAATCGAAACAACCACGTTAACAAATAGGCACATTTCTAAAATGCCACTGTAAGCCTAAGGAATGAAAATGCGATTTTAAAATTGATGATTGTTATAAGAAAGTGACCCCAAAAGCTTTACAGTAAGTAATAAGCCTAAAATGTCTTGGTGTAAAATGTTCTCATTAATTTGCCTTTGAAGTTCACACACACAAACTACCTCTCAAGATTAATGGATTTATAATATACTTTTTAAATAGGACTCCATCAATGAGATATTTCAGTGGAGTTTCTTGTTGATGAACTACTAGATAGATCTGGAAACTGAGTTATTATTTATAGAAAAAAATTAATGATCTGTAAACTATTGCATATATAGCTATTGTTTTCATTTGTGAAGTCCTTATCAGCTAGCATGTTAAAGAGTTAGTCATGGTTTAGATATAGCACCATTTCAATCATGTAGCAGACATTGTTCTAAGCTATTTATTTTTCATGACAACCTTAGAAGGAAAATACTACAGATGAGGAAGCTGAGGCCTGAGAAGATTATTAACTTGCAAAACATTATACAGTAAGTAATAGGCCTTAGTGGAGAAGGCAATGGCACCCCACTCCAGTACTCTTGCCTGGAAAATCCCGTGGACGGAGGAGCCTGGTAGGCTGCAGTTCGTGGGGTCGCTAAGAGTCGGACACGACTGAATGACTTTTCACTTTCATGCATTGGAGAAGGAAATGGCAACCCACTCCAGTATTCTTGCCTAGAGAATCCCAGGGATAGGGGAGCCTGGTGGGCTGCCATCTATGGGGTCGCACAGAGTCGGACACGACTGAAGCAACTTAGCAGCAGCAGCAGCAGCAATAGGCCTTAGACAGGCCTGAGACTGGAGCCCATAAATATAGGTTCCATATTACACACTCTTAACTGATATAATCAAGTAATTAATTTATATTAACAGATGTAAGAATAGAATAATCATGTAGGACAACGGAGGACAGAACACACAAAATAGATGAAAACATACCTAGGAACACAAACTTTGTCACAATAAGACCTGGTTTTGTTAGGATTAGAGCAAACACTGAGGAAGTTCACCAGATTTGAGGAGGTCAAGATATTAGTATGCAAGGGTGTTTAATGAGATCATTAACAAATATTTATTCAAAGTCAGTTAGGGAATGACTTGCATGGAGTTAAGAGATGATTTGGAGTCACTTGCTAAAATCTTTGGACTTCCCTCGTAGCTCAGATGGTAAAGAATTTGCATAGAATGCTATGCCAAGGACCTGGGTCCCTGGGTTGGGAAGACCCCCTGGAGGACGGCATGGCAACCCACTCCAGTATTCTTTCCCAGAGAATCCTCATGGATAGAGGAGCCTGGAAGGCTACATACAGTCTATAGGGTTGCAAGGAGTGGGCACCACTGAGCGACTAAATACACAGCACACAGCTAAAATTTTTGATGCATACTGAGAAACGAACAGGTAGCATTGCTCAGTTGGTAGAGTCTGCCTGCAATGCAGGAGACCTGGGTTTGATTCCTGGATTAGCAAGATTCCCTGGAGAAGGAAATGGCAACCCACTCTAGTATTATTTCCTGGAGAATCCCATGGACAGAGGAGCTTGGCGGGCTACAGCCCATGGGGTCACAAGAGCCAGACATGACTTAGTGACTAAACCACCACCACCACCATTCAATGAGTAAGGTGAAGGGTCCTACTGGTGGATGTCAAGAGCATTAAAAACGTGTCCTTGCAGAATCACCTAGAGTCTATCATATAGAGTGATGTAAGTCAGAAAGAGAAAAACAAATATTGTGTATTAGTGCATACATGTGGAATCTAGAAAAATGGCATAAATGATCTTATTTTCAAAACAGAAATAGAGATACAGGTATGGAGAATGCATGGACATGAAGTGGGGAAGAGAAGGGTGGGATGAATTGGGAGACTAGGATTGACATATATATCAACTACTGACCGTATGTATGAAACAGATAATTAATGAGAACCTGATACTTAGGCCTCCTGATGCAAAGAGCTGACTCACTGGAAAAAACTCTGATGTTGGGAGAGATTGGAAGCCAAAGGAAAAAGGAGTAGCAAAGGATGAGATGGTTAGATAGCAACACCAGCTTGATGGAATTTGAACAAACTTCAGGAAATAGTGGAGGACAGAGGAGTCAGGCATGTTGAATTCCATGGGCTCACAAAAAGTCAGACATGACTTAGCAACTGAACAAAAACAACAAATGTGAACCTACTACATAGTTCAGGGAATTCTACTCAGTGCTCTGTGGTGACCTAAATGGGAAGGAAATCCAAAAAAGAGTCAGTATATTTATACATATAGCTGATCTACTTTGTTGTACAACATAAACTAACACTGTAAGGCAACTGTGTGTGTATGTGTGTGTTAGTTGCTCAGTCGTGCCCACCTTTCTGCGACCCTAAGGACTATAGCCCACCAGGCTCCTCTGTCCATGGATTCTCCAGTCAAGAATATTAGAGTGGGTTGCAATTTGCTTCTCAAGAAAGCGACTATACTCCAATAAAAATTAACTTAAAAATGGTGCCCTTCCCCATTCCGCTTTCTAACCCCACAGAATTATATGCATATTTACCTATAAATGGCAATGGGAAGCTAAAAGAAGGCTGATCATAGTCCCCAGATTTAGGATAACGATATAAAAATACTGCTAGTGGTAAAGATTATGCCTGCCAGTGCAGGAGACATTAGAGACACGGGTTTGATCCCTGGGTGGGGAAGATCCTGTGAAGGGGGGCATTGCAACTCACTCCAGTATTCTTGCCTGGAGAATCCCATGGACAGAAGAGCCTGGGTAGGTTATAGTCCATGGTGTTGCAGAGTTGGACACAGCTGAAATGACTTAGCATGCATGTACGTATTATACTCTTATTCTAAATTGTTGCTATTAATGAGATAATATTTTTTTCTCCCTCAGGTAAAATGTCTGAATCTGCTGTATGAATTAATTGGAATAATTTATCATTTCATAAGAATGCTACAAACCTGCATGATATTAATTTATGTTTTCTCTATCGATTCAGTGGAGAAGGAAATGGCAACCCACTCCAGTATTCTTGCCTGGAGAACCCCATGGATGGAGGAGCCTGGTGGGCTACAGTCCATGGGGTCGCAAAGAGTCGGACACGACTGAGTGACTTCACTTCACTTCACTTCTACCAATTCAAAGAGGAAGATCTCTGTCAATCATATAATCATAAGGAACCACAGATGTGTATTTATTCCATTAAAATACACAGCACATTTTTTTCAATAAAATATTTGATATTTACAACTATGTAACTTAAATTTAGAAATGAAGTGTTGGTTATCCAACATTTTATTGCTTTTAAAAGCCTTTAATTTTATCGTTGTATTTTTTCTGGTAAAGCAATGTCTCCATTCTGGAAAATACACTTTGGCAAATTATAACTAGTAATAATTATTAGTAAAGTAACTAGTAACTTGGACATATAGGTAGCTCTTATGCTGTTGTGTTCTACTCCTGGGTATAAAATTTGAACTGATTGCACAGAGAATATATTTTTTAAAGCTACCTAGACAAAAATCTTAGTTTAATAAAGTGTGAGGCGCTAGGAGAATAAAAGAGGATGATCAGGACATCTAATTTTGAGATGACGTTCTTTCATACATTTTTTAATCAAGGTGGTTTTTTTTTAAATTCCTTTTATGTATTTCTCTTGCTTATACTTAAAGGAGAAGTTTAAGAGAAATGTCACTGCGTAATTTCCTTTCCATTTTCTCTTCCCTGCTTAGAAAGAGCACCTACAATTGCCAGAAGAATCGCCTCTAAATAGAACATAATTTGTTCTTGCCAGGCAGCAAAGAATTAAGTAAAAGTTGCATAGGGCTGCCTGCAACAATCTAGGCTTGAAAGATTGCTAAGTGGGTTAGCAGCTTGATCTCCTTATTCATCTTTCCCCAGTTCACTGTAGGGATGTCAGCTCCCCTGCCCCAACCCTTCAGTGTAACTAGCAGACTCTCTCCTACCTCTGCTCTCAACTTTACAATAAAAGTGGTATAGTGAGGGGAACCAACAGGAGAGGGAAGACATGTCTAAAACTTCTTTTTTTTTTTTAATGGTATGAAAGGGGAAACTTGAATACATCATTTTCAGTTATTTATAAACATCTTCCTTTAATTTCCTAGCTTTCTCTAAGTGATGAGAAATTAGACAAGAAAGGAAAGTGTAAGTTATTTAAATTCCACTCAAGTTTGCAATTGAGTTTCATGAAAACAATAATCAATTCATTAGTAAACAGGAATAAACATGTGAGTGGTAAGGAAATCTATAAATTATGGCTGTACAACAGAATACAGGCACATACATACTCACTCTTAACCCATTATAGCATAAACAAATTGAAGAAAAGTAGTGAAAGTGAAAGTAGCTCAGTCGTGTCCAGCTCTTTGCGACCCCGTAGTCCAGAATATTCACTGGAAGGGCTGATGCTGAAGCTGAAACTGCAATACTTTGGCCATCTAATGCGAACAGCTGATTCATTTGGAAAGACCCCGATGCTGGGAAAGATTGAAGGCTGAAGGCAGGAGGAGAAGGGGACAACAGAGGATGATATGGTTGGATGGCATCACTGACTTAATGGGCATGAGTTTGAGTAAACTCCGGGAGTTGGTGATGGACAGGGAGGCCTGGTGTGGGGAGGTTCATGGGGTCGCAAAGAGTCGGACACAACTGAGAGACTGTAGTGAACTGAACTGAGACTATACAGTCCTTGAAATTCTCCAGGCCAGAATATTGGAGTGGATAGCCTTTCCCTAGTCCTGGTGGCTCAGATGGTAAAGCATCTGCCTACAATGCAGGAGACCTGGGTTTGATCCCTGGGTTGGGAAGATCCTCTGGAGAAGGAAATGGCAACCCACTCCAGTACTCTTGCCTGGAAAATCCCGTGGACGGAGGAGCATGGTACCTTACAGTCCATGGGATCGTAAAGAGTCGGACACGACTGAGCGACTTCACTTACACGTTCTCCAGGGGAATCTTCCTACCCCAGGGATTGAACCCAGGTCTCCCACATTGCAGGCAGATTCTTTACTAGTTGAGCCACAAGGGAAGCCCATAGAGAAAAATAGTAGAGAGTAATACTGAATGGATTCAGTACAATTTTTATTCAGGTCTACCTAGTTGCTTCAAACACCAGTATCTAAACAGGGTTTATTTATTTATGTTTTTAACTCAGCTATGGAATGCTCTGTAATCTTTTTCACACTAACCAAGTACTTGAGTCCACACATTATCTTATGTGATCCAGATAAGTCTCTTAAAATTTGTGAAAATTTAAGTCAATTTTTATCCAACTGGCATTTCAATCCCGACACCTAAGTCTTCCAGACTTAGAATTATTTGCAAATCCTCAAAAAGCAGGATGAATCAAAGTTTTACATAGGGGGATATTTTTTGAAATTATGGAAAAAATGGAATAAAAAATGTGGAAGATCACCAGAGTTCTCTTACTGATAGTCGCATTACATGAATGTTTCCAAATTTATATTTTAAACATTTTTACTAGAGAAAAATATGCATAACATAAAATTTACCATCTTAATTCCTTTTAAGTGTACAGGTTGGGGGAATTAGATACATTCATTTTGTTGTACAACAATCATCACAATCTATCCCTTATGCATAAATCATCTTATAACTCTAAAATTAGAAAATCATTCTTAGCCTCTTGCACTCCTAGCTCCTGCAACCACCACTATATTTTCTGTCTTTATGATTTTTAACTACCCTAAGTATTGCATATAGTAAGATCTTATGGTATGTTTTCTTATGACTGGCATATTTCACTTAGCATAAATTCCTCAAAGTTCATCCAGCTTGTAGTGTATGTCAGAATTTCCTGCCTATCTATATGTATGTATATACCTCTTTTTGCTTATCCACTTATCCATCTATAACACAATTAGGAAAAATTTATTTTTTATTATATCACTTTGATTGGAGTTTTGTGATTCTTACCCAGTCAAACAAAGCCTGTAGCTCTTATAACTTTTTTTCCCCCAATAAAAAAGATATCATTCATTGCTAAGGATCTCTGATTCCAAAAGTTCTCCATTTCAAAAAATGCTAGGAGATACTACTTCAAAGAAAAGCTGATTAGTCTGATTGCACGGCCTCTCTCCATTCTGTCTGAACAGTGTGAAAACCTTTTTCATAGTATCTTTTAGTTAAGTAATGATTTTTTCAATAAAAATTTCCATAGCGAAAAATTTTCTTAAAATTTAAAATAATTTCAAACAGTAAAATCTTGATAGCTGCCCTCAACTGGACAATTTGAACCCCAGAGACCTGCCATTTTATAAAATTTTGATCTCTTCAACCATTCACTGGAAGACAGTGAGCACTTACTGCTAAAATCACTCTCCGCAACCCCAAATGGAGCTCTTAATATCTACCTTACAGGCTTTCTATAAGAATTAGAAATACAGTTCTTTAATTGTATGTGATATACCAGGCCCAAAAGGTCACAGGCCCTTAAAGCATTGCTATAGTTATTAATTAAATTAGTGATAGAAGTTTTACATGATGACACTTACATATTTGCTAAGAGGAGGCTCATGAAATATTTGGTAGCCACTCACTTGCAGAAAGTCTATGCATTGTATGTCAATTTTGAATCAGCATACAGTATGAAACAAGATCTTTATAATAAGCTTTACTAATCATTTTACTAGCATTGAAATCCTACAGTAGATCAGTGTTACTTACCCCTAACCTTGTTATCAATTAGAGTACTTTGAAAATAGGTAGCTTCTCATCCTTAAACCAAACTTACTCAGTAAGAATCCCTGGGCGTAGATTCTGACAAATGTCCAAGTTTGGAAACCATTAATCTACTTATCAATGGACATAAGAAAACCTTGCCTTTTGCAGTGGTAGACCATGATACACAACATCTCTGCTATTTCCTTCTGACAACCTATGGTCATGAAGATCTATTTGAGGGTAGAAAATTGAACATTTTAACAGCTAGAGCAATATGTTTGTGGGGTGCAGAGGAGTTAATCTTTAAGGCAGAAACTCAGTTTACTCTGAAAGGGTAAACAACGCTCACTCTGTAAGCAAGACTTTTAGCAAAATAGAGGTAACTTCTATCTGTTATTCTTGAGAAAATCTTGGGTGTAAGAAGCTAACATGAATGCAGAAGGTAAGTATACTGTTTAATAATTTAAATGAAAAATGTTGGCAGAATATGACCCTGAAGATATTTTCCTCCGTAAGTTTTGAGTTAAAATGCTCTGTCTCTGAAGAGGTTATTCTTTCTTGAGGTGTATGTGTGTGTTTATTCACTATTTGCCCCAGAGGAGGCTAAGGGCCATGATTAGCTCATACCATGTATGATATGTGGGCTTAATTTTCTCTTTGCATCCTTACAGAGAGAAATGATAAGCGCTGTACTGGGTTTAGCCTCGCATTACCTCCACAGCTACTGATGTTCACACATGGTAGTAGTATACTTGGCTTACAATAAAATTTTCTAGAATTGTGAGAGTTGGTTGTTAAGCACAGCCATTACTAAATATAAAATGAAATAAATGTACAATTAAATTTTATAAAACAAAGGCAATATATACTTAAAATTTATTATTTCCTGATTAGTTCATGTCTATTGAATCTGTATGCTGGTAATACTCCCTAAATGCATGTTAAGTGGGCATCTTTTCCAAAATCTACATTCATTGCTAAAAAGGGATAACATTAGGAATATTTACACCATGAAAATCACAAACTCTACAAATCAGTGGCATGTTTTCCTTCTTATTTTGTGAAGAGAGGTTGTTAAACATTTACTAGAACATTTCTGACATGGTATAATTTTAGACTGAACAAATGATGCTTTGGGAAATGTATTATTTAAAATTTTCTAAGGATATTACAATACATTATTTCTAAGGAAGCCAGTTATATACATTAAATGCATAGAGTGGGGATTTTCTTATGCAATGAATTAATATTTCTACAAATATAGAAACTGAAATGTCCATTTTCCTGGAGAGAAGGGGCAACAAATCAGGAGACAATAAAGGTATCCACCCTAAAGGTCTGGAAATGGTTAGAGGGTCCCAGAAAATCAGGGGCATCCTTACCTATAACTCAAGAGAGGGAACACAAAAGCCAAATGTGGGTCTTTCTGCCCCTCAGTAAGCACTATTATTATTAGAAAAATCCTGTTCATCACTAATCTCATTTATTCTTTGAGGAAATTTGGAGTGCAGTGGGTACCCCCACTTAAGAGCAGTTGAGGGAGTGCTCAAGCACAGCCATGAGGTTTACTGGAGTCATCTGTAGCAGAAGGTGCGGTTGGCAGTAAGAGAATATGGCCAGAATGGAAAGACTATGGAATTTATTCCAGATATTAGGTGATTTACATGTAAAAGGAAATTGAAAACTAATATATAATCATAAAATATTGTGACCAAATGTGTATATATGTTTGTGTAAGTGTATGTGTTTATACACACGTTTCTTTCCTTTATACATATATTTTTGTCATTCTTTAATCTCTGTCATGACCCTTTTGAGACCCATGGACTATAGCCCACCAGGCTACTCTCTCCATGGGATTTCCCAGGCGAGAATACTGGAGTGGGTTGCCCTTTCCTTCTCCAGGTGATCTTCCCGACCCAGAGATTGACCCTGGGTCTCCTGCATTGCAGGCAGATTCTTTAGCACTGAGCCACTTGGGAAGCCTCATATATATTATCTATAAATGTGCATATATATACATACATATATATATGATTCACAATAAAATAAAATATCACATGGAAATGCATGATAAATATGAGGACTGAACTGAGCTAAGAAAGTTCTATTGTGGGAGAAATTTTTATGTTCTGCCACCTGGGGTATAGTACCCCTGAGGAATATTTTATTATTTTCTAGAAAGCAAAGATCATATTTCACTAGTTTTAGATACATATATAATTTGGTAAAAACTTAATTGAAAGAAAAGTGTTGCACATGATGAAAATAAAAATCTGTCACAAAAATTTTACTCAAAAAGTGAAGCAATGTCCTCTTATCCCAGAAAACCAAGCTAGCGAGGATGCTATGCTGTACCTTGTAATGTTCGTACAAAAGGGTTTATGCTAGACTGAATTTCAATCAACCTGGAAAACCTCTTCTTATGAAGACCTTCTCAGATAAGGGTCAGGTTCAAGTCCTTATTCTCTCAATAAAAGCATTAAAAGATGGCATAACTTCCACTTGATCTTATTTTTTTCTAAATACATTCCAAGATTATGTTGTTTGCTAAAATTTTGTTTAGAAAAATTGCATCTGAATTTAATGTGACCTTTAGTTCTTTTGTTTCGTCAGATGAGATCCATGAAAAAATTATTTTATACGCCTTTTCAGAGAACTGTCTTTTCAGTTCATGCAGGTTAATCTATGCTTTCTAATGTTTTTTTTTCATATTTTTCTAATTAAAACTTTTATCTTAAAACTCAAAAAAGCTTACATAAGTTGATTCTATATACGTATTTATGTAAAAGTGGTTATATGTGTATATAATACACAAAAAGTTAAGCTGCACTGAAATTTATCCTGGCTAAATTTTGTCTTTTCCTTTACTATGAAATTCTAAACTTTGAAAAGTTCATGTATTTTATGTAACTATTTTAATATTGAAGGAGTAACAACAGTTGATATACTAAGGAAATCAGGTTTGACTACATTTTGATATTTGATTATTTTCTAGTTCATCAAAGTTATCTGTGTAGGACACTATGCAATAGTTAGGAGCAGGCAATTATTAAGATATGCAATAGTCATTAAAAGATAAATATAGTTTTAAGTTTTACTAATGATTTTAATGTAGGCAGAACATCTGGTTTAAACAAATGATTCATTCTCAGATTATGTTTGTGAATTTAATGTCTTTTATGAAGTTGCCAATTCCCTCACACTCCCACTTCTGTCATTAGCTAGTATTTGGTTTTAGAAGGCAGTTGAGAATGAGAGGTGCATCTGGTGTAAGCTAAAAAGAAAAAAAGACTAAGATCTGCAGCATGTGAGCATTGTTCCTTTCAGCATCTCTGTGAGATAAAGCTATGAAATATTATCTTGTTTGCTAAAACATATGAAAATATCACTGTTCCATATTATAGAATATAATTCTGTCCAATGGCCAAGTCATATGAAAAACACAAATCAAAATCAGAAGATGCTTTACCTCCCTGTTGGCTCAGACAATAAAGAATCTGCTTGCAATGTGGGAGACCTGGGTTCGATCTCTGGGTCAGGAAGATCCCTTCTAGAAGGGGATCGCTACCCACTCCAGCATTCCTGGCTGGAGAATTCCATGGGCAGAGGACCCTGGCAGGCTAGAGTAGCAAAGTAGAGTACCTGGCAGGGTAGCAAAGAGTCAGACATGATCGAGCAACTAACATTTTCTTTCTCTTTTTTCTTTCTTTTTTTTTTTAAGTTTTAATTCTTATATTGCTTATATAATTTATTTTTAACCATTTATAATTTGTTTATTTATTTATTTTTTAACTTTACAATATTATATTGGTTTTGCCATACATCAACATGAATCCACTGCAGGTGTACACGTGTTCCCCATCCTGAACCCCCCTCCCACTCTCTCTGGGTCATTCCAGTGCACCAGCCCCAAGCATCCTGTATTTAACATAAGAAATCACTCAAATTTTGACATGTATTAATTCATTTCTTCCTCATAATAAACCCTTCCTCACAATAACCCATAATAACCCTAGGAAGTTGATAATATAAGCTCCTAGCCAAGAACCTATATGTGATATTTCAAGCATGGCCACAAATAGCTACAAAATCTTTACCTGGCTAACCTCACAGAGAGCAGCCCTCCACAGCAAAGATGGTACACATCAATGTGTTGAAGTCTTTACAGGGAGTGCAGTCGAGGAGAACTCACAGCTCCCTGACCAGCCATTAGCATATTGATAGTGCATCTGGAGGCCTCCATATCAAATACCTTCCTTGGATGCCTTTGATGAAATGTACTCATACCCAAAAGCATAATTAAGAAATATCTTGCAAAATATAATTTAGTAATCAAATATTATTAAATTCTTTGTCAAAAATGTGATTTGTACATATTCATAATTATTACACAAATCAGTGTCTCTAAACACTAAAGGAAACATACACAGATATTTTATCTTACAATTGTTATAAATATAATAACACATAGAAATAGAACATAAATATAATTAATAGAAATAGTGTAACTTATAATTATATAAATATAAATTAAATTAAGCATATAGATGCATATTGGCATACTCACCTGAAAAATACCTGAAATGTATAAGCCACCTGTCTGTTGACTATGATTTATTTTTCAGATCTATTCTCTTTAATATAAATGATGGATGGAAGAAAATATAATTTGAATCCATCTGATTTTCCTATTTATGACCTGATCTATTTCACTTATTTATTTATTCAGTACATATCTGTTATCCATCTATCATATGCTAGAATAGAGGAAAAAATGATGAAGTGGGCATTCTATACAAGGACTTTTTATTTTAGAGTGAGGCAGCATGCCAGCATTCAGCACTGGTCATTATAGGGTTACACAGAACACATTACCTAATCTAGACAGTAGAAGAGAATACTTCTTAGAAGAGAAAACAACTGACAAGTGTCTGAATGTATGAACAAAATTTTGTCTGGGAAACAGAAATGGAAAAGCAATACAGACAAAAGAATTGAAAGAACTCATTCCATAAAGGCGGAAAATAAGTAGGAATCTGCTGAAAAGTCCAAGCCTTTGAATTTGTTCAGATTTGACCCTGCCTAACACTTGCAGTGATGGTTTTTAGACAAGGTCATGATTAGATTTCCATTAAACTGAGCCCTTGCGGGCATTTTGTCCGGTGGAGTTGTCAGGACTAAAGGCAAGCAGAGTACCTAAATACAGGGGCACTTTACCAAGGATCCTTGGACCCCCTAAAAGTTCTGTGGATAGAATTTAGGAGGTTTTCAAACTTGATGGGAGAAGTGTTACATTAGTTTGGGGTCTTACATTTAGATCTTTATTTCATGTTGATATATAGTGTAAGATAAAAATTTAACTTCAATTTTGTGCTTGTGGCTATCTGGTTCTGTCAACACATCTGCTGAAGAGACTTTCCTTTTTAAAATAATATTTATGCCAATCACCACTTCAAACCACCTGAATATTAATTCCACTGTTTGAATACTTTATGTAATATAATTAAAATGCATATTACTATATCATAGATTTAAGTATGCTGACTGGTGTGTTTCAACATAATTTTTTTCATTGTAATACTTTATAAATTTATTAATATGCATACTGATGTACATTATAAAATATTTATTTTGTGCCTATTCATTTAAATATTATCAGAAAGTAACTATAGATTTCATCAGACTGCTACAAGGTCATGGACTCAAAAAAATATTAAGAATTTGGAGATTGTTCCAATAACTCAGGCAATAGATGAAATCCTGAACTAGAGCAATGGTAACTTAAAAGTATGTATAATAAAGGAACAGGCAAATTCAGTATCATTTCGTGATTAAATAAATGCCAAGAAACAAAGATAAGGTGAAATCAACTAAATTCTGAACTTGGGTGATTTGATTGGTTGGTGGTGTGTAGTTCTGGGACTCAATGTGGAAGTTAAATTTAACACGACAAGAACTGCCAATAATCAACCATGGCAAGAAGATAAATGAAGCGACTGACTCAGGATAAAGCCATAGTAAGTTCAGTTCAGTTCAGTCTCTCAGCGTGTCCGACTCTTTGCGACCGCATATACTGCAGCATGCCAGGCCTCCTTGTCCATCACCAACTCCAGGAGTTCACTCAAACTCATGTCCATCACGTCGGTGATGCCTTCCAACTATCTCATCCTATGTTGTCCCCTTCTCCTCCCACCTTGACACTTTTGCAGCATCAGGGTCTTTTCCAATGAGTCAGTTCTTCACATCAGGTGGCCAAAGTATTGGGGCTTTGGCTTCAGCATCAGTCCTTCCAATGAATACTCAGGATTGATTTTCTCCAGGATTGACTGGTTGGATTTCCTTGCAGTCCAAGGGACTCTCAAGAGTCTTCTCCAACACCACAGTTCAAAAGCATCAGTTCTTTGGTGCTCAACTTTCTTTATAGTCCAACTCTGACATCTATATGTGACTACTGGAAAAACCATAGCTTTGACTAGACAGACCTTTTTTGGTTAGGTAATGCCTCTGCTTTTTAATATGTTGTCTAGGTTGCTGCTGCTGCTGCTGAGTCGCTTCAGTCGTGTCCGACTCTGTGCGACCCCATAGACGGCAGCCCACCAGGCTCCCTGTCCCTGGGATTCTCCAGGCAAGAACACTGGAGTGAGTTGCCATTTCCTTCTCCAATGCATGAAAGTGAAAAGTGAAAGTGAAGTTGCTCAGTCGTGTCCGACTCTTCACGACCCAGTGGACTACAGCCTACTGGGCTCCTCCGCCCATTGGATTTTCAAGGCAAGAGTACTGGAGTGGGGTGCCATCGCCTTCTCCAGTTGTCTAGGTTAGTCATAGCTTTTCTTCCAAGGCGAAAATGTCTTTTAATTCCATGGCTGCAGTCACCATCTGCAGTGATTTTGGAGCCTAAAAAAATAAGGTCTGTCACTGCTTCCATTGTTTCCCCATCTATTTGCCATTGAGTGATGGGACCAGATACCATAATCGTAGTTTTGTGAATGTTGAGTTTTAAGCCAAAATTTTCACTCTCCTCTTTCACTTTCATCAGGAGGCTCTTTAGTTCTTCTTAACTTTAAGGCTCTTTAGTTCTTCTTAACTTTAAGGCTCTTTAGTTCTTTTTCACTTTCGGTCATAAAAGTGGTGTCATCTGCTTATTTGAGGTTTTTGATATTTCCCCCAGCAGTCTTGATTCCTGCTTGTGCTTCTTCCAGCCCAGCGTGTCACATGATATACTCTTCATATAAGTTAAATAAACATGGTGACAACATACAGCCTTGACATACTCCTTTCCCCATTTGAAACCAGTGTGTTGTTCCATGTCCAGTTCTAACTGTTGCTTCTTGATCTGCATATAAATTTCTCAGGAGGCAGGTCAGGTGGTCTGGTATTCCAATCTCTTAAACAATTTTCCACAGTTTGTTGTGATGCACAGCGTCAAAGGCTTTGGTACAGTCAATAAAGCAGAAATAGATGTTTTTCTGGAACTCTCTTCCTTTTCAATGATCCAACGGATTTTGGTAATTTGATCTCTGGTTCCTCTGCCTTTTCTATAAACAGCTTGAACATCTGGAAGTTCACGGTTCACGTATAGTTGAAGTCTGGCTTGGAGAATTTTGAGCATTACTTTGCTAGCATGTGAGATGTGCACAGGTGTGTGTTAGTTTGAGCATTCTTTGGCATTGCCTTTCTTTGGGATTGGAATGAAAACTGACCTTTTCCAGTCCTGTGGCCACTGCTGAGTTTTCCAAATTTGCTGGCATACTAAGTGCAACATTTTCACAGCATCATCTTTTAGGATTTGAAATAGCTCAACTGGAATTCCATCACCTCCACTAGCTTTGTTTGTAGTGATCCTTCCATAGGCCCACTTGACTTAGACCAGCTATTGATTACTATCAGCTATGGTGTCATATACTATGTATACCGTGTTAGAAAATAGAACATTATGTAAAAAATAATGTCATAAAGCTGCTGCTGCTGCTGCTACTAAGTCACTCCAGTCATGTCTGACTCTGTGTGACTGCACAGATGGCAGCCCACTAGGCTTCTCGATCCCTGGGATTCTCCAGGCAAGAACATTGGAGTGGGTTGCCATTTCCTTCTCCAATGCATGAAAGTGAAAACTGAAAGTGAAGTTGCTTAGTCG
This sequence comes from Ovis aries, assembly GCF_016772045.2. NCBI lineage: Eukaryota > Metazoa > Chordata > Mammalia > Artiodactyla > Bovidae > Ovis > Ovis aries. The sequence continues at coordinate 213,537,605 of NC_056055.1, forward strand.
TGTCCAACTCTTAGGGACCCCACGGACTGCAGCCCACCTGGCTTCTCCATCCATGGGATTTTCCAGGCAAGAGTACTGGAGTGGGGTGCCATTGCCTTCTCTGATGTCATTAAGCAATTTGTGGTTAATCTGTAAAGAATCATTGTTGTGAATCTACTCTGTATTTACAGTTCTGTACCAGCAATTATTTGCACTCAAAAGCAAACACAGCTAATGTTGCTTGGTTATAGGCAGCAATATTAAAAATTTCCCTCAAAAGAATAACAAAAAGAGATGCTGTCTATGAAAGTGCTGAAAATCCCTCAGACCTTACTGCTCTACATCCTGTAAGGCTGGTGATGACACTACCTTTTCCTTCTGTCTTGGGCTTCATCCTTGTTTGATCTTACTCATGCATTAGAGGCCAGTACCTAAAAAGCTCAAATTCAGTAGGCCTTTCCTCTTATCCAAACATTATGATTTTTCCCTTTCATATAAATCATACTATAATATGGACAGACTGAAAACCGAAGCCATCACTTGCTTTGTTAGTATAAACAGATTTAATTTCCATTCACATGTAATTTTACAAGGTATGCAACTTGAACACTATTGAACAAAGATAATATATAAATTTCTGCTCAAAGGTGACAAGCAAATTATGTTACTTTAGTTTTTTTCTAAAAATTTTAGCCATTTATTAGAAACACAGCTGTCAGTTTAGATCAAATATACTCATATTTCCCTGTTATATTATTAGGATCATCAAGAAATTTAATTGTCCCTTACAGTTTGATTTCCTACAAAAGTGTTATAACACAATTAGTACTATTGCAAATAAGTATTGAACTGTGTGAAAATACTTATGATTTCATATGACATACATATAATAATAGATGAGAGATACAAAATTCAAGTTAACACTTGATAAAGATTCTGCTCTCATACAACTGCCAGTAATAATCAATGTGGGGACAATATAGTCTGCTTTATGAAAGTGAAACAGAATCCTGGCAGAATAATTTCCAAAGGTTTTAATGATAGCTCAAATATTACTTGCTTGTCATTTAATCATATTAAATACTCTGAATCTAATAAATTATCTGTGATAGACACACTAAACACTTTAAGAATGGGAAATCATTTGGTTTATTAGGCTAATGACTAAAATCAGAATGTAATGAAATTCTTCTGCATGAAATCTATATTTCTCCACTCTTTTTATAGTGTTTAGAATTGTCATAAGGTATTACCATGCAGGTTTTGTGGGTAAACGAAGGCTTAGAGATTCTAAAATATTCACGGGTTTCTATTTTTTAACTAAAAGTTACACTAACTAGGAAAGTACATTTTTGTCCTATTACCATTTTCTCAGTGATATAACAGTCACAAAGAGTTGAAGCAGCAGTTCTACACCAGCCTTAGTTTATAGACAAAAGGCTACAGGCTTAGCCCTTAGAAATATGGTAACATGATTGAGATTGAGCAAAAGGGATTCAGTGAAGAAAATGAGAATTTGTAAAGGAGGAGTATGAGTCTAAAAAGAGTTTCAGTTCAGTTCAGTTCAATCGTCAGTCATGTCCAACTCTTTGCGACCCCATGAATGCAGCATGTGAGGCCTCCCTGTCCATCACCAACTCCCAGAGTTCACTCAGACTCAACATCCATCGAGTCAGTGATGCCATCCAGCCATCTCATCCTCTGTTGTCCCCTTCTCCTCCTGCCCCCAATCCCTCCCAGCATCAGAGTCTTTTCCAATGAGTCAACTCTTTGCATGAGGTGGCCAAAGTACTGGAGTTTCAGCTTTAGCATCATTCCTTCCAAAGAACACCCAGGGCTGATCTCCTTCAGAATGGACTGGTTGGATCTCCTTGCAGTCCAAGGGACTCTCAAGAGTCTTCTCCAACATCTCAGTTCAAAAGCATCAGTTCTTTGGTGCTCAGCTTTATTCACAGTCCAACTCTCACATCCATACATGACCATTGGAAAAACCATAGCCTTGACTAGACGGACCTTTGTTGGCAAAATAATGTCTCTGCTTTTGAACATGCTATCTAGGTTGGTCATAACTTTTCTTCCAAGGAGTAATGTCTTTTAATCTTATGGCTGTAATCACCATCTGCACTGATTTGGGAGCCCCCCAAAATAAAGTCTGACACTGTTTCCACTGTTTCCCCATCTATTTCCCATGAAGTGATGGGACCAGATGCCATGATCTTCGTTTTCTGAATGTTGAGCTTTAAACCAACTTTTTCACTCTCCTCATTTTTCACTTTCATCAAGAGGCTTTTTAGTTCCTCTTCACTTTCTGCCATAAGGGTGGTGTCATTTGCATATCTGAGGTTATTGATATTTCTCCCGCCAATCTTGATTCCAGCTTGCGCTTCTTCCAGCCCAGCATTTCTCATGATGTACTCTGCATAGAAGTTAAATAAGCAGGATGACAATATACAGCCTTGATGTACCCCTTTTCCTATTTGGAACCAGTCTGTTGTTCCATGTTCAGTTCTAACTGTTGCTTCCTGACCTGCATACAGATTTCTCAAGATGCAGGTCAGGTGGTCTGGTATTCCCATCTCTTTCAGAATTTTCCAGTTTACTGTGATCCACACAGTCAAAGGCTTTGGTATAGTCAATAAAACATCTATAGAAATAGATGTTTTTCTGGAACTCTCTTGTTTTTTTTTGATGATCCAGTGCATGTTGGCAATTTGATCTCTGGTTCCTCTGACTTTTCTAAAACCAGCTTGAACATCTGGAATTTCTCGGTTCATGTATTGCTGAAGCCTGGCTTGGAGAATTTTGAGCATTACTTTACTAGCGTGTGAGACGAGTGAAACTGTGCATTAGTTTGAGCATTCTTTGGCATTGCCTTTCTTTGGAATTAGAATGAAAACTGACCTTTTCCAGTCCTGTGGCCACTGCTGAGTTTTCCAAATTTGCTGGCATATTGAGTACAGCAGTTTCATAGCATCATCTTTTAGGATTTGAAATAGCTCAACTGGAATTCCATCACCTCCACTAGCTTTGTTCATAGTGATGCTTTCTAAGGCCCACTTGACTTCACAATCCAGGATGTCTGGCTCTAGGTGAGTGATCACACCGTTGTGATTATCTTGGTCTTCAACATCTTTTTTTGTACAGTTCTTCTGTACAGTTCTGTATTCTTGCCACCTCTTCTTTATATCTTCTGCTTCTCTTAGGTCCATACCATTTCTGTCCTTTATTGAGCCCATCTTTGCATGAACTGTTCCCTTGGTATCCATAATTTTCTTGAAGATATCTCTAGTCTTTCCCATTCTGTTCTTTTCCTCTATTTCTTTGCATTGATCACTGAAGAAGGCTTTCTTATCTTTTCTTGCTATTCTTTGGAACTCTGCATTCAGATGCTTATATCTTTCCTTTTCTCCTTTGTTTTTTGCTTCTCTTCTTTTCACAGCTATTTGTAAGGCCTCCCCAGACAGCCATTTTGCTTTTTTGCATTTCTTTTCCATGGGCATGGTCTTGATTCCTGTCTCCTGTACAATGTCATGATCCTCCGTCCATAGTTCATCAGGCACTCTATCTATCAGATCTAGGCCCTTAAGTCTATTTCTCACTTCCACTGTATAATCATAAGGGATTTGATTTAGGTCATACCTGAATGGTCTAGGGGTTTTCCCTACTTTTTTCAATTTAAGTCTGAATTTGGTAATAAGGAGTTTATGATCTGAGCCACAGTCAGCTCCTGGTCTTGTTTTTGTTGACTGTATTGAGCTTCTCCATCTTTGGCTGTAAAAAATATAACTGATCTGATTTTGGTGTTGACCATCTGGTGATGTCCATGTGTAGAGTCGTCTTGTATTGTTGGAAGAGGGTATTTGCTAAGACCAGCACATTTTCTTTGCAAATTCTATTAGTATTTGCCCTGTTTTATTCCATATTCCAAGGCCAAATTTGCCTGTTACTCCCGGTGTTTCTTTACTTCTTACTTTTGCATTCCAGTGTCCTGTAAAGAAAAGGACATCTTTTTGGGGTGTTAGTTCTAAAAGGTCTTGTAGATCTTAATAGAACCATTTAACTTCAGCTTCTTCAGCGTTACTGGTTGGGGCATAGACTTGGATTACTATGATAATGAATGGTTTGCCTTGGAAACGAACAGAGATCATTCTGTCATTTTTGAGATTGCATCCAAGTACTGCAATTCGGACTCTTTCGTTGACTATGATGGCTACTCCATTTCTTCTAAGGGATTCATCTCTCCTCAGTAGTAGATATAATGGTCATCTGAGTTAAATTCACCCATTCCAGTCCATGTTAGTTCGCTGATTCCTACCTAGAATGTCGACGTTCACTCTTGCCATCTCCTGTTTGACCACTTCCAATTTGCCTTGATTCATGGACCTGACATTTTAGGTTCCTATGCAATATTGCTCTTAAGCTTGTTCTGTTATATAGAATGGGATGCAGTCAAAATTCAAATATTAGTTATGACATGATAGACATAAGCCATTTTTGTGAAAACAATAGGTAGAAGAATCTTTTGAGACATTAAAAAGGATAATGCTACTCACATCCCGAGCTACCATTTGTTGACACCAGGGTCAGGTTGGAAGGCCATGGATTCCGAACAATATCTTGCCAATGAATAGTGTCTGTATAACAGAGAAATTTGTTCTGGTCTACATAGACGCCGCCATTTAGGATTTCTGTATTAAAACAAACAAACATAGATTTGCTGTCAACTTTTTTGATGATAAAAGGTAGTCAATCAAACTAATTTACTCTTAAGCTATCTTCAGGGTTAAATTAGTTACTTTGTTAATAGTCAAGATTTCTTATAAAATACCTTTTTCCTGAGTCATATAGATTGCAGAAATTTGAAAACATTGAACAATACAAAGAAAAATAAAAACTCATAATTCAAACACTCAGAGAGAAACACTCTTCACTGTTTGGAACAGATTCTATCAGTCTCATTTCTGTTTTATTTCCTCTCAAATTGGAATAATATTGTGTATATATTTCATAACCTGATAATTTTGTTAATACTAAATGGTTAATAATCAAAGGCAATTAAATATTATTCTGTGTTATTTCTAAGGAGAATATGATACTCCAGGGTGTAACTTAAACAATATTTATTTAACCAATCACCCCTTGTTGGTAATTTAACTTGTTATCTCTGATTAGCTCTTTAAATTATTTTTCCCTATAAATAACATTCACAGATTGTGAATATTTTTAAGGCTTTCTGCATATTGCCAAATTTCCCTTAAAAATATTGTTTCAGTCAATGTGATATTGACTGGAGTCAGTTAGGTAAGTAATCAGCACAAAATGGAAGGTAAATTTAATGCTTTAATCACAAAAGTATTCTTTATTCATCTCAAATTCAGTCAATAGAACTGCCAATTATTCTTTAAGAACAACACAAAGCAAGATATCATAGATATTCTCTGGTTCATTGCAACAGGGCATGACTGTGATACAATGCACCAAAACCAATGTTTACTTGATTCTTATTTTATGACACTGGCCTTAATCAGCTAACTTGTTCCCTCTGAACAGTGGCTGATTATATACATAGATTCTTGTACAGATAGCTTTACATTATCCAGACAAAAAGGTAGAAAATACTATTCTTATCATTTTGAGAAATTGATTAGAAATACATATAGCATCTTCCTACTCAATATATACTACATTTTTTCTTCCTAATACAAAAACAAGAGAAATCATATAACAGTCCATAAAGCAGTCAGATACAAAAAAAACAAAATTCAATTAACAGTGATTTATATAGATAAGTGATTATTTTTTTTTCATATGATAAGAAACTTAGCAGAGGCAGTTGTGGATATTAGTTTAGCTATTCTGCAGTACCCACCACCTACTATGTATGTTGGCTTTGTTCATTCCAGGCATAAGATGACTGCTGCATCTAAAGACGTTTGAATTCAAGGCAAGATGAAGACAAAAGAATGAACAGGTGGCTTTTGATTTGAAACGGGATGTTTACCCAAGGATTAATCTGCATTTTATTGGCCAGAACAATATCCTAGGCTGAGCGAGAAATTCTTAAGGTGGACATATTGTTATGCAAACAAAACCTAAAATGTGCAGGGGTGTTAGCAAGGAAGGTGAGGGATGGAATATCAGGACATCAACCAACTCTGTCTCCTCTACTGGCTTTAAGAAAATCATGTCTCCTGTGCAGTGAGTGCTTAGTCTCTCAATTGTGTTGGACCCTTTGTGACCCAGTGACCAGGGTCCCCTGTCCATGGGATTTTTCAAGCAAGAATACTGGAGTGGGTTGCCGCTTCCTTCTCCAGGGGAGCTTCCTGACCTAGGGATCGAACCCTTGTCTCTTGTGTCTCCTGTACTGAAGGTGGATAATTTATCTCCTGAGCCATCAGGGAAGCCCTCTCCTGTGCAGTATTCCAAGCAAAACCTTTAAAGGAAGTGAAGACTGTCTGAGTGAAATGAAAGTCACTTAGTCGTGTCTGACTCTTTGAGACACCGTGGACTATACAGTCCATGGAATTCTCCAGGGCAGAATACTGGAGTAGGTAGCCTTTCCCTTCTCCAGGGGATTTTCCCAACCCAGGTCTCTCACATTGCAGGTGGATTTTTTAGCAGCTGAGCCACAGAGAAGCCCAAGAATACTGAAGAGGGTAGCCTATCCTTTCTCCAGGGGATCTTCCTGATCAGGAATTGAACCGTCTCCTGCAATTGAATTGTCTCCTGCACTGCAGGTGGATTCTTTACCAACTGAGCTATGAGGGAAGCCAATAGTCCCCTTAAATGAAAAAGGAGCATAAAAGAATGAAAGGAACATGTAACATCATAAAAAAAGTACTTGTGGAAGTAAGATTGGAGGTCACATATAAAGTGCATTACTATATAGCATGTATAGAATCCTCCAGATTAATTTTGACATTGTAGGACTTTCCACATTTAAAATCAATCCCATTTCCATTATTAATTCTATCACTGACTATTGGATCCATTTTCTCAAATGGGAGGGGAAAAAAAAAAGAAACAAAGAAATTAGATCATCTTTCTACTTCTACAACCCAGTTCATTATTTTTCATGACCTAACCATACAATCTTCATCAAAGCAAGAAGGGAGATGTAAGAGGTAAGAAAGATTGTGAAAATGGATTTCTGCATTAATGTTTGGCATTAAGCTTCTATCCAAGAAATGTGAGGATTTCATACTAATAGCTTTCTCATGAGACATTAGCTGATGCTCTTCTGCACTAGGAATAATTCTTCATTAGGTGACAAAGAAAGGAGATTTTGACTGCTATCCAGGAAACAAAGGTTATTTTTCAGTCTAGATTTGGAAAAGTTCTGCTTTAAAAAAATGTGAATAGAAAATGTAATAGCTCAAACATTGTAGAAAGAGTATATTTTTCAGGAGTCACATTTTAATTTAAATAGTTCATACTGAAGGAACACAGCATCCATCTACAACTTCCTATCTAAAAATATTCAAAAGAATCAGATTATATTATGCTGAATAATAATCGCATCAAATCCCTTTCTTCAACAAAATTAATCTCCTACCAATGTTGACATTTATTTCTTAGAAATACTCTGTTCAAGAGCTTGACTTATACATGGAAAAGGATTTGAAAAAGAGGCAATAAAAATTCAAGTATAATCTCACATGTTCAAATTTTAAATTGAGACTATAATCATGATCAATCTGGATGATATTTTTATCATTCTGAATTAAAAACTCAGCATCTGCTAGCAATTCTGGTCAGCAGGATTTATAATATTTTAGTACTTAAATAGATAGTTTATTCATGCATGTGTATATTTTCCCTGAAAATAGTCTTTTTTTTCCTTTGTTTGGCTTAGACCATAATCTGCCTTTGAATGCCATAATTTCACAATCAAAAAGTGTATATTTTATTGAAATTTATAGAAGAGTTTTTGTGTACCCTTCATCTTATATTTTGATAAACTTGATTGCCTAAATATGCATCAGGAAATAATGTCAAATTGCATTTACTCATTTATATCATTTATATTTATTTCATAACTTTATACAGTGTTAGTGTTAGAATATTAATTAATATGTTCTGTGTGGATATATTCAGTTAGATTTATTGCTGGACTAAGAAAATTCTAGGAAAGGTATTAACCTGCAAGAAAGTTGCTAAAAGACACAGATTATTAATCTGACAAAAGGGATAGCTAATGTCTCTACCTTCATTGACCATGAAAGAAAGTGAAAGTGAAGTCGCTCAGTCCTGTCTGACTGTTTGTGACCCAATAACTGTAGCCTACCAGGCTCCTATGTCCATGGGATTTTCCAGGCAAGAATACTGGAGTGGGTTGACATTTCCTTCTCCAGGAGATCTTCCCCACCTATGGATTGAACCTGGGTCTCCTGCATTGCAGGCAGACACTTTACTGTCTGAGCCACTAGGAAAGGCCATAAAGTTATTGACCATAAAAGCTTTTCTAAAATTATCTGTTTAGATTAGAAAAAGGGGCAAAGATTAGAAAAAGAGAAAATCTTGTTAAGATATTTATCTAGGATGATACCAGAAAAATGTCTGGCTATACCTTTGCTAACAGCTTGTGTCAACTTTGTTATACCAAGAGTTTCTATTCCACTAGCAGCATGAAATTGTGATTAATAATTATATGTTAAAATCATGTAACAAGACAATTTCAAAGGATCTAGGCAAATGAGGCACAGATTTAGATGAAATTCAAACAAAGATGCCTGAAAGTATGGAAGGATTCAAAAAATATTGAATAACTAAATGAGTTCAAGTTGCACTAATCTCATTCCATTTAACGTCACTTTCCTTGCAGGAAATACATCAGAGTAAATAAAGACAGACACAAATAGATTCTTGGTCACTGAAACAATTAGTAGGAAAAACATCTGCTATCTATTGTCTTATCATATTATATAAAAATATTTCCAGCAAGTTCACAGAACAAAACTGTCTTGTATAAAAATGCCATTGATGCTTTTGAACTGTGGTGTTGGAGAAGACTCTTGAGAGTCCCTTGGACTGCTAGGAGATCCAACCAGTCCATCCTAAACGAAATCAGTCCTGGGTGTTCATTGAAAAGACTGATGTTGAAGCTGAAACTCCAATACTGTGGCCACCTGATGCGAAGAGTTGACTCATTTGAAAAGACCCTGAGGCTGGGAAAAATTGAGGGCAGGAGGAGAAGGGGATGACAGAGGATTAGATGGTTGTGTGGCATCACCAACTCAATGGACACAAGTTTGGCTAGGCTCAGGGAGTTGGTGATAGACAGGGAGGCCTGGCGTGCTGTAGTTCATGGGGTCATAAAGAGTCAGACACAACTGAGCGACTGAACTGAACTGAAATACAATAAGATATATTAAATACAAATTTCTATGAAAAAAGTATAGTTTCATTATTTAAACAACTCCACTAAACAGTTAAATATGTTTGTGTCTCAAACACTTCCTACTAGATTAATATGTGCAAGTCAAGTAAAAAAAATAGCTTTTTTGGGTACTTAGTAAATTGTAAACTGTACTCCTCTCCAATGTGTTAAATTTAACATACATAGCACATGATTTATACCTGAAGTATTGAGACTAAACTCCATGAAGGCAGGGGATATTTTTCAGTGCTGTACCTATTATGTCAAATTTGAAACAACAGTTAATCAATGAACATTTGTTAAATTGAACTGAAAAAAATTCCCCTGACATTTGTTACCGACATTGAGCAGTTTATTTCTGGTATAGCTCATAATTTTAAATTATATTCTGACCAAATCAAAGTAAGAATGGAAGTTATCTTTTTTCAATAAGCACTCTTTAGGAGAACAGAAAAGTTATACCCATTTGAATGCAGAGTTCCAAAGAATAGCAAGGAGAGATAAGAAAGCCTTCCTCAGTGATCAGTGCAAAGATATAGAGGAAAACAAGAATGGGAAAGACTAGAGATCTCTTCAAGAAAATTAGAGATAGCAAGGGAACATTTCATGCAAAGATGGGCATAATAAAAGACAGAAATGATATGGACTTAACAGAAGCAGAAGATATTAAGAAGAGGTGGCAAGAATACAGAACTATACAAAAAAAAATCTTCATGACCCAGATAATCACAATGGTTTGATAACTCTCCTAGAGCCAGACAGCCTGGAATGTGAAGTTAAGTGGGCCTTAGGAAGCATCCGTATGAATAAAGATAGTAGAGGTGATGGAATTCTAGTTGAGCTATTTCAAATACTGAAAGATGATGCTGTGAAAGTGCTGCACTCAATATACCAGCAAATTTGGAAAACTGAGAAGGAAATGGCAACCCACTCCAGTACTCTTGCCTGGAAAATCCCATGGACAGAGGAGCGTGGTGGGCTACAGTCCACGGGGTTGCAAAGAGTCAGACACAACTGAGTGACTTCACTTCACTTCAGCAGTGGCCACAGGACTAGAAAAGCTCAGTTTTCATTCCAATCCCAAAGAAAGGCAGTGCCAAAGAATGCTCAAACTACTGCACAATTGCATTCATCTCGCATGCTAGCAGTGTAATGCTCAAAACTCTCCAAGCCAGGCTTCAACAATACATGAACTGTGAACTTCCAGACGTTCAACCTGATTTTAGGAAAGGCAGAGGAACCAGAGACCAAATTGCCAACATCTGATGGATCATCAAAAAAGCAAGAGAGTTCCAGAAAAACATCTATTTCTGCTTTATTGACTATGCCAAAGCCTTTAACTGTGTGTATCACAACAAACTGTGGAAAATTCTGATAGAGATGGGAATACCAGACCACCTGACCTGCCTCTTAAGAAATCTGTATGCAGCTCAGGAAACAACAGTTAGAACTGGACATGGAACAACAGACTGGCTCAAATAGGAAAAGGAGTACATCAGGGCTGTATATTGTCACCCTGCTTATTTAACTTCTATGCAGAGTACATCATGAGAAACGCTGGACTGGAAGAAACACAAGCTGGAATCAAGATTGCCAGGAGAAATATCAATAACCTCAGATATGCAGTTGACAACACCCTTATGGCAGAGAGCGGAGAGGAACTAAAGAACCTCTTGATGAAAGTGAAAGAGGAGAGTAAAAAGTTGGCTTAAAGCTCAACATTCAGGAAACTAAGATCATGGCATCCGGTCCCATCACTTCACGGGAAATAGATGGGGAAACAGTGGAAACAGTGTCAGACTTTATTTTTGGGGGCTCTAAAATCAGTGCAGATGGTGACTGCAGCCATGAAATTAAAAGACACTTACTCCTTGGAAGGAAAGTTTTGACCAACCTAGACAGCATATTAAAAAGCAGATACCTTACTTTGCCAACGGAAGTCCATCTAGTCAAGGCTATGGTTTTTCCAGTGGTCATGTATGGATGTGAGAGTTGGACTATAAAGAAAGCTGAGCGCCAAAGAATTGATGCTTTTGAACTGCGGTGTTAGACTCTGACTCGTAAGAGTCCCTTGGACTGCAAGAAGATTCAAACAATTCATCCTAAAGGAAATGGCAACCCACTCCAATACTCTTGCCTGGAAACTTCCATAGACAGAGGAGCCTGGTGGGCTGCAGTCCATGGGGTCGCTGAGGGTCGGACACGACTGAGCGACTTCACTTTCAGTTTTCACTTTCATGTATTGCAGAAGGAAATGGCAACCCACTCCAGGAATCCCAGGGACAGAGGAGCCTTGTGGGTTGCTATCTATGGAGTCGCACAGAATTGGACATGACTGAAACGACTTAGCAGCAGCAGCAGCATAAATTTACCTCACACTGTTTAATCAATCACTTTTTATAAAGGTGTAAAGTGACAATATGACATCCTAGAGAAGGCAGAAAATACTTTTGTCTCAGCATTCCATTCCATAAAGATTGTACATTTGACCATTTAGTTCCCTCAATTCTCATTTGCGTGAGTCTAATGAAGAAGGGAATGTTTGTGTTATTTAAATAAGTTCTTTTGTACTTTTCATTTCTTTTCAAATGCTAGTTATTATACTGAACTTGGGGGATGAGTGACCATTAGCAGAATCATTGACATTTTGCAAATATATTCTCTCAAAAGAAAATGTGATAAAATACTGAATCCTGGCATTTGTTCTCCTGCCCTGTATGGAACAGCCTAATTGTGATATAGCATCCCTGCTGAAAATACAGATTAATATGACCTTCCTCAGTTTAAGAAGTTGACAAAATTGCTTTGACCTCATCAGCCACAATTCATAAACAAGATTGAATGTCTTTCTCTTTTTAGAAAGTAAAGATTATAACTTTAAGTGCAGTTAGCCATATTCCACTTTGGTCTATATGATTGGTATCAATAGTACACATTTCCTTTTACTCACAAAGCTATCAAACACAAGCAAGGATGAAATACTAAACCTCAATCCTTGATTGTATATCTAAATGTCTTTTTTTGCATGGGTGCATTTACAGGTCAATCTTAGAATTAAAATGATAATAAAAATAAAGATTGCACTTGTCTAATTGAGAACCTCTGAATAATGCATATATCAGACTTTCATTGCCTATCCAAGCCAAAGGTCATAATGAAGAAGTCAAAACCCAAAGTGGAAAAAGTCCATCTTCAAGATGAAGCTACAGGAAGCAGTTACTGGATTTCCTCAGACATAAAGCAATGTATCTTTTTCACTGTCATCACCTTAAGCCATGAAAGTCTGTTGGCAGATAATGATACAAAAGTAATATAGCTCACATCATCCACCTGTGATACTTAATACATCATCTCTGGAATGGACTTGGTCCAGAGATTTCTGTATCTTTCCCAAACCCAGACCTTTCAGCTAGGAGCACAATGAATTGCTGCTACCCCACTGGGTCAGCCCTCAAGGTTCATTATTAATAAGCTGAGACTCTAAAGGCTAATGAGAACCGGGTGCTTGAGGAGACAATGGCTCATTCATCATCAATCAAGCTTTGAAGTTTTTATACAGATGATTTAAGGAGAGTTGAAGTGTGCAAAATTGAAATGTCACATTTGTATTGGGAGTGGGGAGAGGGTGATAATGTAAATGAGTGATGTAACCTTCTATATTTCAGCTCGATGATCAGAGTCAAAAGCTCATGATGCAGATACCAAACGTTCGGAAGAAACAGTGGGCAGTTTTTTTGAACAGAGCAAGGCAATTTCAAGAAGAAGTGATTAGAACATTCACTACAAGTCAGCTTAAGATAAAAAATTAGAGCGAAAATAATCTTTATTTCAATTGAACAGAGCTCAGTAATTCTCCCTACAATGTTCCAATGTATTAATACACATTTCAGGATCCAATGTTTTAGCTTAAATCCAATCAATATTTTTTAGCTTGAGTCCTAGCCCTGCTGAGAAGTCTACCGTGACCATTTAATTTTTAGAGAAGTGTCTCTAACTCTTATGACACTGATTATCTGGATAACTCATCTAACAAAGCAAATGCTACTTTACCTTCTTTGTTCTTTTGTGTACTTTTCTTTAGCATAATATAGGTCTCTGGAGGATAAGAACCACAACATACATCTTTCTGGGGCCCTGGTACCAAAGTGTCAAGCACATACTAGAAATTCAAATACTTTTGAAGATTATAATAATACTGATATCTTCAGAACATGACTAATATTTATAAGAAGTTGTTAGTTGCTTAAATAATAACACAGTAGTGATATCTTCTCCTTATGCACTAGATGATATTTTCACTATCTATATACAATATAAATAAAATTTTTTGATCTTAATATATCAATTATTTCTATTCATTAAGGAGGTAGTAATCCACTTAGACATTCCTAGTCTCTGGAAAGTTTTAAAATAAATTCTGTATTGTAATTGGCCTTATATTCCAAACATAGAATCTCCTTCTCAAATTGTTCTCTCATTTTATTCTATAATTCTATGTATGTTGTCAACATGTTTAATATTTTTTGTAATGATTTCTCCCAAACTTATACTTCCCCTGTATTTCCATATTTCCATTATAATCAAAGTAACAAGCTGTAAAACTCAAAACTTGAGATTTATAATTAATTTTTCATGTCAATATTTAATCTGTCATGACACTCTAAATAAAATCCTCATAATGTTTATTTTAATTTATCCTATTACTTTTATATTCCCTGCTACTTCTTATTTTAGACTCTATTATCTCATAGAAGATTCAACATTTTGCTCCTAATCCAACCTCTCCACAAATTCATCTTATATGTCACAGTTATAATATATTGAATATTATAGGTAGATGGAAAGGTATAAAGATGATAGATATAGGTAGGTAAGTAGGTAGGTACAGAGATAGATTAATATTTCTCTATTAGGGCTTTGAGTATAAAACAATAATACTCAATCTAGTTAGTTGGATAAAACTAACTTCAAAATCTAGTTCTTTACTAGATATTTGACCTTGTATACATTTGTGAGAATCAGTTTGTTCAGCACTATAATGGGAATATTGTACTCATAGGCTCTGCCACACAATTATGGATTACATTAGTTTATATTTAGTAATTATTCAAACAGCTGTTTATTGATTATATGGTCTCTTAATGAGGATCTTTGCAGACTGCCACAAGACAGTTATATTTTTGTCTTGTTGGTTTGAATTCAGTCATGGAGCCACAGCTGGCCATGAAACGTAAGGAACTACAGTTTTTATACTGAACAGTCATATTACTAGCTAAAGCTAAATACTGTTTAACAGTTAGACAGTTATAATGGACTTGGGACACAATAAGCAGTCTCTGCCACTGACTCAGAAGAAATCTTTTGGCATTTTGTACATACGTACAAAACCTAAATCCTGTGGCTTGAACAGTGCAAAAATTTTTCCCCAAATTTCTATTGAAGTACAATATACATACAGAAGGGCTTCCCAGGTTGCGCAAGTGGTAAAGAACACACCTGCCAATGCAGGAGACATAAGAGACGTGGCTTCGGTCCCTGGGTCAGGAAGATCTTCTGGAGGAGGGCATGGAAACCCACTCCAGTACTCATGCCTAGAAAATCCCATAGATAGGGGAGCCTGGCAGGCCACAGTCCACAGCTTCGCAGAGCTGGACACAGCTGAAGGGCTTAACAATCACACACACATACATACAAAGATGTGCATCTTTCATATGCAAAATATTTTTTCAAACTGAACACACATGTACCCAGTACTCAGATCAAAAACCAGAACATTCCAGCACAACAGAAGCCTTCCTCATGCTTTCACTCCCTATTGAAACCTCTATCCTAACTTTGAGCAAGATCACTTTCATGTATTTTTGTACTTTATACATAAATGGAATAATATTACATGCATTCTTCTTGTCTGGCTCCCTTTTGCTCAACATCATGCTTGTGAAATTCACCCGTACTGTTCATTTGCATTGCTCTATGGTGTTGCATGTTTTGTTTATCTAACTCTACATGGACATCTGGGTCGTGTATTTTCCACATTTGAACTATTACTTCTGGTGCTACTAGAACATCCTAGGCTATGCCTTTTCGTGACAATATGTACACGTTTATGTTGTAGACACACATAGAAGTGAAATTCCTGGGCCTCAGTGACAATTGTCCAGTGTTTTGGCCAATTTATATTCCCATTGGTAGAGCATGAGAGGTCTACTTGCTTTTTAACCTTGTCAACCTGTGTTTTTTAAAATTTTTTGTAGCCATTCTGGTTAGTGGAATGTGGTATCATTTTAATATGTACCTCCCCAATGATTAATAAAGTTTAGTCTCTAGCATACTATTTTTGAAGTGTAATTTTTAAGGCAAGAGGTTTATTTCCATTTACCTGAAAATAGATATTCCTATGTGTGAAACATTTACAAATCACTGTGGTAAAACGGATTTCTTTTTGAGGTTATTAGTAAACAACTGAGTGATTAATGTACCAGATGTTACCCTCCTAACTTTTTAATTTCCTGTAGGGGGGTCTGACTCACTGTTTTGGAAATGGCATTTCATAATATTTTAGAAAAATGCATTAAAACTATACCAAAATTATAACAATAAACAGAAAAGTACGGCTTTGAGAAGTTGAATGAAAAAATTCATATTAGTGAATGAACAGTGAAAGTGAAAGTCGCTATCATGTTCAACTCTTTGTGACCCCATGGACTGTAGCCCATCAGGCTCCTCTGTCCATGGAATTCTCCAGGCCAGAATACTGGACCCAAGAGCCATTCCCTTCTCCAGGGGATCTTCCCAACTCAGGGATCAAACCCAGGTCTCTTGCATTGCAGGCAGATTCTTTACCAGCTGAGCCATCATATCTACCTAATAAAAGAGAGATGAACATAATCAAAGGTATATAAAGAGAAAGAATGAAAAACTTGCTATCTTCTTCTTATTAAAACAGAATACCCCATTGCATAAATATCAAACATTTTTATTCCCCTATCCACTGGAAAGCCTTCATTACAGACAATGATCTTCTTAAGTAACTGTTCCAAGTCTCCAGAAAATGTAACTGCTTCAGCGAAACAAATCAGTAGAGTTCATTGCTTTCATTACCAATAAGGGGGATAGTCATATTAGTGTCTGAAAATAATTTGTCCCTCTTATTTACAGGCTTTAATACCATAAGCCTGGGATATACTACAAGGTCACTTTCAAATATCTCACCTACAGTATTAGTTTATATAGTTTTAATAACTTCTCACAATGTGTGATTTCTTCACTATTTCTTTAGAGTTTTTCAGAAAAGTATGCTTTTTCTTGATGATAATAAAAAATAATATTGCTATATATGTTTGTTGCTGGCAAGCTAAGACTTGCAATAAAAAATCAAGCAAAAGAAAGCAGAATGATTTAATCTTGTAGAATGATTATTATACAATCACAAGCATCACCATTTTAAGAGGCTATATAAGGCTAGTAAAAAAATAACAAATGCATGGATTGGGGGCCTGAGTGTCTCTGCTAAAATGTCTATAACATTAAATTGATGCCAAAAATAATAAATAATAAATTACAAAATAAAGAAATCATAAAATATGAGTGCAAATAATCAGATTCTAGAAGACTTACAAAAGCCACAGATAAGTCTACAATGACTATTTCCTTTAAGTACAGTTTTAATCCAAAGACAATTATAAAAGAATAATTGAATAGGACTAGTTATCATTTTGCAAAGCAGAGGTTTCAAAACCTGAAATAACAGGTATCATGGAAAAACGGAGAGAGGAATAGTTATGAAGTAAGATTGGTTTGCATAAAGTTTTAAATTATTATACATTTTTTTTGTTTGAGTCACTAAATCATGGTCAAAGGCACAAATCTTAAGTTCAATGTTTTTAAAATATACGTGTGTTTGGTGTTTCTGTATCTGTCTCCATGCAGTCACCACCCAGACAAAAATAAAGAATATTTCTGTTCCTCCAGAAAGTCATGCATGCTGGCTCCTTCTCAATCAAGCATTCCCAAATCCACTGTTCTGTCTGTCACCACATATTGGTTTTGCCCGTATGTGACGTGTGTGTGTGTGTGTGTGTGTGTGTGTGTGTTTTAGTCACTCAGTCGTGTCTGACTCTTTGTGACCCCCATGGACTTAAGCTCACCAGACTCCTATGTCCATGGAATTCTCTAGGCAAGAATACTGGATGTGCCATTCCCTTCTCCAGAGGATTCTCCTGACCCAGGGATCAAAACCAGGTCTCCCACATTGCAGGCAGATTCTTTACCATCTGAGTCACCAGGGAAGCTCTTTGCCAGTATAAATGGAACAGCACAGTATGTATTATTTTCCCTTGCCTTTTACTTAAAATATTTTTCCCTGTCATTTATAAGCTCTGTCACTCAGGGCCAATTTTATTTTATTCATTTTCTTAAAATTTTATTGGACTATCGTTGATTTACAATGTTGTGTTAGTTTCAGGTATACAGCAAAGTGAATCAGTTATACATACACATATATCTATTCTTTTTCTTATTCTTTTCTCATATAGACCAGTACAGAATATTAAACTTACTGTGCTATACAGTAGGTTATTTAGTTAGCTATTTTATATACAATAGTGTGTATATGTTGATCCCAATCTCCCAATTTATCCCTCCATATTTGCTCAGACTTTTTAAAAGTTAAAGTTACATTCTTAAAATATGTGAAGAAAAAGCTCATAAAATTTCTTTGAGTATATTTAATGAATAACTATATCCTATGGATCCTAGTAACACTGCTGATAATTTTCATATTGTGATTTCTGATGTCATAAAAGACAGCTCCACTATACAATGCTATAGCTCTGTAACTTATATTGTCATATCTTCTAAATTAAGATACGCTGCTAAGTCACTTCAGTCGTGTCCGACTATGTGTGAACCCATAGACAGCAGCCCACCAGGCTCCCCCATCCCTGGGATTCTCCAGGCAGGAACACTGGAGTGGGTTGCCATTTATTTCTCCGATGCATGAAAGTGAAAAGTGAAAGTGAAGTCGCTCAGTCGCGTCCGACTCTTAGTGACCCCATGGACTGCAGCCCACCAGGCTCCTCTGTCCATTGGATGTTCGAGGCAAAAGTACTGGAGTGGGGTGCCATAGAATTAAGATATACTTTTATCTTAAAATGCTTCTACCTTAAAATGCTTCCAGGGTTAATAAGTAATGGTTTAAAATGTATCATGGGTATTTGGCTGCTCTCAGAGACTGAACATGAAGAAATGACCCAAGTGCCAAAGTGCATAATATGTCAGATGGTTCAGGGAACTAGAGAGCTGACATTCAAGAAGGGAACACTACTGGAATATAAAATGGTGCACGGGCTTCATTCCTGTGGGTAACCATGACTCCCCCCATAGATGACCTGTGAGATGTTGGTTATGTTAGCTATCCTCCCCAAGTCTCGGTTCCCTTATCCAGAAAATGAGGATATGGATATTAACGATGCCTCCCTCACAGGGAAATTATACGGAGAAAATGAGTTAATCCATGTAAATGCTCATCACAGTGTCTGTTAGGTGACATTCAGTCAAGGCATTATTGTTATTACTATGAAGGGGAAGGTAAGGAAAGTTCTCTGGCAAGCTGATTGCTTCTGTCTTGCTTGATCATTATCTCTGCTCCCTTTCATGAATGTACTTTTGAGGCAGGGTTCTTAGACCAAGTTATATGTGGGTAGCGTTTGCTCATTTTCAACAATTGCTTTCAGCTTGAGTTTCAGATGCGGGAGCATAGTATAGGTTCTGGAAACTCATTAAATTAATTAAGATGCTAAATCCAGAATTTTCTTTTTGGTTATGATTCCTGTAGCCCCAAAACATAACAAATGAAACACAGAATGATAAATCAAGGTGCCAACTGCCTCATACAGAGACAGGGATCAAACTAGGATCCAAAGGCCCACCAGGTTCCAAAGCCCATTGTTAATCACCTCACTCTAGCAGCTCTTGGTAATGCTGCCACTGTTTGAATTTATTTCTAATCCAATATTTCTCTCAAGTCTTACAGAAGTCCTATGAGTTAGTTAATACTAATCTAATTTTATAGATAAGAATAATTTAGAGAGTTCAGTATTCTAGAGAACTATGATTCCAGTTCATTCTGCCTGCTGAGTTGGGGTCCTGCTTTTAAACTTTATTCTATACTCCTTCCATAACAGGAAGAAAAGACTGAGAAATTTAAAGGGAGGGAGGAGGCGGTGAGTTTAAGCAGAGATAAAGCACAACTTTAGCTTGTGTAATCTAAGTATAATTAAGAAGTCACAGTAATTTCCCTGAAGTCTTTTTGAAAATACTTTATTGAGTTGAAAGGTAAAATTATGCTTTTAAGGTATCTTTTCTGCATGAAAAACTGTGTATTTTAAAAACATCCTGGCTCTGTAGATGGTTGGACTACATCCCAATCTCATCATTGGAGGTGCCTTCCTTTTGCCTTTGTTGAAAGTAGACACATAGGAAAAGGCAGCACAATAAAATTTCAAGATTTCAGCCTACTTAAGTAAAAACACTGAATTAAAGAAAAGAAAGGTGATGTTATTATGTTCAAGTACTCTGGAAACTATATATGCTTAGTTTTGGGGTGAAGGTGAAGTCGCTCAGTCGTGTCCAACTCTTTGCGACCCCGTGAACTGTAGCCTACTAGGCTTCTCCGTCCATGGGATTCTCCAGGCAAGAATACTGGAGTGGGTTACCATTTCCTTCTCCAGAGGATCTTCCCAACCCAGGGACTGAACCCGGGTCTCCCGCATTGCAGGCAGATGCTTTAACCTCTGAGCCACCAGGGAAGCCCCTTAGTTTTGGGGAGCTACATTTTAATAGAGTAAAATGACTTTTAATTACCTTATCCAAATCATAGTGAGAATAAAATCTCTCTCTATGTTCTTTGCAATTGGATTTTTAAAGATATGGAAATGGGTAATTTAGATGTATAGGGCATCTGGTTCTCCTAACCAAGTCTGCATTCTCTGTATATTATTTTTTCCTTAAGTTCTGTTAAGCAGTTAATACAAAGAGTACAAAAGAGCAAAGCATTCAAATTAGTAAAATGAAATCAGTGAGAATTTAAGTTTAAATTCTAATCATTTTAATGGCTCATATGAAGGAAAAAGAATTCAAAAATTAAAACATGGTAAAATGTAGATTTATCAAGGTATCTTCTTTGTAGGCAATAGTACTGACTTGAATTGTATGCAACTCAATATTGTAAGATGACTGAAATATTTTCTTGGGGTATACATTTAAAAAAATTATCCTCCCTTCTTTATTATAACAATATATTCAGTTTTAGATACGTGTATAAGATAACTTGTTTTATTTTAATAGTGGAAAAAGAGGTAGGTGATTTTAATTGGAAGTTGGGGAAATTTTATTTACATTAAGTTCATAAACATATTGAGAAACCAGAGAAGTATATACTATACATAGATGAATTTTATTCTACCTCTAACAAAAGGATGCATTAAATTTCAAAGACTTCATTATCTTCCAAATATGAAGTCCTTCACTAAAATTTTCTCACATGTAAAGTAGAACTACATAGAAAATTAATCTCCTGTGATAATCTCTATTTTAAACTACCAAGCTTCCGATACAAGAGGAAGAAAGCGGGTAAAAAAGGTAAGAAAAACAAAAAGAAGACTACCTAGATCAGTACAAAAATCTGGACTCCCAGTGGAGATGTTAGCAGGAGAACCACTCGTGGCTTCGGTTCTACTTTACCATTGTTACATATACATCTTTCCTTATAATTAAACAACAACATAAAAATATTATTTACTCAAAAATGATCATATTTTGAGAATTGTTCTCAGTAATTTTCTAAGTGGTCATCTATTCTCATTTTACGTTAAGGCTCAGAACAATTAGAAGGCAACATCTGGCAAGTATTGCTCCCAACTAGATGCTAAACATAATTATTTTAAAAGTGTATTTGTGTTGAGATCAGAAATAAAAAAGAACAACATCTTCATGCCTTAAAATAATTTTCAAAATTAAAAAAAATTTAAATGTTCCTTTTGTAATCATTTAATATTCTCTTTTCTCTGAAGCTCCAAGAGTTATAATCTAAAGTGAAACTGAAGGGAGCTTCATCTCTGATGTGCACCTAGCTATTTCCGTGCTTCAAAGCCTACAGAACCATCTGCTTGTTGGCAGGTGTAATTAATTAGCTAAGTGGAAGAGACGCTCCCTTTTAGAGTGAATAGGAGGAGAGGAGGGAGAAGCCTGTGAAAACCCAATCCTGGGCAGACCAATCGGCTGGGTGCCTCTGGGCAAATTTCCGATGCTGAAAACTCATTGAATTTAATGGTTCTTAATTTCACAAGATTTCTAATTACAGCTAGGATAATAAGACGTGATCCAAAAGTTGAAAAAAAATAAAAAAATGTTCCTTGGCACATTTTCAAGGAAAATCCTTCCACACAATGTAGACATGCTAAAGTGTAGAAGTTTATTTACTTATACATTTTATCCACTAATTCACTCAACTTTGCTAATCAGCAGTTTTGAATATATTTGGCTAACAGGTGGTGAATGCATGTTTATAATAGGAAAATGTATCAAGTTAATTTTTTTTTAATCCCAACCAACATTTCTTTTCAGAAATACTTAAAGAGGAGTCAATCCAAAAAGTAGTGCATTGTGACTCATTTGATAAATTAAAAAATGACTATATTCTAAGAAAATGAAAGAACAAAAGATGATAAAAACCAAAACCATAAATTTCCTATAGATTTATCTAAACAGCCTACATTAACTTTTTGTTGGGCTTCTCTGGTGGCTCAGACAGTAAAGAATCTGCCAATAATGCAGGAGACCCAGGTTCAATCCCTGGGTCAGGATGATCCCCTGGAGAAGGGAATGGCAACGAACTCCAGTATTCTTGCCTGAAAAAAATCCCATGGCAGAGGAGCCTGTCCGGCTACAGTCCATGGGGTCACAAAAAGCTGGGACACGACTGAGCGACTTTCATTACATTATTACGTTTTTGGTAAAAGGTCTAAATGATAAGCATTCTACAACACCTCCTCTTTTAAATACTCTAATGGGCAAAACAGAATTCTGTCTTAAACTCTAATGTCTTCTTGGGCTTGGCCTTCAATGGGCGAGGTGAGGAAGGCTAAAAAATAGGAGTGGGTGGAACTGTGACAAATGCAGACACTCCTACAACTACAGGGAGCAGTGGCCACCCAGATCCAAAAGTGTCACCCAGAGGCAGTGTGAGCTTAGGGTTGCCAGAGTTCAGTTTTATTCATGGCATCAGGAATTCAGAATTTATTGGTAAATATCCCACATTTAAACATTTGCTATACAAAGCCAAGCACACCTGTGGTCCAGTTACATTCTTTGGCTGGCAGTTTACCACATCTAGTTCATTGAGGAACTCCTAGATTTAAATTGAAAAAAAATATTTTAGATAAGTAATGTTTTATATAAATCTGGAGTTCCTCTATAATTATGCAGGCTTTATATCAATAAACATTGATATTGTATCTCACTTATCAAGTCTTATTAGCTCTTCTACTTAGTGACATAGGATGGAAAGGGAAGGTGAGGCAGTTTTATGATTTACAGAAAAGCAAAGAAGTAAAGGGGGTTTCCCAGATGGCACAGTGGTAAAGAATCTGTCTGCCAGTGCAGGAGACGTGGGTTTGATTCCTGGGTTGGGAAGTTCCTCTACAGGAAGAAATGGCAACCCACTTCAGTATTCTTGCCTGGAAAATCCCATGGACAGAGGAGCCTGATAGGCTACTGTCTGTGGGGACAGAACTGAATGACTGAGCCTGCACGCATGAAAGAAGTAAAAAAGCCCCAGGGTTTCGTGAAGAATGGAATTGAGAAAGCAATGGATTCTACACCTCCTCTTCATTCATTTTGTGATCCCATTTGTTGTAATGGAGGTGAAATAAACCTCTGGCTATAGAATGAAGTTTGGAATGTGTGCTGCTGAAATATTACCAAGGTACACCATATGCTGACCACAGAAGTTATGTGTATTTTATACAGGTGAAAGCTAACCGGAAAGATGAAATGTAGTAACTGGCTGTATATTACTGTGGCCTTGTTTACAGGAGTAACTTAATAGCACAAAGAAAACTAAAGGACAATGGAAGGTTAAATTGTGATTTAGATAAAGGGGACAAAGTAGAAAAAAAAAAGTTACAGTCAGGAATTATACCCCCAGACTTTCTTGGTTCTAAATTAATCAGCCCAGTGGTAATAGACATCTGATCCTTGAAGACTAGAGGCAGCAAAGGAGAAAGAAAAGTTTAATCTGTATATTAATAATTCTGAATGGCTTTTGCTATGAAAAAAACCCCCAAAAACCCTGACTTCTATGCAACAAACAGAATTTCTTCTTTGGAAAGAAAGGAATTAAGTGACTTTCAGGTCCCACTAGTACTGAAATCAACAGGTTAAAATAATTTCTAAGAAGTCATTCTGTTAGTCAAACTTTCAAAAGAAAGAAATCCCAATAAATGACATTAACATTAGACAAGCGGGATATTTTCAGCCAGGGGCGGAGTGTAGATGAAATTTTATTTGTCCATTGTTTTTTCTCCTGCTCTAAAAAAAGTCAGGTAATAGTCTGGGGATCAAATTGTGAACCAAAATTTGATCTCTTCTCTATAATTAGGATGCACGAATCTTGAGATGGGCTCTTTCCAAGAGAGAGAGCCATATCTCAGGTTATTTTTATTTATTTATTTATGTTTTGAAGTGCTGTAGTTTCCCTCTCTTGTCCATTTTGGAGGGCTGTGGTTATAGTGAGGCCTTCTGCATCAAATCTTCATCCCTAGTTGAGACTGTTACCACTTCAAAGCAGACATTAGAGACATTTCAACGGGGTTCTATGCAGCCTCTGTTTGCCATAGGCTGGAAGCTGGTTTGTGATCCTAAAACCCATACTTGTTTATTTGTTTTTTTTTTTTAACTCTATTTAGAAAAGTTGGAGAAGAATGAAGATTCATCTGATGCAATACCTAGGGGAAATAAA
The DNA here is from genome assembly GCF_016772045.2 of Ovis aries. NCBI lineage: Eukaryota > Metazoa > Chordata > Mammalia > Artiodactyla > Bovidae > Ovis > Ovis aries. The sequence continues at coordinate 213,561,982 of NC_056055.1, forward strand.
ACAATAGATGATGTCTAAAACTGACAAAACAAGTACTAATCACATTCAAGACGTATTCAAACATATATTGATAACCATCAGAAGAGAGAAGCTAGAGTAGGCAAGGCAGGGCTTATTGGTTTTAGCAATGTTAATGTATTACTTTTTAGACACATACACAGAGAAAAAAGAAAGCTGAAACAATTCAATAATAGCCCTATATAATGGAGATCCCTGAGGCCAGGATAACATACTATCAAGATCACAGTGGCAGGTGGCTCTTGAGTTGTATTAATAATTCTGTGTTGCTTTGAAACCTCTGAGATACTGGATCTTGAAAGATAAAAAATGAAAGAAATCCAACAGGGATCAGTTCCGTGGCACCTTCTGCATTTACATCATTGTTTGTTACAGGAAATATTTAACGTTCTTCCTGTTTCATTGCCTTTCTTCAAAGGAATTCTGTGTGCTTCCCTGTGCTATCCCATTTACTTTTACAGTTCAGTGAAGATTCGGGGAAGGACACTGCAGTCCATGGTGTCCCAAAGAGTTGGACTCGACTTAGCGACTAAATGACATGAGTGGAGATTTTTAATACCACCAATATTTAAATAAATTTTTTTCTGGGACATTTTTGCTTTGGCTCTATGTTGCTGTTCCTATCCTAAAACTGTGAAATTCAAGGCATGTGGAAGTTAATTAACTTAGTGCTTCATGAAAGGACAGTGAACTATGTCTCAATTCCTTTGAGTAACATTGCCACTTGAATCTCCTATTTTTATAAATCTGACATACTTAATAATACAATGCTATAATTATCCTCAAAATTAATTCATGAATAAGCATCAGAATCTTAAATTAGTAATTCTTGTTTAATTAGAGAATTTGTCAAAAATATAATAAACAAATGTTTGTGAGAGTATTATATATTAATGCAAAATATTAGAGATTTTAGAAATATTTAGTACTGCTGGACTAATAAACTGCAGTGTAATATATATGCTAGGTAGTATACAGCTATTGTAAATACGTTTTAAAATAGTTTTAAAATATGAGAATGATTTCACTAATAAAAAGTAAGGATATTTAAATATAGCTTCAGTGCAATTAAAATATGCTTTGGGCATATATATTCATAATGCATTCATGTAATGAGTGAAAGAATGAGTTAGTCGCTCAGTTGTATCTGACTATTTGCAATCCCATGGACTGTTAGCCCCCCAGGTTCCTCTGTCCATGGAATTGTCCAGGCACGAATACTGGAGTGAGTAGCCATCCCCTTCTCCAGAGGATCGAACCCGGATCTCCTGAATATTCTTTACCATTTGAGCCACCAGGGAAGACTATACATGTAATACTGAAACAAAATATTCTACTTATGATATTAGTAAAACAAAGCTTCACTTTATTCATCAGGAAAAATGTATACTACTACGTTATAGCATTATACAAGGATAAATGAGATGATAGATATGAATATATCATAATTACTGCTAAACAATAACGGATGTGCCTGCATAAAACTACTGCAAGCATGATAATACATAGCTTATAATTACATCATATATAATGTATACAAAATACAGAAGATATTACGGTTAAATCTTTAAAATTATAGGTAATTACATAGAAAATAAGTAGAATAATACAGCAGTATTAACATGAAAACCTCAAAACAGAAAATCACTCATCTGTTGAATCCTGGTCTGTGAGTTGGATGTTTGTATTATCCGATTTAACAAATAATTAAATCAATTTGAAAGTTTCTGAATAATGTTCCAGTATTATAAGTATCATCAGAGTTTAGTGATGGTAATTTCTAGAGCCTGTGCACACAGACATTAAACCACAGGACTTTCATCAATTATATATGCACACTCATGAATATATAAATTGTGATTAAACATAACACAGGTAGTATGACTATGCATCCGATATCCACAGTCAGGTAATATCTGTTTGTTCCAGAATAATTGTAGGGAGGGCCTCTTTTTAACACTCACAATAGCCTGTATGGTGATCTTATTTTAAAAGGGATGAGATATTTTCTACATGGATTGTCTAACTGAAGAAGAACGAAAGAGCCTCTTGATGAAAGTGAAAGAGGAGAGTGAACAGTTGGCTTAAAGCTCAACATTCAGAAAATGAAGATCATGGCATCTGGTCCCATCACTTCATGGGAAACAGATGGGGAAACCGTGGAAACAGTGTCAGACTTTATTTTGGGGGGCTACAAAATCACTGCGGATGGTGACTGCAACCATGAAATTAAAAGATGCTTGCTCCTTGAAAGGAAAGTTATGACCAACCTAGACAGCATATTAAAAAGCAGAGACATTACTTTGTCAACAAAGGTCTGTCTAGTCAAGGCTACGGTTTTTCACGTCATGTATGGACGTGAGAGTTGGACTATAAAGAAAGCTGAGTGCTGAAGAATTGAAGCTTTTGAACTGTGGTGTTGCAGAAGAATCTTGAGAGTCCCTTGGACTGCAAGGAGATCCAACCCATCCATTCTAAAGGAGATCAGTCCTGGGAGTTCATCGGGGGGACTGATGTTGAAGCTAAAACTCGAATACTTTGGCCACCTGTTCCGGAGAGCTGACTCATTTGAAAAGACCCTGATGCTGGGAAAGATTGAGGGCAGGAGGAGAAGGGGATGACAGAGGATGAGATGGTTGAATGGCATCACCGACTCAATGGACATGGGTTTGGGTGGACTTTGGGAGTTAGTGATGGACAGGGTGGGCTGGCCTGCTGTGGTTCATGGGGTCGCAAAGAGTCAGACATGACTGAGCTGAACTGAACGGTCTTCACAAATGGTAAGGTTAAAATCAAAGCTTAATTACTTTTTAAATTTCAAAAATGCAAGTTTCTGGTAAAGAAAAACAAGAAAAAACTTTAATTATAAAAATATTTTTATAATACTAAATATGTTTTTCACAAAAATAACTTTACTACATTAAGAAAAGCTCATTTGACTTTCCTCAGATGTGAGGTTTGCCAAAAACATAATAAAATGTTTTGCCAAAAAAGTTCAGCAATTTGCTTCTTCTCAGGAAAGTGAAATAAAAAAGCAATCAATCAAATTTCTAGAGATTGTCAAAACTGTTAAGAAATATAAAGAGAATTTTTCCTGTCTGGAATTTCAGCTCTTTTAATATTCCATTTTCAAAAGATTCCATTATTGTGACAAGTTCTACTGGAAAATGTTTAATTCACTGCAAACAACTAAATTTCTGTATTTTTGTTTAGGGTGTATAAAGCTGCAAAAAACATAAAAATTCTATTTCAGTCTTCATAAAATACTGTTATGATGTAAAGATATCTTAATATATATTATTTATAAAGAAACTAATAAATGTTTCTAAAATTTAAAAAATTATATATTTTTTAAAACTTATCAAACATGTTTGTGATATTGGAAACTAAATTTATACATCTCAACTAGTTTTGAATAACATAATAATATAAATCTAATTGATCATCACCAACAACACGCACCACCACTCATAAAACACACAGAACTCTCCTGAAAAATATAATCAAGTTGTGATTTCACAGAAAAGAAAACAACTGCGATCAGTATTTAACATTTACTTCCCCTATTTGTGGAAACATTGTCAATAGTTAGCAAGTAATGGAGCCACAAATGCTGAGTTCCCAGGAGGACTATTTTCTAGATGATATGCAAAACTCCAGGCTTGACCATAAGTGGCCATTAAAAATCCCAAGGCACCTTTCAGGGAAAGTAGCAGTGTTAGCCTGAATGTCCTGGCTTGATTCCAACTAACTAATTACACTCAGCCTGCTTGGATAATTGTACATTGTTTTAATGTGAGAATGCAGTTTCCTTGTTGGATTATAGTGTTTAGGTCTTTCTTTGAAAAGTCTCACAAAGTTATAGGAAAAATTCTTATGCCCAATCATTTATTTTAAACATACATAAAGACCCAGGGTCTGCCTAGCATCTATCTCAAGACTTTAAATAACTAGAGTCCTGGAACTACACTGATACTGAGTTTATATATATATATATATACATATATATATATATATATATATATATAGGCAGGACCACAGGGAAGATATCGGGAACCTCTCTAATTCGGAGCCTCAAGAGTACCTCCTTGTGAATAGTACCTCCTTGTGAATGGTAGGGGATCTTGTTATAGGGGAGCAGTTCTAACACTTTTAGTGAACCTCTCTTAGGCATAGTTGTAATATATCTGATAATTACTCAATAGCAAACAGTAAATATATACGTATATACTAAGCATACAAAAATAGTTTTTATTTTCCAGGACAAAATTTTGAACAAGTATTGTAAATTTATACTTTCACCTTTTGAGGCTGTAGCAGCAATTGCTGTCTCCCCTAATTCTTTCCCTCTCTTTTTCCATTTTTTAAAATTTTTGATTATTTATTTACTTAGTTTTGTGCCACTCAGCACGTGGGGTCTTAGCTCCCTGCAGGGATCTAACTCATACCCCCTGCATTGGAAACAAGGAGTCTTAACCATTGGACAGCCAGGGAATTCCCCTGCTCTTTTTCCCATGGTAAAGGAGATTTGTTAGCCATATATTTACCAAATTAAAGACTGTATTTTCCAGTGTTCCTTGCAGCTCAATGTGGCCATGTGACGAAGTTCGGACCAAGTGGTCAGAAGTGTACCACTTCTAGAGTCTGATTTTAAGTTAAGGTGAGAGCCTATATATTTCCTGTTTCATTCTTCCTTGAGGGTGCATGATTAACAGTCATTCTCAACTGTATATATAAGTACAACACCCAATGGGATGGTAGCGGCACGAGTTGTAAAGTATCTGGGTCACCAACATTTTAGAAACAGCATATCAGCTGTAAACTCTTGTAGGATGAAGGTCTTTCGTCACTTTAGGTGAGAGTTAAAAAGTTTTATTTTGTTTCAGCTACTTTGTTAATATGGTTCATTGTCTCTTAGTTGAGTGTGTATCTTAATAAAAGAACATTACACATTATATATCTCTTCCTATCTTTTCCATTAAGAATATTCCCTAATAGCTAGCTTCCTCATTTTTCAAAATTCTTAGCATACTGAAACAAAAATCAGTATCTTAGGATAAATATAGGATAAATATATCTTAGGCTAAATCTGTATGAAGGATATGCCTAGTACTCTGTTTTAGTACCATATTTACATTCATTCATTTAATTCACACAACTGTTCCATTAGCTGGATGCTATTATTACCCCCATTTCATGGATGAATAAGTAAAGAGATAAGTTTGACCAAGCCAGGCACTCTTAAATGACAGATGTGAAGCACAGCCTCACACAGTCTACCTATAGGAGCCCTAAGTCCATATGACAACAGTGGGGAGGCAGGTAACGCAAATGAGAAATATGTGTGCATGGGGATTGTGACAAGTTGGAGACCACATGCCTCATCTCAAAGTTGAAATTGTTTCATAGTTCCAGCGACGTTTACTGGAATGCAGACAAAAGTTTGACTAAAGCCTCAGAACTGTTTTTATTCCAAAGAAACTGGAAATTCCTACATCTAATTATTAGGAAAAATTGTAGACGATTAGGAGACACTGTGCAGGACAAAACATAACTGTAGCCTATCAGCAAAGACGCTGTAACACATACAGATATGGTAAACACAGTCTCTACCATCTGTCTAATGGCAAAGTCAGATACACTGTGGTAAGAGCTAAAACAGAGCAGTTTGAGAACACAGAGGAGGGCCATCTGTAGTCTGGCAGTGTTCAAACACCAGGAGACGTCTCAACTGAGTTGTGAATTACTGGTACTTGTTACTAGAGGAATGTGGGAGTTGGGGCAAAGCATATTCCAATAAAAGAAAATACTAATTAAAAATAGTTGCTCAATGATTAAAAGCCAATTTTTTGTTTTTTGAACTACTCTGAAATAAGGATGAAATAAAGACAATCTTTTAATTCAGGATAATATATGAAACTTTTGAAAAAAAATTGAGATTTCAGATATCAGATTTTTGATTAAATATTCTAAAGCTAAACTACATTTTACATTAACTTGAATAATTACCAATTTATGAAAATTAACACTGAATGTGTTACTTAATGTATTCCGTGGGAACATAATGGAGACAAATCGTGTGAGAGGTGATGTGTTCAGTTCTCTTGTAGGTGGGAGGGGAATAGGGCCATGAAGAGAACAAAAGTAAAGAATATAAATCCTATCTCTAGCTGAACATTTCTCCATGTGTGCTTATAAAATGTCTGCTCAAAAATTAGTGATTATAGCTTCAACCTTTTAAAAGTACTATTGAAACTTTATTATTTTCTCTTTTTAATCAAGCTTGAATGTGAATAATAATATTAGCTTTTAAAAGCCCAATTTACAGTATTATATCCAGATGCTATTGTCTGACTCTGCAACCCCATGGACTGCAGCATGTCTTCCCTATCCTTCACTATCTCTTGGAGTTTGCTCAATCTCATGTCTGTTGAGTCAGTGATGCCATCCAACCATCCTCTGTCACCTGCTTCTCCTCCTACTCTCAATCTTTCCCAGCATTGGGGTCTTTCCCAATGAGTTGGCTCTTTGCATCAGGTGGCCAAACTACTGGAGCTTCATCTTCAACATAAGCCCTTCCAATGAATATTCAGGACTGATTTCCTTTAAGATTGACAGGTTTGATCTCCTTGCAGTCCAAGGGACTCTCAAGAGTCTTCTCCAGCACCACAGTGTGAAAGCATCGATTCTTTGGCATTCAGCCTTCTTTATGGTTGAACACTCACATCCATACATGACTACTAGAAAAGCCATAGCTTTGAGTATAAGGACCTGTGAGGGCAAAGTGATGTCTCTGCTTTTTAATATGCTGTCGAGGTTTGTCATAGCTTTCCTTCCAGGAAGCAAGTGTCTTTTAATTTCTTGGCTGCAGTCATTGTCCGAAGTGATTTTGAAGAGCAAGAAAATAAAACTTGTCACTGCTTCCATTTATTTTCCTTCTGTTAGCCATGAAGTGATGGAACTAGATGCCATGATCTTAGTTTTTTTGAATGTTGAGTTTCAAGCCAGCTTTTCACTCTCCTCTTTCACCTTCATCAAGAGTCTCTTTCATTCTCTTCACTTTCTGCCATTAGAGTGGTATCATCTGCATATCAGAGGTTGTAGCTATTTCTCCTGAAATCTTGATTCCTGTTTGGGAGTCTTCCATCCTGGCATTTCAGATGATGTACTCTGCTTATAAGTTAAATAAGCAGATTGACAATATACAGCCTTGATGTACTCCTTTTCCAATTTTAACCAGTCCATTGTTCCATGTCCAGTTCTAACTGTTGCTTCTTGACCTGCATGCAGGTTTCTCAGGAGACAGGTTAGGCAATCTAGTATTTCCATCTGTTTAAGAATTTTCCACAGTTTGTTGTGATCCATACAGTCAAAGGGTTTAGCATAGTCAATGAAGCAGAAGTAGATATTTTTTGGAATTCCTTTGCTTTTTAAAATTAATTAATTAATTTTTTATTGAAGGATAATTGCTTTACAGAATTCTGCTGTGTTCTGTCAAACCTCAACATAAACCAGCCAGATCTAACAGATGTTGGCAATTTTATCTTTGGTTTCTCTGCCTTTTCTGAATCCAGGTTTTATACCTGGAAGTTCTTGGTTCATGTACTGTTGATGTCTAGCTTGAAGGATTTTGAGCATTACCTTGCTAGCATCTGAAATACCCTTATGCTGGGAAAGACTGAGGGCAAGAGAAGAGGGCAACAGAGGATGAGATGGTTGGATGGCATCACTGACTCAAAAGGACGTGAGTTTTAGCAACCTCAGGGAGACAGTGAAGGACAGGGAAGAGCGGCATGCTGCAGTTCATGGGGTTGCAGAGTCAAACATGATATAGCGACTGAATAACAGCAAATGAGATTTAAATCTCACTTAAATCTTCCCTTGTTATTATTTACCTGTGGCCCAGAATAAAATTGTGATTATTTAGATAAAATCATTTTTAAATTTACTCAATTATTATTTATTAGCAACTGAGGAAACATTTAAAGATTGTCTATGGTGTGAAGCACCTTGTCCAAAGAGCTAGAGATATAAAAATGAAATGACACAGTCTCAGCACAAGGCAAACCTTCCTTAAGTAAAGAAAAAGATATAAATATGTTACCACAAAGACACATTCTATAATGGAAATGGACAAAGTGCACAGAGAAAAAGACTGACATCTGCCAAGGGGAATTAGGGAAAGCTTTGGTGTGAAGCTTACAGAAAAAACAGCCATTTGGCACAGGGAGTGCTAGGGAACGAGTGTTCTGGGAAGGTGCCCAGCATTTGCAGGGAATGGAGGTGTGAAAAGTGGAAATAACTAGTAACCACTAAAAGTAGTTCTGTGTCTCAAGAGTACATATAGCACAGATAAGGCAAGGGCAGATGGGTGGAGGATGGAGCAGACTGGCAGGAGGACTTTCACAAAATTCTCAGTTGTTTTCATAGGTATGATGGATAGTTTAGGTATAATGTAGATCAGATAATTCTGAGTAAAAAATTTTGAAAGCAATACTGAGATTACATTGGGAAAAACTAGAGGCCAAAAGGACAATAAGGAAAGTATTGCAGTAGCCCAGGATGGGACAATGTTTAAACTAGGCTAGTGTTGTAGGAACAGTGAGTAGATATGAAATGGAAATGAAAAATGTTTTTATTGGTTTTAGATGTGGGTGATAAAGGAGACAGTAATAAACTCCTATTCCTCACTTTAATAAATGAATAAAAACTGAACACTGGGCCAGATGAGCCCAACCAGTTTAACAAGAGAAAGGCTGAGTTGACTAGTTTGGGGTGCTTGTGGGAAATATTCCACAATTGATTCATTTAGCATCATTCTTATAATTAGTTGAGTAGGGGATATAAACAGGGAATTCAAAAGCAGATATTTACAACTCATAAATACATTTGAAAAAGTGTTCAACTTTTTAATAATCAACGAAACAACAAAGAAAAATAGGTGCTAGTTTATTCGTACTTAACAGCAGCAATGACAACTAGGAATAAAAAGATTTCCCATGCCGGTGCAAGTGGAATGGAATAGTGCATGTTACTACAACTGGTAGTGTTGAAATGACTTTCAGGAGTTATATAATTAACTATACACTTTAATTGAACAATGTATTTTCTGAGGAGCTATGCTAGTGAAAAATATAGAAAGAAAACTATGTGCAAAATAATGTTCATTGATATATTCTGCATGTAATACAACAAACCAAAGTGTACATCAATGTTTAGTTAGGAAGAGCTATAGAAACTATGTCATGATTATTTTTATAGCTACAGTATAATAATACATAACTACAGTTGTAGTCAATTGAATTGTTAGCCCAAATTATTTATCCCTTTGTACATCCCTTTGTACTTCTGCTGTGGCCTCTCTGAAGGAAAATTGTATTTCCCTACCACTTGCCTTTAGGTTTGGCCATATGACTTGCTTTAAGCCAGTGAGATGGCAGAAGTGACAAAGTGCCATTTCTAAGCCTAGGGCTTAATAGGCACCAGGAGGTTTTTGCTTTCCCTCTTGGGTTGTACCATAGCCATGCTAAGAGCTTCCAATACTATTACAGCTGTGATCCCTTCTCCTGGATCCTAGAATAAATTGGATGAAGCAAAACTGCCCCAAGCCATCCCAGCTGGGCCTGACCTGACACTTAAAGCAGAGCACCTCAGTCAAATCTTGTATACATCACCAGACCAGATCTTTAGCTCACCATGAATTTATAAGAATCAATGACGATTTTAAGTTACTGACTTTTATTATGGTGGTTTTTGATGAGTCATTTTGGAGGCAATAGTTAACTAATATAACAACTATGAGAAGATATTCATACAGAGAATGATAGAAAGGAAATAACCAGAAATAGCAAAATTGTTGATCCTTTTAGGTTTAGGGATTGTGAGATGTCAGATTTATAGAAAGTCTAATCAAATATTTTAATGTAATTGACCTGCAACCAAAACACCTTGAAAGATAAGTTTTCAAATGAAAGAAATCAGACATTTATTTTATGAGCATCAACATCTAAAAATAAAGATGATATATATAATCTGTCATAGATTGTTTCTATAGTACACAAAATAATTCCTAGCAGAATTATCATTATTATTCTGTCTAAAATGAAGAGTCTATGGAAACTTAATCTTATGTAACTTAAAATATCTTTAGTTCAGTTCAGTTGCTCAGTCGTATCCACCTCTTTGTGACCCCATGAATTGCAGCACGCCAACTCCAACACCAACTCCCAGAGTTCACTCAAACTCATGTCCATCAAGTCAGTGATGCCATCCAGCCATCTCATCCTCTGTCGTCCCCTTTTCCTCCTGCCCTCAATCCCTCCCAACATCAGAGTCTTTTCCAATGAGTCAACTCTTTGCATGAGGCGGCCAAAAGTACTGGAGTTTCAGCTTTAGCATCATTCCTTCCAAACATCTTACCTATATATTAATGCTATTGCAGTGGACTCAATGACAATTTAAGTCTATATTTCTAAGGTTTTTGGAATATGTTAACTCCAAGTTTACAATGTAACATGTCAGTGATCAAAGATAGGGCATCTATTAATATATGAAATTTTTGTCCTCTAATAACTTTATAATTTTGTTATAACTGGTTAATGCTACCCCTTCCACCATGTTTTTCACTTACTTTTTGAGGGCCCAGTTTGAGGGAAGAGTCATTGTTACTTACTATTTACATTCATAGAAAAGTAGAAAGGGAAGATGGGATCAACAAATGTAAAACTGGCTATAAAACAAAATGTCTGCAGCAGCATGAGTAACATGCATGAGAGCTATTATGACAGAGCGGGGATTTAAGCTTCGCTGATACTCCAAGCTCCTGTTTGGAGCACTCCCACCCACGCTGGGTACTTTACTTCGGATAGCCAGCGTTTTCATGTTGCCCTCTAGCTGCCAAGAAGCCTCCACTTAAGCATTTTAAAATTACTGCTAAAAAATATTCTCTACTTCATAGGTTTCTTTAAGCCTTCCTTTTAAAATTTAAGCTGCTCTGATTCTCACTCCTCTTCAGCTACTTGCTGTAGAAGAACAGCATCCAGTAAATCAAGTCCCCTTCAGGGACTAGACTAGTTCATGTGATGTCTGGTCCAAGAATACTTATTTGGCAAAGAGTACCTACATACGCTACATTACTCATGAATAAAAGTCTGCTGTTGGGTAACTGGCAGCATGGAAGGCCAAGGTAGGAAACGGTGGCTCAGTGGTAAAGAATCCATCTGAAATCCAGGAGCCACTTGAGATGTGGGTTAGATCCCTGTGTCAGGAAGATACCCTAGAGAAGAGAATGGCTACCCACTCCAGTATTCTTGCCTGGAGAATCCCATGCACAGAGGAGCCTGGTGGGCTATCGTCCATGGTTTTGCAAAGAGTTGGACACAACTGAGTGACTGAACAGGAACAACAACCTGCATATGCTGCATTGCTAATGCATAAAAGTCAGCCGTTAGGGATCTCTGGCAGCGTGGAAAGCCAAGGTAGGAAATAATTTAGGCAAGACGAGTTTAGTAGTATGCTTCAAACTGTACCATGTAGACAACTGTCTATCTCATTTATACATGATCTGCCCTAGGAACAAATTACTTTTTTAAAGTTAAATTCAACCCATAACATTAATTTGTTTTCTTTGAAAAGATAAAATAGTATTTCAAAGAATCACTCAAAGATTTTTTCACAAGGTTTCTCCTAAATAAAATATAGAAGCTCTTTAAATTTATTATACCAGAGAGGTCTCACTTTAAAATATATGTTTATAGTGGAAAGGAAACAAAAATTTTACAATGATTATTTGATGTGTAAAATAAGTAAGAGCTAAAGAAAGAGGGAAAATGGAGTACATATAATCCCAATTTATGATTATATATTATTTTCCCTACATCCACAGATGTCTGAAATTTCTTTATATGACTGTGTAAGTGGCTTCATCTTTGTTAACTTCTCTATATTTTACATTCGTGTACAGTTAAACTTCTTCATCTTATTTTCCATGTGTTAATGTTGTTTTAGGGCTTACAACAATTGCATTATGACTGTTTAAATAAAGTTAATAACTCAGAAGAGAGGAACAAACTATTGCAGCATGACAGAGTAGATGCAGTTGTTTTTTTCCGCAATGGACCTTTCCATATCACAAATCATTGTTTTACTTTAGTAGAAAAACATAGCATGTTGTCAAATGTTAAGTTCACTCAACAGTTTGAATAAAATTAACACTACAGATTTATTATCATCATAATAATGATAGTAAGTAGTTAACTGTAATGAACATACTTATACTTATTTCCGAAGCTTTTATGAGATTGCACAATTGAAAGCACATACTTATGAGACCTTATTATTTCCTTAATGGAGCAACTCTGAACAGGCTCAAAGAAAAGAGCAAAAGATGACATTGTATAAATAGCAAAATGAATCCAATCTTTCATTTTTTGTCTCTCCTGGCTTCTATAATTTAGCAACAACAAATTAAATATTATGTCTTGATTCTCTGTAACACTATTATGAGATTTTTCTATTTAACAAAATGGTTTCTAGTCCCTAGCTGATGATCTAATTATTCTGAGCATTTAGCAAGTCATGCAACTTTATTAAATCCCTGCTGTGTGCTATAATCTCTGAAGATGCAGAGATTAATGACAGTCCCTGACTTCCAGGAGTTTATAATCTGGTCAGGAACGTAGATTTTTTAAATATCTCTATAAAACAAAGCTGAATTCAACACATTATGTAAAGCCATCCAGATAGAACTATAATATATTTATACATATGCCCCATAAATATGTTTAATATATACAAAATAATCCTGTTAATTTGGGAACTTTGACTTAAGGAAAGACTGCTTAAATCTTTCTTGGGCCAGAAATATCAATTTAGACTAATATTGTAGATATTAACTATCAATATATAACTTTCCTAGAACCAATATATCAAAAAGAAACCATAATCAACTTATGATGAGCTTTTGGGCTTCCATAGAGATCTAAGGAAATGGAATAAACTATATTCAACCAGTCCATTCTGAAGGAGATCAGCCCTGGGATTTCTTTGGAAGGAATGATGCTAAAGCTGAAACTCAGTACTTTGGTCCCCTCATGCAAAGAGTTGACTCATTGGAAAAGACTGATGCTAGGAGGGATTGGGGGCAGGAGGAGAAGGGAACGACAGAGGATGAGATGGCTGGACAGCATCACTGACTCGATGGACGTGAGCCTGAGTGAACTCCAGGAGTTGGTGATGGACAGGGAGGCCTGGCGTGCTGCGATTCATGGGGTCGCAAAGAATCGGACATGACTGAGCAACTGAACTGAACTGATATTCAACATAAACTCTGATCTTTAATATTTCAACATATTTCCAAGATATTTTAAATGAACTAATTTGATAAAAGAATCACACAAAACAATATTATGATCAAGAATAATAAAGTGCATAATATTCCCTCATTTCTTTGGTTTTGTACCTAACACATACAATGGATATCTATTGTAGTTCAAGAACTGTGATATGGATTGGGGCTAATCATAAGCAAATCATAAGGCTAATCATAAGCAAACATATATATTATCCCTGACTTCATTCCAGTAGTAGATATTCAACAGTTTTATTTAAAAATTAGTTATGGTAAATCCACAAGCTGGATTTGGAAAAAGCAGAGGAACCAGAGATCAAATTACTATCATCCACTGGATCATAGAAAAAGCAAGCAAATTAAAAAAAAAAAAATTTCTCTCTCCCTCTCTCTCTCTCTCTATATATATATATATATATATATATATATATATATATATATACATATATATACTTCTTCTTCATTGAATACAAGAAATCCTTTGACTGTGTGGATCACCACAAACTGTGGAAAATTCTTAAGGTTATGGGAATACCAGACCACCTTACCTGTCTCCTGAGAAACCTGTATGCAGGTCAAGAAGCAACAGTTAGAATCGGAAATGGAAAAACAGACTGATTAAAAATTGGGGAAGGAGTATGTCAAGGCTGTATATTGTCACCTTGCTTATTTAATTTCTATGCAGAGTACATTGTACGAAATGCCAGGCTAGATGAAGCACAAACTAGAATCAAGATTGCCAGGAGAAATATCAACACCTCAGATATGCAAACGAAACCACTCTAATGGTAGAAAACAAAAAGGAACTAAAGAGCCTGTAGATGAGAGTGAAAGAGGAGAGTGAGAAAGCTGGCTTAAAACTCAACATTCAAGAAACGAAGATTGTGGCATCTGGTCCCATCACTTCATGGAAAATAGATTGGGAAAAACCTGAAATGGTGACAGATTTTATTTTCTTGGGCTCCAGAGTCACTGCAGACAGTGACTGCAGCCATGAAATTAAAGATGCTTTCTCCTTGGAAGGAAAGTGAAAGTGAAAGTTGATCAGTCATGTCCGACTGTTTGCAACCCCATGGACTATACAGTTCATGGAATTCTTCAGGCCAGAATACTGGAGCAGGTAGCCTTTCCCTTCTCCAGAGGATCTTCCCAACCCAGGGATCAAACTCAGGTCTCCCACATTACAGGCAGATTCTTTACCAGCTTCGCCTCGAGGGAAGCCCAAGAATACTGGAAGGAAATCTATGACAAACCTAGACAGCATATTAAAAAGCAGAGGCACCAGTGTGCCAGCAAAGTTCCATATAGCCAAAGCTATGGCTTTTCCATTAGTCATGGATGGATGTGACTGTTGGACTACAAAGAATGCTGAGTGCTGAAGAATTGATACCTTTGCACTGTGGAGAAGACTTTTGAGAGTTCCTTGCATAGCAAGGAGAGCAAACCAACCAATCCTAAAGGAAATATACTCTGAATATTCTTTGGAAGGTCTGATACTGAAGCTCCAATACTTTGGACACTTTATACAAAGACCAACTCATTGGAAAAGACCCTGATACTGAGAAAGATTGAGGACAAGAGGAGAAGGGGGTGACAGAGGATGAGATAGTTGGATGGCATCACTGACTCAATGGACATGAGTTTGAGCAAACCCGGGGAGATAGTGAAGGACAAGTAAGCCAGACATGCTGCAGCTCATGGGGTCGCAAAGAGTCGGACACAACTTAGTGAGTGAACAACAACACCAACAATGGAAAAAGAAAATCTTGTTTCACCAATCCTTTTTGTCTCTTTTTTAATCCATTGCCGTTACCAAGATCTCATGTACTATATCATTTACTATGTTTATTGCTGATTGTCTTCCCTTGCCCACATAAACATATCAGCTTCACAAAGACATGGATCTCCATCTGCTTTATTCCACAGTGCCTCCCATGTACCTAGAAACAATGCCACTCAATGAATATTTGTTGAATTAAGATACACACCTGACTTTGCATGATATGAGAACTGGAAACTGAATTTTAGCAAGAAGCTGCATTACTCTGAGGGCCATAAAAGAATAAGCCAATAGAAAATAAAATAAGTTGATTAATTCTATACCAGAACACATGCTTAGGCTACACAAGGGTTTCCTCATTCATGAAAAAAAAAGAGTAATAACATATTTCACTTAAGGCAATCCTGATAGTTTAAGGAACATATTAAATCTGTGACCCAACTGTTATCATCATAATTATTCTTTTCTGAAAGAATTTTTGTTTGTTTTTATTGTTATTCATTTTTATTGGTAATCCATACCTTAATTTGTGAATATTTTTACATATTTAATTTGACATGTTCTGGGGAAATTAAAGCTCTTTGTTTATAGTTTATTAGAACTAAAATTATACTTGCTGGGGTTTTACTTTTAAACATTGGTCCAGTATGAAAAATAGCTTTATTTATTTGCTGCTATGCAATTTTTAACTTAAAAAAGTTATGTTTGGTGAACGAAATGATGTTATATGCTGAATTTGCTCAATTTAGTTGGGTCATTTAAAAATACCTTCAATCTATCTGTATTTGCTCAAGAATAAATCTAGATGTGACAACTTTATTACTTTGCACGTGATAATTAAAAACTTTGAATGAAAATGAAACACTTTTATTCTTTATAAGTCTCTTCATAGAATTATACATGAATAGCTATAAGATGGGCTTCTCAAGTGGCTCACTGGTAAAGAATCTGCCTGCCAATACAGGAGACGCCAGAGACATGGGTTCACACCCTGGGTTGGAAGTATCCCCTGGAGGAGGAAATGGCAACCCACTTCAGTATTCTTCACTGGGTAATACCATAGACAAAGGAGTCTAGTGGGCTACAGTTAATGGGGTTGCAAAGAGTTGGATACAACTGAGCATGCACGCATGCACACATACAGCTGTAAGATATCTTCATGACCATTCTAAGCCAGCCCCCTCCTTCTACAGTTGAGGGAGGAGGGGCAAAGAAGAAGCAAAACGTGTCTTGTAGTACTAAGGTAGAATTCACAGCTTCTGACATTTGGTCTATTAATATATTCTGTTCATTCCAGGATTCTATATCAACCGCAGTCTGTAGGAAAATAAATTATATAAATAAGATTGGAAAAGAAAAGAAAATAAATACGATTAGAAAAAATTGTCATTATGTGAATGAAACCAATGATACTGAAATTGAATCCTGGTAATATTATATAAAGTGGGCTGACCTTTAGATGTGCCATTGATCTAGAACATTGCCATTTCCTCAACATTATATTCATGGCAGACTATTTTCATAGAATTTGTGAAACACTCTATTATTAATATTTCTTATGAATTTTGTAGTTAAGTATTAACTAGGTTGATTTTGTAGTTATCATTTTCTCAAATAAAGAAGGTACATAGGCTCTTCCACTACTATCAAATTTTCTTCTAGGATCCAGGCATGCCTCTGCAATCAGAGTACACTCTCTGGGAGGAAGTGCTTCTGCAGGGAAGCAGTTGCCAGGAAGGTTAGAACCTGCAGTATGATGTGCATCTGGGCCCTAGAGTTCCTCTAGGGGATCATCGTGATCTTTCAGAGACAGACTCAAATCAGAATTAATCAAATGGATGACAAGATACTTAGCACACATCCAGGACAGACATTCCCCACCCCGCTTAAGAAGTAGACTCTTCTTCAAACACAAATTCACACAGAAACTAATACATCAAAGAAAGCTTTTCTAGATGAAGTGGTGGCTTTCACAAAAATGTCTTATTTGGTTTCACTATTTTGCAGATTGAAAAGGAAGTCAGATTCAGAGTGTATAACATGCTCTACATCTAGAATGCAACTCATTTCTTTCCATGCTTGTCCACACTCACTCCTCCCAGATCTTCTCTGCTCACACCTGACAAGTGTGCTCCAGAACCATCTGCCATTCCCTCTGGGAGTGCTGTTGCTCAGAACCTGGATATGGCAGCTCATTGAGGTTTCAGCATCAGGACTCTTCCACAGGAAATTTGTTTCTACCCACCACTCTCTGTCTTTTTATTAAGAGAAACTCAGCTTTACAGAACTGGATTAATCTTTAGGTCCTGAAATATTCTCATCTTGGTGTTACCTTTTTATTTTCATTTTGTTGTTGTTCAGTAACTACATTGTATCCAACTATTTTGCGACCCTGTAGACTGCTGCCCACTAGGCTTTGCTTTCCATGGGATTCTCCAGGCAAGAATACTAGAGTGGGTAGCCATTTCCTTCTCTGGAGATCTTCCTGACCCAGGGATGGAACCTGTGTCCCCTGCATTGGCAGGCAGATTCTTTACCACTGAGCCACCTTAGGTATTTTAAATAATGTACTAATTACCTGTCAACCTACCACATGAAACAAAAACTAAGACCTTGACAACAGTCCACAGTATATGACTTCCACCACACCTTCGCCGCCCAACCTGAAATCTGTGTTTATCACTCCTTTGCTTTCATTTTATGTCCTTTCATTGTGTCTTTATGTATTTATAAAAATAATATATAAATACTTGTGTGTGTGTATATATATATCTACAAACATACACACAACATACATATACATACATATACACTATTTTAGTTATTCTTAACTTTTTAAAGTAGATGTCAGGCTGCACACAATCTTTTAGGATTTACTGCTTTTATTTAATATTAGATTATAGAGATTTATCTATATACTCAAACTCTATTCTAGTTCATTTCTTTTGGCTACTATTGAGTGTCCCATTGTATGGTTTACTCATCTTTCATTTACTTGCCATCTCACCACCTTGTTTTCCTTTCTTCATAGGACATACTAGTATCTGAACTTATCATTGTTTTTTATTTGTCCACCATTTGTTTCTCACTGTTAGAACATAAGGTTTTTAAGAACAAATGTTGTCTGCCTTACCCACAATATCCCCAATTATTCACTTAACAAATATATAAATTAATGAATTATACACTGCAGATAAACTGAACTCTGCAATTTCTCTGATAAGTGATGCTGTTTGTATCTCTCGCCCTTCCCGCTTGCTCTGCCACAGCTCTGCAGCTCAATGGCTTTGTGAGTTTAAGCAGCCTAACTTGGATGCTTCTTTTTACTCATCTGCATTTACAAATTTAAAATGAAGAAAACATAGGTACTATGGAAGTGTTATATAAAAATTAAATGAGATAAAATATATAAAATACCTGACACTATACCATGCCATTGGGTAATTTTTTTTCATCCATTGAGGCTTAGCTCAACTTTCTCTGCCCTCAGGAAAGCTCTCTAAATGAATATCCACATCACTTGTATATATTCATGTTCTATCATTTAGCATGTGGCTCTGAATTTGTTAGCGGCTTCCCTGGTGGCTGAGAAGATAAAGAATCTGCCTGCAATGCAGGAGATACAGACTCATTCCCTGGGTCAGGAAGATCCCCTGGAGAAAGAAATGACAACCCACTCCAATATTCTTACCTGGAGAATTCCATGAACAGAGGAGCCCAGCGGGCTCCAGTTCATAGGGTCAGAAAGAGTGGGACATGACTGAGTGATTAACACTTTCACTTTCTGAATTTGTTAGTTTACTTATCCTCCAACACAACCCATGACTAAGCTATAAACTTTCTGTCTTTAGGACTATGCCTCTTTTGTTGAATGAATGACTAATTGTCTTTCCTCTGATGTCACATTCACCAAATATCCTTCAGATGTCTAATTCCAGTTGTCAGTTATAGTAAGCCAACTCAGATTTGATTAATTTGTAGACACAAACAATATCTGCTTTCTTGACCCGTGTATTAACAACCCAATTTAGAAATGAGGGATTCAAACAAGGTGCTAGGTTTAAAGAGCCTACTCTATGTGGTGAGATAACTAGTTTTTCTTACGACATCCTTTCTTTATCACAGCCCCTCTTCTCACCTCTTTTATTTTATATCTTTGATTTACTGATTGATTTAATTGCAAGCCTTTAATTTACTTCTTCTTTCTTCAATTTGATCTTTTAAATTCCTACTACTTACAGTATATTTTCAGTTAATTGTATAGTGGCTGCTAAATATTAACATGAGTTAACACTGAATACTTGAAAAATAATAAACATAATTCCTAAGTAAAACTAGTTGGCTAGGAATATATGTACTATTTACATTTGAATCACTGCACAAAGATATCTTATTGTTTGCTATGTCAAATGAGAAAAACAGTATGACCTAAATATCAGAAATCTTCATAACAATGAAGTGAGATTTCACTTAACCAATATGATCTTTTAATTACATTTTATTCACCTTACACCACTAATTGATAGGGATATGAGATAGTATATTTCAGAAGGTCTACATTTGAGTACTTTAATACAGTCATATAAGATGTGAAAATCTAATATTGATGGTCATCTATTTTATGAAACAACATGCACAGAAAATAAATTTAAGTGGAAGATATTAAAACACATGCTAGAAAATAAATTAACAAAATACAGAGCATCATACAAAACAGCATAAGTAGGAGCATACTGAGATTCACCAAATACCACTTACTAATTAAAAAGTATTAAATGTGAAGGTTAATTATTAAAAAAATACCTCCCCTAATTAGATATATTCTGATGTTTCAGTTCTTAATATCATCAAGAAACTCATTTTAGCTTCAACTCTGTTTTCCAGGCTTTTCAAGATTTCAGACTTAAGTGGCTACTTGGTATATAACAGTATAGTGACAAAAATGAATATACTGTGTAAAGAAAGGTATTCTTCTTGTCCATATCAAAGAACTGCAGTCTAGTATTGAAAGAGATTGTTTTACTCATAAGATTCACATTATGTGTCTTATTCACTGCACCTGTATATTGATTGGGCTATGATAGAGGTTTTTATATTCTCATTAAAAAGTTTAACCTGGTATTGCCCCATCTTAACACCAATAATTTAAGTACCATGAAACAGGCTTTTCTTTGGTAAGTAGTGTAATAATCAAATATCCTAGCAACTAGTTTTTCTTATTGTCTCTACAATAGGGCTGGTATCTTAAAAAAAAAATAGGGTTAAGAGAAATTAGAATTTCATTTATCCTAATGTAAGAATTTAACAGTATATGACAACTACTTAAAATAATAGAAATGCCTTCACTGTACTTATTCAAATCACCCATTTGTATTTCTTTTTAACAAGAAACTACACCAGAAATTATGCAATCACAGGACAAATGTGGTATCAAGCCAAGGTGACATGCTCATTTTTGTTCTTCCCAAGAACATCTTCAGTTGTCTATACTTTAAAATGACAAAAGGTAAATAAATAACTACATTAATATAAAAATTCACATGGCCACTGTAGCTTTTATGCTATCATGTCACAGCATTCAAATTAGTTCTCAGTAAGTATTAACTTTTATATCTCAGCCTACTGATAGCATTTCCACAGATTGAAAATATAAGTCACAGATCTGAAAGGAGAGTTGATTACTCTAAGTGATGCATAAGCCTGGGTATTCTTTCATTACTGAGAACAGTCTTTTATATCTTACAAATTAATAAGAAATATTTGCAACATAGCACTCTTCCCAAAAACACATTATTAAAACCATAAAAGAAATTTTTCTCTTTTAGAAATGTCACAAATATAATATGATTCTCCTTCCACAATAGCTAGTCTCTATTAATAATCAAATTTAGCTTTTAAAGTATTTCTTAAAGCAAAAACCCTTCTTATCAGATACTTAAATGAACTCTTTTCTTAAAAACAATAATAATTTTTAAAATAGCCTTCATCCTTGTGTATTAGACAGGGCTAGAACCAAGTGACTGCAATTTCAAAATGATGTTGGGCATATAAAGTAAATGTTTGTATCATCCCAGATAAAAGAGGGAATGGTGAGATCTGAAAAGAGCTGAAGAACAGATGTCTAAATTTGTCTAAATGTGTTTTTTAATAAATGTTATTTAACAACATTAAAATAGCTTTAGACACATAGACCAATGGTACTGGATAGAGAGTCTAGAAAGACCCCACATATACAGTCAGTTAATATGATAAGGGAGCCAATAATACTCAATGGGAAAGGACAACCTCTTCAACAAATGGTACTAAGAAAACTGGATAGCCACAGGCAGAAAATAAAACTGGACCCCTATCTTACACCACCCACAAAAATTAGCTCAGAATGGATTAAAGGCTTAAAAGTAAGACCTGATACTGTAAAAATTGTAGAAGCAAGCCTTGTCATTGGTCTTAGCAATGATTTTTCAGATGTAACACAAAAACACAAGCAACAAAAGGAAAAATAGTAAGTGGGGCTACATCAAAACTAAAATTCTGCCACACAGCAAAGCAAACAATAAAAAATGAGAAGGCAACCTGCAAAATAGGAGAAAATATGTGCACACCATGTATCCGTTTGGGGCTTCCCAGGTGGCTCAGACGGTAAAAAATCTGCCTGCAATGTAGGAGACCCAGGTTTGATTCCTGGGTTGGGAAGATTCCCCTGGAAAAGGGAATGGCTACCCACTCCAGTATTCTTGCCTGGAGAATTCCATGGACCTGGGAGGACCTGGGAGGGCTACAGTCCATGGGATTGCAAGGAGTCAGGCACTATTGAGAGATTAACATGTAACACATATCTGTTAAGGAGTTAATATCCAAAACATAAAAAGAACCTATACTACTCAATAACAAAACCAAGAATATTCAATTAAAAAATGAGCAGAGAAACTAAACAGACATTTTTTTCCAAAGAAGATACCCAAATGGCCAACAGGTACATGAGAATATGCTCATCATCTCTAATCATTAGAGAAATGAAAAATAAAACCACAAGGAGATATTAATATCACCTTATACATTTTAGAATGGCTACTATAAAAAAGATAAGAAATGACAAGTATTGGCAAGGATGTGAAGAAAAGGTAAACCCTGTGCACTATTGGTGGGGATGTAAATTGGAGCAGCCACTAAGAAAATAACATGGGAATTTCTCAAAAAATTAAAAATATTATAAATTAGAATTACCATATGATTTAGCAAACCCAGTTCTGGGTATATGTCTAAGGGAAATGAAAATGGAATATTAAAAATATATCTTCACTCATATTTCATTATAGCATTATTCACAATAGCAAGATATAGAAACAATGTCTATTGACAGATGAATAAAAATGATATATATATACAAACACAATATAATATTATTCAGTCATAATAAAGAAGGAAATTCTGACATTTACAAGAGCATGTGTGACCTTGAGGGCATTATGCTAAATAAGTCTAAACAGATGCATGCCAAGTCACTTTAGTTGTGTTCGACTGTTTCCAATCCTACCGGGCTCCTCTGTCCATGGGATTCTCCAGGCAAGAATACTGGAGTGAGTTGACATGCCCTCATCCAGACAGGAAAGGATAAAAACTTTATGAGATCATTTATATGTGGAATCTAAGAAAAGCCAAATTAATAGAAATATTGAGTAGAATGGTGGTTACCAGGCTCTAGGAATGGGGGAGTCAGGGACATATTTTAAGGCTACAATCTTTCAGCCAGTAGACACATAAGTTCTGGAGATCTAATTTACAGTGCAAGTTAGTGATTACAGTCAATAACACTATTATAAATTTAAAAGTTGCTAAAAGACTAGATCTTAATTGTTCTTATCACAAAAAAGAAGTAAGAATTATGTAATATGATAAATGTTAGAAACACTATGTTCATAATCATCTTAAAAAATAAAAGTTAATCAAGTCAACAAATCAAACATTTTAAAATTAAGCAGTGTTATATGTCAATTATATCACAATAAAAATAAGGTGGTAGTATTTCCCTTGTGGCTGAGCTGGTAAAGAATCCATCTGCAATGTGGGAGACCTGGGTTCCATCCCTGGGTTGGGAAGATCCCCTGGAGAAGGGAAAGGCTACACACTCCAGTGTTCTGGCCTAGAGAATTTCACGGATTATACAGTCCTTAGGGTCACAAAGCAGAGAAGGCAATGGCACCCCACTCCAGTACTCTTGCCTGGAAAATCACATGGATGGAGCAGCCTGGTAGGCTGCAGTCCATGGGGTCGCCAAGAGTTGCACATGGCTGAGCGACTTCACTTTCACTTTTCACTTTCGTGCATTGGAGAAGGAAATGGCAACCCACTCCAGTGTTCTTGCCTGGAGAATCCCAGGGACGGGGGAGCCTGGTGGGCTGCCATCTATGGAGTGGCACAGAGTCGGACAACTTAGCAGCAGCAGCAGCAGCAGCAGTAGGTCAGTGCAGAGTACTGAGTAGAGTTCCTGCTTCCATACAGTTGGTTCTTATTAGTTATCTATTTTATACATAGTAGTGTATATATGTCTATCCCAATCTCTCAATTCATCCCACCCTCTTTTCCTCCCTTGGTGTCCATACATCTGTTCTTTATGTTTGGGTCCATTTCCACTTTGCAAATATACATGCACTCAACTGTTTATTGCAGCATTATTTACAATTGCCAGGATATGAAAGTAACCTAAATGTTCATTGTCAGAGGAAAGGATAAAGAAGATGTGATATATATATTCATATATATATATAATGGAATATTACACAACCATAAAAAGGAACAAAATTGTCCTATCTACAGAGACATGAATGGATCTACAGACTGTCACACTGAGTGAAGTAAGTTAGAAAGAGAAAAATAAATACCGTATATTAACACATATGTGGAATCCAGCAATGAATATCTAGAAATGTACCAAATATTTTTTGAGGCTTAGCAACTTGGCTTATAGAGTAAGGATTGTAACTCTTCTCTCACAAAAAGATGGAAAATAGAATACAAAAATACATATTAAAAAGTGCCTAGTATAATGTCTGACAACAGTAGATATTCTGTACATCTTAGAATCTGTTTCCTCTACCCCAGCAATTTCAGTCTTAAGTTAGAATGACTGGGTCACATGCAATAAAAAAGTCTCTATGGCTTCTAAAAAAGAAATGGATTAGTTCATATACTGAGTACTCCAGAAATGAACCAGCTACATGATTGTTTTTTTTAGTGGCTTAGCGATGTCTTAGTTCTTAGGTTTTCTTCATTTTTCTGCTCTAACACTCAGTGGCCAATTGAAAAAAGCAGAACCCTTAACATTTGGTCTCATCTTACAGTAGGAAAAAAAAAAAAAATTTCCTTGAAGTCCCTCAGCAGAACTCCATTTCACAACTTTTAGACAATTACATGGAGAAGGCAATGGCAACCCACTTCAGTACTCTTGCCTGGAAAATCCCATGGCCTGGTAGGCTACAGTCCATGGGGTCACTAAGATTCCGACATGACTGAGTGACTTCATTTTCACTTTTCACTTTCATGCATTGGAGAAGGAAATGGCAACCCACTCCAGTGTTCTTGCCTGGAGAATTCCAAGGATGGGGGAGCCTGGTGGGCTGCCGTCTATGGGGTCACACAGAGTTGGACATGACTGAAGCAACTTAGCAGCAGCAGCAGACAGTTACAAAGCAATCTCCATGTGTATCTTCATGCTGTATTCAAAATCTAACAAAGAGAACAGACTCTTGTGGTAGACTGAGCTCTGAGCCTCAGATAGGATCATCTTCCCTGAGGGGTGGATAGGAAAAAAAAAAGGAAAGAAAAGTATCTATATCGTTAAGTAGAAAGAAAAGGTAATGGAGTTTTGTTGGGCAGCCAATTGGCTATACTTATACTGGGTTCTTGAAATACATTTTTTTTTTTCCATTTAGTTGTTTTATGCTTAGAACAGATATTCAAGTAGAAGAAGAATTCTTGTCTAAGAGTGCTCAGATTTCCACCATGAGACATTTTAGTATCAAACTAAATAAATGGATTAGACTAGACATAGTAGCTTTTACCATGTATTAAAGAACCCCTTTTTGAAATAAAAATTTTTAGCAGAATCTCAGTGTATGCATGCATGCGTGCTAAGTCGTTTCAGAGGTGTCAGAATCTTTGTGACTCTATGGACTGTAGCTCACCAGGCTCCTCTGTCCATGGGATTCTCCAGGCAAGAGTGCTGGGGGGGGGGGGTTGCTGTGTCCTCCTGCAGGGGATCTTCCCCACCCAAGGATCAAAACTGCATTTCCTGTGGATCCTGACCTGCAGGCAGATTCTTTGTTGCTGAGCTACCGGGGAAGCCCCATCTCAGTGTATGTAAGAGATAAGATAGATCTTCCTTTGAAATGAAGCATGGCATATCCTTGTGCTCCAGCTCACTATATGCCACTGTGAGCCACCTGTTGAGAACATTTATTATGAACACCAGTATAGTAGATCTTTAGAGTTCTTCTAGCCTTTCAAATTTTCTCTATTAAACTGTCCATATGTCATTCTGCAGCAGTTTGCAAACACATCAGTTTATTCCATGACATCTTTGCTGGGCTGAATATATTTACAATACAACAAAGGGATGATACAAAGATATCAGATGAATGATCATATAACAAAATTGAAATAGGCTAGTTTTAAGGAAAATGTAAAATCAAAACCAAAACATACCAAAACAAAATCATTGTAAGTTTATCCTGAAGCAATACAGGAGGCAGTGCAGGAGAATTCTGCTCCTGTAGAAAGGCAGATGGCAAATTACTGCTCCACAATTCAGACGTCAGTGGCAGGTCTCAAAGTATGACAGAGGGTGAGATTGTTAGATAGCATCACCGACTCAATGGATGTGAATTTAAGCAAACTCTTAGAGATAGTGAAGGAAAGGGAAACCTGATAGAGTCGAAAAGTGTTGGACAAGACTGAATGACTGATCACCAACAAAATAATATATAAACCTGCCAACTCTAAATCTTTACCGAGAGATTATATAATCTATTCATATGGAATATGTTTCTTTAATCTTTTTAGAGAAAGATCTTTAAGTCCCTTTAACCTTCAAAGTAAGACTAATGGAATACTGTATCATGGTGGTGGGAATGGGGGGGATCTTAGTGGATTTATTCAATGCCCAAGATGATCCTACTTTATTAACTGCTTTAACTCATCCTCCAATAACTCAGCTCTTCAAAAAGTTATGAGACTTACATAAAATATTTTTTTGCAATTAATGGAATAAATCATCCAAATGAACTTCTAGAAACACTGGACTCCAGTGTGATTCTGTAAGCTTTTGCTATGCCAATTTTCTGCCCCTAGCATAAATCACTCACTGAAAAGCTCTGGTATTTGTTTCAGTGTTTAGGAAAAGGGCTAAAAAGTTAGGTATGCAATATTTAAATAGTAGTTTAGAACTTTAGACAATTAGGAGAAAGAGAACATTTTAAACCTTCAAATAAACTTCTATTTTGGGTGATCCTAAAATTCCATCTTAAGGTCAAAGCAAACTCACATTCAGTGAATGGAGTCATCCCATTTGAGGCAGATCCCCAAACATTTAAATCATCATTCCTACACACCTGTTCACTTCAAATTCCCACCTCTTAGGTATGACTTTGGACTTGTGTTTTCAGGTGTATTCTGATAAATCAGAATATGGATATCTTGGCTAAGATGCATTTTAAGGAATATTCAGTACTATCAAGTGGATCGTGATATGTCAAAAAAAACCAGAAGCAAATATTAATACTAACAGAGAGAACAATACAGGTATAATAGCCATTGGAAGCTAGAGTTGCAAGGAAGGTGGGAGTGTGTGTCTGATGAACAGCACTAAGTACCTTGGAGCTGGCAAGTTTGGTGAACGAGGTACTTGAGCTGGAATTGAGAAGAACACAGAAGACCAATGAGAGAGAACTGACAATATGGTGCATGTCAAGCCCTGCTTAGAAGTATGAGGAAATGTTAAGCACAAATAGAATAAGGTCAACGAAATTCTGGATGATTTTACGCCTGCTTCTTTATTTAAAATGAAGGTTGTATAATATATACTCCACTTTCTTCATGAAGTTTTATGAAGTAACTGGAAGGATTATGTGAGTTCATGATGTGAAAAAAAAAGGAAAACCTGAATGAACTTCTTGGGCAACCCAATATTTTGTAAATAATGGCTGTGTTGGGAGAATCTCACACTTGGAGAGTCACTGGACGAGTTCATGGAACTCAGTATATAGTTGCATGCGTGGCTAAAATTGGTTATAGTAAGCATAGTAGGGAGACATCACCAGATCATAAGGTAAAAAAGACACAAGCAGATCACAGAAGAACCCATGTGAGACTTCCTTACGCTTTCTCCTTTCTATGAGGGCAGACACAGATAGCAGCAATAAACATGCAATGACATGTTTCATCAAGGGAAGCCCATTTGACTCTGCTACTCAGTTTTTATATGCAGCTGGCGATACAGCACACATCTTCTGCCTCAGTTCAGTCCAGTCGCTCAGTCATGTCCAACTCTTTGTGACCCCATGAATCACAGCACGCCAGGCCTCCCTGTCCATCACCAACTCCCAGAGATCACTCAGACTCAAGCCCATCTAGTCAGTGATGCCATCTAGCCATCTCATCCTCTGTCATCCCTTCTCCTCCTGCTCTCAAACCCTCCCAGCATCAGAGTCTTTTTCAATGAGTCAACTCCTCATGAGGTAGTCAAAGTACTGGAATTTCAGCTTTAGCATCATTCCTTCCAAAGAAATCCCAGGGCTAATCTCCTTCAGAATGGACTGGTTGGATCTCCTTGCAGTCCAAGGGACTCTCAAGAGTCTTCTCCAACACCACAGTTCAAAAGCATCAATTCTCCGGCACTCAGCTTTCTTCACAGTCCAACTCTCACATCCATACATGACCACAGGAAAAACCATAGCCTTGACTAGATGGACTTTAGTCGGCAAAGTAATGTCTTTGCTTTTGAATATGCTATCTAGGTTGGTCATAACTTTTCTTCCAAGGAGTAAGCGTCTTTTAATCTTCTGCCTAGTACTTCCTAAAATTTCAGACTCACAGAAGGAAAGCAGATATGCAGCATAAGCCACAGTGTTCGCACAAACAATGTAGGTATGGAAGACTCTTCTTCTCAGTTGGAAAACTGTAGCAATACTCCAGAAATACAAGTTTCCAGATAGAAGTTAAGGACCAACCTAGCTAGCAGGATTTTTTAACTGTCAGGTCTGTTATGATAACTCTTTTCTTGTATGATAGCAGTTGTAAAATAGTATGCTTCCTATTATTGTATAACAGAAATTATTAAATACTAAAAATAGTAAGTGATTAATAAAAAGTAATAACATAAATTAATAAAGGCTATGTAAAAAATATCACTAAATTATAAGAAAGTTTGATTTTTAGTAAGAAGTAATGTGTAACCAAAAACAGGCACAAAATACATAGTCAAACATAAATAAGAGATAAAAGAGATAAGACAAAAGAGATAAAACATCCCCTCACTAAAAAGGAAACTAACTATAGGCAATATAGGAAAATACCACTAAACAACTTTGAGATTTCTATTGTTCGAAAAGCATTCAATTATAAAATGCAGCTAGATGATAAATGTTGGTGATTAAACCTCAAATATTGTAAGATAATCTATAAAATACATTAAAAATTATATGATTCCATATCATATATTGCACATGCTAAACTGTTGATAAGTTAGTATTAAACCATTATATTTGGCATTGAGTCTACTCAATTCGCAGCTAAGAAAAAGGAGAATTTTCACAAAAGTGCCCTCAAATGCTTATAAAATTCAGACATAAGATCTAAAGGGAAAGGTTAAAAGTACTTGAGTTACTGTTTAGTTCACTTCAGTTCAGTCGCTCCATCGTGTCTGACTCTTTGCTACCCCATGAATCACAGCACACCAGGCCTCCCTGTCCATCACCAACTCCCAGAGATCACTCAGACTCATGTCCATCGAGTCGGTG
Source organism: Ovis aries (assembly GCF_016772045.2). Lineage (NCBI taxonomy): Eukaryota > Metazoa > Chordata > Mammalia > Artiodactyla > Bovidae > Ovis > Ovis aries. Next base: position 213,591,140 of record NC_056055.1, read on the forward strand.
ATGATATCCAGCCATCTCATCCTCTGCCATCCCCTTCTCCTCCTGCCCCGAATCCCTCCCAGCATCAGACTCTTTTCCAATGAGTGAACTATTCACATGAGGTGGCCAAAGTATTGGAGTTTCAGCTTCAGTATCAGTCCTACCAATGTACACCAGGACTGATCTCCTTTAGGATGGACTTGTTGGATCTCCTTGCAGTCCAGGGACTCTCAAGAGTCTTCTCCAACACTACAGTTCCAAAGCATCAATTCTTTGGCACTCAGCTTTCTTCACAGTTCAACTCTCACACCCATACATGACCACTGGAAAAATCATAGCCTTGACTAGACCGACCATTGTTGGCAAAGTAATGTCTCTGCTTTTCAATATGCTGTCTAGGTTGGTCATAACTTTCCTTCTAAGGTGTAAGCGTCTTTTAATTTCACGGCTGCAGTCACCATCTACAGGGATTTTGGAGTCCAAAAAAATAAAGTTTGACACTGTTTCCACTGTTTTCCCATCTATTTCCCATGAAGTGATGGGACCAGATGACATGATCTTAGTTTTCTGAATGTTGAGTTTTAAGCCAACTTTTTCACTCTCCTCTTTCACTTTCATCAAGAGGCTTTTAGTTCTTCTTCACTTTCTGCCATAAGGATGCTATCATCTGCATATCTGAGGTTATTGATATTTCTCCCAGCAGTCTTGATTCCAGCTTGTGTTCTTCCAGCCCAGAGTTTGTCATGATGTACTCTGAATGTAAGTTAAATAAGCAGGGTGAGAAAACACAGCCTTGACATACTCCTTTTCCTATTGGGAACCAGTCTGTTGTTTCATGGTCAGTTCTGTTGCTTCCTGACCTGCATACAGGTTTCTCAAGAGGCAGGTCAGGTGGTCTGGTATTCCCATCTCTTTCAGGATTTTCCACAGTTTCTTGTGATCCACACAGTCAAAGGCTTTGGCATAGTCAATAAAGCAGAAATAGATGTTTTTCTGGAACTCTCTTGCTTTTCCATGATCCAGCGGATGTTGGCAACTTGATCTCTGGTTCCTCTGCCTTTTTAAAAACCAGCTTGAACATCTGGAAGTTCACGGTTCATGTACTGCTGAAGCCTGGCTTGGAGAATTTTGAGCATTACTTTACTAGCGTGTGAGATGAGTGCAATTGTGCGCTAGTTTGAGCATTCTTTGGCATTGCCTTTCTTTGGGATTGGAATGAAAACTGACCTTTTCCATTCCTATGGCCATTGCTGAGTTTTCCAAATGTGCTGGCATATTGAGTGCAGCACTTTCACAGCATCATCTTCCAGGATTTGAAAGAGCTCAACTGGAATTCTATCACCTCCACTAGCTTTGTTCGTAGTGATGCTTTTAGGCCCACTTGACTTCATTTCCAGGATATCTGGCTCTAGGTGAGTGATCACACCACTGTGATTATCTGAGCCTTGAAGATCTTTTTTGTACAGTTCTTCTGTGTTTTCTTGCCACCTCTTCTTAATATCTTCTGCTTCTGTTAGGTCCATATCATTTCTGTCCTTTATCAAGCCCATCTTTGCATGAACTGTTCCCTTGGTATCCATAATTTTCTTGAAGAGATCTCTAGTCTTTCCCATTCTGTTCTTTTCCTCTATTTCTTTGCATTGATCGCTGAAGAAGGCTTTCTTATCTCTCCTTGCTATTCATTGGAACTCTGCATTCAGATGCTTATATCTTTCCTTTTCTCCTTTGCTTTTCACTTCTCTTCTTTTCACAGCTATTTGTAAGGCCTCCCCAGACAGCCATTTTGCTTTTTTGCATTTCTTTTCCATGGGGATGATCTTGATCCCTGTCTCCTGTACAATGTCACGAACCTCTGTCCATAGTTCATAAGGCACTTGTCTATGAGATCTAGTCCCTTAAATCTACTTCTCATTTCCACTGTAGAATCATAAGGGATTTGATTTAGGTCATACCTGAATGGTCTAGTGGTTTTCCTTACCTTCTTCAATTTAAGTATGAATTTGGCAATAAGGGGTTCATGATCTGAGCCACAGTCAGCTCCTGGTTTTGTTTTTGCTGACTGTATAAAGCTTCTCCATCTTTGGCTGCAAAGAATATAATCAGTCTGACTTCGGTGTTGACCATTTGGTGATGTCCATGTGTAGAGTCTTCTCTTGTGTTGTTGGAAGAGAATTTTGCTGTGACCAGTGTGTTCTCTGGCAAAACTCTATTAGCCTTTGCCCTGCTTCAGTCTGTACACCAAGGCCAAATTTGCCTGTTACCCCAGGTGTTTCTTGACTTCCTACTTTTGCATTCCAGTCCCCTATAATAAAAAGGACATCCCTTTTGGGTGTTAGTTCTAAAAGGTTTTGTAGGTCTTCATAGAACCATTCAACTTCAGCTTCTTCAGCGTTACTGGTTGGGGCATAGGCTTGGATTACCGTGATATTGAATGGTTTGCCTTGGAAGTGAACAGAGATCATTCTGTTGTTTTTGAGATTGCATCAAAGTACTGCATTTTGGACTCTTTTGTTGGCCATGATGGCTACTCCATTTCTTCTAAGGAATTCCTGCACACAGTAGTAGATCTAATGGTTATCGTAGTTAAATTCACCCATTATAGTCCATTTTAGTATGCTGATCCCCAGAATGTCGATGTTCACTCTTGCCATCTCCTGTTTGACCACTTCCAATTTGCCTTGATTATGGACCTAACATTCCAGGCTCCTATGCCATATTGCTCTTTACAGCATCGGACCTTGCTTCTATCACCAGTCTCATCCACAGCTTGGTATTGTTTTTGCTTTGGCTCAATCCCTTCATTCTTTCTGGAGTTATTTCTCCACTGAGCTCCAGTAGCGTATTGGGCACCTACAGACCCGGGGAGTTCCCCTTTCAGTATCCTATCATTTTGCCTTTTCATGCTGTTCATGGGGTTCTGAAGGCAAGAATACTAAAGTGGTTCTCCATTCCCTCCTCCAGTGGACCACATTCAGTCAGACCTCTCCACCATGACCCGCCAATCTTGGGTGGCCCCACACAGCATAGCTTAGTTTCACTGAGTTAGCCAAGGCTGTGGTCCATGAGTTACTCTACCATAGGCAAGCGAATGATTCAAAACTCTGTATAAGTATATAAAGGGCCCTTTTAGAAGATTGTATATACCAAGGAAAGCACCAGAGGGCTTAATCTAAAACATGGAGGATTTAGGTTAGATAAAAGGAAGAAATTATGGATAGTGAGAGTTACTGAACACAGATGTGTATCATAGATACTCCCTTGGAGATGTGAAGATTTGAAGGGCTTAAATAGTAAATAGTTTGAAATCCTAGATTGAAGAGTGTAAAATCATTACAAATTGCCTATGTCTGAATCTAGCTCCATTAACTGTGTAATCTTGAACACAGTATCTATTTCTCTGTTCCTCAGTTTCCTCATCCATAAAAGTAAGATAGCAATCACATTGTTGGGGCTTCCTCAGTGGCTCTGCAGTAAAGAATCTGCCTTCAATGGAGGAGACACAGGTTCAGTTCCTAGGTCCAGAAGATCCCCTGGAGAAGAAAACTGGCAACCCACTCCAGTATTCTTGCCTGGGAAATCCCATGAACAGAAGATCCTAGCAGGCTACAGTCCATGAGGTCACAGAGAGTTGGGACACAACAATCACATTGTTGTGTATGGAAAATACAGGTTAAAACACTAGCATAGGACCTGCTATCTCTCTAGGCACTAGATGCCCATTAGCTAACACTGACCACTTCTGTGGGTAACAGACTATATACCCATGTGTTACCTGAGTGATGAATGAAGAGGAATGGTGGAGCAATGGGGTTAATAGAAATGAATCATAAAGAAACATATGAACTAGTAGAGAAGACAGTCATAGACTTATCTACAGACCACATCTGGGAGCTGGTACTGAGGACTGATAGTCTGAAAGTGGAAAGACATAGGTGCCATCATTCAGACAGTGAATTAGACCATGATGTACCATGTACAGGGCTAATGAGTTATCTGTGAAAATGTGTGAATTTAGAGTATAGGGAGACAGAAGTGGAACCTGTTTTATCCTCATTTAATGGGACTGTTTCAGTATATTACAACTTCCTATGGTTTGAAAAAACTGAATGCTAGTCGTTCAGTTGTGTCTGACTCTTTGTGACCCCATGAACTGTAGCCTGCCATGCTCTCCTGTCCTTGGAATTTTCCAGGCAAGAACACTGGAGTGGGTAGCCATTCCCTTCTCCAGGAGATCTTCCCAACCCAGGGACTGAACTCAGGTCTCCTGCTTTGTAGGAAGATTCTTTACCATCTGAGCCACCAGGGAAGCCTATCCCTATCCAAATAAGCCTATTTGAGTGAGTTGATAACAGTTTGGTTATGTGGATAATTTCTCTCTTTGTCTGTGTGTGTGTGACATGGCATTTGATCCTATCTAAAAGCTATCTAAGATGTACTGATGGTCACCCTCTGTTTACAGCCTCTGCTTCAGCCACTCCATTTCAGTGTTTTTAAGTGCTAACAAGTGTTAAATATAATTATAACACAGATTTGTTCTCAAAATTCAGAAAAACTAAAAAAAATTTTTCAGAAAAAATTTTCATTTAACACATAATTACATATTAATAATAATTTATAACTGATCACTAGGAATAAATACCTTTCTAGAAAATATTCTTACAAATGTCTATTGTAAGACATTAAAAATTAAATATTTAAACTATTTTTTCCCATTGCTTTTCCCATTTCAACTATCAAAAATGAATAAAATTCTATCTAGGCACTTTTGGTTATATCAGTTAAATTCAGTTCAGTCACTCAGTCGTGTCCGACTCTTTGCGACCCCATGAATTGCAGCATGCCAGGCCTCCCTGTCCATCACCAACTCCCAGAGATCACTCAAACTCATGTCCATTGAGTCAGTGATGCCATCCAGCCATCTCATCCTCTGTCGTCCCCTTCTCCTCCTGCCCCCAATTCCTCCCAGTATCAGAGTCTTTTCCAATGAGTCAGTCAACTCTTCACATGAGGTGGCCAAACTATTGGAGTTTCAGCTTTAGCATCACTCCTTCCAAAGAACACCCAGGACTGATCTCATTTAGAATGGATTGGTTGGATCTCCTTGCAGTCCAAGGGACTCTCAAGAGTCTTACCCAACACCAAGTTCCAAAGCATCAATTCTTCAGCACACAGCTTTCTTCACAGTCCGACTCTCACATCCATACATGATCACTGGAAAAACCATAGCCTTGACTAGACAGACCTTTGTCGGCAAAGTAATGTCTCTAGTTTCGAATATGCTGTCTAGGTTGGTCATAACTTTCCTTCCAAGGAGTAAGCATCTTTTAATTTCATGGCTGCAATCACCATCTGCAGTGATTTTGGAGCCCCCCAAAATAAAGTCAGCCACTGTTTCCACCGTTTCCCCATCTATTTCCCATGAAGTGATGGGACTGTATGCCATGATCTTAGTTTTCTGAATGTTGAGCTTTAAGCCAACTTTTTCACTTAGGCATATCTAAAAGTGTAATCATATAATTAACATTTCATCATGTATACATAATATCAAATAATATTATTAAATTTTTCTTAATGATACATTTTTATTGTTTGAAAATATAACTGAAGTGAACAAGTAGTCTCATAAACACATCAATGAGGCTGTGATTTGGACTATCACTGAGTTGGTGGTTATAGTCCCTGTTTAAGGTATAGTTTAAACTGGATTACCTTCAAATAAGTTGAATAGAACCCAAAGCTAGTGAACTCTGATTTTTCACTCAGGTAAAAGGTATTTTCTAAGCACTCTACTGTGAAATCTGCCTATAGCAAGGAAAAAGAAAAGCAAAAATGATTTACCAACTGAATAAACCAAGGCAATTTTACTATATGTGCATTCTTAATGCTTAATACAACAATGGATCACCTTTTGGACTGGGGTAAAGGATGGCTTTTTACATAATACATCCCCACAAACAAAAGCAAAATAAGCAAAGGAAAATGGAAGGAAAACCTAATTGTCACTTTTTACTCTCATGTTATCTTTTCTGTGCCTTGAGCTGTGGTGCACTTAAAAAGCAGCTTTTTGTAAAGAACAGATATACAAATTACAATAAGAAATAAAAGTTGACCGTTGGCAGATACATAGCACTTACGTGATGAATAAAGATACAAACATGGTAAGCATTAAGGTAAGAGATTTAAAATATATTCTGGCTGGGTCCCCAAACAACTCTTGACTAGTTTTTTCTAGATGCTTATATTTTCCATAGTTTAGTGCATCCAAATCACAAAATAATTGCCAAGGGTCACCATTCATCATCATTATCAGGATAACAGTAAAAATAATACCTGCATGTATTTGATTTTTTTCTTGCAGCAAAATCACTGGAATAAGATATCTACAGTCCAAAGCAAGTAAGCAAGTGTTAGTCACTCAGTCGTGTTTGACTTTTTGCAATCCCATGGACCATAGCCCACCAGGCTCCTCTGTCCTTGGAATTCTCCAGGCAAGAATACTGGAGTGGGTTGCCATTTCCTTCTCCAAGTCATCTTCCTAATCCAGGGTTCGAACCTGGGTCTCCCACATTGCAGGCAGGCTCTTTATCCCCTGAGCCACCAGGAACAGTCTAAGTCTCTCTCTAAAGGCAGCGAGACATTTCTATGCCTTGGTACAAAAAGATGAAATGCTTAAAACACTAGTGTAAATTAAAAACATACCTTGATTTAAATGCTACTGAACACTAATGTTTTACATTCCTCCTCTATCTCTAGAGCAAAGGTCCACCCAAAATGGGGTGATACATTCCTAAATGTGCACAGAAGGATTCACTAGGTTAAAGAAATAAGATGTTACAACTTCTCCTTCTAGTCACTGCTTAAGTAAATAGTAAGAAGAAATAAATTTCAGCTTTTTAAAAAATATATTTTGTATTAAGTTTTATATTATATTATGGAAACATAGTTGATTAAATGTTATATTAGTTTCAGTCATACAACAAAGTGATTCAGTTATACATGTACTTGCAGCTATTCTTTTTCAGATTCTTTCCCCATTTAGATTATTACAGAATATTGGGATGAGTTCCCTGAGCTGTACAATAGATTTTTGTGGGCTTCCTATTTTAAACATAGCCCAGTATATACATATCAATCCCAAACTCCCAATCTATCTCCCATCCACTTCTCCCTGGTAACCACAAATTCATTCTCTAAATATGTGAGTCTGTATCTGTTTTGTAAATAAGTTCATTTGTATCATTAAAAAAGTGATTCCACATATAAGTGATATTATATGATATTTGTCTTTGTCTGAAATGTTGGGCTGGGTGAACCATAAGCTGGAATCAAGGTTTCTGGGAGAAATATCAACAATCTCAGACATGCAGATGATACCACTCTAATCACAGAAAGTGAAGAGGCACTAAAGAGCCTCTTGATGAGGGTGAAAGATGAGAGTGAAAATGCTGGCTTAAAACTCAACATTCAAAAAACTAAGATCATGGTATCTAGTCCCATTGGTTCATGGCAAATAGATGGGGAAACAATGGCAACAGTGACAAACTTTATTTTGGAGGCTCCAAGATCACTGCGGATGGTGACTGTAGCCATGAAATCCAAAGATGGTTGCTCCTTGGAAGAAAAGCTATGACAAACCTAGATAGCATATTAAAAAGGAGATACATTACTTTGCTGATGAAGATCCATATAATTAAAGCTGTGGTTTTTCCAGTAGTGAGAGTTGGACCATGAAAAGACTGAGCACCAAAGAATCAATGCCTTTGAACTGTGGTTCTGAAGAATACTTTTAATAGTCCCTTGGACTGCAGGATCAAACCAATCAATCATAAAGGAAGTCAATCCTGAATATTCATTGCAAGAACTGAAGCCCCAAAACTTTGACCACCTGATGTGAAGAGCCAACTCATTGCAAAAGACCCTGATGCTGGGAAAGACTGAGGGCGGGAGGAGAAAGGGACAACAGAAGATAAGATGGTTGGATGGCATCATTGACTCAATGGACATGAGTTCGAGCAAACTCTGAGAGATAGTGAAGGACATGGAAGCCTGTCGTGTTGCAGTCTACAGGGCTGCAAAGAGTCAGACAGGACTTAGCAACTGGACAACAACGACTATCTCTGGGTCCATCTGTGTTGCTGTGTTGGGCCCTTATTCACTGAGTAGGACAAAGTTCCGTTTCTACAGAGGACGGCGGTATCTCAAGGGAAACACTGAAGAAACGGAGAGTAGAGGCTGACAATGAAGTTCTATCTTGCTCACCTGACGTGTTTGCTTTCAGCACTTTCTGACTTGCTGCATTTTATAAGGGTGAAGAAAGGGAAAGCATTAGTCTCTCTGCTGTGTCCAACTGTTTGTGAACCCATGGACTGTAGCCCGCCAGGCTTCTCTATCCATGGAATTCTCCAGGAAAGAATACTGGAATGAGTCACCATTTCCTTGTCCAGGATATTTTCCTGACCCAGGGATAGATCTTGAATCTTCTGCATTTCGGGCAGATTCTTTACCATTTGAGCCACTATGGTAGCCCAGTTTATAAAGATGAGTCTGGTTAAAGGAGTTCATATACACAACATTACCTAGTTTTATTGAAACTAACACTTTTGAAAAGCACTATAAAAAGATTCTTCAAAACTATTGAGGGAAATCCTACTAGGCAAGCAAAGAAAACAGCAGGAGAATGGCTGAGCCAGTAAGTCCCTTAGTAACAGTTCTTCACCCTTATTATGCAGTCGAAACCATGATGATCTAATCAAATCTGACATGAAGTTGGCAAAAAATGCATAACAATATCAAGTAAACGATGAAATATGGATTTATGTCCACTATCATTAATGACAAACCCTGCCTCAGCAAGGTTTTGTGCTTGAAAATTTAGCTAATAATAGAACTGCACTTCAATGCAATTTGCACTTATATATATATATATATATTTTTTAACAATGGAGAATTCAGTTTAAAGTTTAAAATTATTGCTTCAGTGAGCAACTGAACTTATTTATACTAAATTAGACATTTTAACAGTGTTAAGTGATATAATTTATTTTTCCTACATTGCCTCAACTAATGGCATATTTCAGTATTTGCTTATTGGTTTATTGCTTTATAATGAATAATGTAATTCAAAGATGTATGGCCGGTTTATACAAATTTGAGCCTGAGGATTTGAAATAATACAACACATTACTTTATGTGGAAAATTTCAGATAATTCATTGAAAACAATAAAATAATAAGTAAAAATTAAAATTGAATCAACAAATACTTTCAGAGCTGGTAATCGTAAATGAGTTGCTCCTATGTTTAGACAAATGCCACTTTACTAGTTTCCCCCAGTGTACCTCAACATCATTTATAGAAGAGGAAACTCTGCTTTAAGTGATTTTCATGACTATCTGGATATTTCAACATTAATGGTTATTATTAATCAAAAATTACTTTTACAATTATGTAACGATGTCAGCCAAATTTCTTCACATGATGATTCTGATCATGATTCTAAAACCTTATGCCTGACAATGTATTACTTAGATTAACTGTCATAAAATTATTTTAAGAAGAAAAAGATTAGTGCTATAACACACTGTATGGTTAGATATATCATTTGAAATATTAAAGTTAAGGCTGAGAACATCAAATATGTCATTAAGGTCAAGTATATCCCAATAACTATATATTCAGGTATTTTGGAAATATGTTATTTTCATTTATTCTCATATATTTAATACAAAATTTAATTAACTAATTTCATTTTTCTTTTATTTAAGTTATGCTATTAGAAAATTATTTAAAAATATTTAATTATATGAGATCTTTAAAAATGTTTTCCTTGAATGAAATATGAGTTTTGTTACTTCTCAAATAACAATAATATATTTACCTGTGATTTTTAAAGCAGAATTACCAATTGTGTTTGGCTTCACTAGCGTGAAAATTTGTTTTCACCTGCTAGGTATTCATCAGTTGAACAGTAGGAATTCAGTCTAGTGTATCTGTACAAATATTAAAAAGCTAGTCATGGCTAACTCAGCTGTTAAAATTATATGTGATCATTTTAACTGACAATTTATATTTCAATGATTATTTCAAATATGTCTCATAATGATCATCCTCAAGGAAAAATGTATTATTTAAAACTCTGCCCCAAATTCCTAAACATACCTCTGTTAAAGAAATAATAGCAGAAAATAGCACTTCGGTTCCAGAATTAGGTTCCTGCTTACCAATTGCTCTTAAGATAGATCATTTAAACCAGGTGTTTTGAGTTCTTTCAAATATTGTTTGCTGAACAAATAAACTTTTGACATAAGGTACATATAACAAAAGGGAATAAGATCATCAATATTTTCTTGTGATAATTTCTGGCAAGAGATGAGGTTTATATAATATTAGGAAACTGACCCTGAATATTCATTGGAAGGTCTGATGCTGAAGCTGAAGCTCCAATATTTGAGTCACCTGATGCAAAGAGTTGACTCATTGGAAAAGACTATGATGCTGGGAAAGACTGAGAGCAGGAGAAGGGAGCAATCGAGGATGAGATGGTTAGATGGCATCACAGACTCAATGGACATGAGTTTGAGCAAACTCCAGGAGATAGAGAAGGACAGGAAAGCCTAGTGTGCTGCAGTCCATTGGGTCACAAACAGTTGGACATGATTTTGTGACTGAGCAACTACAACAATTATATAATCTTCGACAACTCATACTTTTCTTGGTCCACCTACCATATAAAATGGTTAAAAGCTTTCAGTGGAATATTTTGGAGCTGTTAACAAGAATTCATATATGTGAAAGAACTATGCAGAATTTAACGAACATGGAACAGGTAACATTACTCTTATCTATGATGCTGACGTGAATGTTTCTTCTTTTAATGACATGGCTCTGTTTTAAAATTTTCATTCTGAATTTCACTTTTTCTTTGCTTAGAATTTTTAGATTTATTCCTAAATCCATTAAAAATTTCAATTTTATGGGGCCGAGAAAAATGATGTTCTGAAAAATCTGCAAGAGAGTTTTGCATAAGAGCTCCAAGAGTAATCATACACCACCATATGAAAAAAAATAGTATTTAAATTTTTAAATGATTATATAACTTTTAAGAAAAATATTAAAATATGTCATGTTTCTAAATAAGTTATTCAATGATAGTAAAGCATTTTTTAAATGTTTTTAGACATTTCTGGGCCAGTTTTATGTTTATGCTAGTTTATTTTGCTCTACTTTCACTTTCATTGATGTGTGAAGTCTTGACTAGAATAATAATTATTCTCAGTGTGATTTTAAACTTTTCACACTTAAGAAAAGGCCATTTGTTACATATAAATATTGCAAATGAACAGCGGATGTGAGTGCTCAGTCGTGTCCCACTCTTTGCAGCCCAGTGGACTGTAGCCCATCAGGCTCCCCATCCATGGAATTTACCAGGCAAAAATACTCAAGTGGGTTGCCATTTCTCTCTCCAGGGGATTTTCCTGACCCAGGGATCCTGCAACTCCTGCACTGGCAGACAAATTCTTTACCACTGTCTCACCCACGAAACCCAAAAGAACAGACCACTCTGTTCTGTGTATTCACTGGTATGTGTATTCACTGGTATTTGATATATGTGGTACTATAAAATCTAAGCAGGACTGATTGCATATCTAAAGAAACAAATACATTTAAGTTATTATTTAAATTAAATGCATTAATAATAATATTCAAATTACTGATGATACTTTCATAAATAAAGAAAATGAGATTCAAAAAGTCTCAGTGAATTGCCAACTTTCCCCAGAGAGCAAGAGTCTAAGTGGCATTTGAATCCAGTGTATCACCAATGCTGATATTTTGTTTATCTACAATGCCTTACACATAGCAATACATTTTGTCAAATAAAACTCTGGAAATAGCTCTGGCTATTAAAATCTCATGATAGTGTGACATGAAAACACTAATGTTTTGATTACTAGATGAATGACATATGTAAAATAATATTTATTAATCACAATTGTGTTTTAAAAATCATACTAAGGGCAAAGAAGTTTTTAAAAGTAAGTGGTGCTTCTGAAAAGTGAGTGAACATTTTGATCACCTAAACTATAAGTGACACTATCTTCTATCTGCACAGTATTTACATAGCACTACATATTTTCTCATTTATTTTAACAAACATTTAAATATACTTCTCATTTTAAAACAATAAATGAATATATTAATTCTAAAAATAACTAACCTATTTGCTAAATATCCCAAATCTAATAAGTCTTAAGAGCTTATCTCTTGATCAAGAGCTTTTTATTTCTTCCTCATTAAATTAGTAGGAGAAGGCAATGGCACCCCACTCCAGTACTCTTGCCTGGAAAATCCTATGGAAGGAGGAGCCTGGTAGGCTGCAGTCCATGGGGTCGCTAAGAGCCGGATACGACTGAATGACTTCACCTTCACTTTTCATTTTCATGCATTGGAGAAGGAAATGGCAACCCACTCCTGTGTTCTTGCCTGGAGAATCCCAGGGACGGGGGAGCCTGGTGGGCTGCCATCTATGGGGTCGCACAGATTTGGACACTACTGATGTGACTTAGCAGCAGCAGCAACCCAGGAATCTTCTCTGTGGTGTTGGAGAAGACTCTTGAGAGTCCCTTGGACTGCAAGGAGATCCAACCAGTCAATCCTAGAGGAAATCAACTCTGAATATTCATTGGAAGGACTGATGCTGAAGCTGAAACTCCAATACTTTGGCTACCTGATCCGAAGAACTGACTCATTTAAAAAGACCCTGATGCTGAGAAAGATTGAAGGCAGGAGGAAAAGGGGACAACAGAAGATGAGATGGTTGGATGGCATCACCAATTCAATGGACATTAGTTTGAGTAAACTCTGGGAGTTGGCGATAGACAGGGAGGCCTGGCGTGCTGCAGTCCATGGAGTAGCAAAGAGTTGGACATGACTGAGTGACTGAACTGAACTGAACCCAGGAGTCTAAAGATTCTGTAACTGTGTGTATAACTCTGTGTGTACTGGCAGTCCACTGGCCTCATAGCTTTCTATAAGCTCAATAAACTTTATAATTGCACAATTCAAAACTCAAGGAACCACAGTTGACTCTTGATAAATCAAAATGGAAAGGAATATTGAAAAGAATGCATGTGCATGTGTTTGCTCTGTCATGTCAGACTCTTTGTCACCGCAGAGACTGTGGCCCGCCAGGCTCCTCTGTCCATGGGATTATCCCAGCAGGAATTCTAGGGCGGGTTGCCCTTTCCTCCTCCCGGAGATATTCCTGACTCAAGGATCTAACTCAAGTCTCCTCTGTCTCCTGCACTGGCAGGTGAATTCTTTTCCACTGAGCAACCTGTGAAGCTCCCAAAATAACACATGCATATATATAACTGGATCAATTTTCTGTTCAGCAGAATAAACATAACGATATAAATCAACTATACTTCAACAAAGAGTTTTCAAAGACAAAAAAATATGACAGTTTAACACATTTTCACTTGTTGCTGTTTGATCAGTTTGGCTCATTCACTGTAATGGATGGTACTTCTTCAGTATTCTAGACAGACACTGGATTTTATGTACACGTTACTGAAATCTTGAAACTAAATTGAGCAATGATGGACCTTGGATATTCAATGCCTGGCATTTCTCAATAATGAACACTACACATTACCTTTCATAGAGTGAGTTTAGTCTGAGGATCCTCCAGCAATGCCATTTTAGGCATGGTGGGGACAGGTAAAGGACATTGCACCACTCTACAGAGGCGGTGATGATGTTCTTAGGAAATTCTTATGGTTAGCACTGGTAGGTGCTCTGCCTGAACTGAAAGAAACACCATTAGTACCCTTCTCATTGGGCTTCTCAGATGGCTCATGGGTAAAGAATCCTGCTGCAGTTCAGGAGACAGAGGAGAGACATAGGTTCAATCCCTGGGTTGGGAAGATTCCCTGGAGAAGGAAATGAAAATACACTCCAGTACTCTTGTCTGGGAAACCCCATGGACAGAGAAGCCTGGTGGGCTACCATCCACGGGGTTGAGAAGGGTTGGACATGACTGAGTGACTAAGCACACACGTGCACATTCCTCACCGAGAATGGGCTCTCTCTTCATTTCCAGCCCATCCTCTCCTTGTGAGTATCAAATGGAAATACTTTCCAAAGCTTCTGCTGCACTCTAGCTCCTCAGGAAGCTAGAATATTCATTCTCAAAGAAACAAAGTCTCAGACATATAAAATCATATTCCAAACCCCCCTCTTCCTTTTCCCCTATTCCCTTCCCCCAATAAAAGCCCTTCACTAGAATTTGTTCAAATCTTCCTTAGATTTTTGACAGCCAAGGTTAAGAGCCATTAGCATAGAGCTTCTCTGTTCAGTAAAGCCACCTTAGATGGGTAAAAGCCCATGAGAGGTCATTAACACATACAGAGAACTGGCTGAGTACCATTCCCAAACAGGAATTTATAAGTTTTTCTTTCTTCATGACTTTTTTGGGTACCAGCATCCAGCTAACACAGCTACCAAGGCCACATCCATCTCAAGGGATCTATAAAGCTCTCACTGGTTCACCAGATTGCCCTGATCCTAGGTTGCAGACCTGTGTGAACCATGATTTTTTACACACATATACACACACATATGGGACCATGAAATATATACACACACACACACACACACACGTGTGTGTGGGAACCTCAATTTGACTTTAGCACATTTAAGTTTGTAAGAATTTAGAAACAATTTTCTGAATACAAAAGGGAACTCCTGGACTTCCCTGGTGGTACAGTGAATAAGAATCCACCTTCCAATGCAGGGATTTGGGTTTGAGTCCTGTTCGGGAAGATTCTACATGCCACAAAGCAACTACAGCCCACGTGCCATGACTACTGAGCCTGCGTACTGCAACTACGGAAGCCTGCCTGCCCTAGAGCCTGTGCTCCAGAAGAGAAGCCCCAGCAGTGAGAAGCCTGTACAATTGCAACTAGAAGGTAACCGCTGTTTGCTGCAACTAGAAAAGCCCTTGCACAGCAACAAAGGCCTAGTGTGGCCCAAAAATAAACAAATAAATATATAGAACAATTTCCAAAAGGACTCCCTATATTTTATGTTGGGCCACTTGTTTAGAAAGTTGAATATTGTACAAAACAAACTGATATATTGAAAATTGCTCAATTACCTGTTATTCTGTCACTGACAAAAACTTCTCTTCCAAGGTAAAATAGCTATGCTAATCCGTTAGCCCTTTTATTGTCTGGTTATCAAGAGACATGACTGGCACTTAGGATTTGAGAGCATGCAAATTATTTCTTAATCTTTATATATTCCCTGAATTCTCAATTAGCCTAAGAAATGAGAAGGGAGGAAAAGTATTATTCCTTAACAAGTCAGCATAGCTGATAAATTTCTTTTTAACTGCACTGTTGTTTAGATTCTTTTTTTTTTTTTTTTTTGCATTTACAGTGAATATCATTCATGTCGTCCACTATAGAAAGACGTTTTCCTTAGGGTATTTCCCTCTAACTATTCTAGTTTCAGCCATATCACTCACTGTAACAGCTGAGATTAATGCAGCTTTTCAACCATCTTTAAGCAAGAATATTCAGATGCTTTAGCAGCTGCCCAGCTTCTTAAGAACTCACTAATCCTTTAATCTCCAGACACTTTTTTTTTCATAAAAGATTCACAAGCAAAACAAATGCAATATGGATCAAAAAATTTAATCAGAATGCTTAAAATGCAATTACATTCATCAGGGTGTTCTGTTAGGCTGGGTATTAAATCTGGGCTTTATTCAATATCCTCCTTTTATTATAAAGCAATATTTTTCCACTCTGTAAACCATCTGATCCCTAGGCTAATGTCCTCTCCGCTAAATATTAAAAAAGAGAGAACACTATGAGAAACGAGCTGTAAAAATATCCCAGTTATTTCAATGAAAAAAGTTCAAATCCGACTTTTTCTGAAATCTTGTCTTACAAATGACCAGATAATTTGACCACCTGGAAGTTATACTTTCAAACAGTAGCTGCAGGGTTGTTATCCTACTTTAAATGTCAAGTGTACATCCTCCTACACAACCTCTTGATTGAGTAAAAAGTGTCCACAATTTAAATTTGAATATAATAGTCTATTGTTCAAAAATCAGCATTTGCAAGGTTTAAAGGAATGTTGGCTTCTTCATGCAAGCTGAGTAGCCTCATACGTAAAGAAACAAAAATCCATCTTGTTCATATTTCTCCAATTCTCTATTCCACATCTAATAGCATTCAACTGTAACAATGGCTTTGAAATAAAGAGCTGTCCAGCACAGCATGATTTGAAACAGCTGGGTGCTTCTTCTAAGTCTACACCCCAGCTGTAACATGGTGGCTGGAGTTTTGTAAGACATATGGAAGTTAAGTGAGGCAGGCGAAGGAGTTCAGAGATTTCCCCTGACAAATGTAGAGTAAAGAAAACTTACTCAAAGATGCAGATGCACTTAGACCTAAGCTTTGCTTAATATTTAATGAACTGTTCATAAAATTTGTAAGTGGCCCAATTATGCACTAATCCAATTTGTCTTTCTTCCCAAAGTGACCTTTTGCAAATTAAAAAAAAATACAAAAATAGCTTAATTCCAATTTTTCCAGGTTAGGTACAATTGATCAGTACATTATTGTAATCCTTTAGTCAGTTGTCAAGTGATTATTACAATAATGTTACAATCTATTATGTATAAATAATTCAGTTGCCCCTTATGCTACTCCCAACTGAGTTCACATGGCAACACTACAAGGCCCAGCAAGGAAATTAAAGGTTTCAAGTGACTCGATGCACAACTGGCTGTACATTCTCTGAAGACTAGGAAACTGCCACAGGCAACGATACTACCCTACAATGACTACCATAACTGGCAATGAGAGCTCTCAATTTTTGAGGGTTTTCTATGTGCCAGGCTCAATATGCATTATCTTATTAAGTTTTTGTAATAGCTTCTTAATGTTGTTTGGTGTGTATTATAAACTTACCACCTAGTCCACTTTGTCTAACATTCACATACATGGTTATTACAATTACTCATGTTACAGATGAGAAAGACTAATAACTAGAAAGGTTATATACCTTGATCAAGTTACACAGAAAGGAAGAGACAGAGTTAGGCTCTGAATCAAAGCCAGACTGTCTGACTTGAGCCCATGCTCTTATTTTCTAGACTAATGCTGTCTTCCAACATCCCCTATACCCTGAAACTAATTCTCTATCTGGACCTATTTGTCACAAGATATTTTGAAACATAGAGCTTAAACTCTTATCTTTCTGATATTAGATTCAAGAAGTAAAATATCTAGAAACCTTGACCCTGGCTAAAGTGGATCCATTTGTGTGTGTGTATAGGATGTGTCCTGCTGTGTCATATGTAGGATAAGCCATGACCACACCTGGTGTGGCCTGAATAACACAGGAATTAAAAAAAAAAAAATAGAACAAATATGTTTGCAATTAGTAGAATATTACAAGAATTCTCCCTTGTATGGAAACTGAAATTGAACCTTGAATCAATGGATTAAGATGCTACAAATCCAGTGCCTTCTGACCTTGTAGATTTCTCAAGTCTCTGCAGGCTGCAATGACTACCTGACTTAGGAAGTGCCTCTTTGGGAACTAGAAAGCATATGGAGAGTGACATCTATTCATTTTTATCCATGAATATCACTATGATTCTAAGTTGGTTCAAAGGTAAACTGAAGGGAGAGCAGCCATAAACCTGGTCAAAGTTGTCAGTCCTGCAATACTATGAACATGCACTGGTCTTTGTGGTCAATCCTGGTACATAAAATTTGCCTGGGAGAAGCCAGTGGATCAGGAGTTAGGCACTGAAGTTACTCCATAGAATGTAGCATATCTATCCCCTGAATTCTAGAGATTCCAAATATGAGGAACTGTCGAGAGTAACACATATGCAAAAATTGAAATCAAAGTAAATCAGTAATTTATCAGCTGGAAAGCTACTAGCAGATGCTCAGCTAAGTCTGGCATTTGTCATGCTTTAGATTTTTGGTACATAAATATCCCTCCAATGACTGGTATGAGCAAACCACATACAAAATTTCTCTTAGCAGACAATAGCTCAAATATTGTGTATAACCTAATAAATCTTACATTTATCCATTTTTATATATCCCTGGTAATGTTCAGACTAAGAAACACCAGCATTGTGCTATATAAACATTTTTTTTCTTTGTATGAATATGGAAAACATATATCCCCCCCATAATAACAGAATGAAAAATTCTAGGACTAGATATTCCTGTTTTATAAATAGTAATACATATTATTTATTACTTAATCCAGGGCAATTGTGATAGTGAAAGTACATGATCATAATTAAGACTGGGAAAACAGATGGGAATACTTTGGGCTAATTGGGACATCTGATCATCATGTTTATAAAGTAATACAGAATTTGCACTATTTTTGTATATAATTCAAAGTTTGAAATATATTTTCTACTCATTAAAGGGGTTTCAAGCAATTTCAATAAAACAATGAAAGTACTGAATTATTCTAGTAATAACACAAAATATTTTTCCTTTCCAATGTTTAATTTTCAAAATTGATATATATCTTGACAACTCAAGACATATTTCTTTAAAATAGACATATGGTACTAGCTCTTAGATCTTCTAAATATCCCTTTATAGACATATTTAAAGTCATTCATTACTGTTTTAAAAGTATGCAACAACTTAACTATTTTTATGTCCTTTAAAAAAACCAAGATTTTATTTTATTTTTTTCGCAATATTCAAAGTTACTGAAAACTTAGTTATAGAGATAAAAGCTTACATAGTCTCCGAATGATATTTTTGTTAAGACCCTCTTTCTACACTGGCACTGCAAAGCATCTAGCCAAAAAATATAAAATATCTTATGACATAGCAAAGTACAAGGTAAAATAGCACCATATTCTATGTCCAAATAGCATGTGTCAGCTTTAATAATAACTTCGGGGGAAACAATAGAATATTCTAATAAGAGTTTCTCTATGGGATCTCAAGTAATCATTAACTTCTTGCTATTTGGTCCATAATATATCCGGAGTTGACCAAACAGTCTTCAAGACCTTGCCTGAAACGGAGACATTCATGCTACTCACACTTCTAGTTTCCACTTGTTTCTAAGTTTCTATTCAGTTTTCATAGAATTGTGCGTTTGTTTGCTGAGAGCTGCTAATTTTTAATTACCTCTCCTGTCTATTTCAGGTACAGTGGTAAGCAGCGGCTTGTTACAGTAGCAATTATCATCTGGGAATTCTGTGAATGTTTTGTCTAAATCTGGCAGAAATTGTGTTACATGCTAAAGCTGGGTTTTGAGTCCCTCCACTGCAAGTTCCTGTTCATTAATCCTCTATCTAAGTGGCAATCAAGAATTAGTCACCTGACATATGTATTTATTTATTTAATAAAGGTGAGGGATTACACCAAGGATTATAGAAAACACTATTATTAATAAGTTTTATTCTTATTCTCAATAAACATTATAATTCAGCAGAGGACAAAAATAATTAGAGATAACCTCAGATATTAAATAGTATATGAAATAACAGAGTTCTACTTGTACTCAGAAAATAGAAAGGTTTCTTGGTTAGGGTCATCAGATTAGACTTATCAGTGAGCTAACAACTGGAAGAGATGGTGGAAAAGGTCATTTTAGATGGTGGAGTTGTCATGGATGAAGGGTAGAAAGAATACAGTATTTGAAGAATGATAGTAATTCATATGTCTGGAAAATATGAATTAATTTTCATATTAATTCACACTAATTAATAGATGGACTAGATCATGTTTCATTAATCAAGAGTTCAGTACCACAGACAAGACAGAGCTAGTTAGATTTTTTTGTTTTCTCACCACTGCAAGATATCTAAAACTAAGTAATAATAGTAATTATCTTCACATTCTGAGGAGTTTAGATTCTGATGTGTTCACAATTATATGTATTAAGTTTAAGGTAGGACACTGGGACCTTGCCATCTGATTCAAAGGTTGTTTTGACCCCCTCTGCCTGATAGGCAATACAATTATAGAACTGCAGCTGATATAAATTGTTTCAGAGACTCATGTTTGAAATAATTATACTTTTAAAACTAATCGGCCTGCAACAAAACTAAGAACAGATAAAATGGCATACACACAATTTTGTTTTGAATAAAAAATTGACAGAGGATGACAAAATTTGACCTGAAAATGTGGGACTAAGTTAAAAAAAAAAGAAAAAATACACATATAAAAGCTTTCTAATAAAAATCCACAAAGAAGAATATATATCAGATAATGTGTATTAATGCAGCAAATCATTCTTTTAAAATCTACAAGGAAAATTATGTATCCTGAAAATTGATTTGGCATGGAAAAAGGGCAGAATGGAAAATTATGTCCACAAAAACATGGTCAGAGATTAAACTGCCTTAATACTGTTCAACCCAGAAAATACCTTTAAAATCTGAACTAGGGCAAAATAGCCGAAGCAAAGCATCTAACGGATTCAATTATTTTTAATTCATTATAGTTTTCTCCTTTGCTAAACTAGAAGCCCTTACTTCTTTTTTGTATTTATATTAAAAAAAAGATTTGCCTGAAGTTCTAAAATATAATAAATAAATACATGTGAGCTGAATAACATGGTTACGGTAAAACTCAACCTTATGCGTGATCCCCAAATGGCTATATTTATCAGAATCTCACAGTATATTTCTGATTGAGACTATATATGTGTGTGTGTGTATATGTGTGTGTGTGTGTATATATATATATATATATATATATATATATATATAGAGAGAGAGAGAGAGAGAGAGAGAGAAGGAAATGGTACCCTCACTCAAGTATTCTTGGACAGAGGAGCCTGAGGGCTACAGTCCATGGGGTTGCAAAGAGTAGGATATAACTGAAGTCACATGCTTATATATCTTCCCCTAGTTCCTGAACAGGGCTCCTAAAACCCTTAAATTCCGAAGTGATAAGAGACTAGAAGCTCCCTTTGTTAAAATGAGGCAACTTTGGGTAGACTCCTCAGATGGCACCTAGATCACAACTAGTCACTGAAAGACTAAGTCGTGATTAGAAGCTGGGTATTTTCAGCCTCACGCTCCAGAGAGGGGAAAGGGGCTGAATGTGTCGTTAATAATTGATCATGCCCAAAGAGGAAGCCTGTATAGAATCCTAGTAAAGGTCATTCAGAGAGCTTCCGGGTTGGTGAACATGTGGAGGTTCTGGGAAAGTGGGAGCAGAGAGGGCATAGGAGCTCCACACCCCTCCACACGTACCTTGCCTTACACATCTTTTTCACCTGGATGTTCATCTGTATCCTTAATTAGACACTTTAATAAACTAACAAGCATAGGTGTTTTCCTGAGTTCTGTGAGCTGTTCTAGCAAACTGATGGAAACCAAGGAGAAGGGTCTTTGGAACCTTAAGTGTATAGCAGGTTTGTCAGAAGCATAGGTGATAATTTAGGTTTGCACCTGGCATCTGAAATGGCCAGTGAGCCAGACTTATGGGACTGATCTGTAATCTGGGGAATCTGATCCTATTTTCAAGGAGATAATGCTAGAGCTGAATTAAATTGTAGGACACCAAGCTGGAGTAACAGAGAATTACTTGATGTTGTGGCGGGGTGGGGGTGGGGGGGCTCCATGCATTTGGTGAATAGAAGCAGAAATGTAAGTGTTTTGTGTGATATTCACACCAAGACGACTCAGAGGGGAGAGAAAAATAGTAGAAGCAAAAAACCCTTTTTCTTTTTTCCCTCAACATAGGAAGGAAAAAGCTGACATTTTCAATTATATTTAGGAACTACGGAGGCCATAAAATGGTCCTTGTCTTCAAGATGTTTTTGTCTTCTTGTGAAGAGAGGGTAAGTGAAAAAGCAAACAAGAGATACATGGTTGAATGCTTAGAATATAGCAATTTCAAGACCCATTTGTTGAGAATAGTTTCTTAAGAATTTTTTTTTAATTATTAAAAGCAGAAGAGATAATGACTAGAGGCTAAGCATTCTGCATTTTACTTTTATAAAGCACTTGGAATAATATCCTCTGTGTTAGGTGCTTTTATCAATCTTGCTAAGGTCTGTATTGTTATTCTCTGCTATATGGTGAATGTATGGCATTTGGTAAAATAGCTATATAAAACAATTAAAAGTATTAATAAGCTTCAGTGGGCTTCCCTGTGGCTCAGTGGTAAAGAATTTGCCTGCCAGTGCAGGTGACGTGGGTTTGATCCCTGGGTCAGGAAGATCCCCTGTACGAGGAACTGGCAGCCTACTCCAGTATTCTTTCCTGGAAAGTCCTGTGGACAGAGGAGGCTGGAAGGCTACAGTCCATGGGGTCACAAAAGAGCTGGACACTTAGTGATTAAACAACAAACAACAAATAAGCCTCAACATGCATTGCACTATTGCTATCATTTATAACTCTCATCCAGTCTCCATTGCGTCCACTCTAATCTAAGTCCTAATCATTTAATTCAGTGGCAGTGTCTTTTGAGTCTTGAATGCTTTCAAATATCTTCAAATTTTAATCCATCTATTATTAGCAGATGAATCATTCAAAACCAGAATTTTCCATGTATCACTCCAAGCTCAAGCTATGGAAAAGCCCTCTAGTGAAGTGAAGTGAAGTTGCTCAGTCGTGTCCGACTCTTTGCGACCCCATAGACTGTAGCCTACCAGCTCCTCCTTCCGTGGGATTTTCCAGGCAAGAGTACTGGAGTGGGTTGCCATTTTCTTCTACAGAGGATCTTTCCAACCCAGGGATCGAACATGGGTCCCCCACATTGTAGGCAGACGCTTTACCGTCTGAGCCACCAGGAAAACCCCTCTGACATTCAGTAAAAAAACAGTAAGTGAGGGATTTACTTAAATTTTCTTTTAATGACTCAGGTCCAGTGTTGCATATTTTAATACAGGCAGTCCTTGACTTATAATAGATCAATTATTTTTCCCACTTTATGATGTAAAAGCAATATGCACTCAATAAAAATGAAGTTTGGATCTTTTCCTAGGCTAGCCACATGTGGTACAAAATACCCTCTTCTAATACTGGGCAGCAGAAGCAAGCTGCAGTGCACAGTCAGCCACTCTGTTCATGGAGGGTTAAACATCTGATACACTTATTATCATTCTGTATTCATTCAACAATTCTGTTTTATACTTTCATAGTACAGTATTCAATAAATTACATGAGATACTTCATTATAAACTAGGTTTGAGTTATTAGATGGGCTTCTCTGGTGGCTCAGATGGTAAAGAATCTGCCTGCAAGGCAGGAGACCTGAGTTCGATCACTGGGTAGGGAAGATCCCCTTGAGAAGGGAATGGCTATCCTCTCCAGTATTCTTGCCTGGAGAATTCCACGGACAGAGGAGCCTGGCACTCTACAGTCCATGGGGTTGCAAAGAGACATACACAACTGACCTTCTAACTGGAGGCTGAAGTACTTAGCACATTTGAGTTAGGCTTAAAGATGTTCAGTTGGTTAGGTGTACTGAATGTATTTCAACTTAAGATATTTTCAACTCATGATGGATATGTAACCCTATTATAAACTGAAAAAGATCTACATGGAGAAGATTATAGATATTACGCTAAGTCTATACCAACACACCTTAAGCTAGAAAACACTACTCTACAAAAAGGCTTACACATTTTATCTGGGGGATGCTAAATTAGTTTATTACAGTAGCAGTTTGTCTAAATAAATGAAAAAGAAGATAAGATATTCCACTCTTTCTCCTTTGGAATCCTATTGTTCACTCCAAGAGATTATGCTTTTCTTAGCTGAATATGATCTAAAAAGATAGTGAGTGAGTTGCATGATCCTTCCTCTGGTGTTCTTACTGGTGGCTAGAACTTAGATATCAGCTCCCTACAATTAAATTTAAAAAAAAAATCAAGATACCACCACTGGCATTCTATCTTCACTTTCAAAAATTTAATGGAATTGTGGTTGGCCTAATAAACTTATCACCACAGCTTATTATTGGGTCTAGTACTGCCAGTCTATGCTTCTCTTCCATTATTATCCTTTTTCTGCATGAAGGGACCCAGGTCTTGTTTCTGAGAGTGAAGGGAAGAAGAGCATTGAGTAGACCAGCCTCTGAGACTCCATGGAGCTTCTTAATGCATATATAGCTTTCAGCTAGAAATGCAGACCAGATCCTTACATGAGACTCAATCAACCACAAAACTTGTTCTTTCTTCCCTTCACTTGTATTCTATCAATGTATTGATAGGTTAAGAGTGAGAAGTTTATAGTACTTTTTCTATTTTTCTATTCTTTATCCATTCTAGGTCAAGGCCTTTATTCTAAGGAGATAACTTCAGTCATATGACTCTGTAAAACCACCTAGGTCTACTTGTATGATTTACATTAAAAATGACAGCTCTTATGGCTGTTTATAAGCTACTGGTGACTCCTGGCAGATCCAGACCACTACTCTATTAGGCAAATCTCATTACTTCTTGATGACCTTGGACTGGAGGCCATTATCTGCTTTCTTAGTGAAAAGGGAGTATAGACTCTCCAGTTACATGGAGGCAACATCCTGAACTGCTGCCTTTATGTAAAAATAGTCATTGACTCCCAAACAGAAGCAGGTATTCCTGATTTATTCTTACCTCATTCTCAAGCATAGACACCAAAAAAAAACCTCTCTTTAAAGTGTCTTTAAAGAAAAGGGTTTTATATTCTCTCTGCTTAAGACTTTTTACTGTAATTGCTTAACAAGAGATAATAATCTTGTTACTGTTACCACAATTTGTGTATATATATATATATATATGACAAAGACTCAATAATAAATGATTTTTAGTGACAATGGCTCAAAAAGGAGTCATTATCAGCTTCCATTATGAGTTTGGTTGTGTGTATTTGGGAAAAAAGCTTTAATTTATTGTTTAACAGTATATTCTTATTCTTAACAACATATAATTCAAAATATAACCCTAGGGGAAAAGGTAGGTCTTATTAACCAAAGGAATCATGGTATTCTGAATTTTCTCCAATTGTAGCTTGAGTATATAAATTATGTTATGGTATTCTGAATTTTCTCCAGTTGTAGCTTGAGAATATAAATTATCAACAACAACAAATCAAGAACTAGATTTTATGAAACTACTAATGTGTTCTCAGTGAGAAAATACAGAGACATTATCAGAGGAGTTTTATTATCTAAGAAAATCAAGGAATCCTCAGTTGGAAGTTCCAATTTGTTGGGCAGAAAATAAAAGAACACTTTATCTAAGTTTAATGCTATATTTTGTGCATTTTGGATATTTAATTTTTAAATAAATATATTTTAAAAATATAACATATACAGAAGGGTGAACCAATAGATAAATATACACAAATAAATTTTCACAAGGTAAATCTCTTGTGCAGTCACCAGCTAAGTGAACATACACAGTCAATGCATACGAGTTCCCTTTGTGTTTCTTCCCAGTCATTACACTCTCACCTTTCAAAATGGCAACCTGACTTCTAGAAATGCAGATTAGTTTTACCTGTGTATAAATAAAAAGATATATATGAGTGACAGAGATTTTAAATGTGTGTTTCTTGTCTTTCATTCTATATTACCTTTGTGCAAATCAAGGATGTAATATTGAAAAGAGTGATTTGTTTATTTTGCTATATATTATTTCACTGTGTACCTATAACAAAATTAATTACTCTGTACTTCTATCCATTTATTTATTTGTTTTTAATTGAAGGATAATTGCTTTACAATGTTGTGATGGGTTTTGCTGTAAAACAATATGAGTATATATACACACATATCCTCACCCTCTTGAACTTCCCTTCCCACCCCATCCCGCCCCTTTAGGTCATAACAGAGCAAAGGCTGAGCTTCCTGTGTTAAACAGAAATTTACCAATAGCTATCTATTTTATACATAGTAATACATATATTCCAATGTTATCTCTCAGTTTGTCCAACCCTCTCCTTCCCATGTTGTGTCTGCAAGTCCTTTTTCTACCTCTGCATCTCTATTCTTTTTTTTTTTAATTTAAATTTATTTATTTTAACTAGAGGCTAATTACTTTACAATATTGTATTGGTTTTGCCATATGTCAACATGAATCAGCCATGGGTGTACACATGTTCCCCATCCTGAGCCCCCCTCCCACCTCCCCCACCATACTATCCCTCTGGGTCATCCCAGTGCACCAGTCCCCAGCATCCTGTATCCTGCATCGAACCTGGACTGGCGATTTGTTTCTTATATGATAGTATACATGTTTCAATGCCATTCTCCCAAATCATCCCACCATCTCCCTCTCCCAAAGAGTCCAAAAGACTGTTCTATACATCTGTGTCTCTTTTGCTGTCTCACATACAGGGTTATCATTACCATCTTTCTAAATTCCATATATATGCGTCAGTATACTGTATTGGTGTTTTTCTTTCTGGCTTACTTCAATCTGTATAATAGGCTCCAGTTTCATCCACCTCATTAGAACTGATTCAAATGTATTCTTTTTAATGGCTGAGTAATACTCCATTGTATATGTACCATAGCTTTCTTATCCATTCATCTGCTGATGGACATCTAGGTTGCTTCCATGTCCTGGCTATTATAAACAGTGTGGCTTCCCTTTTCTCCACACCTTCTCCAGCATTTATTGCTTGTAGACTTTTGGATTGCAGCCATTCTGACTGGTGTGAAATGGTACCTCATTGTGGTCTTGATTTGCATTTCTCTGATAATGAGTGATGTTGAGCATCTTTTCATGTGTTTGTAGCCATCTGTATGTCTTCTTTGGAGAAACGTCTATTTAGTTCTTTGGCACATTTTTTGATTGGGTAATTTATTTTTCTGGAATTGAGCTGCAGGAGTTGCTTGTATATTTTTGAGATTAGTTGTCTGTCAGTTGCTGCATTTGCTATTATTTTCTCCCATTCTGAAGGCTGTCTTTTCACCTTGCTTATAGTTTCCTTTGTTGGTCGAAATGCAAACTAGTACAGCCACTATGAGAACAGAGTGGAGATTCCTTAAAAAACTGGAAATAGAAATGCCTTATGACACAGCAATCCCACTGCTGGGCATACACACCAAGGAAACCAGAATTGAAGGAGATACGTGCATCTCTATTCTTGTCCTGCAAATAAGTTCATCAGTATGGACTGAAGTATAGGTTGGTACTAAGTAACACTGCAATAAAAATTCATTTAAAAAATTTTGTTGAAGTATAATTGATTTACAAGTTTCAAGTGTATAGCAAAGTGGTTCAGTTATATATAGATTCTTTTCCCTTATAGCCTATCACAAAACATTGACCATAGTATCCTGTGTTATATATTAGGTCCTGTTAATTAATACACACAGTGTGTGTGTGGGTGTGGGTGCTCAATCATGTCTCACTCTTTGTGATCCTATATAGTAGTGTTTATTTGTTAATTCCTACCTCTTCTACTTCTTTCTGCTTTGGTAAACATAAGTTTATTTTCTATGTCTTTTGGTCTATTTCTGCTTTGTAAATAAGTTCATTTGAATTTTTTTTTTCTTTTAGATTCCACATATGAGAGTGAAAGTGAAAGTCGCTCAGTTGAGTTCGACTCTTTGCGACCCCATGACTGTCCATGGAAATCTCAAGGCCTGAATACTGGAGTGGGTAGCCTTTCCCTTCTCCAAGGGATCTTTCCAAACCAGGGACTGAACACAGGTCTCCTGCATTGCAGGCAGATTCCTTACCAGCTGAGCCACAAGGGAAGCCCATGAATACAGGAGTGGGTAGCCTATCCCTTCTCCAGCGGATCTTCCCCTCCCAGGAATCAAACTGGGTCTCATGCATTGCAGGCGGATTCTTTACCAATTGAGCTATCAGGGAAGCCCATAGAAATGATATCATATAATATTCGTCTTTTGCAAATTTGGAAAACTCAGCAGTGGCCACAGGACTGGAAAAGGTCAGTTTTCATTCCAATCCCAAAGAAAGGCAATGCCAAAGAGTGTTCAAACTACATAACTACTGTACAACTGCATTCATTTCACACACTAATAAAGTAAGGTTTCAAATCCTTCAAGCTAGGCTTCAACAGTATGTGATATGAGAAATTCCAGATGTACAAGCTGGATTTAGAAAAGGCAGAGGAACCAGAAATCAAATTACCAATATCCATAGATCATAGCGATCATAAGATCATGGAGAAAGATTCCAGAAAACTATCTACTCTTGCTTCATTTACTACTTGAAACCCTTTGACTGTGTGGATCACAGCAAACTGTGGAAAAATTTTTAAGTGATAGGAATACCAGACCACCTTACTGCCTCCTGAGAAATCTGTATCCAGGTCAGGAAGGAACAGTTAGAATCAGACATGTAACAATGGACTGGTTCAAAATAGGGAAAGGAGTGTGACACGCCTGTGTATTATTGTTACCCCGCTTATTTAAATTATATGCAGACTCACAAGCTGGAATCGGGACTGTTGGGAGAAATATCAACAACCTCAGATATGCAGATTATTATCACTCTATTGGAAAAAAGCCTCTAAATGAAGGTGAAAGAGGAGAGTGAAAAATATGGCTTAAAACTCAACATTAAAAAAACGAAGATCATGGCATCTAGTCCCATCACTTCATGGCAAATAGTTGGGAAAAAAATGGAAATAGTGATAATTTTTTTTTCTGGGCTCCAAAATCATGCCAATGTTGACTGCAGCCTCAAAATTAAAAGACGCTTACTCCTTGGAAGAAATGCTATGACAAACCTAGACAGCACTCTGCCGACAAAGGTCCATATAGTCAAATCTATGGTTTTTCTAGTAGTCATATAAGGTTGTGAGATTTGGACCATAAAGAAGGCTGAGTGCTGAAGAATGATGCTTTAAAATTGTGGTGCTGAAGAAGACTCTTGAGAGTCTTTTGGATTGCAAGGAGTTCAAATCAGTCAAACCTAAAGGAAATCAACCCTGAATATTCAATGGAAGAATTGATGGTGAAGCTGAAGCTCCAAAACTTTGGCCACCTGATGCGAAGAGCTGACTCACAGAAAAGGCCCTGAGTCAGTGAAATATTGAGGGCAGGAGGAAAAGGGGATGACAGAAGATGAGATACTTGATTGGCATCACTGATACAATGGACATCAGTTTGAGCAAACTCCGGGAGATAATGAAGGACAGGGAAGCCTGGTGTGCTGCTGTCCATTAGATCACAAAGAGTCAGATGTGACTTTGTGACTGAACTACAATTTTATGTTATAACATGTCACTCTTCAGATTTTTAAAATATCTATATTAAAAACATATTACCATATAGTTGCCAGGTATCATTACTAGTAGAGGCCCATATATTTTATTCTGAGTGTATGTTCTTCTCACTGTGTGTGTTTTTGAAATATCCCTTCTCTAATAGTAACTACTAACTGATACTTTCAACATTCTTCTTGGGTAAAAGAGAGTTGGCAACCATACACCAGTTCTTCCAATCTAA
Organism: Ovis aries; assembly: GCF_016772045.2. NCBI lineage: Eukaryota > Metazoa > Chordata > Mammalia > Artiodactyla > Bovidae > Ovis > Ovis aries. The sequence goes on from NC_056055.1 coordinate 213,620,577, forward strand.
TGAAGAAAAAAAAAAAAAAAGAAAGAAAAGAAAAGCTAATTCCTAAAATCTAGAAGTCTGGGAAGTATTGTTATAAAGAACTATTTTAATCTGTGTATATCCTCTGAATTTCTGCTTCTAAAAATCTTTTTATCCTAAAATATCCTTATAGCAGAGTAGAGTAATAGCTATACTATAATACATTTTATATGGATAGCATCTTCCTTGAATAACTGGAAACTTACCTTTTTCCTTCTCTCCTCTAGTTTTTCTTTGGTTTTTGAATTTTAATCAAAACATACAAATTTTAAAAAGAGAATAAAAGGAATAATGGAAAATTCAACTTGGAATAAAAACAAATGGCAATTTATAAAATTGTCATTTTATATGCCTCAGCATATTCTGAGAAATAAAAGTATCTTTTCAAATAAGTTACTTGCCGAATTTTAATACAATTAATCTGAAACTTTTCATTAACATCTATTACAAAGGTAAATATGAGAATAAAGGTTAATGTTTTAAACATTATAGTAAGTAGCTTAAGGGGCAAAATGATTATCTGGAAAGAGAGATTTTCGAAGTTGCTATACTCTCCACTTTGGGGAAAATGCATGCATTTATTACTTCAGGATTAAAGTACACAGGTAAGCATCTAGTGACAATAAATCCCCTGTCACTTGCCTGGGGAAAATGGTGAGTGCCTCCAAGATCTGAGAGGATGCAGTTAGGGAAGGCATCATTAATATAGGCGCACTGCCACTTCTCTAGTTTGAAGAAATAAATACTTCTGTTTCTCAAGGTGACACACACATACACCCACTGATAGACATAACTGAAGTTATGTTTACGTGTATATGTATTGTTATTGGGGGAATCAGACTGAAAGGGGCTACAGGGAGTGGAGAAGAGGCGAAGGGAGAGAAAAGGAGACAGAACTCACAGTAGTACCAGGACCAACACATAGGGGAATGAGCTATGACTATGAGCAGGCTGACATACGCAGCGAGAAGAAGCAGTGAATCCGTTCTGAGGATTGGGTATTGCCGCTCACCCTTCCAGTGCCATGACTAACTACACGACCAAGGTTAGCTCTTTTCATTCTCCAGAAATGTTAGTGTCTGCCAATTTACTCAGTAAATCTACTCTCCTAAATGCGAAACTCAGAACTTATGAAATTAAAGGTTAAAACAAATATTTAGGGACTAATCAAAATAAGGCTTGGCTGATGGCTCAGATGGTAAAGCGTCTGCCTGCAATGCGGAAGACCCAGTGTTCGATCCCTGAGTCAGGAAGATCCCCTGGAGAAGGAAATGGCAACCAACTCCAGTATTCTTGCCTGGAAAATTCCATGGACTGAGGAGCCTGGTAGGCTACAGTCCATGGGGTTGCAAAGAGCTGGACACGACTGAGCAACTTGACTTCAATCAAAATAAAGCCCGTGATAGAACTTGATTTGGATCATTTTGTGCTAGCTTACCGAGCTCCTTCATCAAGTTAAACAAGGAATGCAACCAAAACAAGGGATGAGGGTTAACAAAATTATGCTTCCTAAAGGGCCGTTTTTTCCTACCAGCCATAAGAATCTTAGCCAGCATTTTCTCTCTCAGCTATTGGCAGAAAGTCAGTTGTATGTAAGAAATAAAACTCTGAGATAGATATTAGGTAGTATATAAAAATATACTTTCTATTACAATCTGGTATGTTCTGCGATTTTCACATTCCAAATAGACAATGTATTTTTCAACTAAATACGATAATCCTACCCTCCATTTCCCTCACAGATGTATTGTTAAAATTAGTTCAATTTTAATCATCAAAGCTGTAAATAGAGTTATTCAAAAAGCAATGAGATCTAAATGAACAGACACTGTTGTTACCCAGTTTCCTCATGCACTCCCTTGTACTCTCTTGCTCTAGACAAGGTCTTTTGATAGGTGCAGTTCACAAATATAAAGTGACCATAATTTATAAGCTGTAACTCAACCATCATTTCTTTGTCTGATTCAAATGTACTATCTAAGCTTTGTCAAGTTACAAATACATTTGTATTCACATTTGTAGAGTTCATTTCATGAACAGTCTCATACACATATTTATTTTATAAGCTAACATGATAAAATTTTTCAAGTGAATGTCTATTTTAAAAAGTCATGCTGTTTTATGATTAATTTTAATACTAAAACTCCCAAAGTGAATTTTAAAGTTATAGAGCTATGTCTTCCTGGGGAAAAGATAAAAGAAAAATCAAAATGAAACTAAAACAGCAAAACACACACACACACACAATTCACCCTGATTTCCTAGGGAAATATTTCCTTGTTTTATCATAAAAATACATTGTGGGTGATGACTCAGTTTGTGTATTGAATTGCTCATGACCTCACACTGGATGTGAAAGCTGAAAACAAGAATGATGAACATGAAACATGCTGTTTATAGGTTTTATACTGAGAAGTAACCAGTTCTGTAAGACTCATCTCCACAACGTGCAATAAGTAGAAATGGTTAACTCTAAAGCATAAGAAATGCAAAGCATTTCTGTTAACCTCTTTTACTATTTGTGGTAGATAAGTCACAAATTAACTCATTTCAAACTTAGGGCAAACAAAGTTTTTGTTGTAATCATTAAACTTCTTTCACAAGCTGCAATAATTGTGTAAAAAAAGAAATGGTTGCTATTTTATGCCAAAAAGTCTCTTGGCATTCATCCTAAATATTTGTCAAAAGTCAATTTGATTCTGGAAGGCTATGTGGGAAAAGTCACAAGCCAATTGCTATTGTAAGTCATAAATTCTAAAGAGAGTTTTCATGAATAATATGGGAAGTTTAGCATGGTTGTATGATAGAAGAAAGAAAAAAGGATATTGCCTTTCACTGTTTGTAGTTTGACTCAATTTGTGCTTTTTAATTACTCCAATTATTTTCTAATAGTTGAACATTATTCTGATTAGTTTCTAGCTACGGGGTCTTCAAAAGATTGTTATAAACCTAACTCTCTTAAACTGCTGCTTTCTTTGTCTTAGCAAGCACCAAAAAACTCATAAAGCAAGTTTATTCATGTCAAATTTTAGATTAAAAGGAGATTGCTCCTTTTATGTGATAACAGAGTTGAAGCAAGATGAAGTCACCTCAATTATCATTGTCCCTGGGTTTTATTGTGCACTATCCATCTAAGATAAATAATTACCTAGGCCTTCTAACTTGCAAGCAATTCACACATATAAAAGTCTATAATTTTCTGCATTTCTGTCCCTTTGCTGGCACAATTAAAGTTTATTGACAGTAAATATTGTAGATTTTTATTTTTCCATATGAATACTTGGTGTTAAATAACTGATAAAGACTTTCCAAATTTTAGGAATCTCAACTTCTGTATTATTTAAATATTAAAAATAGCATTATTCATGACTACATTAAAACTATCATGGGGTTATGCATTATAATAAATAATACTGAACCAATTTGATATAAAATAAATTATTTCTTATCTATTTCTTTTTTAAATAAGAGGAGATACATTATAAAAATAATTAGGAAAAATATAAAGGTAATATAGATACAATGCAAAAACCATTTGAATATCACCACTGACAACACCATATGCTAAAAAAAAAAAGGTAAAATTAACAATAAGCTGTTTTCACAATCTTCTCATTTATCATGGGTGATATCTGCACACTATATACACACATATATACATAGTCTCATATGTATGAATCGGAGAAGGCAGTGGCACCTCATTCCAGTACTCTTGCCTGGAAAATCCCATGGACAGAGGAGCCTGGTGGGCTACAATCCATGGAGTTGCTAAGAGTCGGACACAGCTGAGCGACTTCACTTTCACTTTTCACTTTCATGCACTGGAGAAGGAAATGGCAACCCACTCCAGTATTCTTGCCTGGAGAATCCCAAGGACGGGGAAACCTGGTGGGCTGCCACCTATGGGATCGCACAGAGTTGGACACAACTGAAATGACTCAGCAGCAGCAGCAGCGTATGTATGAATAACGCTATATTTTATATTTTGAATACTAGGGACAATAGCTACATATAATCAAAATATATATTTAGAATGAGAATGAAGCATCTTTAGACATATTAAGGTATTTAAATCAAATTCAAACACGGAGAACTTAGATGTTTAGCTTTATGCCAGGTTCTGCATAATATATAAATTATCTGTCAACCTGTTATACGTAGGAATCACTCTGCTAACTGATAGCAGTGTAACAATGTGGTGTAGCTAGTAGGTCTCATTGTTATTTCACTGAGTCTCTAATGAGTTTTGAAATGAGTTTTGAAAATAAACTGAAGAGAATAGAAAATAAAGGTCTTAGGTTGTCTTTAAGAATTAAAATTGTTATAAAAATGGAGAAATAGATGTATGTAATTAATAAACTGTAAGAAAACCAATAAACCAGAACAGAGGATCTATAATGCTGACTAAAGAAGTAATAAAATGATCATATTAAATTTTTGACTAATCTTATAGCCAACATATACTTTTTTTCAATTTAAAGCAGAAATATATAATGTCATGTGATTAAAAAAGGCAATTCCATTTCTACCTTGAATGTTGCAAATTACTTAAGTTTATCTAAATCATATGACATATAGCCATAAAATAAAATTTTAATTGACCTTGATATTACTGAAATATTCAAAGACACTAGTAAAAGGAAGAGCCTTATCTCTCTCCAAAGCCTCTTGCAAGATTCTGATTGCATGGCAAGCAGAACAATCATTAGGTCTAGAAAATGTTTATCTCAAGAGAGAACTTCAAATTTTTCCATGTCAAATTTAAATATATCTTACATTAATTTGCTAAAGCGATAATTTTATAAAATTGTAAATTATAAAAATTACAAAATTATATAACTTTATAATAATCAAATGATGACAAAAATCACAATTTTTAAAAAGCCAGATTAATATTATAATTTCTATTCCTTATCTGCATAAAATTGAAGTGTTTTTACACTATGTTTTTAATTCAGTTGAAAATATAACTTTATCCTTAACATCTTTCTTTAAAGAATGACAGCATCTTGTTTCGAAGTCATAGAACACCGTGTAGTTGAAACTCTAATCTTTTTAATCATAGATTAATACTGCTTCCTTGGCTATTTTTGTGTCATTCAGGAAAAAAACAGGAACTTTTTGAATGGGTCAAGTAAACTTGTATAACACAGACACTTTCCTCAAATTATTCAAAAGATTAAGTTGAACTGTTTAAAACTACAGATATCTTATCATTATTTCACTTAGCGAAAAGGCAATTTCATTCGGCCCAACCTATAAATTGTGAAATAATTAGGACCTGTGCATGATCAAAAAGAAAAGTGACTTTCTGACTCAAGATATGAAGTGGCAGTCTTACGATCATAGGTTTCTGTACATTCATTGGAGATATGGATTGTTGTTTACTTGTTAAGTCATGTCTGACTCTTTTGCGACCCCATGGACTGTAGCCCACCAGGCTCCTCTGTCCATGGGATTCTCCAGGCAAGAATACTGGAGTCCATTGCCATTTCCTTCTCCAGGGGATCTTTCTGACTCAAGGATTGAACCCGAGTCTCCTGAATTGGCAAGCATATCTTAACTGCTGAGCCATTAAGAAAGACAAGTAGCAGAGATGGACAGAATGAAGCATTTGCATTTCATTATTAGTCCTCCTCCTTGATTCCCCACTTCACTGTGAAGTCTCCCGGGCAGGTCTCAGAGTGATACAGCATTAGAATTAGGAGCAAACTAGAAGAGAGTTTGCTTTTGCAATGGAGCAAGATCGCCACAAATGTCTATGGTCCCACAGTCCCCCTGTCATCTCTAGATTTCCTCAGCCTCAAAGATATATGTCTGCACATTCAGTATCTTGGCTGTTACTTGGTCCCTCTGTTAATGCACCAACCGAGGCTCTTTTCCCTTGTCATTCTTCCTTCTCCACTGCTACTGTGTCCTTGGTCCTTGACATCAAGGCCTTGATCCTCAGACTCATTCCCACGATTAACTCTCACCACTGTCCTGAGCAGCCAGGTGTCACCATACTCTTGGGATTCACAAACCTACCCTGAATTCATATCCAAAGATCCATCTTTTCTTCTGGGGCTCCCCCAGCACTACCCAGGAACTCCTTCTCTTCCTAGAGCACCACGTCCATGCTTCTACAGGCCATATCTTTGCCCAGAAGCTGTTGGTTCACATCCAGAAAGCCCTGTCCTCACATAAATTTCCTTATCCAAAGGACAGGGACAGTTTGCAGATTTGGCCATAGTTCACAGGGCTGGCAGCCACTCAGTGGTCTGGAGCTGCAGGAGGCTCTCTGGTATCTTCACAAATGGAGTCTTCTCCAGTCTGGCACAGAAGCCATCTATGATGGCAAGCTCTGACTGTGTTACCAGTGGCCTATTTACCTGGGACTTATGCTGGGTACCCACAGTGTTGAGCACAAGACTGACTGCTGGACCTGTGGCCAAAGCCCAGGCAGCCCACCAAGTCCAGGTGCGCTAGCTTGAGGCTGATCATGGGCAGAGGGTTACACTGGATCAGCTCCCATAGAGCCAACAGGGGAGAGAGTCCCCACTGGGCCCTGCCCGCTTCATCCCAGCTGCCTATGTCTCCACAGACACTTAAAGCTGAACTGCAACAGGGGTACAAGGACTCCCGGAAAGTGGCCTTCCTCCCTTGGCCAAGCTTTGCTCCTGTGGCCCATGGCAGAGGTCCTCGGTTGCCACTTGATCTTTTAAATTCAACAATTTCAATAATTTAAGTCAGTAAGTATGGTTCAGGTCAGTCAATCAGTCGTGTCTGACTCTTTGCGACCCCATGAACCACAGCACGCCAGGCCTCCCTGTCCATCAGCAACTCCCAGAGTTTATTCAAACTCATGTCCATTGATTTGGTGATGCCATCCAACCATCTCATCCTCCATCATCCCCTTCTTCTCCTGCCCTCAATCATTCCCAGCATCAGGATCTTTTCAAATGAGTCAGTTCTTCACATCAGGTGGCCAAAGTATTGGAGTTTCAGCTTTAACATCAGTCCTTCCAATGAACACCCAGGGCTAATCTCCTTTAGGATGGACTGGATGGATCTCTTTGCAGTCCAAGGGACTCTCAAGAGTCTTCTCCAACACTACAGTTCAAAAACATCAATTCTTCTGCACTCAGCTTTCTTTATAGTCCAACTCACATCCACATGTGACCACTGGAAAAACCATAGCCTTGACTAGATGGACCTTTGTTGACAAAGTAATGTCTCTGCTTTTCAATATGCTGTCCAGGTTGGTCATAACTTTCTTTCCAAGGAGTAAGCATCTTTTAATTTCATGGCAGCAATCACCATCTGCAGTGATCTTGGGGCCACTGGTCTCCCATCTATTTGCCATGAAGTGATGGGACCAGATGCCATGATCTTCGTTTTCTGAATGTTGAGCTTTAAGCCAGCTTTTTCACTCTCCTCTTTCACTTTCATCAAGAGGCTCTTTAGTTCTTCTTCACTTTCTGCCATAAGGTGGTGTCATCTGCATATCTGAGGTTATTGATATTTCTCCCGGCAATCTTGATTCAAGCTTGTGTTTCATCCAGCCCAGTGTTTCTCATGATGTTCTCTGCTTATAAGTTAAATAAGCAGGGTGACAGTATACAGCCTTGATGTACTCCTTTTCCTATTTGGAACCAGTCTGTTGTTCCATGTCCAGTTCTAACTGTTGCTTCCTGACCTGCATACCGGTTTCTCAAGAGGCAGGTCAGGTGGTCTGTATTCCCATCTCTTTCAGAGTTTTCCAGTTTATTGTGATCCACACAGTCAAAGACTTTGGCATAGTCAATAAAGCAGACATAGATGTTTTTCTGGAACTCTCTTGCTTTTTTGATGATCCAGTGAATGTTGGCAATTTGATCTCTGGTTCCTCTGCCTTCGTAAAACCAGCTTGAACGTCTGGAAGTTCACAGTTCACATATTCCTGAAGTCTGGCTTGGAGAATTTTGAGCATTACTTTACGAGCGTGTGAGATGAGTGCAATTGTGTGGTAGTTTGAGCATTCTTTGGCATTGCCTTTCTTTGGGATTGGAATGAAAACTGACCTTTTTCAGTCCTGTGGCCACTGCTGAGTTTTCCAAATTTGCTGGCATATTGAGTGCAGCAGTTTCACAGCATCATCTTTTAGGATTTGAAATAGCTCACCTGGAATTCTATCCCCTCCACTAGGTTTGTTTGTAGTGATACTTCCTAAGGCCCACTTGACATCATATTCCAGGATGTCTGGCTCTAGGTGAGTGATCACACCATTGTGAATATCTGGGTCGTGAAGATCTTTTTTGTACAGTAGTCTTTTGATTATCTCCAAACGATGCTGAATGCTACACATGTGTAAATCACTAAATAATAGTTAGATATGTTGATTTAATCAAAATTATTTTTCATGCAACCTCCCAGCCCCTCAGTACCAGACACACACACATTTAGCATGTCTTTCCTTAGAATTTTATGGGCGATAACATAAATGGGAACTCTAAAAATATTTTCTATGTTACATTTATACTTCTAATGCAATTTATTTTGTTATGAAAAGTTTCAGTTTGAAGGAATTGTAATTTCAGATTTTGGGGCAACAGCTAATGAAAGATCCACAATTAAAATATTTAAACTGAAGTGTTTAAACATTATTACATCAAACTAGAACATTAAGATAAGTATCACAAAGCAAAACCTTAATATCAGTGTCACAGAGAATCCATCCTGGACTGGATAATTAATTTTTTCTCCCTTCACTATTAGATAATACCATTTATCTAACAAATTCATTTTAAACACACTGACGATATTTTAAATCTCTCTCTACCCTATAATTTTCTTTCCCATACTTTGTCTTATACTTTCAATGTTTCTTCTTTACTCTTAACACTACATCATAGTGTTAAGCCATAATTGACTAAATACCTAAACTAGAAAACTTTAAAATATCCAATTTATAGATTGGAAGAGGGAGAAGTTAAAAGACAAAGAGAAGAGAGAGAGAAGAGAGGAGGAAGAGAGGTAAAGAGATAGAGAAGGAGGTGCTAAGAAACAGATACAGTGAAGTTGGGGAATTTGTGAAAGGTTCCTTTTAAATTAAAGAGGAGCAATACTAGAATCAAAGTAAACAATTAGAAAAAAAAAGCAGTACTCCTGTATTTATATTATACTTCAATGACTTAATCTATAATAAATACAACAGACAGAAAAGGATAAATGTGAAAAGTTACCAAATATGACAGATAAGAAAATTGAAAGGACACTACTTTTACTCATAATTTGATTCTGAGCAGAAAATGTGGTAACATTAAGAGAAAGTGCAAGACAGAAAAATAATCTTATTTCTGATTTTAAAAACCTGATATTTGTTTGGGTTATTCTATTGGGGGTGATGATTGTGCACCTAAATACTAACTTCGAGCACATGTTGTATTTAGTTGGATTAGCTTCTCATAAGCAGTCAGTGGGAAGTTCTATTTTGAATACAGAACAGCCATTCTAAATGTTGCATCAATACATTTATAGAGTCATAGAAGGGAAAAATGCACATTTGGCAAATCCTTTTGTATCTCTGCTTTGATATAAAGTGATAAAAAATGTATCGGAATTATACTAGTGACAATCCATTGTAGAAGGCATTTGAAAGCTCTATTATGGGCGCACCATTTTACTTCCTTCTATGGTGCCTACCAGAGAATGTCTTAGCAATGTCTTACCACCACTTCTTTAAAGTCACTTCTTTGTGATACTATGGACTGTAGCCTGCCAGGCTCCTTTGTCCATGGATTTCTCCAAGCAAGAATACTGGAGTGGGTTTCCATTCCCTTCTCCAGGGGATCTTCCTACCCAGGGATCAAACCCAAGACTCCTCCATTGCAGGCCTATTCTTCACCATCTGAACCGCCAGGGAAATCCATTTCTTGGTGTCTACTAAAATGTCTTAAGACTTTTCAATATTTTTGCAAATAAACCTAAGAAAAATATAAACATCAAAAATATTTCTCTATTATTGCTCAGGATTGATCATAAGATTGAATAACTATAAAGAAGGTATATTTTGGGGGGTTTAACTAATTTGTCTTGGATTGGCTTCTCCTTACTTGTTGCTCAACATATTTTATGAAGTACCTTGACAAGAAAGGATGTATTCTATTTAAAATACTCATACGATGATCCTTTGCAAAGGTAAAATAGGTTGGTAATAATTTTTTCTACTTTATAAGCAAACATAAATTTTTTTGATAAGTCATAACTGAAGTGCAATATTGGAACCAGAAAGCATTATGCTAGACCAACCACAAAATTAGATTTTGTGATTGAGTTTAAAGGGTATCTCAGAGAACAAAGACCACTCTATTTCTTGACTATTTGGATGTCTATTAGGCACAACTAACTACCATTTATTCCCAGTATACCTTTCGATCTGTCTTTCCCATGTCAGTTAATATTTTATGAGTTTATGGCACTATCATGCACCCATGTATGCAGACCAAAGAACAAAAAGTCATTTCTATTTATAACCCAATCCAACTACAAGTTTGTACCAATTCTATCTCCAAAATAGATTATGAAATGGCTGTGTTATTTCCCATCTCCATTATGTTCTCTTGAAATAAAGTAAAAGACTCCTAAGTCTTGAAAATGTGCAGTAATGGTATGATCACTTAAAACCCTGCTATTGATTCCACTTGTAATTAGAATTGAATGCAAACTTTTACTGTGATGCATGAAAGGCACTTATGATGTCTCCCTGGACTCCTCTCTGACCTGTCTCCTAACATTCCTATTGTTTACTATTCTCCATTAGACTTCTTTCTGTTTCATGAACATAATTAACTTAATCCCAGTCTATTGACACATAGATAATGCCTGCTTCAACAACATCTTTGAATATGGTATCAGAAAGCCAAGAAATCATGTGTGAAGATTCCTAAATTATTTGGTTAGAGCTGTACAATATTATATTACTGTCAAAGTATAAGCGCAAGCTTTCCGAGAGATTGTTAGAGTAGGATGATCATGGTAAAATTCCTTGATAATGTGGAGTTTACTCTGATCAGGGGCTTCCCAGGGGACACTAAGGAGAAAGGGTGGCAGAGGATGAGATGATTAGACAACATCACTGACTCCATGGACATGAGTTTGAGCAAACTCTGGGAGATAGTGAAGGACAGGGAAGCCTGGCATCCTGCAGTCCATGAAGTTGCAAAGAGTCAGACATGATTTAGTGACTGAACAACAACAACATTATCTATGGTTTTTATTTTTTGCTCAAATGTTCGGAAACTCCAAAGTGATTTGAATAATATAAGTATTCTGAACTGCCACAGAATATACATTGCTTAAAATGGCCACATGTTTATACATACATTTCTTTAGACACTTGTTAATTTTGTCTGATATGGAAAAAGAATAATACAGTGTAGGCAATGTGAAAAGAAGAGAAGTGAAAAGCAAAGGAAAAAAGGGTATATATACCCATTTGAATGCAGATTTCCAAAGAATAACAAGGAGAGATAGAAAAGCCTTCCTCAGTGATCAATGCAAAGAAATAGAGGAAAATAATGGAATAGGAAAGACTAGAGATCTCTTCAAGAAAATTAGAGATATCAAGAAAACATTTCATGCAAAGATGGGCTCAATAAAGGACAGAAATGGTATGGACCTAACAAAAGCAGAAGATATTAAGAAGAGGTGGCAAGAATACACAGGAGAAGTATACAAAAAAGATCTTCACAACCCAGATAATCACAATGGTGTGATCACTCACCTAGAGCCAGACATCCTGGAATATGATGTCAAATGGGCCTTTGGAAGTATCACTACAAACAAAGCTAGTGGAGGGGATAGAATTCCAGTTGAGCTATTTCAAATCCTAAAAAATGATGCCGTGGTGAAAGTGGACACCCTTGTCTTGTTCCTGACTTTAGGGGAAATGCTTTCAATTTTTCACCATTGAGGATAATGTTTGCTGTGGGTTTGTCATATATAGCTTTTATTATGTTGAGGTATGTTCCTTCTATTCCTGCTTTCTGGAGAGTTTTTATCATAAATGGATGTTGAATTTTGTCAAAGGCCTTCTCTGCATCTATTGAGATAATCATATGGTTTTTATTTTTCAATTTGTTAATGTGGTGAATTACATTGATTGATTTGCAGATATTGAAGAATCCTTGCATCCCTGGGATAAAGCCCACTTGGTCATGGTGTATGATCTTTTTAATGTGTTGTTGGATTCTGATTGCTAGAATTTTGTTGAGGATTTTTGCATCTATGTTCATCAGTGATATTGGCCTGTAGTTTTCTTTTTTTGTGACATCTTTGTCAGGTTTTGGTATTAGGGTGATGGTGGCCTCATAGAATGAGTTTGGAAGTTTACCTTCCTCTGGAAGGTAATTTTCTGGAAGAGTTTGAGGAGGATAGGTGTTAGCTCTTCTCGAAATTTTTGGTAGAATTCAGCTGTGAAGCCGTCTGGACCTGGGCTTTTGTTTGCTGGAAGATTTCTGATTACAGTTTCAATTTCCGTGCTTGTGATGGGTCTGTTAAGATTTTCTATTTCTTCCTGGTTCAGTTTTGGAAAATTGTACTTTTCTAAGAATTTGTCCATTTCTTCCACGTTGTCCATTTTATTGGCATACAACTGCTGATAGTAGTCTCTTATGATCCTTTGTATTTCTGTGTTGTCTGTTGTGATCTTCAACATAGTTCTGGAAGTTTTGGCCACAGCAATCAGAGCAGAAAAAGAAATAAAAGGAATCCAAATTGGAAAAGAAGAAGTAAAACTATGACTGTTTGCAGATGACATGCTCCTCTACATGGAAAACCCTAAAGACTCCACCAGAAAATTACTAGAGCTAATCAATGAATATAGTAAAGTTGCAGGATATAAAATCAACACACAGAAATCCCTTGCATTCCTATACACGAATAATGAGAAAGTAGAAAAAGAAATTAAGGAAACAATTCCATTCACCATTGCAACGAAAAGAATAAAATACTTAGGAATATATCTACCTAAAGAAACTAAAGACCTATATATAGAAAACTATAAAACACTGATGAAAGAAATGAAAGAGGACACTAATAGATGGAGAAATATACCATGTTCACGGATCGGAAGAATCAATATAGTGAAAATGAGTATACTACCCAAAGCAATTTACAAATTCAATGCAATCCCTGTCAAGCTACCAGCCACATTTTTCACAGAACTAGAACAAATAATTTCAAGATTTGTATGGAAATACAAAAACCTCGAATAGCCAAAGCAATCTTGAGAAAGAAGAATGGAACGGGAGGAATCAACTTGCCTGACTTCAGGCTCTACTACAAAGCCACAGTCATCAAGACAGTATGGTACTGGCACAAAGACAGACATATAGATCAATGGAACAAAATAGAAAGCCCAGAGATAAATCCACACACATATGGACACCTTATCTTTGACAAAGGAGGCAAGAATATACAATGGAGTAAAAACAATCTCTTTAACAAGTGGTGCTGGGAAAACTGGTCAACCACTTTTAAAAGAATGAAACTAGATCACTTTCTAACACCGTACACAAAAATAAACTCAAAATGGATTAAAGATCTAAATGTAAGATCAGAAACTATAAAACTCCTAGAGGAGAATATAGGCAAAACACTCTCAGACATAAATCACAGCAGGATCCTCTATGATCCACCTCCCAGAATTCTGGAAATAAAAGCAAAAATAAACAAATGGGATCTAATTAAAATTAAAAGCTTCTGCACAACAAAGGAAAATATAAGCAAGGTGAAAAGACAGCCTCCTGAATGGGAGAAAATAATAGCAAATGAAGCAACTGACAAACAACTAATCTCAAAAATATACAAGCAACTTATGCAGCTCAACTCCAGAAAAATAAACGACCCAATCAAAAAATGGGCCAAAGAACTAAATAGACATTTCTCCAAAGCAGACATACAGATGGCTAACAAACACATGAAAAGATGCTCAACATCACTCATTATTAGAGAAATGCAAATCAAAACCACAATGAGGTACCACTTCACACCAGTCAGAATGGCTGCGATCCAAAAATCTGCAAGCAATAAATGATGGAGAGGGTGTGGAGAAAGGGAACCCTCCTACACTGTTGGTGGGAATGCAAACTAGTACAGCCACTATGGAGAACAGTGTGGAGATTCCTTAAAAATTGCAAATAGAACTACCTTATGACCCAGCAATCCCACTGCTGGGCATACACACCGAGGAAACCAGAATTGAAAGAGACACATGTACCCCAATGTTCATCGCAGCACTGTTTATAATAGCCAGGACATGGAAACAACCTAGATGTCCATCAGCAGATGAATGGATAAGAAAGCTGTGGTACATATACACAATGGAGTATTACTCAGCCGTTAAAAAGAATTCATTTGAATCAGTTCTGATGAGATGGATGAAACTGGAGCCAATTATACAGAGTGAAGTAAGCCAGAAAGAAAAACACCAATACAGTATACTAACACATATATATGGAATTTAGGAAGATGGCAATGACGACCCTGTATGCAAGACAGGAAAAAAGACACAGATGTGTATAACGGACTTTTGGACTCAGAGGGAGAGGGAGAGGGTGGGATGATTTGGGAGAATGGGAATTCTAACATGTATACTATCATGTAAGAATTGAATCGCCAGTCTATGTCTGACGTAGGGTGCAGCATGCTTGGGGCTGGTGCATGGGGATGACCCAGAGAGATGTTGTGGGGAGGGAGGTGGGAGGGGGGGTCATGTTTGGGAACGCATGCAAGAATTTAAGATTTTAAAATTAAAAAATAAATAAATTAAACAAACAAACAAAAAATGATGCCGTGAAACTGCTGCACTCAATATGTCAGCAAATTTAGAAAACTCAGCAGTGGCCACAGGACTGGAAAAGGTCAGTTTTCATTCCAATCCCAAAGAAAGGCAATGCCAAAGAATGCTCAAACTACCGTACAATTGTACTCATCTCACACGCTTGTAAAGTAATGCTCAAAATTCTCCAAGCTAGGCTTCAGGAATATGTGAACCGTGAACTTCCAGATGTTCAAGCTGGTTTTACGAAGGCAGAGGAACCAGAGATCAAATTGCCAACATTCACTGGATCATCAAAAAAGCAAGAGAGTTCCAGAAAAACATCTATGTCTCCTTTATTGACTATGCCACAGCCTTTGACTGTGTGGATCACAATAAACTGGAAAACTCTGAAAGAGATGGGAATACAGACCACCTGACCTGCCTCTTGAGAAGCCATTATGCAGGTCAGGAAGCAACAGTTAGAACTGGACATGGAACAACAGACTGGTTCCAAATAGGAAAAGGAATACATCAAGGCTGTATATTGTCACCCTGCTTATTTAACTTATAGGCAGAGAACATCATGAGAAACACTGGGCTGGATGAAGCACAAGCTTGAATCAAGATTGGCGAGAGAAATATCAATAACCTCAGATATGCAGATGACACCACCTTTTGGCAGAAAGTGAAGAAGAACTAAAGAGCCTCTTGATGAAAGTGAAAGAGGAGAGTGAAAAAGTTGGTTTCAAGCTCAACATTCAGAAAATGAAAATCATGGCATCCGGTCCCATCACTTTATGGCAAATAGATGGGAAACAGTGGAAACAGTGGCTAACTTTATTTTGGGGGGCCTCAAGATCACTGCAGATGGTGATTGCTGCCATGAAATTAAAAGACACTTACTCCTTGGAAGGAAAGTTATGACCAACCTAGACAGCATATTGAAAAGCAGAGACATTACTTTGTCAACAAAGGTCCATCTAGTCAAGGCTATGGTTTTTCCAGTGGTCATGTATGGATGTGAGAGTTGGACTATAAAGAAAGCTGAGTGCAGAAGAATTGATGTTTTTGAACTGTAGTGTTGGAGAAGACTCTTGAGAGTCCCTTGGACTGCAAGGAGATCCATCCAGTCCATCCTAAAGGAGATTAGCCCTGGGTGTTCATTGGAAGGACTGATGTTGAAGCTGAAACTCCAATACTTTGGCCACCTGATGTGAAGAACTGACTCATTTGAAAAGATCCTGATGTTGGGAAGGATTGAAGGCAGGAGGAGAAGGGGACAACAGAGGATGAGATGGTTGGATGGCATCACAGACTCAATGGACACAGGTTTGGGTAAACTCTGGGCATTGGTGATGGGTAAGGAGGCCTGGGTGCTGCAGTTAATGGGGTCGCAAAGAGTTGGACATGACTAAGTGACTGAACTGAACTGAACTGATACAATTTTAATAAGATTTCTAAGATTTTAATTAAAATTGTTTTCCATTTGGCATTCCATAGATTAGGGAGTAAAACTCGGTATAGACTGTCTTAATATATTTCATTTTGACTGTCAGTTAACTACATACATATATATATATATTTTTCTTTTTACTTCTCAAGCACTAGTGAGATAAAAATTACAATTTTTCACTAAAGTTACATTAAGTTTTCAAAATGCCTTCAAGTTTTTTTAACATTGTTTTTAATGCTATTTTGGCATTGAAATTCATTGTCCCAACTCTTCACATTCTCCTTAAATGATATTTTACTACTGATATGGCCTATTATATTGCAATTAAGCCCTTTACTGAGATATTTATATTTTGAAAGTAAGATTATATGATTTACTGCTGAATTTAAGGAAATATTTCTAAAGACTTAGAAAATAAATTACTATGAAATTAATAATCTAATGTCAGTAGGGATATTACTAATAGATCAATTCAAAATCACTAGCACTTTTGTAGTGTTATAATAATCACATATATAAAATATTAAACTAGATATGAAGCACAAAAAATAGAATTAAAATATAGAATTCCAAGCCAGAACATACAAGATGCAAAGGGGCACCTTAAAACTTATAGGTAATATTTTATTATAAGTGCTGCTTTACCAAAACAAAATGAAATAAAAATATTTTCAATGCCTACTTCTGTGAATTTCAGAGATATCAATGAGAACCAAGTTGATGACTTGTGAAATAAAGAACACTGGGTTTTGATCAAGAGTGCCTGCTCTAGGTTGATTTCTCAGTGTCTGGGGCCTTTAGAAGATAGTTCAATTATTCGTTCATTCGACAGCAAGCAATCATTAGTTTCTGTCATTTAGAAAACATGGTGCTAGCCCCTGACATAAATTTAAGATGTGAACTATTTTTTAAAGAGTTTACAGCTTTGTGTGGGAACATAATTCTAAATATCACATCATAGTGTGATTAGTGTTATCATCACAGTTGCATATTTAAGAGCATCAGGTAGAAGCAAATAAGTTCTGCTGGAAAAATTATGGAAAGGCAGACTACCAAGGAGCATAAAATTGGGATAGAGAAGAAAAACACAATATAGGAGGTAGAAGGTGTCAGTTCAGAACGTTTTTAAGCTATCAAAAAATATTTCAGTTAACTCCTATTCACTGGGCCCATCATTTCTGGTAGCTAATCAAATAATTTGATCAGTGCCAATGGATTAATCAATTTGACAATGCTCCTTTACCAAGGGCTTTTTCCAAAAGCAATACCTTGATGAAAAGGAAAAACTTCAGCAATAGGTCAATCAGAGTCTACTGTGTGCAATTTTTAGAGCAGAGTGCCATACCTATTCTCAGGTACTAAGTCTGTATCAAATGGCATTTCAAGCTTAAGTATAGGAGAGCACTTTGAATCTCATTTCAAAAATGGATAAAGGAAATATAAATTAAGCAAAAACATTTCTAATGTGTTTTCATTCATAAGCAAAGGTTATACTTTTCTGTTACAGATAACTTTTAAAATTTACCTAAATAAATTATATTACGGTTACTAGAAATTTAAGTAACAGCTATGGCTATTACTTATGCATCTTACAGGCAGCACTAACTTAGTAAACACAGATTCATAAGGCTGTATGTGTTCATTCTAATACAAATATATGGACAGAAAGAAAGAGAGAGAAAGAGAGAAGAAATGTCCAAAGGGTACTAACAAGGTACAAATCAGGTACTAATGAGGGTACTAAGTAAGGAAGGTACTAAAAGATGCAGAGAGTACAAGAAGCAGGCCTGTGAATAAAAATCGCCAGTTGAAATAAGCACGCATTTTAATGTTGTGCTTTGTGAAGTTAGACATACATTTTAATAATTGCTTTTAATGATTATTCACGAATGAATTATTAATTAACTCTCTAGACTAAAAATATCATTCCATGCTTGCTAAATAACATTTCCTCAAATGAAAGAAAAAATTATATATGAAAAGGATAAAACTTCTCTCATCATTAGTGCTTCTGTAAAGTCTTTGTATTTGATCTTGCTACAACTAATGCATGTTTGGTTAGGACACTTCCACATCACAAATTACAGCATTCAAGGTCACAGATGGATATAATGTACACACAGAAAATGAATTATTTTGCAGTGAGACTAATAATAGAATAATATGTGTACCAATGTATGGCTCTGCATAGGTCTATGCAAATATTGTGTTTTTTTGCTGTTGTTGTTGTCTTTTTTTAAAGGGATTTTCTCTTCAATCTTTCTTGGTAACAATAATTGTTCTAAAAATTGGGGTCTGTGTTAAAATACTCTGAGACAGAAGTATAAAAATTCTCAACTGCTAGTAGAAAAAATATATTCTCAAACAAACATAAAAGTTATTTTCCTCAATTCTTAGTGACAAATAAATTCAGATTCATGCTAAGTCATGTATATTAAATAGCACGTCAATATAAAAGGTTAATCCTATATGGTAATTCTGTTGCCCCCCCCCCACAAATTACCCCAAATAAGTTAGAAATAGTTCATTTATTTTCTACAGTTTCCCTATTTCTTAATTCTTAAACAGTATTAAAGGTTACTTTATATTCCCTGTGCTTCACAATACATCCTGAACCTGTCTTACATCCAATAGTTTGTACTCCCACCTTCCTACCTCTATAATGCCACTTTCCCGCCACTAGTAACTCCCAGTTTCTTTTTTGTATCTGTAAGTCTGATTCTTTTCTGTAATATTCACCAGTTTGTTGTATATTTTAGATTTCACATATAAGTGATATCATAGGGTATTTGTCTTTTTCTGACTTATCTAACTTAGCATAATGCCCTCCAAGTCCATCTATGCTGCTGCAAATGGTAAAATTTTGTTCTTTTTCCTGGTTGAATAGTATTACACTGCATATTCATACAATATCTTCTTTATCAAATGTCTTTGCTGGGCATTTAGGTTGCTCCCCTTTCTTGGCAATTGTAAGTAATGCTGCTATGAACATTGGAGTGCATGTATTTTTTTTTTGAGTGAGTGCTTTTGGTTTTTTTCTTTTTATGATATATTCCCTGGAGTGGGATTATGTAATTGCAGGGTCATATGACACTTCTATTTTTAGTTTTTTTTTGAGAAACCTCCATACTGTTTTCCACAGTGACTGTGCTGATTTACATTCTCGCCAACAGTGAATAAGGGTTTTCCTTAAGAACATTGGTTATTAGTGTTCTTTTTCTTAAATTTTGGCTGTGCTAAGTCTTTGTTGAGGCAGGCAGACTTGTCTTGTTGTTGAGCATGGGCTCTAGAGTGTGTGGGTTCAGTAGTTGTCATACACAGACTTAGTTGCTCTGCAGCATGTGAGATCTTAGTTCCCTGACCAGGGAATGAATCACATCCCCTGCACTGGAAGCTGGACTCTTAACCACTGGACCAACAAGGAAGCCCCATTTTTGTGTTCTTTTTGATGGCAGTCATTCTGACAGGTGTGAGATGATATTTCATTGTGGTTTTGATATGCATTTCCTTGATGATTAGTGACATTGAACATCTTTTCATGTGCTTTTTGGCCATCTGCATCTCCTCACTAGTAAAATGTCTATTCGGTTCTGCCCAATTTGAATGCTTATGTAATGGCTTAAAACTATGCCCTCCCTCATAGCTCAGTTGGCAAATAATCTGCCTGCAATGCAGGAGACCCTGGTTTGACTCCTGGGTTAGAAAGATCCACTGGAGAAGGGATAGGCTACCCATTCCAATATTCTTGGGCTTTCCTTATGGCTCAGCTGGTAAAGAATCCACCTGCAATGTGGGAGACCTGGGTTTGATCCCTGAGTTGGGAAGATCCCCTGGAGAAGGGAAAGGCTACCCACTCCAGTACTCTGGCCTGGAGAATTTCATGGACTGTATAGTCCATGGCGTTGCAAAGAGTTGGACATGACCACACTGAAGAATTGATGCTTTTGAACTATGGTGTTGGAGAAGACTCTTGAGAGTCCCTTGGACTGCAAGGAGATCCAACCAGTCCATTCTGAAGGAGATCAGCCCTGGGATTTCTTTGGAAGGAATGATGCTAAAGCTGAAACTCCAGTACTTTGGCCACCTCATGCAAAGAGTTGACTCATTGGAAAAGATTCTGATGCTGGGAGGGATTGGGGGCAGGAGAAGGGGACGACAGAGGATGAGATGGCTGGATGGCATCACTGACTCGATGGACATGAGCCTGAGTGAACTCCGGGAGTTGTTGATGGACAGGGAGGCCTGGCGTGCTGTGACTCATGGGGTCGCAGAGTCGGACACAACTGAGCGACTGAACTGAACTGAAACAAATTTCACTGTGCCCTCAAATAAGTTTTAAATGATTTGGTGAAAGTGATATTTCTTCCCACAAACTAGGTGAAATTTAGCATTTGACTGTATCACCACTCTCAACACATATATCTGTATAATTCCTTCGGAGACCAGTGATCCTTTCCATACTAGAATGATGCATTAGGGTAGGCAGAATTCTTCCCTTTTTATGAGTGAAAATTTGACTCCTTACTGCTCAGTAATTTTATGCCCTACCGTATAGTATCACAGAGAATCATCTTCATAAGGTTAGCCATTCTCCTTCTGTAAGGGAGGTATTTATTTTTCATGTGAAGTCAAAGAAGTTCAGCTGTTTCCTGTCAGAGGATTATGTCACACATTACATTACATGAAAATATAAACAACTCTTTTATTGCAAAAAATTAATTTTAACCCCCAAGTGAAGTTGCTCAGTTGTGTCCAACTCTTTGCGACCCCATGGACTGTGACCTACCATGCTTCTCCGTTCATGGGATTTCCCAGGCAAGATTACTGGAGTGGGTTGCCATTTCCTTCCCCAGAGGATCTTCCTGACCCAGGGATCAAACCCGGGTCTCCTGCATTGTAGGCAGATGCTTTACCATCTGAGCCACCCAGGAAGTCCCTTTTCACCCCCAAACAAGTCAAATTACCAAATGTTATTCTGCACAAAGATTTGCCAAAGATCACATAATATGTACACTATATTTTTAGTGAAATGCCCACTCTTCAAGTTACAGCATACATTATTATGCTTAAAATGCAAATACAAATAAAAAAATAAATAAAATACTTTTAAGGTAAGGAGCATGCAGGTCACGTTTTTTTCCACAGCAGACATATCTGCATTTCTTCAGTTGTTGGTTATTAATATTTCATTAATTTTCAAGCTACCGCAAATCCCCCTTGAGATATCATTAATAAAATACTGTCCATATCAGCAAGATTATAGTCAAAGTAGCCAAATTACAGAACCCATTTAATTACCTAGAAATTTTAAGAGTGCTGAGTATTTGCTTTGATTTAAAGAACTGAACAATCTGATGCTTTGATGATTACAAAGGGTCTTTAGCTTTATCTGTTTTCTTGGTAATTTTAATTATTTCTCATACATTTCCCACTTAGATATTTTCCTTTGTTTGCCCTTTTAGAATGATAATGAGAAATGTTGAGGAAAAACGAATTAGTACTTCAGTTCAGTTCAGTTCAGTCACCCAGTTGTGTCTGACTCTTTGTGACCCCATGAACTGCAGCATTCCAGGCCTCCCTGTCCATCACCAGCTCCCAGAGTTTACTCAAACTCATGTCCATTGAGTCAGTGATTCCATCCAACCATCTCATCCTCTGTCCCCTTTCTCTTCCTGCCTTCAATCTTTCCCAGCATCAGGGTCTTTCCAAATGAGTCAGCTCTTCACATCAGGTGGCCAAAGTATTGGAGTTTCAGCTTCAACATTAGTCCTTCCAATGAATATTCAGCTCTGATTTCCTTTAGGATGGACTGGTTGGATCTTCTTGCAGTCCCAGAGACTCTCAAGAATCTTCTCCAAAACCACAGCTCAAAAGCATCAATTCTTCGATGCTCAGCTTTCTTTATAGTCCAACTCTCACATCCATACATACAAAATCAGTACTTAAGTACGTCTAAAATAAATTTGTTGTTGTTTGGTCGCTAAGTCATGTCTGACTCTTTTCAACCTCATGGAGGCTTCTCTGTTCCTGGGATTCTCCAGGCCAGAATACTGGAGTGGGCTGCTGTTTCTTTCACCAGGGGATCCTCTGGACTCATGGATAAAATCCCCATCTCTTGAGTCTCCTGCATTGCAGGTGGATTCTTTACCACTGAGCCACAAATGGACAAAGACATAAGCACTTTACATTCACAATATCAATCTTTTCTCCTCAGTTTCCTGAACTATATAAGATTTTTGACCAAGGAATATAGTCAACAAATTTGTAGCATTAAATTCTGGCCCAAATACTCAATTTTTCAGACTCCCAAATCTCCTACCCACTCTAAGAATACCAGCTTTCCTGATTTTGAGTAATTTTTTGCATACATGAGTACACAATTTGGATTTAGGTATTAAAGCAATTCTTAATTTTACTCCAATCCTATCTCATATACGGTCATGCATTTGATCAGATCACATTTATTTAAAGAATGATGGGGTAGAGGACATTTAACAATGGACTGGTTCCAAATTGGGAAAAGAGTGTGCTAAGGATGTATACTGTCATTTTAGATTACATCATTCAAAATGCCAGGCTGGAGGAAGCACAAGCTGCACTCGAGACTGCTAGGAGAAATATCAATAACCTCAGATATGCAGATGACACCACCCTTATGGCAGAAAGCGAAGAAGAACTAAAGAGGTTCTTGATGAAAGTGAAAGAAGAGAGTGGAAAAAAAAAAAAGAGGAGGGTAAAAAAGTTGGCTTAAAACTCAACATTTAAAAAACTAACATCATGGCATCCAGTCCCATTCAGTTCAGTTCAGTCGCTCAGTTGTGTCCGACTCTTTGCGACCCCATGAATCACAGCACGCCAGGCCTGCCTGTCCATCACCATCTCCAGAAGTTCACTCAGACTCACGTCCATCAAGTCCATGATGCCGTCTAGACATCTCATCCTTGGTCGTCCCCTTCTCCTTCTGCCCCTAATCCCTCCCAGCATCAAAATCTTTTCCAATGAGTCAACTCTTCGCATGAGGTGGCCAAAGTACTGGAGCTTCAGCTTTAGCATCATTCCTTCCAAAGAAATCCCAGGGTTGATCTCCTTCAGAATGGACTGGTTGGATCTCCTTGCAGTCCAAGGGACTCTCAAGAGTCTTCTCCAACACCACAGTTCAAAAGCCCATTACTGCATGGCAAATAGATGGGGAAACAATGGAAACAGGGACAGACTTTATTTTCTTGGGTTCCAAAATCACTGCAGACGGTGACTGCAACCATGAATTTAAGACACACTTTCTCCTTAGAAGAAAAGTTATAACCAACCTAGAAAGCATATTAAAAGCAGAGATACTACTTTGCCGACAAAGGTCTGTCTAAGCTACAGTTTTTCCAGTAGTCATGTGTGGATGTGAGAGTTGGACTATAAAGAAAATTGAGCACCGAAGTATTCATGTTTTTGAATTATGGTGTTGGAGAAAACTCTTGAGAATACCTTGGACTGCAAAGAGATCAAGACAGTCAATCCTAAAGGAAATCAGTCCTGGATGTTCATTGAAAGGACTGATGTTGAAGTTGAAACTCCATTACTTTGGCCATCTGATGCTAAGAGCTGACTCCTTAGAAAAGACCCTGATGCTAGGAAAGATTGAAGGCAGGAGGAGAAGGTGATGACAGAAGATGAGATAGTTGGATGGCGTCACCAACTCAATGGACATAAGTTTGAGCAAGCTCTGGGGATTGGTGATGGACAGGGAAGCCTGGCATTCTGCAGTTCATGAGGTTGCAAATAGTCGGACATGATTGAGCAATGGAACTGAACTGAGATAAAAGAGAAAAATGAAGCATACTTTCACCATTTTTTTTCATATGTACATGTATGTTGGAGACCTGTTCACTTGAAAATCTTCTAAGATTACATAAAATATGTAAAGTTTATTCTTTTCAGTTAACAGCTATTCTCCCTCATCAATATGTTACTTTTTGGGGTAAATTTCTGAGTCAGTGTGCTCAGAGAAAGAAACCCATCACAAAAGTGTGCATATTGTGAATAGTGTTTATATAAAGCTTAAGAACAGGCAATATATATCTATATTAACATAAATTACATAGTAGATTCTATGGAGGTAGTTATTGAATGGGAAGAGACATGAGTGGACCTTCTGTAAGTGATGGAAATACTTCACATATACACATTTATACATTTATGAACAGCATTAATCTTTAGATAGGTTTTCCTGGTGGGTCAGACAGTAAAAAATCTGCTTGAAATGCAGGAGACCTGGATTTTATCTCTGGGCTGAAGAAATCCCCTGAAGAAGGGAATGGCTACCCACTCCAGTCTTCTTGCCTAGACAATTAAAAGGACAAAGTCTGGTGGGCTACCATCCAGGGGTCGCAGAGTGGGATGTGAGTGAAGGACTACACTCCCACTTTCACTTTTCTAGCTTTAGAGGTAACACCGATGCACTTGCCTGTGCATGAATTAACTCAGTTTTTAAAATGTTTTTCTATGGTGCCAAGAGCAAATATTGAAGTTTAAGAAAAAAATATATTTTGATAGGCATGTGTATCCATTTCCCTCTTTCTGCTTTTACTGTTCCAGTTCAAGTTTCATTTATTCCAAATCTTAACTACTGAAAAGCCTACTGAGACCAAAATTCAGAATTTGTTCTTTCTTCATTAATTACGGAATCCCCATTTTTCACATTTAACTCCCTTTAGCTAAATGTGGTCATGACAAATAACTCTGGACGATAGGATATAGGTGGATGTAGGTGTACAACTTTTAGGAAGAGTACATATAAAGAAGAGTATATGCTCTTTTTATTCTTTGTTCTTGTGCCTCTCTCCTGTTGGCTAGAACCATGACACAATAGCTGGAGCTCAAGCAGCCATATTGGACTATGGCAAATTCATATATTCATATATTCACATGCTCAGGATGAAATAGGAACAAGATGGAATTGTGGGATCATAAAGTTCAGAAAGCCATCTCAGCTCTAAAATAATTTTATTTTCCTCCATGGATTTTTTAGTACTTGATAAAGCTGTATAAGAAATATCATTGACATATTCTGATCATGTGAAAGTTCTCATTATATTGCTACCACAGTTATAATTTTTATGATACTTTGTTTTAATGACATTAGCTTAAAGCCATAACTGTAAAAATTTTGATCAAAAGCAAAAATTTCATCCAGCTTTTAGAATTTAAAGACCATTTCTATTAGTGACAGTAACAAAAAATAATCACCACTCTCATTTTAAGCATTTCCCATTGTTCTGAATGCTTTAACTAATAAATTAAGGGAACATATATATTTATATAAATAATAATAAAAACTAACATTATTTGAGTACTTAATTATGACAGACACCCTCTTAAATACTTTTACCTCTGTTGATTTATGTGTGCACACTAATCCTCTAGGGGAAAGAAACTATTACTGAGAGGTACAGACTTAAGGCACAGAGATATTAAGTCATAGTGGGGCTAATATGTTAACTCAAGCTTTCTGGTTCAAAATTCTGCACTCTTATCTCCATTTTTAAGCCTCTGTAGCCAGATGCAAAATGACTCACAAAAATTACTACTTAATATCAGAAATTTCTGTGTGAATAAAAAACAGCAAAATTAAGCTATATTCAAAGCAAGAAAAATATTTGCAAATTATGATACAATTTATAGGAGATTAATAATCTTAAGATACTTTACAGAACAATAAATACCAAAAAGACAAAGACATAAAAAAAGAACAGTTTTCAGTGAAAGCAATCTCCAAGAAGGCAATGGCACTCCACTCCAGTACTCTTGCCTGGAAAATCCCATGGACGGAGCAGCCTAGTGGGCTGCAGTCCATGGGGTTGCTAAGAGTTCACACGACTGAGAAACTTCACTTTCACTTTTCACTTTCATGCATTAGAGAAGGAAATGGCAACCCACTCCAGTGTTCTTACGTGGAGAATCCCAGGGATGCAGAAGCCTGGTGGGCTGCTGTCTATGGGGTCGCACAGAGTTGGACACGACTGAAGTGACTTAGCAGCAATTTGTGATGATTATTTACAAATTTAAGATATGCTATTTTTTATGTTCTATGTTACTAAGTGCTCAAATGGCTGTTATTGCAATTCTGGCCAGGGTGTGGCAACACTTGCATTGTGTTGGACACATTTACAAAACTTTTTGAAATGTAATAGACAATATATGCATGTATACATGCATGCTAAGTCACTGCAATTGTGTCTGACTCTGTGTGACCCCATAGACGGCAGCCCACCAGGCTCCTCCGTCCCTGGGATGTTCATCACAGCACTGTTTATAATAGCCAGGACATGCAAGCAACCTAGATGTCCATCAGCAGATGACTGGATAAGAAAGCTATGATACATATTCACAATGGAGTATTACTCAGCCATTAAAAAGAATACATTTGAATCAGTTCTAATGAGGTGGATGAAACTGGAGCCTATTATACAGAGTGAAGTAAGCCAGAAAGAAAAACACCAATACAGTATACTAACGCATATATATGGAATTTAGAAAGATGGTGACGATAACCCTGTATGCGAGACAGCAAAAGAGACACAGATGTATGGAACAGAGAGGGTGGGATAATTTGGGAGAATGTCATTGAAACATGTATAATATCATATAAGAAATAAATCGCCAGTCCAGGTTGGATGCAGGATACAGGATGCTTGGGGCTGGTGCACTGGGATGACCCAGGAGGGATGGTACGGAGAGGGACGTGGGCGGGGGGGTTCAGGATGGGGAACACGTGTACACCTGTGGTGGATTCATGTTAATGTATGGCAAAACCAATACAATATTGTAAAGTAATTAGCCTCCAATTATAATAAATAAATTTATATTAAAAAATAATTTAAAAAAGAATACTGGAGACAATATATACCCAAGTTTAAAGTGTGCATAACTCCTTTATGCTGACTTCCCTTTTAAGAATTTAGCCTAATTAAAAAATGTAATTTACAACTGGACTTTAGGGTAGTCATATCTGTAGTAGTGAAAAATTGCAAACTAGTCAGATACACCTCTATTAGGGATTGGTTCATCAAATTACAGTACATTTACACAATGGAATGTCATGCAGTTACAAAGAGGAGAACATTACAGACATAAATATTAATATGTGAAATTTTCACAGCATACTAATTAAACAGAAAAAAAAATTGTTACACAGTACTGCGTAGATTGAATGATTCTATTTGTGTAAATATACATGTTTATGTGTTTATTTTTTAAGGTCAGGAGGACTTTATAGAGAAGTATTATCATTGACTGGCTCAGAGTGTGATAAGATGAAAGGAATGGGGATGAGGGTAAGAAGAAAGATTATAGAGGAAATTTACATTTCTACTTATGTATCACTATATTATTTTCTTTCACATAAAGCATAATCACTTACATACATTATAGAAACACAGTAAAAATAGTTTCATCTTCAAAAAACAACTAAAAATACCTGCAGTCCACAATACTTTTTCTATCTTCTTCCTGCCATTCATTACACTCAGTAACTAAATCTGATTCTTACAGAGGTCCACCAGAACTCTCAAATTCCAAGATTAAGACCTCATTCATACCCAAGAAAGGAGAATCAAAAATTCCTTAGTGGTAGGTAATTCTCAAAATGCTAGTTACATCATGGAACATTCTTACTTTTTCTCTTCTGAGTTCCATTCAAAAGAAAAAAAGATATATTCGATAACTTACCACAATATAGTATGCATATAATCTATGTATATGTCTGTCTTCTCTAAGAACCTCTGGGTTTCACACTGGCAGTGTTTTTCTATACCCCTTTATCCTTTGACTATATCTAGTCCTCAAGTAGTATGTACATGAAGTGAAGTGAAGTGAAGTCGCTCAGTTGTGTCTGACTCTTTGCTACCCCGTGGACTGTAGCCCACCAGGCTCCTCCGTCCATGGGATTCTCCAGGCAAGAATACTGGAGTGGGTTGCCATTTCCTTCTCCAGGGGATCTTCCCAACCCAGGGATCAAACCCAGGTCTCCTGCATTGCAGGCAGATGCTTTAACCTCTGAGCCACCAGGGAAGCCCATATAGTGAACCTTAAAATGTCCACTGAGTTGCTTACTTAACTACAGAGGTAGCTCGATTGATAACCCAAGGGAAGTGCTAATAAATGTGACTGTTTTGTCAATTACTGAAACAAGTGATTTATCTACAGTGAAGTTTATTCTCATTTCTTTGAGAAAATGGATATTAAAAGTATTCACATAAAACAGTAGTGCTCTTAATATTTAAACAATTGTAAGATAAATGATGCCGTAGAGAAATGGATTCACTGTTAATGTAGAAGTGTAATTACCTTTATTAAAAGTGTATGAATACTAAAATTCTTGTCAAGTTAACAAGGTTGAGAATCTGAAGTTCTTAAAACTATTCAGATGCAGCCACCTGACTCCAGGTCAGGGCTTAAAACTGCTATACTCAGGTACCAATTCCAATAGTTGAAGAGGCTGACAGAAAATGCTGAATCAATTGAATTCATATGTGATTTATGTTCATTTCATTAAATCACATTTATTACCCACAATCTTATTAATATCTCTGTGTTGAGTTCTAATACCTGCTGATTACTCCCTTCCCAATCCTTGCCCTCACCCCACCCCAAAGCCCACTATTCTTTAAAATGTTGGAACTTTTTGAGATATAATTTCCTTATGCCTTCTACATATTATAGAAACTCTCAATATGCTATCACTTAAGAGATAATTCAACCTATTTACATAATTCTACTGATGAGGGACTCTCTGGTAAAGTGTAATTCAAATTTTATATAACATTAAATAGAAGAAGTTAGTTGAAAATTATAACTAGAATATACTTCCTTAAAATCTCTGCCTGAGTGAGTGAAGTCGCTCAGTTGTGTCCGACTCTTTGCGACACCTTGGACTGTAGCCTACCAGGCTCCTCTGTCCATGGGACTTTCCAGACAATTGTACTGGAGTGGATTGCCATTTCCTTCTCCAGTGAATCTTCCTGACCCAGGGATCGAACCCTGGTCTCCCGCATTGGAGACAGAGGCTTTACCATCTGAGCCACCAGGGAAGTCAAAATCTCTGCCTACTGACCCTAAATTCTGCTTTCTGGAACAGCAAAATATAAACATAATTGTTTTTCAGTTTTGGAGCCTAGTTTATTCCAAGTTTCCCAGTTCCTTTTCACTCTATTATTTATTATTAAGCACTTACATCCAATAGCAGTATCCTTTGGATAACTGACCCCTGTAACCTTCCCATTCATCTCTTCTGCTCTCACATTCTTCCTGTTTTAGCTTATTCCCAAAACCCAAGGCCAGTGTTAAATGCCTTAATTTATCAATTCTCTTCCTTTTCTATTTTTAATATTGTAACATCTATTCATACTCTGACATGCCCAGTTGTCTGTTCAACATTTAGCATTCTTGTCTAATCTTTCCTGAAACTCTGACTTTGAAAGTGTGCCCTGAGAGTCTATTGCTTACTTTTACTCAGTCATCATACTTTGAATTTCCTCCTTTTCCTTATTTTGTCCAGCCTAAGTTTCTGAACTCTTAAATCAAGATTGTAAACCTTCTCCAAAACAGCCATATTGCCTGAGAGGAAACTCCAGCTATTTATAATGTCTGGCTAACCAACATTTTCTAAATGTGTCCATCTTCAACATGCAGAATATTTTTAGGACTTCATTAGGATTCTGCTTATGACACCTGCTTTTCCAGAACATGGAGTTTTACCATGCCATATATATATTTTATTAACATAACAGCCTCCATAATTGATCTGTCCAAGTTTATCAACACAGTCTTGCAACTAGTAAGTAATAGCGACACATTATAGTGAAGACTACACTTTTCCAATTATATTAGCTGAAAAAAAAATAAGCAAAACACTATATCTTACTTCTTTCTCTTCTATGGAGAACAAATTCTGAGAAAAAAAAACAATATTATAATAAAGTTACAATAACAATAATAGTCCTCCTCTATTTCCCTTTTCCTAAAGAATAAAAAGTACATTTAATTTCTAAAAACAAAATGAATAAAGTGAATGGATTAAACTCTACTTAATCAATATCAGTTTGGGCAATGGGTTGAATATATGTTTTCATATATTTTATTCTTAGTTAATCTTTTAAAAAAGTGATTATTGCCTGTATAACTTCTTTATTTAAAATATATTTAAAATTACAAGTCCTTCAAAGGTAATGAGGTCTTAAACACTTCTTCAGTTTCAATCTGGATTGTAATCTTGGAGGTATATCTGACCACAAATTATAATTTGTTATAACAAATAAAAGAAAAATGAAACTCATGTATTATACCAGAGAGAGGCCAAAAGGTTAACATTTCCTCTCCCAGGCCTGAAAGAAAGTCAATAGAAGAATGTTTGAAGCTTTCACCAGAGAAGCTGGATCTTTAGTGATAGTGAAGAAAATCTATTCTGAAATTGTACCTATTAAAGAAAATAGACAGAACAAAGAGTGATGTAAGATCTGTAGAGAAAATAAAGAAGCAAACGCTATGATTTTTTTTTTTTTTGAGGCTTCAGTAAGCCTTACACAGGAAGCAACATTAGTTCAACAATCGTTCTTGATGCAAAAAGTCTTTAAGATTCATGTTGGTATTTTAATTAATTATAAAGAACAAACTATTGCCACTTAAAATAGTTTAACAATGAGGAGAAATAAATACTATTACTATTATACTATTATATATAAAATTTTATATAAAAAACACATAAAACCAGACATATGCAAAACAATCATACTGGACTACTCTCTCACATTATGCGTAAAAATAAAGTCAAAATGAATTAAATACTTAAACATAAGTTGTGAAGCCATAAAAGTTCTAGAAGAAAACATAGATGTAAGCTATTTGATGTCAGTCTTAGTAATAATTTTGGAGATAGGTCCCCTCAGGCAAGGAAAATAAAAGCAAATGTTAACAAATGGGACTATAGGAAACTAAAAAGATTTTGCACAGAGAAGGAAACTATGAGCAAAAACTAAAAGGTTGCCTACAGAAAGGGAGAAGATATTTCCAAATAATATATCTAAACAGGACTTAATATTTAAAATATGCAAAGAACTCACACCACTCAACAACAAAAAATAATCTTGACTTAAAAAAAAAAAAGGTGGGGGGGCAGAGAATCTGAATAGACCTTTTCCCAAAGAAGATACACAGATGCCCAATGTACCTATGAAAAGGTGCTCAACATCACTAATCATCAGGGTAAGTACAAGTCAAAATCACAATGACATATCATTGTACATCTGTAAGGATGATAATTATCAAAAAAAAAAAAAAAACAAATAACAAGTGCTGGCAAGGATGTGGAGAAAAAGAAACTTGTCCACTCTTGATGGGAATATAAATTGATACAGCCATTGTGGAAAACAGTATGGAGATTCCTCAGAAACGAAAAATAGAACTACCATATGATCCATCAAAACCACTCCTGGGTATTTATTTGAAGAAAACAAAAAGTAATGAGGAAAGATATATGAACCCTTATGTTTATTGTAGCATTATTTACAATGGCCAAGATACAGAAACAATGTAAGTGTTCATCAACAGATGATAAAGAACATGTGATATATATGGAAAGTGGCATTACTGGTCAAGAAGACACCTGCAAATCCAGGATACATAAGAGACACAAGTTCAATCCCTGGGTCAGGAAGATCCCCTGAAGGAGGACATGGACACACACTCAACTATTCTTGCCTGAGGAATCCCATGGACAGAAAAGCCTGGTGGTCTACAGTCCACAGGGTCACAGGTCCAAAGAGTCGGACATGACTGAAGCAACTTAGCACGCATGCTCGTTCACTAAATTTCAGCTCAATTCAGTCCCTCAGTTGTGTCCAGCTCTTTGAGACCCCATGGACTGAAGCATGCCAGTCTTCCCTGTCCATCACCAACTCCCAAGGCTGGCTCAAACTCACGTCCATCTAGTCGATGATACCATCCAACCATCTCATCCTCTCTCATCCCCTTCTCCTCCTCCCTTCAATCTTGCCCAGCATCAGGGTCTTTTACAGTGAGTCAATTCTTTGCATCAGGTGGCCAAATGATTGGAGTTTCAGCTTCAGCATCAGTCCTTCCAATGAATATTCAGGACTGATTTCCTTTGGCACTGACTGGTTTGATCTTCCTGCAGTCCAAGGGACTCTAAAGAGTCTTCTCCAACATCACAATTCAAAAGCATCAATTCTTCGGTGCTCAATTTTCTTTATAGTCCGACTCACATCCACACAACTACTGGAAAAACCACAGATTTGTCAAGATGGACCTCGGTTGGCAAAGTAATGTCTCTGCTTTTTAATATGCTGCCTCGGTTGGTCATAGCTTGTCTTCTAAGGATAAAGCATCTTTTAACGTCATGGCTGCAGTCATCATCTGCAATGATTTCGGTGCCCAAGAAAATAAAGTTGTCACTGTTTCCACTGTTTCCCCATCTATTTGCCATGAAGTGATGGGACCAGATGCCATGATCTTAGTTTTTTGAATGATGAGTTTTAAGCCAGCTTCTTACTCTTCTCTTTCACTTTCATCAAGAGGCTCTTCAGTTCCTCTTCACTTTCTGCCATAATGATGGTGTCATCTGCATATCTGAGGTTATTGATATTTCTCCCGGCAATCTTGATTCCAGCTTGTGCTTCATCCAGCCCTGCATTTCGCATGATGTACTCTGCATATAAGTTAAATAAACAGAGTGAGAATATACAGCCTTGACGTACTATTTTCCCGATTTGGAACCACTTTGTTGTTCCATGTCCAGTTCTAACTGTTGCTTCTTGAACTGCATACAGATTTCTCAGGAGGCAGGTCAGGTGGTCAGGTATTCCCATCTCTTGAAGAATTTTCCAGTTTGTTGTGATCTACACAGTCAAAGGCTTTGGCATAATCAATAAAGCAGAAGTAGATGTTCTTATGGAACTCTTGCTTTTTTCATGATCCAACAGGTGCTGGTAATTTGATCTCTGGTTCCTATACCTTTTCAAAATCCAGCTTGAACATCTGGAAGTTCACAGTTCACATACTGTTGAAGCCTGATTTGAAGAATTTTGAGCATTACTTCGCTAGCATGTGAGAAGAGTGCAATTGTGAAGTATTTTGAACATTCTTCAGCATTTACCTTCTTTAGGATTAGAAAGAAAACTAACCTTTTCCAGTCCTGTGGCCACTGCTGATTTTTCCAGATTTGCTGGCATATTGAGTGCAGCACTTTCACAGCATCATCTTTAAGATTTTAATAGCTCAACTGGAATTCCATCTCCTCCACTAACTTTGTTCATAGTGATACTTCCTAAGGCCCACTTGACTTTTCAGTCTAGGATCTTGCTCTAAGTGAGTGATCACACCATCATGGTTTTCTGGGTCATGAAGATCTTGTTTGTATAATTTTTGTTTGTATTCCTGCCACCTCTTCTTAATATCACTAAACTTACTATGATATCATTTCATGACGTGCATAAGTCAAATCATTATGATACACAACTTAAACTTATATAGCATCAATTATAATTTACTAATTGTTGTATGTCAATTATATTTCAATAAAACTAGAAGAAAAATGAAGAAAGCTAAACTACAGAGAGCCAATGATGTGTCAGTGAAAATAAGCTAATGATGGGGAGAATTAAAGAATGTATATAATTTTTCTGTAAATTGAATATTTTTTAATCATTTCAAGTTAAATAAAACATAGAAGACAAACATTGTTCTAATTTTGCTGCAAAGGGCCACACATTCTTTTTAGATAATGTCTTACTTTTGGCATTCATTCTTTATCTTCCCTCAGTCTGAAACCTATCCTTTGCAAGTATCTATATGTTCTACCACTTGTTTTTTCAAGTCAATTCAAATATACCCTTTTAATTTCTCTTTCCTTGTTCTCCTTTGTAAAACCCCACCTAACCAGTTCCTATCCTTTTCTTACATTTTTCTTTGCTCCCATTAAAACACTCCACAAGAGCAGGCTTTTTTTTTTTTTTACTTTTGTTTATTGCTATAATCCCAACAATAATAATATGTACCACATGGAAGACACTCAATAGGCATTTGTTGAAACAAAAACTGACGAGGATGGAACCCTAGGAAATAATCATATGTGAAGCCTATAATTTCTAGCTAGAAATTCAAGAAGTTCAGAAGAAAAAAGAAACATGTACTTATTGATTTTAACACGAGATACAAAAGGCACCAGAATAAAAATAGATGTCATACCAATAGAAATAAAATGTTAGTAAGTATCTTACAAGTTTAATATGGCATGCATAATTAAATTTTGTCATATTATGCAAACCAATAAAAGAAGGACTACAATATTATATTACAGAGTCTTAACCCATATTTTTATTTTAATCCCATATCAGATACTCCATAAGACTGTCCCATGCCTTTTATGGGCTCAACACGCTGCCAGTGTCTTAAGCTTAAACCGACCTAATCTCTGTGCACAGAAGGCAGTTGAACTTGTCACTCATTTCTATCTGATATACTTGAAATGGAGATTCACTATGCGTATTCTACAAAATTACTCTAGATCTTTTTAACTTGTTGCACACTATTTCTATTACCATCTTTATGCATCTTTAATTATTATTAAAGATAATGTATTATCTTTAATAATAATTAAATAAATAAATAATTAAATAATTATCTTGAATTATTTGTTTTGAATCTTCAATTTATTTTTTGGACATGTTTTCTTGGTTTTAAAATGTAAATATTCCTTAAAATACTCTGACATACATACCCTGGCTTGCATCATTTTCTTTTGCTGTGTATTAAGGCCACTTCCCTAAGTCAAGCTCCTTGGAAAGCTACTGCAATCAAGAGAGTGTACAGAATCCTAGTTTAGAATTAGTCAGCATTAGAGATGAAAGATAAAGAGAGCAGGGGAGGGGAGGTAATCGCATATACACACACAAAAGATAGTTGAGTGAAACAATGGGAAGAAAAACAAGTAGTGTTTATTGAATAACTTACTTTAATCCTAGAAAACTGCACCAAATGATGGTATTGTTCACCTGTTGGAAGCAAGGTTTTATTGAGTTAACCTACTCCATGCTGCTCAGCACTTAATTATCTCTCTCAAATTCCTTAATGATCATTTAATTCATCTATCAAAAAATTCAATAGAATCCTAATTACCTCAAAAAATAAAAAATAGGTATCATTCATAGTCCTCTTGGATATAATTTCAATTCCATCCTCAATTATTTTTCCTAATACTACTTTCTAAACAAATTGACCTTAAGAAAATCTCTTCAATGCCTTACACTTTTCTGCCCAAATGGTTCATAACCTGGTATTCAAAAACTTTATAATATACATCTGATTTTTTTTTGTTTATCATCTATTAGTTATTACACAAATTTGTTGATCCAGCAAAGCTGGTTTTCTCATGATATTAATATATTTTACTGTCTTTATTATTTACTGTCCATCTGCCTCTGCTAGAATATAATATTCAAGAGGAGACAGACTTGAATCTGTCTGCTTTACTAATATGTTATAAGCACTGAAACAATATTGGTGAATAATTTCCAAATATTTTATATTTTCATAATAGCCATGAGTCAATTGTTTTCTCTCCATTCTCAAAGTGTTTGCTTTAAATCAGGCTGTCATTAACATTTTCTTGTACCACTATAATAATTTTCTAACTAACTTTCATTCCTAATATTTTTCCAAGTTAATGAATCCTCTTCTTAAGAATGTGTTCTAAAACAAAAATTTGATCTGGTCACTCTTCTCCTAGAAATCAAATCATTTCTAAGAAATGTCATTTTATGATCTTATACAAATCTATTTTTCCAATGTCTCCTCCTGTCACTCCACAACCCGAACACTTTTACCTTGGTTATGCTACTGAAGAACACAAACCTTTTAATATATCTCTAAGCACAGAGCACAGGTTAATGAGCTTCCAGAAGAAATAACGGGAGCTCAGTGTTAGTAAAACACGGTGGAGGTGGTGGTGGTTTAGTCACTAAGTTGTGTCTGACTCTTGTGACCTGATGGACTGTAGCCCGTCAGGGTCCTCT
Source organism: Ovis aries (assembly GCF_016772045.2). Taxonomy (NCBI): domain Eukaryota; kingdom Metazoa; phylum Chordata; class Mammalia; order Artiodactyla; family Bovidae; genus Ovis; species Ovis aries. The sequence continues at coordinate 213,656,905 of NC_056055.1, forward strand.
GTCCTTGGGATTTTCCAGGCAAGAACACTGGAGTGGGTTGCCATTTTCTTCTCCAGGGAGTCTTCCTGCCCCAGGGATCAAACTTGTGTCTGTTGCGTCTCCTGCATTGGCAGGCAGATTCCTTAACGCTGAGCCACCTGGGAAGCTCATTTATGTAGGTATAATTCATTTCTGGGCCTCCTGGGATTGAAACTGGGCCTCCTGCACTGTACGCAGATTCTTTACCATCTGAGCTACCAGGGAAGTCCCAAATCAATTTCGTAAACCACTAATAAGCTGTGATGCACGATTTGAAGTAAACAAATCTTTTAAAACTGTTTAAATTATTTGGCATGACTGAATTTGTAGCCCAGAGTGGTGATAGCATTATTCAATAAAACTGAACTGCTGTTGGTGAATCTGCAGCAGTCATAGACAATTGGACTGATCTTGTAATGCTAAAAGTGAGTAAACATTACTTCAATTTTTGAAAAGAATGGGGAGATGTCCGAGTTCATAAGCTACATCATTGGATAATACTCTAAGATGGATACTTTAAGGAACCATTTGTGAATACACGGGGAAAAAAGAAGTAGTAATCACTAGGGTCCAACAGAATTTCTGTAAAAATTAATCAAATCAAACTAACCTCGGTTGCCTAGTTGCTAAGCTAGTAAGTCAGGAATATGTAATCTAATTTTGAAAGACATAAGGAAATAAAGGTTCCACTTATTCCTGCGACTGAGATAGCATGGTGTGCTCATTATCCCTGTTTCTTTCCTCTACTGGATACACAGCCAACTATATTTCTCAGTTTCCCTTGCAGTCAAGTGGACCTATGTGACTAAGTTCTGGCCAGCCGACTGAACCAAAAGTGATACACAGTGCTTTCATATTGACTCCTCTTCTGTGAAACCCAGTTGTGTGTCTAGCCCTTCAGTCATGTTCAACTCTTTGTGACCCCATGGACTGCAGCATGCCAGGCCTCCCTGTCCATCACCAACTTCCCGGAGCTTGCTCAAATTCACGTCCATCCAGTTGGTGATGCCATCCAACCATCTCATCCTCTGTTGTCCCCTTCTCCTCCTGCCTTCAATCTTTCCCAGCATCAGGGTCTTTTCCAGTGAGCCAGTCCTTCGCATCAGGTGGGCAAAGTATTGCAGTTTCAGCTGCAGTATCAGTTTTTCCAGTGATTATTCAGGACTGATTCCCTTTAGGATTGACTGGTTTGATCTTGCAGTCCAAGGGACTCTCAGATTTTTTACTACTGTGCCACCTTGGAGCCCTTGGAGGACTGTACCTCTATAAATAGGTACTCTCTATTTCCCCATGTGACATTCTGTCTGCTGAATATATTATAATCAAGGTTTTTACCCTTGCCATAAAACAACTCTTGCCAGGGACAAAAATGACCTTCACATGGCTAAACCTATTGTTTTGTTTGTTTTTTCCTCCAATCTCACTCTATTTGATTTCTCAAAAGTAACTGACATGTTTGTTCAGTCTTATTTTGGCTTTAAAAACACTATTATCTTTCTTTTTCTATTCCTGTAATTCTATAGATATGTGAGTTTGTGGATATTCACTAAACTTGTTTTGAATATTTAAGTGATATCGTATGCCATATATTATAAACTTATATAGTGCTATGTGCTGTGCTTATTTGCTCGGTCATGTCCAACTCTTTGCACCTCCATGGGCTGTAGCCCACCAGGCTCCTTTGTCCATAAGATTCTTCAGGCAAGAATACTGGAATGGGTTGCCATTTCCTCCTCTAGGGGATCTTCCCAATCTAGGGATCAAACCCAAGTCTGTTCCATCTCCTGCACTGGCAGGCAGACTTTTTACTTCTGCACCACCTGGGAGTCCCTTGGACAACTGTACCTCTATAAACATGTACTCTCTATTTCAGCATGTGATATTCTGTTTTTTGAATGTGTTCTAATCAAGGTTTTTACCCTTGCCATAAAACAACTCTTGCCAGGGTCAAAATTTACTTTCACATGGCTAAACCTATTGTTTTGTTTGTTTCCTCCATTCTGAACCTATTTGATTTCTCAAAAGTAACTGACACACTTGTTCAGTCTTATTTTGGCTTTAAAAACACTACTATCTCCCCGCTGCCCCATTCCCTTAATTCTGTAGATATATGGTGGATGCTCATTAAACTTATTTTGAATATTTAAGTGATACCATATGCCATATATTATAAACATATATAGTGCTATATGCTGTGCTAAGTCACTCAGTCACGTCTGACTCTTTGTAATCCCATGGTGTGTAACCCACCAGACTCCTCTGTCCATGGGATTCTCCAGGCAAGAATCCTGGAGTGGGTTGCCATGCCCTCCTCCAGGGGATCAACCCACCCCAGGGATCAAACCCAGGTCTCCAGCACTGCAGGCAGATTGTTTACCATCTGCACCAAAGGGAACCCCGTATAGGACTATATGTAAATAATATCTCAATACAACCGGAAGAAAAAAAAAAAGCACTGCTGTTTTGTCTCCTCATATCACTAGTCACCCATGTTGCTTGCTTTTGTGATTTCATCTCCCCTCCTTACTACCTCCATCCCTAAGGTCAGTTACCAGACTCCTACTTTGCATGCCCTCACTAATATGTTCTCACCAAGTTTCATGCCTTAAAATCAACTACACAGAGATAATTGACAAATATATGTCCATCTCACACCTTTCACTTCAACAATAGACCTATTCATCCAAACTGCTTCCTGAGAAATTTTATCTAATAGGATTTCAGGCTTGATGCCAAAACTGAACTCTTCCTGTTCCTTTCAAAAACAGAGCCTCATCAGTCTTCTCGATTTGGTAACTGGTAAATTTATTCCAGTTCAGTTCAGTCGCTCAGTTTGTCCGATTCTCTGCAACCCCATGAATGGCAGCACACCAAGCCTCCCTGTCCATCACCAAATTCCAGAGTTTATTTAAACTCATGTCCATTGAGTCAGTGATACCATCCAAACATCTCATCCTCTGTTGTCCCCTTCTCTTCCTGACCCAATTCCTCTCAGCATCAGGGTCTTTTCCAATGAGTCAACTCTTCGCATGAGGTGGCCAAAGTATTGGAATTTCAGCTTTAGCATCAGTCCTTCCAATGAACACCCAGGACTGATCTCCTTTAGGATGGACTGGATGGATCTCCTTGCAGTCCAAGGGACTCTCAAGAGTCTTCTCCAACACCAGAGTTCAGAAGCATCAATTCTTCAGCGCTCAGCTTTCTTCACAGTCCAACTCTCACATCCACACATGACCACTGGAAAAACCATAGCCTGGACTAGACAGACCTTTGTTAGCAGAGTAATGTCTCTGCTTTTTAACATGCTGCCTAGGTTGATCATAACTTTCCTTCCAAGGAGTAGTTCAGTTCAGTTCAGTTCATTTCAGTCACTCAGTCATGTCTGACTGTTTGCGACCCCATGAATTGCAGCATGCCAGGCCTCCCTGTCCATCACCAACTACCGGAGTTCACTCAGACTCACGTCCATCTAGTCAGTGATGCCATCCAGCCATCTCCTCCTCTGTCGTCCCCTTTTTCCTCCTGCCCCCAATCCCTCCTAGCATCAGAGTCTTTTCCAGTGAGTCAACTCTTCGCATGAGGTGGCCAAAGTACTGGAGTTTCAGCTTTAGCATCATTCCTTCCAAAGAAATCCCAGGGCTGATCTCCTTCAGAATGGACTGGTTGGATCTCCTTGCAGTCCAAGGGACTCTCAAGCGTCTTCTCCAACACTACAGTTCCAAAGCATCAATTCTTCGGCACTCAGCCTTCTTCACAGTCCAACTCTCACATCCATACATGACCACAGGAAAAATCACAGCCTTGACTAGACGGAACTTAGTTGGCAAAGTAATGTCTCTGCTTTTGAATATGCTATCTAGGTTGCCCATAACTTTTCTTCCAAGGAGTAAGCGTCTTTTAATTTCATGGCTGCAGTCACCATCTGCAGTGATTTTGGAGCCCAAATAAATAAAGTCTGACACTGTTTCTACTGTTTCCCCATCTATTTCCCATGAAGTGATGGGACTGGATTCCATGATTTTCATTTTCTGAATGCTGAACTTTAAGCCAACTTTTTCACTCTCCTCTTTCACTTTCATCAAGAGGCTTTTTAGTTTCTCTTCACTTTCTGCCATAAGGGTGGTGTCATCTGCATATCTGAGGTTATTGATATTTCTCCCAGCAATCTTGATTCTAGCTTAGGCTTCTTCCAGTCCAGTGTTTATCATGATGTACTCTGCTTATAAGTTAAATAAGAAGGGTGACAGTATACAGCCTTGATGCATTCCTTTTCCTATTTGGAACCAGTCTGTGGTTCCATGTCCAGTTCTAACTGTTGCTTCCTGACCCGCATACAGATTTGTCAAGAGGCAGGTCAGGTGGTCTGGTATTACCATCTCTTTGAGAATTTTCCACAGTTTATTGTGATCCACACAGTCAAAGGCTTTGGCATAGTCAATAAAGCAGAAATAGATGTTTTTCTGGAACTCTCTTGCTTTTTCAATGATCCAGTGTATGTTGGCAATTTGATTTCTGGTTTCTCTGCCTTTTCTAAAACCAGCTTGAACATCTGGAAGTTCACACTTCACGTATTGCTGAAGCCTGGCTTGGAGAATTTTGAACATTACTTTACTAGCATGTGAGATGAGGGCAATTGTGAGGTAGTTTGAACATTCTTTGGCATTGCCTTTCTTTGGGATTGGAATGAAAACTAAACTTTTCCAGTCCTGTGGCCACTGCTGAGTTTTCCAAATTTGCTGGCATATTGAGTGCAGCAGTTTCATAGCATCATCTTTCAGGATTTGAAATAGCTCAACTGGAATTCCATCACCTCCACTAGCTTTGTTAGTAGTGATATTTTCTAAGGCCCACTTGACTTCACATTCCAGGATGTCTGGCTCTAGGTGAGTGATCACATCATCGTGATTATCCGGGTCATGAAGATCTTTTTTTGTACAGTTCTTCTGTGTATTCTTGCCACCTCTTTTTAATATCTTCTGCTTCTGTTAGGTCCATAGTATTTCTGTCCTTTATCAAGCCCATCTTTGCATGAAGTGTTCCCTTGGTATCTCTAATTTTCTTGAAGAGATCTCTAGTCTTTCCCATTCTGTTGTTTTCCTCTATTTCTTTGCATTGATCACTGAAGAAGGCTTTCTTATCTCTTATTGCTATTCTTTGGAACTCTGCATTCAGATGCTTATATCTTTCCCTTTCTCCTTTGCTTTTCACTTCTCTTCTTTCCGCTTTCTCTCCTTTCTTGTAAGGCCTTCCCAGATAGCCATTTTGCATTTTTGCATTTCTTTTCCATGGGTATGGTCTTGATCCCTGTCTCCTGTACAATGTCACGAACCTCATTCCATAGTTCATCAGGCACTCTATCTATCAGATCTAGGACCTTAAATCTATTTCTCACTTCTACTGTATAACCATAAGGGATTTGATTTAGGTCATACCTAAATGGTCTAGCGGTTTTCCCTACTTTCTTCAATTTGAGTCTGATTTTGGTAATAAGGAGTTCATGATCTGAGCCACAGTCAGCTCCTGGTCTTGTTTTTGCTGACTGTAGAGAGCTTCTCCAGCTTTGGCTGCGAAGAATATAATCAATCTGATTTCAGTGTTGACCATCTGGTGATATCCATGGGTAGAGTCTTCTCTTGTGTTGTTGGAAGAGGGTGTTTGCTATGACCAGTGCATTTTCTTGGCAAAACTCTATTATGTTTTGCCCTGCTTCATTCCGCATTCCAAAGCCAAATTTGCCTGTTACTCCAGGTGTTTCTTGACTTCCTACTTTTGCTTTCCAGTCCCCTGTAATGAAAAGGACATCTTTTCTGGGTGTTAGTTCTACAAGGTCTTGTAGGTCTTCATAGAACCATTCAACTTCAGCTTCTTCAGCATTACTGGTTGGGGCATAGACTTGGATTACGGTGATATTGAATGGTTTGCCTTGGAAACGAACAGAGATCATTCTGTTGTTTTTGAGATTGCATCGAAGTACTGCATTTCGGACTCTTTTGCTGACCATGATGGCTACTCCATTTCTTCTGAGGGATTCCTGCCCACAGTAGTAGACATAATGGTCATCTGAGTTAAATTCACCCATTCCAGTCCATTTTAGTTCACTGATTCCTAGAATGTCGACTTTCACCCTTACCATCTCTTGTTTGACCACTTCCAATTTGCCTTGATTCATCGACCTGACATTCCAGGTTCCTATGCAATATTGCTCTTTACAGCATCGGACTTTGTTTCTATCACCAGAACAGTATGAAAAGGCAAAATAATAGGATACTGAATGAGGAACTCCCCAGGTCAGTAGGTGTCCAATATGCTACTGGATATCAGTGGAGAAATAACTCCAGAAAGAAAGAAGGGATGGAGCCAAAGCCAAAACAAAACCCAGCTGTGGATGTGACTGGTGATAGAAACAAAGTCCAAGGAGTAAGCATCTTTTAATTTCATGGCTGCAATCACCATCTGCAGTGATTTTGGAGCCCCTAAAAATAGTCAGCCACTATTTCCACTGTTTCCCCTTCTATCTGGCATCAAGTGATGAAACCGGATGCCATGATCTTCGTTTTCTGAATGTTGAGCTTTAAGCCAACTTTTTCACTCTCCTCTTTCACTTTCATCAAGAGACTTTTTAGTTACTCTTCACTTTCTGCCATAAGGGTGGTGTCATTGCATATCTGAGGTTATTGATCGCAGCCTTGACTGTTATTTTCCATACTCCACACTTATTCCTCATCAAATTCCTTCCCTTCAAAAAATATAGCACTAAATAAACAACTTTCACTAATACCTCCACTGTTACCATCCAGGTCTAAATTGTCCTCATCTCTCATCTCTTATTGTTAAACTAAGTTTCTAACTGGTTTTCTTATTTATACTTTGGGTTTGTTTTGTTTTTGTTTTTGTTTTTTTTTTTTTAACACAAACTCTGTCATCCACACACAAATTTGGGTGTTACATTTAAGAAATAAGAGTTTTCAAAAAATTAGTATAATAATAATGCACAGAATGATCTTTTTAAAATGACAATCAGATCATATCACTTTTCCAAACTTTATATAAATGTCATTCAGTCAACTTTTGAATATGTAAAAAGACTGTTTAACATGTTCAGTTCAGTTCAGTTCAGTCGCTCAGTCATATCCGACCCTTTGCAACCCCATGAATCGCAGCACGCCGGGCCTCCCTGTCCATCACCAACTCCTGGAGTTCAATCAAACTCATGTCCATGGAGTCAGTGATGCCATCCAGTCATCTCATCCTCTGTCGTCCCCTTCTCCTCCTGCCCTCAATCCCTCCCAGCATCAGAGTCTTTTCCAATGAGTCAACTCTTCACATGAGGTGGCCAAAGTATTGGAGTTTCTGCTTTACCATCAGTCCTTCCAATGAACACCCAGGACTGATCTCCTTTAGGATGGGCTGGTTGGACCACCTTGCAGTCCAAGGAACTCTCAAGAGTCTTCTCCAACACCACATTTCAAATGCATCAATTCTTCGGCACTCAGCCTTCTTCACAGTCCCACTCTCGCATCCATACATGACAAGTGGAAAAACCATAGCCTTGACTAGATGGACCTTTGTTGGCAAAGTAATGTTTCTTCTTTTTAATATGTTATCTAGGTTAGTCTTACATTAGGTCAAAAAAAACTATGGACTGAGTTATTTTTTAGAATAATTAAAAAAAACTATGTTTTAACATGAATCAACATGCCAGTGGTGTTCATTCTTTAAAGTTACAATTTCATCATAATTTACAATTTTATTCATTCAGTCTTGTTAGCAAAACATGCTGAAGTAACTTGCTTAGCCCAATCTATCAAGCAACTAAAATACTTACTTGATGATTCAGAAATAATTTAAATAATGATCATTCTTCAACAATATATATTATATACCCCATAATTATATATTATAATATTCATAACATAATAATATCACATACAAAATATACCTGATACTATACAAACATTATCTAAATATAAAACTCTCAATTATTATAATGACTAACATAAGACTGCATTACTACATGGAAGCAAAACAATAAAGAAAAAATTATATGAGCAATACACTATAAACAGTATGTTTTATTTTACCAGTCTTAGACACCCATACATGATTGTGTAACCAAGAACGGACTTCATTTAATGAAAGTATGCCCATATTCATCTTATGTTAAACCATTCCAGAAATGAATGATTCCTAGATGCTGCTAGATGTTCATAGATATTTTGCTTAGAAGGGATATAAATAAATTAGGCTATACCATTCTATAGTTATAATAAAGCAGATTAAGGATGATTTTCATCTTTCTATAAGATCACAGATTTTTTTTTAACCTAAAACTAAACTATTTCTCACAAACTGAAAAATCCAAAGCAAGAATATGAAAGCAGATCTGCAAAATGTGGCTCATATCCATTTTTTCGGCTTTTCTTCTCTCTAGTTAGAACCAGAGGAACTTCTATCCTTGTGCCTGCCTCAATTTGAAGGTCAATAGTTGGGAGAGTCATCTTTTACTTGTCTAACCCATCCCTTTCTTTAAAAATAAATTTTATCTATGAGTTTCTCCTAATAAGCATAATGAACTTTAAAATGGAGAGGTCATATTAACACATTTTAATATATAGTCATTTTAAAGGCTAAAAAAATAACATTATAAATTTTATTTCTGTTTTCTTTTAAACCAAATTATGTCATTATCTGTCTCAAATGATACTGTCATTCATAATGTGCCTGAAGCCTCCTAGAAGAAAGGTTTTAGCCAAGCTAGTTTAATCATTTTGATAAAAACATGGTTTAAAGAGAATGCCTAAAGACTGGGTTAAACATCCTATTCAACCAGCATTTCTTTTATATTTAATATTTGCTTTTAGCCCAGAAGAATTAGGAAAATTACCTGGAGTTCATTGCCACAAGTGATATAACACAGGCATAATAAATTTTCTTCATGTGTCTATGTATTATACATTTAAGTTACTATGTATCTGACGAAAGTAATTTGTAAAAGAGTATTTCTAAAACTATTTATCTGACATCTATTCAAAATGCATTTTCTGCACTTAAATTAGAATGACCATAGAGATTTGCTAACCTTTCACGACACAGTGACTTAAAAATCCATTAAAGTTTTTGAAAAAATGCACTCCTTGACTTTTCTGTAATTCTAAGAGCAAACAGCTATCTAACATTTTCGGGATCATTAAATTAAAAATGATAAGGAAAGAAAATCATTAACTAATTTATATTTCTCTTCTAATGGGAATAGAATTAGTAATTACTTTTGCTGGTGAAACATCCTGTAGTCAGTCAATTGAATCTGAATCACAAGCTTATCGTTCAAGGTATAGGGCCTTCTGACCTTCAATTACAAATTCTCACAGTTGTGTTTATAGAAAGGAATTAATACAAGTGAAATAGAATCTTTGTGTTTAACCATCCAAACTTTTATGCTCAAATTTTCCTTTCATATGCTCCATTTATATTTTTACTTCTTATAAATTGTAACCATGCTTGGCCCAGTATCTTACATACTATAACAATAAATATTTACTAAATTAATGTGTGAATCCATTTGGGCATTTGACAAAATGATGAGAAGTAAGGCAAAAGTTTTATAGTCAAGATTTTCATTGAAAAATCATGAGAGTCACGGAAGTCATAGTGAACAGCAATTACAATTTGAAGTTTTATCTTCCCCACAGGACAATGTGTAAGCACACAAGCAATTAATTCTGTTCACATTTGACCTGCTGTCCTTGTTAAAATTAGTGATGTTTTAGAAGATACTTTCATTTAATCCACCTATTTCCTTGACAGTATTAGTGATCTACCTCCCCTTTTAAGGTAGTATTTATTTCAGTTCTAAAATTATATTTAAATAGACAATTCATTCCTCATTATGTTTTATATGGCATTTATTATATTTTGCTTGGACAAGGTCACAGACTGTGACCCTTAAATAGAAATTATGAAACCAACCACAAAGCAGTTTATGGAATGTTTGAATGATGCATCTTTGCCAAAAAGGCCTGTAAAATTACACAGAACACTGTTCTATAGTATTTAAATTTGAGTTAACAATCGCCTGTATCTCCACTGATATGAGCTGTTATAATTTTCGTTTTGTAGAGTACATTTCTAAGAAGGGGTCAAGAAGAGAATAGCAGTTTACCTACCAGATTTCTTACTGAAAAAGGCAATATTTCTGATAACTTGATTTTACCTCAAATCATTTTTTGCTAATTATACATTGCTATATTCCTAAAAATAGCAATATGAGATAATGAAAGTGGTTGTTGACAAGTCTAATATATTTGACTTGATTGTTGTCGTTCAGTCGCTAAGTCATGTCTGACTCAACCAATAAAATGTTCTAATGTTGGTGAAAAAGTACTCTTTAGAATTAGGTAAACAGATATGTGGACTTAGCCAACTTACAAACTTACACTGTCAATCTCAAGTAAAACTCTTGGGCCCTCATTTTACAAAAAGAGTGTACTTGAACATCACTCTCATCAACAGAAAGGGTGTTCTATGCCTATTCTTACAGAAGGGGCTGCTCTGCACACACTAATGGGAGGACAGCTTTCTGTAACAGGCAGTATTCCAAATATAAATACACAGGAGTGTCCTGAAACTGTAAGCTGATTCCTAAACACAAGGTCCGTTTAAGAAGGAGAGCTTCAAATTGTTTGTGGCTCTCGCATGTTCAGTTGGAAATTCTCCTCATACTAGCTGGGATTTCAGAGTACATTGACACAGAGAAAGCAGTTGTTCCCACATCTTAAAATAGCACACATTGAACATTTAACCTTTGTGCTGCCCAGTCAGTGTCTAATTACTATTTTATATCTAAACACACACACAATCTCCATTTTTCATCTCTCATTATTACACAGAACATAGACAGAAGTAAAGCAAACTCAGTGATCTTTAAAAATAGGAAATTACAGAAAAAAGTATTTTTAGGAATTTATATGAATATGTCAACTAGTCAAATTCAAAACTTTTATTAAAACATCAGTCCTTTAAAATGACTCTATTTTAAAGTGACTGCTCTTTAGTAAAAAGAGTTGGTACCCTTTTAGATTATTAATGATGAGGGAAAATTTCTTTTTCTAATCCTGATGTTATATTTAGCAACTTCCTAAGTCTCTATACAGGACATGAACTCTTGGGCACTTAGAATAATTGTCTCCAAGATTTGTCACGTGTCCATTGTTTATAAGTAACCTAGTTTATTTACTAGATACTGTCAATATCTCCTCCTAGCATTATAAACACCAATTACTGAAGTTTAACCAGTCAGATTGCCCTAAAAATAGTGCCTTTTTTCTATTTTCCTAAGCGATATTTACAGATCTAAAGTTTTCTCCATGTCAGTTATATAAAATTACCCCATCATATCCTGGTGTTCTGCATCACCAGACTAATCCAAATTGATAATATTCTGAAAAAATTTTTCCAAAAGTTCCAAAGAGCAAAACTTAAATTTGCCATTGTATCAACTATTTATGTAGCATCTACATTGCATCTAAAACTATTTTCATAGTATTTATATTGTGTTAAGTATTATAAATAATCTAGAGATGATCTAAGTATATGGGAGGATGTGCTTATTTAGGTTAAATGCAAATATTATGCCATTTTATACAAGGGACTTGAGCATCTAAGGATTTTGGTATCTTTGGTTGTCCAGGAAACAATCCTCTATAGTTACAGAGGGATTGATTGTAATTCAAAAATATCTTCAGGGCCAATATTTAAAAATCTGAATTGGAATGGCTAAACAATTAACATTCAAGTCTTTATTTTTAACGCAGTCATATTTAGCCCCTTCACTGTGAATGGGATGAGGAAAAAAAAAAACTTGGCAATGAAAAATAAATTTAAATAGCTGTTTGGTCGTATGCATATTATATACTACAACTTTTTTTTTTGAAATATGTTTGGATTTCTTTTCTATTTTTTTCCTTTCATCTGGGGAAGCAAATGGGTGATGATAGTAAACAATACAATAGGCTGCTCAAACAGAGTGGGGGAATCATGTTCTTGATGCCAAAAACCCAAAGACTATGCTTCCGCTCTTCTCTCAGCTGCCCCTATGACCTTAGGTAAGTCCCTTAGTGACTCTGATATGCATTTCCGTCACCTCTCATGATTTGTGCACTTTCCTTTTATAGAGATTACATTCAGTAAACGGGCATTTTTTTGTGATAGAGAAAAAGATCGCCTGGTAAGTAGATACATCAAATCCCATCTGAGCGCATGACAGGTTCCATGGCGTTACACTGCGTGTGGGCAGTGATCCTGCCAGGAAATAGAGTGACCTGCTGTCTGAGCCCACAGAAGTAACCTGAAGGAGAGCTCCAAATGTGCTTCTGCCAGCGTAACCCACCTGGGGAAATTTCTCACTCAACGACTGGGGAGGGATAACTACTTTTCACCCTAGCCTTCTCACCACTTGCACGATGTTTATCCCATTTCAAGATGCCATCTGTGGTGTTTTTCAACATCGTTATCTCAGAGGTTGAAGGAATCACGCATAACTAGATTATTTATTATGAGTACATCTGGCATTTTTGGAATTGTCAAAGAAACTGACAGCTCCTATAGCCTAATAACTTCTTTTTATATTTTACTGTCTTTGACAGAAAAACTGCCGTTGAAGTTAGCACTTTTAAAGTTAAATAAAGGATGCCATAGCCATGGGCATCATTCATAAAAGCAAAGAAAGTGGGAAATTCTGCTTTACATAAACATGATAGTGATAGCACTTAATTTATAACATTTTTGCTCTTTGCAGAAATGCAACTCTCTGGACACAGATGTATAGGTACAGAAGATTGTGCGGCTCTGTTAGAAATTATGTCCCACTTTTCTGTTTGAATTTTGTTATGATTTTTGCTAAGTTTGGGGATTTACAAAAAATTTTTTAATAAGAAAGCTGTATAATCTTCTCAATTTATATACAAGCAACTCCTTCACTCCTCTCCAGTATTGTTTTGTTCATTGGTAGGACTAGTTAAATATCTGATCTCTTCACTGGACAATATACACTTCTTTGATGGATGGATGCTGAAGCTGAAGCTCCGATACTTTGGTCACCTGATGTGAAGAACTGACTCACTGGAAAAAACCCTGATGCTGGGAAAGATTGAAGGCAAAAGGAGAAGAGGACAGCAAAGGATGGGATGGTTGGATGGCATAACCAACTCAATGGACATGAGTTTGAGCAGGCGCTGGGAGCTGGTGATGGACAGGGAGGCCTGGTGTGCTGCAGTCCACGGGGTTGCAGAGTCTGACACGACTGAGCAACTGAACTGAAGTGAATGCTTCTTTGACAGCAGAGATTGCAATGTGTTCATCAATATACTCCACAGTGATTTATCCCTTGTCTTGCAGAAAGCTGATAATCAAATTCTTATTAAATTAAAAATAAGTATAAATTGTTTTAAATGAAAAGATCTAATGACCTCTTAAGAGGAGTTTTATTTTTAACCTAATACGAACCACTTAAACAAAAAACACACAACAAACATTTCTATTTTTAGTAATGTGTAATAATGGGAGATTTCTGTCCCTATTTCACACAAGATAATATTGCACAAAGTGTTTATTGATATCTATGGTTTTTCCAGTGGTCATGTATAGATGTGAGAGTTGGACTGTGAGGAAAGCTAAGCACCGAAGAATTGATACATTTGAGCTGTGGTGTTGGAGAAGACTCTTGAGAGTCCCTTGGACTGCAAGGACATCCAGCCAGTCCATCCTAAAGGAGATCAGTCCTGGGTGTTCATTGGAAGGACTGATGCTGAGGCTGAAACTCCAGTACTTTGGCCACCTCATGCGAAGAGTTGACTCATTGGAAATGACCCTGATGCTGGGAGGGATTTGGGGCAGGAGGAGAAGGGGACGACAGAGGTTGAGATAGCTGGATGGCATCACTGACTCAATGGACATGTGTTTGATTGAACTCCGGGGGTTGGTGATGGATAGGGAGGCCTGGAGTGCTGTGATTCATGGGATCGCAAAGAGTTGGACACGACTGAGCGACTGAACTGAACTGAAGAGCTGAAATATAATAAACTGATTAGAAAAGTAATTGAAATATAAAGCTATTTCAAATAAATTATCAGTTCTGTATATTCATAGTGAAAAAAAAGCTATTGATAAAATCAATTACCTAGAGTTTGATTTCTTCTCTCTTTCTGCATATATTTTAAATATTTACTGCAAATCAATTTCTGAAAAGCAGATATATTATACTAATAAAATCTCAGAATTGAGCAATTTTCCTACTATATATTATCAGACTATTATGAACTATTAAAAACCATAGGTTACAGAGTTAGATATTTTAATCAATAATAATAAAACAGCTGGAAAAAAGAACAAAGAGAAACAGCTTTATTTAAAACCAATCAGAGCATTTAATTAGTTTTAAACTCTAAAACCAATTTTTTTTATTATTTAATATATACCCTAGCTATTGGTTTTTAGAAAACTAAAAGACTTCAAAAAACTAATTATCTATATGAGATGAATCACCAGTCCAGGTTCGATGCATGATACAGGATGCTTGGGGCTGGTGCACTGGGATGACCCAGAGGGATGGTACGGGGAGGGAGGTGGAAGGGGGGTTCAGGATGGGGAATACGTGTATACCCATGGCAGATTCATTTTGATAAATGGCAAAACCAATACAATATTGTAAAGTAATTAGCCTCTAATTAAAATAAAATTATAATAAAAAATAAAATAAAATAATTTGGATCAACAAAAATAAAAACAAAACAAAAAACTAATTATCTCTAAAACCTCAATCCTTGCACCATGCTTCACTGAAAAATATTAAAAATTAATTCTGCTGCACTTTTTAACAGAATGTGTTATATGTAACCCTATTCTCTTTTATTTTTACTTTTATTTCCTTTTCTCCTCTTTTACTGTTTATCACAATAACTTACAAGTCTCTTTTCTTCCAAAATCCCCACAATTTTCCTTATTTTGATTCTAATCTATAAGATTCTTGAATGCAAGAATTTAAAAGCAGTTATTTGAACAGACTGTCTGTACTTAATTATTATGCAATCAGTTGACAAAATTTGATCAGCCTGACTTAATCCCTAGAAAGTGATCTTGGAGGTAAAAAAGACAAAACAGAAGAATTTAAACACTATGTAAATATCCAAACAAACAACAACAACAAAATACCTCACTTTAATAAAAGTGACAGTTGCTCAGTCCTGTCTGACTCTTTGCTATTCCATGGACTTGGCCCTCTAGGTTCCTCTGTTCATGGAATTCACAAGGCACGAATGCTGGAGTGGGTTGCCATTTCTTTCTCCAGGGGATCTTCCCAACCCGAGAACTGAACCCTGGTCTCCTGCATTGCAGGCAGTTTCTTTACCATCTGAGCCACCAGGGAAGCCCTCACTTTAAGAAAAAAGCTATTTAATTAGTCAGATACATGTATCTTCCATTCATGTGAGGAAATTTGGCCATTTTTCTCAATATAAGTCAAGTACTCAAATACACAATTTAAATTCATATGCAATTTCTACTAAAATGGTACTCAATAACTATGCAGGTAACTGATTATTTTTCAAGAGAAGAACGCGAAAAGGAACTGTGATATTTAATCCCTTTGTGGCACTAATTTAATTTTCTCCTAAACAATACACTGATTAGGATTTTTAAAAATGTGTTAAATGACTATGGTTTGTTCTATAACACTGGTTTTGCAAAATGAAAAAAAGTAAAAACAAAATACCACCTTTGCATGCATGCATGCTAAGTCACTTCATTTGTGTCCAACTCTGTGTGACCCATAGGACCCTCAGTCCATGGGATTCTCCAGGCAAGAACACTGAAGTGAGTTGCCATGCCCTTTTCTAGGGGATCTTTCCAACCCAGGGATGGAAACTGTGTCTCCTGCAACTCCTGAATTGCAGGTGGATTCTTTACAGCTGAGCCACCAGGGAAGCTCATATCACGTTAAAGCTTATTTTCTTGGTTGTATGAATGACCACGTTTAAAAATAAAAGAAGAGAAACATAACTGCTAGTATATCCTAGAGTTGTGCTCCATTATATCAAATGCATTTTGAATTGCTAAAACTTAAAACTAGTTGGAGAACAAAATGATAACACATCAAATTATTAGCTGAATATAGTGCTAAAGGAAGAATATTCTGAGAAAAAGATAGGCTGTATAAAGATAAAGGAACAGTAGGGTCAACCATTAGTGTCAAAGGCAAGCAAAGACAGTTTCAAGTATTCCAGTTAATATGCACTAATAGTAGGCTGTAGCTGGATTCAGGCTGATCAGGTGCGTGTTAGCAGCTGCAAACAAAACACACATACACACACATTCACACATAGACAAGTACCCAGAGCATGATATAAGCTAGCTTTCTTGAAATGTAGAGAACAGATCACTGTAAACAGAAACCTCAAAATGTAATGAGCTCATATAAATGCCTGAGCACTAGCTCTCTGTCTCCTTGTGATTGTTTAACTCATAACAGCCCAAGAATTTAAATCATACCACGGACACATACTTAGTCTGGAATTCTAGAAGAAAATTAATTCTCTGAGATATTTTCTAGTTGTTGGACTTTGAGCAATGTATCTAATTTTTCCTTGCCTCAGTATTTTCATTCTATAAAATGTTACAATAGTTGAATGTGTCACAAACATATGTTACTCAGAGTATATCTAGTCACTGGTATGCATATAAAAAATGCTTGACACGTAGTATCAAATAAATTTTAATTATTATTTTATTATTATTACTCCACTGTTAATAGTTTGGGTATAAAACCAAAAATAACAAATTTATGATTTATTTGATTATCAGAAATTTTATTTGAATTAATACGAGCATACTTTTTCACTTACTTTCCAGTGAATAATATTTTATTAGAGTTTTAAATAACTCTAAACAGAGTAGTTATAGAATCAATAAAAGAAGAATACTTCCTGAAGCTGTTCTGACCAATCAAAAATAAACACAGTCCTATACAACTACAAAATTAGCATTTACACAAAGACAGGTACTATTTCAGGTTAGACAGGAATGAAGTAAGGCAAGTTTGTAAACAAAAGGATCCTAACAGATGTAAGAACCACCAACTCAGGCAAGTACCTTTGCTAGCACAATATCCAAATTATACTTTAAATATATTTTTCTTTGAATTTGTTTCCTATTGCTGTGGTTCAGTTCAGTCACTTCAGTCGTGTCCAACTCTGTGAGACCCTGTGGACTGCAGCACGCCAGGCTTCCCTGTCCATCACCAACTCCTGGAGCTTCCTCAATCTCAAACTCCATCAAGTTGGCGATGCCATCCAACCAGCTCGTCCTCTGTCATCCCCTTCTCCTCCTGCCTTCGATCTTTTCCAGCTACAGGGTCTTTTCCAATGAGTCAGTTCTTCGCATCAGGTGGCCAAGTATTGGAGTTTCAACTTCAGCATCAGTCCTTCCAATGAATATTTAAGAATGACTTCCTTTAGGATTGACTGGTTGGATCTCCTTGCAGTCCAAGGGACTCTCAAGTGTTCTCTAACATCACAGCTGAAAAGCATCAATTCTTTGGCATTCAACTTTCTTTATAGTCCAACTCTCACATCCATACATGACTACTGGAAAAACCACAGCTTTGACTAGATGGAGCTTTGTCAGCCAAGTAATGTCTCTGCTTTTTAATATGCTATCTAAGTTGGTCGTGGGCAAAGGAAATGGCAACCCACTCCAGTATTCTTGCCTGGCGAATCCCGTGGACAGAGGAGGCTGGTGGGTTGCTGTCCATGGGGTCTCACAGAGTTGGAGACGACTGAAGAGACTTAGCATGCATGCATGCATTGGAGACGGAGAAGGCAATGGCACCCCACTCCAGTACTCTTGCCTGGAAAATCACATGGGCGGAGGAGCCTGGTAGGCTGTAGTCCATGGGGTCGCTAAGAGTCGGACACGACTGAGCGACTTCACTTTCACTTTTCACTTTCATGCATTGGAGAAGGAAATGGCAACCCACTCCAGTGTTCTTGCCTGCAGAATCCCAGGGACAGAGGAGCCTAGTGGGCTGCTGTCTATGGGGTCACACAGAGTCGGACACAACTGAAGCGACTTAGCAGCAGCAGCAGCAGCAGTAGCAGCATACATTGGAGAAGGAAATGGCAACCCACTCCAGTATGCTTGCCTGGAGAATCCCAGGGACAGAAGAGCCTGGTGGGCTGCCATCTATGGGGTTGCACAGAATCAGATACAACTGAAGTGACCTAGCAGCAGCAGCTAGGTTGGTCACAGCATTTCTTCCAAGGAGTAAGCGTCTTTTAATTTCATGGCTGCAGTCACCATCTGCAGTGATTTTAGAGCCCCCCCCCAAAATAAAGCTTCTCACTGTTTCCATTGTTTCCCCATCTATTTGTCAAGATGTGTTGGAACCAGGTTGCTATGGTGGTGGTTTAATCATGAAGTTGTACCTGACTCTTGTGACTTCATGGACAGTAGCCCACCAGGATCCTCTGTCCTTGGAATTCTCTAGGCAAGAATACTGGAGTAGGTAGCCATGTCCTTCTCCAGGGGGTCTTCCCCATCCAGGGATTGAACTCACATTGCCTGCATCTCCTGCATTGGTAGACAGATTCTTTATCACTGAGCCCCCAGGGAAGCCCTTCCTATTGCTGCTGTGACAATTTACCACAATTTTATTATTTTATAATTTTGCAGGTTACATGTCTGAAACGCCATCCAACCGTCTCATTCTCTGTCGTCCCTTTCTCCCCTTCTCTTCCATCTCCTTCAACTCAATGGACATAAGTTTTAGTAAACTCCAGGAGTTGGTGATGGACAGGGAGGCCTGGTGTGCTGCAGTCCATGGGGTCTCAAAAGAGTTGGACATGACTGAGTGACTGAACTGAACTGATGTCTGAAATGAGTCCCACTAGGCAATATTCCTTCTGAAAGTCTTGAAGGAGAATCTAGTTACTTGCCTTTTCCAGTCTAGAGATTTTCTGCTTTCTGAGACCCATGGCCCCTTCATCCATCTTTAGCCAGCACAATGAACCAAGTTCTTCTCATTCTGCCATTACTCAGAAGGAGAGTAATGTCTCCCTCTTATAATGTCTCCCTCTTGTCTCCCTCTTACAATTCTAAGAATCTTTGTGATTACACTGGGGCCATTGGGATAATCCAGAATATTCTTCCTATTTTAAGGCTGAATGATTAGCAAACAATTCCATCTGCAACTTTAATTTCCCTTTATGGTAAAAGTTATCACACGTTCCAGTGATCAGCATGTGAACATCTTTGAGGGGTCATTACTCTAACACCCACCTTTCAACTATTTTGGAGGTACTTCTATGTTCAGTACACATTAATATTTGAATATGTTTTAAATATATACACACATGCTTAAAAATTGTGTATACACACACACACACACACACACACATATCTTTCTGAAGAG
Organism: Ovis aries; assembly: GCF_016772045.2. NCBI lineage: Eukaryota > Metazoa > Chordata > Mammalia > Artiodactyla > Bovidae > Ovis > Ovis aries. The sequence continues at coordinate 213,676,382 of NC_056055.1, forward strand.
CAGCAAAGTAGGAAAGGAAAAGAGATTGGCTGACATATATGTTATTTTTTTATACAACTTTAAGACTCAGACCTGATCTGAAAGACCTCTCTGAAGAGGTGGCATTTGAAAAGTGACTTGAAGCAAGTGAAAAATTGAAAACAAAAATTAAAGAAAAAATGTCAAGCAGAGAGAACTGTAGCTTCAAAGCTCCTGAAGAGGAAAAAAAAAAAAAAGTGTTCAACGTGTTTGAGCAATAACTAAGAGGAAACGACAGTCAGGCTGGAATGGAGTGAGACAGGGGAAATGGGTAGGGGCTCAAGTATGAAGGAAGAAAGGGTAGAATGCACAGAGATTTGTCACTTACTTAACTAGAAGTGAGACATGCTCCAGCAGAGGAGCATGATAGGTAAACAGCATTATGGTTGATGTGTGCAGAAAAAAAACTATTGTAAGCCAAAGTGGGAGGCAGGATGATGACTTTGGGGGTTATAACAATAACCCAGGTGAGAAATAGCAGTTGCTCAGACCGTAGTGTAAGCAGAGAAGGTAAAGAAACATGTAAGATTTCAGGCTTTTGCAAAGGGAGGGTTAATGCAATTTATTAGTGGGACAAATGTGAAGTCAGAAAGAAAAAGAGGCAGTGGTGGGGAACCCAAGACACCACCAAGATTTTTATCCTGAGCAACTAGCTCAAACAGGACAAACTTTAGGGGAAGCGTGTTTGAAAGGAAAACGCAAGAGCTCCATTTTTGGACACATTATATGCTTACAGACACCTATGACATACCTGCTGTCAGATGCTGCTGCTGCTACTGCTGCTAAGTCACTTCAGTCATGTCCGACTCTGTGCGACCCCACAGACGGCAGACGGCAGCTGTCAGATGCTACTGGTTACCTAACAATATTCATTCTCTATTGTTTATTAAGAGGTCTAAATTTTAGCTGGGCATAATTTTTAGATCCTCTTTAAACTTGACATGGCTCTGTGACTTATTCTTTTCTATAGTGGTTTAGATAGTGCTTAATTAAATATATATCTAAGCAAAGATATTGACTAGACAACCAATCATTGTACAGGAGTCTGTGTTGAAGGGAGAGTTCAAGGGTAGTAAAATGCAAGGTGGAGTCTTTAGCATCTAGATGGTATTTGAAGCCAGGGGTCAGGAAAAACTGCTGACATCCCAGATTTTCTTCAGAAAAAAAAAAATCCATTTTTTTTCCACACTCAGGAATCTATTCCACTATGATGAAATGGGCACTGAATTAGGATGGCTTTGCCTTGATTTTTTTTCCCTTGATTGCCACTCCACAGACTTGTAATACTATAACAGAAGACACATGTATCCATCAGGCCCAGAGAAGGAAAATGATCTTTGGCCTTAAAAGAAAAAGTTATCTTAGTTCACTATTCATTACTTTACTACTCAGGCTTCCCAGGTGGCACAGTGGTAAAATCTGCCTACCAATGCAGGAGACACAGGAGACTCCAGTTTGATCCCTGGGTCAGGAAGATTCCCAGGGATATGGAAACCCACTCCAGTATTTTTGCCTGGAAAATCCCATGGACAGAGGAGCCTGGCAGGCAACCCTCCATGGGGTTGCAAAAAGTCAGACATGACTAAGTAACTAATAACACATGCGCATTTTACTATACAGAGGTGAGGTTCTTTTTCACTTTCTACATGGATATTTACGATTATTGTCTTAATGCTAACTCCTAGGGGCTTCTCTCTACCAGAGGACACATGGTGAAGTGTTCAAAAGGCAGAGATATCCTGTTTCATCAGAGAGTATCTATATTTAATAAAATTTGAGTAGTTTAGATAAAGTTTTATCTTTCTGGAAACCATAAAACCCCACAATGCTCCCTGGCGCTGCTCATCCACACATGCATACGATTGAATTGGTACTGATGGGTATTGAAATTTCAGAGTTCAAGCTAAAAATCGTTTTTCTTGGCAGAACTGAACCTTTATGCAAAAATTACACAGTATATTTTGTCTTGAGTACTTCAGCCACTGAAACTTCACAATGACTCTTAATAGCCTAAATCCATACATCTTTCATCAGAGTCCTTGGAGAAAACATCACTAGGTATCTCCTTCACATTCATGACATATTTCTTTCTACAAACACTACAAGAGACAGAAGGGAACAAAGTTTCACCAGACTGGAAGCCAGGACCTGATTCCAGTAATCCCAATGGACTATGAAAGCTTAGAGGTGGTTTGGGTGTGGAGGACTGTAGCATTTCAGGACGTAACAGTCATACTGACAGTTTTGTCTTTGAATTTATGTTATATAATTAGCTCAGCTTACCCGACATTAGGGTTTCCCAGGTGACTCAGCAGTAAAGAATCGGCCTGCTAACGCAGGAGCCACAGGAAATCAGGTTCAGTCTCTGGGTTGGCGAGACCCCCTATAGGAAGAAATGGCAACCCACTCCAATATTCTTGTTGGAAAAATTCCGTGGACAGAGGAGTCTGGTGGGCTAGAGTCCATGGGATCACAAAGAGTCTGATATGACAGAGCACTGATGCACACACCCTGGCATTAACGCATCTTTTGAAAACCTTTTACCTTGGATCTATAAACAGAGCATAGCCTTGGTCACTTTTTCTCCCCTAGTAAGGGAACCTGGAATTAAAAACCATTAAATTAAGAGTTTCTCCTTAATATTATTTTACTTGTGATTTCAAATCTATTGAAGAATTTTGGCTCACAATATCTTACATAATAAAGTCCTTCAATAATCCACTGTGGAAAAAAATCTATAGAATTAAATATAATCACAGACATAGCTTACTGTATATCAATATATGTATACCAAGTGTATATGAGTAATTTTATTGAGCCATGAATCTGAATACCGTCTGAATCGGGTTGTTCCCAGATTCACGCAGCACTTTATGAAACCTATTATTCTTACCTGACATTACTTCAGTATAACAGACCATAGTGACATTTGATTACATTTCATTATTGCTTTGTAGCAAATTGTTCTCACCAATAAGTGATAAAAATACAGAGGCAATTGCAGTCTGTAGAGGTGCATGAAGAGGTGCATCCCGTTTTTTGTGTGGTTAGAGTGTCCAGAAGTATGTGAACAAAATAGACTTGGACTCTTTATTTAGCCCATCTTGACATAATCACATAACAAATAAAAAATTCATATATTTTACAGGCTAGATTAAAACACATTTATAAATTCATGTTTATTTTTAAATTGTTTTCACTACTTTATCTGTAACTTAGTGGGATGATTTGGGAGAATGACATTCTAACATGTATACTATCATGTGAATTGAATCGCCAGTCTATGTCTGACGCAGGATGCAGCATGCTTGGGGCTGGTGCATGGGGATGACCCAGAAAGTTGTTATGGGGAGGGAGGTGGGAGGGGGGTTCATGTTTGGGAATGCATGTAAGAATTAAAGATTTTAAAATTTAAAAAATAAAAAACTAAAATTAAAAAAAAAAACTAAGTAAATATGTAAAATAGTAGCTAAAATGTAGGTTTATACCCCAGATAAACTATTAGAATACTGTAAGTACACAAGCAATACCTAAATATTGACACTCACATACGCTCATTTTTGTTGTGACAGTATTCAGTGTATTTATAGTGGAGGAAAACTCCCTGCAATAAATATCCACAAGCTATTTGCAAATCATACATTTTCCACTTCTCTTTTTGACAAATATCTCCTGGCAGTGAGGAAATGCAACAGTGTAGATTTGATTTATGTGTTCAATTCTTTTAACATTTTTGTTTTTCCATGATTGTCATAAGGTCATGATTACATTTATACCCATATATATCTGTGTAGGGGTCTATGTGTGTGCATTCCTTTTCCATTTAAATACTAGCTGTAAAGAAGAAAATAATGGAGTCTAACTAACAAGAATATTTTAATTTAATCAATTAAGACTCAGTGGATAAAGAATCAACCTGTGATGCAGGAGACCCAGTACACATGGGTTCAGTTCCTGGGTCAGGAAGATCACCTGCAGGAGGGGATGGCAACCCATTCCAGTATTCTTGCCTGGAGAATCCCATGGACAGAGAAGCCTGGCAGGTTACAGTCCATGGGGTCACAGAGAGTTGGACAGAACTGAAGTGACTGAGCAAGCATACATGCAAGACACTTTCCAAATTCTGGACAGTCCTTCAGCATACATTAACCTTAACAGATTTAAATGGTCATATCTTGAAAATGATTGGCTTGCAGTTTGACTTTACGTTTTTACAAAGTTATAACAGTTGTATCCTTCTTGCTATGCCACAAAATGTTATACTGGGATTGTAATTATTCTGTTTAAACTCATTTCCTACTATCCAGATGGTAACAGCATTGGGCCCATGTAACTAAAATGTTTTGGTTTGTTAATACTTCATAAGGGGACATAGGGCTATATCATCACATCTCTTATCCTTCTCAAGGAATACTCTTTTACTCAAAATAATGTGACTATATTCTTATTTTATTTATACTTGACAGAACAGAGTAGTGCCACCAAATTGAACTATTTCTTGGTAATAACCATTATCCCTGTTTGGGAACATCATGGCCTGCAGCATCAATGTTTATGAGAATGAAACACATTTATTTTTGTTACCAATTCCCAACTATCTATTTTCACTAGAAAATGACTCTATAATTTATGTAAGTAAGGAATATGTGTAGCTTGCTTCCTGTATTTCAGAAATACTCTACAGGGTATATAAGCTGAAAATGAATGTCAATTTGAAGAACTCCATAGGCATTATTTTAAGTTAATTTAATTTCTCTGATGAAAGGATGAATGTCATTATTGGCCAGTCCTCACAATCTAACATTCCAGCATTTTATTAAATATTTTAATATCAATATCTGTGTAATGACTTTCAGAATCCAATATAAAATCAAAATAAAAGCAATAATGTGGAAGAGAAAATGGACCTAAATGGTTAAAATAAAAACAATGAAAATCGGAAAAAGACTTTGAAATATTGTTTCATTTTCTAGCTCTCTGAGTTTGGTATCCAAAAAACAGATACAAAGTGATCTGAAGAAGCTGTAGTGAGAAATACATAAGGAAATCTACGTATAAGTTAAATATAGAATGTGACCTTTTGGAGACAATCACTACATGCTTCAAAAAATATTTAAAAACAAAAAAGATATTGCATGGCATAACAAAAGTCCAACCAGAACAGAACTACTCATTTCCCACTCCAAGTAGTTTTTGCTATACTGTCTGTCACAAATGGGCCTTTTTTTCTCATTTGCATATGAGGAAATTGGATGTGATCATTTCTACATCTCAGTATAAATTAGTAAATAAACTATAACATATATTTTATATGTGTATTTTATATATGTATATTAATATACATATATATGTATTTATATATACATACATATATATTTTCCTTTGTATTTTTTGGTGGCTAATATATATTTTTTCCAACTCATGTTACACCATTTTCTCACAGCAATTGTATACTTCCTTCAATAATGATCTTTCTTACAATGTCACATCAATATTTTACCCTGCATTAAATATTTTATTTTTAATTTTAAAAAATTAATCCAACTAATATTTTCTTAGAGACATTACAACATTCTTAGATACTTTGCTTTCAAATAACACAAAGCAGCCAAACTGACAGAACCCAAAGTATATATTCAAATCCAACTCTATTTTTAGAACAGCTTTTTTCCATTATATTCATACCACTGAAATTTATAATTTATCTGCATAATATACATCTAAAATAACATAAACTGAACAATGATTCCCATATACCTATCAAGTAATAATCATGAAAATAATAGTAACAGTAAAGAGCAACATTAAAAATTAATCAAATCTATAGCTACATCTTTGAAATTTGTTAATTCCAGAATCTATATTAGTTTATGATTGTTAACTTATAAATTATTGAATGCTTTCAGGGCTTTTAAAAAAAGAACCTAAACAAATTATAAACAAGACATTTAATAGTAAGCTAAATGTATACTGTAGTTGCTTCAATAATTTCGGCTACTCAAATATAATTAAAGTATTATTTTACATAATCTACATTAAATTAAACTTGCTAGGGTGCTAGCATTTCAATAGTGAAAATAAACAGTCTTTAAATTAGATTTACCCACTGGATAAAATTATTTTTAAATAATGAGGTTCATGTGAATACTTCATATTAATCTATGGATTTCATATAAGAAGAAGAAAAATAAATGTCAAAAGTATTACAATCTGCTATATAAAATTATAATTAGGACCTTAAAAATAAAAACAAAAACAAGATGTCATTTTTGATCCAACAAAATGGTTTAAAATGTTAGGATATGTTCTAAGTTAAATATTAACAAAAGTTGATAAATGAATAATACAAAAGGCTTTGGAATGAAAAAAATATGTCAGTGTGGAAATATGTTATCTCATCTATTCACTGTATAAATGTGAATTTGTTTAACCATTTTGTATGACAGTTTGAAGATAGCTACTAAAATTTAAAATGCCAACGAACTGATCTGTGTTAGCTGTTCTGGGGAAGTAGCTATACCTGTGTATAAGGAACATGTTTAAGAATGTTTATGGAAAGACTTCAGATATAATACTCTGTTGATGAGAATATTAATGATGTACTCATACCATGGAATATGTAATGTAACGTGTTAGTCGCTCAGTTGTGTCCAACTTTTTGTGACTCCATGGATTGTAGCCCAAAAGACTCCTCTGTCCATGGAATTCCCCAGGCAAGAATACTGGGGTGGGTTACCATTCCCTTCTCCAGGGGATCTTCCCAGCCTAGGGACAGAACCCGTGTCTCCTTCATTGCAGAAATTCTTTACCATCTGAGCCTCCAATCCGACATATAAATACCACAATATATAGACTTCTAAAAGGAACCAGGTAGATCTATATGGGGTCACATTTAAAGATTGCCAACATCTTTTCATGGAAATGAAAAAGTAGAACTTACAGAAAGAAACCTACCAAACTGATACCAGAGATTACCACTAAGAGGGATGGGGGCAGGATTGGGTGAGGGGTTGCTGAGGACTGTGTGAGCATCCTAAAGCAAGACCCATTACAAACCTCCCATTGGGGACAGATCAGGATATAAGAACAATAAAACTGACCTGAAACTTCCTCGGAGGATTTGGTGCTTATGAGCAGCCCATCTCCTTAGATTATCCTTAGATTTCACTTAGATTTCACTTCCTTAGATTTGCACTGAGAAAAGTGCAAGTGTTAGTCACTCAGGTGTGTCTGACTATTTGCGACCCAATGGACTATACTCCACCAGGCTCCTCTGTCCATGGAATCCTCCAGGCAAGAATAGTGGAGTGTGTCCCCATTCCCTTCTCCAGGGGATCTTCCTGACCCCAAGATATTTATCTGAATGTAGTTATTTTTCTTTTCCCCTTCCCACGGAAGGCCATCTTATTCAATTCTTCCCAAAGCTATTCCTTTTCCAATCATGAATCAACAAATATGAAGAGCTTCAGCTGGTTCTGTGAATTACTGCATTTAAGATTCAGTTTTTCATATACTAGTTTCCAAAGTAATTAACATGTTTCATAGTTTGTCAACAATAGACGACAATAAATCCTCCCTCAAGATTCCCAGGTTCCTTCCCACTGAAGAAAAGTTTGAATGTGGGAGCAAGTGGCTAATGCGATTACCTACACTGAGATACCTAGCTGACTTTCTACCTAAAAGCACCTCCCTCTGTGAAGGAAGAGAGGAAGTGTAAAAAACCCTCCCATTTCCACTTGCCTGGGTAATTTATCTTCCATTCCCACTCTTGCATTGCATAACTCCAAGACATGGACTAGAAAGACAAAAATCTAATTATTTTCCAAAATTGTATTATTCAGATTCTCTTAAATAGGAAGTTAAATGGTTACTCCTTCTGAAACCAGACTACATGGGTTTGAAATCTGAATCAACCACTTGCGGCAGCACTGGGCATATAACCTATTATCTGCACATCTCAATGCCCTCATCTGTAAAATGTGACTTTCTGAAATGTGCTAATGTTTTTACCAGTTTTAAATGAAATAAAACCTGTAATATTCTTGACTACTTAGAAAATAAGGTTATTTTCTAAATAAGTTTTAAAAACAGACTTTAAAACCATTTGTGCTTTAAGTAGAGACATTATTTTATAAGGCTTCATAAACTTCACATAATATTCCACACAAATAGTATCAACCCATCAACCCAAGTTATAGAGTTACATGATATTACAGAAGGAGAAATTGAAAACAAAGCCAGGAAAATGGATGTTTATGTTTTTGGAAGCCACAGTAGTCACTTACATAAAAGTTAAATACAATAAAAGAGTGAGTGGAAGAAACAGAAAATAACGCTGGTAAATGTGCAGGAACATGCAGAGTTCTTATTTGATGCCATCAGTTTTCAGGATGTTTGTCCTTTAGGGCTCACAAAATGGAATGGTTTAGAATTGTCACTGACCACAATAAAGGTTAGGACTTTTTAATCCATAACATCTAGAGTTCAATTTTTTTTGCAGGCATACTATAAAAGTGATTAGTGTTCTAACTCCTCGGAAGTGAGAACTTGTTTATGGTTCTATTTCCATGCATGGCCTGTGATAAACAGATCTCAGAGAATGGCTGAAATAGGACCAGGGCAGGTTATTCAATGCGTAGATATACTTTCATATACTGCAAAGAAAAATTCTGTGACCTGTGCCAAATCCATTGATCACAATCCAAGAAAATGACATCCATTCTGCAAGATCTTCCTATAAAATAAAAATATTATAAATAGCCACTATCTTTTGAACTGTGCAGCACTATTTCATCTTACTTAAGCATCTTTCTCCATGTGGGTATGGTTGTGTAATAAATTTTAGCTTTTTTATAAGCTCAGTTCTAAATGAATCTAGTGTGGTTAAAGGCACAAATCTGGTAAAAATTACTATTGTTTTAAAAAATGCAATTGACGAACACTGACATGAAAATGTCACTTAATTTAACTTATAGGCATTTACATAATAAAGAATGCACTTAAATATATCCAGTTCCAAAACAGCCCTTTAGGTTTATTGCACATAAGGAAACATAATGGGTTTGTTACTAAAGTCTTACATTATACTATAGTTTTCACCTTTAATAGATGTGCAAGTCAAGCTTATCTTTACTGAATATTTTCATTTTCATTTGCAAAGTTGAACCAATGTGTATCATCCTTCTGCCTATGCTACAAGATATATCTCATGAGTTTTTAACAAGACTATCTAGTCATGCAGTGAAATGCTGAAAGGTGTACAATTCACTCTGAGCTGTTTATTACCCCCAATATACAGTCAATTATTTTTTATAATCAAAGAATTTAAAAACCTCCAACTCCAACACAAATACATGAGCATGGCACATTTCAACCTTGACCAGAACACTGCAAGTTTGCCAATAAACTACACAAAACTCTTCGTCTGTACATGGCAAGCCCTTTTAAATCACTTGGAAAACAAAAAGCCAGTAGCTGCTATTAGCAAGCTGTTGACATTTATTTGGAAGCCGTGACTTCTTCTACAGTGTTCTGGCTATAATTTTGAACTAACTCAAGCCTATGATCATCTATATGTCTGCAAGTCTGTTTTCATTATCACTTGCTGTGTGATATGTATTACAATTAGAGAGTCTTGTTTATCACCTCATGTACAGATCCTTTTGAACACCAGAGTATGATACAGTGAAGAGTATAAAGTTACTGAAAATATATATTTTGAATTGTGCTTTCTAATATTGAATGTATTTCTGCGACACATTACAATTAATACAAATGCATATTTTTAAGGACAAATGAATAAGACACTCAAGTACAAATATGCTCTTAACATTTTTTTTTGCCTATACAAGAAATAAGTATGACTTGGTGCCAAACTTTTAAAAAATCATATTAATATATATTATTGATATATATTTTCTCATAGTCAATTCCCTAATAAATACTGTCACTTCTCATACACATTTCCAAAATTGCTTCCCTTCCATCATAACAGGCAAATTCAGTTGTATCACAAATTCCTTTTGCTGAGAGCTTTCCTTTTTTGCTCTCTTTCTTGTCATTAACCATCATACTATACCTGGGAAAATAACATCTCTTACTAACTACTATGATCCCCTCATCCCCTGGAAGTAACAGCTTGGGGTGAAAGACCTGATTTGGATCCCGTATTTGAAGAATATGAGCTGAATGTAGAGATAGGAGAAGACTTGTTCTTGAAATACAAGATAAAGACAAAAGATCAAAACTGAAAACATAACCAAGCAGGCCGCCCAACTATGACAGTACAAAGATCAAGTGGGAAAAAGTACCCATCTATCCATCCATCTACTTAACAAATTTTCTTCACATCTCCATAGAGAGAGAAAAATGTCTCTGTTCTCTTTAAACAAATATCAATCAAATCAATCAAGTAAATTTAAAAAAAGATCAGTAAAGATAAGGGCTATGAATGAAATAAAACAGATAACTTTTCAGAGCATGACTGGTGCAGGGCAGGGAATAGGGTGCTGAGTAGCTTTAGATAGAATTGTCAAGCCCCCTCTGATGTCACGGCTTTTGAACTGAAAATTGAATGAGAAGGAACCAGCTATCAAAAGAATTATGGGAAGGAAAACCAGACATTGCCTATCTGCTTTCTTATATCATGTCTCTTCTAAAGTATACATTTTTCTTATATTAGCATTATTGAAATTGGGGTGTTAAAATTGCCACTAGCCATATGACAGTTATGACCTGGTAACTCACTTGCTATTACTGATGTCATGATGGCACAACTTCACAAGCAAAACAAAAATAAGAACCACTTGAGAAAGAAATAGGAGTTAATAGAAATTTGTATAAAAAATTTATAGTAACATCATCTGGTTGGTAAGATTAAAAATTCACCAACATTAACATTTGATTGGCAATGGTTTGGAAGAAGATCCCAGGAACCAGATTGGACTATTCAATTGCCAGTGCTTTTGATGGCCCAGAAAATGAAAATGAATAGTTGAAAAGTGCTATCTTTGGGTTACTCCATCAATGGAAAGTCTAGGAATAACTTAACCAACTTATTTTCCTCTTTTTAAAATCTTTTTATGTATGCACAAGAGTGACATCTCCTCTCTAAAACTTCTAATATTAAAAAGGCTCTTTGAGAAGGAGGGGATACATATACCTGTGGCTGACTCATGTTGATGTATGGCAGAAACCAACACAATATTGTAAAGCAATTATCTTACAATAAAAAACCACATATTTATTATAAAAAGGATCTTTGAATATGGTACAATAGTGCTAAGTGTTACAAAATAATTGTATTTAGTTTAATCATCAATTTTTTCTCTACGTAATGATACATAAAATAACCATTCATCTTAAAACTGGTGATGTCTTAAATACTGATGTCATTGCTTTTTACTAAACTCTGCTATGTTTGGTGAACTAGGCAGATACAATTTTGACATTTTCAGGATTTTCAACCTAGTGTGGAAGATAAATAATACAACTGCAAATTAAATAAATTGGTAATTACAAGTTATGATAATTAGTACAAAGACACCAATAAAAATAATCATGCCCAGTGTACACAGGTGTGTCTAGTGGAATGGAATGGATTGGTGAAATCTTCCTTATTACAAATCCTCACAACTCAGATTATGAGGAAGCACGGATTATCAGAGAAAGCTTGTCAGATGATGGAACTCTAAAACCAAGACTTGAAGGAAGAGTCAGTCATAATAAAGCATAGTAGGAAAGCACTTCAAGGAAAGGAAAGTGTGTATGCAAAGTGTTTGATGTATTCTAGGAATGGAAACATCTTGCAGACCATGAATAGTGAAGAAAAGAAGGCAGAATTGGCATGGCAAGGTTGGGGCTAAGTGATCTGCATGGCAGAGAGAACGTGCAGGGCATTATAAGCAGTATTAAGAGATTTGTATTTTACTTTATGTGCAAATGGAAGATATTAAGAGGCAGTAAAATCAACAGAATTATGTTTTTAAAAGATCATTATGAATGCCTTGAAGAAACTGGATTTCAGGTGGGCAATGCAAACCTCAAGAGCCAGTAGTGGGCAACCACAATAGTACAAGTGAGAACTAAATGGTTTAGACCAGGATAGTGGTAGTGGATCTTTCTGATCCAGGGACTGAACCCAGATCTCCTGCACTGCAGGCAGATTCTTTACTGCTGAGGCACTGGGGAAGCCCCCAGGAGGAGGGCATGGCAACTCACTCCAGTATTCTTGCTTGGAGACTCCCAAGGACAGAGAAACTTGGTGGGCTACAGTCCATAGCGTTGCAAAGAATCGAACACGACTGAAGCAAGTGAGCACCGCACAAGACAGTAGTAGTGCAGATAGAGAGAAATGCATTCCAGATACAGTTTAGACATCACAGGACTTACTGATGGATTCGGTGAAGGTTGAGGAAAAACAAGAATGCCTTTGAGGTTTCTAATGTAAGTGTTCAAATGTATGACAACACCAATACCTGAAATGGTAAGACTGGTGGATAAAATGGTTGGGAGAAAAGAACGAAGTTTCAAGACTTTACCTTTGAAGATGTTAAGCTGGACTATATGTTAGCCATCCTATGTAAATTCTATATGTACACATTTGTATTTATCAGTCTGGAGTTCAGACGAAACCTCTGATACAATACCAGAAATGTTTTACATATACACAAATCACCACGACATTCGTAGGTCTAGCAGAGTAGGGAGAGCCTGTAAAACACACTGAAAATAAATTATCCTGAGATGTTTCATTGCAATACCCCAAAAGAACAGATAATTTGGTGACAGATGATGGGATATGACATTATCCATTGCATTTGGCAACATGGAGGTCACTGGCATTTTTTTTTTTAACTTTGCTTGAATGGTATGAAATGAAATTTGAATAAATGTGAGAAAACGGTAACAAAATGATAACTCGGAAAAAGTTTGGTTGTAAGAGTGGATAGCCACAGGAAAATTCAAAGCAAGGTAGCATAAATTGTAAACACTGGGCAAGACCTAGAACAATGGGTTTTAATGGGAGTGAGATGGGAAAACATGCCTTATACTGGCTTGCTAAGTAGCAGAAAATGAAAAGGTTCAAGGGAAAATAATATGTGATATACAGAGGTATACCCTCTCCCGAGCTTCTTGAGCAGAACTGAGGTTTTAAGTGAGTATTTTTCTTTAGCAAAGGTTATAGTAAGTTTGCCATCTCTGTGGAACCCTCACACTAGATTCCTGTGCCCACACTCCTATTAATATATTTTGGAAAGATTTGCTTATATTAATTCTCTACAATCCAGTGGGGACCATGGGCATCTTGAGGCTGTTGGTAGCAGGGTTATAATGTATATCAAACTTGAAGAATGATGCTTTTGAAAAGATGAAATAAAACCGGATAGTTTCCCAGGAGCTACCATTATAGACAATAGGGAAGGCTATGAATTTTTACTAGAAATGGTTATATTACATTCATTTTTTAACCCGTAAAAGTCAGATATTAAAAGACAGAGAAATAGAAAAATTGAAGAACTATCTTCTGCATATTCTATTGAATAGTTCACCAAGAGTGCTAGAAACATATAAAATCAATAAATGACTATAGTGATTGCTTACAGATTATGTTAAGATAAGTGAAACAAAGATAACACACCTCATGGTACACAGGGAGGAAAAGAAAAAACAAAAAAACACTGTGGACAAGAGTGAGGGAGGACATAAGCCGGTGATCTCTCTTTGTTCAAAACTATATGGCTAAGAGTAACACATGCACAGTAAAAAATGAAATAACTAATAAATATCCCTTTTAATGTAATGGGATTGAAACAGGTGAAGAGAATTAAAAAATTCAAACCTCCAGTTATAAAATCAATGTTATGGCTATATGAGATAACATCATGGGACTGTAGTTAACGACAATGTATATCTGGAAGCTGCTGAGAGTAAATCTTAATGTTTTAATCACAAAAACCATATGGTGACAGATGCCACCTAGACATTATTATTATAATTTTGCAATATACACAAATATCAAATAATTATGCCTTACATGTGAAACTAATATAACCTTATGTAGCAATCAATTGAAAAATTTTAAGTATAGCAAAGCAAAAGTGATTTTAACAAAGACAGAAAAAGAATCAAGATGAGAGACATATCTCCATCCCTCTCCATACATTTCCCTTTCCACAATACAATTATATCCAAAATTTTGCATGTATATACTCTTTTTTTCCTGGCAATAGAAGAACTTGAGAGAGTGGTTAAAGAAAATTGATAAATAATATCCACTCTATGACATAAACATAATTATTGTGAAAAGCTTCCTTTGATCACATAATTAATGTATCTACAGTCAAAGACAATAATAAAGCTTTGAAATTCAAGTGTAGTTGGAGATAATTTGTGATACACACAGGGAGAAAATACTAACTAGTAACAGCCATCAATTGGTAGAAAAATACTCCTTATTTGTAGAAATTTCCTTGATAAAATGGTACTATTATTAGTGAGATTTTCCCAACAGATAAACCTTAAAACGAGTAGCATTAAAAAAAAAAAAAATTGTCACTTACAATGGCAGAGATGTAAACACTATCAATTTATCTCTGCACCTATTATTTTTAAGAAAGTAATAAAGTATTTTGAAGTCAAAATGAGGTTTCTTTTTGAGATAACACAAATAAAAACATGACAATAGTTATTAACCAAGATTATAATACTTTGGTTTATCTTAGTGATACATATAACCTTTAACGAAAATACAGAAGGGTAAAGTAGGAAGACATTTCCATGTCATATATTTTTTCTCTTTACCTCTTGTATTGTTTCAAGAGTAGACTGTAACAAATTTATTTTTAATTGGAGGGACTGATCTTATAATATTCTGCATTTAACCTTAAACTCTACTCCTTTCCTCATTTAAGTAGGAAGACATAAAATTGAAATGCAGTACTAAGGAATTTCAAGTGCTATAGCAGCAAAAGACGCAAAGGCCCAATAAAACTGTTATCTATCCATCTGGAGAGAAAGACAACGAATTGCTGAAGGGAAGGGGTTAGCTCAGTTGGCCACGTGAGAATGTCTGTAAGCCACGCCAGTGCCAGACTTGACAAGGCCACTATCATTGCTGTGTAGTCAGCAGGACACGGACATACACAAATACACAAACACATACGTACATTTTTTTTTCCTTTCTCCACGTCCTTATGTATTTTATATATATGTATTTTTTTTCCAATTCCTCACTAAGCACGGCCATAAGCTGCCAGACGAGCTTCCCCAGTGGCTCAGAAGGCAAAGAATCTGCCTGCAATGTGCGAGGCCTGGGTTCCATTTCTGGGTTGGGAAGATCCCCTAGAGAAGGGTATGGCTGCCCACTCCAGTATTCTGGCCTGGAGATCCATGGACTGTATAGTCTTGGACTGCAAAGAGTCAGACAGGACTGAGCGACTTTCAATTTCACTTCAAGCTGCTAAACATAACTAGAGAGCATGTGTCGGTCACTATTCAGTTCAGTTTCAGTTCAGTCAATCACTCGTGTCCGACTCTTTGTGACCCCATGAATCGCAGTACGTCAGGCCTCCCTGTCCATCACCAACTCCCAGAGTTCACTCAGACTCACGACCATCCAGTCAGTGATGCCATCCAGCCATCTCATCCTCTGTCGCCCCCTTTTCCTCCTGCCTCAAAACCCTCCCAGCATCAGAGTCTTTTCCAATGAGTCAACTTTTCGCATGAGGTGACCAAAGTACTGGAGTTTCAGCTTCAGCATCATTCCTTCCAAAGAAATTGTAGGGCTGATCTCCTTCAGAAGGGACTGGTTGGATCTCCTTGCAGTCCAAGGGACTCTCAAGAGTCTTCTCCAACACCACAGTTCAAAAGCATCAATTCTTCAGTGCTCAGTCCAACTCTCACATCCATACATGACCACTGGAAAAACCATAGCCTTGACTAGATGGACCTTTGTTCGCAAAGTAATGTCTCTGCTTTTGAATATGCTATCTAGGTTGGTCATAACTTTTCTTCCAAGAAGTAAGCGTCTTTTAATTTTATGGCTGCAGTCACCATCTGCAGTGATTTTTATTAAGTACTTCTAAAATAGGATCATGTTCAGGCATAGCACACAAATATTAACAGGGAAAATACCATAGTTTGAGTTTAGAATCACTATAATATAGATAAGGAAATAATTTTAGCTTCAAGGAACATCAAATTATTTTGCATACACTAAGTTCTTGTTCCTCTTCCGTGAATGATTTTAAACAATCCCACCAACTCAAATATACATCATGAAATTATTAACTTAATACATTGACTACCAATTATTTTGCCACTGCTTTTTTTTTTCTTTCAAAGATGAGTCCCTGGAGCATGCTTTCAATTACCCCTCTCCTATATGCTTCTCCTTTGGTTCTTTGTTTCCACTTGGCTTCCGTTTATATAGTTTCCGTGTCCTGCCCCTGGAGCCTGATTGGTTACACTCCATGGAAAATAGGGGATGGTACGAGCATTCACCTGATTGGTCACACCCAGGACCAATCATGGAAGGGGTGTGTTTTCCCAGGTTGTGTGCCATGCTGAGCTGCTTCAGTCACATCCAGCTTTTTGGGACCCCATGGACTGTAGTCCACAGTGCTCCTCTGTCCATGGGATTCTGCAGGCAAGATATTGGAGTGGTTTGTTATTTCCTTCTCCAGGGGATATTCCCGACCCAGGGATGGAACCCAAGTCTTCTGCCTCTCCAGCATTGCCAGTGAATTCTTTACCACTGAACCACCTGGGAAGCTCCAGGTTATGCCCTATGCAAACAGTGGATGGTACCAGCATTTGTGGTGAGTGGTTATGCTAGGACCAGAGGTTCTCACTCAGGTCATGGACTTCCCTTTTTCTGGGCTTTGTCTTTTTCCTCCCCTTATCATGGATCCATCATCTTGGACTCCTTTACCCCTTTTTCTTTTTTTCCCTAATCACCTAACAGAATTAACCTATTTGTTATACAAACTAAAACACATTATTTTAAAAGGATGCAGGGACTTCCCTGGCAGTCCAGTGGTCAAAACTATGCATTTCCAGTGCAGGGGGCCTGGGTTGGATCTCTAGTGGGAGAGTAAGATCTCCCATGTGCTGGGTAAGGCCAAAAGGTAAAAAGAAAATAAAAGAAATAAAAGTCATGCAGAGTTGAGATTGTGGACAAAAACACTTAGTTTTGTTACCAAAGCTGATTAAACATATGTAATTAGGTTGCTCCTGGCTTATAGTCTTATTCTCCTTTTTCATGTAGGAACTTCACAAAGTATTAGGGAAACAGCCTAAGTTGAAAAAAAAAAAGTATTAACACATATGGTAATAGATTATTGGGCATGTAAAATATCTAGTTCTGTTTCCAAATATGGTCTCTCCAAAGGCAAACGGGGCTTCCCTGGTGGAGCATTCATAAAGATTCTATTTGCGAGCCAATGCAGGAAGCAACGGTTTGATCCCTGGGTAGGGAACTTACCCTGGAGAAGCAAATGGCAACCCACTCCAGTGTGCTTGCCTGGAAAATTTCCTTGGACAGAGGTGCCTGGTGGTCTACAGTTCATGGAGTTGCAAAGAACAAGATATGACTGAGTGACTGAGCATGTCAAGGCAAATAACTCTGTGGAATGTTCTAAGTGAAGAATCAATAGAAATGAATCATACTCTTCTCAGAGAAGGCAATGGCACCCCACTCCAGTACTCTTGCCTGGAAAATCCCATGGATGGAGGAGCCTGGTAGGCTGCAGTCCATGGGGTTGCTAAGAGTCGGGCAGGACTGCGCGACTTCCCCTTCACTTTTTACTTTCATGCATTGGAGAAGGAAATGGCAACCCACTCCAGTATTCTTGCCTGGAGAATCCCAGGGACAGAGGAGCCTAGTGGGCTGCTGTCTATGGGGTCGCACAGAGTCAGACATGACTGAAGTGACTTAGCAGCAGCAGCTAGATGGCAAATGAGCAATACACAGGCCAATTTATCTAGCACTTTTCAGTCACAATTTATAAACTCAACAAACATTTACTAGGCACCTATTTCATTGCAAGCGATCTGCCAAATGGCCCAGATTCCCTGTGGTGGTGTGGAAAGAACAAGTAAACTGTGCTTTAAAGGTGCATTTTTGAGACTTTAGTGTGACTCATGCAATGCTAGTTGTGCTCTTTGGAGGCAGAAAATCTCGAATTCCAATTTCACTTGTTCTGATAGCAAGTAAGTGACTCAGCAAAATTTTTTTAACTATGAACCAAAACTACCTTATCTATAAACATGGATATTGTGGAAAGTCAGGCTCTAGAATCTGATGACACTGAAATTAGAGCCAAGGTGGAAGTTGAGCCATGATAGTTTAACTAAACATTTATTACTACTCTTACATATTAAAATGATAATAGTGGACAATGTTCAAGTAAACATGCTTTTGAATATACTTTCCCAACAGTAGTTATAAAGCTACACGTATACTTGCTCATCCAGTCCCCCACAGAAATGAATGACACAAATGTATAATATTACTAGTATGTAAGCTATTGTAATAACATTAGGTTTTAGCTATAGTACTTATTTTCATTATTTATTTTGTAGTGCAACTTAAAGAATGCATCAAGAGAGAAAAATATACTGTATTGGAGTGGCTTATGTATCCCATACCTTAAGCAATTATCTTCTTATTATGACAAAATTATTTTTATTAATAATTATATGGTAATAATTATGTTCTTTTTATTTGGTTTAAAATAATATATGTTTAAAAATAAAATTTAACTTGTAAGGTATTCAACATCAGTAAGAATTATTTCATGTGTGAACTAAATTTTTCTAGTTACTCAACAAAATATCAGACTTCCCAGGTGGCACAGTGATAAAGAATCCTCCTGCCAATGCAAGAGAAGCAGGTTCAATCTCTGGCTGGTGAAGATCCCCTGGAGGAGGAAATGGCAACCCACTTTAATATTCTTGCCTGCAAAATCCCATGGACAGAGGACCCTGGTGGGCTACTGTCCATGGAATTCATGCAGAGTCACACATGACTGAGCACACATGCACACACACACACACATATACACACACACAAAATACTAATCTTGTAGTTTGCAATGTTTTCAGTTCAGTTCAGTGGCTCAGTTGTGTATGACTCTTTGCAACCCCATGGACTGCACCACGCCAGGCCTCCCCATTAGCAGCTCCTACCATTTACTCAAACTCATGCCCATGAGTTTTACTCATGCAATATTTTACTATTTTAAAATTTAACATGAAGGACCTGCATCAATCACATATAATGTGTGTGTGTGTGTGTGTGTGTGTGTGTGTGTGTCTGTGTCTGTGTGTCTGTGTGTGTGTAGTCACTAAGTCATTCTGATTCTTTTGTAACCCCATGGACTATAGCTCACCAGGCTCCTCTGTCCATGGGATTTCCCAGGCAGGGATACTGGAGTGGGTTAGTATTTCCTCCTCCAGTCACATATAATAATAGACTTGAAATAACTCAAGTTCTATCGCTTCACCTTTGGTAATGGTAATCATGTACCATTGCTACCGTTGTTAATTTTGAAACCACAGGTATAAGTAATTACACATATGTATAGGGATTAAACACAGGGATATGTAATGACAGATGGCTTGGTCACATGAACTGTACAGAAAAATTTTAAAATATTTTGAACAAACTGATTCTCCAAACTATAGTGTATAGCTGAGTCCTGTATGAACAGAGTCAAATGTAGAATCAGAATTTTTTCAAATTAATTTCTATGTAAACCAATATTTATTAAAGGATACAGAAGTAAAATGTGCTGATTTGAAGTTTACACATATATTTTAGAACTCAAGGGTAATCATAGCATTTTTTTAGAATTTAGATTGATAAATATATATATTTATATTTAATTATATTTAGAATCAAGATTGCCAGGAGAAATATCAATAACCTCAGATATGCAGATGACAGCACCCTTATGACAGAAAGTGAAGAGGAACTAAAAAGCTTCTTGATGAAAGTGAAAGAGGAGAGCAAAAAAGTTGGCTTAAAGCTCAACATTCAGAAAACAAAGATCATGGCATCCAGTCCCATCACTTCATGGGAAATAGATAAGGAAACAGTAGAAACAATGTCAGAATTTATTTTGGGGGGGCTCCAAAATCACTACAGATGGTGACTGCAGCCATGAAATTAAAAGACACTTACTCCTTGGAAGAAAAGTTATGACCAACCTAGATAGTATATTCAAAAGCAGAGACATTACTTTGCCGACTAAGGTCCATCTAGTCAAGGCTATGGTTTTTCCTGTGGTCATGTATAGATGTGAGAGTTGGACTGTGAAGAAGGCTGAGCGCTGAAGAATTGATGCTTTTGAACTGTGGTGTTGGAGAAGACTCTTGAGAGTCCCTTGGACTGCAAGGAGATCCAACCAGTCCATTCTGAAGGAGATCAACCCTGGGATTTCTTTGTAAGGAATGATGCTGAAGCTGAACCTCAAGTACTTTGGCCACCTCATGCGAAGAGTTAACTCATTGGAAAAGACTCTGATGCTGAGAGGGATTGGGGGCAGGAGGAGAAGGGGACGACTGAGGATGAGATGGCTGGACGGCATCATGGACTTGATGGACGTGATTCTGAGTGAACTCCTGGAGATTGTGATGGACAGGGAGGCCTGGCGTGCTGTGATTCATGGGGTCGCAAAGAGTCGGACACGACTGAACTACTGAACTGAACTGAACTGATATTTATATGATATATATTTTCTAATGTTTATCTTTTAAGCAACAGTTTAAAATTCATGGTCTTTAGTAATGATTTAAAATATTGACTTTATTGTTTCACATTTTCAACAATGTACTGCTTATGCTTGTACCCAAGATGGAGCATTCTCTCAAGTCCATCCTTGGTACACCACTGCTCTAGTGTCAGAATTTTCAGTATATAAGCTCTTTTCTTTCTTATATAGCCTCAGAATTAGAGTAGCATTTGCTGTCATAATTGATGTAATTGATGTCATAAGAAGACTCCAAATATATAATGGGCCAAATATATAGAGTTAGAAATTTTGTGCTCATGTAAATCTAAATGCTTACAAACTACATATGTCATGGGTCTGTAAGGATATTCCTGACTGGTAGGCAAAGATTTCTGATAGCAAATAGTGAATTCTATTTCACATAGTCATCTGGAATTCAGGCAGTTTAATTCCAGGTACCATGAACAGTATTTTACAGACATTAACACCTTTCATCTCAGTAACTTATTTAATCCCTCGTTCTTTCATAAAAATCATTTTCCAATGGTTCATGGATACTGCCTAAAGACTTGATAAACAGAAAACTATGATTACACAACTGCTACTTCAAGTTTTTCACATGCCACTCAATCTATCCAACCTCTAAAACTAAGAACTGGGAGGCGGGGGGGAATGGCTTTCGTGTTTATATCATCCCTCTGTGCATGCATGCTAAGTCACTTCAGTCATATCTGACTCTTTGTGACCCTATGGACTCTAGCCTGCCAGAATCTTCTGCCCATGGGATTTCCAGGCAAGAATACTGCAGTGAGTTGCCAGGCCTTCCTCCAGGGGCTCTTCCTGACCCAGGGATCAAGCCTGAGTCTCATGTCTCCTGTACTGTCAGGCAGGTTCTTAGCCACTAGCACCACCTGGGAAGTTCTATATCATTCCTATCTATACTATTCATTGGCACATGTTATCTAAATTCAATCCAGATTCACGCCAAGGTTACTGATGCCCTTATTTTGTTTCATGGGTGTGCCTTAGATCATCAACCCCTGGCTATGCCCTCCTTGATCAAAGTCCCAGACACTACCTAACCCACTCCTGTAGTCACTGTTTTTGAATTTTACACATAATATAAGAGCTGTTCTATCCTAAATTATAGTGACTTGACGTGATATTAATCTTGAACATTGTATGCTAATATATGAGACTGAAAACATTGGCTGTTTCTCTAATATAATGGAGCAAAATTTCATAAACTACACTTGAGAAAGTCAAACTATTTTCTTTACAAGAACATGGACTTCAAGCTAAATGGGATACACCATTTTTATAGTGGTGATTTTTGGTTTCATTATGTGACTGTCAATGACCACAAATAGTACTTGACTAAATTCTATCTGTTAACATAACAGCTACAGTTATTGATAGGTTAGGTTCTTGAAGACAGAAAGGTGGAGGTCAGGGTAGAAACAGCAACTTATTGGTTAAAGCACAGTGTGCTTAGTTTTGAAAATAAATCCCTGACCACAGAAACAATGCTTTTAATAAGCTAAAACAAATGACTTCTTACTGTGAAAATTTTAATGGCATCATCAACTCATTGGACATGAATTTGAGCAAACTCCGGGAGATAATGAAGGACAGGGTAGCCTGGAGTGCTGCAGATCATGGGGCTGCAAAGAGTCAGACACAACTGAGTGAATGAGCAACAACCATGACAATTTAAATATAATGTGATATGTTCTGTCTCTTTATATATATATATATATATATATATATATATATATATATATATGGGCTCATTTCACTACTTAGAAGAAATAGGCACTACTATTTTTCAGAACATAAAGGTATAATACAACCACCAAACCAATAGACAGAACATTTGCTTTTACTTCTGAAATAATGAGAATGGTTTATCTACTGACCTATTTATGTAAATAATGAGATTCTAAAGTAAACAGAGACGATTATCTGACTGCACATCAACAGAATGCCTTCAAGCAAAAAAAAAAAAAAAATGACAACCACATTAGCTTCAGATTCTGGGAATCACCAGTGTAGAGTGAAGAAAATAAAACTGCTAAGCAAAGTTCAAAATAGAATCTACATGTGGCTCTAACCCTCTGCTCTTTGAAAAGTCATTTTTCCTCTCTTGGTTGCAGTTCAGAGTTAGCTGATTGGTTTTACGTATCTGTAAATTAAGGGTATTGGTCCCCTGTTACCTGTAGAAGATTATACATATAAAGAATGCAAATACTACTTAATCAGCATTAACTGTTGGAAAAATACAGTAGTATTTTCTTCTGTAATCTTGAGTATTTACATGTATACTAAAAAATGTAATATTTACTATATATTCATATTCATAGTGAATATATTACTATATATTCTCTCATAATATTTACTATTTCTAGCATTTAGTATGTAATCTCTACTATTAAAAAGTAATTTAAACTAGTTTTATAAAGCATATGGTGGTACATCAGTGATACTTGTCTATCATATAATTCAAAAGGCACTCAGATAAAGAAGTAGCAACAACTGAAGTCTTTTCTATCCTCCTGAAATTTAGAAACAGGTCTGCTCAGAAATAGCAGCATTTAACATGGGTCACGCAGCTAGAATATTCACACAATCCCAATAGCAGCAGGAATAATTCACTAAAGACACAGGCAGGGCACTGATGATTTGTTAAGTTTCCCTGAGACCTTTGCCGCAGGAGTGAAAACAATCTTTCTAAATTTCATGCTCTGAATCTCATCTGTATGTAGAATTATATTTTTGAATTTTCCCTGAGAACAATAATTGTAACCTTTTACAAAGAGTGGATTTGTTCTCAGCAGAGCCAACCCCTCCGCCACCCACCCCAGGGAACACAACTATCATTGTCACCCGGAGAAGCCAGCAATGTGAAGACCAGAACACTGCACCTGTTTTTTCACTGTTATCAAATGCCAGCCTGGGGGCTACCCCTGGTAAGAGAGGTCTGACTTCTAAACCACACAGCAACATAAACTCTTCTTAAAAAAAAAAAAAAAAAAACAACTTTTGTGTGCAAACAGTTTAGCAGCATGCTTTCTTCCTGGGAGGAAAAAGAGCATGCCTCTTACCATGGAGCCTTCCAGATGTATTTATCCTTTGCAAGCTCAGTATTATGAATAGAGTTATAAGAAGCTTCCCATGATTACTCAGCTTTAGTTTAAGAATGAAGGGTTCATGATAAGAAAGTGATATTAGTAAGAAAACAAACTTATGTTTAGTATTCTTGCAAGGAAGTAATGACTTGAATCACCCCATTTACACTTTTTGTTGACTTTTTAAAATAAAAAAATAGCTTTATAAGGTATATTGACAAGCCATTCAGCAGGACACTTCTTCCTATTCCATAGACTGTAAAACAATGTCCGAGGTATAAATTTAGGGTGACAGGGAGCCTATTTTCAATCTTTAATTAAGAGAAAAAAGGATAAAGCACTTTTAATCTTCTCCTTTAGTGGAAGAAAAGTGTCAATCTTCTAATAGCTTTAAATAAATAAACACACAAACCAACAAATGGACAAAAAGAAAACTTAGGTGCATGTAACAGGTACACAGTTCCACGCCATCTCCCTTTCATTTTGCCCTCAGTTAATACAATTTGTGATCTCAAATTCGGGTATATGACTTCACAAATCCTGACTGTTGACTGTGGCAGTTATCTCTGTAGATATACACACAGAAGTGGAATGTTAATCTTCAGAGTGTGTGTGTGTGTGTGTGTGTGTGTGTGTGTGTGTGTGTGTGTGGTGTGTGCAAGCGAGAGAGGTAGGTGAGAGGAGGGAGAGAAGAGAAAAAGAGAGGAAAATATGATTGCATAGTTTATTTGTAATTTACTCTTACTTTTTCTTTTGGCAGGACATTTCAAAAGAAAGCCGTGTGTTTTAAAACATAAAAAAGAAAAAGAAAAGAAAACCAAAAGGGTTCTTGTAAGTCAGACCCTAGAGCAGTTTGAAAACATCAAATAAAACCCCTCCAGCATGTTTTCCCCATGTGATGCCTTTGTACATTCATTTCAGCCTGTGGGCACATTTCCCATGACATACAAAAGGTTTCAGTGCCATGTTGATAGATATAAATATATATAAATTACTCATTTGCCACTCGGTCTACTGAGTTCCACACTGCTTTCTATAAAATGTATTTCATATGAAAATGAGTTCTTGGAAGACAAACATTATCCCAGCCCATGATTAGAAAAGTAGGATTATAACTCTTTGATTATATATTCCTAGGATATGTGTCAAACATCACAGTATACATGGTTATGCATCAAAGTTATAAACTATACATATACAAACACATAAATATATGTATCTGTGTATGTGTGCATATTAATGCATGTGCATCTATACATTTATATATTTTACATTTATTTGGAGAGAGAGATATATGGATTTATATTCATAGCTATGTATATATGGAGAGGGATATATAGATATCCTTTTTCTATTGTCTATTAAATATTTATAAGCCTATTTTTCTATGCTTTTCTTTGCTCTTCTAATATCTGCTGCTTATTTCTGGTGCGTGTCTGTGTTTATTTTTCTTTTTAAGATTTTGAAATAGATGTAATTTGTTCACTTGCTTGAATTTATTATTACAATTGTTTTATAGAAAGCTGATTCTATGATCTAATGTAACAAGTAATGTTTTATATACCACAACTTTTAAACTTTTAAGTCCTAGAATTCAAAGAATTGAAGAAAAGATATAGAAATAATTGCTAAATATGCGTTCACCCCATGCAAACAAGAGTCATGGCCATCGTTTGCTTTGCAGCTTTTCATTAGAAACCTTTGGTCTTGAATACAGAACAACAACAACAACAACAAAGCTATTTCGGGACTTTACGTTGGTTCTATGCAATCACTGGTCTAAGCTGTTGATCACTCTGCCTTACTTATGGGGTAAAACATTCTACAAACATATGAAACAAGTCTACAAACATATGTGAAAAGCCATAAGAAGGCTTTCCCAAGCCTTTATCTTTGGAGTAAGGATCCTAATTTTAGAATGCAACCCCTGAGTTTCATGTGGAACCTGACTCTAGAAACCAAGCCGCCTGTCTGCAGTTTTGGCACATCTCTACTGTCTTGACAACCGGTGGTTCATTTCTGTTTCACACACTGACAGCGATCACACACTGACAGCGAGCCCCAATCGTGCTTCAGCAATTGAGTTCCCAAAACATTATCAGCACCAGCCTGCTGTTTCTTTAGACATTCAAGTTCTCAAACAAACAAGTAGATGTTTTAATTATTTTTTTAATCCAGAGAATATATTTTAAAATCAGTCAGCTATTTAAAATAAGTCATCAAAATATTCTAATGGCAAGTTTAGTAAGTGAGAAGTGAAAAATGTGCCTTGTATTGTTCCTGCTTATTTAGAACTAAGCATGAGATACCTAGGCATTTAAATCCCATTCTTGCTTGTGTAATGGGGATTTGAAAGGATACAATGATTAATGAGTTTCAGATACGGTATAAAAGTAATCTATGGTGAGACAAATTCTTAGCTGAATTGGTAGCTCTACCCAGCAGAGGCATTTGAATACTTTGAGAGGAACTAAGAAATTAAGAAATGAACAAAAATGAATAGGATTTGCTTGGCACCAACGGGAAACCTTGGCTTAAATTCAACATTCAAAAACTAACTAAATTGGTTTTATTGCTCAGCTTATGTTCTTTTCGTCTCAAAAAGTCATTCATGTTGTTGTTGTTGTTGTTGTCATTGTTTTCCTGAGGCTTTACAGACTCAGCAGAGGACAGTAAAATAATTTATTAAAGTAACAGAGGGTCAGGGGCACAGTTCTTGAGGCTCTAGCCTACTGTGTTCCCTCTTTACCTGGCAAATAAATAAAGCCACTCGTTCCCCTCCTCCATAATTCTGTCTCTGTATTTCTGTTTGGCATCAGTGCACAGACAGCCCAGAGTTTGGCAGCAAGAGTGACCTCTCTATTTCTGTTTTCTCCAACTCCTTCAGTTTACAATAGTCAAGGTGCCACAACTGAGGGTGTCGTGTCCTGAACCCCATCAGCTCAAAGGTGGATGCGAGGAGGGCCACATCAAGTGATCACCATGGACACAAGAATCTGGCCAACCCTGTGCTCTTCCTCTGGGCTGCTGAGTACGTTTCCTATGAGTTCATCTACAGAGGGGACAGAGGGGGCTGCACAGGGACAAAGCAGGTGACCCCATCCCATGAGACTAAGCATTCAGTCCTGAGTCCAGCCACAGCCCAGTTGTCTAAGAGACTGAAACTCCCTCCAGGTGAAAGAAGTTAATAATTAAGGATGGTATGCTGCCCATAAGCATGTGGGCCCCAGACTTGTTGGATCTGAAGGTTGACTCCTACTAACTTCACCATCAACCCATCAGAAGCATGTCCATGAGCTGATCATCCCCTCTTAGAACGATCACTATAAAACTTCTCACTGTCTTCTCCAAGTTGGGACACATGGCTTTGAGAGCATTAGTGCACTGTAGCCCCATCTACTTGGCAAAGTAATAAATCTATCCTTTTCTACTTCACCCCTCCCAAAATAAGAACGGTGGGTCTACCTTTAATAACACATAGCTAGATGTAAATGCATGTGGATACTATTGCCATGACACATTGTTATAATTATGCTAGGAAATAAATAGATAATGAACAATCAAACCCAAATAAAGTCCCTAGATACCCACATGGAGTTTCATTTTTAATAGCAAGCTTGAACATCAGTTCCTAAGTGTTTAGAAAATAAAAATATAATATCCTCTGCTGATTTGGAAGGGATAATGCCATGCTCTCATTTGTTCTAAGAAAGGAAACTGAGCACTAAGAAAATATGACTACACTTTGCCTCAGAACCTTTCCAGGATGATATCATCAAGAAAATAAAATTAAAAACAAACATAAAAACAGACCAAAAAATGAAAAAAAAAAAAAACTTTCATTGCAGAATTAAAAATTCAGTACAAGAGATATTAAGTGATATGGCCAATGTACAAGTGGGAAGAAAATATGAGTCTTCTATTTGCTAGTGAGATTAGGGTTTACTAAAATTGAATATATCTGTCAATAAAGAGCATGGGCTTCCCTGGTAGCTCAGTCGGTGAAGAACCTGCCCTCAGTGCAGGAGACCCGGGTTCAATCCCTGGGTTGGGAAGATCCCTGGAGTAGGAAATGGCAATCTACTCCAGGATCCTTGCCTAGAAAATCCCATGGGCAGAGCAGCCTGGTGGGCTGCAGTCCACAGGGTCGCAAAGAATCAGGCACTACTGAGCGACTAACACAACAACAACAGAACATAGCACCTAGATGTGGAAGGGAGAAGAAATCAGTACTCTTAAATACTCCCACACCACTGAGGACCATGTAAAGATGGAAGAAACAGGAAGAGAACTGCCATATATTTTGTGCTAATCACTATGCTAAGTAGTTTGAATTCATTTTGTCATTCAGTTCTCATTTTCAGAAGAGGAAACTGATGCACAGGACTTAGATGTTCTTGACATTTCCTTTGTCAGTTGTAGTGCTAGTTGAAATTTCAAATCTATTAAGTTTTAAAAATCAGGTTTGTTATACTATTTCATCCTGCTGAGACTGGAACAGAGCATATAGGAAATACTGTTTTCATAATCTTAGAAACACACCTTCTCAACTAAAAGGCATATGATAGGTTTTACTTTTGATCATAAATCAACATTATCAGGAAAAACATTTTATTTCTAGATGAAGAATCTTTGAATCATTTTACTTCTGACCTCTAGTCTTTGTTACTTTGCCCTCTCCAAAACTATTTCCTACTTTATGGCCACACTCAGAGTATATTTTAGATACAACAAAATCTACTTAATTTTGCTGCGATTGTTTTTCATTTCTACATTGGTGAAGTCCTAACCAGAGTACATTAAGAACCAGAGTTGGTTCTTACTTATAAAAATATCACAGATATGCATAGATATTTATCAATTTTCACCTTCATATGCCCTTTTTATCTAACTGATTTTATTGCATCTTGTTCACAGGACTTTTTCAACTTTACAAAGTAGTTGATATAGTCATTTACTATTTTAATTAGAAATATTTTCAAAAACCATTTTGGGGGCCATAACTTTATGTACATAAGAGAAATTTAAAAACACTACTTTTGAACTTTTAATCCTTATTAGTCGGACAATTATATATGTCTTATTGTCTCTTTAAAATTTAAGATTTTTGTGATTCAGAAGGAAACTATTTCAAAGTCTTATCTGGATTGAAAAACTTACTAAGTCATATTTTAATAGATTAAATGTAAATGAACTAAAAATATACACTAAATCTCTCTCTGATTTAAATTTAAATCAGACATCAAAACTGACATGGTATAGCTCAACAAATTCTATTCAGTTTTAAAGAGTTTTTAATATTTCATATTTAATAGTAACCAAATGTAATATAAGAAGTCACTGTCACAGTAATACATATTAAATACATAAAATATTTGGATAGCTACTTAAATTATGCAGATAATCTTCAATGAAAAGGAGTTGATAACTTATTTTGCGACCTCTGATGTATTTATTTTACACAAATGATAGTTAGATTTTCTTAATTTTAAGAGGCACTTGAGCCAAGACACTAATTCTTGATCCACCCCTTTCCCTGAGCACCACAGGGCTGCATTTGAAGCATGATACAATTTTAATTGCAAAGATTTATCATTATGACATGTAATTTCTAACTACACGAAATGACAATGTAATGCATAGGTGTGAAATTCAGCCACACATTGACTATGCGAAAAGTGACAGCAATGACATAGGCTGCTGCTTTGCTCATTTCATTTTCCTAAAAGACACAGCTATAGGTAGGCCATGTACTAACTACTTTATTATATCTACCATCTTTTCCTTGCAAAACATACTAAATAATATTGTTTGAATTACCCTATGAAGCACAAATCAAATTTCATAGTATTTGGTAGATAGGTGGTGAATCTGGATTACTACTGAGTCAGACATGAACTCTAGAACTGATTTTGTTTCATTTTCTTCCCTTTGGTAAATGAGGATTCAAACCCAACCATATATAGATTAATATATATTTTAAAAAATCTTTATAACAACCTAGAAGGGTGGGAAGAGGTGAGAAGTGGGAGGGAGGTTAAAAAGAGGGGGACACATGAATATTCTACGGGTGACTCATGGTGATGTATAGCAGATACCAACACAATATTGTAAAGCAACTTTCCTCTAATTAAAAATAAATGTTTGAAAAAATCAGAATAATAAAATATCTTTTTTTAAATTCAAGTTTTATTTTTACTTTATTTTACTTTACAATACTATATTGGTTTTGCCATACATTGACATGAATCCACCACGGGTGTACATGCGTTCCCAAACATGAACCTCCCTCCCACATCCCTCCCCATAACATCTCTCTGGGTCATCCCTGTGCACCAGCCCCAAGCATCCTGTATCCTGCATTGGACATAGACTGGCAATTCGTTTCTTACATGATAGTATACATGTTTCAATGCCATTCTCCCAAATCATCCCACCCTCTCCCTCTCCCTCAGAGTCCATAAGTCCGCTCTACACATCTGTGTCTCTTTTGCTGTCTCGTATACAGGGTCATCATTGCCATCTTTCTAAATTCCATATATATGTGTTAGTATACTGTATTGGTATTTTTCTTTCTGGCTTACTTCACTCTGTATAATTGGCTCCAGTTTCATCCATCTCATTAGAACTGATTCAAATGTATTCTTTTTTACGGCTGAGTAATACTCCATTGTGTATATGTACCACAGCTTTCTTATCCATTCATCTGCTGATGGACATCTAGGTTGTTTCCATGTCCTGGCTATTATAAACAGTGCTGCGATGAACATTGGGGTACATGTGTCTCTTTCAATTCTGGTTTCCTCAGTGTGTATGCCCAGCGGTGGGATTCCTGGGCCAAAGAACTAAACAGACATTTCTCCAAAGAAGACATACGGATGGCTAATAACAAAATATCTTTAAAATTTTTCCTCCCTCTCTCTAGAACCTTGAATAAAATCATTTTTCAAATAATACAGTAAAGAGAACACTAGACTAAGGCAAGGATCAAAAATCTTATCTTGACCAAATGTACAACTTTTGGAGCTAAATCAAAACAAAATAAAACACACACCAAATATAATTATTTAATATTGTTTTTTTTTAAATTCTAGTGTTAATTTTTAAAAGGTCATGAGGTAAGTTCCCAATTAGAGCACTTTTTAAATTCTGTTAATATACTCTATTAGTTTAGTTCCTAATATCTGTAGGAATAAACCTAAATAGCCTATAAAATTATTTTTCAATATCACAAGAAATAATTCAATCCATTTATGTAATCTTCATCTTTTTTAGAATAATTTAACTTCTCAGTGAAGAATCTACATTAACTAAAGCTTCATTAGGAAATAAAACAGAAAGACTGAATTGAGGAACATGACCTCCTCATATGAGTAATCTCACAGATTCTCAATTCATTCACACATAGCAGAAGATGATAACAGTTCAGTGTCGTGTGACCTCCTTCCTTCTCAGAAGCTCTGTAGCATGACGATAAAGGAAAAATCTGGAATTATAAAGACTGGCTTCAAATCTGAACCTCATGGATTAAGCAACAGGCCTTTATGTCTTATTGCTTAATTTGAAAGCTGCAGTTTCTTCATCTTCAAAGTGGAAATAATCACAGTAACCTACTAATTGGGGTTGTTATAAGGATGAAGAGAGACAATGTTTATAAACCAGTAACTTACACACAGAAATACATATTATTTATGAATGTTATTATAATTTTTAATAATAATAGTAGTATATATATATATATATATATATATCCTGGGTTCTGTTATACTATATAGATATTTTGTTTCCTAGACTTATGCTAAAAAGAGCAGCAACAAAGATACAAAGACTAAAAGAATTTTAGTAAAATTCTTTTTTACAGTTTTAAAAAAGAATTTAAAGCTTTACAGTTTTAAAGCTAGAAAATTCATAATAGTAAGTACTTGATGAGACATCAACAGATGTTTAATTCTACATAATATAGAACCACCTCACCAAACGTTAAAGCAGAGTATTTAGATAATTTGGAAAATATTAAAATTGAAATCATGCTTTACTTTGTCAATATCACAATATACTCATTAAATGTCATTTAAATATCAAATTTGAAGTCTCTTTCATAGTAGATTGAAAATACAAAATGTTCTTTTCAATACCAGCTTTTTCCCACATTACTGATACCAAAAATCAAACCTCTAATTTGCATCACAGTACTATTGAAATTGAGTGAATTGAATAGTCCTCAAAGGAAGAAAAAGTTTATGAATTATCATTTTTTCTTCATTTTTTCCCTGCAGGTATTCCTTAAAATTGCTGTGGTTATTATGATTTAATAACTAACACAATTTGACTTAGCTTACAATAGAATTATAGCTAGAAAGTATAAAGTATATTTTACAGAAGGGTCATAAAGTATTAAGGGTGGGAGGAGGGTAACATACTATGAGATCTAGAATAACAGACAAAAGCATTGTGCTGAACTTCCAGGTAGGCTGGAAAAAAAGATACAAGTGAAAACATTCTTTTTTATTTTTTTTCTCTGATATCCTATAATAACCTTATATATATTGCCAAAAGAGGAAAGTTTAAGGGAAATTCCTAGAAAAATGTTTTCTTTTTGTTTATTTTTTACCTTTTCAAAGGTATTGTTTATTACATCAAAAGGTGTTGAGCAATGCAAATTCACATTTCTCTATCTTTTGATAGGTATAAATAAATGGAAAATACCACTCACATTTTTATGAAATATTGGCTATTTCTATTCCAACTTGTTTCAGATGCTTCCACATTAAACAGTTTAATAATTACAAGAGCAGCAATTTTGCTATGATTCATGAAAATAATGTTTGTTGCATCTCTATTTCGTTTACATATAATTAGTTTATCATTTTATTCTGTTGAATAAAATGCATACATATTTCATATTTAATATTGTTAAGACTTGATTTTCCATACCATCATTTACACTTATACTGGGATTTTACTTTTTCTTTCTTTCTTTTTTTTTTTTTTTCCAGTGTGGCCTGCAAATAGTGATCAAAAACTTGTTTTTACAATTGATGATGACTAAGATTTGAGGCTATGGTTTTCCCAGTGGTCATGTATGGATGTGAGAGTTGGACTGTGAAGAAGGCTGAGCACTGAAGAATTGATGCTTTTGAACTGTGGTGCTGGTGAAGACTCTTGAGAGTCCCCTGGACTGCAAGGAGATCCAACCAGTCCATTCTGAAGGAGATCAGCCCTGGGATTTCTTTGGAAGGAATGATGCTAAAGCTGAAGCTCCAGTACTTTGGCCACCTCACGTGAAGAGTTGACTCATTGGAAAAGACTCTGATGCTGGGAGGGATTGGGGGCAGGAGGAGAAGGGGACAACACAGGATGAGATGGCTTGATGGCATCACTGACTTGATGAACGTGTGTCTGAGTGAACTCTGGGAGTTGGTGATGGACAGGGAGGCCTGGCATGCTGCGATTCATGGGGTCTCAAAGAGTCGGACATGACTGAGCGAAGGAACTGAACTGAACTGAACTGAAGATTTGGTGAAATATGGTAGTTACCTATTTGACAAAACATCCTATAGTAGAGTTTCTTTTGTTACTAATTTGCTATTAAATAAATATTATGTAATGAAAAACTTTCAACATAAACTGGACAATTCTAAACATAAGTTATTGTCTATGCCATAAATAATTCTCATCAGACTTTTCAATATAATTTCTCTACTATAAAAACCATTATAATCTCCTAGTCCTTAGCTTTTTCAATTAAGTTATTTAAGACAGAGACTTAGGGACCTACTTATAACTAAGTGATTTTAGTCTCCGCTGTGAGGGGCAGAGTAAAAATCTCATTTTTAAAAAGTCAGATTTCTGACAAATAGAAATCCTAAGTCCTAATGCCTAGCAGCTGAAAGCATATTAAAAAGTAAAGCATGGCATCCAGAACTCAGCTTGCTCAAATATAATATGGTCATGCGCTAAATCATAAATGAGAGCTTTTATACTATACAATTTGATCACGTAAGTCAAACATGCTTTCAATGACTGTAAAAGTCGACTGTTTCTATTATTCTTACAAAAGCATTCTTCCTCTCAAATATTATAATAACGAGTAATATTTATTTCCGGAACTGCACTTAATGCCATATATGTGTGTATGAGTTCAGTTGTGTCTGATTCTTTGGATCCCATGGGCTGTTGCCTGCCAGGTTCCTCAGTCCAGGCAAGGATACTGGAGTGGGTTGCCATTTCCTACTCCAGGGAATTCTCCCAACCCAGGGATCAAATGAGTGTGTCTTGCCTCTTCTGCATTGGCAGTTGGATTTTTTGCCACTGTGCCACCTGGGAAGCCCACTTAATGCTATATGTAAATTACAATTCAACTTTCACAACTGTCTTTCAAACTACATGCTCATCACACTCATTTGAAGAGGAAATTAAGGCTTAAAACATTGAATAACTTGCATCTAAAAAGGATTTGAATGGAGGGCATCCGGATTTAGAGCCTCTGCTCTAATTCTTTCTTCATGCTTGTAAATTTCACTGCCTCCTGCTTGGGTTCAGAAAATATGCTGTCCTTTTAAGACTTTACTGCCTGATTGCCACTAACCACATGTGGCTATTTAAATTTAAATAAATTATATTAAATACAATTGAAAATCAATTCCCTTCATCACACTAGCCACCTTTCAGGTTCTCAGTAGCCACATCTGGCTACTGACCACTCAATTTATGGAGCAGAGACTGAATGTTTCTATCATCATAGGAAGTTCTATTGGACAGCTCTTCTTTAGATGGTAAAACAGATTAAAATGAGGGCACTTGATCCCATAGATGCTTGACCAAAAATTAATATATAAATAACTGGGGAAAATACATTCCCAATGTTTTCACATTGCAGTTGGTGGGTAAATATTTGTCAGAACTATAATATTTACTGAGAGAAGACAGGGATGAAGAGATAATTTGGATGAGCTCATATCTCAGCACAATGTCTTGAATATACAAGTGGAAGAAAACAAAGCTAATAAATATTTGAACTGACATCACTTTCCAGAAGAATCCTGAACTTTCACTGGTAAAATGGGGTCTATTAATAAACATCTGAATCATGGTTAAGAGAATGTAACTTCTATTTTTAAAAAGCTGCAGTCAATAGCAATAGCTATAAAATTAATTAATAAATAAACTTTTAATAGTTATTAATTATGATACTTTGTGTATCATCATGATACTTAATTAATAATGATACTTTTAAATTAAACTCAGTGTTTATAAGATTGTCATTTTATGTGTTTGCTTGTATTTTATTGTGAACTCACCATTTCCCATTCATACATTCCTGATGTATTTAAGTATTACGTAACAATTAAAATCAAGAAGGTCTTACTAAAACACAACCTTAATGTCTTCTGTTTAAAGTTTGAATTTTTCTTGTTTATAGCCATTTTAATATCTTGCTGACTGTGGCCTCACCTGGAGAAATTGTCCTATTTCTTAGGAATGGCATAATATGAAGAAATGAAAAACAAATCTAGATTCTAGAATAAGGTGCCCTTATTAACCACAAACCAGTGAATCCTAAATGAGATCCAATCAGTCAATCCTAAAGGAAATCAATCCTGAATATTCATTAGAATGACTGATGCTAAGGTTCCAATACTTTGGCCACCTGATGCAAAGAGCTGACTCATTAGAAAACACCCTGATGCTGAGAAAGTTTGAAGACAGAAGAAGAGGATGGCAGAAAACGAGATGGTTGGAGGGCATCACCGACCCAATGGAGATGAATGTGAGCAAGCTCTGGGAGATGGTGAAGGACATGGAAGTCTAGCATGCTACAGTCCATGGAGTCGCAAAGAGTCAGACACAACTGAGGGACTGAACAACTATTAACTACAAAACTTCAAGCTTCATTTCCTTAGATGTAAAGTGACAATAAAGACTCTTTCCAGGTCAACACTAACGAGCTGTTTGTGAAACAAAGAGAAGCTTGAAAGCATTTTGTAAAGTTTGAAACTCCATGACAATGTGGGATATTAAAATTATCATGCCTATGGTAAACATGGAAAGGCAACAACATGGAGCCTCTTTTCTTACCTCTGACCCAGAGTCTTAGCATCTGCCAAGAATGGGGCTGCCTCTTCTAAGTAAACTTGTCAAATATCTCACATAGTCTTTATTCTCGTTAAATACAGTTTCAGGTTCTCCCCAGATATTACTCACACTGTTTCATGAGTTCCGATTTGATTCCAGCAAATCAGAATGTGCCATAATCTAATGATTCTGGCCCCAACTTGTTTGGTAACTGGGAATGATGCAGAGAATTTACCAGCTCTTTTCAGTTGAGTATCTGCAGGGCTGGGCTTCCCAGGCAGCTTAATGGTTAAGAAGTCACCTGCCAATGCAGGAGACACAGGTTGCATCCGTGAGTCAGGAAGCTCCCCTGGAGGAGGGCATGGCACCCCACTCCAGTATTCTTGCCTGGGAAATCCCATGGACAGAGAAGCCTGGCAGGCTACAGTCACAAAAAGTTGGACACGACTTAGTGACTAAAAACAATAGCAACAATTTGCAGGCCCAGCAAAGCAAATGCGAAGAAGAGGAGGTAGATACTCTGATATTCTTACTTCTTTCCTCAGAGTCAAATCATGGACTTATGGTGATAACAAATCAATTTCTCTCACTGCATTTCAGACCTTGAGGAGCAAAGAATTTCCTCCATTTTCTAAATGTCATAAGCAAACAAGCATGCTTTCTTCATAAATGGGCTTTAATATGGGAGTTTGTTGACCTTACATATTTTCTTAGAATATATATATACTTTCTCTTAGGGAAGGGAACATACAGATCTTGGTATATGTTAGGGACAAGAAAGAATAATGACAGGTTTAAAGTCTCAAGTAGGGAATTTTCCTGAAAGAGTCCCATTAGGCTAAATTTCCTCAGATTTTCCTAAGGATGCTCTAGAGATGGAAAAGAATGCAGTTCATAGAATGGGAATTTTCAGGAACCCTGAATGGGAAATAAACCAAGGGTGTTGCTTCTTATGGACTAAGTAGATTATCTTAGTACTTGTGACAGAAAACATGATGGCTAGTGAAGAAAAAAAAAAAAAATGACCTTATTCCCTGGAGATTCCCCTTCCCATGTTTCATTTTTCCAGTAATGATCTCTTCTGATCAGTGATACAGCAGAAGAAATTCCCTTTTTACCTTCATATGGTTCCATAAATTTGCTTATCAGTTCTCTAAAGCTAAGTCCTAGAAATTGCTGAACCAGTCACTCTACCTGATCCCATAATTATAACATTTCCTTTCAACTGTGCTTCTGTCTTACTTATACACATAAATGTATTGTAGTTCTCATTTTTCTAGTTAATGCACACTGTTTGACATGACAAGCAAACAATCTTCTTTAGAAAACATTGGCTAGAGTATCAATTTTAGAAATTGTGGACCTGATCTAAAAATTGACACCTTCATAAGAATATGCCACTCTTCACTGATTCCATCTGACTCACAGGATTTTCACTGTAGGTTAGTTTTGATCAGATCATTTTCCAAGTAATTTACCTTAAGCTAGGAATATTCTTGGGATCATTTTGTTCCTGTAGATATCACAATATGCTGAGTGCTGCTTCTTATGTAAATATTGGTAGTACTTTTGTCAAACACCGTATTTAACAGCAATCCCTGAAATAGGCTAGTTGAACCCACTCAAACATTACTAAGACCTCTCACAGAGCTGCTGAAGAATGCTTAGTGACTCTACTGTCAGTAAAAGAACTTAGAATGAATATGTCTCTTGTCTAGGTCAAGACAAATGTCAGGGGCAATGAAGAGTGAAACATGATGATGGGAATTTGAAATGAAGGGCTAGGGCAACAGGTGCTTGGCATGAGACACTGAAAGACAGGAAAGAAGAGCTGTGAAGTACCCAAAGCAGTAATCAGACTGAAAGTAGTCAAAGAAAAGCCTCAGGCCTCTCACTGCCGAGAAAGAGATCTTATACTTAAAGTAGTTTCAAAGCAGAATCAGGTAGAGAGGCTGAAATTTGGAGCATCCTTTTGTCTAAACAAATCACTTCTCAAAGCCGCAGTGAAGCAATAGGCATCTATCTGAATATGCAGAAACAGGTACAATTGTTTTGTCCATGTGTTGACACAAAAGACAGCTAAAAACAAAACAATACAGAGAAAGAGCACTGCGGTTTCCTAAGTACTCTCTACATGGAAGGTGCTGTGGTTGACAAGTTCCCTGCTTTATTATTTCACTAATGCCTATAACTAGTGCTGTGAGGCAGAATTTTCCTGGGGTTTAAAGATGAAGATTCTGAGTCTCAGTGAGACACGCTAAGTGATGATATGACATTTAAACTGATTTTTCTGGTTCCACATCTATGCTTTCTGATATACACTGAGTCAATTACAGGTGGCCTGTCCATCTCAAAATTATTTATTTGAGAATTACTGAATAACGCCAAACTGGGTTAGGAAATTTAAACGTTAGAAGGTGCTGCAGTTCTTTCATGTACTACTTTAATTTGTAGCCATTATATACTCGAAGGCAGACATTCAGATGTACTTCTCAGACATTTCATCAATTCAGACATTGTATTTCCTAAACTAACCATTTTATTTTATTTTTAGTCTAGGAGAATTCAGTAAATTTAATATATCCTTTACATTATTATTGTGGGAGCCTCAAAATAACAAGCATTTTATTTTTTTTTTATTTCATCCACATCTCAAATAATTAAGATGACTCAGTACACAGTTAACAAACATAAATAGCCATATATATTATAGGCAGTAATATATGAATCTATAAGTCTAAGCTGAGCACCGAAGAATCAATGCTTTTGAACCCTGGTGTTCAAGAAGACTCTTGAGAGTCCCTTGGACTGCAAGGAGATCCAACCAGTCCATCCTAAAGGAGATCAGTCCTGAATAGTCATTGGAAGGATGGATGCTGAAGCTGAAACTCCAATACTTTGGCCACCTGATAAGAACTGACTCATTTGATAAGACCCTGATGCTGGGAAAGATTGAAGGCGAGAGGAGAAGGGGACAACAGAGGATGAGATGGTTGGATGACATCACTGACTCAATGGACATGAGTTTGAGTAAACTCCAGGAGTTGGTGATGAACAGGGAGGCCTGGCGTGTTGCAGTCCATGGGGTCGCAAAGAGTTGGACACGACTGAGCAACTGAACTGAACTGAACTGAACTGATAAGTCTAAAAATACGTAGCATGTTTGGGTAACACTTGGAAAATAGAAATTTTGTATTTTTATCATCCCACTTTCACCTACTCAAAACATATATTCTCTAATTCATAAAGTGAAAATTTAAATATTCAATTTGAA
Source organism: Ovis aries (assembly GCF_016772045.2). Classification (NCBI taxonomy): domain Eukaryota; kingdom Metazoa; phylum Chordata; class Mammalia; order Artiodactyla; family Bovidae; genus Ovis; species Ovis aries. Next base: position 213,715,615 of record NC_056055.1, read on the forward strand.
ATTTGGTGTAAAAAAACAAATGCACATCTTAAATTTGTACCTAGGTTATCATCATTATAAAAAAGGATATAGATACTAGAACAGATATAAGTACCCTTAGGTATTTCTCAAAGATTCCTTCATATCTACAATATAAAATATAGATTAAATTATATCATATTTTCCACCATTACTAACAGACAAGGCAATTTTGTAAATTATAAAAGAGCAAAATAAGAGTGGTTTTTATGTCCCATATAATAAAATAACTTTTATATTTTGGCCAGACAGGTGACTAAATACGTAGGAGCTCATCAACTTAAGGTTTTAAATATATTAATCATTAATTTGAATTTCAAGTATGAATGTTTGTTTAAGACGGAGCTGATAAAATCATCAGAATATCATCACTGAGAATGATTAAGAAGAACCACAGCCACATGCAAGTGACCTTAACTGAGGAAGAAATAAAACATTCTCCCTGAGTCTGTCCTGTAATGCAGCCATGTCATTCCCAGTGACCTGGAGGTGAATATATGTCTGATGGGAAACACTGATGGCAGTGCGTGCTCTCTCTTGACCAGAAAAGGACAATCAGTGTAACAGGGCACTGAGAGCTTGCCAAGACAAGTTCCTTACTCCACTTTGGATTGGCTGTCATATGCTTAGTCTACGGGCCTAACCCTTCGCACTTCCCCACCTCATTCATAATGGACCAGGGAAATGTGAGTGGCAGGAGGAAGACGAGTCTTTCTGCTTAGCCAGAAAACATGTTTACGTATAGATCTTGTCTTTGGTCACAACCACAACAAAAGTAGCTCAGTGAGATCTGTAGTAATGTTTATCATCCAAGGAATAGCTTCTGGTGAGCATAAAGCTAAATTAATAAAAATGCATAAGGTGAGGAGTTAATTTATATATGTGTAAGTGGTATCCAACTATTAACTCTTATATATGACAGTCCCCATGTTAACCAAATATCCTTTTTACACAAAGATAGAGTTTGCAGGTGCATATGTACTATTATAAAGGCATATCATTCTAAATATTATTCTAAAGTAAATACAGCAAAAAAGATTTCAGGAGAAACACAAAATATGAATATATCAAAAAGCCTTGAAATCTCAATCTCAAAATTATTTGCTATAACAACAGTACTTGTTATTTATTTTGTTGAAAGTGCTCAAAAAGAAAATCTTGCTTAAAAGGAAAATTCATGATAAAGTATTATTGTCCTTATAATGGTTTACCATTATATAAAGTTGATATTAGACAAAATGGTAATATGGAAGAAAGTTTATTCCCAGCATCTTGCATGTCCCTGCAATCTTTTATACAAACTTTTCCATCCAAGGCTTTCTTTGTGGCTCAGCTGCTAAAGAATCTGCCTGCAATGCGGGAGACTTTGGTTTGACCCCTGGGTTGGGAAGATCTCTTGGAGAAGGGAAAGGCTACCCACTCCAGTATTCTGGCCTGGAGAATTCCATGGGGTCGCAAAGAGTCAGACACGACTGAGTCTGACTTCCATCCAGGCTCCTAATGTGTTCTTTTCATTCCTATATCAATTGAGAGAATATTTCTTGTCATTAAATCATAAACATATCACTTTTCCTTCTCTTCTCTCCAGGAGATAATAAATGAATGAAAAGTATTTGGATCCAGCAAGGGTGAAGAGGCTAACCAGATATTTTGCTACCATTTATTAGTATCTTTAATTAATTAGAACATTGTTTTCAAACTTTAATAGTTATCAGAAATATTGGAAGTGAAAGTGAAGTCGCACAGTTGTGTCCGACTCTTTGCGACCCCATGGACTGTAGCCTATCAGGCTCCTCTGTCCATGGGATTTTCCAGGCAAGAATGCTGGAGTGGATTGCCATTTCCTTCTCCAGGGGATCTTCCCCACCCAGGAATCGAACCCGGGTCTCCCGCATTGCAGGCAGACGTTTTACCGTCTGAGCCACCAGGGAAGCCCGAAATATTGGAGGGGTCCTTAATATACATATTGGTCTTAATATGCATACAAATTCTGGAGCTCCAGCCCCAGAATTTACCATCCATTAGGTCTCAGGTGAAGCCCAAGAATCTGAATTTACAGAACAAGTACCCAGGTGATGCTGATACTGCAGGCCCCTTAAGAACTGGGTTAAAAGTTTAACTCACTACTGCAGTTAGGCAATGAGGTATGGGACTACTTAGCAGGTTTTCTGTTTCCCTCCACATTATGTGAACCCTGAGTCTAAAATTAGGGCTAGCCCCAGTAGTTCCACCCTTAATATAACATTATATATCTTTTTTTTTTTTTTGTATAACATATCAACAAGAAAATAAAGCTCCTTCCAAAACACAAAAACAATCTTACCTAAAGCGAACTGTAATGTTTGCTTACTATTTGGATCAAGTTACTTAGAAGACTAAATTCTCTAAGATATTACTGTAGAGCAAATTTTATCCCAATTCCTTTCTGATGAAGAGTTAAACAGTTACAAGTCTCCTGTCCTTCCTCGTATATTCTTATACACAAACATGGTGGTACTTACTGTAAAACTTCTGATTTTCAAAATAAGAGTAACACTATTGATCTTATTACCTAAAATATGATCAATAATTCTAGACTGTCTCATGGAATAGTGTTGGAATGTAGTCATCATTCATATAATATATATATATATATATATATTAAAATATCTGGAAAATTTCCAAAATATCTAAATTTTCCACCATTTATTTTACTGCACTTTTCATTAATTCATATTCAAATAAGAAATTAATAATAACTGCTGAACAAATACTTATCTTTTCTAAACATTCAAACAATTATCTCACTCATTTATTAATTTTCCATTTTTAGTGCTACAGAGGAAAATATCATAAGGTTTTCTGGCAATTTAGGGAATAATTTTTTAAGATAATAATGCTATATTTGGATATGAAACTAGTCAATCATAAGTAAGACAACTGTCAAAATAACAAGACATGGTGGAAGCTCACTAACAGAAAAGATATACTCAAATGTTGCAAAATTGTGACTAAATAATTCCTTTTTTATATTTTAATAGTATTGAGGTTAATTAAATGTGGAAATGAATAACTCTTTAAAGACTAATTTTCTTTGTGAGAAGATTCTTCAAATAGCATATATGTGGAATAATAACATAGTCATATGTTATAAGATTTTGAAAATAAATTTATTCAATTTTTTCTTTAATATAATCAGAGGAAAAGCAAGAAGAAAACACAATGCTTTTTTGGCAAGTTTTAATTGGATCATGTTATTTTTGGATTCCTAATTTCAATCATTCAATTTTTCTCTATTTCCAAAATTCTTCCTCCTATCATTATTTCCATGAAAGTTGCAATTTAGTCAAATACCCTGCTCTTCAGTAAGTAAAGTATTTTTAAACAAACAATAAAAAAAGGTAAAAATGTTGATGAAGGATATAAATTCTGAACAATTTCCATTTACCATTATGTCATGAAGTCTATAGCAATCATGTCCAAAATAAATAACATAATCATCACGCCTTTCTTCATCCAAGATATTCCAATTTTAGTTCATGTCTGGATAACTATGAAGCTACTTCTAACTTAAAATTATATATTTTATGTCCTCTGTAAATATAGAAATATATAATTTTAATAACCTGACAATATTAATCTTATTTGTTTCTTAATATTTTAAGACAATACTTCTAAAATATTTCAAATTCCACTATCAAGAAACATGGCCACTGTGTGGACTCAAAGACACACAAAAAATATATTAACTTTGCAATTTATTAATTCAGGTTAAATTAATAGTTCAAACTCCTTTCTCCCACTCTAATGTAATTACTAATTAACACATTTTTGGTTGCAGGCACATATAGTAAAATTCATGATTAAAATTATTGTACCAATAGCCTCCACCATAGCCTTTATGAACTCTGAATTACATGAACTGAAAAGACATCAATGGAATTGCAAAAGCCAGCTTATAACACAGAGTCCTGTACAAAATTATTTGTAGCAAGATGATACCTAATTGCAATCTTAGGGGGAAAAAATCACTGATGATGAAAGCTTTCTGAGGAAGAATTACTTATAGCACTTAGTGAGTTGCTCAGTAAGAGAAATCAAAGCTGTATTAATACATTAGATATGTTTTCCAAAAATAAGAGATTGTACAAAAAGCTAGATTAATGGAACAAGATATAATGGTTTGTGTATTTACTGAGCTTTACCGAAAGTCAGAGTTAGGATGTTATTGCAGAGATTTGACGATATGGTCCACTATTCACCTGAGACTACTGAACAGAGCATTCTTAAACCTGCTTCATATCTGTTTTCAGTCACTGAGCATTTCCTTAGCGTGTACTTCTGTTCAGATGAGATACAGTCATATGCTATCCTTCAGATTGCATTTACAATATCTGTACATAAAACTGGGGCAATGTAGGGCATCATTTCTCACAAAATGAATAAGTAGTATTAATTTGTATTTCAATGCTTTATAAAGTTCCTCAATGTAATACATGCTGCAGAAACCATGTGCACATTTGTGTGTGTCTATCACATTATATTGATAATACAAATATATTTCCTGTTTTGTATATTTTCCTTACCAGTCAAGTTCTTCAGTCCAAGTTCTTGAAGTCCAAAGTTTCCATCTTTTCTGTAGTTTAAAAATATTGCCAAAGCATATCGATCCTCATAAAGCTTTGTCCCACGGATAATGCGTAAGTTCTCCAGAGGCAGGTAGCGAAACTGATTAAGAGCCACCAACACGTAGCCTGTGACTTCTCGTATAGACTGAAAAGACACAAAGGATGGCCTGTGTCAAACAATTTAAAACTGTCAGTATGTTTACATAGTCATTTAGATAAAATTGAGTTATTTAATTCTAATTTTCAGCTTTTAATTGAATATACTAATTTCCATACCACATTATAAATAATTGCCTTGACACACAAGATCACAAGGGTTAGAATCTCATTTGAAGAGTGGGTTGTATTTTAAAGTCAAGAATGTGCTTACAGTAAAAATAATTTACTGTATTTTATTACTGTAATAATTTCCTGAATTTTATTGTATGAAGCACTCTTCATGGTCTGAGATCTGAATATAATTAAAAGAATAAAGATCTCATTCTCTGACAGACCAAAATTAGGTAAGAACACATAACTATCAATCTCTATATTTAAAAAATAAACTGGTAAAAGTTATCACAAAATAAAGTTGCATTAATTTGTAGACTGTGGGACAGATTTCAAACTGCTATATTATTGTTTAATTTTTATAGAAATCAAAGAACAATTGCCTTATATCAATATATTTCTGACTATATATATATAATTCATATTGTGTGTATATGCCTTAGATGCACACAATTTGCATTAGATACTGATTATGGTTTCTAATTTAATTATTAACACAATTTTTATTTTGACTGTATGCTCTTTAAATGTAGTTGTCTGTAAGTTAATTATTTGAAGGTTTTTGAGATATTTTAAAGTAAAAAAAAAATCACAAAAAGACTTTAGGCTTCATCTAAAGCTATAGTTTTTGATAAAATGCATATAAATAAGTCATGTCCAACTCTTTGCAACCTCATGGACTATACAGTCCATGGAATTCTCCAGGCCAGAATACTGGAGTAGGTAGCCGTTCTCTTCTCCAGGAGATCTTCCCAACCCAGAGATCAAACCCACGTCTCACATTGCAGGCAGATTCTTTACCCACTGAGACACAAGGGAAGCCTCAAATGCATATAAGAACAATAATAAATATGTCTTAAATTTTTAAAAAATATATAATGCAAAAGTGTGAACAAATCTGATATTATTTAATGCCAATTTCAGACTATTTTTAGATCTCTTTATGTCAGATGTCCCATGCTCAGTCTTTGGTCCTCTGTTTTTCTCTGTCTACTCTTACCCTCCTTGTCTTAACCAATTTTAAGGTTGATGATCTCCAAAATATTATTACCTCCAAACTCCTAAACTCCAGATTCATAGCCAATGGCCTACCCTGCATCTTCACCTGGATGCCTCACAGACTTCTCAGATACACATACACAAATCTTAACGCCTGTCTACCTTCCACATCCTACCAACAGCCTTTGTCACCTTAGCTGATGTCGATTCATCCTTCCTATTATTCAGGCCAAAGTCTTGGGGACACTCTTGAATTCCCATTCCCATTTATCTTTAAAAGGATTAAGGATCCAAGCATGTATGACATCTTCTGGTATCCTCTGAGCCACCATCATTCTTTATCAAGATCACTATAATAGTTTCTGCCCTTGGTGCCTTCTGGTATATTCTCAGTAAAGCCTAGCCCTGATATTTTAAAAACATAAATCGAGTCATGACACTTCTTAAAACTGAAATGTCTCCCAAGTCACTCAGAGTAATAAAATTCTGTAAATAATGAGTCAAAACCTATATATGTGTTGTCCAGTAGAGAAACCACTAGTCATAGATGTCCACTGAACAACTGAAATATGGTTAGTATGAAATGAGATATGCTATCAGTGTAAAACATATTATGAATTTCAAAGATTACATGTTGAAATGAAAACATTTTAGATAAATTGATTTATATTAGCTGCATTATTAAAGCTGAATTTACCTGTTTCTTTGTACCTTTATATTGTGGCTACAAGGAAATTAAAAATTACATTTTTATGGCTCTCATTGCATTTCTAATGGACAACTCTGTATTATATGATCTATTCATCATTCTTTTTCTGACTTCTCTTTTTAACTCTAACACCTTGCTCACTCTTTCCAGTTTTGTTGGTCTCTTTGTTGTTCTTTCAGTATGCTGAGCATGGTCCTACCTCAAGGTGATCAGAGCAATTTTTAGAGCCTGAGTTTCTCTCCTTGGTATCTTCTTTGCTGATTTTCTCACTGCTGTCAGGTTTCTGCTCAAGTTCCACTTTCTCAGTTGAGATCACCTCTGATTGACCTATTTAATATGGTGACCCTCCCACTTTTACCCACTTTCATCTTTATTGTTTCTACGATACTTTTCACTCCCTAACATACTGTATACTTTATATATATACCACATTTAATATTTCTAGTCTTTCTCACCTTTTCCCAGAATATAAGCACTACAAGTACAACCATTTAATTTGCTCACTCCTGTGTCCCATGTAACAAGATCAGTATTATTATTCAGTAAGAGACCAACAAATGTTTTTAAAACACTGCGTCTCTTCACTGGCCATACCTTCACCACTAGGTAGTCTGAGGAGTCAGAAGATACCTATCTATAGCCTGCAATCCTCTCTTCTAGATAGATCATGCTGCAAACCTCTGTGAACCCAGAATTTCATTCCTCAAAACACCACTCCACACCAAATATTTATTTAGGGTCAGTGATATCATCTTTCCCAGTTGTGTTCTATCCACCAGACAACAGACTTTGCCACCAATGTGAGTACACCAAGGAAGGATGGGGTGGTCCAGGGCCAGATCTTTAAGGGGGAGTGTATAGATCCTGGACGTGTGGGCCAGAGTGTCCATTCACTTCTGTGCAAGGCCTCTCAGAATATGGATAGAACTAGGTGATGTAAGGGCTACAAGCTGAAGGCCATCTCTCTATATACGACCATAATCCTGAGGAGTCCCCAAAATTCTAACATTTCACTTGGCTTTCCAGGTTGTTATAAAGATATATCTGTCAAAGTGGGAGATAGAACTCATTTTATTGAATAATAGTTGCTTGATTTATAAGTAAATAATAAGCCACACAATATGTAAGTCTTCATTTATATTCTTATTCCAGGCCCAAAGGATAAACACACTACCACCGATCACCATGACAAGTATAATGCTAACAGAGCGAAGGTGGTGACAAAGTGGCAAGAGACACGTGAAACTACTCATGTCTGGCATCAAATCAGGCACTCTGAGCCACAATAGGAATTCCTGAGACACTGAGCACTTAGGATTGAAGAGATGAATGGAAAAGAGGGGTGAAAGATCAGCAGTGGCATGCATCGTTTGCGTGCTACAGTGTGCTTTAAAACTATACCTGTCTGACATAGAATAGCTGTAGAGCCCTATGAGTTTTCCTCCAACCACTGTCAACAATGATTGAGCTAATATTTGTTTGCATTCTTAAAAGAGAGATCACAAACTCTTTTTAACATCATTTTATCCAAAATAAAATTATTTTATTCTTATAAAAACAATTTGTTTTTAGCTTGTATATAATAATTATCAAGTACTCTGGGTTACAATGATGATGTTACTATGATAAAAGTTGGAATATAGGGTATAATCAATATTATTCATTCTTTGGCTAAAACGTGTTATAATATCCATCATTCTTCCTAACAAACTCATGATTAGTTCTAACTTCACCTAGGAAGTGGATCTTTTTAAATAAAAACTATAAAAATCTTTTGGCTTATCATAAGATAGAAGGTCACAGGGACAGGATTACTAGAGAAAACACAGGTGAGGCACATTCAGGAAAAAGAAGAGGTTTATGAGCAAAGACACAATGTCAGCAGAAATTCTGCAGTGTTTATTAGAGGGATAAACCCTTTGTAGCTATTAACTGAGAAAGATGTACCATGGGCTTTTTGGCCACACATTAGCAGAGGCTACAAATAACCTACAAATAATGAAGGCTCTAGTATTAAAAGTGTTATAGATATGAGCAAAGAACAACAGTGAACATATAAAGATCAACTAATCATAGAAGAGGTTGCTCCAAATGCCTTTAGCCACATGAGAAAGTAAGATATAACTAGGAACATCTTTGCATTCACATATTACTTAATGTATGTATGCATGTCTATATCTTTGAATTAACTACACTGTAAAATGTATGTACTTCTCATTCCAGAGGGTGCATTAAATTATTCTTAGAAACATTTTTATTATCTTCATGAAAAGTCAGGTTAAAAACAATAGTTACTCCTTTGACCAGATTCTGGGACTGGAGGGATTTACTCATTTAATTGAGATTTTTGTGTCTAAAATGAACCTCTTTCATTATCCATGCTGCTTATTTATTACACTCTGGTCTTGCAAAATAACACATGTAAGTTAAACATTAGCTTAACAAATAATTATTCTGCTATGGGAATACTGGGGTATCATGGTATGTTCATGTTGAGAGACCATATGTTCAAACCATTTTGAACAAAGCCACCCATGACTAGGTGATATCTAATTTATTCATGACAAATTTTATGATAATAATGATGGTAGAGATCCTATTCAGCTCATCCCAAACATCCCTTCTCCCTAGTCAGCTAATTATGTAAATATTAGAAGAAAGATTATAGAAAATCCCTCAGTCAAAAATTTATTGCTCTAGTCTTTTATATCCAGAGGGTCTCATGGAACCAAGTAATTTTTAAAGAATTATAGGAAATGAATATAAAATGTTATATTTAAAAGTCACAAATATGGCTTGAATTTGTCCTAGCTTCTTTTTGTTTGTTTTGTTTTGTTTCTGTTTGTGTTCTGGAATTTATAGTCACATTCTTGTAGGTATTCTTAATACCCTGCCATGAACAAATATCTTGAAACATCTCAGTAGGAAGCTCCACTGCTGATGACATGAGCTACAAGGCATATTGATTGCAAATAAAATTATAAGAGACTTAGTAATGGCAAGGTTGCTTAAGGCTGAAAAACAGCCAGTAACATAGTTTTGAGTTAATATTAGCAAGTCACTAGGCAATGTGGGTGAAAAGTCACGAGATATCTAAGTGCCATTTAAGCTCACAATCTCTGATAAGGTCAAATAATCATGTTAGTTATCCATTGTTCCTCTCCTTTCAGCCACTAGAATGTGAACAGCATGGGCCTTTTACTTTCTAAAAACTATTTAAATAATAAAGACTATTTTGAAACAGATGGGCTTATCTAACAACTTCCCCAGTATTTATATATGTGTGTGTGTGTGTATATATATATACACACCATTGCAGATGGTGATTGCAGCCATGAAATTAAAAGATGCTTACTCCTTGGAAGAAAAGTTATGACCAACCTAGATAGCATGTTGAAAAGCAGAGACATTACTTTGCCAACAAAGGTCTGTCTAGTCAAGCCTACGGTTTTTCCAGTGGTCATGTATGGATGCAAGAGTTGGACTGTGAAGAAAGCTGAGCGACGAAGAATTGATGCTTTTGAACTGTGATGTTTGAGAAGACTCTTGAGAGTCCCTTGGACTGCAAGGAGATCCAACCAGTCCATTCTAAAGGAGATCAGCCCTGGGATTTCTTTGGAAGAAATAATGCTAAAGCTCAAACTCCAGTACTTTGGCCACCTCATGCGAAGAGTTGACTCTGGAAAAGACTCTGATGCTGGGAGGGATTGGGGGCAGGAGGAGAAGGGGATGACCGAGGATGAGATGGCGGGATAGCATCACGGACTCGATGGAAGTGAGTCTGAGTGAACTCCAGAGTTGGTGATGGACAGGGAGGCCTGGTGTGCTGCGGTTCATGGGGCCACAAAGAGTTGGACACGACTGAGCGACTGAACTGAATTGAACACACACACACACACACACACACACATATATACATATCTTATATATGTACATATATATCTTACCTCTTCAACTTCTGATTTATTCCTAAATTACAGAATATTGTTTCTGTGTATGTTATAGCCATTAGTATAGACCCTGGCACTGAACAGATGGCTGTTGAATTAAAAAGTAAAATTCAATGCTTAAAGTTTTTTTAGATATTATTTTTCACTGAAAATGATTCAATTAATTTTATGATAATTAAAAAAAACATTATTTGAACAAGACAATCATGACTGTGTCCAAGGACCACTACTGTAAATAGAAATCATTAGAATGCATCAGAAAAGAGGAAACTCAGGCTCTGGTTCTGGTTCAGTTATGTTTAGTCTTAGGAAACTGCCTATTTTGTCAACTGAAGACTGAATGCCTACCAATATTCACCCATAGATATCCCTCTCCTTGTGGTGTTAGCTGCTGCTGACTAAAACTAATTTTCATTGTCAGTGTATGCTTCCACAGAGACTTTGTTCGTGTGAATACTACTGACAATCATTAAATCCTTAAATGCTTCAAAACACATCTAATCCAAGGAACAATTTGATGTCCATGCCACTGGATGATGGAAATAAAAATAAATGGAAAAATTAAAGAAATTTGACCAACTTCTCATCCCATATTAGCAGTAAACCTAGGGGGAAAAGTGTATGGTTTGTTCTGAAGGACATAAATTTATAACCATTTTCTCTTACATAATACTTAAAGAAAAAAAATGTGAAAACTGCAGTTATACACTTTCCAGGATTTGGTTGCCATTCAACCAAAAATTAGAAGAGATTGTACTGATTCACTGGGCTTTCCATTTACCTTCAGATGATTCCAGAAAAATCAATCTTTATTGTTTCTAAATCTCTGTTGCATTTCACATTTCCTATAACCACTGTTCCTTTTTTTATTTGAAACAATCCCCTTATTCTTTAATTGTAGTTGATTTTCTCTAATTTGGTACTTAGTGAGAATAGTGAATGGTTCCTTAAATTTTCATTTACCTTAAAATTCAGGTGACTGCAGTACCTCACAATTTCTGAATATTTAATCAGGGGTTAGGGACAATTTTGCACACATTAAAAATAATAATACATTCTTGGCTAGATGCATAAAATGTTGTTTTCTAGATTTTTTTTCTACTCAAATTATATACCAAATCCTTGTTACTTTTCTTTAATATAAGCATCTTTGAAATACACTTTTTTTGTTAAGACTTTCTGTAGCAAGCCAAAATAGTTCTGAATTCTTAACTTCTACTCTAGTGTCTCTAATGTACTCACATTTAATTAGATATCATACACAAGTATTCCAAACCGACATTTTAATATTCTTTTATAATTATTTAAAATATGCAAAACTATTGAAATTTATTGTTTCTGGACCAAGGTGTGGACTGAGAAGATCCTGAGTTTGCTCCCTTTTGTGGACCCACTGAAACTACAACTATATACACAACAATTATCTCTCAAAACTACCTGAAGGCTAGCAGAACTGGTCTTCCACAACTAAGGATATAGAGAAAAGGACACATTGAGATCGGTAGGTCGGGCAGATTGGTCTGATCAGAACTCTCACTCTTGGTGTGGCCATGCGTGCATGCATGCTAAGTCGCCTCAGGCACGTCCAACTCTGTGCGACCCTATGGACAGCAGCCCACCAGGCTCCTCCATTCACAGGATTCTCCCAGCAAGAATACTGGAGTGGGCTGCCATTTCCTTCTCCAGTGGCCATGCATAAGTAGTGATATATCACAACCATGAAGGTTGCTCCTGAGAAGCAAGGGATCTGATCCCCACATAAAGCCTTCTAGGCTGGGCTTGCACTGAGAAGATAAAACTCCATAACACTGACTTTAAAAATCAGCAGAGCTTACATCTGGAAGAGCAGGAGGACTAGGGGAACCAAGATTCAATTCTTGAAGGGATTGCACATGAACATCGTAGCAAACTAAAACCAAAATCCTACACTACAAACACAAAACATAAATTTTTAAAAAATGCAAATATACCACTAAAGAAAATCATCAAACTGCAAGGGAATAGGATAAGAGAAGGATAAAGGAACAGAGAAGAAGTATAAAATCAATCAGAAAACAACCAAATGGCAAAAAGCATACCTGTCAAAAATTATGTTAAATGTGAACAGACTAAATGCCCCCAGTCAAAAGACATAAGGTGGCTGAATGGAGGGAAAAAAGAAAAAAAGAAAACAGACTAACCAACAATTCCACCCCCACAAAGGAAGTGCTCATACATGAGCAGCTTATACAAAACTCATTTCAGATCTAAATATATATATATATATACACACAGAGTAAAAGTGAAAATATAGATAAAAGATATCTCATGCAAAAGGAATCAAAAAGAGAGCTAGAATAACAGTATTTATATTAGACAAAATACAATTTAAAACAAAGGCTCTAACAAGAGACAAATAGGGACATTATATAATGATAAGGGTTTAATCTGACAAGAAGTGTAACACTTGTAAATATTTATACACCCAACACAGAACCTAAATAAAGAAAATATAAAGGCATGAATAGAGATTTTATATTATTTATAATAAAATAATAGTAGGGCTGACCTACATCAATGGATAGATTATCCAGACCAAAAAGCAATAAGGGAACATTGGACTTAATGACACACTCTATCATAAAAAGTTAATAGATATATAGAGAACATTCTACCCTAAAATAGCAGAAAAAACATTTTTTCCTCAGGGGATCTTCCAAATCCAAGGATTAAACTCACATCTCCTGCATCTCCTGAATTACAGGTGAATTCCTTATAGCTGAGCCACTGAGGAAGTCCTCATGTACTGGAAGAATTCTGAATTTCCATACTACACAAAAGGAGACAAGACCATACAATGGAGAAAAGATAATTTCTTCAGTAACTGGTGGTGGTAAATATAGGACCAAAAAGCATAAAATTCCTATAGGAAATTATAGGAAAATATAAGTCTTTGACATAAATCATAGCAATAATTTGTTTGGTTATGTTGCCTAAGGCAAAGTGAACCAAAGCAAAAATGAACAAATGGGACCTAACTACACTTAAAAGACTTTGAAAATAAAAATAAAACTTAAATAAAAAGACAACCTACTTAATTGAAGAAAATATTTGCAAATTATATGACTGATAAGAATTTAATATTCATAATATTAAAGAGCTCATATAGCTCAATAACTAATAATCAACTCAATTTTTAAAATACAGTAGAAAACCTGAATAGGCATTTTTTCCAAAGAAGGTATAAAGATGGCCAATAGGCACATAAAGAGATGCTCAACATTGCTAATCAACAGATAAATGAAAATCAAAACCACAATGAGAGATTATTTCACACTTGTCAGAATGACTATCATCAAAAAGACTACCAATAACACATGTTGGTGAAGATGTGGACAAAAAGGAACTCATGTACATTGCTGAAAGGTGTGTCAATTTGAGGAACCACTATGGAAAACACTAAGGAGTTTCCTCAAAAAAGTAAAAAATATAACTACCATATGATCAAGGATTTCCACTCCTGGGTATATATCTGAAGAAAACACAAACACTATTTTGAAAAGATACATGCACCCCGATGTCCATGAAAGTATGAGTTATAGTCACCAAGACATGGAAGAGTGTCTAGTGTTCATCAACAGATAAATGGATAATGTGTGGTATACGTACACACGTATGTATACATATGTGTACTTATATACATCTGCACACACATACACATACACACACGTACATACATACATACACAAAGGAATATTACTCAGCCATAAAAAAGAATGAAATTTGGTATTTGCAAAGACATGGATGGATGTAGAAGGTGTTATGCTAAGCAAAATAAGTTAGATAAAACAAATACTATACATTACAATTTATATATGGAATCTAAAACATAAAACAAACACATTAACATATGATAACAGAAACAGACTCACAGACAGAAGATAAACTAGAGGGGAGTGGGGAAGTAAGAGGGGAAAGATAGGAATAGGAGTTTGAGAGTCACAAACTACTATGTATAAATAAATGTTATAAGAATACAGCACCAAGTATAGAGCCCACGCTTTACAGTAAATTTAAATGGAGCATAATGTACTAAAAATATTGCCATTATGTCACAAACCTGAAACTAATATAATATTATTAAATCAAATACACTTCAATTAAAAATACTGACTGTCAGTACTTTTATACATCTGAGGCTACACATGAATCAAAGCATTGCAGTATTTATTTTTATTTACACATGATGTATATATTCTCCACAGAGAACACATTGGTTAGGATAATACAGCCCAGTGTTTTAATTTAGGTGCTGCAGTTTAATTTGACTCTTGTCTCCATTAGTTATTGACCTTGCACAACTTATCTAGTCTTATTTTCTCTTCTGAAATACAGGACAAATTTCTGCTAAATGCTCAAAAGCTGAAGATTTTCAAAAGATGATCAATGTCTTCAACATATTATTTTTAGTTGTTATAAAAAATTATAAATATTTTGTGTAGTTTAGGAATGCAAGCAAATAACACTCAAGGAAATACACATCTGATATTATAGTTGATAATTTAAAAGTGGTGCTGCACAGTACATAAAGTTGTAGACTTCTGTCAGACTGCCTGTTATGGACTAAATGATGGCTCCTTTAGCCTGTATGTCGAAATCTTAACTCCCCATATATTAGAATGTGACTGTATTTGAAGTTTGGTCTCTAGAAAGTTAATCAAATTAAAATGAGGTCACTAGGGAGGCCATAATAAAATAACTGACAGCTCCCTGGTGACTCAAATTGCAAAGAATTCGCCTGCAATGTGAGAGACTCAGGTTTGATCCCTGGATTGGGAAGATTCCCTGGAGAAGGGAGGAATTTCTCTATTTATAAAGGAATAACTATGTATTACCAAAGTTCAGATGAGATAATTACTTGACACCATTTCAATCTACAATTGAGTTACAATATAGTTTCACATTTGAGGTCTGTTATAAATATGAATTTCCACTCTCAAAATGTAAAGGAGGAATATGCACCTTCATGAAATGACTATAATAATAGCTGCCCCTCCTACAAAGCATCTTGGAAATGGCCTTTGAGGATTCAGAAGTTAGAGGTGACTGTTTTTGTGAGTAGTCTGTTGTTATTTTTAAATGAAAAAGGTGAGCAGTTGCAGAAATAGTACAGCCAAAGTACCAAGCTTGAATTTGACAAGCCTGCCAAGATACACTTTAATATCTTTGTAAATATTTGCCTGTAAAAACGGAAAACAAAAGGCTTAATTAATTCATAAAGAATAAATACTTTCTTGAGTCATCTTTGCTGGTGACAAGGTCTTATGTTACTTACAATGTTCTTAATGTTCACTTCAAACAAACACGCATACTATGTACCTATAGCCATCTGTAGGTACAGTCTGTACCTACACAGACATGATATGAATTGAGATCAGGGTCTTGAAAATAGGCACTAAAATGCTCTTCATATTTAGCATCCTTATCCAAGTCAAAACCTTCTAAGTGGATATTAACTATTTCTAATAACTATATTAACTCATATTTATTTAGGGTTTTCTGTGTGTGAAATTTTTATAGGTCTTATATTATGTCCTAGTCACATCAACTCATTAAGTGCTATTATCTCTATTTCAGAGATGAAGAAACTTAAGTTAACTAATATACCCAAAGTAACATAGACAAAAAAAGTGAATGAAGAAATAAAAAACAAAGATTTGTCTTATTTCAGAGCTCTAAAATTCCAATCATTTCAGATATAACTTCGGAAAATTGGTGTCAATTACTCCTTGAAAAGTAACAACCATTGCAATATGGGCTAAATTTTGACTTAGAAATTTTGACCATACTCTAAGTTTTCTTTATGAAAAAAAGTAAGCCAGAACACATTTCAAAAGAAACTACAACAAGATCCTGGTATTTCTAGATTCAAAATATATTAAGATGTACAAAAATAAACTTAAAATTTTTAAGGAGTATTTAGCCTCCAATTAAAATAAATAAATTTATATATTTTTTAAAAAAAGAGTATTTTCAAAGGTGCCAAGAAACTAGAGCTCTTTTCAAATGGATATGCACAATCAAATGAGACTCTATACATTAATATACAATATAAATATAACAAAAGAGTGCTAATGTAAAAGGGCTCAGTGTCATTACCAGACGGAAAAAGCAAGTTATTTGGAGAGTTACTTTTAGCTATATTGCCCACATCATAATATGTAGCTAAATATGTGTTCTTCATCAACTTTTTGAGAAAAAATATTAAAGTCCATTATTTTTATTTAATTTGGAAACTAAACAAATTTATACCTAACGATTTGACACATAGCAGACATTTAATAAATATGCACTTGACTTTCTTTTCTCAAAAAAGTTCTTAAGTCTCTGATTTTAGCCTCAACCATACATGCATTGATGCATCCATGCATCTGTCCATTCATCTATCCAACCATCTGTCCAACTACTCATTAAACAGCTGTCTATTATGTATCTAATATGTAAGAAGTACTGTTCTGGGTGCTGGAGACACAATGGTACTCAGAACAGACATGGTCTTTCATGGTGGTTACTTCCTCCATCACTTCCAATATTAGTCTAATGACTAGACTGGCATTTAGGGGGAAAAAAAAAAGTTTAACCAAGAAAGATGTATAATGACCTGAAAGCTTGCTCTTATATATGTGTTTCTTTATGCATAAATTGTTATTTTAGAACCTCATTCATTGAACATCTCTTTATTTTATATAGGGTTATTTCATATTCTGTCACAAATTTCTCCCTTCCATTTCTGAGAAAGAATTTACATTTTTCTTTTGACACAATTTCTAATCAAGAGATACACTTTTTTATATGTCTGTGTATGTTGTGTTTTCAGCAGCCTCAAATAAACAACTCCACTCTTAAATATTCCTCACTTTTTTTTTCCCCTTTATTGAAATTTTACAGTGAAGAAATAACTAGTATCCTCTAAGACAGCACATATATTACTTACAAGGTACAAAGTATATTGATTTCAAAGTATTTTTTAGCTACCACAGGTTTTGTCTATTTTGGCTTCATTCATTCAAAAAAGTGCATTTATAGTTTATTAGAAGCTATGCTGTGTTTGGAGGTTAAGTACACAGGAACCTAGGATCTAGTTTCCGGTTTTCAAATACACTTTCCTTAAAATCTCTTTGAAATACACATTCTTTTCAAATTTCTTGGAGAAATTTCATATTCTGAATGTGAAGCAAAAAGTTTATAAAATAACTTGAAACATCTAATTATACCAGATAGAAAGGATATTAGCACAAATCACTATTGCCATGTCAAAATGGTTCAAGAAGCAATTGGAAGAGACCCTACTCGGCTACTCACTGGGAAATCTGAATTTCAAAAATGATTAATAATAACAAATGGTTGAGTTCAATGAATACATTTAAATTTATGAAATCAAAATAATATTGAATAAAATGAATTAGTTACCTTTGGAAAGTAATATAGAATTAATTAATTTTCTTAAAATAATAGTACATAAAAGCAAATAATCAAGCATTCATTGCTTTTTCTATACGAGTTATAACACTGAGTAACTGAATACTAGATCAAAGGCACGCATTTGTAAACTATTCCAACTAATAAAGAAGAAAAAAGTTTAAATGAGTATTAATATTGGTTTATTAACTGTAAGAAATACAGCATACTTATGTAAGATGTTAATGATAGAGGAAACTGAGTATGATCTACACGGAAACTCGAGTCTTTCTTTACAACTTTTTTATAAACCTAAAACTCCTAAAAATAAAATTTATTTTAAAAATTAGAGAAGTATCAATCTGAATTTTTTATATTTAATGGTTCTAGGTATATAGTACCTAGACTGGTCATTGGTCTAGATATTGGTCATTGCAAATGTTATCACAGTGATGGAGGAAATTAGTAGGAGGTGATTCTCCATGGTTCTTTTGCATGCCTTGTGTCAGCTTTTGTTCCAGATTAACTTTTCAAGGATGTGTGTAGCAAACAGGATTGGAATAGTTTTCCCCTCCAGGGCAGAGGGCAAATTTGCTAGCAGTCCTCTTTTGAACAGTGACATTTCCTAAACTCAGAGTTCCATTGTGACACAAATCCATTTTGTGTTCACTTCCCTGTCACCCTCATGGGAACTGCCCCAGGAGAGAGGGAAAACAATGTCATCATGAAGTGATGCTGACTGCTCTGCTATGGAGTCCCAACTCCTCCACCAATACAAGTGCCAGGCTAACCTGTTAGTTTGCAAGCAGGCAAAAACCTCGAAACTTTGACAGTTCTCACCAACAGTCATTATGCACCTCTGGCTGAACACATCACCACCTATGGTTTTGCCAAAGGAATTAAATATGAATATGATGAAGTCTCAGAATCCAGCTGCCAATTTGGAGGACTCAGAGAGGACAGAAGAACATGCTGAACTCTACCATGAAAAAACAAGCAACCAACCAAACAACAAACAAAAACGGTGATTCTGGAAAACTCAACAAACATAGTCTTCCATGATTATAAATCTTAAAAAAAAAAAAAAACTTTATAAAATCCAACAATACTGTCTTGCGATGCATGCATCACAAGAAAGTAACTTTATATAAGGAAGCCTGGTGGTTACTTTTGTAGAGAATGGGTTTGAGACTAGGATGAGGCACATGGTTGAGTTTCTGGGGATGGTTAGCAAAATACTGTTTCTTGATGTAGACTAAGATTTCTGAGAGTGTATGCCTCTATAAACTCCTTAGTTTTTGCTTTGTGGCATTTTCAGTATTTGTGTTGCATTTGTAGCATAAAGGTTATGAAAATTAGTGATTACTTGGGAAACACAAGGGAGCAAATAAAAGTGTCTCTATCTCTCCATATTTTATCTACTTGATACCTGAAATTTGGGAATCAATTTCAAATTGCATGATATCTCTTGTTATCAAATCCTCTATCTTCAGACTCAAGAACTGAATATATTAGTAAGGTATGTTTGTACAATCTAGGAAGAAAAATGGTATGTCTTATGGCAAAGTGCCTTGAGAGAATCTGGTGTGTTCACAAGTCTCAAAGTCCCAAACTGAAAATGAGGCCAGGAAGACAGGAGATCCAATTGGAAAAGAAAGTAATGTAGAAATTCAAAATGTTTATCTTTTAAGCAATGGGGATTTAATGGCACTGTATACAGGGAAATTCAGTTCTGATTTGTTTTGTAGAATTATCAGCCTGGCTGCAATGTTAAAGCGGAGCAGGCTGATGAAAGACTGGTGGAGAAAGAAAAGTATGAAAATTCTTGCCAAGCAAAAGATGACGGTGGCAGTGAATAGAAAGTAAACTGGGATGAGATTCCAGCCATTTTTCTGAGGTGGAATAACAAGTATTTTAGTGACCTACTGGATATGGGAATTAAAGAAAAACAAAACAAAACAGGAAATCATTGGCAGTTTGTTTAGCTTGGGAGATTTGATAGATGGTGCTATTGTTAACTAGGGTAAAGAACAAGTTTGTTAAGTGACTTTCCCCAAATATTATATGAACATTTGCTTTTCTGAAGCTAAATTAACATATTCTTATTTGAGATTATTTCAAATGATATTATCATCTGCATATCTGTTAAATCTGATATATGCTTCTGTGTTTTTATTTTTAACTTAAAACTAATTGTTAGCATCTGTGACTTAATATATATTTATGGTATAAGTTTAAACAGCCCAGAACATAGATATCAAGCAGTGGTTCTTAGTCAGATGTGTTTCACTCTCCTTGGGACATCTGGCAATGTCTGAGCCTCCCAGGTAACTCAGTGGTAAAGAATCTGCCTGCCAATGCAAGAGATGTGAGTTTGATCCCTGCACTGGGAAAATCTCCTGGAGAAGGAAATGGGAACCTATTCCAGTATTCTTGCCTGGAAAATCCCATGGACAGAGAAGCCTGGCGGGCTACAGTTCATGGGGTCACAAAAGAGTTGGACACAACTGAACAACTAAACAACAGGAACAGGAATGGAGACATCTATAGTTGTCTCACCTGGGGTAGGCTGGCATCTCGTGGGTAAAGATCTGGGATGCCAATAAACAGCATACATGCACATGACAGCCCTTGTCCACCCCCAACAGAGAATCTTCAGATCCAACCTCTCAACAGTGCCAAGACTGAAAAACCCTCCTATAGATTTATTGAGAGGCAATTGTTTAATTTTATTGCTTATGAGTTTTCTAGAAGTGGTGAAAATTAACAGCATCCACTAATGTAATGTTAACAATCCATAAAACATATATACACTACGAAGAGGATTTACATGGATATTACTATAATGTCTATTTTCTTAACCTAAAAGTTATCATTATACATATCCATAAAAATAAGCATTTAGAAAAAAATAGATACAAAATAGCAATATAGATTGACAGAGACGGCTGCATGGATAATGGATGGACAGATAAATAAATATCTATTCATATAGGTAAATTATACAAAAACAAGCATTCTTCTTTCTTCTTCTTTTCCCACTTCATAACCTAATTTTGCAGTAGCAGAACTTTTTGTATTGATTGTTTTTCATTCATTGTTTAAATAGCTTGCCTAATGCAACTGAAGGACATTAAGGCTAAGATATTATATTTAGAAACAAATTTATAAATAAAGTCAGGTATTTTCTTAATAGATAAAATTTCCCTTTGTTTCTGAGAAGGGATTTTTTGGCTAAAAAATTATATTTTTTAGCTTGGTCTCCAAGCTATACTTAGTAACCTCAGTTGCTCAGTAACTCAATAACTATGCTTGGCAACTAGGGACATGATATGCTTATCAATGCCAGAGATGTTGATATCTTTCTCATCTCCTAGAGAATGAAGAAGAGTACTCACTCCTCATTTGTATCACTTTCTTCATTGTCTATACCTACATTATCACAGCACTAATGCTTCATATGCACATTACAACTTATAAAGTTCTTCAACATAAATATCACATTGAGCCTTCAATTGGCAACTTCTGAAATAATTAACTAAGTTTCAAAAGATTTTATTATAATTATGTTAAACTCCAAAATGTGCTAAGTATTTAAGTTCATGAACTACAGGAATCTTAGAAAGGAACTGATATTAATACAATTACATCATAGGTGACATTTAACATTCTTAAATGACAACACTGGAAAATATTTCACCTCCTTACCCTAAAACTTGTTCTTTTAATCCTACACTAATTTCCTAAGCAGGCCTCAATCCTAAATATCTGATGAAATCTCTACTAGCTGACACGTGGATATAAAACTCATAAAATATTCATGCTAAGATCTGTTTTCCTGACACAGTTACCTCAAATCCCTTGTAGAAAGTGGCAGTGTATGAAAAGATAGATAAAGCAAATTAGATCATAGGGATTAAGTTTCTGTAGAAGGACATTTTCCTATTGTTCAAAATGACTTCTGCTGCTGTATTTCACAAGAATACTATGATTACCATTACCACCACTCTTAACAATTGATTACTTTTATGAGCATCTTTGGCATTGTGCTTGAAGATTTAATTATTGTTATCCCCAACTTACCGTTTTAAAAGGCATGTCTAGTTTGATTTGTTCAATTATACCAAAATTCCTCCACATAGTCTGTCAGCAATAGCAAACCAACACAAGGCCAGTGCTGATTATCTAATTTTCATAAATAATTGTTCCTGCATTACCACAAAATAATTTACTGACACTGACATGCCATAAAAAGTGAGAAAACAATAGGGACAGTGTATGAAACCATTTTTTTTGCATCACAGGCCCTACTGCAAACATTGTTTTGTATTCTGACACTAGACCAATATTCTCAATATTTTACCAAAAAATTTGCTAAAGATGTTATTATTTCTACAAAATTATATCAGTTCTAAAAAGTACATATTAAAGTAAATATCTTTTTTTTTTAATTTATTTTATTTTTTTAATTTTTGCACCAGCCCCAAGCATGCTGCATCCTGCGTCAGACATGTACTGGCGATTCAATTCTTAGGTGATAGTATACATGTTAGAATTCCCATTCTCCCAAATCATCCCACCCTCTCCTTATTTGAAAAAAAGAAACAGAATAATAGTTAACATTTATAATAATTTTAATGACATATATAAATGATCAATATAATCTGCATTGCTACTAATGTTTGAAATTATCATAATGATATGAACATGTAATGTTCAAAAAAATATTTGTCTGAAATAATCACATTTGAATAAGTGCTCTGGTGTTAAAAGGCATTTCCCAAAGTAACAGCTCAAGTTTTCTCTTAGCTAAAATCAACCAAATTGCTATACATACAAGTTTTTATAAGTGATAAAGTAAATCAAAGCAGAGAACCAAAGAAGATACTCATTTCAGAGAAAATTGAAAATAATAAAACAGAATTTGAAGTTCCAAATAATTGAGGTAACACTGAAATTTGAAAGAAAAATCCTCCTCACAGAGTATGATATAATTTTAAAAGTCATTTTTTCATAAATATTTCTACAAACTTTAAAGTTATATAAATGCATTTACTTTTACTCATGTATAAAAAGCAGAAAGTCATTTTAAGGAAAAAAGGGCAAAATATATTTCTCATCACATTTTATAAATTATTTCAATAAAAATCTTTCAATATTTATTTTTAAACACTAAATTGGAAGATAAAACATTATACAATACATAAGAAATGTGCTTCTTAAAATATTAGAAAATATATTTTACATAAGGTGTTAAATATCAATGTATATTTTTGTCTATTCATTTATGTTTTATATTAAAATTTTAAAAATTCTTCTTATTTCTTTCTAAGAGCATTATAGGCTTCAGAACACATTTTGCTCAACTTCATCTGAATTTTATCACATCATTATAGAAAAAGAGAAAATGAGTGCTCATGGAGATAAAGTGAATTTTAGGGTCATTAGTATTTAACTTTTATAAAATTTTATTTGGCTCTCAAACCAGGTCATGAGCATGTTATTTATTTTTATTTTTTAACAGCAATCTCCTGTACAGTACTTAGCAGTATACTTTATATGTAATATGGTAATCATTCAATATTTATTTCACTGAGTTTAATGGGCTTGTTTCAATTATAACCCTCAAATTCTGAAACTTGGGGTTTCAAAAAAGACACAGATGTGTATAACGGACTTTTGGACTCAGAGGGAGAGGGAGAGGGTGGGATGATTTGGGAGAATGGCATTCTAACATGTATACTATCATGTAAGAATTGAATCGCCAGTCTGTCTGATGCAGGATACAGCATGCTTGGGGCTGGTGCATGGGGATGACCCAGAGAGATGTTATGGGGAGGGAGGTGGGAGGGGGTTCATGTTTGGGAACGCATGTAAGAATTAAAGATTTTAAAATTTAAAAAATAAAAACTAAAAAAAAAAAAAAATGCCTGAATGGCTCCTTTGAATACATTCTAAACTTATAGAAAGACCATTGTTCAAAATCTTAACTTTGTTGAATTTGTTCAAAATAAACCACTCATTTATTCATTCCTTATTCCTTCATTCAGTAAGTATATAGTGAATACTTGCCAAAGGCCAGGTCTAGGCTTTGTTTGGGATTATCTATATGAGCCAAACCAAAAATCTTCTCTTTAAAATTTGGCATGCATCAGGGAATTGCAATGAGTAAATAAGTAGCTGCTCTTAAGGTAGAAAGTGTTATAGTGATAGTGATAGAAAGCGGTAATGAATTCTGAGAATTTTAAGGTGACATATATTAGCAAACTATGATATAATTAAGAGTAAAAAGTATTACTCCAATTGTCTGGTCTTTTAATTATCATTTATAACCCTGAATGTTCATTGGAAGAACTGATGCTAAAAATGAAGCTCCAACACTGTGGCCATTTAATGCAAATAACTGACACATTGGAAAAGACCCTGATGCTGGGAAAAATTAAGGGCAGGATGAGAAGGGGCAACAGAGGATGAGATGGTTGGATAGCATCATTGACTCAATGGACATGAGTTTGAGCAAATTCCTTGAGATAGTGAAGGACATGGAAGCCTGGCATGCTTCCATCCATGGGGTCAAAAAGAGTCAGACATGATTTAGCCATTGAACAAAAACAACAACAATAACAAAACAAAAAAACAAACAAGCAACAACAACAAAAACCACATGACAGATAAAATGGAAAAGTACCAAAGAAATAGCAAAATCTTAAAAATGTATGAGCATGGCCCTACAAACGATGGGATGATGGCCTAATTAGTTTTACTACTAAACCAACAGAGAAAAACCTTATAAAGGATCAAAAGTAGATTTCATTGATAAAAAGAAATAAAGGGAATATATTCTGAAGAAAACAACCAGACAATGCAATGAAGCAAAGAGTCAAAAGGAATCCAAACTAGCATTATCTAAAATTCAGTTATATATTTTTTTCACATGGAATTAGAATATCTTTATCTTGGTAATTTATTCATTAGTTAAAATTTTGCAGATAGAATTTAGAATTTTATATCCTCGATTCAATGATATGCTAAGGTTACCTAATTATTTAGACTATTAATACATTTTTTCCTTTAAAAAAATTTTTTTTTTCTGTAGTGACCCTAACTACATAAAAAAAGTTAGAGTTTGATAACCCATCAAACAAATTGTATTGTAATTGCATTTAGGCTAATTAACTATGACATTAAACTACTGTATTTACACATTTTAAAATTCTTACAATCTATAAGGAATATGCATATATACTTACATACTAAAATAATGTAATATAAAAGTCACATTTTAATTTCTTTTTTTTTTCTTTACTTCTAGTAATCATTAATGTTTGCCTTGCTGCTACTGCTGCTGCTAAATCACTTCAGTTGTGTCCAGCTCTGTGCGACCACATAGACGGCAGCCCTGGTGGGCTACCCCGTCCCTGGGATTCTCCAGGCAAGAACACTGGAGTGGGTTGCCATTTCCTTCTTTGCCTTATTGGCTATTTATTTATTTTTTAATTTATTTATTTCACTGAAGGATGATTGCCTTATAGAATTTTGTTATTTTCTGTCAAATCTCAAAATGACTCAGCCATAGGTATACATATATCCCCTCCTTTTTGAACTTCCCTCCCATCTCCTTCCCCACCCCACCCCTCTAGGTTGATACAGAGTCCCTGTTTGAGTTTCCTTAGCCATACAGCAAATTCCTGTTGGCTATCAACTTTACGTATTTTAATGTAAGTTTCCATGTTACTCTCTCCATACATCTCACCCTCTCTTCTCCTCTCCCCATGTCCACAAGTCTATTCATGTCTGTTTCTCCATTGCTGCCCTATAAGTAATTCTTCAGGACCATTTTTCTAGATTCCCTATGAAAGTGAAAGTGAAAGTGAAAGTGAAGTCGCTCAGTCGTGTCTGACTCTTTGCGACCCCGAGGACTGTAGCCTACCAGGCTCCTCTGTCCATGGAATTCTCCAGGCAAGATTACTGGAGTGGGTTGCCATTTCCTTCTCCAGGGGATCTTCCCGATCCAGGGATTGAACCCAGGTCTCCCACATTGCAGGCAGATGCTTTAATCTCTCAGCCCCCAGATTCCATATACATGCGTTAGAATAGGATATTTATCTTTCTCTTCTGACTTACTCCACTCTGTATAATAGGTTCTAGGTTCATCCACTTCATTAGAACTGACTCAAAGGTGTTCCTTTTTATGGCTGAGTAATATTCCACTGTGTATATGTACAACTTCTTTTCCCATTCATCTGTTGATGGACATCTAGGCTGCTTCCATGTTCTACCTATTGTAAACAGTGCTGCAATAAACAATGGGATACATGTGTCTTTTTCAATTTTGGTTTCCTCAGGGTATATGCCCAGGAGTGGGATTGCTGGGTCATATGGTGGTTTTATTCCTAGTTTTTTAAGGAATCTCCATACTGTCTTCCATAGTGGTTATATCAATTTATATTCCCACCAACAATGCAAGAGTGTTCCCTTTTCTCCACACCCTCTCCAGCATTGATTGTAGACTTTTAGATGATGGCCATTCTGACAGGTGTGAGGTGATACCTCGTTGTAGTTCTGATTTGCGATTGTCTAATAATGAGTGATGCGAAGCATCTTTTCATGTGTTTGTTAGCCATGTGTATGTATTCTTTGGAGAAATGTCTGTTTAGGTCTTTTTTCCCACTTTTTTGTTGGGTTGTTTGCTTTTCTGTTATTGAGTTGTATGAGCTGCTTGTACATTTTGGAAATTAATCCTCTGTCCATTGTTTCATTTGCTATTATTTTCACCCATTCTGAGGGTTGTCTTTTCACCTTGCTTATAGCTTCCTTTGCTGTGCAAAAGCTTTTAAAGTTAGTCAGGTCCCACTTGATTACTTTTATTTCCATTACTCTAGGAGGTGGGTCATAGAGGATCTTGCTTTGATTTACATCATCGAGTGTTCTGCCTATATTTCCTTCTAAGAGTTTTATAGTTTCTGGTCTACATTGAGATCTTTAATCCATTTTGAGTTTATCTTTGTGTATGGTGTTAGGAAGTGTTATAATTTCATTCTTTTACATGTAGCTGTCCAGTTTTCCCAGCAGAATTTATTGAAGAGGCTGTCTTTGCCCCATTATATGTTCTTGCCTCCTTTGTCAAAAATAAGGCACCCACAGGTGCATGGGTTTATTTCTGGGCTTTCTATCTTGTTCCATTGGTCTATATTTCTGTTTTTTTGTGCCAGTACCATACTGTCTTGATGACTGTAGCATTAACTGAAGTCAGGAAAGTAGATTCCTCCAGGGTTATTCTTCTTTCTCAAGACTGCTTTGCTCATATTGGTTCTATGAAAAATGTCATTGGTAATTTGATAGGGATCACATTGAATCTGTAGATTGCATTTGGTAGTGTAGTCATTTTCACAATATTGATTCTTCCTACCCAGGAACATGGAATATCTCTCCATCTGCTTATGTCATCTTTGATTTCTTTCACTAGTGTCTTATAATTGTCTGTGTACAGTTATTTTGTCTCCTTAGATAAGTTTTCAGTTCAGTTCAGTTCAGTCACTCAGTAGTGTCCGATTCTTTGCGACCCCATGAATTGCAGCACGCCAGGCCTCCCTATCCATCACCAACTCCCAGAGTTCACTCAGACTCAACATCCATCAAGTCCGTGATGTCATCCAGCCATCTCATCCTCTGTCGTCCCCTTCTCCTCCTGCCCCCAATCCCTCCCAGCATCAGAGTTTTTTCCAATGAGTCAACTCTTCACATCAGGTGGCCAAAGTATTGGAGTTTCAGCTTTAGCATCATTCCTTCCAAAGAAATCCCAGGGTTGATCTCCTTCAGAATGGACTGGTTGGATCTCCTTGCAGTCCAAGGGACTCTCAAGAGTCTTCTCCAACACCACAGTTCAAATGCATCAATTCTTTGGCGCTCAGCCTTCTTCACAGTCCAACTCTCACATCCATACATAACCACAGGAAAAACCATAGCCTTGACTAGACAGACCTTAGTCGGCAAAGTAATGTCTCTGCTTTTGAATATACTATCTAGATTGGTCATAACTTTTCTTCCAAGGAGTAAGCGTCTTTTAATTTCATGGCTGCAGTCACCATCTGTAGTGATTTTGGAGCCCAAAAAAATAAAGTCTGACACTGTTTCCACTGTTTCTCCATCTATTTCCCATGAAGTGATGGGACTGGATGCCATGATTTTCGTTTTCTGAATGTTGAGCTTTAAGCCAACTTTTTCACTCTTCTCTTTCACTTTCATCAAGAGGCTAGTTCCTCTTCACTTTCTGCCATAAGGGTGGTGTCATCTGCATATCTGAGGTTATTGATATTTCTCCCGGCAATCTTGATTCCAGCCTGTGATTCCTCCAGTCCAGCATTTCTCATGATGTACTCTGCATATAAGTTAAATAAGCAGGGTGACAATATACAGGCTTGACGCACTCCTTTTTCTATTTGAAACCAGTCTGTTGTTCCAAGTCCATACTCATAGATATTTAATTCTTTTTGTTGCAATGGTGAATAAGATTGATTCTTTAATTTCTCTTTCTGATTTTTCATTGTTAGCATATAGAAATGCAAGTGATTTCCATGTATTTATTTTGTCTCCTGCAACTTTTAAAAATTCACTGATTAGCTCCAGTAATTTTCTGATACTATCTTTAGGGTTTAGTATGTACAGTATCATGTCATCTGCAAATAGTGACAGCTTTTCTTCTTCTTTTCTGATCTGGATTCCTTTTATTTCTTTTTCTTTTCTGACTGCTATGGCTATGATGTCCAGAACTATGCTGAATAATAGTGGGGGAATTGGACACCCTTGTCTTGTTCCTGATCTTAGGGGGAATCCTTTCACTTTATCACTTTTGAGAATAATGTTTGCTGTAGGCTTATCATATATGGAATTTATTCTGTTGAGGTAGTTCCTTCTATGCCCATCTTTTGAAGAGTTTTAATCATAAATGGGTCCTGAATTTTGTCAAAAGCTTTTTCTGCATCTATTGAGATGATCATATGGTTTTTATCTTTCAATTTGTTAATATTGTATATCACTTTGATTGATTTGCATATATTGAAGAATCTTTCCATTCCTGGGAAAAAACCCAACTTAATCATGGTGTATAAGATTTTTGATGTATTGCTGAATTCTACTTGTTAAAATTTTGTTGATGATTTTTGCATCAATGTTCATCAGTGATGAATCTGTAGTTTTCTGTTCTTGTATTATCTTTATCTGGTTTTGGTATCAGGGTGATGGTGGCCTCGTAGAATGAATTTAGAAGTGTTCCTTCCTCTGCAATTTTTTGAAAGATTTTTAGAAGGATAGGCATTAGCTCTTTTCTAAATGTTTGATAGAATTCTCCTGTGAAGCCATCTGGTCCTGGGCTTTTGATTTGGGGGAGATTTTGAACACAGCCTCAATTTCAGCTTGTAATTGGGTTGTTCATAATTTCTATTTCTTTCTGGTTCAGTCTTGGAAGATTGAACTTGTCTAAGAATCTGTCCATTTCTTCCAGGCTATCCATTTTATTGCCATGTAGTTTTTCATAACAGTCTCATAATCCTTTGTATTTCTGCATTGCCTCGTAATCCCTCCTTTTTCATTTCTAATTTTGTTGATTTGATTCTTCTCTCTTTTTTTCTTGATGAGTCTGGCCAAAGGTTTGTCAGTTTTGTTTATCTTTGCAAAGAACTAGCTTTTAGTTTTATTAATCTTTACTATTGTTTCTTTCATTTCTTTTCATTTATTTCTGCTCAGATCTTTATGATTTCTTTCCTTCTACTAATTTTGGGGTTTTTTTAATTCTTTTTTTCCAGTTGTTTTAGGTGTAAAGTTAGGTTGTCTATTCAATGTTTTTCTTGTTTCTTGAGGTAGGATTGTATTGCTATAAAGTTCCCTCTTAATGACTGTTTTTGCTGCATCCCATAGGTTTTGAATTGTCATGTTTTCACTGTCATTTGTTTCTAGAAATTTTTTATTTCCCTTTTGATTTCTTCAGTGACCTGTTGGTTATTTAGAAACATATTGTTTAATCTCCATGTGTTTGTGTTTCTTACAGTTTTTTTTCCTGTAATTGATATCTGTAATTGTATCATAGTATTGTAGTTGGAGAAGATGATTGATATGATTTCAATTTCTTAAAATTTACTGAAGTTTGATCTGTGACCCAAGATGTGGTCTATCCTGGAGAATGTTATATTTGCACTTGAGAAGTGAAGCGAAGTGAACTGAAGTCGCTCAGTCGTGTCCGACTCTTTGCGACCCCATGGACTGTAGCCTACCAGCCTCCTCTGTCCATGGGATTTTCCAGGCAATGGTACTGGAGTGGATTGCCATTTACTTCTCCAGGGGCTCTTCCTGACCCAGAGATCAAACCCGGGTCTCCCGCACCGTAGACAGACGCTTTACCATCTGAGCCACCAGGGAAGTCCAATATTTGCACTTGAGAAGAAGGTGTATTCTTCTGCACTTGGATGGAATGTCCTGAAGATATCAATGAGGTCCATCTCATCTAATGTGTCATCTAAGACTTGTGTTTCCTTATTAATTTTCTGTTTTGATGATCTGTCCATTGGTGTGAGTGGGGTGTTAAAGTCTCCTACTATTATTGTGCTACTGTCAGTTTCTCCTTTTATGCCCACTAGTGTTTATGTACTGAGGTGCTCCTATGTTGGGTGCATAGATATTTACAATTGTTATGTCTTCCTCTTGGATTGATCCCTTGATCATTATGTAGTGTCCTTCCTGATCTCTTGTAATCATCTTTATTTTAAGGTCTATTTAAGGTCTTTATTTAAGGTCTATTTTGTCTGATATGAGGATCGCTACTACAGCTTCTCATTTGCATGGAATATATTTTTCCATCCTCTCACTTCCAGTCTATATGCGTTTTAGGTCTGAAGTGGGTTTCCTGTAGACAGCGTATATATGGGTCTTGTTTTTGTGTCCATTTAACGTCTGTGTCTTTTGCTTGGAGCATTTAATCTATTTACATTTAAAGTAATTATTGATATATATGTTCCTAGTGCCATTTTCTTAATTGTTTGGGGTTGATTTTGTAGATCTTTTTCTTTTGTATTTCTTGATTACATAAGTCCCTCCTTTAACATTTGTTGAAAAGCTGGTTTGGTGGTACTGAATTCTCTTAATTTTTGCTTGCTTGAAAAGCTTTTTATTTCTCCATCAATTTTGAATTAGATCCTTGCCAGGTACAGTAATCTTGGTTGTAGATTTTTCCCTTTCAGTACTTTAAATATATCCTGCCATTCCCTTCTGGCCTACAGGGTTTCTGCTGAAAGATCATCTGTTAAACATATGGGGTTTCCTTTGTATGTTACTTGCTGCTTTTCTCTTGCTGCTTTTAATATTCTTTCTCTGTGTTTAGTTTTTGTTAGTTTGATTAGTAGGTGTCTTGGTGTGTTTATCCTTGGGTTTATCCTGTATGGGACTCTTTGTGCCTCTTGGATTTGATTGACTATTTCCTTTTCCATGTTGGGGAAATCTTCAACTATAATCTCTTCAAAAACTTTCTCATATCCTTTCTTTTACTCTTCTTCTTCTGGGATGCCTAAAATTCAAATGTTGGTGTGTTTGATATCACTCCAGATGTCTCTGAGACTATCCTCATTTCTTTTCACTCTTTTTAATTTACTATGCTCTTCAGAAGTTATTTCCACCATTTTACCTTCCAGCTCACAGATTTGTTCTGCTTCAGATATTCTGCTATTGATTCCTTCCACACTATTTTTACTTTCAGTAACTGTGGTGTTTGTTTCTGTATGTTTATTCTTTAATTCTTCTATTGTTAATTGATTCTTGCATTTTTTTCCATTTTGTTTTCAAGACTTTTCATCATCTTTACTATCATTACTCTGAATTCTTTTTCAGGTAGTTTGGCTATTTCCTCTTCATTTATTTGGACTTCTGTGTTTCTAATTTCTTTCTTCATTTGTGTAGTATTTCTCTGCCTTTTCATTTTTTTTAAACTTATTATGTTTGAGATCTCCTTTTCCCAGGCTTCAAGGTTGAATGCTTTCTTCCTTTTGGTTTCTGCCCTCCTAAGACTGATCCAGTGGTTTGTGTAAGCTTCATAAAGGGTTAGTTTTTTGTTTGTTTTTCCTCTGATGGGCAAGGATGAGAGAGGTGGTAATCCTGAATGCTGATGACTGGTTTGTACTTTTCTTTGGTTTGTTGTTTAGATGACCCTGCACAGTGTGCTACTGGTGGTTGGGTGATGCACGATCTTCTATTCAAGTGGTATCCTTTCTGTGAGTTCTCACTATTTGATACTCCATACGGTTAGTT
Source organism: Ovis aries (assembly GCF_016772045.2). Lineage (NCBI taxonomy): Eukaryota > Metazoa > Chordata > Mammalia > Artiodactyla > Bovidae > Ovis > Ovis aries. The sequence goes on from NC_056055.1 coordinate 213,747,894, forward strand.
AGAACAAACAACCAAAAAAGATGTCCTTTTCATTATAGGGGACTGGAATGCAAAAGTAGGAAGTCAAGAAACACCTGGGATAACAGGCAAATTTGGCCTTGGAATATGGAATGAAACAGGGCAAAGGCTAATAGAGTTTTGCCAAGAGAATGCACTGGTCATAGCAAACACCCTCTTCCAACAACACAAGAGAAGACTCTACACTAGGACATCACCAGATGGTCAACACCAAAACCAGATTGATTATATTCTTTGCAGCCAAAGATCAGATCAGATCAGCCACTCAGTCATGTCTGACTCTTTGCAACCCCATGAATCGCAGCATGCCAGGCCTCCCTATCCATCACCATCTCCCGGAGTTTACTCATACTCACGTCCATCGAGTCAGTGATGCCATCCAGCCATCTCATCCTCTGTCGTCCCCTTCTCCTCCTGCCCCCAATCCCTCCCAGCATCAGAGTCTTTTCCAATGAGTCAACTCTTCTCATGAAGTGGCCAAAGTATTGGATGGAGAAGCTCTATACAGTCAGCAAAAACAAGACCGGGAGCTGACTGTGGCTCAGATCATGAACTCCTTATTGACAAATTCAGACTTAAATTGAAGAAAGTAGGGAAAACCACTAGACCATTCAGGTATGACCTAAATCAAATCCCTTATGATTATACAGTGGAAGTGAGAAATAGATTTAAGGGACTAGGTCTGATAAATAGAGTACCTGATGAACTATGGACTGAAGTTTGTGACATTGCACAGGATACAGGGATCAAGATCATCCCCATGGAAAAGAAATGCAATAAAGCAAAATGACTGCCTTGGGACACCTTACAAATAGCTATGAAAAGAAAACAAGTGAAAAGCAAAGGAGAAAAGGAAAGATATAAACATCTGAATGCAGGGTTCCAAAGAATAGCAAGGAGAGGTAAGAAAGCCTTCCTCAGAGATCAATGCAAAGAAATAGAGGAAAACAACAGAATGGGAAAGACTAGAGATCTCTTCAAGAAAATTAGGGATACCAAGAGAACATTTCATGCAAAGACGGGCTCGATAAATGACAGAAATGGTATGGACCTATCAGAAGCAGAAAATATTAAGAAGAAGTGGCAAGAATACACAGGAGAACTCTAAAAAAAGAGCTTCATGATCCAGATAATCATGGTGGTGTGATCACTCACCTAGAGCCAGACATCCTGGAATGTGAAGTCAAGTGGGCCTTAGGAAGCATCACTACGAACAAAGCTAGTGGAGATGATGGAATTCCAGTTGAGCTATTTCAAATCCTGAAAGATGATGCTGTGACAGTGCTACACTCAATATGCCAGCAAATTTGGAAAACTCAGCAGTGGCCACAGGACTGGAAAAAGTCAGTTTTCATTCCAATACCAAGGAAAGCCAATGCCAAAGACTGCTCACACTACCACACAATTGCACTCATCTCACACACAAGCAAAGTAATGCTCAAAATCCTCCACACCTGGCTTTAGCAATACATGAACCATGAGCTTCGAGATGTTCAAGCTGGTTTTAGAAAAGGAAGAGGAACCAGAGATCAAATTGCCAACATCTGCTGGATCATCAAAAAAGCAAGAGAGTTCCAGAAAAACATCTATTTGACTATGCCAAAGCCTTTGACTGTGTGGATCACAATAAATTGTGGAAAATTCTGAAAGAGATGGGAATACAGACCACCTGACCTGCCTCTTGAGAAACCTATATGCAGGTCAGGTAGCAACAGTTAGAAACCGACATGGAACAACAGACTGGTTCCAAATAGGAAAAGGAGTACATCAAAGCTGTATATTGTCACCCTGCTTATTTAACTTATATGCAGAGTATATCATGAGAAATGCTGCGCTGGATGAAGCACAAGCTTGAATCAAGATTGCCGGGAGAAATATCAATAAGCTCAGATATTCAGATGACACCACCCTTATGGCAAAAAGTGAAGAGGAGCTAAAAAGCCTCTTGATGAAAGTGAAGAGGAAGTAAAAGCCTCTTGATGAAAGTGAAAGAGGAAAGTGAAAAAGTTGGCTTTAAGCTCAACATTCAGAAAACTGAGACCATGGCATGTGGTCCCATCACTTCATGGCAAATAGATGGGGAAACAGTGGAAACAGTGTCAAAATTTATTTTGGGGGGCTCCAAAATCACTGCAGATGGTGATTGCAGCCATGAAAATAAAAGACCCTTACTCCTTGGAAGGAAAGTTTTGACCAACCTAGACAGCATATTAAAAAGCAGACACATTACTTTGCTAACAAAGGTCCGTTTAGTCAAGGCTATGGTTTTTCCAGTGGTCAGGTATGGATGTGAGAGTTGGACTGTGAAGAAAGCTGAGCACCAAAAAATTGATGCTTTTGAACTGTGGTGTTGGAGAAGACTCTTGAGAGTCCCTCGGACTGCAAGGACATCCAGGCAGTCCATCCTAAAGGAGATCAGTCCTGCATGTTGTTTGGAAGGACTGATGCTGAAGGTGAAATTCCAATATTTGGCCACCTCATGTGAAGTGTCAACTCATTGGAAAAGACCCTGATGCTGGGAGGGATTAGGGGCAGGAGGAGAAGGGGACGACAGAGGATGAGATGGCTGGATGGGATTGCTGACTCGATGGACATGACTTTGGGTAAACTCAGGGTGTTGGTGATGGATAGGGAAACCTGGCGTCCTGTGATTCATGGGGTTGCAGAGTCGGACATGAAAAGCAACTGAACTGAACTGAACTGAACTGAAGGGTTAGTTCTCTGGCAGTCTAAGTTCTCGAGTCTGCTCCCACTCCATAGGCTCAGGGCTTGCTCTCTAGTCAGGAACAAAGATTCCACTAGTGGTTTGCTATGGCATTAAGTAAGATTAAAACAAATACCCAAAATGGAGAAATCAAAGATGAACCCCAGACAATTGGCAGATACAAAAAAAAGGAAAAAAGAAAAAAAATCCCAAAGAATCCACATAACAAGTCAAAACATAAGAATAATAAGTGTTTATCTTGAGTCACTGCTGTCAGAGTCATTTCCCTCTCTTGGAGTCATAGTCCACCTCACCTCCCTAGGATGCCCTCCAACACTGTGGTGGCCTCTGGACCTGTTATGGGGGCAGCTCAGATTCTAATCTGGTCGTACTCCTGTGTGTCTTGTCTCCAATGTCCATAGATATCAGAACTAGTGTGTTTTCTTTTGTGGGAGCTCTCAATGTCCTTTTATATATTCCATAGACACAGAGTCTGCCTAGTTGATCGTGTGGGTTTAATCTGCAGCTTGTACAGCTGGTGGGAGGGTTTGGGGTCTTCTTCCTAAGCCACACTGCCCCTGAGTTTCAGCTGTGGTTTTATTTCCACCTCTGCATGTGGGTCATCCACTGGGGTTTGCTCCTGTGTCTGCCTTGGAGGACTTGGGTTTGCCCCTGTGAAGGCCAAATGGGGAGGTGGTGCAGCTGCTTGGGTCGCAGGGGATATGGCAGCGTCAGGTACTCAGGGGAGTTGGCGGCTAGGGCAGCAGGAAATATAGTGCTCTAGAAGGGTCTGGCAACCAGTATTGGCCAATACACTACAGTACCCTTGCCTGGAGAACAGCACCCCCCGACAGAGAAGCCTGGGAGGCCACAATCTACAAGGTCACAAAGAGATGGACATGACCTAAGCGACCCTGTGCGCATAGATGCAACATTTTTTTTTTTGCCAGTGGCAGCTCTGCCGCAGTGCGAGTGAGCACAAAGGTGGCACAGCTGCTTGGCTTGCGGGGACCCTGGCAGCACAAAGTAGGCAAGGGCATAGACTGCCTCTGCCCCACGAGTTATGGCCCTGTCAGAGTCTTTTTCTGAGACTCTTGTAGTAGGTGATCAGGAAGCCTCTTTGGCCAGTCTTTCTCCTTAGCTCCACCCATTCAGGCACTTAGAGGGCTCCCTTGCCTGGGGTCCTTCTCTGTTGTTTGGTGCCTTAGGCACATAGGGGACACCCTGGCAGGGGTCCTACTCTGTAGATGTACCCATCAGTCACTTAAAGGAGCACACTGGGTGGGGGTCCTACTCTGTAGTTCAGTGTGCCAGGCATTTGATGGGGCAGCCTCGCTATTATTCAGCTGCCAATGCTGGTGTGTGGGGAGAGAGAGGCTATGGTGATGGCTCCAACGCCTACCTGTGACTCAGCATTACCTCCTTGCTTCCATGGCTGTCCAGCTTTCCTCCACAGGCATTTCCCACCACAATCTCCTCCCTCACATCCCCTGGATCTGTCTCTCTGTGGTCAACAGCAGCCCTCACCCTGGGATTGCTCCATAATCCCAAAATTCCAGCTCCCAGCCGCTGCACCTTCCAGGGGACCTGCATCCCTGTCCTGGGTATGTATGGCTGCAGCAGGGACTGTCTGATTCTCATTCTATTCAGGCTGCCACAGATAAGCTGTTTCACTCCCAGCCTTAAATGTTTCTCCTCTGATTCAGACAATTGCCCCAATGTGGGGATCAGATCTCTGCTTCAGTTTCCCCATCTGCTGAGGGCAGGTCCAGTCCTACTAACACTCCTGATTTTCCCCCTAGTTCCTTCGTCCTACCGAGAGAGTTTTGCGTGGTTCTATATATTCTTTTCTGCTGGTTAGGTACTCCTGTCTGCTCTCAGCTGGTGTTCTGCATGCACTTCTGTGTCTGAAGGTGTATTCCTGATATATCTGCGGAGAGAGATGTACTCCATGTCCACCTACTCCTCTGCCATCTTGTTCTCACTCACACTGGTTTTAAAAAAGTAATTTTCTTGTCCTTTTTCCTTCAAACTGAATATTCTTTCATTTTTTCCCCATCTCACAAAGTTGTGATTTCAAACTCCTTTAGGCATCATTGGTTTTTCAGATGTACAGAACAAGCTTCAATGAAAACACCCTGAAATGTTTACCGTGAATGGTTTGGGGGCATGGTTTATGAAAATAGCTTTTCTAGTGCTTGAAAGTGAAGCAAATGGAGCATCATTTCAAGAATCACTTTGCTGGTTTTTCAAACTTTTACAAAAAGAAATATCAAGAACATAAACTTTAATGCAGATTTTAGTCGGGGCCAAAAAGCCATGAGTAAGATGAGGGCATTTTTCTTTATGAATTTAGAGTGGAATATGAAATATACGGAATAAAGACTGTCTCAGAATACTTCACCCTACCAGTTTTTTGTTTTAATTAAACTGTTTTTTAATCAAAATGTTGCAGATATATTTTTATCTATACTGTTGTCAACTATCCATGTGTGTTGAATATTTTCAAATAATAAACTGAAAATAACTACTGGATTGGACAAAGTAATGAAGTCACAGGGGATTTCTAATTTTTCAGATCACAATATCAATGAGAGTAAATAAAACCAGTCAATTCTTAAGTTATGCTTTTACACTTTTTTTTCAAGATTTCTTTTTTTTTTAATTTTGGAGGGGCAAGAGATTACACTTAACTATCACATAAGTAGTTGCCCAGTGACTCAGTCACTATTTTCTTTGTATTTTCCACCTCTCATAGAAATGCCATTTCTACCCAGTGGGGGAAATTGAAAACCAAATTGAAACCAAATCAGGAAACCATAAATAGCAAGAAAAAGACAGCCTACTGACTGAGAGAAAATATTTGCAAATGATATGAACAAGTACTTGATTTCAAAAATATGCAAACTCAATCACAAAATGGGCAGAAGACTTACATAGACAGATCATCAAAGAAGACATACAGATGCCCAACAAGTACATGAAAAGATGCTCAATATCACTAATTGTCTGAGAAATACAAATCAAAACTATAATGAGGTATCACACACCCTCAAGAAGAAAACAGTAACCCACTCCAGTATTCTTGCCTGGGAAATACCATGGACAGAGGAGCCTGGCCAGCTACAGTCCAATAGGTCACAAAAGAGTTAGATATAATATAGTGACCAAATAATAACATATAAAATAGATAAGCAAGAAGGGTTACTCTATAGCACAGTGAACTACCTATAATAATTTAAAACGGAGAATCATCTGAAAAAGTATGTGGCTGGGTCACTCTGCTATACACCTTTAACATAATACTGTAAATCAACTATACTTCAATGACAATTAAAAAAAATAAAAAGGAAACAAATAATTGAAGTCAAATTCAAAGTTGTAATATACATTTTCTGAAAAACAAAAGAGTTTGAAGGTTCTTTTTTCTTTATTTTTTTAAGTCACTATAGAACAGATAAGATCAGTGGAAAAGCAACGTTGAAACAGATGCAGGACACAAACTTCCTTTTCTTTTTCCAACCCTGCCTGACAAAATCCTTGAATCAAGACGGAAGTGCAGAGAAGCTTCGCATTGTCTACCTATATTGCAGATAGGAAGTAAAATAAATATCAAACACTTCAAAAGTTTGTTCAAGCATTACTTTATCAAGAAAGTGACAGAAACTAAGACAACTGCTAATGATACTAGTAAATCCAATTTAAAAAAATATCCCATCACATGCAGAGATGTTTGCTCACAGGAGCTTGAGCAATATACTTGAAAAATAGAAATCTACTTATGTTAGACAAATAATATCCTTTTAACAAAAATAAACATGCAAGTTATTTAATGTGAAGACCCTGTAATTACTGCATATCACTTGCAGTTTTTTGTATGTAAGAATATTTATGCTAATTATATACTAAATATTATATACTGTTTTCTTCTAAATATGTATTAGGTCTTTCTCAATAAAACTTATGCTTTCCTGTGTTCATTCGGTTAAGAGTTACGGAAGCCATCTCTGTGTGGTTGATCACTGAGATCTGAATTGAATAGTTGGGCAATTCTTACCTTGTTGCCCAGAGTGGCTGTAAGAAATGCTCTTACAGAGCAATGTTTAACTAAACTACTGTCTAAATGAGTTCCAAATAACACTTGCACTTTCATTGTCAGTGGCTACAATCAGACCAATATCTTTATAGTTGTAACAGCAATGCTCAAGAAAGCTCATTGAAAAAAATTCCATGAAAATGAAGAAAGGAGGAAGGAAAAGAAGCAGATGAAGGGGAGTAGGGTAGAATAATTAAAGAAAAAAACGTGGTGAAATAGCCATAAGTCAGGAACTCTTGGCTGTGGTCCAAATCATGCCATTCAGATACTGTGTAAATTACCTAAACTCTCTTCTTTAATCTCTATTTTGAAGGAGGTCCACTATAGAGTCGCCAAGATTCCTTTCAGCTTTAACTCTAAGAATATTTTCTCATAATAAAAAATAACTTTGATGATTTAATCTTTATTCATCAAAATATTTTTATCATGAAGAATATAAATATTCAATCACTATGTTGAAATGTATACATTCATGGGACCTCCATAAGTAGTATAATCAATTATTTAAAATCCTCACATATTCTTTACAATGCTCATAAAACTCAAATCAAGAAATATAATAACCCCCACTCTTAAATGGACTTCCCTGGTAGCTGCCAATGCAAGAGACATGGGTTCAATCTCTGCGTCAGGAAGATCCTCTTGGAGAAGGAAATGGCAACATATTCCAGTATTCTTGCCAGGGAAATCCCATGGACAGGGTGGGGCAGACTATAGCCCATAGGGTCATAAGAATTGGACATGACTTAGCAACTAAACCACCACCGCTCTTAAAATAACTGACAGTAAAGCAAAATTGTGACACCATTTAAACCTCTTTCAATTGTTCCAATCAACCCTGAAATCATTGATTCCAAGTTGCTATATTTAGTTGTAGAGAATACAATACTAAGTAATCTGTGTAAAAGGTTGAAACAGAGACTCAGCCACACTTTGAATACTCACTGCCCCATGGTCTGAATTTGTAGTTGCACTTTGCTCTTTACAGAGAACAACCACATTTGAAAAAGTCGTGACAAGGAAGAGTTGATACCAACTCTATCACAAAGAAAACCTATAAACTACTCATTTGCACTCAGTTTGTCAAGTACATATTATTTGCTTCAAAATTCCATTTTTTGAAAGATAAACTATTTTGCTAGTAAACCAGATAGTCTTTGACTATTTATCAATATTAGGATGCCTTACTCAAATGTGCCTCATGTACTTCCATTTCACTTCCCTCTTATACACAATTTTTCAACATGTCATTAGTAACAGAATTCATAGGAAGAATTATCTTGTAAATGCCAATGCATTTATTATCAATGATCAAGTTATTCTCCAAAACAGTTAAGTGTTTGGGATTTATGCATGCTAAAATACTTTACTTCTATGAAAACATTCTCTCAAAAAGGAAGACGCATTAAGAAAAGAAGTGTCCTTCTAACTGCACAATTATTCTTTACTAATATTGTTACATGTAAACTTTACTCTGAAAAGTTTTTCTGTGTCTGCCTACGGATGTTTAAGAATATTTTATGTAATATTCATCAAGCATAAGTAACTGTTCTGGATGATATAAGCTATGATACTTCACTTCATTTTTACTATTTTGCATTCACTTGTACAAAGCAGTCAGACAGTTTATGTTCCCATTTTTGTTGAAATTGAAGATAACTCATGGGAGGTTTATATATTAACATGTCATTTGGATCAGCTATTCCATTGGAGTTTTACAACCAAAGCTGAACCAATTAAAATAGATAAATCTCTAATAAAGTATAACTCTACACTAGAATTTCATCACTTATTCCCTAGAGAATGAGCATAGATACCTGAGGCCAAATTTGCTTAATTGTTCGACCATAAAGGCGTGTGTTTAATCACAGACTTCGTCAAAAGAATTCCCGACAGTTTTAATTAATTAGCTTCATTCCTCATTCATTCATAGACTTGAAAATATTTTACTCCCATTATCTTAGGTAAAAAGCCATCATTTATTTATTTATTATTTATTTAGTTGTTTGTTTTTAAGCTGCAGGATGTCATAGAAACAGACTACCACAGGGGATGGAAGGTGAATCCAGATCTACAGCAGTTATCCAGAGCTGAGTGATTCATTCACAGCTTCACAGTAGAAATTTTATTAGAAAGAATTCAATTAAATCTACTTCAATGATATCCATGATTATACCCTGCATGTGCTCTTTTCTGAATTTTAAAATTATGCCTATTTGGTATCCATCTGGTAGATTATATCAAATATCATTTACATATTAAAACCAAATTGTAAAAAAAAAAAATCCAAAACAAAAACAGTTTGTAGCCAACAATTAACTGTCTCAAAATCAACTGTTATGTATCTGTGACTTGTATATATCAAAAAGAAAACAGACTGACATAGGAAACACACATACACACACATACACACACACACACGCACACACACACACCAATTTCTTCCTGTATGATCTTGGGCAAGTTACTCAATCTCACTGTGACAAAGATTTTTAAACATCCCTATATACTCTAGGGTGACTAAAGTTTAAATTAATGCCATTAGAAATTTTAATGATGTCTTTATGTAAAGTTAATCTAGGGTAACATTATGATTCTGAGGGTATAATGGATAAAAAAGAGAAGGAAATTCAGGAAAGAGTACAGTGGTCTCTTCGAAAACCAGGTATTTACCAAGGACTGATTCCAGGACTCCTAGCACCGAACAAAATACAGATGTGACTCATGCTCTTATAAAAATGACACAGTAGAGTGAGAGGATATGGAAGGTTCTCAAATGTATGTTCTTCTACAGCATTCAGCTGAGGTAGAAATGATGGAACTTCCCCTCAGGTTAGTGGTAATTGCTACTAGCCACCCTGCCAACAGGGAAACGATGTTTCTGAGATGGATAGAGAAATTGAGCCTTCATAACACTATCTGTGTCCCCAGGATGAGCAAATAGGCCTTTGTTTTCCCTTAAGTTTCTAGTCATGAGAACAAAATAAGTCTATTTTTCTCCTGTAAAAGAGAATGATAAAATAACAGAAAGATGAATGTGAAGTAATCTTGTACATACAGGTATTAGGCAAGCCAGTTGCTAAAACAAATTTACTGTTTGTTTATTTGATAACTTATTCTTTGGACCCTATTCTTTGGCCTAACTTCTCAGAATGTCTTCTTTACCTCTTGGAACCTTATCTCCTACACTTCACTTTATTAAGGTATTGCCTTTAAAAAAGTAACTTAGAAAGAGCATTCTGTTAGAGGTTGGCAAGAGTAAAGACAAAAGAATAAAGACATATTTAACTAATTCAAGCTATTCCAAACAGTTTATCCATCCTTTATTTTCACAAAATGTGCTGTGCTATGCTTAGTCACTCAGTAATGTCCAACTCTTTGCGACCCCATGGACTATAGTCTGCCAGGCTCCTCTGTCCATGGGGATTCTCTAGGCAAGACTACTGGAGTGGGTTGCCATGTCCTCCTCCAGGGGATCTTCCCAACCCAGGGATGTAAAACCCAGGCCTCTGCATTGCAGGCAGATTCCTTACCTACTGAGCCACCAGGGAAGCCCAAGAATAGAGGAGTGAGTAGTGTTTATCTTCTCCAGAGGATCTTCCCAACCCAAGAATCAAACCAGAGTGTCCTGCATTGCAGGTGGATTCTTTACCAGCTGAGCTATCAGGGAAGCCCTTCCACTATATATATATTTCTAAAAACAGTTTAAATGCACATAGCTGTCTTCCAGGTTGTGTAATAATTATTTTCATACATTTTACTCAATAGCTCTAAATTACCAAATTTAGTAGGTATTTTAGACAACAGGATTTAGTTTTTATGGCTCCTGGGCACTGGAATACATAGTTTCCTTCACCATGATAAAGATTTTGGATTCATTTCCAGGGCATTTCCCAGCCTTCCTTGCAGAAGGGTGATGTACGGCAACTGAATGGATGAATGAAAGTGATCTGTGCCACTTTTGCTCTTGGAATCCTTGTGCAGTGTCCCTGGGCATAGACAGACACAGAAGACTCCAAGGTCCTCAAGGAAAGTGGAGCTAGAAAGTGGAAGGAAATTGAGTCTTTAAAGAAGCGTCTTCTAATCAGAAATAATTGCTTTAGACTTGACTTGGGCTTCCCTATTGGCTGAGCGGGTAAAGAATTCTCCTGCAGTGACAGAGACACAGAAGACATGGTTGAATCCCAGGGTTGGGAGATCCCTTGAGGAAGTAACAACCCACTCCAGTATTCTTGCCTAAAAAACCACAGGGACAGAGGAGCCTGGTGGGCTACAGTCCATGGGGTCACAAAGATTCAGATATAACTAACTGACTAAGCAGGCAAGCATGTGCTAAATCACTGAAATTTCCATGTTGATCTGCTAGAGCACTTCATAATGTTTGTCCTAAGTAACGTCTATCTCACCCAACTACACCTTTGAACATCAAGGTGTTTTATAACTTCACAAAAGAGGCATCATCCTGTGCAGACCTGGATTAAAGTGAATGAGTTTTACAGCATTGTCCTTATCAATTTAGCCTTTGAATAGTATTTTTTCTCTACTTAAACTTCTAACATCAGAAAATCATCTAACATCATTCCTAGAATTTTACTGGATATAGGAAAAAGAAAAATAGAATGAGAAACAAAGTTTTAAAACCAGGTTTGATTTCTAGGTCTTGGTAAATATGAGTGTTTCAGAATTTAAAGCTTTTGCATAACAATAACAATGTAAATATTCATACCAACAACTCCCTATTTCCTAACCAGCACCACAGAGGCACAATAGAAAAAAATGAACAAACAAGCAAACACACAAACAACCTCTCTCTGTAGTATATGAGTATTTCCAAGGCACAAAACCAGAAGTTATGTCTATAAATAGTGGGATTTTTGAAATTATTCGCTATGCATTCAAGATAGACTTTAGAAAATGGAAATGGAGATACAAGATGATTATCTGAAAAAATGGTAAGAATTTATCAAATTTGCTCTGACTAAAATAAACAAATTGCCTCTAAATAATCTGTATATCAAGTTTATGCAGTTTCATCTATTTGTACCCACATTGTTACTGGATGTGTAATGTAAGTTCAAAAGATTTTATAACTGCACTAAAAAAAAGCATGATTTTTCAGTTTTCTTTCCTGGAGTAGTCTAGACTTTAGTTCTCCTACTTTTGACAAAATTATGCTTCTGGCAATTCTTAAAGTTATTTAAGATTATGTTAACTTTAAAGGACATTATTTATTTTAAAACATATTTTCACATCTTCTTTCTTTTAGGTCACTTTATCAGGTTTAGGTAGCCAAGAGGGGAAAAGTAGAAGTTAATTATCTGATAAAAGTCCAGTTTCCCTTCTAAAATCCACATTATATTATTTTATTATATTCAAGGAAATGCACAAGTATTTATTTACTTTTAAATTGATGTCTCCCCTCACAAGAACACATGCTCCATGAAAGAAGAGACTTTATTTACCTGTTCACCCCCAATCCTTAATACCTATAAATATGTCTGTCTCAATATTTATTAACTACAATATCAAATGATTTAGACATTTTTGTGTACTGTACATTCCCCATGTAATTACAGGTCCTCCAGTTTCTTTCCCAATCACAATTCTCAAATCAGTTCTGTATTAGTGTCCTTTAATATGTTTTGATAGTATTTCCAATAAGGAAAAACTGCAAACCCCACAGTATACTGGCAGTGAAGATTCTGCAATTTGACAATGGCAAATTTGTTTAGAAGATTCCTGGACATTAAGCAATATAGTGATTGTCTTCAAATTTAAATGAAGTCTTATAGGTCATTAGACCTCTTACAGGTCTGGACAAGTACTTTATCCCTAGAAAAAAAAAGAGTTGAAACTTGCTCTTAGGGGAAAATTAATGCATCATTTACTTGTATGCTAATCAAAAGAATTAGTGGAATATATTGTGTTAATATAAATTTGTACAATAGAACTGTCTGTCAAATTTAGAGTTAATATTCTAGAAAATTATTAAGAACTATTGAGAGGCTCTCCAAAGCCTAACTTCCAGTGCATCAATAGAAATAGTGGAGTTGACTGAAGTGATGATAAATGTAAGTGGTTGAAATTTTTCTGTACTTCATGCTCTGATTAATCCTTTTCTTCTCAAAGCATGTCAATTAATCAGCACCACTTCTATTAATAAATGGATTTACTTAAAGACCCAGGGAAGATACTAACTTCTGTTTTAGAGGCTTTTTGTTTGTTTGCATATATGTTCTAAATAATTAATTATACAAGAAACTGTTTCCCAGGTGGGAAAATAAAGTACTGCCATCACAAATCTTTCTACTTACCAATTCATTTACACAAATAACAAATCATTTAAATTAGAACAGCATGTAAACTGAAAATTCTTTGTGTTCCAAGCATAAATTATTGTTCTCTTTCTGAATTTTATTGACAGAGATAGAGTAGGGTAACAGCATTCCGTAAAGAAGAAACACTATATTCCACATTTTCTTTCCAATTCAAAAAGAAGCTGCTAGTTTAAACACCTGCATTTTGAGTATCCATACCAACAAAATGAAATGGCTTTTCTATAATAAATATCAAACAATTCATTCAGAGGTATGGGTAAATAGAATTTATGCTAAGTCAAAAAATGTACTCTTGCAATTACTTATTTCATTGACATGACTATATCTCAGCATGAGTTTTCAATATCCAGAATACCTAGCTACTTCAATATACTTTTTCCTTTTCAATTGTTTTTTCAAATTAACTTTGTCTACACTCAATGGAAGAACACCATGCAAAGTCTTTTGAAAGTATATATGCTGTCACACTGTTTGATTTAACAGTTTGATCACTCTCCTGTAGTGGTGAATGTGATGAACAAGAATTCCAATTCTTGTCCTTTGGAGACATGTAGAAGTGTATGTGTGTGTGTGTGTGTATACATATGTGTGTGTGTACATATGTGTATATATACATATGTTTTATATATATATATAAAATATGTATGTGTGTGTTTAGCTATTCAGTTGTGGCTGATTCTTTGTGACTCCATGGACTGTCCATGGAATTCTCTATCCATTCTGTCCATGGAATTCTCCAGGCAAGAATACTGGAGAGGGTAGCACTCCCTTCTCCATGGAATCTTCCTGACCTAGGGACTGAACATAGATATCATGCATTGCAGACAGATTCTTTACTGTCTTAGCCAGCAAGGAAGCCCATGAAGTATACATATTTTCTATATATGTATATATATATGTGCTTGGAAACATACAGAAATGAGTATAAAGATGAATTATGTTTCAGGTTCTCTTAAACAAATGTGTATAGAGTTCACAGTAGCATAAATATAAATAATAGTTTAAATAGCTCATAATACTTCTGAAACTTGATTTCTACTGTAGAGATATCAATATTTTAGTAATAAGCCACTCTATTTCTAATTCAAAGTACCTTGAGTACTTATGGTATAAAATCTTAGCCTACCTGGAAGCTAAAAATAAGAAAACATATGTGACCATTACTCTCAAGCATACTTACTTTCTTGTAAATGAGATAAAATATGCACAGTAATACATACAATAAATGCAATGTGGCCAGGTTTGTTGAAATCAGAAGAAAGATTTTTTTCCAGTTAAATTGGACTGAGAGTGGTATGAATGAAGGCTGTGAAGAAATGCAATATTAAACTAGCTTAAAAAAAAGCCGATGATAATCTTTAGTTTTTACATCATAAATTGTATTTTCTCTAATTCAGAATTTGCCTTATCTTAATAGTATTTAGATGAATGATCCCTTTTTTTAGGAGCTAATTCATTCTTCTATTAGCAAATGTTAACTTAAATAGGACTATCTCTTCCAAAGAGCTTCCCTCATAACTTAGTCAGTAAAGAATCTGCCTGCAGTGCAGGAGACCCAAGTTCTAGCCCTGGGTCAGGAAGATCCTCTGGAGAAGGAAATGGCTACCCACTCCAGTATTCTTGCCTGGAAAATTCCATGGACAGAGGAGCCTTGTGGGCTGCAGTCCATGGGGTCTCAAATAGTCCAGCACAACTGAGTGTATCTTCCAATACATTTTAAATTCATATTTTCCCATGTACTAGTAGACTTATTTTGTGCTAGTAGACTTTCTTGGCTTCCCTCATAGCTCCGTTGGTAAAGAATCTGCCTGCAATGCAGGAGACCCTGGTGTGCTTCCTGGGTCAGGAAGATCGGCTGGAGAAGGGATGGGCTACTGACTGTAGTATACTTGGGCTTCCCTTGTGGCTCAGCTGGTAAATAAACTGCCTGCAATGTGGGAGACATGGGTTCAATCCCTGGGTTGGGAAGATCCCCTGGAGAAGGGAAAGGCTACCCACTCCAGTATTCTGGCCTGGAGAATTCCATGGACTGTATAGTCGATGGGCTCGCAAAGAGTTGGACGTGACTCAGCAACTTTAAAAAAAAAAAAAAGTAGACTTTTTAAACTTGGAAAGGCTATATACATTCCTCTAAGATGGATATATCAGCAGTGAAAACCTGAGCCACTGAAATAGCCTGAGAAAACAGCAGCAAATATTCAACTCCCTACTACATGTGACTAAATCAATTTGCCCCCAATAAATAAAAGCCTGCATATAAAATATGCAGTTCATATTTTTTCTATTTCATCTGTTTATTAAGTTTATTTTCAGTGAAAAAAGACTTTTTTATGAATTTCTTAGCCAGATATACTGCTACATAAATAGGCCAAAAGATAGAAAGTGCTTTCAAGCACTTAAGGAAAAATACCCCAGTGAGTTTCCTTCCCTTTTTATGCCTCCTGTTGTTCCATTTACCAAACAATGCTTGACTCTCTAAAAATCATACTTATCTATTATAGCAAAGATATTTTGAGCACTGGTTCCTAATATATGTGTATGTTGTTATTTAAACATTTGAAACATTCACTTCTACTTTACTAATAAGAAATCTCGAAAAAAATGTAAACACTATTTAGTACAATTTGTGAAATAGTAAGTTCAATATTACAAAACTTTAAATATTTTCAGAAAATAAATGTTTTGTCGTATTACAGATGTTTTGTTTAAAATTGCCATGCAAATGTTGAAGGCCACATACTATTATTAGCTTGTGTCTCAAGATTCATTTTAAGCAGGGTAAAGTTCATCATTAAAGACAGTATATGGAAATCCATATTTCATATAGTCTTCTTAATCATATCAATAGCTTGCTGCTTTCTTGTCAGATCTGATTAGCTCATCTGTGTTTTTAACCTTGTAGTGCAGCTGAAGAGCACAACACCTTAGATATAAGCATGTCAGCGCTGCCCTTTTTTTTTTTAACCCTATTTGTACTTAGGCATCATTTTGCTTCAACCTAAACCTCTTGAAAGAACTTTATTCATTTGTGAAGTGCTAGTTTAGTTAAAACTCAGTAATAATAACTATAAAACCACTTCATCAGGAACTCTATCCTCAGCCATACATTGAAAGCACCATTGCCCACCCCTCTGTGCCACGGAACCCCAACTCTTCTCTCAGAGCTCCTGGTGTTAAGTGCCTTGTATCGGACGTTTGACCAGCATACAGACTAAGGAAGCACACCAGTGTCAACCCCATATATTAGGAAAGCTTACTTTGTCTTTTTTTTTCTTTTTTTTACATTTTATTAGATGAAAAGGTATGTAAAAAAACAGATTCCAACAGGTGACCTTGCAAGGAAAAAGTTGGAACTTGCTATCCTACATTTAACAGACTGGACTTCTACCTTCTATTGGCCTCTACCTTAAACACACATTATGCTGCAGTGCCACTAAACTGTTTCTTTCATCTTCCCCAACACTTTGTACCTCCAAGGTTTGTTCCTGTCCTTGCTCTCCCTTCATGTGGCATGGTCTGCCATACATGCTCTTGTGCTTGAAACATTCATGTCACTTACATGACACTTTTGTGACACACTGGTGCAGAATTAATCATTCTTTCTTTCAAATGTTATAAATTAAGCTAGTTAGATTTATATTGCACATAGCAATAAACGAATGCATAAGTGAAAACTGAAAGTTGCTCAGTCGTGTCTTACTCTTTGCAACCCCACGGCAAAGCATAATGGAGTGGGCTGCCATTTCCTCAAAATAAACCACAATACATGGTTACTATTGATGGTATAATCAGGTGGACAAAAGATCATTCTTTATCGTTATTAATTTTGAAAATGCTAAAACAATGCTGGGGAAATAATGAAGAAATACAAATCTTTAAAGATGAAAAGATTATACATAAATCTTTCTTGTACAAGTTCATGAAATAAATGCATATTGAGTACCATCTATATGCCTAGATATAGATTCAGGATAAAAAGAGACAGTCCTTGTTCATCCATAATTTTCAGACTAATGGGTGGTATATAAGTTAGTAGCAATTAGTGTTAATAAGGGGGTGTCTTGGCTATCATAAGAATATAAAAAAAGACCTAAGTGAACCACAGGTTCATAGATTTCCATGAGGAAGTGGTCTTTTAAACAGATCTACAGGAAAAGGTTATATAAAAATAAGTATTAGTAGTAAAGGAAAGGAAGTGCCAAGAAAAAGGGAAACTGAATTTGAGATCCTGAGATCATGGGGAGCAAGAACTATTTGGGAGTCAAACTCAAGGTAGGACATCTGGAATACAGGAAACAGGACCTACCCAATAGGGAAGATGGAGACATGGAGCCAGGACAGAGAGCCTTGCAACGATTGCTAGTAAAAATTGTGAATGACTTTGAACAAACAGCCCACTGAGAGGTCCTTCAACCAAATGCAGGGGATTCCTAGAGGAGCCTTCTAGGTTACCTGATTCTATAGGGTTCTGTGCCTTTATGTTTGGCTGGGCTGTTTTTCCACTTTGTAGAGACCCAAGTTAACTTCCCTGAGCTTCTCTGGTGGCTCAGATGGTAAAGAATCTGCCTGCAATGCAGTAGACTTATGCAGTAGACCTATTCGTTCCCTGGGTCAGGAGGATCCCCTGGAGAAGGAAATGACCACCCACTCCAGTATTCTTACCTGGAGAGTCCCATGGACAGAGGAGCCTGGTGGGCTATAGTCCATGGGGCCACAAAGAATTGGACATGACTGAGTGACTAACACTTTCACTTTCACAAGTTAACATCTGGAGAGCTGATTTAAGTGCAAATGATTCCTGTCCATAGACATACAAATAATTTTGTCCAATAAAGATATTATTGATTCCTCTCCTATAAAAATGATGATTTCAAGTATTGCCATTTTATTATAGGATAAAGCTTTGTATCTATTAAAAGAATCATTTCAGCACTCCTTATTGCCTGTGTGTTTCTGTGTTAGTCATTAATCAACCTCAAGCCATCTTCAAAATGTATCATATAATCCTTAAGGTGATATTAATTATAAAAATAACATAATTGAATTTCAAAAAACTTAGGAAAATTGTATCATAATCCAAGCAAACCCACATACTTACTGCTAATATTTTAGTTTTAGCAAAAGAAAAAGAGACTCAGCAATTGTGAAAAAACAGTTTATAATGTTAATCAAAAATATGTATTAAAAAAAATCCTGGATTTGTGTACTGACAATGACATTGGTAGTTGTCTGAATGTGATAGAGCAATGAAGAGGGAAACACAGAAAGAAGGGAGGAAGAATGGAAGGAAGGGAGGAGGAAGGGGAGGAAGGAAATAAAATAAATTCATTGCAAAACACTTTATTTCTCTACTCTTATTTCACTGTTGAATCACTACATTTTTTGTATTTGTAATACTGTCTGGTGAGTACAGTGAATTCAAGCATAAACATAGGAATATGTCTAAAATTACTTTCTAGAATAGCTCCAGCAGAACAACTTCACAGATTACTTCACTGAACAAATCAGCCAGCAGTAACAGTGGTTCATAGGTGACAAAAAGTGTTCACAGTTATGTGAATGGGAAAAATAGTCAAGTACTGCTACTGCTGCTGCTAAGTCACTTCAGTTGCGTCTGACTCTGTGTGACCCCATAGAAGGCAGCCCACCAGGCTCCCTCGTCCCTGGGATTCTCCAAGCAAGAACGCTGGAGTGGGTTGCCATTTCCTTCGCCAATGCATGAAAGTGAAAAGTGAAAGTGAAGTCGCTCAGTCATGTCCAACTCTTAGTGACCCGATGGACTGCAGCCTACCAGGCTCCTCCATCCCTGTCATTTTCCAGGCAAGAGAACTGGAACAGGGTGCCATTGCCTTCTCCGTGTCAAGTACTAAAATTGTCTAAAGACTGTCAGTAATATAACTGTTCTAGTCCTATGAAACTAATGCCTCTAATGTATTAGAAAGAGAAAAGGGGGAAATATAGTTAAATAATAACAATTTATTATATCATTATCTTTTAAAAATATCATATTTGAAGTTTAAACATCTCAAGTAGCAGTAAATATCTGCTTAAGGAGTTATCACTTTTTTCCCAAGATATCCGAATATAAACTAAAATTTCCTAAAAAATAATAAAATAATCCTAAATCTTAAGGCCAGTCTTACTGACCAACCTCTAAAACTATCATATCTTAAAATGTTGTAGCCAAGAGATCTTAGAAATCATCTTGTCTGTCCTGGGTGGAGTAGTGTCTGTGCTCAGTTGGGTCCAAGTCTTTGTGACCTCATGGACTGTAGCCTACCAGGCTCCTCTGTCCATGGAACTTTCCAGGCAAGAATATTGAAGTGGGGAGTCATTTTCTACTCCAGCGAATCTTCCTGACCCTGGGATCGAATTCACATCTCTCGCATCTCCTGCATTGGCAGCAGATTCTTTACCACTAGTGCCACCTGGGAAGCCCAGATTGAATAGAATCATCCTCAAAAGTTATGTCCTCCAGAAACTCAGAATACGAACTTCTTTAGAAATAGGGTTTTGCAGATGCAGTTAGGTCAGGAGAGTTCCTAATTCAATGATTCAATGACTTGAGTCATTACGAAAAAAAAATGAGAGAGAGAGCCAAAGAGACAGAGACAGACATACTGGGAGAACTCCACATGAAGACTGAGGCAGATAAGAGAGGAGAGTCTGCTGCTGTTGCTGCTGCTAAGTCACTTCAGTCGTGTCTGACTCTGTGTGACCCCTAGATGGAAGCCCACCAGGCTCCCCCATCCCTAGGATTCTCCAGGCAAGAACACTGGAGTGGGTTGCCATTTCCTTCTCCAATGCATGAAAGTGAAAAGTGAAAGTGAAGTCACTCAGTCGTGTCCGACTCTTAGCGACCCCATGGACTGCAGCCTACCAGGCTCCTCCATCCATGGGATTGAGTCTACCAGTCAAGAAATGCCAAGGACATGAGCAACCACCAGAAGGTGGGAGAGAGGCATGGAACAGTTTCTTCAGAGCACCCAGAAGGAACCAACCCTACTGATTCTCTGATTTTGCACTTCCAGCTTCCAGATTAGTGAGAGACTAAATGGTTGTTGCATAAAATCACTCTATCTGTGATACTTTGTTGCAGCAGTCCCAGGAAACTAAGACATTACGAAAGGGCTTTACTGTGTAGATGAATACACTGGATCTGAAGAAGATAAATGATTCATTCAGGATCATATAGCTGTTTATTGCTAGAATCAGTATTAGAAGTCATTACCTACCAAACAATATTTTAGTAAATTTATTATTTATTAAAGTTTGAGAAAGTAATAAAAACAAGGGAAGTGCTTAATGTTTGGGGCATTTAAAAGGGAGGTTTTACTTGAAATAATTAAACCAGGTTAGAATCCACTTAAGTTTAGAATTTTAAGGGCTATATTTTCTGTGACTTCATCTTTTCAATGGAGTATTATTAGTGACACTACACATTTCTGGCAGTCATAACATTTAAAATGTGTTTGATATGAAAAATAACAATGTGATTATTTTAATGTTCTTTGCATATTTAAATTAGACATTTATATCATCAGGCATAATTAAAGAAAAATAATTCATGAGGAAGAATAAAAAGAGTTTTTAGAGTACAAACATTTTACTGTTAATACCAGTTACCTATGACCTTACAATAAATTAATATTCAGAGCTGTTGTTATTAAAGGCACAGGGTTTAACAGACATATAGATCAGTGGCAGCTCAGCAGTAAAGAATTTGCATACCAGTGCAGGAGTCCTGAGTTTACTCCCTGGGTTGGAAAGATCTCCTGGAGAAGGAAATGGCAACCCACTCCAGTATACTTCCTGGAAAATCCCACAGACAGAGGAGCCTGGAAGGCAGGCTACAGTCCATGGGGTCATAAAGAGTTGGAAAAGATTGAACAATTAACACTTTCATTATATATACGAGTGAGTGAAGTTGTTCAGTCGTGCCCGACTCTTTGCGACCCCATGCACTGTAGCCTACCTACCAGGCTCCTCCCTCCATGGGATTCTCCAGGCAAGAGTACTAGAGTGGGTTGCCATTTCCTTCTCCAGGGGGATCTTCCCTACCCAGGGATCGAACCCAGGTCTCCCGCATTCCAGGCAGACGCTTTAACCTTTGAGACACCAGGGAAGCCATATACATATATATATATAGAGAGAGAGAGAGACGGAGAGAAAATACTGTGTAATTTTAGATGTGAAATGTGAAAAACCAAACAAATGAACAAACCAAACAAAACTGCTACAGAAAACTGATGGTAGACAGAGAGGGAAGAAGGGTGAGCAAAACTGGTAAAGATTAAGGGGCACAAACTTTCAGTTGTAAAATACATAGTTCATGGAATGAAAAGTGCAGCAAAGTCTATAATATTAGCACAGTCAATAATATTAGAATAGCTTTTTTGACAAATGGTTATTACATTTAATTTGGTGATCAATTTGTAATATGTACAAATGTTGAATCACTACTCTATACCTGAAATGAATATAATATTATATGCCAATTATACTTCAATAAAAATAAGGGATTCTCCAAGCAAGAATACTAGAGTGGGTTGCCAATTCCTTCTCTAGGGTATCTTCACAACCCAGGAATCAAACCCAGGTCTCCTGCATTGCAGGCAGATTCTTTACCAACTGAGCTACCAGGGATACCCAAATAAATAGTGGGATAGCATTGAAGTGTGAGTTCAAATTATCACTACTTAAATTATCTAGGATGTCAGGCTCTCGGTGAGTGATCACACCGTCCTGGATATCTGGATCATTAAGATCTTCTTTGTATAGTTGTTCTGTGTATTCTTGACACCTCTTTTTTAATCTCTTCAACTTCTATTAAGATTCTTACCATTTCTGATCTTTATCATGCCCATTGTTGCATGAAGTGTTCTCTTGATATCTAAAATTGTATTGAAGATATCTCTAGTCTTTTTCATTCTGTTATTTTCCTCTCCCTTGCACTGTTCTTTAAAGAAGGGCTTCTGATTTCTCCTTGTTATTCTCTGGTCCTCTGCTTCCAGTCGGGTATATTTTTCCCTTTCTCTCTCGCTTTTTGCTTCTCTTCTTTCCTCAGCTACCTGTAAAGCGTCCTCAGAAAACTATTTTGGAGTCTGAAGTCAAGTGGGCCATGGATGCATTACTACAAACAAGGCTGGTAGAGGTGACGAAATTTCAGTTGAGCTACTTAAAATTTTAAAAGATAATACTGTTTAAGTGCTGCACTCAACATGTCAACAAATTTGGAAAATTCAGCAGTGGCCACAGAACTGGAAATGGTCAGTTTTCATTCCAGTCCCAAAGAAGGGCAGTGCCAAAGAACATACAAATTACCATACAATTGTGCTCATTTCCAATGTTAGTAAGGTTATCCTCAAAATCCTTCAAGCTAGTCTTCAGCAGTATGTGAACTGAGAGCTTCCAGATGTGCAAGCTGAGTTTAGAAAGGGCAGTGGAACCAGGGATCAAACTGCCAACATTTGTTGCATCACAGAAAAAGAAAGGGAGTTTTAGAGAAACATCCATTTCTTCAATAACTACGCTAAAGCCTTTGTGCGGGTCACAAAAACTGTGGAAATTTTTTAAAGAGATGGGACTATTAGACCATCTTACCTGTCTCCTGAGAAACCTGTATGCAGATCAAGAAACAACAGTTAGAACACAACATGAAACAATGGACTCTACCAACACTGCTAAAGGAGTGTCAAGGCTGTATACTGTCACCTTGCTTATTTAATTTTATGCAGAGTACATCATGCCAAATGTCAGGCTGGATAAATCCCAGACTAGAATGAAGATTGCTGGGAGAAATATTAACAACCTCAGATATACAGATGATACCACTTTAATGGCAGAAATTGAAGAAGGACTAAAGAGCCTCTTGATGAAAGTGAAAGAGAGTGGAGGAGCTGGCTTAAAACTCAACATTCAAAAAACGAAGATTATGGCATCCAGTCCCATCGTTTCATGACAAATAGATGGGGGGAAAATGGAAGCAGCGACAGATTTTATTCTGGGGGCCTCCAAAAATCATTGTGGACAGTAACTGCAGCCGTGAAATTAAAAGATGCTTGCTCTTTGGAAGGAAAACTATGACAAACCTAGATGGCATATTAAAAAGCAAACACATGACTTTGCCGACAAAGGTCCATATAGTCAAAGCTAGGATTTTTCCTGTAGTCATGTATAGATGTGAGAGTTGGACCATAAAGAAGGCTGAGCACTGACAAATTGATGCCTTCAAAGTGTGGTGTTAGAGAAGATTCTTGAGAGTCCCTTGGACAGAAAGGAGATCAAACCAGTCAATCCTAAAGGAAATCAACCCTAAATATTCATTGGAAGGACTGACGCTGAAGCTGAAGCTCTAAAACTTTGGCCATGTGATGCGAAGAACAGACTCACTGGAAAAGACTGATTCTGGGAAAGATTGAGGGTGAATGAAGAGGGTGGTAGAGGATGAGATGGTTAGATATCATTGACTCAATGGACATGAATCTGAGCAAACTCCAGAAGATAGTGAAGGACAGAGAAGCCTGAATTTGCAGTTCACAGGGTTCAGAGAGTTGGACCTGACTTAGCAACTGAACAATAATAAATTCTCATTCACACCATTCACTAATTTTCTCATCATGAGCAAATCAATTTCTGTCTAAGCCTCACTCTCCTCATCTATAAAATTGGATGCAAATCCTAGCTACCTCAAGTGCCTCATTCAAACCCAAACTGATCTGCCCTGTTTGATATCTACTTTACTAAGATAAAAATTCATGCATGAATTCTGCCATTGAACTCTCATTTATAGAAACTGTGAGGTTATAATTCAATATTAATATTTACATTATAGCTTCATGTATTTAATTCTTTTTTGAATAGAATTATGTCCAAAATAAACTTATCTAAACGTTCTTTTTCTGCTTTTTGAACCATGAAAATCACAACAAGGCAAGACAAATAGTTACCAGATTATTGTTGTTGTTCTGTCGCCCAGTCATTCCCAAGTCTTTGCAATCCAATGGACAGCAGCAGGCCAGGCTTCCCTGTCCCTCACCATCTACTGAAGTTTGCCCAAGTTCATGTCCATTGCTCCAGTGATGCCATCCAGCCATCTCATCCTCTGATGCCCTCTTTTCCTTTTGTCCTCAATCTTTCCCAGCAGCAGGGACTTTTCCAGTGAAATCTGTTGTTCTCATCTGATGACCAAAATACTGGCATTTCCACTTCAGCATCAGTCCTTCCAATGACTATTCAGGGCTGATTTCCCTTAAGATTGACTGGTTTGATCTGTGCTGTCCAATGGACTCTCAGGAGTCTTCTCCAGCTCCACGTTTGAAGGCATCAACTATCAGTGCTCTGCCTTCTTTATGGTCCAACCCTCACAATCCTATGTGACCACTAGGAAGACCATAGCCTTGACTGTATGGACCTTTGTTGGCAAAGTAATGTCTCTGTTTTCAACACGCTGTCTAGGTTTGTCATAGCTTTCCTGCCAAGAAGCAAACATCTTCTGATTTCATGGCTGAAGTCACCATCTGCAGTGATTTCAGAGCCCAAGAAGAGGAAATATGTTGCGACTTCCACCTTTTCTCCTTCTATTTGCCATGCAGTAAGCTCAGCATTTCTCATGATGTGCTCAGCGTACAGATTAAACAAACAAGGTGACAGCAGACAGCTCTGTCACACTCCTTTCTCAATCTTGAACCAATCAGTTGTGCCATACAGGGTTCTAACTGTTGCTTCTTGACTTGCATACATATCTCAGGAGACAGGTAAGATGATCTGGTATTCCTATCTCTTTAAGAGCTTTCCACAATTGACTATGATCCACACAGTCAAAGGCTTTGGTGTAGTGGATGAAACAGAGGTAGATGCTTTTCTGGAATTCTCTAGCTTTGTCTGTGATCCAGCAAATGTTGGCAGTTTGATCTCTAGTTCCTCTTTCTTTTCTAAACCCAACTTGGACATCTGGAACTCCTTGGTTCACATAATACTGAAGCCTAGCATGTAAGATTTTAAGCATGGCCCTTACTAGCATGGGAAATGAGTGCAATTATCCAGTGGTTAGCACATTCTTTAGTACTACCCTTGGGAACTGGGATGGGGATTGACCTTTTCCAGTCCTGTGGCCACTGTTGGGTCTTCCAGATTTGCTGACATATTGAATGCAACACCTTGACGGCATCATCGTTTAGGGTTTTGAATAGCTCTACTCGAATTTCATTCCATCCACTATCTTTACTAACACCAGTTCTACCTAAGGCTTACTTGACTTTGCTCTCCAGGATGTCTGATTCTGGGTGGCTGACCACACCATTGTAGTAATCTAGTTCATTAAAATCTTTTTTGTACAGTTCTTCCATGCATTCTTTCCATCTCTTCCTGATCTCTTCAGGCCTACTAGGTTTCTACAATTTCTGCCCTTTATTGTACCCATCTTTGGGCAAAATGTTCCCTTGATAACTCCAGTTTTCCTGAAAAGATTTCTAGTCTTTCCCTTTCTGCTGTTTTCTTTTAGTTTATACACTGTTCCTTGAAGAAGTCCTCTCCATGCTGTTCTTTGGAAATCTGCCTTTAGTTGGCTATATCTTTCTCTTTCTCCCTTGATTTTCTCTTCTCTTCCTTATTTATCAATTTTTAAGGCCTCCTCAGATAACCACTTTGCCTTCTTGCTTTTCTTGTTCTTTGGGATGGTTTTGTTCACTGCCTCCTATACGATATTATAGACTTCCATCCATAGTTCTTCAGGCACACTGTTTACAAGTTCTAATCCTTGCATCTATTACCAGATAACCTACTTTAAATAGAATGGGTCTCCAGGAAGAAGTTTACATGGTTAAAGTCTCTGTAAGTCTTTATTACATTTTTTTGTAAGAACTAACACAGTCCTCAATTTTACCAAACACTATGTAATATATTCCCATAAAAATAATTGTTCCATTTTTAAAGTCTTACCCACTTTCTATGATTGAAAATTTTTCCTAAAATCCAATACATTGTTCTTTTGAATGTTGTAACTATCAAGGTTTTAGACAACTGTTGCCCAGTGTCATTGTTTCTTTAGATTTGTTCAATGTTCTAATAATTCTATTTGTTTCTGCATCACATTCCTAAACGTATATTCTCACATTTGTATGCTTTTCTTTTTTATTCAATTTAAAATAAGGGAAAAAAAGAAAACAGCTTTTCTTATCTCCTCCTTCAATTATGCCATGCATTGAAAAACCTTTACCAAGACTAGCATCTTCTACTAAGCATTCTCTTTCAACTGTTTGTATCGACCAAAAATTGGGATTACCCAGTAGGTGATTCACTATACTGTGAAATATATTGATTATTCTGACAAAGCAGTAGTTTAATGATAATCTATATTTTATGCATGATATGAGTCTTCAGTAAATATAGTTAATAAGATGATATTAAAAGAACATTACATTTCCTTTTGTTAACTCCATCCATGTTTTATTTGAACAACTTCCTCAGAAACAGAGTTCCTATTCATTTTATTAGGAAGAATTTGCTGTATGAAATTAGGGCACAGCAGAATCATTCATCTCCTAGTTTGTGTTTAGTACCATATTTATAACACAAATTAGTGACATCAATAAAGTTAATACCCACAGGTAAAAATAATTCCTGAAAATAAGCATAATTAATTTAGGGAAAAATAGATATCATATTAGTATTAATGCTCACTAAACCCTCTAAAAATTCTTTATGGAATGAAAGAAAGGATTTATCAGACCATTTTCAACCATGAATCTGCCAGGCACTAAACAATTTTTAGGCTTTTGAATGAATGTCCACTCAGGAAATGTGAAAGTAGGTTTTTGCGTGGGCAGTGAATTGTATAACACTTTAGAATTACATCGCATTATTATAATAAAAAAGCCATAAAAATGCCTGTGGGATTAACATAGTGAGGGCTGTGGGAGTTCCTGCAACTTCAATGTGTTCGTGCATACTGCAGTCATCCCACATTTTTTCTAACACAGCACTTTAAATATTCCTAGAAGGTTATCTTAATATTCAGACTATTTTGAAAACAACTGCATTTTCTATGAGATTCCACAAGATTTTTCTGAGTGCTTACTATGTATGCAACATTATCCCAGATTGTGAAGACAGTAACAAGAACAGCAACAATAATAATATTTTTAAAAATATCCAGGCAGTTCCCAATTTATAAAAATTCAACATCTAGCAATTTGTTAAATTAAATATACTCAGCTAGTTACCAGAGAAAGCAATGGCACCCCACTCCAGTATTCTTGCCTGGAAAATCCCATGGACGGAGGAGCCTGGTAGGCTGCAGTCCATGCTAAGGGTCGTACACGACTGAGCGACTTCCCTTTCATGCATTGGAGAAGGAAATGGAAACCCACTCAAGTGTTCTTGCCTGGAGAATCCCAGGGACGGGGGAGCCTGGTGGGCTGCCGTCTCTAGGGTCGCACAGAGTCGGACACGACTGAAGCGACTTAGCAGCAGCAGCAGCTAGTTACACCCATGTAAAATGGAGCAGGTGGGACACTTACAGATATATTTACAACAGTGCTACTCATTCTGTTTCTTGAGTGCTTAAGGGAAAAAGTTCAGCCTGATACATGCAATGGACCAGGCTGAACTTAAAGTTGAACTTGAAGTATCTTGGACCAGCCCCTCTTGAAGTTGACAGAGGTTGCAAAATATAGAAGATAGAAAAATAAATAACTAATGAGAATGAGGCACTGACTCAATAGGAATGTTAGATCAGAAGTTAGTAAATCCAGGTTTATGTGATTGAAAAATTGTTCCTAACATTATACTAAAAATACTTTAAATAGCAATAGTATTTTGATTATTCAGTAAACCTTCAATAGACAAAGTTCATTTGAAATACAAATTCTAGCATGCAGAAATTTTAATTGCTTAAAAAGTCAGTATATAACAAAACATAGTTAACACTCAATACCATTTTAAAATACGTCACTAAAATTCAGTTCCAGTGATGGCTTTAGCTGACATAGCAGGACTTCTATGTTAGATGTCATATCCAAATTTTCTCAACCAATATCTATTGAATGTTTCTGTTGTGGCTGTTCCAGAAAATGTTTCAGAATAAACACTGAATAAACTTATATACCATAAGCAAAAATTAAAATATACAACTGCAGATGATGATGAATGAATAAAAAATAAGCAATTTAGATGATTTTTAAAACACTTTATTTTTTTACTGTATTTGACCAATAGCCACTCTAAAACATAAATGTGATAAGAGGCCTAAGATACAAATAAAACAAAACAATGATAAAATAAATCTCTTTGTTCAGCAAGATTAAAGATGTGCATACAGATTGCAAAGTAATAGGAATAGTATATCCTTAAGTATTACAGTACTGTTTAAATACCCTCCTTAAATGTTATCTTGCTTCTGAAATGAAGACTCATACTGCTTCAAGAAGGGAGATATATACTGATACTTTTTTGCCAGATAGCAGACTTAGAAACAAACTTGAATGAGAAAGGCAGCTGCATAAAACTTTAATTATTTTTGTTCCACGTGATACAGAAAATATTATTTAATTGGTCATTAAGCTTTATCCCATAGTCTGAACGGGAAAGAGAATAGAGCAAAATGAATGGAAAGTAAGTATGATAAAGGGGAAAATCAGAGGCACTCGAGACAAGCGTGAACACACATGCCTGATGCCTAGATGTCTTCTCTAGTTCTTGAGCTGAGTTAGTATCTGTGCTGGGGAGGAGTACAATGGATCACAAAGTGAAAATTAAATTGACAGGATTGACTTAACTGAGAACTAACTGGAAAGGCTGTGCTGAGTCTCTAAAAGGAGCCTCTCTGTCAGCATGGGGAGAATAAGGAAGCATGATAATGCACAGGAGCTTAGCAAGTAAGGAGGACAGGAGGATTATAGACAGACTAGCTACATGAAGAGGGTCCAGTTTACATTACATTGTTTTCCTACACTGATCACAAAGTAGAGACTCAGAAAGCCACATTGTGACCATCCCTTTCTTCCTTCTGTACACACACACACCTTTAAAGGTTTTCAGTGGATCATCTGAGCCACAGAACTAAAGAGGACGCTGCAAAATTCTAATGGTGTACACAGTCAGTCAGCGACAGATGAAAGGCCAAGAAAGAAGGGGCCTAGGATTTCCAACCAGGAAAATATATGCCAATCCTAAAGGGGATCAGTCCTGAATATCCACTGGAAGGACTGATGCTGAAGCTGAAGCTCTAATATTTTGGCCACCTGATACAAAGAACTGACTCATTAGAAAAGACCCTGATGCAGGGAATGATTGAAGGCAAGAGGAGAAGAGGACGACAGTGGACGAGATGGCTGGATATTATCACTGACTTGATGGACATGAGTTTGAGCAAGCTTGGGGAGCTGGTGATAGACAGGGAAGCCTGGTGTGCTGCAGTCCATGGGGTTGCAAAGAGTCAGACATGGCTGAGCAACTGAACTAATATATGTATGTATGAAATATACAGAATGAAAAAAATGCATAATTTCAATCAGAGGCACAGATCAATGAAAAATATCCTTCAACAGCTCAAGACAAGATCTGATCCAACATTCCACCAGACTCAGACACCCTATTCCTTACTTTATAGGGTGGGAGAGTTGAGGATCTGGAGGATCCTATGGACCCTTCATACACCCTTCATTCTGACTCTATAGTCATGCAAATTTCCCTCAGTCAATGTATCAGACACCACCAGCTGTGGTGGAGGAGAGAGATGAAGACATTACAGGTCCCAAAGTAAGAATGATCTAATGTGAATGGTTTGCTTTATTCCAATTTAATTAATAAACCAAACCAGACAAGAAAGAAGGCAATCAAAAATTTTAAACTGAGCTAATAATCAACAATTTTTATCTGAAACCTAGTTGGTGGGTGTTCAAAGGAAAATAGGATCAATAAAAATCAAATACTAAATATACTTTCTCTATTCCACTGTATGTCAGTGAATAAATATGGTGAACCTGAAATAGTTATCAGTGCTGATGAGCTGGCTCCAGAAAGCAAGTTTTAGGTGAAACCCAAAACATCCAATAATCTGATTTATAAAGAAGAAAGGACAGAAGGAAAAGAAGGAAGGGATGGAAGAAAGAGAGGGAAGAAAACAAAGTCATCAACCAAGACTTCCTAAGATCACCATTATGTAATTTTTCTTAGAAAAGATGTCTTTTCCTAATAAATAAATTAAATATAAACTATGATTATCAAAATAATATATAAGTTCCATTATCCTCAAGGCCATACAATACACAGGAGCAGCCAGATTTGATTAATTAAGGTATTTAAGATCATTTTTTAAAAAAAATAGAAGCAGTCCCACTGAGAAATAGATCTATTTGCACACCAGTGTTTCCTTGAAAAACATTCAAATTCAGTGTGCTGTGTTACTAAAAATATAAAACTTTGTTTTCTATAATGGTCTTCCAATTGTTGTTATAATATTTGTGTTTCGGGTACATTACTGTAAATTTTTATATAGTCATGTATATCAATTTTCTTATATCTCATACTTTTCATATTTAAAAATTTCTTACTATCTGAAAACACTTAAATGTGGAACTATATTTTCTTATAGAATGTATAGGATTTGATTTATATATTTAACTTCCTAGTATCTTTGCAATTCATTTTTTCTCGCATTCTTTCTCCAAATAATATCTATTTTTCCCCAAACAATGATTCTGAACAAGTACCTATAATTTGTCATTTAGAAGCTATCATCTTTTAGACATAAGAGTTATTCTACAAAACTGTTTAACGTGAACTATAATCCAAAGGAAGTCTTGGACATCACACTGAACAGAGGAATAGAATTCAACCAGAGTGAGCAACAGCCAAAAAAGCAAACAAAAAAATAAACCAGCATAATCAATGGAGAAAGTATTCCTAGGAAACAGATGGGAGTCATTTTGCAAAGAATACACTAAATTCCAAACATTCCATAAAGTTGCGAACAAAAGCATGAACACAGATAACCAAAACTGCAGAGTCTAATACGACTGAATGTCAAGCTATCAAGGCCTTGACCTTCTGACAATTCTCTGATGTGAGTATTAAAGGCTCTCATGGACTACAGCTGTCATTCCAACAGACAAGAGAGCGTAACATGGACCACAGAATAGAAACCCCAAGAGGAATATTCAGAATCATCTCCCTTAGATACCCTCTTAAAGCAATTCATCAATTTCTTGCTATTTCCTAGGAACTTACTGTCAGACCAGAATAAAAATCTTTGCAATTAGCTTTATTTAATAATGTTTAAGTTTGTAAAATACAATTTTGTGTGCCATTGTTTGATTTCTCATTCAAATTGTCTGCTCACTACAGGAAATTCTGAGTTAACTACCTGAGATAGTTCTAAATATATACCTAAATCTGAATGAACTGTGATGATTACAGTAACACTTAAGTTCAAATTTGCCTAAAATCTCTCAGTGGCTTCCAACTGTCTTTACAATTAAAACTCAAGCTCCTCAACATTGGTTTTAATGCATTTGCCTTTATATCCTCATTTCTAAAAATGGTATGCCTCTTGTAAAAAGAGTTATTCACTCTGAAATATTTCAAGTCTAAAGTCTCGGAAAGATATAAAAATTTGGTGGTTTTTTTTTTTTTTTTTTGCATTATATTTATTTGGCAGAAAGGTGAAAATGAGAGAATTTGAGTAACCTTATATCCAAGTAGTTCATGAAGAATATCTTACCAGAGATAACCAAAGAGAAGACTTAAATCTTATCTACAGATGATGATCTTTAAAGGGGGATGTGAGATTAATGGGAGTGGCTGGTAAACTGATATGCATGGCATAGAGTGAATTATTGTGGAGGTAGATAAATTGTGTCTGCTAACAGGAAAATGGTGCCAAAAGTAAACAGAAAACTCTACTATTTCCATTTTCAGTCCTCTGAAAGATAGATGTCAGTGGCTGGATTCCCTTCTGTTCTCTTAATAGGCTATAGATAACTGCAAAGAACAGTAAGTACTCTTATGACCAACGATGAGTCATTAAACTACTTAGATTCCAATAATTATAACTGGACATTATTATTCTGTCAATTACCCAATTTGAAATAAACAAATATAATAAACTGAAAAAAATTACACCTTATAACTATGCAGAAATACTGACTTTCTGATAGTTACTAAATGGGTTGTATTTACCCCAGGCCCTGAACATTACCTAAACATGTTGTACTTACCACAGGCCCTGCCCCGTGTCTCAAATATCATAGCTAATCCTCTAGATTTCTCCACATCCCCTTCAGCCCCTTTATAAAGTGCAATTCCTTTAATGTCTCAGTTGCAATGTGATTTTACCCAGCAAGCTTTCACACCTCCCAAGACTGAGTTAAGAGAAACACTTTTGTACTGTATACTCTCATGATGATGCATATATACACTAGGAATTCAGTAAATATTGTAGAATAAATTAGTAATGAAGGAATATAAAAAGACATTGATAACCTGAGTGGTCAACTTAAGTTATCAGGTCCTAGGAGAATAGGACCTTAGTGTTAGTCACTCAGTCATGTCTGACTCATTGTGACCCCTTGGACTGTAGATCACCCAGCTCTCTGTCCATGGACTTCTCCAGACAGGAATGCTAGAGTGGATTGCCATTTCCTTCTCCAGAGGAAATTCCTGCCCAAGGGATCAAACCTGGGTCTGCTTTATTACAGGCAGATTCTTTATGATCTGAGCCACCAGGGAAGCCCCAAATAGTACCTTAAGGAATTTTTACTTGAGTCTATTGTTTATACAATGTACACCAGACTCAATATAATCTTTGCCTCAGTCAGTTCAGTTCAGTTCAGTCACTCAGTCGTGTCCGACTCTTTGCAACCCCATGAATCGCAGCACTCCAGGCCTCCCTGTCTATCATCATCTCCCAGAGTACCTCAAACTCATGTGCATCAAGTCGGTGATGCCATCCAGCCATCTCATCCTCTGTCGTCCCCTTCTCCTTTTGCCCCCAATCCCTCCCAGCATCAGAGTCTTTTCCAATGAGTCAACTCTTCACGTGAGGTGACCAAAGTACTGGAGTTTCAGCCTCAACATCATTCTCTCCAAAGAAATCCCAAGGCTGATCTCCTTCAGAATGGACTGGTTGGATCTCCTTGCAGTCCAAGGGACTCTAAAGAGTCTTCTCCTAGTTGTCCTAATAGATATGTTTTCTCTACAGAAAACATTCATTTTTAACTTAGGATACTGTCAAAGTAGACACTAATTAGTGTCATGATTTCTTCTTAAAACATTCTAAAAATAATTTTAAATAATCTTACCACATAGGCTATTTTGGGGAGAATATTACTGCTTCGTCCTTCCTATATAAGATTTCATTATCTTTTTATAGAGTTAAATTTGGCTTGTTCTTTTTTTTTATCTAGTAAATAATGATAACAGAATATGTTACTATATTGGGGAACACAGAACATTTAACAAAAATTTTGGATTATCCTTCCTCCTTATTTAAGAATGAAAGATAGCAGATTATTTGTAACAATAAGTTACTTAATTTTGCTGGTTATGCCTACTGGGTTTGTCGCTGTCCATTTGCTCATCACGTCCGACTCTTTGTGACCACATGGACTGAAGCATGCCAGGCTTTCCCATAAATATGTTATCCTGTAGATATCACCATAACATATTTAACAGGAGTAGTCCCATTAGAAATTGAAAGCACGCTGTACGTGCTAAGTCGCTACTCTTTGTAACCCTATGGATGGTAGCCCTCCAGGCTCCTTCTTCTGTGGGATTCTCCAAGCATGAATACTGGGGTGGGTTGCCATGCCTTCTCCAGGGGATCTTCCCAACCCAGGATTGAGCCTGAGTCTCCAGTACCTCAGGCAGAGTCTTTACAGTCTGAGCCACCAGAAAAGCCCTAATATTTAAGAATTTTACAAAATTCTTTTACGAGGGAAATGTTTAGTCATATCCCTTTTAAAATATTTTTTATTTTGTAGTGCATATTTATTTTAATTAAACTAAATCTTTCAATTATTCTTTGGAACTCTGCATTCAAATGGATATATCTTTCCTTTTCTCCTTTGCCTTTCACTTTTCTTCTTGTCATAGCTGTTTGTAACGCCTCCTCAGTCAACCATTTTGTCTTTGCATTTCTTTTTTGGGGGGATTGTCTTGATCACTGCCTCCTATACAATATCATGAACCTCTGCCCATAGTTCTTCAGGCACTCTATCAGACCTAATCCCTTGAATTTATTTGTCACTTCCACTGTATAGCTGTAAGGTATTCGTGAAAAAGTTGGCTTAAAACTCAACCTTCAGAAAACTGAGATCATGGCCTCTGGTGCCATCACATCATGGGAAATAGATGGGCAAACAGTGGAAACTGTGACAGACTTTATTTCTTTTGGGCTCCAAAATCACTGCAGATGGTGATTGCAGCATGAAATTAAAAGATGCTTGCTCCTTGGAAGAAAAGTTATGACCAACTAGACAGCATATTAAAAAGCAGAGACATTACTTTGCCAACAAAGTTTCGTCTAGTCAAAGCTATGGCTTTTCCAGTAGTAATATATGGATGTGAGAGTTGGACCATAAAGAAAGCTGAGCACCAAATAATTGATGCTTTTGTCCTGTGGTGCTGGAGAAGACTCTTTAGAGTCCCTTGGACAGCAAGGAGATCCATCCAGTCCATTCTAAAGGAAATCAGTCCTGACTGTTCATTGGAAGGACTGATGTTGAAGCTGAAACTTCAATACTTGGGCCACCTGATGAGAAGAGCTGACTTATTGGAAAAGCCCCTGATGCTGGGAAAGATGGAAGGCAGGAGGAGAAGGGGACAACACAGGATGAGATGGCTGGATGCATCCTGGACTCAGTGGACATGTGTTTGAGTAAACTCCAGGAGCTTGTGATGGCCTCGGAGGCCTGGTGTGCAGCAGTCCATGGGGTCGCAAAGAGTTGGACACGACTGAGCAACTGAACTGAACTGAACTCTGATGTCTCCTGTATTGGCAGGCAGGTTCTTTATGACTAGCGCTACCTGGGAAGCCCTTCTAGTTATATTATAGTAACAATTAATAGAACACTTGAGGGATTTAATAATTCCTTTAAAAATATTGTTACAGTTTCTAATCTTAGACACTGTTTTTCTAAAGAGAGAATATTTCATAACTTCACTCTTTAAAATAAATAAAATTAATATCATTTAACTTTCATTTCAGAAGAAAACTATCAGACATTGTTTGATATCAGTTAATGTTTTCTTTGACAATATTTGAGTTCTAAGATAGATCTTCATATCATATCAACCAAGAATTATTACAGTGATGTTAATTTAAATGTCCATCTCCAAATTATTGTCCTTAGAAATTTGAAGAGCTAAAAATCATACAATTTTTCTGTGCCAGATGAATATTCTCAAGGCTCAGGGATATTTTTGCGATACTAATCAACTACTACCTCAGCAGATTTCTGCTACTGATAGTCAAAGAAGTGGGTCTCGTAGTAAAAACAATGAAGGCCAGGTAGAGAATTGAAAGAAAGAAGGAGAAATTATATTTTCCTTCCTTAGTAAACACATCATGGCAAATAATATGGTCAGGATCAAAATTCCTTCGAAATAAAGAGTCTGTGATCAAGAGGAATGAATATTACCAATTAAGATAGGAACATGAACACTTCTAAAGCCAAATTTTAAATCTATTTAAATTCTAAATTAAGAATAGCTTATACATTCATGACAATACGGCCAAGATCAGGGAAAAAAAAAAAAAACCTACTGAAATCTATAAATAGATAGAATTATATATGCATATGTATCTTATAAACTGAGTTATGTAAAACTTCACGGAGATAAGTAGCAGGATTAATGCTGAACAAAAAACTAAAAAATGCATGTGTGTCCTAAATGTAAGGGAAAAACAGTATCCAACACTGGAGCAGCAATTCACACTGAAGGCAGAGAGAATATTTCGGTATCTCTCATTTTTATATTGTGTTTTGGTAGAAAAGAAACATTATTTAAATTGCATAAACTTTAAAGATGGCTTATTATTTTTTAACATTAAATATGTTTAACATATAACTTTGGTTTTAATGTGCCCTAAAATATTGGATTCTTTTTTTTTTTTTTTTTTAATTTAATTTTATTTTTTTAGTTTTTATTTTTAAATTTTAAAATCTTTAATTCTTTTTAAAATTTAGTTTTCTGAATAGCAATTTAAATATTTATACCTATTAGATTTAAAGTGTAACTCATTTATTTCTATAAGCAACAGTTGCTTAGGCTATTAGCCTATTATTTTCAATTTTAGATTTGGGTAGCAGTTGTTGAAGGAAAAGAAGACTGCTTCACGTCATAGAAATAGGATGCGCCCCTAATTCCTTCAAGTTCAACTATTTCTTTATGTCCTGAGATTACTATATCCTCCCGGATATATCATAATCTTATATTTTTTGCTTTAGAGTTGAATTGTTTCAGAGGTTGTTATGTTAATTCCCTGAGAACAATATTTATTTTTCATGGTCATTAATCAGTGTCACTTGTGCCAACAAGCTATGCAAGGATTTCTGCCCAATAGCCAAGAAAACTGCATTTAGTGGTAGGGAAATCCTTAGCCGCAGCTACTAAACTGCTATTAGTGCAATCCTTAACAGCTCATTACCACAGGAAGATGTGTTATGTACAGTGAGGTTTAAATGAGAACCACATTAAAAAAAAAAAAGTGATTTGTTTATCCTTCACTGACAGATCTTAGCCCAGCAGTATAAAACTCCAAAGCGATGGCAAGAAAAAAATGACAAGATTAAATAGCATCTTTTTGTTGTTGTTATGAAAGAAACTTTATGAAGCATTCAAACTAATATGCACAAATTGCTTCATTCAAGAATCAGAGATATGTTAGGAGGCAACAGACTCTCTAAATATCCAGACTCAGAAAGAAACATACTTAAAAGTTCCATTAAAGAAGTAAATAGGGGAAATTCAGCCTCATGTTTGCAGTATATGACCAATAAACATTGCATGCCTGTGAAAGGGTAAGTCGTTCAGCTGTGTCTAACTCTATGCAACCCCACAGACTGTAGCCCATCAGGCTCCTCTTCCCATGGAATTCTTCAGGCAAGAATACTGGCATGGTTTGCCATTTTCTTTTCCAGAGGATCTTCCCAGTCCAGGGACAGAACACAAGTCTCCTGCATTGCAGGCAGGTTCTTTACTGTCTAAGCCATCAGGGAAGCCCCTCTGACTTGGTAGTATAATTTCTTGGAATTTGACACATAATTTTGGTATCAGTTATACATCATTTCTAAGACAATGCACAGATTTGACTGTTATCTTATTGCTAGTGAAAGAAAATAAATGTGATCATGAATAATGCTATATCAAGAGAGTTAGAGCACAATGGTCTTCTTTGTCCCACTTACAGCTCACATTACATGACCAAAAATATATGCTGAGATAAATACATAAATCTAAGATAAGACTGATATTGGCAAAGCAAAAATACCAAAAGTTCCCAGAAACTAGAAAGCTGATGGAATCAATTCTAGTAAGAGACCAAAGGAGCCAGAACCTAAAATGCACACAGGAGAAAGCATAGGTTCAAGGTTGCTACAGCATGCAGCCGTTGATATAAGGAACAGAGATTAGTACAAGAGGTTTCTTCAGAGGTTTCTTCACAGTGCGTGTGCTCAGTTGTGTCTGACTCTTTCCAACCCCTGCCATGCTCCTCTGTCCATGGAATAAAATATTTTTATAAAAATGTAGTAGGTTTATGAAATTGATAATTTTTTATCATGTACATTCACAAGTCATTGTTATTTAAAAAATAATCAGCACATGACTGGCACACCACCAGTGGTTAAGCAATAAAACAAGCCTAGAAAACTTTTAACTAAAAAAAAAAAAAAATGTAAGTCATGGAATTCAACCATAAAATATCATCAGATCCTAGAGCTGGAGAAGTAGATCCGAAATGGACTGCAGAGAACTTTGGATAAATATCACCCTAAATAAAGCTGGGCTTTACCATCATGCTATTTATGACAAATCAGTGCAAGGATTGGAGGAGGGGATAGACATCCAAAACAATAATTTCAGGAACAATGAATTCATGACATTCAGGATATGTGTACAGGAAAAAAGAGACAGTTTACAAATCACCACAGGCATCCAGGCATAAGCATAAAGAAGCATGAAAAAAGCAGTAAGAACAAGAATGTGAGGGGGAAAGACATTAAAAGGTAACATAATTTTGAATGTAAATAATTGAATATAGGTTAAAGGATAGTGAAGAGGCAAGGAAGAATAAATATAGATATCATTTCTATGTTGATTAGCTAGGAGAACTGTAATCCTATAAAAAGAGATTAATTAGAATCATGTATCAAAGAATTCCAAATCTTGTTACATAAAAATGTTCAGGGATGCAATGAAATTTAGCTGAAATGATCCAAACACTTAAAGGTGAAAAATTCAAGGTATCATTGACATTGTAATTTTTTCACTTTAAAATTCAATCCAAGCATGCCTATTTAATTACCATTATTCTATGAGAGTCAGTAATGACTAAATCCACATCTTGCTTCTATCAAATTGCTTAAATCTCAGCAAACAGATACTTAAATTCTTGGTTCATTGGTGAACAGTGACTGGTAAGTATTTTATTGTCTTTATATTTTTAATTCAGGCATAACTCATGATGAATAAAAACATTAGAATCAATGAACCATAATGTTTAGCAGATTTATGATACTTTTTTCTTATTCCTCTTACTTTGTTTCTAGGTGTACAATTCTATCAGAGGAGCTAAAGGAAGATGTAGACAAGAAAGAGAGAGGGATCTTTTACTACATCTAGGTCCATGTTTGTCAAATCAAGTCAAATTAGCATCAAAATAACCACAAATATAGAAAGAACAGTCATAAGTTAAAAAGATAAACAATTAGTCTTATACACTCAAAGTACTGAATGTGAGAGATCAGAAGATTAATTTTCCTCTTGCACAGCCCAGCCCCAGAGCCCTCACAATAGGGCAGATGGGTTCAAAATACAGGTTTCAGGGCCAAAAAAGACTAGGATTCTTATTCCATTTCTACTACTCACTGGCCAGGTAACTGGCAGGTTGTACAGTCTCTGGGCCTCATTTCCCTCAATGTAAATGATGATGATAAACTACATCTTAGGGTTACTGTGAAAATTAAATGAGGTGATCTGTGTAAAGCAGGTAGTGATGTTCTGTAGGTCTTCTGTAAGTGGTTGATAAATGTTAACTTATGACTACCAGTGGTAAATTTTATTCATCATATTGCTTAACAATCCAGATACAAATGAACTGTAGTAGTATTAGTATTACAGTAAATACACACTTTGGAAAATGGAAAGTATACAACAGAGACATTTGCAGAGTTTAAAAAGGATACTAAAGGGAAACTATTCACATTTACTGTACTTTCATAGACAGCAGACTGAATCTTCACCTTTCAGGCAGTATTGGGTTTACCAAACTGATTCCTTGTCCCTCAAGTTGTGGTCATACTTGTAAAAGTACACCACCCAGGGAGTTCCCTGGTGATCCAGTGGCTGAGACTCCATGCTCCCGATGCAGGGGCCCTGGGTTTGATTCCCTAGACAGGGAACAAGATCCCCCATGCCACAACTAAAGATTCCACACACAGCAACAGAGATTCTACATGATGTAACTAAGACCTGGTGCAGCCAAAAAAAAAAAAACAACCACCACCACAAAATAATATACTCATAAAATTCTAGAAATAAATCTTATTTTTGCCTCCTCTGGAATAAATACATCAGCTTGAACCACACTACACATCCTAGGTATTTGCACTCCTATTGACATTTTAAGTTCTTTAAATCTTGAGCCATAAAATTCTCTCTCATCTTTAAACAATGCCCTATTCCTGCCAGTTCGGTTTTCAATAAACCTGCCAACTCAGTTCTATGGAACTATTTCCAGGTTAGTCTTCTACAATTTCTTTTTAAATTTTTAAAACGTGACTGATTTAGCCCAAGACTTTGAGATTTCCATTATCTGGCATTTGATTAAAAAGAAAGCAACATGAAACTTTTGAGATAAATTTCTAACACCTGCCCTAGCAGCCAACCAAATGAGCCATAGTGGAAATAGCTGAGGAAAGGCCTTTCACTTAGCACAGTCCAGAAAGTTGTGAATCATATAATATTTTATTTAATGCTACTAAAACCTCCAAAAATATGTATTAAAATTTGACTTTATTCTAAGACCATTCTTTTTTGAATCCAATTGATATTATATATATATATATATATATATATATATATATATATATATATATATATAATGATGCTAAAGCTGAAACTCTAGTACTTTGGCCACCTCATGCAAAGAGTTGACTCATTGGAAAAGACTCTGATGCTGGGAGGGATTGGGGGCAGGAGGAGAAGGGGACGACAGAGGATGAGATGGCTGGATGGCATCACGGACTCGATGGACGTGAGTCTGAGTGAATTCCGGGAGTTGGTGATGGACAGGGAGGCCTGGCGTGCTGCGATTCATGGGGTCGCAAAGAGTCAGACATGACTGAGCGACTGAACTGAACTGAACTGATATATATACACCCACACACACACGCACACACACACACACAAATATAATTTTTTTCTCTTAAGGTTAAATCATTTAACCCAAATTCACATTTACTTATTTCAGTAAAGTAGGAGTATGGAATATCTTTTCACTAATAATCCTGTTCCCTATTTCTTATAGGTTCTTATTTAATATTTTATTTGCATATTGCCTTACTATTGATTCTTTAATGTTCTCTATCTCAAAATTGCCTCTATGATTGAATTAATCTCCATAGGTACATATTAAACTATCAGCTACAGAGGAATTTATTTCTTTTGACTCCATAAATAAATCACACACATGGCAAAAACATGTATCATTCTTTTAGTTCAAAATTAAACATAAAAATTGCAAGGGATGAAATTCTTTTGAACATCTGAGTCAAGTTCATCCTGGTACCTGGAGTTAGTTATAAAGCAGGATTTGAGACCTTGTAACCATGACCTCCAGAGGGCAGACCTGAAACATCTAAAGTACCATATTTGAGACCACAATAATAGAGAACTGGGTACTAAAACAATTTCAACACTTAAAACATATTTATTGGACATTCAAAGCTCTAGGCATGAGTTAAAAGACAGAATCTGTATAGTCACGGACTGTAAAAGGAAATTAGAATGTGATATTAATCTGAAATAGCAGAAAAGCATGGGGAAATACATACAGTTGCATTGGTGAATCACGGGAGGCTTCCTAGATGTGGTGACAACTAAGCTGAGTACAAATTAGTCAGGCAATGAATTGGAGGAGAATGTTCCAAACCATGATAACAGCAGATACATAAGCTTGCAGATGAAAATTACGGTAGGAATACCATATAAAGTTCCAAATATTTCCTCATTAGATAGTAATAATACATGATTAATTTAAGGATAAATTATATACCTCATAAAAGAAGCATGAAAGTTTTAGAGATTATTGAGCTAAATTTTATTTTATGTATTTTTTATTTGTTGCCATATGTTAAAGATAATCTAAAAAATTACACATTAAGATAGAAAAGAAGTGTTTCTATAAAACTATGAACTGCTTTGGGATTACAAAAAAAAAAAAAAAACCTGTGCTGTGAAAGCATTATAAACAGATTCAAGTTCTAAAATAAATGATCAAAAATTATCACCTAATCAATGACACTATGGAGAATAGTACCAGAATGTATTGCAATACAATAGTGCTTTGAGGTATTTAGAAGATTGCAAATCCCAGAATCTTTCTAACTATACCTTATCCCAAGAAATAGAGAATTGAACATTTTGAATATAAATACATTTTAAAAGATTTATCTGTATCAATTGATTATATCTATAAAGCTCTTTACAAAACACCTCTTCTTTATATAATGCTAAATTCTTAAAAAGACTCTAAATTAATGAATCTCAAGTTAAGTTTCACCTCAAAGCTCTAAAATATGAAATGATGTTCATGTAGATAATTACTTTCTAATTATAGTCAATCTAGCAGCAATATTAATTTCAAATAGCATGGTTCTTATTATAAAGATACCTAGAAAAACAATCCAAGTTTCCCAAAATTATTAGGGAGATTCAGTATCTTTATACATTATTTTGAAAATTTTGATATGACACTGCCAAAAGATATCAAGTTAAACTAGAAAATGAAAAGAAAAAAACAACTAAAGAGAGTGAAATGAATGGAGTTTTAGAGCACTGGGAGACCCCTGACATGTAGTTTGTGGCTTAGAAACATCAATGTGCCAAGTTTCATATCGTGCTCAGGGTATCCTATTTCTCTGGATTGACTGGCAAAGCAAAAACTATCTTGTAATAGTCTTTAGGCCTGTGTACCTTGTCAGTTTAGAAGAGAAAAGTAGAATCCCATTACAAATTTATGCATTGAAGTAAAGCTGTATTTAATCAATCCTAATCTGCTCATTTGTACACATTGGGATTGACACTAAAACTGATGATAAGAAAGCACTGAATCACTGTTTAATGAGCACATATTTCATTATCTAAAATAATAATTCAACTTGAAATAAACGGTTTCAAATTTGCTGAAATATGGTTATCCTACTGCAACTGCTAATACTAATAATGTTAATGGTAATAAGCAGTAAACAACTAACATTTACTGATTACTCTTAAAGTACTAGACCCTGTTGATTATATTATTTGTATTAAATAATTCAATCCTAAAAGACTTGATAAGAAGAGGTTAATAAAATGTGGTTGAACTGGCAATAAATCTATTAAATTAGTTTTACTGGATTCAGATCCTTTTCCTGACTACAAAATAAAAAATAATCTTTTAAAATTCAATCAGAAACACATTTGTACTATATATTATCCTATCTTAAAACTATCCAAAACATCAAAATAATATTAATTTATGTTGTCTTTAATGTTTACCTTATTGTTCACTACAATATTATAAAATGACTGTATACTCTCAATTCTTATGGTAACTGACATTCTTAAAATTCATAACTGAATATAATTGCATATCAAAGAAATACTTCAATATCAATTTTAGTCTTGTTTTTAATCAAAAGAGAGATTAATCTCCTGCATTAGAAAAAATATTTAGTTCTAATCATCCCATATTTCTTGTTTCTAGAAATATTTCCCCAATTTGTTAATTAATACATTATCGGGAATGCATAGAAACCTTGTTAAAATCATTATTTGTCATAGTCATAATTTATACTTACCTAATCCCTAAGCACTACACAATTATAAACAAATCAATTTCATATTTACATCTGTGATAATTTGAAGTCACCCAGATAAAGATATCAATAAAGGACATAGTTGCTAAAAAT
The DNA here is from genome assembly GCF_016772045.2 of Ovis aries. Classification (NCBI taxonomy): domain Eukaryota; kingdom Metazoa; phylum Chordata; class Mammalia; order Artiodactyla; family Bovidae; genus Ovis; species Ovis aries. The sequence continues at coordinate 213,791,445 of NC_056055.1, forward strand.
AGCCTCTTGACCAATTTTGTAGTTATCTGATATTAAGAATAGTTAGACAACACTCCCAAGTTTTCTTTTTAATTTAAATGTTATTATTAAACTAAGTCAAAAGCTTTTCTTAATCAAGAAAAATGCCATTATTTAAAAAAACACAAATTATTAAACAGAACAGTCATAACCACGACTACTAGCAAAGGGCCTTATACACATTGGAAAGTCAGAAAATATTTGATTAATGAATAGATAGATGAATAAATAAATAGATAACAAACATAAACATTCATCTCTTATCTTCAAAAACTTCTCAAGTTAATATTTTCATGTTTGCAAGATATTTGAGTTATCTTATTGAATTGCATTTTTACAACTGCATAAATGAAAACAGTAGTACATTTAATTGCATTAATTTATTCTTTAATTAGCATTGCTTTGTTCTGCCAGCTCCTGAAAAGTCTTTGAAAAGTTACAAAAAGGAAATTGTGATACATTAAAAGTTATGCTAACAGGAGCACCTTGAGTTGACTGTCATTTATTTTGGTTTCCCCCATTACATAGGCAAGATTTATTTTTTCACTGAAGCAATATTCATTGGTCAAGTGTGTTCTTATTTCCACTAGAGCAGGCTCTGAGGTTATGAAGATGGATAAAACGTAGTTTTCATCTTTTGAGGAGCTCATGGTAGGTGTTTAATTCAGGTTTATTGAATGACTAAATACGTGAATATGAAAATTGGGAAAGCCCTGCACATGCAATCATTGCAGTTACAAAGAGACAAAAGTGAAAAGGCAGTGGCTTCATTAATTTTAACAATTCACGACGCTGTACTCTATTCATGATTAACAGGCTCATAGATTCTGCTGGCTAAATTGGATTGATATCACAGGAGTATATTTAGTGCCATCTATAATATTAGCACTCTCATAAGGGGTGAACATTACTTTAAAGTTGTCAAGAGTGTGAATCATTTCCCAAGAGAAATTTAGGAAACTGACAGCTTTCAAAGATCTGTTATTGATCCCCAGAATGCATCTATTCAGTCAATCAATCACAGTCACGTAAATCAGCAGCTGGCCCCACTCTCTTAGGGAATAAGATCCATGCTTGACATGGCATTTGTCTTATCCCTTGGGGATCCAGCTCACTTGAGTAGGTCTATACTGACCATGGTTCTCTTGAGAGATTTGTTTGAGAGTATCTATGAAACAAAAACTTAAAGGTTTTCCTGAGTAGAAATTGTAGTTACAGGCTTGTCAAAATAAAAACAATACACACACACATATATATATTCATTATAGCTACTGTGCTGTGGTGAGGGTGGTTTCCCCAAAGAATATGTCTATCCAGGACCTGTGAATATTACTTTAGTTGGAAAAATTTGTAGATGTGATTAAATTAATGATGTCAAGTTGAGGTCATCCTGGATAACCCAGGCAGGTCCTAAATCCAAAGACAAGTATCTCACTAAAGAGAAAATCAGGGAAGTATTTGAAACACATAGAGGAAAGAGTCATGCAAAGGTAGGGGCAGAGATTGGAATTATGTAGCCATAAGCCAGGGGACACATGGGGTCCTGGATGTTGGAATTCTTTCACAAGAAAGGATTTTCCTCTAGAGGCTATGACACCTCAGTTTGGTCCTGAGGCCTCCAGAACTATGATGGAACATCTTTTGTTTTTAAGCCACCAAGTTGTGACTCTTTGTTTTAACAGCCATGGGAAATTAATAGAGCTGCCATATCAAAACCATTTTCAAAACAATCTATTTTCATTGACCTAAGAGAGTTGAAAGTTGTTAGAGTATCACTTAAATGAGAGTACTGGGTTGTGTTTAGGGTTAGAATTAAACCTAAACACTCATCATCCTCTCCAGTTTAGCTCCTGCCTTTATTTTCTGTACCAGTGAATGGTTTTATCATGGCAATAAGAGCCTGAAGCTGAAATCTGGGAGTTTTACTGAGATGTTTCCTTACCTTCATTTTTTTTTTTTTTTTTGACATTCTGTGCCTCCTAAATACTTTTGAAATCCTTATCCTTCATTTACCTCTACTCCTACTAGACTTCTACAGATATCTAACATCTTTTATGTCTGTTGAATATCCACCCTCTTCCTCTGGCCATGTTCACATTGTATTTCTTTGTCTCTCAGACACTAAAAAAAAAAAAAAAAATTCCATTGTTTCTTTTTCAAAATCCTTACTAAAATTTCCTTGCCTACATGGTAAATTTTACCTGCCTTGTATCTTCAAGGTGCAGTCCTTGTATAATCTCTCTGGCCTCTTTTTTGACCAAGCCAGCACAGAATTAGACTGGGCAGACTTACATACCTCACCGTAGGCTCATGGAGCATTCTGAGACTTCTCTATTACAGCGTTCATCACATAACACTTATAACACTCTGCCCACCCTACTAGACTATGTCTCCACTGAGGACAGGGATTACGTATTATTTACCTTTTAATTCTCAGAAATTAGTCTATAGTAGCCAACTTTAACCTAATTAGGATCCCATTCTGGGAATACTGAGTAGGTATGTCCATTTGTGGGAAAAGAAAAGCATTACTATTAATTATTATCATTGTAACTATCCAGGACAATAATATATACCTTTGAGAATGGCTAAGGGATAATTATTCAGGGCCCAGGCATATAGAACTGGAAAAGAGTTTGAAGAATGAAATAGAAAGATGTATCACAAGCCACTCTAAATTTCAGGCTTGGACAGGCATGCTGGCTGTAACTTTAGAGCCCTGGGTAAGTGTGCAGGGAGTTGAATAGTGTCCCTCAAAATCTATGCCCACAGGAGCCTGTGACATTTTGTAATAGCATTTTTGCAGATCCACATGTGACAAAGTTAAAACGAGGTCATGCTGGATTAGAACGAGCTCTCGTCTCAGTATGGCTGTCGTCTTTATAAGAAGATGGAAAATCGGACACAGAGACACAGCCACACAGAGAAGACCATGTAAAGATGATTGCAGCTATCAGAGTGATGCCTGTCAGCCAAGGAATGCCAAGGATCCCCACAAGACCAGATGCCAGAAGAAGCAAGGAGGGATTCTTTCTTAGAGCCTTTGAAAGGGCTATGACCTGCCGACACCTTGATTTCATACTTCTGGCCTCCAGAGTCATGAGAAAATAAAATATATTGTTTTAAGCCACTCTGCGGTACTTTGTTGCAGTTGCCCTAGGGGATGAATACAATAATGAAACAAAGTACTGAGCACGGACAGGAGTATTTTCCATATTTATGTTTAAAAGGCAACTTGTACCTAAAGCCAATGATTTTGGAATTTCCACCTTTAGGAACACTGTAGAAAAATCTTTTGACTCAGACTCAAAACTATCTCTGGGAATGCTGGCCAAAATAGTCCATGAGATACGCCACTTGTAAGTGGCTTTAAGAACAGCCAACATTAACAAGGAAAGGTCAGAGGGGAAGATTATAGAATCCTGTTAACATATATAGCCTGTGTGACACATCTCTGGGGTCTTTCCAAAATAAGTAGACAAGATTTTTGAGGAGAGCTGTATGTCCTAATTAAGCAAATCACAGTAAGAACCAGGAGTTCATCTTTGGAAATAGCATTATATAATATTCTTAGTCTAGTAAAAATGTGGTTTGGTACATTGCTGACACTAAATAAATGTTTGTTGAATTATTGGTTTCATCATTCACAGGATTAAAGATAACAAGAAATAGATGTCAATGCAAAAGGAAGAAACAATTTTTAAAGAAAAAAATCTCATTTTATATGAATGCTACTGATTAATCAATTAGTATTTGGGGAGAACCTACTGCATAGTACATGTATGGAGGAAAGGGAAGAAATTATGGAATAAAAAAAGAAAGCATTTATGCTCTTTTGTCAGATGGTTCACTGTCTAGTTGCTGAGGGGGACATGAAAGCAACAATGCCAATCGTATTTGATAAGAGATATATACTAAATATTCTGGAGATTGAAGAGTCAGCTTGTAACTACTGAGGAAAACTTCTCAGAGGTGATATGTGAACTGCTTTCTGAAAATTTAATGTGGTTTTCCATGACAAGAGAATTAACAAATTTTCTATGACTTAGAAATGTGAGAAACCATGGCACAGTACATTATTTTGGTAGTATTAAGGCTTAGGGCTCATGAAAGAGAGAGGCAGAATGTAAAATATATGTGGCATCATTGGATTTCTGATTTCTTGAGTCATCTCAATAGAGATATGTGTGAGAGGTTGGTCTGAAGGTGGAGAAAATTTTAAAATATTTCATTTTATCAAGGCAAAAATGTTAAAGATTTTAGGTAATGTTATTTGCAGAAGAATTGATGCTTTTGAACTGTGGTGTTGGAGAAGACTCTTGAGAGTCCTTTGGACTGCAAAGAGATCAAACCAGTCCATCCTAAAGGAAATCAGTCCTAAATATTCATTGGAAGGATGGATGCTGAAGCTGAAACTCCAATACTCTGGCCACCTCATGCGAAGAGCTGACTCATTGGAAAAGACCCTGATGCTGGGAAAGATTGAAGGCAGGAGGATAAGGGGATGACAGAGGAAGATATGGTTGGATGGCATCATTGACTCAATAGACACGAGTTTGAGCAAGCTCCGGGAATTGGTGATGGACAGGGAAGCTATGCAGTCCATGGAGTCGCAAAGATTTGGACATGACTGAACGACTAAACTGAACTGAACTGATGATATTTGCATGTGGGCACACACAGTGAATAGCCATAGATATAGATGATACAGATTTATGCACAGATCCTTTGGGGGAATATTTTGTATCAGTTTTAGCCTATTGACAGTGATATTGTATACTAGGAACACTTGAGGGATTCACCTGGGCCACTACTGCACATGATGGGCCTGCCCCTACAGGTATTTACTGGATCTGAGTCAACCCTGCGGCTGGACCAGCCCTTCTGGTTCTTATTATAATTGCAAGACATACCTCAGGAGTAACCATCAGGGAACTTTGAAAAAACATGGTTTATTATTCACAGGTCAAGGAGGTATGGCAGGCCCAATGGCTGCAGGTCACAGGTAGAAAGTGTAGACCTGTAGCTATGTCTTTGCTGGAGTTAAGGGTGAGATACTTAGGACTTAAAGTTCACTCTTTACAGTAAATTTAAAATATAACAGCAGGAATTTAGGTGCGGAAATAGAAAAGTGAGGTCACTTAAAATGTCAGTTTTGCTGGGCAAGATTGAAGGTGGGAGGAGAAGGGGACGACAGAGGATGAGATGGTTGGCTGGCATCACTGATTCGATGCACGAGTCTGAGCAAGCTCGGAGAGTCGGTGATGGACAGGGAAGTCTGGCGTGCTGCAGTCCACGGGACTGCAAAGAGTCAGACACAACTGAGCGACTGAACTGAACTGATTTGCCTCTTATTTATAATTGAAATATTTTCATCATTCTAAATTTCCCTGTAACAAAAAAATTATATGTATTAACAGATCTATAATCCTTTTCTCACCTACTGTCCCTTTGAAATTCTAAGTGAAAACACAAGATGGGTTTAGTTTAAAATTATGGGTATGAGAACTAATTTATTATGTCTCTGATACAGAACCTCTCTAATAAAAATGAACAGAAAATCTGGAAAAACTACTTTATCCATGTTTGCATCTCTCAAAACAGTATAAACCTCACTGAAAACTAAGGTTGGCAGCTGTATACAACAAATAATTGAGGATGTGGCCTTGATCTAGGACTGAAGATGAAGAAAATGGATCAGGGAATAACAAGAAAAAAGTCTGAGCCTGAGAATAAGAACTACTGAATCTAAAGATCCTGACATATTTCTCTCCAAGGAAATGAGTTGGTTTCTAAGTAGTTTTAGCCAATAGAAAGGAACAGTCATTGGGAATAATGTGAATATTTAAGAATTGGAATAGGGGAGGCTTCATGGAGGAGGCATTATTTCATCTGAGTCTTCAGTAGGCTCATTATTTCATTTGGGTCTTCATTCCTAGATTTAGGCCTACTGGGACTTCAGTAGGCTCATTATTCCCTATACATAGAAATCTAAATGGACAAAGGAACTTAACCAACATTGGGTCGTCAACCACATAATTCAATCCTGAGAAATGATTCTCTCAACAAATAGACTGCTGAATTTTTTTACTGAGAATTCACTAGGAAACTAAATATATATATATATCCAATTCTCATCCTTATTTAAGGGCAAATATTATAATAGAATTCATGGCTCTAATTCTGAAGCTTTTTTGCCTCGCTCAATCAAGGCAAGTATAGATATGTTTCATTTTTAAGAATACATTTGTGTATGTATTATATATTTTTAAATAGTAAATGTGATTTTGTTTTCATAAGAGAGTAATATCAAGGAAATATCAAGAGGAAGGGAAATAAATCTTTTCAGAAACAAATGCATTCAATAATAGCAAAGGGCACTTAGAAACTGAATAAGTAAACTTGCTTTTCTATAAAACATTATTATTTTTGAAGTTTTCACCAGCGTAAAAGCTCCTTTTGTGAAACTAGGTTTTCATCATTTCCCACAAGCAAACTATAATGTCAAGGAAATATTTAAAACCATCAAAATGATTCCTTACAGCAAAACACTGAATATGTACCCAGCCAGTCCTGGTACACAGATTTTAATAAGCTTGGGTTTTCATGTAACACATCATAAAACTATTATTATAGTGGCACCCACTAGTGCTGTTCAAGTTTTAAGTATAAATCCATTGAAGAAACTATTCTTACCTTCCTGGAACACAGTTAAAAATAACTTCCTTTAAATCAAAGAATTCATGTATATACCCATCTTTAAATAGACATAGGCTACGTAAAAATGACTTTAAAGTGAATCTGGATAATTAAATCTATATTATCCAAGATGCAATGCAGAGATCTGCATACAGAGGTCACAAAAAAGTATAAGAAAACGTATATTTTAAGTTCTTGTAAACAGAGGGTCAATGAAAATATTTAGACATATGTTTTGTTTAGAGTATAATTACATTGATTAAATCCGGTCACTGTTTTCTGAAAAGTATTTGTTCTCAATGAATTAGAAGCTTTGAACTAGAAGTTTTTCTCCACCCATTACTCCTGTTCTCTCACCCTCAAAAATCTGACATGTATGAATATTAATGGTGTGTGCAGTTTGGAACAATTCAAAGGTGACAGAAATTACCCGAGGAAATGTAACACTCCAAATTTCTTTGTAATTATCTTTGTCTGTCTTCCCTACATAATTTGAAGCTCCCTGAATATCTCTCAAGGCAACAAACTCAAATGAGGTTAGTGCCCATAACACTCAGTCTTAAACTCGCTCCAGCTCTCTTCCTATCTCTACTCCCATGACTAACATTTCCAAAAGGATAGTGATTCCTCTTCTCTTAAGATAACCTTTTAAGTGCCATTACTTAAGGCTCTTTGACCTTAGTTTCCCTGGTCTTGAATAGTTCTGGAGTGAACAGTCACTGGCCTGTGAGATAATCCTTCTGAATTCCACACATCTAACGATAACACAACCCATTTTTAAGCGCTCTACTACCTCTTAATATTTTTTTAAACTAAAATAAAACATTTTCTAAATAAAGATGAATACCTATATTTAGATGTTTAAGACTTAGAAACTATGAGTTAGTTTTTCAACTAATAAGTATGTAAGTAAATAAGTAAATAAATAAAGCGGTAAGGAAATAAAAAGTAAATAAATGCATCACTATCAGACACACTGGCTGCTAAGAATGATATACTAGAGAAAATGCAATGCAAATGTTTGTGGTTGCTAAACAGTTCTTTTAACAATGACCGAGATTTTTTAAGCATTTTTTTTTCAATTTGTATGACCCCCTACTTGGTTTTCATCAGGTTCACATCAGGGGAACCCTCGGATAATCAGATAGAAACAAGTCTAGCATAGGAAAAGCTCAATAACTAGTAGGAAGCAGACCAAAATCCATAACAACCAATGAAAAGCTGGCTCAAATCAAAGTAAATAAACTATCAAAATTTTAAAAGAATAAAATAGAAAGAAATGGGAAACAATTAGACATAACACTGCTAATTACAGAGAAATAAGTTCACATAAAAGATTCCCGAGATTCAATTTTTCTGCAACATATTTACAAGCAGTGCTTCTGTTTTAGTTAGATTTATGAAGAGTAATCTAATGGCATATTTTGCCAGTTAAAAAAAAATTCTAATATCAAATACGAGCTAATAAGATTTAACTTTGGTTCTCTAAATCAGATTTAATATATTTTTAAAAGTACAAGTTTTTGTCTGATTCCAACATTGGAGATAGAGTAGGAGAGCCTGTCTTTCATATGTATATGTATGTATATGAAAGACTCCTAGAAAAATAAGCATTTGGCTTATGTCTCATGGGCAGTTTGTTTAATTGTATTTTATTCCACGGTAGTTCTGATTTTTTTTTTTTTCATTCTAGCATCTTTGGTGGCCAGTAGAAGGACAGCAGTTATACTTTGTGTGTGGCTCAAAGAAGCTCACACAAAATAGGTAGTTTTATGTTTTATAAATAATATTTTATGCCTTTTCCATTTTGTCCCATACTGTTTATTTTTTAAGAACAGAAATAATATATTCCCAAGAAATTATTTAGAAATTAATTACAATCCAAGAAAACACATTTTATTACCAGCATACTACCTGTAAGACCACACAAGTTATGTTCCATATATAATATTGAAAAAATGCCTTAAAATTTTTCTGTGTCCTTTATTTTTTCAAAAATAAAACAAATTTTAAATACAATGGGTATTTAATAATTTTAGGGACTTTGTGTGTGTGTGCTCAGTTGCATCTAACTTTTTGGGAATCCATGGACTGCAGCCCACCAGACTCCTCTGTCCCTGGAATTTTCTAGGCAAGAATACTGGAGTGGGTTGTTGTGTCCTACCACAGGGGATCTTCCTGACCCAGGGATCGAACCTGCAGCTCCTGTATCTCCTGCATTGGTAGGGGGATTATTTACCACTGAGCAACCTGGGAAACATAGGGACTTTCAGTTCAGTTCACTTCAGTCGCTCAGTCGCGTCCGACTCTTTGCGACCCCATTGGCAGCATGCCAGGCCTCCCTGTCCATCACCAACATTCAAAAAAGTTAAGAGGATGATCATTCTTCATTGATGTTTCCATGCATCTCAAACTTTATAATAGGGATATGAATGACCAAACTGAGCTAGTGAGCCACCAGGGAAGCCCATATCTGTTTATAGTAATCTATAAAACATGCTCAAAGGTAGGAATTAGCCTATTTGATAAATGATAAAAGGCTTAGAGAAGTTAAATACCTTATTTAGAGATACTTTGCAAAGTAAGATCCATTTTCTTTCAGTTTTGCATACAAAGGTCATGCTCTTTCCAGCAAACAATGTTACCACATATGTAAATTAATATTTACCCGTATCTATTGTGTTTGAGGTATTTTCAAGTAGACCTTCATGAAGTTTTAAACATCGGCCAAGACTTATAGCACCTGGAAGTGATTATTACACATTAAACGATAATTCTCAAATAACAATCTGCATGACGGTGCTTCTACTCTGGCCCACAGTGAATCTATCTCAAAAGAATTTGTCCAAGTACAAATATTTCCCGTGGAGTTTTACTAATAAATATCACTACTGGTCTCTAATGAATATTAGAGACTTCTACTTTTGACATCTCATCCAAACTGAGGAAGAGGATCTTTCAATGTAGGAAAAGGTTATTGGCATTCTTCTGCACAGTTCATTAAAGAAGACAATAATATAGAGGCTAACTAACATTGTTTTCAGCTTGAGTCCAGAATCCTGACTGGAAGTAGGATTTATGGTTAAAAGAAACATGGCTAATCAACAACTTACTGTGAAGGATTTGCCACCAATCCAGGGAAAACAAGTAATATAAGAGATGTTTCATTAAATATTTAAGTAGTCTTGTGACCAAAGACCAAAAGTCTCTAGTCCAAAATATAAGTAGTTATATTATATTGTATTGTATTATATTGTTATTATATTGTAATATAATAAGTAGTTATCCTATTCCCACTGAGGATCTTCTAGATTGCTCCATTTTCCAATATTCTTTGGCTTTGAGATAACTTAACGGCATCCTTGGAAGAAAAGTGACAAACCTAGAGAACATATTAAAAAGCAGAGACATCATTTTGCTGACAAAGTTCAGAGAGTCAAACCTATGTTTTTTCCAGTAGTCATGTACGGATGTGAGAGCTGGACCATAAAAAAGGTTAAATGCAAAAGAACTGATGCTTTCAAATTGTGGTGCTGGAGAAGACTCTTGATCATCTCTTGGACAGCAAGTCAATCCTAAAAAAATCAACCCTGAATATTCATTCAAAGGACTGATGCTGAAGCTGAAGCTCCAATACTTGGGCCACCTGATGCGAAGAGCTGACTCACTGGGAAAAAACCCTGAAGACGGGAAAGAATTGAGGGCAGGAGGAGAGGGGATGACAGACGTTGAGCTGGTTGGATGGCATCACCAATTCAATGGACATGAGTTTGAGCAAACTCCGAAACATAGTGAAGGCTAGGGGAGCCTGGCATGCTGCAGTCCATGGGGTGGCAAAGAGTCAGACATGACTTAGTGGCTGAACAACAACAATGACAGCAAAACACTGGGTTGCTCACCAAACTTGACATAAGGATTATACACTGAAAAAAATGTTCTATCTTAACATATTAATAACAACCTAGTATATGAAGTCCTTAAGGTATATGTTAGAGAACTAGCCCTTAAATTTTAGTTCACAGATTCCTAATTTTTGTTTGATCTATAGAGGTCTTTGAAAAGCTATTGAAAGCTATACATACACATATATACCATATATAGAGAAATTCATGTGATTGGTGAAATTTGTATGTAGTTTCAGAGAGTTCATGAACATCTTGAGCATGACTAGAAATGTTAATTCCAAACCTTCTGCGTCCATACTCTTCAGTTCTATTTTTACCTCTCTTCCTGAGTATAAGATACCATAGAGTCAGAGATAAATCCCTTATCCATAAGTTATAAACTAGACATAGAACCCACATTTAATGCCAAGCATACCACCAACCAATGCAAAAAGGTAACTTAATCACATGTATAATTCATAAGGTAAATTTATAAAGTACTATCTCTTTGTCTAGGAAAACATAATTTCTGAAAGTAGAAAGGTGATTCATGTGTCCCATGAAGAAAAGTCTATGCCATCTAATAAATGACAGTCATCTTCCACTACCCTTATTGTATAAGATTATCCACAGAACATTAGATGAATATTTGTTGCTTGAAGTGGTTTTGCTTTTATTAATACAAAGGAGCTCTACTTGTTCTAGGAGTAATATTTCTTCAAATTTCAGTAGAAGGTTGAACTAGTCAATAATCCTACATTTACTCTGCATTTTTCCTCTAAGAAAAAGATGAACTTCAATATACTGAGACTATCTTACAACTTATGGAGTACAGGTTTATAAATAAATTCTCATTAATTGAGAGAGTGACTCCTGGGAATTACCAGCTTTCTTACTTGTTTGGATTTCCAGACTCAGCAATTTTCAACTCATTTTATGAGGAAAATATGTCTCTATTAAATTTTTCTATTGTTTAAGATTTTCAAGATTATAGTTTTATAGATTGTTCAAGATTATAGATTGTTCAAGATTATAGTTTTCATAATTAAACAAGATTAATTTATATATCACTATGTGTATATCTATACTCTCTAAATTAGTAACATGCATGCAAATCAAACACAAAAGATTTTATCAAATGGTGCTTCTATCAGCATCCCCCAAATCCTCAATGTTTTATAATTCAAATAGCTTCTTTTAGTTCAAGTAACTAAAATTAACAGCAACATTTTTAAATGATCAATTTCTTTTGACAAAACTTTCTACCTAAATCATTTTGCTGATGTCTCCTACTGGTTATTTATTTAGATTAATTCAACATTCAATTGGTGTCACAGAAACAAAGTCTTTCAATTTACCATTTTGGTGCCACTTTATTGTCTGATCAAAAATTATTCTACAGCATGATTGAAATTCAGATATTTGTTTCAATTTACATTTTATACTACTGGACCAACCAAGCTCCTGAAATAATAACGTATTTATAAGTACCTGGGATCACAAAGATTCAACATATATTTATTCCAAATCTATGGATCTAGTTTTAGTATCAGTTCAGTTCAGTCACTCAGTCGTGTCTGACTCTTTGAGACCCCATGAACCACAGCACACCAGGCCGCCCTGTCCATCACCAACTCCCGGAGTTCACCCCAACCCATGTCCATTGAGTCAGTGATGCCATCCAACCATCTCATCCTCTGTCATCCCCTTGTCCTCCTGCCCTCAATCTTTCTCAGAATCAGGATCTTTCCAAATGAGTCAGTTCTTTGCATCAGGTGGCCAAAGTATTGGAGTTTCAGCTTCAACATCAGTGCTTCCAATGAACACCCAGGACTGATCTCCTTTAGGATGGACTGGTTGGATCTCCTTGCAGTCCAAGGGACTCTCAAGAGTCTTCTCCAATGACACAATTCAAAAGGATCAATTCTTCGGTGCTCAGCTTTCTTTATAGTCCAGCTCTCACATCCATATATGACTACTAGAAAAATAATAGCCTTGACTAGATGGACCTTTGTTGAAAAAGTAATGTCTCTGCTTTTTAATATGCTATCTAGGTTGGTCATAACTTTCCTTGCAAGGAGTAAGCGTCTTTTAATTTCATGGCTGCAGTCACCATCTACAGGGATTTTAGAGCACAAAAAAATAAAGTAAGCCACTGTTTCCCATATATTTGCCATGCCAAGATCTTCATTTTCTAAATGTTGAGCTTTAAGCCAACTTTTTCACTCTCCTATTTCACTTTCATCAAGAGGCTTTTTAGTTCTTCACTTTCTGCCATAAGGGTGTTGTCATCTGCATATCTGAGGTTATTGATATTTCTCCCGGCAATCTTGATTCCAGCTTTTTCTTTTTTCACCCCAGCGTTTCTCATGATGTACTCTGCATATAAATTAAATAAGCAGGGTGACAATATACAGCCTTGATGTACTCCTTTTCCTATTTGGAACCAGTCTGTTGTTCCATGTCCAGTTCTAACTGTTGCTTTCTGACCTGCATACAGATTTCTCAAGAGGCAGGTTAGGTGGTCTGGTATTCCCATCTCTCTCAGAATTTTCCACAGTTTATTGTGATCCACACAGTCAAAGGCTTTGGCATAGTCAATAAAGCAGAAATAGATGATTTTCTGGAACTCTCTGGCTTTTTCCATGATCCAGCAAATATTGGCAATTTAATCTCTGGTTCCTCTGCCTTTTCTAAAACCAGCTTGAACATCTGGACGCTCACTGTTCGTACACCTACTGTTGAAGTCTGGCTTGGAGAATTTTGAGCATTACTTTACCAGCCTGTGATATGAGTGCAATTGTGCAGTAGTTTGAGCATTCTTTGGCATTGCCTTTCTCTAGGATTAGAATGAAAACTGACCTTTTCCAGTCCTGTGGACGCTGCTGAGTTTTCCAAATTTGCTGGCATATTGAGTGCAGCAGTTTCACAGCATCATCTTCCAGGATCTGAAATAGCTCAACTAGAATTCCACCCCCTCCACTACCTTTGTTTGTAGTGATGCTTCCTAAGGCCCACTTGACTTCATATTTCTGGATGTCTGGCTCTAGGTGAGTGATCACATCATCGTGATTATCTGGGTCGTGAAAATCTTTTTTGTACAGTTCTGTGTATTCTTGCCACCTCTTCTTAATATCTTCTACTTCTGTTAGTTCCATACCATTTCTGTCCTTTATTGAGCCCATCTTTGCGTGAAATGTTCTCTTGGTATCTCTAATTTTCTTGAAGAGATCTCTAGTCTTTCCCATTTTATTGTTTTCCTCTATTTCTTTGCATTGATCACTGAGGAAGACTTTCTTATCTCTCCTTGCTATTCTTTGGAATTCTGTATTCAGATGCTTATATTTTTCCTGTTTTCCTTTGGTTTTCACTTCTCTTCTTTTCACAGCTACTTGTAAGGCCTCCTCAGACAGCCATTTTGCTTTTTATATGAGGCTTTGCAGGTGACGCTAGTGGCAAGGAACCCACCACCTCTGACTTATGTTGCATGCATAATTATATGTTTTCTCAAATTTTTTATTAATGTAGGAAATCTCTCATTCCTGAAAAGTGATTTCTTTTCCCATCTCACTTTTTTAAAATAGTCTTACCCTAGAATAACTTTGGAAAAATCACCATACCTTTGTAGTTCCTACTTAATAGTGAATTGAGCTTAGTGAGTCTACTTACAGTAATAATAAACTTTTTATTTATCCTGTAAAGAGGAAGAAGTGTTGTAATTAGCAGAAACTTTACATCTATATCATCAGTAAATTTTTGCATGTGTTCATTTTATGCATATATTTAATTGCTGTTGCTGTTGCTGGTGCTAAGTCTCTTCAGTCATGTCAAACTCTGTGCGACCCCATAGATGGCAACCCACCAGGTTCCTCTGTCCCTGTGATTCTCCAGGCAAGGATACTGGAGTGGGTTGCCATTTCCTTCTCCAATGCATGCATGCATGCTAAGTCACTTCAGTCATGTCCAACTCTGAGTGACCCTATGAACAGCAAGCAGCCCACCAGGCTCCTCTGTCCACAGGATTCTCTATGCAAGAATACTGGAGTGGTTTGCAATTTCCTTCTCCAATGTATGTAATTAACAAAAAGATAACAAAAGATTAATGTCATTGATTTTTATCATCTGAGTATTTTATTGACTTGACTATTACATTTTTAATGAACTCTTCTTATAAAGCCTCCATTCATGGCAACCCACTCCAGTACTCTTGTCTGGAAAATCCCATGGACGCAGGAGCTTGGTGCAGGCTACTGTTCATGGGGTCACAAAGAGTCGGGCACGACTGAGCGACTTCATTTTCACTTTCAAACTGATCTTTTACAGACTGCTTTCTGTATTTGAGCCATCCCCACTTATCATTTGAAGTTTATTGGCTAGTGTACTTATTGGACATAAATATTTTGAAATATTGTTTCACAGGTATGTGTATAATTACTTGAATGATGTCTAGGCCTTAATAGATAATTTCAATGGCATTCAAAATTGGCAATATCTGATATAAGATCAAATGTGTGTTTTGTTCCTTTTGTATTGTCTTATCTCAAAATTCATTATGTGACTAAAATGGTTGCCTAAGAAATAATTCATTTCTCCAGATTAATAACACATCCCTTTGAAAGCCAAATTCTGCCTGTATTAACAATTCTCATGTTACTGTAAACTTATACAGTTAGACGAGAGTTGTTAATAATCACTTGGTATGGAAATCAGTGGGGCCAACTTGATGAAGGAGTTAACAATACAGAGATGTAGAAGCTTGAGTCCTTTTAAATTTTACATGTTATTTTAATATTTACTCATTTATTATTTGTTTTCATTCACACATAATTTTGTTGTTGTTATTCAGTTTTTCGTGTAGTGATGTCTGACTCTTTGTGACCCCCACATAACTTAGAGCTTATCACTTTTCACACACACACACAAAAAGAATCTCTCTCATGGAATATGTATCTAGGCAAAATAGAGAAAAGTATAAAATTATGGAAAGACTGTTTACTCTGGAGATTTCTAGCCTGGATATGGGTCACCATACAACTCAAGATTTTATGCTCACTTGATGAACTGTATTCATATTTCAGCTTAGGTTCTAAATCTCAAAAGAAATTTTACTACTTGTTTTATCCATTTTATCTTACTTTGAAATTTAATCACTACTGTCTTTTCCAGTTCTGAAATTTTTTGATTCATTGTTTTTTTGGATGGGTTATTTTTTTCTTCTCTTTCTTACATACACATGTATGAGACAATATTTCCAGACATTAATCTCTTAAAAGTGCACTAACCAAGAACCTTTAAATGACAGATGGGAATGATTAATACAGAAAACAGTCTGTTAGAGAACAGTTTAATAAAAGGGTTTAAAAGAGTTAATTCAAGAATTTAATAGGTAAATCAATAAAAGGGCTGCAAAATTATTAAAAAAAATCAGTGAAATTACTCTTTCATTCTCCATTTATTAAACATATAGACATAAAATAAACAAGCACACAAAAATTACCTGAAATGCATGATATTATAAAAAGTCTGCTAATTCCAACTTTTTTTTTCAGAAAGGAAGAAAAAAAAAAGAAAACTGTTGCTTTGTTAAGCACAGTAGATTAACTGAAATTAGTCCACAGGTGTCTGAACAGCAGTGACACCTAAATTAGAATGGAAGCATAGCTTCTTAACACTACTAAGGGAATGGAGATATATTTGTGATGAATTTTAGAGCAAAAATACAACCAGACCAGAGCACACAAAATCTAGCTTTTTTAGGTCAAGCACAGCAATTATAATTTCTGGAGATTTATCAAATAAAACAGTGACTCCCAGTAAAGGATGAATAGTTTTCATTTGTCCTTTATCCCTAAAATTCTATTTAGTTTTCTCTCTTCTTTATTCCCCTTATTTTCTTCCTCTGTCTCTCATATATATATACACACAGATTTTGAATGTGAGTCAGCTTAACTCTGTATTTCAAACTGGATAATCAAGCATGGGTGAACTCAAAATATTACATTTTTTTCATGAAAATATTGTTTTAGCCCAAATGAAACACCTGCAAAGAGATTCTAAACAAAATAGTCTGAGGCTTTTCCCTTCTACACTCTTTCCCACCTTCTGGTTTAACTATTTTCATTTACAAAACAGATCATGGTTCTTCAAAATAAATTTTCACAAAATATCCTAAAAGCAAAGAGAAGTTTGCTAATTTAATATTTAACATTATTGCCAATAACATTTCCCTTATTTATGAGACTCCCAGAAAATCAATCACAATAACTGTTGAACACAAAGATAATCCTGTATTTTAACCATGACTTCTGTTAACACACAAGTTCTAAGACAGAAAAGGGTCTCAAGTTGTTCCTTAGATCTCTGTACTTCTTAGAATCTCTTGCCAAATTTCTTGTAAGTCATTTTGACATTCAAAAGGAGCTAGATCAAAAAGGTTCTGCTTCTGTTTCCAAAATCATTTTTTTTCTTTTACTTTTACTGACAGTCCAACAGTACCTATCACTTCCTACTCACCTCTAACTTACTTTATGGGTTGGCCTTCACATCTGTGGATACATCAAGTGACACATTCAACCACATTTAAAGAGAAAACAATCAAGTATTCAGACAAAAAGGATTCACTGGTCTAACACCAGCTGTAAGATCTGCTCTCTAAAGAACAAGATTCTAGTTGGAGTCCAATGTAATATGAACACCAAAGTATGCAGAGTGATCAAGGCATGACAGTAACCAAAGACATTAGATCCAGGGCAATGTAGGTGTAAATTGCTGTATTTAGTAAACTAATGATTAAGATTCCTTGAGCTGTCTTCATTATAATAAAGGGCTACTGACATCTCCTTTAAAGAGTTATTCAAAGGCCAACATGTAAAAACAATACCATAAGGATATAAGAAGCATCTAGTATATGACATCTAATATAGTCAGTATTATAGATGTCACAATAGAGATACTGGCACAAACTAATGCATGATAAATCCTGGAAGAATGAATAGGATATATAGAGAGAAATGAGGACATTTGGATCAATTTATGCACTTAAGAAATTATATAATCTATTTTTAATATTCACCAATTACAAAAAAGACATCTGAAAGGTTCTCAGATATTAACTTAATTTACAAGGTACTACCTGAGTATCAACGAAATGTATTTTGAAGTATTCTTTTGTTGTTGTTCAACAGCCTAGAAATAAAACCCGAAAATGCTTCAGTGACACTGTTTTGTGTGTCTGTATGTAAAACAGAGGTAGAAAGTCTTGTCCAAAGATAAACTGTTTTTAAAAATGCTGATCCTCTGAGAGCTGCTGCCACTGCTGCTAAGTCGCTTCAGTCATGTCCGACTCTGTGCGACCCCACAGACGGCAGCCCACCAGGCTCCCCCATCCCTAGGATTCTCCAGGCAAGAACACTGGAGTGGGTTGCCATTTCCTTCTCCAGAGAGCGTGCCTGATAAAAGCAGATAATGTCCTTGTCCATTATGTCACCAATACAAATATCATTCAAGTTCAGTCCTGCTATCCTAATCACATCATATGCAATGTATTAGCTTATCAAGAACTCTCAATTTTGGCAATCAAAATTTACATGACAAAAAATATTCCAGTTGAAAACTAATGCTATACTAATCTCCCTATATATATTTTAGGACAGATCATGAGTCAGATATAGAAGAATCCCTAAGGTAAGTCCATGAGCCAAAACTGATAGAAACTCTTCTTTTAGTCAAAACAAAATTACAGCTATATACTATTATGAAATGTCACCCTAGTAAATAACTTGCCACTTGCCATGTAAATTGAGGCAAATATTTGAACTTCTCTGAAACTTAATTCTAATTCAACTGGAATCCAGATAAACAGTGGATATACAAAGGCTTTGAAAACTACATAACGCTATACAAATATTATTAATCTTAATGTTAAATGGATATGTAAGCTAGGATAATCAATAGTTTTAAGGTAAAATGTTATGATAAAAAATTAAGGACATGCAAAAAAAAAAAATAGGCCTTTAAAAATAGCCATGCAGCTGCTGCTAAGTCACTTCTGTCATGTCTGCCTCTTTAAGACCCCATGGACTGTAGCCCATTCAGCTTCCCAGTCTGTGGGTTTTTCCAGGCAAGAATACTGGAGTGGGTTTCCATGCCCTCCTCCAGGGGATCTTCCCAATCCAGGAATCAAACCCTCGTCTCCTGTGGCTCCTGAATTGGCAGGCAGGTTCTTTACCACTAGCACCGTTTGGGAAGCCCATATACTATATCTATTTATATATGATATCTTTAAAATATACTTATATATATTTTATGTATATATGCATAATCAAATTTTATTTGCCATTAACTGCTTTGGGGAGTAAAAAAGGGATAGGTCAAACTATGCCTCTTGGTGAGCATGCCTCTTGGTGAGTCTTGCATATTAAGATAGTATATGCTCAATAAATGTTTATTGAATTAAACAATGAATGAACGTGAGTAAATGAATAAACATAAAACATATCTGAATGAATATATCACAAATGAAACAAAATTACATTTCATAAAAATATGTTTAGTAATGTTAGTAATATTTAGTAATGTTTAGTAATATTTAATTGATAAATTACATTTCATAAAAATGTTTAGTAATGTTAGTAATATTTAGTAATGTTTAGTAATATTTAATTGATAGCAACAAAATTAGTTAATATTAACTATAATCCCTAATATTTGTTTTCACAAATTGTTGTGCCATACAGCAATATCTCATTTAAGTCACACCAACAGTAGGTATGTAGTGCAGGTATTATGTCTAGTGTATTCATCAATAAATGGGAAATAATACTGCACTTGTTAATATTCTAAGCCTCAGTTTATTTTCCTGTCAGTTGAGGTTAATTATGTGTAACTTTTGAGATGGATGCTTATACACATATTTTAAACACTTATTAAACTCAGCCATGGAAAGTACAATGTTGGTAAGAGTGTTATTGTATGTTAATGCATATACCCATTGATAATAATAATGGTCTTCATGGTTTTTAGTGGTGTACCACATGACCAAAACTTCAAAAATGCAGAAGTCATATTCAGTTTCCGTTTTGCTTTTAATATGCTAGAGGTTGGAGAGTTGTGGCCTTTATCTAATTAATTATAGACTTTCATATATAAAAGAGAGACCCCAAAACCAGATAAATGTGTGTATATATATATGTGTATATATATATATATATATATATATATATATATATAGAAAAAGGTAAGATATAAACACGTGGCTCATCACTGATCAATTGTGCAAATCAATGAGATTATGGATACTTAGCTATCTGAAAAAATTCTGAGAACAAGGAGTGAGTTTGACATAGACATTCTAACTCTTGGGCTTTGGTTTCCATCATTCTTGATTGCTCATTTTCCATTTAAACAGTGGCCTTTCAGAGAACATATTTTTGCGGTGGGAGTTATAGTTTGGTCCCTTTTTTACCAGAAAGATCTCAGATTTGCATAATTGTCCTCAGAATTGTAATGACTCCATTTCTTTTTGAACATAGGTCACTTGTAGCTCTGTCTTTCTCTTTTCCTTTCTCTCTCTCACACACTTCATTTTAAAATTTTCTTTCATCTGAGTTTCATATGGCTTGAACAGAAACTTTCACGACTGTGGAACACCCTGAATACTATACTTGGAGGGCAGGCACAGAGACTCAGTGCACAACCTGTAGCCATAACAATCTAGGAAAGCTCTGCCTTTTTTCAAAACTTGTGATTGAATGGAGCTCCGGAATGTTCAGCAACAGGAAATGAGGGAAATTGCTACTTGCTCTCTAGCAACTAGCAGACAGCAACTCCCGAACTGGTCTGTGAATATCAATAATTCCTTCAACTCATCAGCAGTCTCCCTGATTTCTTTTTCAGCTTTAAGTTCTGTGGGTTCTGGGATGTCTTGTCTCATCAGTAAGAAAAGTACAATCTTGTGACACGCCAGGGGATTGGCAAATTGGTCCCTCTGATTTCTGTAACTCCCCAAACCCCTTGAACTAAGGAAGTGGCTAGGCCAAATTCTTCACAAATACGTCCACAACATAACCAAGTTGCTACATTAATGGAAATGAAATGGTCGTACTCAGCTTTACCTTTTTGAAAATATCCCTGCTTGGTAATGGTGAAAAGGCAGAAAGACACTTATGATTTCATCCTTCTATATTTTGTGAAAAGAATCTTGACTTTTAAATTTCAGAAAAACAAACTTTCTCATAAATGATGCAATGGAAATTGGACATAAAGCCTACTCAGTTCATTTTAATAAATTATGGAGACTATTTTTGTTTTGTTTTCCAGTCGAGGCAGTATAATTCGGCTGGTTTCAGGGTGGTCACCACTATTTTAAGAGCTGTTGGGTCATAAAGTTAAAAGTCAGCATGCAGAGATGGCATCGGCAAAACTGGGAAACAGATTCCCTTTCATTTTACCAGTCTCCCCACCTAGCGCCCTTTCCCCCTTTTAAAAATCATTACACATTCAAATTCTACACACTTTCTTTTCAATACTTGATTTATGGAAGTTACTGCTTTTAAGAGGATTCACTTTTATAAGATGCCAAGCACACATAACCAAAAGGAATTTATGTCTAAATGTGAACTTGTATTGCAAAATGTAAGTAGGTAGAAGAGGGACTTTCTAGAGTAAGATCTTACTGGCAGCTTTCCAAATTCACATTTAGTAGCAGTTTTGAATAACACCCAAACATACATGACATTTACTGCTTAAATTACAAAGGTCTTGGTATCTGTGTAAGATTTTCTATGAATCACATTTTTAAAATGATTCAAGATTATATTGGAGGTTTACCTTCCTAAGGCAATCAGTATATACAATGACAAGAATTCTAAATATGTATGGTATCATTCTTTCTACAATCTGCATATATAGGCTATAGATTTTAAAAGACAACAACGCTGGTTTGATTCAGATGCATTCATCTCCCATAGAGTCTTTTACAAGATTACTTCTACTCTTGTATTTTATTTGTATACATACTTCTGAGGCTTCATCAGTGTGTCTAAACATTTTCTTAAACTTACATATGCATTTAATGTTCAGGATAACGAAATGATGCGACAAAAATTTTAAATTAAATTCTACAACTTTTCCTCCAGCAAGCATTCTTTTACCTTTTATATTGCCTACTTATATTACCTTGCCAACAAAAGTCCATCTAGTCAAGGCTATGGTTTTTCCAGTAGTCATGTATGGATGTGAGAGTTGTGTAAAGTAAAATAAAGTAAAAATAAAAATTAAAAAAATTAAAAAAAATAAATTAAAAAAGCTGAATGCTAAAGAATTGATGCTTTTGAACTGTGGTGTTGGAGAAGACTCTTGAGAGTCCCTTGAACTGCAAGGAGATCCAGCCAGTCCATCCTAAAGGAAATCAGTCCTGAATATTCACTGAAAGGACTGATATTGAAGCTGAAACTCCAACACTTTGGCCACCTGATGTGAAGAGCTGACTCATTTAAAAAGACCCTGATGCTGGGAAAGACTGAAGGTGGGAGGACAAGGGGATGACAGAAGATGAGATGGTTGGGTGGCATCACTGACTCAATGGGCATGAGTTCAAGTAAACTCCAGGAGCCCATCACCAACTACCAGAGCTTGCTCAAACTCATGTCCATCAGGTTGGTGATGCCATCCAACCATCTCATCCTCTGTCATTCCCGTCTCCTCCTGCCTTCAATCTTTCCCAGCATCAGGGTCTTTTCCAAAGAATCAGTTTTTCACATCAGGTGGCCAAAGTATTGGAGTTTCAGCTTCAGCATCAGTCCTTCCAATGAATATTCAGGACTGATTACTTTAGTATTGACTGGTTGGATCTCCTTGCAGTCCAAGGGACTCTCAAGAGTCTTCTCCAACACCACAGTTCAAAAGCATTGATTCTTTGGTGCTCAGCTTTCTTTATGGTCCAACTCTGACATCCATACATGACTACTGGAAAAACCATAGCTTTGACTAGAAATACCTTTGTCAGCAAAGTAATGCCTCTGTTTTTTAATATGCTGTCCAGGTTCATCACAGCTTTTCCTCCAAGGAGCAAGTGTCTTTTAATTTCATGGTTGTAGTCACCATTTGCACTGATTTTGGAACACAAAAAATAAAGTCTCTCACTGTTTACACTGCTTCACCATCTATTCACCATGAAGTGATGGGACCAGATGCCATGATCTTTGTTTTCTGAATGTTAATTAAGCCAACCATTTCATTCTCCTCTTTGACTTTCATTAAGAGGCTCTTTAGTTCTTCTTCACTTTCTGCCATATGGGTGGCGTCATCTGCGTATCTGAGGTTATTCATATTTCTCCTGGCAATCTTGATTCCAGTTTGTGTTTCTTCCAGCCCAGCATTTCACATGATGTAATCTGCAAATAAGTCAAATAAGCAGGGTGACAATATATAGCCTTGATGTACTCCTTTTCCAATTTGGAACAAGTCTGTTGTTCCATTTCCGGTTCTTACTGTTGCTTCTAGACCTGCATACAGATTTCTCAGGAGGCAGGTAAGATGGTCTGATATTCCTGACTCTTTAAGAATTTTCCACATTTTGCTGTGATCCACACAGTCAAAGTCTTTGGTGTAGTCAATACAAATGCTTTGGTGTAGTCAATAAAGCAGAAATAGGTGTTTTTCTGGAACTTTCTGCCTTTTCAATGATCAGGCGGATGTTGGCAATTTGATCTCTGGTCCCTTTGCCTTTTCTAAAATCAGCTTGAACATCTGGAAGTTCATGGTTCATGTATTGCTGAAGTCTGGCTTGGAGAATTTTGAGCATTATTTTACTAGCGTGTGAAATGAGTGCAATTGTGTAGTAGTTTGAGCATTCTTTGGCATTGACTTTCTTTGGAATTGGAATGAAAACTGACCTTTTCCAGTCCTGTGGCCACTGCTGAGTTTTCCAAACGTGCTGGCATATTGAGTGCAGCCCTTTCACAGCATCATCTTTTACAATTTGAAATAGCTCAACTGGAATTCCATCCCCTCCACTAGCTTTGTTTGTAGTGATCCTTCATAAGGCCCACTTGACTTCATATTCCAGGATGTCTGGCTCTAGGTGAGTGATTACATCATCATAATTATCTGGGTCGTGAAGATCTTTTTTGTCCAGTTCTTCTGTGTATTCTTGCCACCTCCTCTTAATATCTTCTGCTTCTGTTAGATCCTTACCATTTCTGTCCTTTACTGAGCCCATCTTTGCAAGAAACGTTCCCTTGGTATCTCTAATTTTCTTGAAGTGATATCTAGTCTTTCCCATTCTATTGCCCGCCCCGCCCGCGATGAGAATATGTTGTTTTAGTTTGGGTTCTTCCAGAAACTGACTCTTAATCAAAGATTCAAGCACAAATTTTTGGTAAATGTTTCCAGAAAAGAAAGGTAGGGAAATGAGAAAACAAAAGAGAGGTGAGAAAGCAATAACCAAGGGTGATTTATCAATCATGTTGCTTTTTTGAATCCTGCTGGGGCTTTTGGGATGAGGGTGGGGGCTATGAGTTATCATTATTATATTTAGAATATGAGTTATTTAGCACAGTAGGTAAAGGAACTGGGGTATTAATCTACCACCAAATTTGGTCATTGGTTGGGGACTATTCCTAAAGCCATGTTAGTTCTCCTGTATTTCTGAGTGCCACAACTATATTTGCTGGGGGAAGCAGTGAGATCTAGCCAGCAGCTAGAAACTTTTAAGTACTGAGAAGATATGGGAGAAAAAATGGGAAGACATATGTCTAACAGCATCTTTTAATCCTTTCACATGCATGTATGCTCATTCACGTCAAACTCTTTGCAATCCTATGGGATGTACCCTGTCAGGCTCCTTCCTCTGTCCATGGGATTTCCCAGGCCAGAATATTGGAATGAGTTGCCATTTCCTCCTTCAAGGTATCTTCCTGACTCAGGGACCAATCCCACATTTCCTGTGTCTCCTACATGGCAGGAGGATTCTTTTACTGCTGAGGCATCAGGGAATTCTTTGACATTTAATAACAAAAGCCACTTTTCTTCACTAATGGTGCTCTAACCAGACACCAGCTCCTGCCACATGAACCGTCACACTTTTCTCAGGTATGTGTGTATATATATATATATATATATATATAAAACCAAGGGTGATTTATCAATCATGTTGCTTTTTTGAATCCTGCTGGGGCTTTTGGGATGAGGGTGGGGCTGAGTTATCATTATTATATTTAGAATATGAGTTATTTAGCACAGTAGGTAAGGGAACTGGGGTATTAATCTACCACCAAATTTATATGTGTGTGTATATATATATATACATATATGTATATATATATATATATATATATATATATATAAAATGATGGCATGATCATGTCCATCTCATTCTTTTAGGCTTATTCTTTGCCCACCACACTCTCCAATTTTAAGAACCAGCTAAAATGTTGCTTTTCCATTAAAGCCTTTCCTCTCACATTTTAAATTTCTTTCCAAAATCACAGATTATTACATTATAGCTGTATCTCTCAAGGTGCCAAAAGTCTAGGTAATATGTAAATCTTTAGCAATCATCCATATGAGTCCATTAGCCACATTTCTCAGGAATATGCCTTTTTATACTTGAATGATTCATGCATCATTCTGTAATTCTATGGTAGTGCTTGTGAGGATTCAAGGAGCAGCATATGTGAAATATTAGACAAGTGTCTGGTACATGGTAATTATTATATGCCACTACTATTATTTTTGTACCTAAGAACCACCTGAAAAGATTCCTAAATATGAAGAGTACCAGGGTATAAGCCCAGAAATTCAGACTCAGTTGTTGAGTTCCAAGAAGACAGGTCTGTGAACAATCACACCAAATGATTCTCTTGTAGGGCAGAGATCTGGGAAGATGACCAGATCTCTGGGTATGATAAAAGCTATTATAAATCTGTTGTCATGGTGTAATTATTAACAGTGACATCTTTGACTTTCAGAAGTATCTCAATTTGGGGGAAAATGTTAAATGGCCACTCTATTTATGAACCATATTTTGAAATCACTGTTCTTCAGCAAAGATAATGGCTGAATGCACATATCACAAAGGTTATTCTCTGACACTTTATTTTTAATCATATGGCAGAGAAGAATCAAAGAAGGAAATAGAAGCAGTGAAGAATATTATTATGGGAATTTCCCTAGTCACTAACCTGCTTCCTATTGTGAATGTGGAGTAGGTATTGAGAGAAAGTGTGAAGGGAAAGGGACTTGGCTGTCTTTCAGTGCTTCCTCTGAGCCTGAACAAGAACACTGCTAAGTATATTAATATTACTAAACATCATTTTAGAAAATAGATTCTAAACCAACATTCAGACCATTAATGAAAGTTTGGAATTTTCAAACATTTCATTTCATATGTAGTGTTGATGCATGCCTTCTCAGATAAAACCCAGAAGATAACGAATCCTGGCTGAGTTTTCAGCAAGTTACAGCTGTTTACAGTAATGTGGTAATTGGAAGTGACACTATAGATCTCCACATTTGTGCTGGGTTGCCATGTTGTGGTTATAGAGCAAAACTGAGAAATACTAAAAAACATCAAATATATGTGTCAAGTTAATTTCATACTCCTTTTGCCTCAGGCTGATTTGCACAAATTAAATTTTCCACTAATAAACTCAAGATGTTAGAAAGCAATATGGAAATGCCATATATGGATTCTGCTGATTATGATTATAGAAATCCAGACTCTTTGAACAATTTGTTAATGTACAAAAATTATTTTATCCCACATATACTGAAAATTTGAAATAAAACATAACTGAAAATTGGAAGGCATTGATTTTTCTTTTTCCTAACTTCAGCACTGGGAATGTTTATTTTGATACATTTTAAAAACTGGAAGTAAAATTATGTAAATTCAGTAGAGGAATAACTTAAGAGAACATTTTAGAAAACTAGTTTAATAAAAATTGAAATAGACCAACATTTGTTTGAAAACAGCTTTGGTTACTATAGAATGCCTGGCTTCAAAACTTTATATTCAAATAAACATGAACAAAGACCACTTTATTACAGTGTCTTTGTCACTTTTTATAAGGATGTATTTAAATATGTTTGTTTTTTGGTTTTTTTTTTTTACCAGATGGGACATTTTAGATGTAGATATGATTTTCAGAAAACAGTCTTTGGAAAGAGTCATATATTTTTTCATTTAAAATGAAAAATGGTTAGGGAATAAAGTACTTTAATAGTATATGACGTAGGTGGGGTTTTGTTACTATCTGCCCACAGATTTCCATATGGAGCTGATTCTTGATGTTTCTAGAGATAAAGAAGTACATGTGCTAGAAAATGGCTCTAAGAATAAGGAAGGGTGAATGCGGTAGATTGTAGCTTCTGGAATTAGAATGCCAGGAAGAAACATGTTTATGCGACAGAAAGTATAATAGAAGAGGAGGAAAGTTCAGTGTGTATTTTCTTTATCTGAAAAAAATGAAGGGGGAATGAAGAAGAAATGGGGGAAGGACAGTTGACATAAAAACAGCAGCCTGCAGATAAAGAGTGAATGATTTTTTCCATTTGAGAGATGATAAGAAACTGGAAAAGGATACTGATGGATGAATTTTGAGTTTCTTCATCTGATGACTCTATTTATAATTTTAAATTTCAAATAAATGGTAGGGAGAAGTGGTGCTCATAGAAGTATAAAATGTTCCATTTTAGTCCATTTGGAATTGTATGATAATGTTTGCAGTCTGGTTTCTATTCCCAAATCTTTTATTTATTCTTTGTACATTTTCAGATGGGTAATTAAAAAAAATAAATTAGTGATATCAAGCTTACTTCTGTAATGAAGGTAGTGGAGGACCCTCGGGATCACAGAAAAGCTGGGTATGTAGCCAATCGTTTGTATTATTAAACAATATTTTATTAAATTTAGTAATGTTGCTCAAGGCACCAAAACAATATCACATTAGAGTATTAAAATTGATGACAATTAAAGCAAAACTCATTATTCATTTTTCAAAGAGCCTATGTGTTAAAATATTAAAAGCAGAAACTTTGTCTAGGATTTATATTTAAACACACAAGAACATTATATGATCTTCATCATTATATGGCTCTTAGAATTTATAAATTGACTATTTTTATATAGTTATAATATAAATTGCATCATTAATTTTGGTCTAGGAAAAGATAACAATTGATCATATAAAGGGATAACATTTACAATATGGGTATTAAAAAGAGTAATAATCTAAAACAGTGACAAGAAAGCCACATTAGGTAATAGTTAAAAATAAAGTTTCTAAGGTCATAGACACTTTAGCTTGGTTTAATATCATCTTTGCCACTTATTAGTTATTTGATCTTTGATAAATTATTTAACACCTCTGAGCTTAAGTTTACTCATGTGTAAAATGGGGATATTAATAACAAATGAGAGTAAGAAGATTCTATAATAAAAAAACATTAGAAGAATATTCAAAGCTACAAAAATTGTACAAAGAATTCTCATTAATTTATAATCAATAATGAATCACTGTGTACCATCATTAACCACAGAAGATAATAAAGCCCTTTAAACAACTCTAGATCTAATGAAATGTTAAAAAAAAAAAACACAACTCTTATTTATTGTCTCAAAATCAGTAGCTGCTATGAACAAACATGTTACTTCCCTACTCTAAGGACAGTATGCTTCCCACTGGTTATATACATAATAAAGATAATTACCCACATATTAAAGAAGCTATTTGTGTCAGGCTACTAAACTCCCTTTCACCTCATTTGAATATACTCCTCCGGAGAACCTTCTCTAGGAAATATCAATTATGCATTTTCTGTACCTTTATCTATATTTGCTTTTATTCTTTTTTTTTTCTATTTTATGATGGCTCAGTAGTAAGGTAGACAATGAAGTCTTCTTTCGACTACAGAAAAAAAAAAAGATATTTCGTAAGTAAATATGGTTTCATTAACTGACATTTTGATAGTCTTCTCTATTTTCTTATCCTACAAGGGATAAGAAATGAGTAAATGATTAAGATTCTTAGCTAAGTGAAAGCTGTTTTTATGGAGATGATGATTGATGGAGAAATTAGACCAAAGTGATCAGCACAATGAAATTGACTTGTATCTTACTTCAGAAAGAAGTTGTAGGCAAATGTTTATTTAGAAAAGTATATAACCTGAGTATATATACGTAAATAAAGTTAAATTAGGTATTGAGATTAATAATTGAAAACATTTTAGAAAAATGTTTTAGTTTATCAAATGCTAACTATTTTTATCAACATAGTCAAGATGTTAGAGAATTTTTCCTCTTGTTTCACCATCAAGTCTGAATTTATGTGAATATTAATAGCTTGGCACTGATTTTTCTCTCATTTGACTCTAAGAAATGATATGAATAATGGAAAAAAAAATGCTCAGCCAAAAGAACAAATTTACTTGAACCATGTCAATTTCTACCTTTACAAAACTCAGTTTTGTGCTTAACTTTTTAGGAAATAACACCTTATAAATTAGGCTGTTTTATATTTTTCCTACTTAATAACTTCCCACTGACAAGCAATAGAAAAATATCTAGATTACAGAAAGTGGAAGTGAAGGTGTTAGTTGTTCAGTCATGTTTAAGTCTTTGTGATCTCATGGACTATAGCTTGTGAGGTTTCTCTGTCCCTGGATTCTCTAGGCCAGAATACTGGAGTGGGTTGCCATTCCTTTCTCCAGGGCATCTTCGCAACTCAAGGATGGAACCCAAGTCTCCTGCATTGCAGGCAGATTCTTTACACCATCTGATCCAGCAGGGCAGTTTATATAAAGGCTTTATCTAAATGTTAATTCAGATGCTACTAGTTTAATAACATTGGATATAAATTAGATCAATTCTTGTCCTGGAGGTACACTGCTAAAAAAGTGACTTTTCCTAAAATTCCAACCTGACCATGTTAATCTTTTCTTTTAAACCATAAATGACTTCCCTTTCCTACAAAATAGAGTCAATACTTTTAGGACAAGTTGATTCTACCTATGTAAAGGTTCTTATCTGACTCCACTGTCCACACTCAAAGCCTCACTTAATGTAGGTTAGTGTCAAATGGTTTGTAGTTGCTCACACATACTATGTTGCAATTACAAGGTCATGATTTTGCATCTATTATCCATCCTTCTAAGATGTCTTCTCACACCTAGGTCCATACACTTGAAAAATACCCATCCTTTAGCACCCAGCTCAAGGTTCACAATCTTACAAAGCCTTTTTTTCTGTTTGGGGATTTAAGGTATTTTAACAATTTTATTTATTTTAAATTAATGTATTCATTTTAATTGGAGACTAATTGCTTTACAGTATTGTGGTGGTTTCTGCAATACATTGGCATGAATCAGCCACGGGTGCACATGTGTCCCCCTATCCTGAACCCCCCTCCCACCTCCCTCATTACCCTATTCCACTTAAAAAACTAGAAATAGAACAGACATATGACCCAGCAATCCCACTGCTGGGCATACACACCAAGGAAACCAGAATTGAAAGAGACAGATGCGTCCCAATGTTCATTGCAGCACTGTTTACAATAGCTAGGACATGGAAGCAATCTAGATGTCCATTGGCAGATGAATGGATAAGGAATTTATGGTACATATACACAATGAAATATTACTCAGCTATAATAAAGAATGCATTTCAGTCAGTTCTAATTAGGTGGATGAAAGTAGAGCTTATTATACAGAGTGAAATAAGTCAGAAAGAGAAATAGCAACACAGTATATTAATGCATATATATGGAATTTAGAAAAGTGGTAACGATGACCCTGTATGCAAGACAGCAAAAGAGACAGAGAGGTAAAGAACAGACTTTTGGACTATGTGGGAGAAGGCGAGGGTGGAGTAACTTGAGAGAATAGCATTGAAATATATATATTACTAAATGCTAAATAGATGACCAGTGCAAGTTGGATGCATGAAGCTGGACACTCAAAGCCAGTGCCCTGGGACAACACAAAGCCTTTTCTGATGTCTCCAGACAAGATTAAGCTTTTCTCCCTGCCTTGTAATAATGTAAACACATTTTACTTGTTGGCTGTATCCCACTGTATTATTTTTGTTTCTACGTTTGGCAATCTTCTCTATGGCATGATAAAGCCTTTGAGAGCAGGTACATGTGACTGTACTTCACCCTCAAGAGAATAGAAGCTGCGTGTGTGTATGCTCAGTCGCTCAGCCATGTCTAACTTTTTGTGATCCTGTGGACTGTAGCCCTCCAGGCTCTTCTGTCCATGGAATTTTCCAGGTAAGAATACTGGGAATGAGTTGCTGTTTCCTACTCCAGGGGATCTCCATGACCCAGAGATTGAACCCATGTCATTCGTATCTCTGACATTGACAGGTGGATTCTTTACCACTAAACCACTTAGGAAGTTACTTGAGGGCAAAAACATTGTTTTGCTGACAGCTATCTCTTTAGAATATAACAGTAGCTAGCATAATCACTGCAGATGGTGACTGCAGCCATGAAATTAAAAGACACTTACTCCTTGGAAGGAAAGTTATGACCAACCTAGATAGTATATTCAAAAGCAGAGACATTACTTTGCCAACAAAGTTCCATCTAGTCAAGGCTATGGTTTTTCCAGTGGTCATGTACGGATGTGAGAGTTGGACTGTGAAGAAAGCTGAGCACCGAAGAACTGATGTTTTTGAACTGTGGTGTTGGAGAAGACTCTTGAGAGTCCCTTGGACTGCAAGGAGATCCAAACAGTCCATTCTAAAGGAGATCAACCCTGGGATTTCTCTGGAAGGACTGATGCTAAAGCTGAAACTCCAATACTTTGGCCACCTCATGTGAAGAGTTGACTCATTGGAAAAGACTCTGATGCTGCAAGGGATTGGGGGCCAAAGGAGAAGGGGACGACAGAGGATGAGATGGCTGGATGGCATCACCGACCCAATGGATGTGAGTCTGAGTGAACTCCGGGCATTGATGATGGACAGGGAGGCCTGGCGTGCTGCAATTCATGGGGTCGCAAAGAGTCGGACACGACTAAGCAACTAAACTGAACTGAACTGAGCATATCAGTATGTACTCAGTTAACAGAATAAGTGCTTCAATGGCTAAGTAAATGAATGAGCTCATTTTATCTCTATTTCCTAGGAAAGTGAAAGTGAAAGTTGCTCAGTCATGCCTGACTCTTTACTACTCAATGGACTATATACAGTCCATGGAATTCTTCAAGCCAGAATATTAGAGTGGGTAGCCATTCCCTTCTCCAGGGGATCTTCCCAACCCAGGGGTCAAACCCAGGTCTCCCACATTGCAGGAGGATTCTTTACCAGCTGAGACACTAGGGAAACCCTCCTAGGAGAGTACCTGACCCAAGGCTTTTATTATACGCCAAATGGAAATGATCTAAAATGATGTTTGATTATTATGCTTTTGATTTCCTGATGATTGCACATATGGACCCTAACTGGGCACATATGAATAAAAATTTTATGGATTTCTTCCCAATTACTTCCCAATTAAAATTTCTCTATATCAACAATAAATTAAAATGCTAAATCTTCACATCAATCACAAATCAGATGAATAAAAAAGGAGGAGTCCCCTATATTAAACTCATCACTATCTACTTCAAGTACATGTTAGAAAGAAAGTTAGCCTACAGCTTCCAATAGTTCCTTTTCAAAGTCTTCTCCCAAACTGTGAGAATGTTTCTAGGCACAATTTGATTTTTAAAAAAAGAAAGAAACTACTAAATCCTAGTTCAATCCCTTGACAATTCTAAAGCTATAGTTTTACCTAGTGAGGAAAGAGGTTTCACTTTTATTTTTCTTTTAACTTTACTTTATTTTGTAACTATATTTTAGCAAACCTTACATATACAGCATTAAACTAGACCCCATAAGACACCAGGGAAATAGTACAGACAGACCATGGAAAAACATATTTTGTTATGTTATGCTTATGTAACATATATGTTTATATCCCTTTAAAAACATGAACTATTACACCTTGATTGTAAGTTTCCATTTTTTAGTCACTGAGTCATGTCTGACTCTTTGCAACCCCATGGACTGTAGCCCACCAAGCTCCTCGGTCCATGGGATTTACCAGGCAAGGATACTGGATATTGGTTGCCGTTTCCTTCTCCAAGGGATCTTTCCCAACCAGGGATAGAACCCAAGACTCCTGCTTGGCAGGTGGATTCTTTACTATTTATCCGCCTTTGGAGCCTTGATTGAAGGTTACAATTGTCTAAGTGTCTAGGGGCAAGAACTTCCCAGGTGGCACTAGTGGAAAGAACTTGCCTGTCAATGAAGGAGACATAAGAAACAAGGTGCAATCCCTGGTTTGGGGAGATCCCCTGGTGGAGGGCATGGCAACCTTCTCTAGTATTCTTGCGTGGGAAATCCCATGGACAGAGGTACCTCGTGGGTCCCTGGGGTCACAAAGAGTTGGACACAACTGAAGCGATTTAACACTCAAGGGAGAAAGCAATTCCTATTGTGTATCTAAACTACAATGAACTAAACAAATAAATACTAGGGATAAGAGAGATACAGCTATTTAATAGGTACATAGTGGAAATGATCAAGAAAACTCTGGGGGCTATTTCCAGGCAGAGGGAAGAGGGGCTACAATAGAGAAATTTACTCGGTTATCATGCTTTTCCTTTTCGTTTTCACTCACAGTTGTTTCAATCAGCCATCCATCAGTATCAATGATACTGAGATTTTTCCTTGTATGTCTTTAGTGTTTGGTTTTTGTTGTTACTTTTTTAAGTTTTCTGTTGTTTTTTAAAAAAGGTTATGTTTCATTTGGGAAAAGAGTAGCCAAATGCAGATGCAAAGGTTGGCACCAAAATTGGCCTTTTCTGTCTTCAAGTTTTCAAGTCCTACGAACAACATAGAGTCCTACCATGTCAGGGAATGAACATATCTGAGAGAAGGGAATGAATTTATGTGGGAAATTAGATAGGAAAGGAGGCCTGGCCTAAAAAGAGCAGCAAATGGATAAGAGTTAGCAAGAAAAGGTAATTATAGCCTATCAAAAACACCAAAAAAACCTTTTTTTAATAACTTATGTAAAGTTATTATAAATTTATTCCAAACTATACAAAGATACTTAATTATGCAAAATAACAATGAACTAATTTCGCTCTTCATTACATTAAGAGTTTGTATATCTCTTTATGTCCCACTAGAATTAAAAGGGACACATTGGGTTTTTTCTTTGACAAAAGAATACAGAAAAATGTCACAGGTTTAATATCTGAATAAAAATCAGCATTCTCTTCATGACAGTAAGATCTTCATATTTTGACCTAAACTTCTTATATGCAGATTGAGTCTATGGAAATTGTAAACCTTTTCATGGAACATGATAATTCTCACAGAACTGATATAACCACTTGAAATTCGATCTGGATAAAAACATGTAGCCCAAACAACAAAGTTTAGATTGCCATCAGGAAATGAGATCAAATGTTTTCTAAAATACTAGTTCAAAGGTCACCACAACAGGAGGACTCTTACAATATTAGAGATTTTGGAAAACTTCAGCTATTGTATTTCTTTGCATTTAATTATTTTACAGAAAAGTAATGTTATTTAATCACACATATATTTAAAGTATTCATCATATTCAATAAATGTTTTTTAAAATAGCAATGAAAAATACTATTGGGGGATAACTTTTCTTTCATGTATGTAGAAATTCATGATACCTTCTGAAAATGTTGAGATAAATTTTATATTTCCTTTTATGAACAAAAATACACTTCATTATCCTAGAATATCATCTGTTCCACCTGAATTATTGGTTTGGTGGGAATTATGTTCCTCATAAAATAATAAGATAAAAATTACAAGTAAATCTTATTGATCAGTTTTTCAGTGATTAACTGAAGTAAGTGATAAAAAATAGCAATTCTTTGAATTTAGTAAAATATGACCCTGCATTTAGGCCTCTCCTAGGCTTTTCATAGCAACTAAAATGTCTAGATTAACCCTAGCTTTACCAGGCTCCCAGGATTTAGGCCCCAGAGTTATCAGCAAAGAACATGACTAAAGCCAAGAGAATAAGGGGTCAAAAAGATGTCTGTCTAAAATACCTCTACCAGAGACTTTTATTTTTCTTCCCATTCGAGTTTTCTAGTTCTCAAGACTATTATGAGCCCCTCATGCAGCCTCCACAATATTTTTTTTTTTAATTCCTCCAGAAGTGAAACGAAGCAGGGCCCTGTGGTCCTTGCCCCAAACAGCCTTTACCTGCTTTTTGTCTGTGGAAAAATTTTAGCCAAAGTATAAGTTTAAGCCGGAAAATGAAACCAGGCAAAATTAAAGGAAAACAGTCAAAGGAGACTAAATAATATTAGTTTTGACACTAAGCACAGTCAAGGACTTTTAGCTCCTTCTCTAGGGTTATAGGCAATATTTTGAGCTGTATCATGTGGACTGTCTTACAGATACTAAAACCCCTAGCAGGGGGAAAAGTTTACATGATCCAGACTGTAGCCATGACACAAGCTGTCACAATTTCCTGAACTGGCCTCAAGTAATGGAAACAAGCTGACTGTGGAAAAGAAGATTAACTGTATTTAATCAAGAAAACACATAAAACAGAAAGACTTAAAACATAAAAGCAAAGACATCATTTTGTTGACAAAAGTCCATATAGCTAAAGCTATGGTCTTTCCAGTAGTCATATATGGAAATAAGAGTTGGACCATAAAGAAGACTGAGTGCCAAACAATTGATGCTTTCAAACTATGGTGCTGGAGAAGACATTGGAGAGTCCCTTGGACTGCAAGGGGATCAAACCAGTCAATCCTAAAAGAAGTCAACCGTAAATACTCACTGGAAGGACTGATGCTGAACCTGAAGTTCCAATACTTTGACCACCAGATGCAAAGAGCTGACTCACTGGCAAAGACCTTGATACCGGGAAAGATTGAAGGCAAAAGGAGAAGAGGGCAGCAGAGGATGAGATGGTAGGATGGCTTCACGGACTCAAGGGACATTAACTTGGGCAAACTCCAGGAGACAGTGAGAGACAGGGAGGCCTGGGGTGCTGCAGTTCATGGGGTCATAAAGAGTTGGACATGACTTAGGGACTGACTGAACAACAACAGAATGAATCAAGATGAGGCTGGTCAGACCACTGATGACCACTTTCAAAACGACTGTCAGAACTGACTATACTGTTTCTGTATGGAATCTGTGTGGGCCGTCCCCAACCCCCTACCCTTATCTGGCATCCAAAATAAACTTTCCTTTCCAGGAACCTTGCCTCTTTACTGGGTGACAGCTAGATCCCACTTTTGGTTATATAAGGAAAAGAAGAAATATTCTTCTGGGTATTTTTCTTCCTCTGTAAATAAGGGAATAATTGTATTGTTAAGGTTCCTGCCACTTTCATCTTATCAAGAAACCATAATGTTAAACTTATACAGGAAAAGGTCAATTTTGTTATATTTGTGGATAATACTGCCCAGCTAAGTGTAGACTGAAATAAAAAAATGAGAGCCACAGAAAAATATGTTGCGTTCTCAGTTATTTTGGAAAAAAAAAAATGACTGAATGTTCTTTTCTCAACTTTTTTCCTTCTTTCACTGGTTATGTATATTTCTTCCAGGAAATGGTCAGAGGAAGTGGGGGAAAGCAAAATTAAGTACAATATAAATATGTGTTTGACTATGTTCATTGTTACCATTGTGATATAAATTTTGTTTAGAGAAAGAAACAATGCTTCTGACAAACTGGTAGTTTACAAACTGTGTGAATTTAAAAGATCAACATCTTTCCTAACATTGATTCATCTCCAAAAATGTGAAAGTTCATGTATCTGCTTATTCAGTAAATATGCATTAAATACTTAGTATGTTCCAAGTATGCTATACTAGATTTTGCAAGGCATTAAAAACATGAGAGAAATAATGTCTGCTTGCATGATATTCACAGTTGAGCAAAGAAACACCTAGCATAGGAAATTAGTAAGTATTACAGTATATGTGTGTGGGCTAATAAATGAGTAACCACAATGCAATGTGTTCTATAAGTCATATTCGTGTTTATGTGTACTGTAAATTTGCTGTGAAGGGTACTGACTTATACTCATCGTACTGGAATTATTACATATAAAACCTGTTTCAAAGAGTTACAACTAGCATTAGTTCCTTCTTAATTAAAATAACCTCTGACAATTGCAATTTTCCTCTCTTCATGAAGGGTATGGAACGGAGGAAGCTTTCCATGACTACATTTTGCTGTTTTAACGCTTAGTATTTCTTGCATTACAGATTGAGAACAATCATAATTAATATTTTAAAAGAAAGTCACAACATAATTTCATGGATTTATTTTAAACTTTTCAGAACTTCTTATTAAATAGTGTGAAGCATTGTTCAGTATCTTTCTTAAGCTGAATAGAAATAATCATAGCCAATTTTAACTGAATAATGAACATCTGCCAGCTTCTGTGATAACCATTTTATACGTATTTTTAATTTCTCAACAACCCTGCAAGACAGAAATTATTATTACCTCTCTCATAATATGGAAAGTAAGATTCAGAGAGGCTAATTGAATCAGTTCCTGGGATCACTGACTTTAAGACCTGTGCTTCTTTTACTATAGAGGTGTCAACCCACAAAACCCCTAAAAGAAAGAATCCATATCATTCCAAGCATAGCCTCCAGATGGGATTGTGTTTTCAGCTACATGCTGAACAACAAAACATACCTCATCTTACACTTACACCAATCTTACAATCCTGATATGCTGTGAAAACTGTTAGTACACAGTATACCAAATTTAAGTGAACCAATCTGTCTGATTGTCCAGCTTTTTTTCCCTAAATTTTAAGAAGGTAAATAGACCATTAAAATAAAAAAGCAGACAACCTTCAAAATGTATGCAGTTATATAAATATTGACTGTGTGTGATCAATCATGTCCTACTCTTTGTTACCCTGGATGGAACCAACCAGGATCCTCTGTTCATGGGGTTCTCCAGGCAAGAATACCAGAGAGGGCTGCCATTTCCTCTTTCAGGATATCTTCCTGACCAGGATACTGAACCTATGTCTCCTGCAGCTCCTGAACTGGCAGGTGGATTCTTTACCACTGAACCACCAGGGAAACCCAAGTTCCAATATATGTTAGGTGGGGAAAAGTTCCTTCAAGTTTTTTTAAATTTTGGCCAACCCAATACATTTTTTAAATCTGAGAGTCCAATGTTTAAATCATTTTTTAAAGTTAGAACTGTCCTAGATAATGAGTACTTTGCTCCAATTCTATTTGCTTTAAACTGTGTATTATACTCCAATTTTAAAAACGTGCATTGATTTTTAATCACTTCAGTCACTCAGTAGTGTCCAACTCTTTGTGACCCCATGGACTGCAGCAGGCCAGGCCTCTCTGTCCATCAGCAACTCCTGGAGCTTGCTCAAACTCTTGTCCATTGAGTCAGTGATGCCATCCAACCATTTCATTCTCTGTCATCCCCTCTCCTCTTGCCCTCAATCTTTCCCAGCATCAGGGTCTTTTCCAATGAGTCAGTTTTTCACATCAAGTGCCAAAGTATTAGAGTTCCAGCTTCAGTATTAGTCCTTATAATGAATATTCAGGACAGATTTCCTTTAGTATTGACTGACTGGATCTCTTTGCAGTCCAAGGGACTCTCAAGAGTCTTTTCCAACATCACAGTTCAAAAGCATCAATTCTCCAGTGCTCAGCTTTGGTCTCACTCACGCATCTATGCATGACTACTGGAAAAACCATTCCTTTGTCTAGATGGACCTTTGTTGACAAAGTAATGTCTCTGCTTTTGAATATGCTGTCTAGGTTGGTCATAGCTTTTCTTCCAAGGAATAAGAGTCTTTTAATTTCATGGCTCCAGTCACTACTTGCAGTGATTTTGGAGACCAAGAAAATAAAGTCTGTCTCTGTTTCCATTATTTCCAATTGATTTTTAATAGTTTACATTATTTTTTATTGATGAAAACTAATATACCATAATTTGGTAAATTGAAACATCATAGCAGCATTTTTTTCTTTTTTTCCCCACTTCTACTGATTTTAAAAAGAAATTGCTTGTCTATTTTTCTCAGTCATGTGATATATTTATCCCTTAACACAATCTGATGTGAACATTCATAAGAACAAAATTAAAAATCACAGCTCTTTATAGAAAATTTATGAAAGTATTAATAGTGATGGCTTGGCAGCCTGCGATCTCAAAATAACAAAATGAAGTTTCAGCAGGAATTATGGTCCCAGAAATTTAGCTCTTTTTTCATTAATTTGAAAACTTAAAGTATTAGTGCATCATTATTTCTAATTTCTCTGCTAATAGTCCTCTACCCACCTCCATACCTAGCATGGTAACGTATATGTGCTGATCGTAAGCATTTGGGAAATCCACACACATTGAGTAGGATAAGTTAAGGAATGTCTCAGGTTGGCCTTCAAGCTGTTTATGATTAAGCTCTAAACTAAGTCTAAAGTTTGTCTATTTGCTTCTTCTAGGGTTCCTCTTCATGACCTTCCACTGGAACCAAATTGATTTCTCTTTGCCATCTTCAACGACTGCATATTTCATTGCTTCCTTCTCCTTTACCTATAAAGATTCTATTTATCCTTCACCCTCAGCTCTTTAAATCTTAGCTAACCCCCTTGTTCTAATATGAACACAGAAACCTTTCATGAGTCTTCTAACAAGTCCCTGAATTGAGAACTGGGAGTAGTGTAGGGTCTACAGCCCAATGCCAGCTACTTGGATTCAAACCCCAGTTCTACCACTGAGATAAATGATCTCAGTCAAGTTCGCTAACCTCTGCTCTGGTAGTTATCACTTCTGTAAAATGTATGAATGAAAAAGAAATAAGGTAGATATTGCATTAATATATATATAATATTCAGAACAGTGTTTTGCATATAGATGATATTGAGCTTTTATTCAAAGAAAATTAGCAGACATCTCACAAAATTGTAGCTGCCCAACACTTGTTGTCAGTGCTTACTTATTGCTCTTATTCTTTATAATCCAATCAACGGACTTTACAGTAAATGGATATTTCTGAACTGATGAGTTAAAAAAATAAAATAAAAAACTCAGGTTACCCACTAATATTAAAATACAAGGAAAATCCCCAAACTTCTCAGAAGAAACTGCTCAGGTCTGTTAAAGAATAATTATCACCCTCTTTAGTTTATAGAATTGTTCACATACAGTATTTTGTTTTGAGCTAGTTTGATTTTTAAAGTTTTTACTTATTTAATGACCTGCAGAATACAAAATGAGATAAAAGTTAAAAAGAAATAACAGCTACATGAATCATATCACATTAAAAAATTAACCATCAGTAACATTTCACACTCAAATTACTGTGTTCTTTAGCAGCACACATAACTGAAAAATAATAAATCATGGGAAAGAAAATCAGGAAAATACTGTATCAACACAGAATACTCTCCTCTCTGCAAAGGCTCAAAGACATCTCTGGAGTGTCAAAGGCATGTCCTTCAATATTTAACTTTTTCACTGTTTCTCATTTCAAGTTGAACAATACGTTAATTACCCGATGAAGCATTATAATTACTCTAACAGCTCCACTCTTACTTATAATTACTGCATCAACACTTTCTTTTTCATATGCTTCAATCTATACCTATTACATTGTCATGATGAAGACACATTAACATTATAATACCGTATAATTAGCTGATGAGCAATTAAATTATTCCACTGCTCTTGTTCCTCTTTGCCAAAAGGTT
The DNA here is from genome assembly GCF_016772045.2 of Ovis aries. NCBI lineage: Eukaryota > Metazoa > Chordata > Mammalia > Artiodactyla > Bovidae > Ovis > Ovis aries. The sequence continues at coordinate 213,831,806 of NC_056055.1, forward strand.
ACTTCCAACCTCTATTATCTCCCCTTTCTCTTCAGTTTGCTTTAGTGGTTCTTTCCCCCTCAAAACAAAGAGGCTCATAAGCTGTATTCAAAGCATTTTGATTTCAAATTTAGAATGGATATGTGTTCAAGTTGGTGTTGGTCGAAGAAATAAATTGGCATTATAGACAAGTTTTAAATGATTTTCATTTTCTTTCTATGATAAAGAACTGCAAATCTATGCAGCATAATAAAACATTGTAGGATCATTCTTTCTAGCAATTTTTGTTTCACAAATTAAAAATTTCCATAATTTACAATAAGGTCATTTAAACTATATTAGATTCTATTTGAAATACAGCCCTCATTATTTTACAAATACTTCAAACTAATCTTTCACAGAAATTCTGAACTTTGAGGATTGTGAACATTAAATAAACCCAGGCACTGACTATATAACTATGACAGTGTGCAATCTATTCTTCTGACTTGTCCATATTTGTTGTTGTTGCTTAGTTGAAAGTCGTGTCCAGCTCTTTTGGGACCTCTTGAGCTGTAGCCCACCAGGCTCCTCTGTCCATTGGAGCTTCCAAGTAAAATACTGGAGTGGGTTGGCTGTTTCCTTCTCCAGGGGCAAAGTGATGAGCATTACTGGCTGGAGCTCCAAGGAGGCATGTGTGTGTGTGTGTGTGTGTGTGTATGTTTGCGTATCCTTCTCTAGGGGATCTTCCCAACCCAGGAATGGATCCTGCATCTCCTGCATCGGCAGGCAGATTCTTTATCACTGAACCACCAGGGAAGCCTCTCTGATTTATCCAACTAGCATAAAATATGTTTTCCTTCAAGTGACCATTATTGTTCTTTGAGATTTTAGTCTCTTGTCCTAAGAAGTTTCCTGTATGAAAATTGATTTCTCTCCTTGGGCAAAGACTTAGTTTACCCCCCAAAATCTTTAGAACTAATTGGAATACAATTTTAATGACTCTGAAACACTAGGTGCCCACAAGGTCTATCACTACAATCCCTGGCTTCATCTCTGTGGCAAACTAGCTTCGCTGTGGCTTAGTCCATATTTTATAAGTGAGCTTAATTTTATATAATTACCTTGGAGTAACATTAAGAGCTTTGAAAGAAAAGTGGAATTCATTTTACAAACAAAGTCTATTTCAATCAAATGACTTTTCTTGTCTCAGCTTAGTTTCTTTTGCTGTGGGGCAGAGGAAAACTATTGAGGATGATGGTCTCATATGCAGAGACTCACTACTTTAGAAAAGCCCCATGGGCCCTGCCAACTTCCAGAACACAAACAAATAAAAACTTCCAGGGAAGGTTCCCTGAAGAATGAAATAACAACCCGCTCCAATATTCTTGCCTGGTAAATCCCATGGACAGAGGAGCCTGGCAAGCCACAGTCCACAGAGTCGCAAAGAATTGGACACTACTTAGTGGCTAAAGAACAAACCAGCAACAACTTCCAAAAGCCATTTAGGATCATTAGTTAAAATACACTTGGAAAGAAATGACAAATAAGTTACCTCTGACTTGAGATGGATAGGAGAACGATTAAGTCCTTGCTTAAGTGACATTCCTTAATCTACAGTCCCATGACTTTCAAAATCCTTAACTATAGTTTGATATTTTCAAATGGAAAAAAGAGGCATGGCTTCACAGGGGTACAATGTTTATTTTGTCTTGGGTCAAAGATAATCTCTCTGCCCTGGCAAACTGTGTTAGTACTGCCATGTGTTTTTGAATTGAGTTCTGAAAACAATAATTTTAACCATTAATGAATGAGAACCTCTATGTAGATTACAGAGGTAGGCTGCACTTTTATCAAATAAAACTTAATCTATGGACAGATATTAAAGGTCAAAAGGTATCAAAATGCAATCAAGGTTAACATGTCAGGATTTTAAATAGCATGTAAGCTGGAATAACTTGAGGCTCTCATTCCAAATTATTAATACATTGTAGATAAGAATCTTATATTGATTTTAATTATTTATATACAGTAAAAATGTCTGCTATTTTCAGCACTTGTAAATACGGTTCCAAATATGTATGTTAAAAGCAAAAGGGTGTAGAGAGTAAAGTGACTGAACCTGAGTCAAGCCCTAATCCAACACTTACTACTACGTGCCCTTGAACAACTCATTTAATCTTCCTAAGCCTATTTTACAGCTATAAAATAACAGCAGTACCTATCCTGTAAGGTTACCGGAAGGATAAAGGGAGAATTTAATGTAAAGCACTTAGCACAGTGCTTGGAATAATGTGATCATTCAATAAATATTAAATAGTATCATTATTCCCTATTATCAGCTTAAAGGTTATTTTTCTTTCTGCTGTTTGGAAAACATCTCATAGAAAAGTAATATTCCACATGCTGTATTTTCTCACACAATATTTGATTTGGAAAAGATTTTAAATTTTTTTTTGTTATAGTTAGGTAATAGGTGTTTTCTAGCAATATAAGTTTAATTATAGTCCAAGTTGGCACTACATGGTAGTGCCTACCCCCAACAGTATGTCTTTTCATTATATCTTTTTTATTTAAGAGATCTATAAAATATACATAATTGGACTACAGTCTTTTAAAATATATGAAATTTTAATCACATACACAAATTGCAACAT